>NC_135869.1:11711461-13196461 GCF_031162955.1 Sander vitreus
ACATCCGACCATACAATGACAAGCAACGTGCTCAAGATCAAAATGATGTCAAACCCACACACTTGGTTGATCTTGCAGCAAATTAGATATTTTGTCTTGTTGTGTACAAAGCTGTCTTATAATAATTTGGTTAGCCTCTACAATGCATGGCAAAAATGATCTAATGTTATAATGATTCAGAGCTGCCACACATTGCAGACAAAATATCAAGAAATAGCTATATTCTGTTTTGATTTCTTTTTCCTGCTTAATTGTTCCTCGGGGGGGGGTTAAAACACTAAACATTAAAAAAGGAAAATAAAATAAAAACTGCCCTTCTTCAGTACCCAGGGAGAAAATGCTCTTCACTGTAATTAGCAGAAGAACACTGATGAATGCTGACAAGTAAACCTTTGAATCTTATTAAACAATGCATTAAAACATTGAGTGAATTAGAGCACTTAAGACGAGTTGGCTCAGAGGCCTGTTTACTTGTATTGATGAAGCCTATTTAACTTGACTGCGTTGGACAGCGATGGTTCGTTGGCAGACTAAGTATGAACTAAAACGTCACCATTAAATCAGTGGAAAATGGTACAAAAAGTGGGTTTGAATAAGAAACAAGGTAAGTGATAACCTGCACAGACTGCTTAGGAGTTGATGTATGCTGTTTGATGTGTTTACACAAAGGACATGTTGGAAGACTGAAATACTGCTCTAATCCAATTTGCATGGAAGATAAAATATGAGCAATTGTAACAATAAACTTATTCGTAATGGTTATTTTTCTTTGCCTACTTTTCCTTGTAATGTAATCTTCCTGTTTCCCTACGTTTGTTTAATTTAAAGGTACTTTTAATTATTATTTTATGTGGTGCATTTGGCTGATTTCTGTACATCTTTCTCTTGGAAAAATAGTAAATCCCTGAAAGTTAGAACAAGATAGTATCACAGTAGAGGTTTGGTCTTTCTGTTTTTATTTTGCTCTCACATGAGTAAAAATGGATCCATAATATGAATTTGTGTGCACAATTTAAGAAAACTAAATTGTTAAAGCTAGAGTGCAGAATCTTCAGTTCTTCCAGTGTAGTTGCTTATTCTGGCTCTCTGATTGGTTACACGCAGGGGTTAAAGTGGGCCGGAACAGCGTTCCTTTGATTAACTGGTCAATTGATCTAATTGGCAGTTTCATACATCAGTGTTTCACTGATGTAGTGTTTAAAATAACACCAAATATCCATTCCAGTGTTTCCTCTATTCACTCTCAGCAGCGCGGCGCCGTGACTCCATGCACAAGGCAACTGTCTGTGGTGAGTTTGAGATGTCAAAAATTGAAGCCAAGTTTTCTTTTTTAACATTAACACAGAATAAGCAGAAACATTGATATGGATCCCTTAAATATAATTGTGACCAACATTATTTATTATCTGGGACATTTTTTATCTCTCCCTGGTGGGTAAACTATGTAATGGCAACACTGTTGCTAATAATGGCCTCACTAATTTATTGATCGAGCTATAGTCAAAGATGACTAAATTCCAAAGTAGATCAACGTATCTACGTAATATAAAAAATAAGGTTTCTTTCTAATTTGTTATTCCTATCAGGAGAGACTTAATTTAGAATGAACAATCATTTTATTACAAGTACATGATAACAAAAAAGAGTCTTTGTCAGTTGGCTGAAGATCTGGATGATGGAATGTGGAGCAGGACTGGGTGCTGATATGATGAAGACTAGAGGTGTAGCCGTGGAGGAGGGTCGCATCAGATCATACTGAAATGAAAACCGACAGCAGCAGAGAGGAGAAGGGATTTTAAAGTTCGATATGATTGGCTAGGAGAGAGTGGCAAAATCTGGTTGGACTACGTAGAGTAAACGCCCACAGAATAGAAGCTGCGGAGAGAGAGGCAGATACGGGGAAGAATGAATGAGTGGAAAGGGGATCTTCCTGATCGCTAAGCTTCATTTACCCAACATTTGCATACGTGCAGTGCTAATGTAGTTTTTTTGAGTGCCCTTTCTGATCAACGAAAATGAAATTGAACAGAAACGCAAACTACAACGAAGTGTATTGCAATTTTGTCAACTTGTCAAAATAAATCCTAATCTCGCAATAGACAAGAACAACAACTGTAACCATGGTAACTGTACACATAAATGGCAACAAGCCTCAAAATACGCAGAAGACAAGTGGCACCTAGAAGAAAATTAAGAATTTCATTGACAAAAACAAAAATGTTTTGAGGTTTTGTTGACTAATACCCACACACGAAAAACTAGCAAGAAAAACTATTCAAAGGACAAAGACTATAAATATATACTTTCCTACAAAAACAAAAGAAGGAACCTTTATTCACATACACTGTGTTACCAAACAAATTTCAAACTTCCATTACAGTAAAAGGCAATAAAAATTAGCTGGAACTAGTGGAGAGCTCATGTGGAGCTGTTCTCCTCTGCTGCACACAAACCCTTACATTCATGCACACAGCAATATCTCATTGCACGGTAGCTGTGTGGCTCAGCAGCAGCAGCAGCAGACAAACAGAGGGGGGCGAAGGACAGCGCCAGTTAGCACAGAGAGAGACAGGCACTCTCATCAGTGACGGGCTCACCGGCTGCGTGGACAGAGCTGTGGCGCAGGAGGAGGAGGAGAGGTGCAACGGGAGGACAAGCTGCCTGATAACCAGAGCGAAGAAGAGGAGCAAACCGCGAGAGAGGGAGGAGAGATCACTGAGGGGATACAAGTCATTCGGAGCAGGGAGAGGAAGCAAGCTGGATGAAGCTGACAAGGACACAGAGGCAGAAAAGTGCACAGAGAAGCCTTCGCTGACAGCGGAGAGAAGTGAGGGAGTGCGTGCACAAAGTGGAAAAGAAGAAGAAGAGGAGGAGAAGAGGGAGCCTGACAGGAGGTCGACCTTACGGGGCTGGACACGAGAGTGAAGCGGAGGAGGAGGGGGAGCGTGAGGGCAGTTGATGGATTTGATGTGGGGAGAGTATTTTTAGAAGGAGGAGCGGAGACATGAGAGGAATATTGAGATTCTCTGATTCTTTGAGTTGGGGAGAAAAAACTAGGAAGGAAGAAAAAGAGAGAGTATAGGGAGACAGAGAAAAGGGGGAGAGATGTTGAGATCAGAGTGTGACAGAACATATTATCTCTGGTCTGGTTTCCCGCAGGAAACCGCTGTGAGCATGTGTCCGTGAATGCGCATGAGTGCCTCCTTCTCCATGTGAAAGTGTGTTGTAGCATGTTTCTCACTGTGGCGCTGAGAAGCAGGTCGCTACAAGATGAAGCTACCCCGTGGTTACCCGCAGGACCTAATGACACTGGTTAAAGCCAAGTGGGGTGAGAGACAAGAAACAGACCAGTAACATCACAAGGAAGTCTAGGCATCAAAAGTGAGACCGCAAAGTGGGACAGAAATGAGCATGGGAGACTTTTGTGAATTCAATTAAAGCTCCCGAAACGCCTCTGCAAGCCAGCGAAGCCTAAAAACACACACACGCGTGACTCAAAAGAAGAGAAACCACAGCGCTGGAACAAGGCAAGCTCTCCTCTAACAGACTGCATCACACCAACCGATTCCCTCCGCTGTCGTCTCATTATTTTAATTACCTTCTCTTCTTTCATTTGTGTTTTTGTCCTCTCTGCTTAGCCCTTGGTGTTTTGTATTCTATCCTCCTCTCTCCCTCTCTCTTCCCCTCCCTCTTCCTCTTGCCTTCACTCTCTCTGTCTCATCCTCTCTTGTTCACTGTCACACTAACTGCGGTGGGCACTGGAGTCACTCGTGTATAAGACACCTTGCTTGGAGCACATTTGCCTAGCTGTTTTTGAGTTGGATGATTGGAGCACTCTCAGATCGAAAGACCAGGATAGATGACCAACAAGTAGCTGATGCTGAGTTAATCAGAGCTCCACCAGGAGAGGAAGGACAACTTCAAAACACACTGAATTCCTTGTGGGTACTTGTGGGTACTACGTCTGAATATAGTATATTTAAAATTAAGACCATTTAAAAGTGGACCATTAGTATTCATTCAAACAGATATCCCGGTGTGGATTACAGTAGTGGATTTATCCTAGAGCTACATGTGGGCCCCAGCCCCTGAGGCCTGGCTTGGATATGAAGCCTTTCCTGTGGCTGTAGGAGCGCTGTGGGCAGCTATGGCCCTGGAGGGGCGCTGTCTCCGGCGGGGATCCCCGGCTATAATCAGAAAGGGTCGTCAGCGGCATCCTATGAAGCCAACTCTGGCACGGATCACTTCAACTTTGCTATCAAGGACACGCCTGCACGGCCTGAGGCAGGTTTGCGTCCCTGGTGGCTCTGTGGGCCGCAGAGCCTTCTGGCTACTGGCCCTCTGCACCTCCCTGGGGCTGCTTTTATCCTGGTCCTCCAACCGCCTACTGCACTGGCTTTCCTTCCCCACACACACACGAGTCCACACAGAGTGGGCCAGAGAACTGGCCTTCCCCACAGTCACTATCTGCAACAACAACCCTATCCGCCTCTATAAGCTTACCAAGAGCGACCTGTATTTCGCCGGCCACTGGCTAGGCCTGCTGCTGGCTAACCGGACAGTGAGGCCCATGGTTCTGGACTTGCTTCAAGAAGACCGTCGTGCCTGGTTCAGGAAGCTGTCAGACTTCAGGCTCTTTCTGCCACCCAGAAACTTTGAGGGAACCAACCTGGAGTTTATGGACCGACTGAGCCACCAACTGGATGACATGCTCCTCTCGTGCAAATACAGAGGAGAGCCGTGCGGCGCTCACAACTTCTCTTCTGTAAGTCCAATTTTCTGTTTTCTGGAAGCTTAATGCCAACTCTGTAGAAACATCCCTCTTGTACTTTTATCTCCTTACATGTTGTCATTACTGTCAATTATCCCAGATTAAACATAAGCCACAGTGTAAAAGTTGCAAATGCATTATCATTTAGTAACAGTAGCCCTGGTAATGTAATAATATGGATGAACTGGGTTATGTATGACTTTGCGGCTAGGCATAGCTACAAACTCTCCATATCAAAAATGTTCTTTTGCAGAACTGTGCAGCCCCCCAAAGGCCCTAACTGCCTCATATCTATCTTATTTTCTGTGTGGGTTTGGGGATTTGTGTGCCCACTCTTCCTTGTACACTCCCTTGGCTCGACTGAACCATGGCAGATGTTTTCTCTGCGGTAATGCAGTAGCTCAAACTGTCTTTGAAACTTTTCTTTTTTATCATTTCATTTGTGTTCTTTTTTATCTTTGTACTGTGGCCTCGAGTCGGTGACTGACTGAAGCAGAAATGAGACATGGCAGATAAACCTGTGTGTATTGTGGTTGGTGTGTCACTTGTTAAAAGTTCTGTGTGGTAGTAAGTGTGTGGCTTGTTAAAAGTGTATTGTGCTGATGTGGAGTTTTCTCTTTTCATACTTAATAATTATCAAGATGTTCATCAAACCCTGGTTTTTATACTATTTATAGCCACAACCTCTTCAGCAATTGCCATTAATTGTATTTCCAATGTTAGTCGTTCTCTTTATTGTTAGTGACAGATTCCACCTTTCTCGTAATTGATTCAAATTGCTAACCCACGCACAGTAGATTATGATAACAATGCATTCATATAATGGGTGTGATGAGGAAAACAGTGCTGTCCTTGTTTGCAGTCAAGTATTTAAAGGTGAACTCTTCCAGTTTTAGACATCAAAGTCTGTTTACAGGTGTGGCAAGCACTTGCTGAAAAAGTTGTTGACTCTATTTTGGCTCCAAAAGGAGCTGCGCAATGTCTGATCAATTGCCTAAAGTGACTTCATTTGGCAGCTTGGTGGAGAGTAAAGAGACTGCAAGTTTGAAAAAAAATAATTCTGGGGCTGTGGCGTTAGAAAGAGCCTAATCCGCTCCTCATTTCTGCTTGTGTGCAATTTGCACATTTTTGCGTCTGATTGTAATTGCTTCCATATGTCAAAGTATATATTTTGCCTTGGTGCGAATTACACAGTGGGTAGAACAACAGCAGAGAGAAAAAGAAATATTAGACCACGAGCGACAGGTTCAGACCGAGGAGGTGCATAGAGATTCCTCAAAACTTCTCTCAAGTTATTTAAATGTGACAGAGCGATTTAATATCCCAGTCTGTCAGTGCTGTTTAGATGTGTCAAAAGTATTCACATTCATTACTCAGGTAGATGTATAGATACTAGGGTTTAAATAGACTTCTGTAGAAGTTGAAGTATCAACTCAAACTTTTTACTCAAGTAAACGTGTAAAAGTACTGGTTTCAAAACTACTTAAAGTATAAAAGTAAAAGTAATGTAAGGGAAAAAAAATAATATATAATATCAATATGCTTTTTCAAATTAGACGGCGAGTTTTGGAAACAATTAGCTCGTGGTACTTGGGTGCGCAGAGCTTGCAGCACATTCAAAAGTATTAGCACTGATCTTTGTAAATTGAAACTGTTTTTGCAACGAGGCTCAATTGCATAGAAAGGGGCCAATTGTGCTGCAAATGTATGCACATAACCTCATTTAAATATGTGCAAATAGCACAGGAGTACCAAGACTTTTTCAGCATGGCAGTTTGGCATGTTTGTCACTCTTTGTGGATGATTTGAGAGTTACACTGTTTCTTTTTGTCTTATTTGTGCAGGTTTAGTGGGCTTGTGCAGGTTTTGGTGAATTTGCCGCTCTGACTTTAATAATGTCGGACTGGAAGGGTCTTAAATGGTGATGTGTATAACATAATCCAAAGAAAATCCCATTTTAATGATACACAGTTGTATTCATAAATTCATAATGGAAAAAGATAGTTTCCTGTGTCGTCTACTATCCTCATTTTGCCTGTTGTCATGTTCACTTCATGTCGTGGAATTGCACATAACAGAATCATTTACCATTTTAAGCAACACATTTACCCTTTTGAATGTCCAGCATATAAGGCAGTGAATTTCCCAACATTGAAAATCCAAACTCATGATTGCCATATTAGGGCTTCATGATTACAATAGGTGCTCAACCAGCATAAAAGTGCTCCCTTCTTTTCACTGAAATGTAGTATATAAAATCACATCTTCAGTTTTTTTTTTTATTAGTCTTTTACAGTCTCATGGTGTATTTGTGCGTACATGATTTGATAAAACTGGTAATTTTATTAGTTTTTCCAGCTCTGGTGGGTGATGCTGCCTTTTTGTCCTCTATGTTCTGTGTGTTTTACCCTCTGTCAAAAACAGGACATGGTGCATCAGCCCACTGCCATACAAATGAAGTGCTTAATCAGAATGTTGCCCTTAAGCCAGTATCCATTAACAATGTTTTAAAGCAACCACAATAATGTTAGTGCAGGGAGACATGTTCCTTCTTTGTTGAATTTCGATGTAAGTGCAACGCTGGAAAGGTTGTAAATGTTAGTTGATGTGCCTGCTTTATTACCTCAATGTTCACAGGTCAGACTTTATGTCAAGGTAATGCATTCTCGGAGTGTGAATTCACTATTACAATGAGTTCTACCATTGTGGAACTTGCGATGTGAAATGAATTGAACATGTGAGCCGTTAATGTGGATTTAAGTGTAGTGGCAGTTCGCTCAAGCTGAATTATTTTCTGATATTGAATGTGTCTGAAAATTGTGTCAGAATGGACCGAGCTGCTGATAATGGAGGGAACATTGTACTTTCAGAACAGCTACTGTGCACATTTTAGACAACCAATCTGTACACTCACTCTTAAATGTGAGTAAATCCAAAGGGGGTGAGACCACAAAGAACAAGATAGCTGCGGCAGCCCTGATACAAACACAATGACACTGTGCAGTCTCCATTATTATGATTCCAAACTCACTGAGACCAGTAAGGATATGTATAAAAATATAGGCTACTAATTTAAAGTGTTTTACTGTAGTAGTAATATTTTGGTAGTTTCATGTACAGTGTGTTGGATATAAATGTCAGCTTTACTTTGCAGAGCACAGCCACATAGATGCCCCATTCCTGCCTGCCCCCTCATCTTGCTCTATCTCATAGGGGGCCTCATACCGATAACAGGCCCTCTGTGTTTTTTTTTTTTATCTCGTTAGCCTGCTGCTGCAAGTCAGCAAAGACTCCCCAAGGCCTATTCATTATCACTGCATTTAGAGCACTGCCACGCTAAGACCAGAGAGAATGCAACACCCAGATTAATCAGGGGATAGGGAACCCATGCACATAGAATTGCAAGTAAATAAACACCAAAATACTTGCTTTGTATGTGTACAAAATCCGTAAACCTGCATGCATGATTGTCTTGGAGTATCGGTGAGAAATCCAGTTTTGATATAGGTTGAATAATTGATTTGAGCTGCTGAGCAGCAGGTGGTGTGGGGGGAGGAGGAGACATGTACAGTTAGTGGTTGGGAGTGAGAGATGATATTTAAAGTGCCCATATTATGAAAAAAACACTTTTTCTGGGATTTAGGGTGTTATTTTGTGTCTCTGGTGCTTCCACATGCATACACACTTTGAAAAAAAACATCCATGCTGTTTTGAGTGAGATACGGGTTTCTGAATGTGTCTTGCCTTCAGTCTCCGGGTGAGCTGTTCAAAATCTGCACGGCTTTCTACGTCACTAGCCGAAACGAGGGGCCTAGGGGGCTAACCGTTAGCATGCTAGCTCGTTCTCATTGGCAAAACACTGCGACACCACAAACAAATTCACCCTAATCTACAAAATAAATTGTATAGAACTGCTTACATGTCCCTGTTCTGCAGGTATTCCATGCAAAGTTGGAAGTGTGCCCTCGTTTAGAAGAAGTCTCCCGGCTAATCCTGCCCTGTACAGGCCGAAGTTGGAGAAACAGCTACCTAGCTCATGTAATCCTTACCTAGCTACTGGGCATGTGCGACTGGCAACAAAGATGTTACAGAAGTTGAGAGGTCTCACTCTGTAGCTAAAACAGAGACCTGACACAGGGTGAAAAGAGGAGCTGCAGCAATGTGCAGTACAACAAAAATATGGTGTTTTTTGAAAATTAAACTATGTAAAACTATTCTGATACAATCTCAAATTACAATTATAAACATGAAAATGAGCATAATATGGCCACTTTAAAAAAAGTCAGGTTGGGAATACAAATGTGTCTCATAATTCTGGCAACCATCAGCAGTATGATTCCATGTGCTGAATGTACTTTATCACAGTGAATGGGAACCATAGTCGAAGGCTATCTAATCAATAAATCTATTAGCTTCATGCTGTAGTTTATGGTGGTTATTCTGCTTCCACATGTCCAATACTGATATACTGTCAGCCACCTCACAGCGAGTCCTAATCTAACAGCAGGGGATAACAGAGCTGGAGTAAGCGCCAAAGGCCAAGCCTTCCAATCATCCACAATAAAATGTAAGTGATACCTTATCAAACCATAGCTAGCTAAGCCTCTCGCCATGGGCCAGATACACATCTCCCTCTCTCACAGCTCCATTGAGGACTAGATAACTCCGCCTGCAATGACAAATTAAACAGTGCTCAGAGTTGGAGAGCAGCACCTAATCCCACATGAGGCAAGGTTTGAAAAAAGGTCTAGAACCTCTTTGCCTGGCCACTGTAATGTATAAACTCTTATCTCCAGAGAAATCTCATAACTGCAGCGTCAAAGTAATGCTGCACTTAAAGTGTTTGGCCGGAGCAGGTTTGCTCATATGTATTTTTGAATTGCGAATTGTTGTGAGCAATACTGCGTGTCAGATTTCCTTCCACTTTCTTTGTGTTTAAACTCCGGTGGATTTATGATTGAGACAAGGTTAACTGCTCCTCAGATCTCTGCATGGTAAATTGAGACAGACTATCAGATAGACTATCAGATAGACTATCTGTCCAATCTGAGTTTTCTCTCACCCGACTATTTTGCACTGCCCATGATGATTGTGATTGTGTTAAAGAAATGCCAATAGACCAGACCACGTTTTTCTCCCATCCCGGAATGCTGTGTGAACTAGCCAAACCCTCCTCTGCTCCTCTGTGGGATGGTCTGGCAAAGCGAGACTAATGCATGTTTAACTAAATTCTTCTGTGCAGACAGGTCTTTATTAATAGTTTTACATTCAACTCATAAAGTTTAATAAATGTAAAGTAAACTCATGTTGCTCACAGGAAAGGGTGCAGATTAAGGGTCAAATTATTTGCTCTAGTGTTAAATTTACACAAACTGTTCTGTTTTACTTGCTCTTAAGCAATTGCTTCGGTTCAGCTTAATTTCCATCATTATTTCTTTATTATTTATTATTATTTTCTCTTTGAATTACTCATATTCCTTGTGTTTTTATATCCTGCTCAGTTCTGTGCATAACACATTTAACAGCATTCTATTGATACTGTGTGTTATCAGGGGTAGGGATGGTGGCTTTAACTGTACTCTTGAGTCATATTTCTCTCTCATTACCTAAAGATTGATGGCCTTTTGACAGAAAGCCCTGCTTTATGAGAGGGTAGCTTTGCAGTTATAAAGGTCCATTGGTTAATCATTGTCACTGTCTGCTCTATAGGATGTGTTTATAGAATATGTTTCAAAACTAAAAAAGGAAAACACGAGTGCATCATTAATTTTTTTTCCCCCTGCATTGTTCGGTCAGCAGACGTACATCTCACGTTTTCATCTCATTGACTTATTTTCTGCTACACCTTCTATTATTATTCTGCAGCTCTAATTATTTGCAGTTTTATTGTCAGCACTTTGGAAGAACTGAAAAATTGGCACAAATCTGGACTCTCACTCTCTTACATATTAAAGGCAATGAGGATCGTGACAGAGGCTTATTTACACAGAGTTCCATAAAGCCGTTCACAAAGCCTGGTCAATCACTGCCGACCGGAAGGGCCTGCTGATTGGGTTTGAAGCACATGCAGGTAATAATGCAGGTCTCCTCTGCTCTGGTTTGCCATTGACCTGTTCAGTAGGATTCCGTAAAGCAATACTATAAACTATTGATCTAGCTTAGAATAAACAAGAGTGGGAGTCAGGTGGAAGCTGCAGCTCCAACCACAACAATCTTATTAACACAGGTGGTCCTGTGCTTACTGTGCTCCGCACCAAATCCAATTTCCCACTTCAGAACAAATGGCTAGGGTGGTTTCATGAGCTCCTGCGTCCAGCTTGTATTAAATACCATAACAGTACTATGTCTTGAAATGAACAGCCAAGGTGCTGGTCATTGATATGCTACAGCCACTGGATGCAGCCAGCATCCAACCCATAGCCCATAGTGAACAGTCAGTTTAATCTCCCAGTGTAATGCAAGACGTGAATGCAGATGAAACGATTATACACGGTTAGTATTCATAAGGTCACGTCAATGCACAAACCACAGGACTTGTAAAAGGTTAGTGTTTGAAATAGAAAGCTAATGGATGCTGCTCTCTTCTATGAATACAATTAGCTGAAGCTGTATCTAATCGTCAGTGCAACCTATGGGACATGCATATGTTATAGCAGGTGAGCTTCACATGCTCTCTGTGTGTGTAATGTTGTGGAGAAAAAAAACATTTGTGTGTTTTTTGCAAGACAAGTGAAACCAGATGAAAAAGACAGTGTATTTGAGAAGCATGTAGATACGGTTTGCTTGACCTGAAGTCTCAACATTCATTGTTTTTTTCCTCGCACCTCCTCTGATCGCGCACAAACACATTCTGTACTGAAGATTTGTATACTACTACACCCACGATTCTAATCTATATTCACTCTCTGGACCTTTGGGCAACATTCACCCACCTACAGTATTGTCTCTGCAGTCTGTGTGTGTGTGTATGTTGGTGAGAGGGGGCAAGTATGATAATGGACACAATATAACAAACTTTAGTACAATACAACAATAAAACATTTTCAAAAAATGACCCTAGAGTTGCTCAAAACCTCTCTGACACAAAGTCAACAAAAAAGATCACTAATGTCATATAATATTTCAGAAATATTTAAGCATGTCAGCTTCTTCCAACTTACTCACCACCTACACTGTAAATTGCATTAATAACGTTAATTAAATCAACTCAACTAAAATGTACTAAAAAGTAACACTTAAATGAGGTAAAAGAAAAAGAACTATAGCTACAAGTTGTGGAAAAAAAACACAACTTTAAATGTAGTTCAGTCAGTAAGTTTTAGGTTAGCAGAACTAAAATTTTAAGGCAGAAAGTCACTTATATTTCAACAACTTAATGTTTTTTTTTACAGAGTAGTTATTAGTCCTGTTTATTTGAGTCTGCTTGATGTGTTCTGTGAAGACTTGAATCCATTTTGATGACATCAAACCATTTTCGTGAAGTTGTGCTTTTGTTAAAACTGAAATGTCAAAATGTTCTTGGGTGGTCGTTAATAGCGCGTATGTGAGAAGCACTGCAGCTTCATATTAACAACCTGTTCGTGTTTGAAGGAAAGTACAGGGGCAGGAAACAGAGCTGGCTGTGTCCACAGGACTTGTCTGGCGGATCAATCACCAGCAGGCAGGGCACTGGCACTAATATGGGCTCCCCACTGTGTGATACTGGCTGTGCTTATGTGTGCCCCTTATCATGTAACAGAGCAGCAATAAGCCCAAAGCTTTAAACACACACACACACACACACACACACACACACACACACACACACACAAACAAACACACATGATACAATTGGAGAACTTCTGGGGTAGAAATAATTGTATTCTATCGACAGTCTTAGTCGTATTAAGAGGCACGTACACAGGATTTAATTTGGCATTGGCAAAACTTATATTCCGTTTTCTAACATGCTGGAAACAAGCCAAGAACATCTTTCCGATTCATAACATCCCTAACACACCCCTAACGCTTTCCAGACTTTTGTTTTCACACTGTATATGAGATTAACAGGGCATTGCAGTCCCCTGCGGTTATTTGAGCTCACATGGCCATATGGGTCTGTGTAACGCTTATCAGTTCAATTTTCTAAACACAAACAGAAAAACAGAAAAATGGGTTCAAATATCCAATTTTTAATTTTTTTCCGCCTTGACAAATAAAAAAATTGGATCTTTAAACTGTTTTTCCAATTTTCTGTTTTTATTCAGAGGATCAGAAATTTTGAAAATTACAAAATTGCGTCCTGGCTCCAATTATTCAATACTGCAATGATATTCTCTCCCTCGTTCCGCCTAGCTATGCCCAGGGGCGCAACTACCCAGTGTCAGAGGGCTATGCAGCAACAATTTTGGTGCCCTCCCCCCAAAGAAACAAAACGAACAACAACAAGTAAATAAATAAGTGTGCCGGACATCATCATGTATAGGGTTTAAATAATAAAGGTTTATTTTAAAGTATATCAGCCACTGTAGGCCTAGCATAATTATAAATAATTATATGGTATATCTATATACATATACATATATAAATGTACTTTATTTTCATTACAATAAATAAATCATCATTGATGGCATTCAAGCATATGCGTTGCGGATGTTTAAATTTGCATTTTGATTTGTTTACTACGTCCCCGCTGTCAGACATAGGCTAATTGTTATATTTCCCACATGTGCCGGGTTTTGATACAGAAATGCATTTTTCATTCGCAATGGCAAGATTAGCCTAATAGCATGTAACAAAACATGTTAAATTATTTTGATTTGGCATTAGAAGTAATCAGACTTCATCTGTAAGCAACACTAACGTTAAAGTGCAAAATGAAACGAATGTGAGGAGGACTCAGAACTTCAACTGGTCATTTAGTTTTGTGTGGTCTAATAGAACTCCTACTTGATGTCATCACTGGTCTCATCTCTACGTGATGCCATCGCCGACCTCATGTCTGTCTAATTCACTCCTTGCCTGTGTTCTTCTCCACTAAGACATATTGTCAGACATTATGTAATATATTTTCTAAATTAGTTTTTCCATATTAATAATATTAAGAAATGAATCTGTTGGTATCAAGTGGCTCCCCCTACACTTCCACCTAATGTTAGACCTACATGTTGCCTTCCCATGTCTTTCCTGATCCACCATCCTCATACCTGAATGAAATGAACTCACTGTTAAATATAGCAGTCTAAATGCAATTCTTATCAGCCTAGTGATGGCATCAGATAAGACAACTAGTATGCAGTAAGGTTGTGCTGCTGTTGAAATTACATTCACATTTTGGATTTTAAAAAGTACAAATATGGAGAGCCACTTAGCATAGACCTTTAAAGAGAGAGATGTGACCCTGTAATTACAGCTTCCATGTCACCCAACAGATGTAACTATAGCCTGTATGTCTGACAGCACAACATGAACAGCTAATGGTAAAACAAAATCTATTAATGATTCCATGGTAAACCAGAGTTATTGCATACGTTATGTTTTCCAGCTTCTTGTCATTTATTGTGCATTCTACCTTATATTTACCAGTTGTTATTTTACAACACTCAGAAACCTAAGGTCATTTTTACAGTTCATTGTCTGTCTGGTTTTATTTTCTAAAAAAGCTTGTAAAACATCAACCCTGTTGTCTACAGTCAGTTAATGAACATCATTTTTTTCAGGAAAAACTGGACTATTAGAATATGTGTGCTGCAGTGAGGTCACTTGAATGTAAAAAAAAAAAAAAAAAAAGGTTGTATGACCTTAAAGACAAATAAATAAATGAAACGGAACATGAATCTCACAGATATGTATCGATATCACACACAGATCAATAAAAGCTAAGCCAATCTCCTATCTAAATCAGTTCCCATATGTCTTGGGAGTCAAACTGTGAAAAAAAATACACATTATATCTTATACAGTTGACAAAATATATACATTTTTTCAAAAAAAGTCCAGATGCTTTTGCCCTCATGACATTCACTTATGCCAATAATCATAATAATAATGTCATATTTATTGAAATCACATACACAGCAATGTTCTAAAACAGTTCTCCTATATATTTGGAGTCAGGCAGTGCAAAAATAAACATAAGGAACATTGTAACTCATGTAAAAGGACAAGCTATGTCATAAACAGAAAATTGGAAAAACAGGTTAAATATCCAAATTTTTAATTTGTCAAGGCGGAACAAAATAAAAAATTTGATATTTGAACCCATTTTTCTGTTTTTCCAAATGTTAGAATAATTAGATTATCAAGAATAGACAGAGACCACTGAAGATTATTATTTATTTATTAAAGTTCATTTTACTTGAGAACCCAACAAGAAGGCCTTCTCCACACTACGGAATAGTACAGACAATGACCTAACGAAAAGCTCTCTACAGCTGCTTTTTATAATAAATGTAATAAATCATGATCACACAGTAGATGTCGGCAATTGTTATCTTGTCAGAGTCAGTGACGTCTCCCCTAACTGGTCTGGGAGGGCATGTATGCCCACAGAAACACACCGTGCTTTAGACAAGGACAAGCAATGGCTCCAGTTATCTTGTTTAGAGTATTCAGTGTAATATCATTCTATGCAAACAGTTTAATAATAACAAGAAGAGAAAGTATGTAAATCACAATTTCTCTAACACCAAATGTCCATATGTGCTTAGAAAATTGAACTGATAAGCGTTACCAGGACCCATATGGCCATTTTACTCTTCATGGTTCCAACCTTTTCCTTGTGTGCTGTGTATAGGTTAAAGTCTACAGGGATAAGCCCAGCTCTGAGGATGTCCAGGTCAAACTGCAGCTCCGCATCAGAAGGCACACGTTCCCAGGCTCTGTGCCAAAATTGCAGCTTCAGCCATGTTATGGATCTTAACCATGATGTTCGAATCTACCCTACCTGCCTCCTCGTTATCAAAATTGGCTCCCTAATATGCATTACTACAGCATCTGATTTGATCAAAGACTTGTGCATCATAATGGTACAGGTGTCAGCCACATCAGCTATATGCAACAAAACGAAACAGCAATTTCTTCTCATATTATTCTTTCTTTTTATCAGATTTCTTGCATGTAATGCTGCCACTATTTCACCCAAGAAATGTGCTTGCTGGCAGAATCGTTATGGTTTCTGGTGCTATCTGTTGAAAACAGATAGTGGTTCCTTTACGCACCACTAGTTTTCTTTTCCAACTTCATATCAGCAAGGAGTCTCAAGGTAAGAGAAGCAAGATTGCAGCCATCACCCAGTATCCCCTTCCAATTACTGCTGCCTTTTGTGCCTTTCAGCAAGCACTTAATCCCAAGCTGCTTCAGTCAAGTTGATCAGGGGTGAGCAGCTTTTGGCTGTTGGACGGCTCTAAGGTGTGCGTGTTTGCAACTTCCTCTAGCCTTTAACAGTTGCTGTAGATCCCACTTCCCCAAGCAAACATGTTTAAATCAGGCTTGAGAGTGAAGGACCACAGCAGAGCCAAATGGAGAAAGACTTAAAATGGCAAGTTAGTGTTTGTTCTCGTTTGAAGCTCACCGGAATGTGCTCTGAAGGAGGAATCAACAAAAGGATACAAACACTGTATTCTCCGCACAGTCTGTTTTAAGGTTGTGCATCTATGATGAAACTAGCTTCCACTGATACTGCTGTAGCACCCATATACTCATACACATACTAATCTAAATTTCCCACAAAGACTTAATTTCTTGTTCTGGCTCAAGGAGCCGCGGTTCATTCCCGGTGACCCTTCCTGACCTATTGGTATGCACGTTGTGTTGAATTGTATGCCATTTATGTCTGACTGGATCCATATTTTATAGCTTTTCCATATTGGGGGGGGCTTGGAGGAGAGGAGGTGGAGATGGTTTTGGAAGTCAAAAGGAAAAAAGGTAAATAAGCAGAAAACAGAGCAGGAAAAGAACACAGCGGCTTGCCAGATTTAACCTGAACAAAATCAAAGAGAGAAACCTTCCGTCAATAATTAAACACACTGAATGTCTCGTTTGTTTGTGCCTCTCCCTCAGACGTGAATACCTTCATGAATAATGGAAACATATGGAGCAATTCACCCTGTCTACTTGACAGCACACACTTTAATACAGCTTTGCCTTCTCAACCATATGCTGTTGTATATATAAATATAGAAACATGTAAATCATTTTCCATTTTATACGTATATCTACAGTGGGTGCCAGATTTAATATTCAGTAGATATCTAAAATATATATATATATATATATATATATATATATATATATATATATATATATATATTAATAAATAAATAAATAAATAATATTGTTTTCTGTCTTTAAATGATATTGTTAACAGTACACTTGTTTTATTATTATTATTATTATTATTATTTGGGCTTAGTCAGTTTTGGTATATGGATATGCAAAACAGCAGAGAAAGAAATAACATTGCCTAAAATTAAGCTACAGACATAAAAATACTTGTTGGTTCTAAGCAAAGGAAGCCAGAAAAATGTTAGGCGTCTTTATCTTTGTTGTTCAGGAATTGGCAATCACAGTTTTTTTTTTACCAATAAATCCAAGTCGTCCCTCCTTTTTGTTTTAAAACACTGCATTAGTTCTAAAGTACTACAAAAACTAAATTCACACACATACCATGAAGGAGGCCAGGGTCACAGTCAGCGGGCCGTGACAAAATCAGGCTTTTGATACACAGGCAGTACTTGTTAGCACAAATAATTCCTTGGTGGCTTTGGTATTTTCATGGGAGTTGTTGACAATAAAAAAAAAGAAAAGATATATTTCTACTTTTGTCGTTTTACGGTAGAGCTTTATTGATGAATGACATCCCATTATTACTCCTTCATGTGACAAGGAAGTTCATTAAACTTCGTGATGGACTTACTTTAAAAACTGGGTATTCGCACAACTACGGCAATGTGAGACCCAGGTCGTAAAAGTTTTCCTAGCAACCTATTCTTACATGTCTGTGAGTGTGTACATGCACATAAATTACACCTCCTCATTCATATACATTGACCTAAGTCTTTACTGTACGAATAAGAATGGTGCATTTGGTTGTTTAGTGTTTAATGCTGAAATTGCCTGTTGCAGTAGTCTCTGGAAGATAATTGCTGCTCCCTTAGCACAGCAATTAGAATGCCTTTGTTTATTCCTTCCACAAAACTTTGTGGTCCTATTTTAATGATCTAAGCGCATGGCGTGGAGCGCATGGCGCAGGTGCGTTTAGGGCGTGTCCAAATCCACTTTTGCTAGTTTGATGGCGGAAAAAAGGGTCCGTGTGCCGGGCGCATGGTTCAAAAGGGTTATACTTAGTGTCTTCATTAATTCATAGGTGTGTTTTGGGCGTAACATGCAATAAACCAATCAGAGTGTCATCTCCCATTCCCTTTAAAAGCGAGGTGCGTTTGTACCTTGGTGCATTGCTATTATGATGGCGGATTTGCATCGTGATATTTTTATTTGTAATCTTTTGCATGTTTGTGTGCTGCTGTGCTTCCCTGTGTGTGTGTGTAACAAGCATAGTGTGTGCGCGCTGTGCATAAGCCTAGGCGCATTTTACTAATTTGCTGTTAAAATAACAATGAAATGCCGCGCTATTGACTTTAGACCAGGTTTTTCTTGGTCAATGGCGCGATCACTTCCCACTGCCACAAGATAACAATACGCCAAGAATTCACCTGAACACACCTCCCTGTAAGACCAGCAAGCCCATGGGCGCAAAGATTGGCACAGTTGCATTTGCTTTTTAAACGATGCTGGCGCTCGATGGGAAATTGACAACTGCGCGGGTCATAAACTAGTAAAGACACTTGCGTCGGGCTTTGCGCTGCGCCGCGCCGGGTGCACGATAGGGCCTGTGTGTTCCTGATTATAGACTGGTCAGCAGTGAATAGTAGCACGATGCTGCAGTGCAGATCAGCAGTGCAGAGCAGCAGCACAGCAGCGCAGAGCAACAGCACAGCAGTGCAGAGCAGGCCCAAGTTCCAGGAGCAGCCATCTGCCACCAGGCCCGGGATCCAGCAGCAGCCAGCTGCCACCAGGCCCGGGATCCAGGAGCAGCCATCTGCCACCAGGCCTAAGCAGCTCAGTGTTCCAACTGGATTTAAGGTAACAAGATGGACACAAAAGAAATAAAAAAAGACATAGAGGAGCTAAAAGCAGCCATGAACATGATGGGTGAGGAATTGGCGACCATAGCCAAACAACAGCGTACTATAATAAATCTCATGAATGAAATCACAGAACTTAAGAAGTTGAATGAGGGACAGCAGAACTAGGTTAACTCCTTGGAAGCTTGTGTATCAGACTTGGAGCAGTACACTCGAATGAATGATGTGTTGATAACTGGATTGAAGATCAAGCCACGGCCTTGCGCTCAGGAGAGCGCTGACCATGATGATTCAACCGAGGCTCAGGTAACAGCCTTCCTTCATGATAAAAATATCTCTATAAGCAGGCACAATATTGAGGCATGCCACATTATCCCATTCAGGAACCAGAAAGATAAACATGTTGTCATTGTCTGCTTTCCTAACAGAAAGCACAAAATTGACCTGCTCCAGCAGGGCTGCAAATTGAAGGGCACAAATGTTTACATTAATGAGCATCTAACCAAAACAAATGCAGAAATTGCAAGAAAGGCAAGGTTCACACATTCAAGCTATTTGGTCCTCCAACTGCAAGGTGTTTGTTATAATGAATGGCATATCAGAGCAGGCTAAAGTTATGTGTATAAGAAGCATTGAGCAGCTCGAAAAGTTTGAAAGTACCTAGATCAAATTCCCAGGAATTGGAACATGCGGCTTTCATATTATGTTACGCTTCCATTGTTGAAGCATTAGCTTTTTGTCATGTCTAACAACATGATTAGTTTTAATTATACTAGATGTTTTTACGCTGACCAAAGTATGCCTGACTTTGAACAGAATATTGATCCTGAAAATAACTGTGGCTATTACACAGAGCAACAGTTCAACAACAATATTAAACATGAGTACGGAATATCTATCATTCATTTTAACAGCAGAAGTCTGTATTCTAATTTCCAGAGTATAAAGGAATATGTAGGACAGTTCAAGAAACCCTTTAATATTATAGCTGTATCAGAAACATGGCTTAATGCCGACAGTGGCATGGATTTTGAGTTACAGAGATATGAACTAAACTATTTGAATAGAGATGTGGAGGGGGGATGGCACTTTTTGTTGACATTTCCAAGGTTGTTGAAAACATGGCAGTAGTCATTGATGATATAATGGAGTGTATCTCAATTGAATTATGTATGAAAATAATGAAGAATGTCATAGTAAGTTGTGTTTGTAGGTAGTTTTGGATTTTGCAGCACTGATTCATGGTTGTTACACAGAAACTACCAGAAGGATTTCCAGGTAATCTCTGCACCTTTGGATTATTTGTTTAATCTAATATTACATGTAATAAAATAGAAACAGTCAGTTTTGCATTTTGCACCACTGATTCATGGTTGTGACACAAAAACTACCAGAAGCATTTCCAGGTAATCTCTACACCTCTGTTATTCTAATATTACCATGTAATAAAATAGAAACAGGTAGTTTTGCATTTTGCACCACTGATTCATGGTTGTTACACAGAAACTACCAGAAGCATTTCCAGGTAATCTCTACACCTCTGTTATTCTAATATTACTATGTAATAAAGTAGAAACAGGTAGTTTTGCATTCTGCACCACTGATTCATGGTTGTGACACAGAAACTACCAAAAGCATTTCCAGGTAATCTCTACACCTCTGTTATTCTAATATTATCATGAAATGAAATAGAAACAGGTAGTTTTGCATTTTGCACCACTGATTCATGGTTGTTACACAGAAACTACTAGACGTGTTTCCAGTAAGAAGTCACAAGATTAAACATATCATTTGTAAAGTATTACCTTGAAACAAAAGGGAAATATTTGGACCATAAAGGGTGGATGAATTTCAGCATTATAACATGGTAATTACCAATTTTAAAGTCATAGACGTTTTATCTCATTTGGAAGGTATTATGCTGATAGTAGCCTATAATACTGTGAAAACATCAACATATATTGCCCCATTATTATCATGTTATTACAATATTAATATAACTATATTACCATTACCCAGATATACATATGGTTATCATCAAACCCTTTCCTAGTTATTACATTGGTAATTACATGTTATTACATCTGTTACCTTCTTATCACCTTATTACCCCAGTATTACATCTTATTACTGTGATTACCCAGTCATTACCATGGTAATTACATGTTATTACCTATACCTTACCTCTTTATTATCACACTGTTACCCCACTATTACCATCTTATTTCCATGGTGTAATGTAAAGTGCTACCACAAAAACTATGCAGTGGGGATTTTCATTGATCTAAAAAAAGCATTTGATACTGTTGATCATGAAATCCTGTTAAAATTACCAATTTATTATCACACTGTTACCCCACTATTACCATCTTATTTCCATGGTGTAATGTAAAGTGCTACCACAAAAACTATGCAGTGGGGATTTTCATTGATCTAAAAAAAGCATTTGATACTGTTGATCATGAAATCCTGTTAAAATCAATGTAAAGGTATGGCATCAGAGGTGTGGCCTATAACTGGATAAAAACTATATTTAAAACAGGAGTCAGTTTGTTCAAACTGAGCCTTAGTACTTCCTGTGGCGTTCCACAGGGGTCAGTATTAGACCCCAAACTGTTTCTCCTCTACTTAAATGACATTTATACAGTACCAAATGTACTAAAATTAACAGTTTTTGCTGATGACACAAATATGTTTTGTGACTTGCAGTAGATGCTGGAAATGGTCACAAAAGAAATGAATAAATTAAAACTTTGGATTGATTCAAATAGGTTATCTTTAAACTTGAACAAAACTAAATACATGATATTTGGAAATCGTACTATAAATACAGACATGAAAATGGTAATTGATAACAAAATAATTGAAAGAGTCTATGAAAGTAAATTTCTGGGTGTTGTACTTGAACATAAACTGTGCTGGAAGCCCCACATTAAATATGTGGTATATTGAGCAAACCTAGATACATATTGAACCAAAATACACTACATATTTTACCATATATGTTATATTATGTGGAAGTTTGGGGAAATAGCTACAAAAGCACCTTGCAAAATATTTGGACATTGCAAAAAAGAGCAATCAGGTGTTATATTTGATCAGAATATGTTTCTTGACCAACATATCAAATCACTAACCTGCAACTGAGAAACATTGCTAAACTTAGAGCCGTGGTTTCACACTGTGAACTTGAGATGATCATTCATGGTTTTATATAATCCCGGCTTGATTACTGCAACTCCGTTTTCACCTGTCTCAGCAAGGAGTCCCAGGACCGTCTACAACTGGTCCAGAACTCTGCTGCAAAGCTGTTGACCAGGTCCAGCAGAATGTCGCACATCACTCCTGTTTTATCCATGTTACATTGGCTTCCGATCAAGTTCAGGATCCAATTTAAAGTTCTTGTTCTTACATATAAAGCATTGCATGGTCAGGCGCCTGTTTATATCCCTGACCTGCTCCATCTGTACACTTCTAACAGGTCACACAGGTCTACTAACCAGGGACTACTGGTGGTTCCCTCGTTTGAAAACTAAAGGTGACCGTTCCTTTTGAAGTGGTAGCTCAGACTCTGTGGAAGGCCCTTCCTTTTACCTTACATTCTGCAGTCTGCGTTGACGCTTTTAGAAAGTAGCTGAAGACACACTTGTTTCAACTTGCTTTTGTCTCATGTTTGTAATTTGGGGTTTTTAGTCTTTTAATCTTCATTGGTATTGTATTTGTTTTTGCTTGTTTATTTCCTGTTTTGGATCCTACTGTATTTTAACAAATATCTTTTGTGTGAAGCACTTTGTGACTCGGTCTGTAAAAGGTGCTATATCAAATAAAAATTGTTATTATTATTATTATAAAAAAAAATCACACAGGGTATTATGAGCACACTAATCATCTGTTTTTGAATTCACATTTGCTGAAATGTATGGACATTGTTAAATTCAAAACTGCACAATTTAGTTTAAAGTTAAAGAAAATAATTTACCATGTAACATACCCGCAATGTTTAATGATAGAGACGGGGGATATCATCTAAGAGACAATGTATGTTCAAACAACCTCTTGTGCGAACTGCGGTTAAAAGCATGTGTGTTTCAGTTTGTGAGGCGACCTTATGGAATGGACTGAACAATGACATCAAACAGAGCCATGATATCATTCAGTTCAAAAATAGATTAAAGAAATCAAATAATCAATCTTTTTTTTTTTTTAAGATTATTTTTTTGGGCTTTTTCGCCTTTAATCAACAGGACAGCTAGGTGAGAAAGGGGAAAGACCAGGGGAAGACATGGAGGAAATCGCCACAGGTTGGACTTGAACCCTGGAGCACTGCGTCGAGGCATAAACCTCCAAGTATATGTGCGCCTGCTCTACCCATTGAAACAACCTGGCCACAAAGAAATCAATACTTGACCAATACAGAAAGGAGTAGACTGAAACATAGAAATGGAATTGTAATGTAAAGACAGCAGACATTTTGACTTGTCATAGTAGGAAAAGCACAGCTGAAATTGATAACCTTTAAGTTATTTGAGTGAGTCAGCATGCACAATACCAGGGCCGCTCCTAAGTGGAATGGAATGAATCTAACAAGTGAAATCGGGGACACAAAGGAGCCTTTCCAACATTAATCGGAGATGTGAATCGGGGAAACGACAAAGCACAGTGGCATATTTGCCCCAATGCTCATCAGCATTACAGTCCACATCCTGCGGGCATCGTGGGCACAGGTGTCACTGGCTCATAACTCAAACTCCTATGGTCTATTTTTTAACAGCAAATAAAAATATGAATTCCTATGAGCACATTCCCTGCTGCTTCATGCAGTATTTGTGTGGGTCATGACGTGTGGGAGGCTGCAAATAAGAAACAAAAATTGAGACAACCTTAACTATGTCAATGAAAAAAACACATTTTAAAATCTTGAAGTTTTCCTTCACATCCTGCCATTACACAAGGTGAAAGTAACACATGCCAAATAAATTAAACCTGAATTCTGCAACCCACCCATCCACACATCTTCCAGACAAAGATTTATGCAGACTGTGTAAACAAAGAAGGCTACAGTGTGCGAGAAAAATAAATAAAACAAGCAGGTAAAAGTAGATACAGTATGCACAGAAATAAGGCAGGGAAGGTCTGCTAGACTGGCAGAGAGATTGGTGTCAGACTTGGCAAGATAAAAGTGCAGTTCTCACACTCTCGCACATGATATAGTGAGGCCTACCATTAGTTATAAAGACATTCATGCAGGCTGATTATATAGGCTAACGCAGGAGCACATATAGTGCACAAATACATGTTAAATCCATAGATTAGGGTTGGGCAATATATTTATATTATATCGATATCGTGATATGAGACTAGATATCATCTTAGATTTTGGATATTGTTATATCGTGATATGACATAAGTGTGGTCTTTTACTGGTTTTAAAGGCTGCATTACAGTAAAGTGATGTACTTTTCTGAACTTACCACTGTTCTAGCTTTTCTATTATTTGCCTTTTCCCCGCTTAGACATTATGACCCCATTACTGATGATTATTTATCTAAAATCTAAGTGTGAAGATATTTTGTTAAAGCACCAATAGTCAACCCTAGAATATCACCACAATATCGATATCGAGGTATTTGGTCAAGAATATCATGATATCTGATTTTCTCCCTATCGCCCAGCCCTACCTACCCTACTGGAATAGATTGCATGCAGAGGCAGGGTGGTGTTCACATTCATGATAAGGTATCTGTGTTATCAGAATGTAATCATTCTCTCCTGCATGGTATATGATCCATATGTTGGCAGCACTCAAAGTAATGTACTCAGTTCACTTGAACTTTATCCACTGCCAGAGCAGTGAATGCAGTGCTCATATCACTACCGTCCTCAACAGATGCCATTCTGCTGACTTTGAAAAGCATTAAATCTTCATCAGCAGCAGAAGCAAAGTACACTGGGGCTTCTGAGTGAAGGTTATATTTCCAGAGAGTCTGTAAAACATACACAGAGACATGATTAAGCCCAACTAAACAAAGAACCAGTCGGGAAACTAAACCATACTGTGTGATACAGATAACAGATAACAAATAATCACTGTACTGTGTGTAAAGTATTTCTGATAGCATACTGTGTTTGCTCCGGTGTATATTGGTTACTAGCACAAAATATCAGGAATACTAACCTGCCATTTCTAAAGCTTCCCTTTACTAAAAAAGCTATTCCAGTGTGGACCATTTTTCAAGGCCAGTGTAAACCTTGTTGGAGTGATTAGTAACCACTAGCATGCCTTGGTTCCTGCAGCATAGGACAGCATGCACCTTCACTCAGCATTTCAATCCTTCATACTTGTCACCTCTCCACTTCCCCCGAGGCGTTATGATTTGCAGATAGAACGGCAGTACTGATAGCAGTGTTAAGCAGAGGTCTCGCAGTTCTTCAGAAGGACAGGTGCTTCTGGCCCCTAGGGGAGTGGCTTGGACAGAGGACAGGGAGAGGACATGCTGGAGCCATCCTTACTGATGATGATGATGACAGCTTTTTAAACGCTTTAAACGAAATGACAAAAAGAGTAGAATGCCCCGGAGTAGAAGTCAGGCTGGGAGGACTGACTAAAAGCCTCTACTGGCTTAACCCGGCCATATCAAAAGTTTCTGCGTAATCTTTGATGACCAGAGGAAAGATTCACCTTTTCAAAGTCAAGCATGCAAAATGAAAATCTCCCACTGCCATGTTACCATCGCTCGTAGGCAGCATGAAAACCTCACTGGATTTATGAATTGTCTACTCCACTTTGCTGTTCTCTGTGATGCTGCCAGTGGAAAAACAATGTTGTGGTGAGTAATGCACCTGCCCATGGTGGTTCAGGCTGTTCATGAATGAGTGGTCTCCCCCCTGAGAACGGCCATTTGCTCCCCAGCTCATACACTAAAAATACTCTGCTGCACGTCACCCTTCTGCCAGTTGCCAAGGAGTGATGGGTTATCAGCTCCTGTTGGTAGGTTGGTTTTTTTCAAGATACATTTTTTATTGTTTTTTTTTTATCATTGAAATCATTTATCACATCATTTTATCATCTATTTCTTGTGGCGCAGAGGTCATTAGTTCTGATATTTGTGCTGCTGTGTTTTTCCATAGGTCGATGATTTGGCTTTGTTAATCCTTGTTGTAGAGAGCTCGAGCATAACTATGTCCAGAAAATATGGCAACCACTGTTTTATACAAAGCGAATGGTTGGGGGGGGGAGAGCCAGCATTGGGCTATCATTTTCTTGGTTGCAGTTGAGCCGACTAGCCAAATTTTCTTCTGTCTCCCAAGCAGGTGTAATTTAGAGTCGTCATTAAGTAACAAAACAATCGGGTCAGTAGGAATACGACATCCTATGACATCAGATATTATTGATGTTGTTTTATTCCAGAACTCATGCACCTGTTCACACTCCCAGACCATGTGCAGGAAAGTTCCAGTTTGTTCAGGTTGACAGAACGTGCAATAGGGAGTGGGAATGACTTTAGAGACGTATCTCTTCTGAGGAGTCCAATATGTCCTATGACATATGTTGAAGTGAATATACTGGTGATTTGGGTTCTTGGAACAGTGGAAAATGTCCCAAACTGTCTCCCAATTAATTGTGTTCCCCTCAGGGCTCAGCTCTCGCTCCCATTTGCTTGCTATTGGGAGTTCTCCTATGGATACTTGCATCAGTTTCGCATAGATCTTGGACACTAATCCTCTCACAGGAAAATCAACAAACCATTTAATGACTGGGTGCGCATCAAGATTGTTTCCCCATGGCACTCCATAACATTTTAGGGCTGATCTTAAGCGAAAGGTACAATAAGAAGGATGGGGACCTCAAAACTAGCTCTCAGGTCTTCAAAACTCAACATACCTTTCTCATTGAATAGCTGGTCTAAAGTATAAATACCTCTGTCGCTCCACTGCTTACAAGCAAAGGGTTTGTTACCAGACATTAAGTGTGTATTGTGCCAAATTGGGGTGTTCAAATGCCACTTATTGGTGTAGCGTAGTTGCTCCTCCACCTGTTTAAAGTTGGTCAATGTATTGGTAATAATAGGGCCATAAGCTAGGATACACTTTATTGAACACACACCTGCAAAGGCAAGGGCTTGCAGTCTTAGACTTTCAGTGAGGTTTTGCTCTATTTCTCTCCGAGGGCCCGTAGCTGAAAGGCTCTATGATACACTTTAAGGTTGGGGAGGGCCAAGCCTCCCGTGTTTGTGGTACGTTGCAGGGTAGAGTATTTTAGCCTAGGTTGTTTATTATTCCAAATATAATGCCGAATTAGGATATCAAGTTTCTTCCAGAAATGTATCGGTGGGGGTAAGGGGATCATTGTACTTAAGAAATTCACACGAGGAACTATGTTCATTTTAACAACAGCAATCCTGGAGTGTAGCGATGCCGGCCACGCAGACCAATTGGCCAGATCCATTTGAACACTACTTAATATAGTTTCATAGTTGTCCTGGACAACTCGCTTTAGGGATTTGTGTATGATGATGCCCAACTATGTAATTTTGCTTTGGGTTGGCATTGTAACACTGATGGTTGATGCCACATGCCTGTTGTTCAATAAAAGAAGATTAGATTTAGTCCAGTTAATTTTATGGCCGGAGATTGAGCCAAATTCGTTTTTTTGGAATAGAGTCCTCAAGATCAGAAATGTACAACAAAATATCGTCTGCAAATAATGATATTGAGCTGCTATTGGATTTAATCTGGACATTACAGATTTTATTTTGCCTTATGGCTTGGGCTAACGGTTCAAGCTAAATTGTGAACAGCATGGAGAGGGAGAGCGGGCATCCCTGTCGCGAGCCTCCTTTCTCGATGGGAAATGGCTGAGAGTGCAAGCCATTGGTTGAGACTATGGCCATGGGATTCGCATATAAAGTACGCACCATGTCAATGAATTTGGCCCCCAAACCAAGCCTCTCCATTACTTGCCACAAGTAGTTCCACTCTAGGTGGTCGAAAGCCTTTTCTGCGTTCACTGATAAAACTGCTGCCGTTGTTAGAAGGCTTTTGGCTTCTTCTATTACATGAAATACTCTGCGTACATTGTCTTCAGCATGACGCCTGGGTATAAAACCTGATTGGTCGGGGTGGACTAAATAAATATCAGTCCTGATGAGGCTAATGGGCCTGAAATTTGAGCAATCCGTGAGATCTTTGCCTTTCTTTGGCATAACGGAAATTAGCGCAGTGTTGGTTTGTTGGTGGAAAGTACCCTTCTCTATGGCTGAAGTTAAAGCTTGTACAATGGTAGGTCCTAATATGTCAAAATACTGCAGAAGAAGTTCTGATGGAATTCCATCCAACACTGTTTTTAATGCTGATTTAAGTTCCTCTAACGTTATAGGTTGACCCAGTTCTTCTGCCTCCTCTGGGTCAAGAAGAGGCAGGTTTAGTTCTTTTAGGAACTTCTGGCACTGTGTCGGATCTGGGTTGCAGGAGGACTCATACAACTTTGAGTAGAAGGATTAAAAAGTGGCGTTAGAAATTCAGCCAGTTTGGTTCTAAATTCTGCATCAAAAGCTGTGTTCTGGAGAAGGGAATTATTAAATTGCCATCTCCTAGATCTTTCTCCTAACATATGGACGACGGAATGTGGTTATCAGCACATTGTGATCAGACAGAATTGCTGATTCTATTGCTATCGTGTGGAACATTGTCTTAAGCTCACTAGAGCACAAAATATAATTACAGTTTTTTACGATCGCTATGGCACTTTTTTAAATACTTTTAACAACTTTCCTAAACTCTTAACACAGTTAGCACAACATCCGTCTGTGTAGGCTATACAATTAACACGTCTTGTTGCTTTGACACAAAATGCAAATTTACAAATGCTTTCACACTGTATGTCAGAACAGATAAAAACATGTTCTTAACCTAACTTAAAGGCTAAAGTCAAAGTGAACAGCTGATCGTATTGTAAATTGAAACACAAATATAGCCCCTGGATTTTATACATGCATTTATTGAGAAACAGCTGATTGAAGTTATGCAAATAGGTCAATCACAGCTGTTTCCCTTCTAGGAAATACACTCAGGTTGAGGTTCTTTCAATCACATGATCATATAGTAGTACAGTAAAAGAGGACCTATTTGAACAATATACTGTAGATGAACACAGAAAATAAGAAAAATGCCTTCACAAGGGAGAGGAAGAGGAGTACCAGGACAAGTCTGTCTTTGTCTCCTTTTTTTCATAAACTGTACATTTTATAAAGCTACTCTGAGATGGGTCATTAATTTTTTGTATTAAATCTCTGCAGCAAAAGTAACAAAACAGTGGCAGGGTTGGCTCAGTGGGTAGAGCAGGTGCACATATACTTGGAGGTTTATGTAGAGGTCCAGGGTTCAAATCCAACTTGTGACAATTTCCTGCATGTCTTCCCCCCCCTCTCTCTCTCTTTCCCTCTCCCCCTTCTCAACTAGCTGTCCTGTCAAATAAAGGCGGAAAAGCCCCAAAAAAATAATCTTTAAAGAAAAAAACATATGCATGCATTTACTAAACCCAACAAAACAAAAAGGTAGAGAGGCTTCAAGAGAAACTGCAGTCCAAAACACAATCTATGATCGATACAATATACTATTGTCTATTGTATAAGGGCAGACCTGACACATTTAAAATAATGCAGTTTCTGTAATTCCATGGGATGTTAGTGTTTTGTATGCAATTGTTCTATGATTGACTAAATGTTCCTGTTGGGAGAGAACATGTGTTAGTGTTTTGGAAGAATTATTTGACTTAGACACATGATTGCATTGTTTTGGTAAACACAGTGTATTGTGTTAGTGAATTATTGTATTTTGAAAATCAGTGTTGGAGTTTAGTTTACAATGTGTGATTTTGAGCATGAAATTAACTGTTTTGCCAATCGTGTGTTGTAGGTGTGTTGGTGCGTTCAGAGTTTAGGAAAGTTGTTAAAAGTATTGAAAAAGCGATCGTGAAAAACTGTAATGTGGGAGTGGGTGAGGTGACGTGTGGAAAAGAAGGTGTAATCCTTGCTAGTAGGGTTGTGCATCCTCCATTTATCTGTAAGATGGTGGGATTTCAGAACTGCTCTAAACATGTCTGATATATGTTTCTGGGCTTTTGTGTGATTGACCCCTGATCTATCCTGATTCAAATCTAGTACTGCATTCATGTCTCCCCCTATAATTAGTGAATATTCATTGAGAGAGAGCAATTCATTGGTTAGGCGTGGGAAAAAACTTTCTACTACTCCTTATCGTGGTACATATATAAGATATCCTGCCCGATAAGTCTTTACTGCTTTTGTCTACGGTGAGTGTGCATTTCCGCGACAGTAACACAATGGAGCCCTTCGTTTTGGTGTCGTCACTAGATGAGGCAGCAACCTTGAAGTATTTATTTTGCAGAAGATTTACATCTTTTTTACGTAAATGTGACTCTTGTATAACTTACAATTATACATAGTATTAAATAGTCCAGGAATTTAGCTCCTTTGATTGGCCCATTTAGCCCCCTGATGTTAACTGAAAGGCTTGAAAGGTCAGCCATCATCAAAATGTACATGCATGAGTACCCTACCGGAATTTGCTGACAAATCTGTAGCAAAGGGTGAACTGTTATCTCTGAGGAAGGTGTGGTAAAAACATAAAAAATAAAATAAATCCCCTAACCCTCTGAGACCGCAGACCCCCTCCCCTATCTGTAAGATACGTGACCACATCAAAAGCAGCTTGCGCAAAACTCCAGCTCAAAACTGCACCTCCTGTCTTAAGTCACAGGTTAATTGAAACAGGTCTAGTAAACTCTTATATTAAACATGAATGATGTTACAAAAACCTTAGAACTAGGTCTCAACCAGCTATTAAGTTCTGATAAATAGGCTATGCGAAAATCAATTTCTGAAATAAGCTATGTGACAAACACACCAATCTAGTTGAAGTAACAAACAGACTATAAGCTGAACAGACAGCATCCCTCATGTTCTTTCAGTCTGACTAAATGTTAACAAACACAGACTTTAAACTGACCAGTCAGTATTTGTCATGTACTTTCAGTCTGGTTAAGTGTTCCTTTAAAGCTTGGCTCCGAAACTTACATACAGTGTCCTCAGCATGTATCATGCTCTTTTCAGCCCAGTTAAATGTCCTCAAGTCAAACTCGGTACAGTAGCCCAGATACCGTTAGTCCACAGGTGCTGAGTCCGCCATCCTCGGCCCTTTGTACCGAACGCGAAGTCCCACCGCCGTCCACCGGCTCCGTTCTCGGGCAACAGGCCGTGGTGCGGAGCGGCTCGTGTGTATGTCACGCCGTCCTCCCAACCCGGTCTCATTCCAGTTCGTGAAATACTCACGTTATTTTGATTTATTGATTCATGTACAGGTCACGATTTTCTCGTTTATTTTTCGTGTACAGGACATGATTTTCGAACGTTACCATTTCACGAACTGCCATGACACTGGGCTGCTCTGGGGGACGCAACAACGGGGAAATTCAACGCCACACGCCAGCAACAACAACGGGACGGACCGTCACACGGGGACGCGATCCCCGGGCGGGGATATTCAACGCCACGGGCCGGTCTGCCATACAGGGACGCGATCCCCGGGCGCAGGGACACGATCCACGGTCTCTCGAACGCAATTTCGCGGATGTTTTTATGTTTATGAAAAGGATCTTACTCTTTAACAGAAAGGTTGACCTCCTTATAAATCCTTTCCATAATGTTGTCAGACACTTTTTTGAGCACTTTTGTGAAGGTAAATACAAGCTAGACAATTGCCCTCTTAACTTACATTGTAGCTTGTTTTGCCGCTGCCTACTGCAGCGTTCTCGCTTAATACTGGACCATTGTCAAAAATTGTTGTTCCCATCAGTCACTTAGACACAAAACATAGGAAAATAGGGTTGAAACTCTATGCAATGTACGGATGGTGTAGTGTATTCTAGGTCGCCCCTTCCCTTCACATTTTTCTTGCTCCTTCTTTGAAAGAAATTCCCCTAGTGAAAGGATTAAAAGGGTCCCCTGCATAAATTGTAAACCAGAGCTAATAAAACACAGAATGATCACACATTGGTTTGATTTCACAGCTCCTTTAGCAGACGACAGCTAAAAGCGGCTTTGACATTCCATCATTTTCTGAGTTCATGATTGCATTTTACACTGATTACACTGGTGCAGTGAGAGCTGATACTATCTGACTAAGATAATTTAACAAAAGACTATGCATACAATGTTTTAATAATGGTACATGAGTCAAAGCTCTGTCTTTTGTCTCACTTGTTTCACACTTTGAGAAAAGTTCAAGTTTTGGTCTTTTTGTGCAAATTTTATAAGAAGACTTTTATTGTGTTATTTTGGACTCAAATCAAAACTGATTATCGAAATATCTCCACTTTTCATTATTACAAGATGAGATAGCTGTTGATGACTTTGACAGCAAGCTTTAGTAGTGAAGTAAGTCATTTAAAATTTAAATGGGAATTCCTCCCAAAAAGCGAGATAAAAAAATGCTAATTATGAATGACAAGTATGCATGATGATTACATTTTTTTTTTCTCAGCCGGAATTTAATGTCTACTTGTGTATTGTGCCTGGCAACAACAAAGCACTAATCTATTTCTGCTTTGTGTATTCATCATCAGCTGCTGACAATTAGATTTCATTTATGTTTTATTGTACTCAGGCTGGGTTGAAAGTTATTTTCCGCCTGATAATTAGCAGAGTAAATGACACTTACTTTCAGTCGGTAATGAAGCAGATGAAAAATATATTCAATGAGTGAACAATGAAAGGGGTTGTCAGAAAGCCGTGGCAAGTATTAGTCGCTTCCCCTCCCATCCTTATGACTTGATCAAAGCAGGCGCTGTAATTGAAGGTGTCATCTATCATCTCTCTCTGAAAGTTGCTGCTTTCAGGAAAATAAAACCATTTTCTTCAATAGGAAAAACCTCATAGCCCGGCAGGTAGCAGCATGTACTTTGATTTCTGTTCCCATTCACACCTTTGCCCTGTTTCATTTCTGTGTTGAGATTTTTCTTGTATGCCACCTCTGTCTCTTTCCCCTTGTCTGTCAGCTGCAGTAAGCATCACAAATGGTCAGTGTGCCTGAGCGTGAATGTATGACAGGTGGTATTTTGTCAGTCATGTCCAAACATCACAGTACCCTCCCCCCCCAGCATTCCTATCATGCCTATGGTGCTGTGGGCCAGGGCATCTCTTCGACCTTCCAGCAGGCCTGTGGAGCTTTAAGACCGGGCGTATTGGTGTGTTAAGCCACTGCTGTCCTCATTCAAGCTTCTCAGGGCCACATCAGAGTGATCAAAGAGAAACTGCGGTCGAATATAGCTGAACTGATCCAACTTGTGTGGGTGTGGGAAGGAGGGAATTACAGAGAGTTTTGTGTGTGTGTGTGTGTGTGTGTGTGTGTGTGTGTGTTAGGGGTGTGTTAGGGATGTTATGAATCAAAAAGATGTTCTTTGCCTGTTTCCAGCATGTTCGAAAATGGAATATAAGTTTTGCCAATGCCAATTGAAATCCTGTATACATGCCTCTTAATACTTTTGCGACTAAGCTTGTATACAAGACTGCCGATATAATTATCTGTACCGCAGAAGTACTCCTATATATATATATATATATATATATATATATATATATATATATATATGTGTGTGTGTGTGTGTGTGTGTGTGTGTGTGTGTGTGTGGCTGGATGCAGTGATGAGTTTTTACATTTACAACGCCGTCAGTCTTTTTAGCAGCCCACTATCCCTAAGAATTACATCCCTTTCAGGTGATTTTGCACATCACGATTAACGTACAATGTCAACGTTCAGCGTCAATACAGTAAGTACTTTGCTCTTATGTAGCTATGTAAGTAAGGGTGTTGAGGACGGGTTGTTGGGAGTGTAGTGTGTCAGATCAAAGCTAACCTTAAAGGAATAGTTAAACATATTGGGAAATATGCTTATCGTAATTACTTTCTGGCAGAGTTAAATGAGAAGATTCCTACCACTCTCATAGCTGTGCCTTAATTATAATTTTGGTTTTTAATGACTATTAGTCTCATCAGGTTGCTAGTATACTGTAGCTTTGGTTTCACTGTTCACTCAGCTTCATTGTGGATAAAGTAGTCTGCATAATACTTTTTTAATCTTTAATTTCTAGCACCGTCAGTTGCCCATCAGTTATCTATCAGATTATTTTGTTAGTTGACATTTTAAAGATTCAATAATACTTCACTATTTTCTGTTTTAAACTCAAGGGCACAGTAAACAGACTTTTTTTTTTATTTCAATCCGTTTGATGCCATTTGACAAAGAGCTGAACTGAATTGCTAATTTCTTTTCCTTACTCATTTAGTCATGCAAAATAGATTTGGCGGATGTCAGTAGTTGCCAAGGTGCTCTCGTTTTTAATATTTATATAAATGCCTTAGGACCTAGCCCATTTATTAGGTATGCTTTGTGGTATGGCTTTAAGCGTGCTGCAGTAAAAAATTCACCTTGGGTTGAATCAAACATTACTGGAAATGGAAAACCTTTGCACGTGTGAACGAATACAGCACTCCACAGACACTGTTTGTTTTGTAATGAGTTAGTGCTGCACAATTTTCATAATTTCTTAGTTTAGTTTTCCTCAACTCCTGCAACAAAGACAAAAGAATAAAGAAAAACATTGTTCATTAATCAGACTATTGAAGTGTGTTTTGGTTGGTCCATGATTTTATGTGCCTATACATATTTAAACATTTAATGATAAGAATATTTAAAACAATATTAAATAACATCATAAGCCCACTGTTGATGAAGGTCAAATAAGTTTCTCATAATTTACTCTTATATACAGAACTCCTGTAATTAACTAATTTGCCTAATGGCTAAAATGCCATCTGGAATGATGAGTTTAATTACTGAGAATAAGATCAAATATTTTATGACCCACCTTCCTCTGTAATATTAATCCCATCCAAAAGGAGATGTAGACAGAAAAATAAAACAAATAAAAAGACTCCACAGGAAATGGCGATATTGTCCTATTGATATTTGATAGTAGATAATAGTTAAATAAAAGATGTTAAATTTAAACAAGAAAAAATGGAATTGGAAATTAATGCAGCATTCATTCTCTGTGGTTACATGCATAGGAAGGTAATCATTTTTGGAGAGTGTTATTTTTTGTATGACCTACAATGGAGCCAAGCCGGGAAATCAATCTCCATAGCTTTTAGTGAAGGTCTGCCTGCTTGTCTCGCGCCACCCTCATTAACAAGACACATGGAAGTCATACTGACTCTGTGGCATGTGGTGAGACGTTCATCACAGTAAACAACCCCCCCTCTCCATGTTGATTGCTGCGGTAACTTATATCTACTGTTGCGGATGCAGAGCTTTAACTCATCTGTTCAACGGAGCCGTGCTACTTCTCAGCCACGAGGAAGCGGTATGAAGCTGAATGGCCCAGATAACTCGTTTTATTCAGCCGAGGAAATAGCAGCCATTATGTTTCCCCTTCATGATCCATTCCCTGTGTGTCGTCCTGGGAGGTGACGAGTCACCCAGCAGCAGACTTCTTATTCAGCCACCTGCCATTCCCCAATCACACTTCTAATTAGCCAAACGTGAAGATTGGATTGAACACAGCAGGGACAATAAATCTTGTTTAAAAGCATATAAATAAGATGCATGAATTTCACCCGAGATTAAATACATCCTTTACCACACAGCACTGCATTTGTTGACTAGCGCTTCTTGCTGGTTTTTATACTCACCATCTATTTAAAGCATCATAATATCATGTGCTGTGTATCATAATGGGCAATCCACTGAGGAAAACAAATAGTGAACTCCTGAGGGTCCCTGGAGTAAATATGCCGACCAATTTCTGTTTTGGCCAGCAGCAAGACACTCTAGATTTCGTGGACACACAGCTTCATCCTTGTTTACAGAAAGCTGATGAGCTGCTTCAAGGTTGAGTCAATAGCCTGCACCTGTACAGCAACAGTCATTGTTATGCACGCAGTGATGTGTCCGATGTGATCCTATCTTTAGGATTGATCAGGGCCTCTCTGGTAATTTGAAGTGTGTATCATGTCCGGCTTTGCAAGCTAATAAACAACAGTATGCTGGGCCGAAGAACAAGGAAGCATAACACCTCTTCTTGACACACATGCTATTTGGCAGATTTTCTTGTAAACACACCCTGTAAGTCAATAGCTGTCATAAAAGCAAGGCATGACAGTGGCTTCTGCCCTTCCCAATAACGGTCATGACTTGCATCCATAAAATGCAATGATCAGACTGTCTGGGGCAATTACATTGATTAAACATAACAAGCTACATTAATTCAATGAGGAAATATTCATTAACTTTTATTTGATACAGGAAAACCTATTGGGACCTCCTTATTTACCAAGGTGTGCTGTTCACAATAATTTTCAAATCAAATAAAGCACGGTTTTGTAAACACAATAACTAAATTACATATGAATATGGCAGTGCTAATACAACTGAATTTGTTCTTTTTTAATTTCATTAAGGTTATCACACATCATAAGCAATTGAGTTATTAATCACAGACCATCTGTCATACATTCGACTGATTTGATCATGATAATGGCACATATACTCCTTCCTTTAGTGCAGATCCTTGAGGTGCACTGTATGAATTATTTCTCTGCCTTCAAGATGTTAAGCGGCTTTAGAAGTTTGCCACTTTATCTCTGCAGCTGAGAACTTCTCTTGTTATATCTAAAGCTCATTTAAAAAAACTTCAGAGCATTTTTATCACTTTCATGCTGCTGTTATTTTTACTCTGCTGCTTCAAATCAGGCATGATATTTCTGTTTTGGCTGTCAGTCTTGTTTATTATTTCCGGATTTTCCCGGATTATCTGGGAAACCCCCAAGACCTTCACACAGCAGTCATTTTGAATCATATGCATTATGGACCCATTTAAACCATATACCTTTATATTTTTTATCATCTGTTTAGTGTGTGATAAAGCTGCCTCTCTGGCTACATTTAGGCTGTTGTATATAGTGTGGTTGTAAAAGGACTTTTTTTATATCACTGTGCCACTGCAGAACACTGGCCTCTGTCTTGATCACTGCTGGACATGTAGTGCTTTGTTCCAGCCAAATGGGAAGACAGAGCCACTGAGCCATGCCAATACATTTTCAGCCCTCTGAAAAGTTAAAAAAAAAAAGTAAGAACACAACTTGAAAAGGGAGGAGTTGTTGCCGCTGTTTTCTTGGACTTGTGTAAAGCCTTTGATACAGTGAATCATGATGTCCTTATCTCCAAGCTTTCTTATTTTACTTTTTCAACACAAACACTAGCATGGCTCTCATCATACTTGTCAAATAGGATGCAGTGTGTTAGAATTAAAGATGCACGCTCCAGTTATATGACAGACACAATGGGCGTGCCTCAAGGATCTGTGTTAAGTATTTTACTTTTTAGTCTCTATATTAATGATCTTCTACAACACTGTCACGGAGTAGATATACAATTATATGCCGATGACACTGTTCTGTACACACAGAAATTAACTAATGCCATGCAAGTTGAGGTTGAGTGGCTTGAACAATCCTGTCTTACTTTCTCAGATTCCAACTGCAGACATCTTTATTAAAAATGAATCAGTTGATATAGTTACTGAATTTAAATATCTTGTTATCACTCTAGATTCAAATTTTAACTTCAAGAAACACAAAAACTATAAAATATAACTTGGCAAATTTTAGACAGATTAGATTGTCCCTCTCTATGGATGTAGCCAAAATATTTATGCATGCTTTAATTTTGTTCACATATCTCACTGTATCACCTGTTGGGGATAGGCCAGTGAATCTGCCATTGGACCTCTAGAATCATTATATAAGCACGCTATAAAAATCCTTGATAAAAAGCCATTTCAGTACCACCATTACAAGATCCTAGAGAAACATGCTTTATTGAGTTTTGAAAATTTTAGACTCTTTTCAAACTTGACTCTAGTGTACAAAATCTTATACGGCCTGGCCCCTGCATGCTTACTGGTTTTTGTTTGCTATCGCCCTGCTATTTCTGTAATATCTACCAGAATAGCTTCTATCTATGACTGCAACATACCTTTTTGCCGTTCAACTTTTAGACAATCTTAGAAAATCAATTTTCTTTTAAAGCCACTACACAGTGGAATGCAATAACAGATGACATAGAGAGCTGCAGTTCCATTAAGAGCTTTGAATCTCAACTGAAATTTCTTCTGAAATTTGCATCCACTGACACTGATATAGTGCTGACAAAATGTGTTTTGGGTGTTTGTGTGCTTGCGTGTGTGTGTGTGTGTGTGTGTGTGTGTGTGTGTGTGTGTGTGTGTAGTGGATGGGATAGGGGGGTGTTGTTTGTATGTTTTTTATCGTGCCCTGCCAGGGGAATGCAGATGTAAATTAGCCTGAGGCTAACTCTGGTACAATGCATCAAATGGTAACATTTATGTTTAAAATTGTACATGATCCCTAATAAATAAAATAAACAAAAAACAAAAAAAACAAAAACAACAACTGCTGTGGTTGCAAAAGTTCAATAAAAGCTCAGGAGGCTGATGAAAACAAGAAAGAAGAGGGAAGAAAAAGCATGATGTGAGAAATGAGTTGCACAGTGAACTAGAGAAGAGGGGAAGTCAGTAGAGTGAGTAGGAGGGAGAGACTTGCGAATTCATGTCTTCTCGGCTGTAAGCATAGGCATACTGTAGTTCTCATAGTTCTGGTACCCACAGCTGCTGAATTTTAGCTACATCCAAAAATTGCACTAGTGTGTTATAGTATACAGCCAACAGCAGAGTCCATTCCAGAAACCTTCCCAACGTGATTTCCCCTGCGACGCATATCTTTGCAGTTCATCCTCGGACCCTTGAATCAGCTTTCAGTCAGTTCCATCACTAAGCCTTAACAATTAATTGCAACTACTTTAATGCATGTTTACATATCTATTCATTTCAGTGTTCCAGGATTTTAAGCTTAAGCAACACCTACGAAGCCAATTAGGTTTTAAAAAGGCTAATGAGTTGTTTTCAGTCGCAGTTAAGCCTCAGCTGTTAGTGACATCCACCGAGGGGACCGAGCTCTGGTGCGGCAGCCAAACAGGCAACGGTGTGTATCAGGGGCAGCCTGGCCAGACAGACAGTACTCGTCTCCGGAGGCTCCAGACTGGGATGTCTGGCTGCTTCTCAGCCCAGAGGCCAGAACTCACCAACCCCCTTGTGACTCAGATATCTCCTCTCAGCTTGTCCACTTGCACTACAAAACCACATCCTGCTGTTGTTTTTGGCAATAGCACACCCACATTAGCAAATAGGATCTTTCTCAGCCTGACCTGCCCTACACCAACACCACCCAAAGCAGTTGAGATAGACATCATGGAGTTAAAAGGAAGATATGATGCACCGACAAACTCGCATCACTCCCGACGGAACTTTTAATAACAATAATAATAATAACTTTATTTGTATAACATCTTTAAAAACAATAGTTTACAAAGGGCAAAAGCACTTAAAAATGAATACATAAATATACACATCAATCAAATACACATACCCATAAATGCACAACATAGTGATAGTGAAAAAAGAGAGATGGACCAGCACTAAAGGACTGAAAAAAATCAGGCAGACAAGGAGAAAGACGATAATAAGACAGTATCACATAAAAGCAAGTCTATAAAAGTTTGTTTTAAGAAGTGACTTAAAAGAAGTCACTGATTCGGCAACCCTTATCTCTTCAGGCAGGTCGTTCCAATGCCGAGGCGCCCTGATGGAGAAGGCATGATCACCTCTGGTTTTGAGCCTCGACCTTGGAACGGTTAAAGATATAGTCTTGGGCTAGACCTTGACAAGCTTTAAAGGTAATCAGTAAAATCTTAAAATAAGTTCTAAAACGGACAGGGAGCCAGTGAAGTGAAGCTACGTTGGAGAGATGTGATGCCGTCTGTTAAAACCGAAGAGAAGAAGGTTAGAACCTCTCCTCAGCTGCTTTAATGTTGATTTGAGTGTAAAACCATTCCGCTTGCGAGAAGACCTTTGCACTCAACTAGGCTGTAAATGTTTACTGAGCTCATGCAGCTCTCTCTCTCTCTCTCTCTCTCTCTCACACACACACACACACACACACACACACACACACACACACACACACACACACACACACACACACACAGCATAACAATTTAATTATGGGATGGAAACAACAAGCAGTTGCAGATGAGTTTATTACTCATGCTGCCTTATTGGTGATTTATCAGTGTTTCACGTAACAACCCAGAAAACCTGCACAGGCGAGTTTCATTCTGCACCTGGCTGTTAAAATAGGGAGGGAGTTGCTTTGTTTATGTGACATTAAAATCAGATGGATTTTCCTCTGTATAGCTTGTTTAACCTATTGGGGTTTTATGTCCATAAGTTTAATTCACTTACACTCCCCGCACATCAAAATGATATTTGTACTTGTCCAACACTGTTGTCCTCTTTAATATAATGTCCTTTAGCATCTATATTTTAAAGTTGAACTGCAATACATCTTATAAATACAGTATCTTTAATATTTGTTTTGATTGCTTTACATTTAATCTATGTTTCTGCAGTGACAGCATCCCCTGCTGTATATTAATGTTTTCCAGGGAGCTTGATTTTTTGGTGCCACTGACAATGTGGGTTCTAGTAATTTAATGTGCAGACACTAAAATTACTTTGTTATATCACTTTAATTCCAACAGATACAAAGGTGTTTACCAGCCAGAAGGTCAACATTGGTAGCTGTTGCTTAGTCCCCTTTATTATTTCAGCAATCCCTTCGTTATTCTGTGAGAGAGTTTTCACTGTCTGGTCATTTGCCATCACCACACCTATACACATGAGTAAAAGACGGCAAATGCTAGCTACAGTACACCCCCTTCTTTGTATAATGCAGCACAACAGTGACAGGTGAATTCACAAAAGCCATTTTTTTAGCTGCTAAACCTGCACAAATAAGACAAAAGAAATTGCGTAATTCTCAAAGCACCCACAAAGGGTGGCTGTGCTGCCAAGCAAATAGTGTCTCAGTGCTCCTGTGCTATTTGCACATGTTTAAATTAGCTAATATGCATACAGTACATTTTGTGCAAAATTGGCCACTTTCTAACAGTCACATGCCGTTACAGTGACATTCTTAGCGTCTTCAGAGTGTTGGTGGTAATTTATAACAACAACAGCACCAACAGACTGGGATATTAAATCCCAAAAGTGGTTTCTCTCTGTCATGTTTAAATTCCCTGCCTGAGGTTTTGAGGAATGCCTTTGTACGTTGTCGGACAGGACCTGTAGCTCGCAGTCTGAAAATTAAATTTTTCTTTTTCACTCTGCCGTTGTTCTGCCTACTGTGTTTTTGGCGCAAGGGCAACATTTATACTTTGCCACATGGATAATTGCAATAAGAAAAAAGGGCAAATTGCACTCAGCTGAAATTCATGGTGCTATCAGCAGCCACAATCCATTCTTTGTGAATTAGTCCATGAGTGTGCAGGAGCTGCCAATTAACAGGTCTGCAAAAAACATGAACAAAAAGTCAAGTCAGAATCATTGCTATACGATCTTTTCATATCAATGTTTGTAGGCTATACAGTATGATGTTCCTAGTCAGTAGCCTACCATTAAAGTTAAAGTCAATGCATCTCTCTCAACTGATGACATGGGAAACACCTTTCCACAGGTTCAAGGCTTGACACAATAAAATAAAGCAATAAATATTACGCAAACAGCTGTATTATCATTATAGTTTATATTTCCTTACACAAAAAGTAGGTAGAATCTAAATTCCAGCTTGACCTTGATTTACATTTGTTATTATTATGATAAAATATGAAGGTGTTAAGTATTTTCAATTGGCCACATGGTCCAATAAGAGCTAGTATACAAGAGATGCCAGAAACATGACACACAAGGCTGGTGGTAATGTTCTGTAGTTGCAGTGGACAATCTATAATAATAAAAAAAGTACAGATGTGAAGGATTCTTTCTAAACATTACCTCTCCTCTGGTCTCTCAGAAGTGGCTTTATTGCGATAAGCTTGGTGTTTACTTGAGACATCAAGGGTGGCATCCCTTTGTTTAGGTTTAGAAGCAGGTTTAGGAGTGTCTCTGCTCTGCACCTTGATAGCTAAAGTAACTAAAAACACAACAAAATAACATTTTCAAAAGACAAAGAGCAGACAGACAGGGTCAAAGAGCGGGCAGCCCCCCAATCTAAAATCACAGCATTCAAGCGTCTCTTCTCCTACTCTGAGTTACAGTTGCATGCTTTGTCAACGGCACACTTCCCTGCTTTGAGAGATATGTGAGTAAGTAAACAGCAAAAAGTCACACTGTGTTTATTTCTGGGTTTAACCAACATGGACCCAGACATCTAACCCAAACAGCCCCTAACTACATTTTTGTATTGCTGCTAAATCCTCAGTCTCAGCTCACAGCTTTAAATTCAACAGCCTCTGTTGAATCTGCCGGTCAATAATCTGAAACAGATCTCCTCTCCTCTTTTTTGTTTTTGATGAGAGTTTTATGGTCTGTTTGTCATTCTCAGTCTGTTGTCACTCAATTTGTACCTTCCTGGTGGGCTGCAACGTTGTGATTGTCGGATCTGCTGCTATTGGTGGGAATATGTGGGTGTATTTATATTTATATATTGGGAGCTTGGTGTGCCTCTCAGCAGTGTAGAGTGTGTTATCTAGAGGGTGTGACACTCCTGTCAGAACACATTACATTAAGTGTGACGTCTACTGAAGAAATGAGGCCAAAGATTTTAGATATGCAGAGCATGCCTTTATGAGGCAACAAACCTACTGTCATTGATTCATATACTGTACTACAATATCTATCTATCCAAATGTTATCTATCTAGTTGATTTGACTATTTTTGTGTACTTTGAGTCCGCCACTGTTTTGAATGGTGTGGAGTTTGTAGTTCTCATAAGAGGAAATGTTATTGCTGCAGCATGCAATGACATTGAAGAGAAATGTACAAAGAATTGTGTTTTACCAACTTTGTGGCAACAATTTTGGGGTACCTTACCCTACCTTACCCTACTGAATCAACATGCCAGTGCCTCTATGCACAAAGAAAACACGTAAATATATAATGTATAATAATATAATATTTTTCCCAGTTTGCTGTGGAAAAACTTGACTGTCCTGCACAGAGCCCTGGCCTCAACCCCATCCAACACCTTTGGGATGAACTGGAAGGTCAGATACCCTTACCTTATCATACCCAGCATCTCTTGTGGCTGAATGGGTTTGCTACCATTTCTGCAGCCAGGTGGGGAGAGACTTTTCAGAAGAGTTGACGCTCTGTTCAAAAATCAGAAATTGGTATAATGTTTGTGTGTCCACCTACTGTTTAGCCATGTAGTGCCTGAATTTAAGTTCAAATTCCATTGTGAAAAAGCAGAAATTTAAATTTGAAAATGTAGACCTTAATACGGTCTTCAAGAACCAATATACTGATCAGAGTACATTATCTGAATCATAGTTGTTTACTAAATTATTCAATGGACAAAATGTAATCAACAACTTTTTGATAAATAATTAATCATCAGTAGATTTCAAGCTAAAATGCCCAAACAATTGCTGATTCCATTTTTTAAAGGATTAATAGCTTATAGTCTTTTGTGATGTGAAACTCAATATATTTATTTGGGGAAAACAAACAATTTGAACACACCACCTTGAGTTTAGGGAGATTTCAGGAGGTTTTAAGGTTTTTTTAGGCTTAACGATAAATCGAGAAAATAATCAGCATATTAATTGATTTTTGATAATTTAATTATCTGAATGCAGGCGTTGCCGGCATCATCCCGTGTGCAGCAGACCAATGAATTGAACTCTGCATGTGCTCATGTAAAACGTATAATATTCCGGTCTGTTGAAGCTGTCGTTTTACTTTTGGGAAGTCTTAAAATAGTCACTAGTCTCAGGGCTCATCATTATCATCTCTCCCCTCACTGACTCTCTGAGCTGTTTCCCTCTCGCCTGCTGTCCCTCCTCCCACCGTCCCCTTCACTTAGTCTGGCGTTATTATCCCCCTCTATTTCCGTGTCATTTTATTTATTCATACCCTGCTGTACAATGTTTTCTGTTTAGCCTTTTATTATTCAAGCAGATCGAAGCAGATGTTGTTTAAGATCAGTCAATCCACCCTGTGCCAGTGCGGTGTGCATCTGTTTGAGTGTGACTTTTCTGTGTATTAAACCAGGTGACAGGGAAAGAAAGATGTGCATGTCAATGCCATGGCAGCTTGCAAATATGAAATAAATCATCGTCCGGTTTTACCATACCATGAGCGCTGCAGCTACGAATCTGTGAGAGTGATTTATTTTTCTCTCTCTTTTTTGAAGCTGTCATAGTTTCAGAGTGGAGTCTATATTACAAAGTAAAATGGAAAAAAGGGAGGAACGAGTGAGAAAGAGATTCTTTGACTAAAAGAGGCAACCGAGTTGGAACTGCCTTGACACTACTTGTCATCCGATTGAAAGCTTTTGATGTGAAAAAATATCTCCTGGCTATACCAAAGCCATGGGCTTCCTTTGAAGCGTCTCTGGTGCTTTTCAAAATTTTTTCCACACCCATGTGCATGTCTGTGTGATGCCGATATACTCGTTCTGTGTATGTGCAGGTGATGATACATACATTCACCCAGCTTGCACTTTTACACTTGGGTTGCATGAGTAGTTTTGGATGGAAAAGCGTGAGGCGGGGGGATGATGAACACTCCAATATTCCCATCAGGTACAACGAAGGATGTGGATTGAGGTCACATTGAACACAACTGCAGCAGAAACATCAAAGGCTCTTCTGGCTTCATACGATAGAGTGCTTACAGTAGGTACGCCCCGACATGTAACCACATAGCAGCATGGCAACCGCTGATCTCTAGGGAGGTCTATGTATTCTGTATGTGTGTTTGTCATGTTGTTGGTCATATCATGCAGCCCTAATTTGAACCATCCATTTTCTCGGAGAACCTTCTTATCTCTTTCTTTTCCATGTCTGTTGAAACTCATTCTTGCCTACCTTATCTGGTGCTGTGGTGTTTCTGAAGAAAAAAACTCTCCGGGGCTACAGTATACTGGCTGATGATGGCAAAAGCAATAACGAATGTAAGCAAATGTAGGTAGTCTATATCATTGAAGTCATTGGGCCCTATTTTTAACGAGTTTAACACAAGTATCAAACGCCAAACACAAGTAGCTTTGTGGGCGGATCTCGGGCGCTGTTGCTATTATACCGGCGGGATAAATGACTCTTGCGCCCGACGCAAATCTAAAATGGGTTGGTCTGAAGTAGCTACATTACTCATGGGTGTGGTTTGGGCGTAACATGCAATAAACCAATCAGAGCCTTATGTCACATTCCCTTTAAAAGCAGGCGCGCTTGTTCCATGGCGGATTGCTATTATAATATAATAGGATTTGCTAGGCGCACACTATTAATAAATCCATGGACGCACGCCAGGAGCGGTTCACAGCCGAGGAGACCGATGTTTGCTATTGATTTTTCCTTTTGACAAATGTAAATAAAGAAATGTCACAAAAACATACTTTCCGATGTTTTGGGCTCACTCTCACTGAATCACGAGGTTATGAATGCATGGTGATATTTTTGCAATGTAGTCTAATATTAGACCGAGATTACGTCACTATAGACGATGCAGCTCTTCTGTCTCTCCTCTCCCGTGCTGCTGCTGCTGGGGCATTTGGGTTAAGTGGCATCGGGACATGCAGTTCAACATCACATCTCCTTAAGTCCTCTAATATTTCCTCATTTATGTCATCAACACATCCATGATTCATGGAAATGTTGTGTAAAACAAGGTCATATTTTTCCTTGTATTTATGTATGGTTTGCAAAAATGGGAACTGCTGGGTCCGTGAGATGAGAGAAGCAAAGTGTGTGCGTGGTGTGCATACTCTACATTAAGGCCAAGCATGTACCCTTAAAATAGCATCTGAATAACGCGCCACTGACTTTAGACTAGGTAACTGTTTTCTGAAACTGCAAAATAGCACTAGGGAACGTTTGCACCGGAACACGCCTCCTCTTTTTACTGAACCGCCCCCGGGAGTGGAAGTTCATTCCCTAATTTACTGACGTGAGTCTGTGGAGGGAAAAGTCCGCTGTGCGTCGGGTGCAAAATAGGAATGATACGTGCGTCGGTGTACAAAGTCAATTGCGCTGGGTGCAAGATAGGGTCATAGGTAGGTCATACATGGCCAAAAGTATGGAAACACGTGAATATTATACCCATGTATGATTGTTGAATAGCTCATTCCTAAACCGGCTGCTGTAACAGCCTCCACTCCACACTTTCCACCAGATTTCTGAACCTGGCTGCAGGGGTTTGCTCCCATTCAGCGACAAGAGCATTAGTGAGGTCAGCGCCTGATGTTAGGTGATAAGGTCTGGCTCGCTGTCATGTTCCAGTTCATCCCAAAGGGGTTGGATGGGGTTTAGGTCAGGGCTCTTTGCAAGTCAGTCAAGTTCTTCCACACTAAACTAAAAAAAAAACCATTTCTTTATAGACCGGGATTTGTGCACAAGCGGGCATTGTCACATTGAAGCTTGATTCTTAAAGGTGCTGTAGGTAGGATTGCGAAGATCCAGGACTTAGCAAAAAAATTTGAACATCGACAACTTCTCAGCCCCTTTCCGCTGAAGCCCAAAACGATCTCCTAAGCCCCTCTCCCCACAAGGGAGAATGAATGCGTGTGCATGAGCACTGATTGACACGCAGTTAGACACCCCCCCGGTCCTGCTTGGTGCATCTGAACAGGGAGCTGTGGATTTTTGCAAATCGCACTACAGGCTATAGGTGGTGCCAGAGGAGCCGGATTTTTTAATTACCTGCTTCATGTAGTTCTACTGGAACATAGGGTCAGTTTCAGCAAATGACAGAAAGTTAGTTTTATAAGTCTTACCTACTGCACCTTTAAATCTCGAATTGAAACAGTAAAGGGCTTTTTCCAAACTATTGCAAAGTCGAAAGCACACTATTGACTAAAATATTGTGGCCTACTACAAAGAAATGGAAAAACAGAGGATGTCCCAAGGCTATTCTAAGGATTGGTATTGGCTTAAATAAAGCAGATCAAGGTCTGATCCTTTCTTTATTGTACTCTACTGTGTTTTGTCCAGCAATTCACTGCATAAGTCATTGAAATTTAGAGTTTGAAAAATGATTTGTCTGCACAGGTGGTTGACTCTGTTCCGACATTATGGACATTGACAAATGTTTGTCTCTCCTTTCTTATTAGCAAAGATCAGTAAACACAACATCCATCTACCAGCTTCTTTATTTAAGCTAAATGTGACCTTCGCTTTCGCTGGTTAAAATGAAAAATGTCACTGCATTACAAGGCATCACTTTGTAATACTGCTGTACAACTGCCAGTGTTTTTGATGTCCAACAGATTGATACGTCTATTCTCATCCCCTGTCTCTTATCACGTGTTATCAGACAGAGGAAGAGCAGCAGAGAATCAGAGACGCAGACATTTGATGGAGAAACTGTCTTAAGAATCTGGCCTGCTTCTGACTTCTTGAGAATTGAGGCTATTAGCTTGACAATCTCATCTCCTTAAAGGGTTTCAAGCTTGCTTCCTTTTGAAGGGAGTTTTTTGTGTCGGCAAAACGCTGAGTGACCAGCAGGGCCGATAAGCCCGAATACTCCCAGAATGACGAATCAGCACTCTGAAAGTAGGTGGGGTAATCTTGACTTTTTATATACGCTACTTTGGCTCAGATTGTCATATCTGTTATTCTCCCTTTCTTGTTTAAATGTGTGTGTGTGTGTGTGTGTGTGTGTGTGTGTGTGTGTGTGTGTGTGTGTGTGTGCAAGTGTGCAAAGGTTGTCCCCCAGCAGGCCTGTTAAGCCATTATCAGTCCTGTCTGGGCTTTTATGTTTGCCCACAGAACACGACCGGCATTCCTCCGGGACAAAACTGCTGACTGCCACAAGCTCACAACCTCAACCTAAAAGCTTATTGGCCTCACTATTCAGGCAGGGATTATGCAAAGCAGAGACTCAGGTGAAGCATCAAACAGGCCTGGAGTTTTAATGGACTACTGTGTTTTCACACATCACATCTGACATTAGCGTGTGTGCAGTGTGGCGGCAAAATACAATTTCCATGGTTCCACAATGCCTTGAACAGTGTAATATGTATTTAGCTGCACACATTTTCGGGTTTCTTCTCACTTTTTTTAACAGTGTAGAAGATAATTAATTTGTATCAGGTCTGAGCTACCATTGAGGATGTATTCAGTACTTATTTCTGGATATTTGAGGGTTTTAAGGACTAGTGGAGGAGTTTGTACAATTACATACAAATGAAAAAAAGTTTTGTGGCTGATTCTGAAATTATTTTGTGTGAAGGGTTTTAGTTTTTCTCCACACAAATTATAATCCTCCCAGTGGAGAATTGTTGACAGCTTGTACTGTAGACCATCATGCAAGGGAGATAACAATTGTTTTTTTTTTTTTTGGGGGGGGTTGTCTGCACTCTCCAATTGCCCTACCAGTTCTTTATATCTTTGTTCGTTCACATACACAAATGAACATGATGATGATGATGATGATCAAACGTATGGTATACCAACCGAAGCACCTCAAAAACAAAGAACAAGCTAAAAGGGGAGTTTAAAGACTTTGAGTTGGTGAAACCGGATGACAGTATCACCACTTTTTAAATGCACTCATAGTTAAAACTGCTACTTTACCAGGCCTTAGCAGGCAGCAGAAACAAGGGATTACTGTGAAAGATCTGTCGTTTTTAAAACTGCATAAGATAATTGAATTAAAGATTGACACGGTTCTCACATCAGCCACAAGTCACTGAACTTTCCGAGCTCACTCTCGCCGCTTGCCTCATTAAAATGTTACAAGCTAACGCTCAGTGATGTCTCACGTTCTGTCACCATCCTACAAATACAATAATATTAGGTCACGCAACGCTGCCACGACACAATGTAGCCTCTCTAGCACTATAATCAATTTCCAGAAAACATACCAACATAATTGCAAGTCATATAGAAATATGTCATCTGTTTTCTATTGCCTATCCAATCAAGCACTGAGTGAAACTCATGAATAAAGAGAGAGTAGATTTACAGGTTAATTGGTTAGGGTTATTCACGTCGTGTTTGTGGCTGCAACTTCCATGGTAGCGCACATGTTGTGCAGCACATTGTGATTCCAACTGGAATGAAATGTGCTATATAAATAAAGTTTTGCTTGCTAGTCTGAGTTATTCTGGACCTGAACACAATGGGGTTAGGTGAGGAGTAGTGCTGAATTTTGTTAAAGTAAAGAATAGAGTGCTGTGAAGACTGATTTAACAAAGTGTACGTCTGAAATTCCCATATTTTTTGTATCGTTTTTAGAAAATTCTCCTCTTTAATCTCCACTCAAAGGATAAGACAATCCCTCCTAATCAAGGCTCTACACATTTCACACAGTCTCATCCGTGTCAGGAGATTCTCCTCAGCTCCCCCTCTCCAAACCTCACACATTTCTACAACCAAAAGCCATGACACGCTCCTGTTATTATTCAAACCAGCCGTTTCCATTACCCGTTTCATCTCTGCATACGAGCACAGGAATGTTAAATCCAAGTCGGGTTAAATCAAGGTCTCTATTTGGTTGTTGTTTCCAACACTGGCATGTAGAAATGTTGATGCTTAATGAAGTGCATGTAGGGACGGCTTCTGATCCCGTTTAATGGGAAGATGAGCTCCAGAGTGACTCAATTATTGTTACGAGGTAGCTTTGCAACAGTAATATAGAAAATGGTAAAATGTAAAATTGGGCCTGCTAGGATGGTGAAAACTGGTACAGTTGGTGGTGTACAGCAAATAAACCTGTGATTAGTTTGTTGTGTCATTACTATAGAGGGAAGAAGTTCAAGTTGAAAGCTGCAGCAGTGAATGTTAATCCCAAATGGCTTCGCAACAACAACAGAAAAATGTTAAGAGAGCAAGGGATGTTTCCTACTGCCTCACTCCAGCCTGAAACAATGAGTTTCACAAGACGAAGGCAGCTGGTCTAAATATACACACCTGCCTGCGATGCAGCCTCCAGATGCTGGTTCAGGTCCAAGTCCAGGTCTACCCACACATTTAGTTTAAGGAGTTTTAAAACTCACCCTCTCAGGCAGTAATTACACAGAGGTTGTGCCACCAGGCTCTAACAGTCAAATGCTGATGTTTAAGTAAGAACTCCACCGGTTGCAAAAATAAGTCAGATTGTATTGAAAGCAATGAGAAAATGACCCAACTTCTCACTTGATTTATTACCTCAGTAAACATTTTCCTGTCAAGTCTCCTTCAATACAGAACAGAGATGTATAGTAACGAAGTAGAACTACTTCACTACTGTACTTAAGTACTAAAAGGCTATATCTGTACTCTATTGAAGTATTATTTGTTTCTCCTACTTCCACTTTTACTTGAGTACATATTTTCGATGAGTTTAATACTTTTACTCCGATACATTTTTTATGTGCTGCATCGTTACTCGTTACTGTTGTGAATTCGTCACGCTACAGAGACTGTAGGTTAAAGTGTGTGTAGTTACGGCTACGTTAGTTACGTAAGAAATCCCCAAGATCACTTTGTGTTTCTTTTCATTACGGTCACCTGTTCAGAAGTCAGAGACAATGTAAGTTTGTACTCTTTCTATGAAGCTATTGTTAAGCTATTCCTGAGTTGTTTCAGTCTGCAATGAGTACTGAATGTTAACCGTTTTACCCTGTGATGTGAAGCTGCTAGTTTATCTGTATTTTGCTAGCTTGCTAACGTTCCACTGTTCATCACACATGTTACTAACTAGTGTGTGATACATTTTTTTTGGGCTTTAATTGTTACTGTGCTGGAGAGGATGTTCATAATATATTTAATATTTGTTAATTCCTTTGGCAATAGCCAAAGAAATGAGTGTCCTTTAGGCTAAACATTTGACATAATATAAACAATATGATATTCAAACTTTTGACTGCTTTCTTTAATAACTACATACACAGTACTTGTACATTTACTTTCAGTACTTGAGTAGTATATTTTAAAATTAATTACTTGCAATACTTAAGTACAAAAAATGTTGAATACTTTAGTACTTCTACTTAAAGGAGAATTCCGGGCCAATGTTTACGTTGATCTTGATCGCTATAGCTACGCGAGGCTATCAGCTAGCAGGGTAAGCTAGCTACCGGCAGGATCGAGACAGGGACCAGGGTAGGTGAATTTAAACAATGTCTGAGTTGAAAACGCATCTTGTTGACACGTAAGGGCCCTGTTCATGTGGCACAGACATTAATTAATTGCATTTTGTGTCTGTTAAGAGGCACAAAGGCACTCTAAAACTTGCCCCGACCACTGCCATTTTAGCTCAGGGGACGCTTGTAGTACGTAGCTGCAGCTTCTCCGTGTTACCTGCACGGATTTTTCTATCGAAAGTACTCGCATAGCTATAGCGATCAAGATTAACGCAAAAAATTGGCCGGAATTCTCCTTTAAGGGTGGTGCTTATAGAGCACTTCAACTTCTACTCAAGTCACTTTTTTGATAGAGCACTTTTTTACTCAAGTATGGGCCCCTAGTACTTTATACATGTCTGATACAGAATGATGTTTATTTTGTAAATTATGGTCCCATTTAGAGTAAAATAGACGATAAAGCAGGGCACCTTGTTATTGACAAGTTGCTGGTTGTCCGTCAGATCCACCCCTCCCTCCTACCTAGCTCCACCCTCTTGTCCAAATATTGTCATACATACATGCCAAACTCGAGGGTTCAAAACGGTAGTCCACAAACCATTGGGTCACATTACGGTGGCTACGTCCACTTCTTTATACAGTCTATGGATCGGACCTGGGACCTGGGACCCGGGACCCGAATTGGGCAAGGTCCAAATACAAATTATATTCAGTCTAATCTAAATGGATAGGGTCAGGTTGGATTGTGACAGGTTAAAATATTTCATGAAGGTTATAATTAATGATATGTTACATTTAGTTTTATGCAACTGGATGCAGAAAAACAAATGAAGGTAGAGGGGGGGATGTTAGAATCCAAAAGTAACAATCAAGTTGTTGTGATTGTGTGATAAGTCTGTCGGCATCTCTCTTAAGAGCGTCTCAGAGTTTGTCTTTGTGCGTCAGCAGTCACTGCATTTTGACAAATGATTTAGGACAAAAGCTGAACTATTGACAGCTTCAGAATAACAAGACTGAACTGAAGCACAAAAGGGAAAACACCAGAACAAAAAGTAACAAAAGTACATGACAAAACAGCAACAAATGTTGAGTTACTGAGTCGCCGCGGACGACTCTGTCAAAATTCAGTATGTAGGTCATATCAGGACAAGACTGCTTCCCTTCTCCCTCCTGTTTTGTGTCTGAATAGTATATGGGTTTCTTTATTTTACCAAGTAAAGAATAAGTTGTTACTTAGCATTGATTCTATTTCAGTTTGGATTATTGCATTCATACATCTCGGCCTGGTGTTAATGCTGCTGCTGCTGAAATCAATAAGAGTTAAGAAAAGTATTCAGTAAAAGCATTTTCTCATAACTTTACAACATGTACGTCCAGTGTGAATTTATTCAGAAAGGTTTCCCAGCAGAAAAAGATGTGAAAACTGTGAACAGACCTCCTCCTGGGCTCTGTGAGGGAGGCAGGAACTCAGCCCTCATGTGTTTCAATTCTTTTTCCTGCTGCCTTCCAGCTAGAATCATGTAGCTCTCGCTTTCTTCTGATATCGCAGAGGTTTCTCTACTCTTTTAACCTCCTCCGCTGCAGAAAAGATTGGGACGGCATTATTATGGCTTATACCTCAAGATAGTAGCATGTGTACAGTCAACAGATATCGATTATGCAGCCAACCACCTTCCATGTTCCCTTGGATGTCTGTAATAATCTGCCATTTCTTCAGTTCCATCAAATCCCTTATTCCTCATGGATTTAGCTTTCAGCATTTGGAACAAAAGGCTAAGATAACGTAAAGATTCGACAAAAATCTTTATTTTTTGTTGGCTGACAAAGAAAAAGTGTTTTTTAGTGGAAGCCTTTTAATTGTTCACAACTAAAAAGGAAATGAGCAGCAGAAGATATAACATGTTGATTACATATGTGTCACATAAACACAAAAGAAAATAAGGTGTAGCCTACTTTTTTCATAAGCTACTTGATCCAAATTCTGGAGGCCCAAATACAGTACAGTACTATTGAGTTGATAGGCTTAAATTATTGATACAAATTAAATGAACTTTTAACTGAGTAGATTGCAACAACAATTTTGAGGTGATATAATAACTAGATTGTTTCATTGGAGGATATTCACCACTCTGGTGGCCTTGTTGAACTACAAATCCACTTGCGATACAGGAAGTTACGGGTCGGTGTTTTTCTCAACTCACAAATAAACTTTGCAGAGAGTGTCATTTGGGGCTTTTTGACAAGTTACTTACGGCAAAGTTTTAGCTGAAATCATCCGCCGTTAGCATTACAGTCAGATCCACCGAAAATGAGAAGCCTGCTTAACATAAATGGTTTTGCACACAGATAATACAATATAGAGCAGGGGGTTTCAAAGCTCCACGTTATAAGTATGCCGATTCAGGGTGCGCACTGCAGAAGATCCAGGGGGAGCTTGCCTTGTCTTAATAAGACATGGGCTCCTCTGAAAATATATGCTATTTTTGCTGTCATCAAAACTGTCTTAGTCCCACTCAGTCTGCATGCCAAATTGCCATTATTCATTTCTTGGTTTTGCAGTCATTCGTGTTAAAAAAGAAAACAAGGAAAGACATTTTGGATTTACTAGCCAATCGACTCAGCCAGAGCCAGAGGCATCTTCTACCGCAAATGTAAGCTGTGCTGTATTAGCTATTATCATTTCCTCTTTGCAAAGTACCCATGAATGTCCAGACAGCTATTACTCGATTACTTTGATTCTGAAGAAACCTTAGAAACGTCATGATTCTTATTATAAGGAGCGTCTCTTTCCTGTGATTTCCAAGCAGATTTATGGACATCTATTCATGATTGAAAACTGATATGTTGATATCCTTGGAAAGTTGAAGTCATGCTGCATCTAAAAACATTATATTATCTTTATGACTCAGAGAATGAGTCTGATTGTTGACGCAAATTTCAGCAATCTGGCGCTAAGTGATCAGCAAATCAGCAGCCCAAAGTACAATAACTAATTTCCTATACTATGTTTGTTGTGGTGTTAAAAGCTGTAAATTGAAAGCTCAAACAGTAGCCTGCAATGTAAAAGTTGTGATGTTTCTTTACGAAGGATTTGGTGATAATAGCAGTACAAAAGACAAAAACTATTCCCAAAGCCAAGTCCGTCCAAATGAGCAGCAGGTACTGTAAGATGGGAGCGCATGATTTTCTTCTTTTCCTGCTGCCAGCATTTTCGTACTGTTTCAGGCTGTGTGCCCGGTTGTTTTCTGTGGGGAAAAAAAAGCTCTGTTTGTTTCCACTGAGAGGATGCTGGCAGTAATACCAGTGGTCACAGGGTCCCACAAATATTTGATGTTGGTCCAAGGAGGGCAGTAGTCATACGTATGCAGAAATATACAGTATTAGAGTTAAATTCTTGAACTGGGAGTGTTGTTTGTAGCCCTTTCTTTGCCCTCTTATTTTCACAGCACTTTAATAACAAAGCTATTTCTGCCATTAATTGTAGTTAACTTTAGACTCTACTTCATACACAATAAAACAGGTAATTATCTCTGACAGATATTTTCTCATTTGTGTATATTTCAAAAGCCACTGTTTTTGCCCTCATTCCAAAAAAGACAATATTCCTGCAAAGCTGTTTACATGGCTCAAAAAAATGTAATATTCCATTAATATTTCTGTCAACATGCAACTGTCAAAATAGATTTTTTTCAAAGTTTTCCACCGGTGTTGGACTTATTTGACTAGCACAGCCTCCAAAAACCTGTTAGTATCCAAGTCTTTAAAAAAAGAAATTATGTAGGTGTGTTTCTCCTTCCGACCAGAAACGGGGCTTTTCTTTTGGGCATGCATTTCTACATCAGCCTTGCAAACTGTTGGCTAGTTGGTTTGTGTATAGTTGTGTTTGTCTATAATATAGAACTGACCGTAAATAGGCAAGAAGCAGTGTGTCGGAAACTGTGGTAAAAACCAAATGCACTATTTACATGTTCAAAGAATGCTCCTAAAACCTGAACAATCTCGGGATATTCCACATGCCTTAATCAGAAAATGCTACATTCAAAATAAATCCTAAATCGCAATATCCAAACCAAATATGCTGTTTACATGACCAATATCACATTTGGAATATTGTCATATTATGAATAATAGTGGAACATTAGTGTGCATATAATATCAGTATGTGGGGGCTAATGCATTATAAAGAAGTCAAGCAGTCACACTCTATGTTAAGAGAGGAAGGAGAAAAAAATTGCCCAGAAGCCACAATCTCTCAGTCTCAGAGGTTCAAAGAAGATTCTGTAGGAATAAGTTTCATTCCAAATTTCTTCATTACCACAATCTGGCTTTCTTGAAATTCATCAATCAATATTTAAAAACACAGATGGTTCAGTCCTCAAAAACAGAGCTTTTTTAGTCTGAAAAAGTCTTAAAACTCATAATTCATTAGCAACCTAAAATGTGTTTTGCTTTTCTGCCAGCTGTCTTTTATTCATTCATTAATTTTATTATTTTTCTGAAATGGTGCATTTCTTATTTTAGAACCATGTCCGTGTTTTTAAATGGCAGCACTGAAATGAAAAAAACTACAGTGGGCATTACAGAGTGTGTAGTTTCTGAACTGATAACTGATGATCAGAATAATCCACTGTCATGTCATGTGTTTACCGTAATCTGTAAGTATCAAAACACAACAGATCACTTTAAAACATTTTTAGGGCGAGTTTGCTTTCTTTTTACATTACATAAATTGAACTCGGATTGCCTAAATAGCCACATTGTTTTTCACAGTCAGTTCGTGATGATGTGGACAATCTGGAATTCATCAATCAAATATGTTGAGGTGACGGGCAGTAGCTTTATGACTCAAAGGATCATTTCAGTTTATTACACTTCATATCTTATTTTTGTAGGTCTGGCCACCATTGCTATCAGTAAAAAAAGCACTCAGCACGGCCCAGGAGGCAAACTGGCACCTCTGTAGCTACCAGTACACACTCCGTACTTGGTCCACACTGGTACTTGAACTGGCAAACCTCCGCTTTGTATGCCAAGCCCCTACGGACTGAGTTTCAGTCTCCCCTGCACAGACTGAACTCTGGTTCCTCTTTAAACCGTACTTGGTTATTCTATCGTAACCTATATAAACGAGGGCCAGAAGCAATCTACGACCCCAGGGTCCATGGACAGTTGTCAAGAACTAGTATATGCATTTATAATTGACACAACAACAACATCAATACCAGAAACAATACATGTATATACAAGTATATATTAATGTAATATGGTGGTATTTTGGGAATGACTACTCAGACATTTAAAAAAAAAGGAAAATCATTAATAATGCACATATGGGTATTAATTAACACAAATTGATAGAAATATCAGTGTAGTCTTTAAGACCATCATGAATATCATGAAAATGACCAAGAAAAGTAGTAGTCTCATATCAAGACATTGATCAAATATTGATGCACGAGTCAGCTTGAATACTGCACTGCAATCAATGCTGCCTCTGTGACGCCTACAGTATAATGTGTTTGTAAAGAATGTTTCATGGAGGCATTGATTCAGCTCAATGGTAATTTATGAGACTGTAGTTCACTGTGGAGAGCCCATAGTTTTCACCGACTGATCATCAATACTTCCAGTGAACCTCCTCAATCTCACCGATGATGTCTGGCCTTTGTTATGTGTCCTTGTCCTGTGGTTGTAATTGGACCCCACCAGGAAAGAAAATCTTCCCCTCCAAAAACATTCATTAAAGCTGGACCACAAGAACAATTCCACTCAGAAATGTCATTGGGGATTAGAGCAGTTTTTACATCCTGTGTTCTGGGCAGCTGAGATCTCCTCTCCCCAACTGACAAAAGCGCACATCTAAACTCTGCGCGCGCACACACACACACACACACACACACACACACACACACACACACACACACACACACACACACACACACACACACACTGGTGTCCCAGTGTAGAGGGTAATGAATGGTATTTTGGGCCCTCAGGTTTTCCTGTCATCCCTTTTCATTCCTGCGTGTGTGTTGATGTTGATGACGGCTAGACCTCATGTTACGGCCATTTCTGCCTCAGCTAGGGGCCTCCTTTTTTTGATGGAGGATCTGAAGGTGCTGGGTGTCAGATGCTAATCCTGCAGGACTAATAGCAGCCAGCTCTCCTCCCTCACTCTCTCTCACACACACACACACACACACACACACACACACATACACACACACTCCCCCGATTCTCTCTACGCCTCCCAGGGTCACTTACTTCTTTGGTTGCTGCTGCTGGCTGTGCTTTCCTGCTGTTAAGCCTCAGAAACGTCCCCTCCAGCTAGAGCCTCGGCTCAGCAGCTGGCTCCAACACAGATAGAGACAATCAATGGATAGATAGCCATGCTTTGCTTTCCTCTCTGTGGATGCTGGATGGAACAGAGTGGGCTGTTTAGAATGTAATCTCACCACAGGAGGAAGGATCTAATTGTGAGCCACTGTGAAAGCATGACTACGCGTATTAAGCTCTCAACTTTGAGCATCCATTTGCATGTTGATTTCCAAAATACATATGTTACAGTATATACAGTATACATATTTATTTATTTTTTATTTTATTGGTTTACACATACCCAAATACTACAGATCAATATACACATAATCAATAAAAGGAGAGATGCAAAAAACCCTCAGAGGGGCTTAATCTGGGCACTCACCAATGCATAATCAAATTAAGATGGAAAGAAACTAAAATACTGCAAAGAGAGGAAAAAAATATATATATTTATGTGCAGTCCATCTAGACTGATCCCTACCGTTAACCTGTCTATATTTTTATGATCCATACCTAATTTTGGCATTGTATATATTTTGGATTTGCCCCTTATTTGTATCTTATTGTTATTGTTCTCTTAGGCTTTTATATTTGCACTCTTCCCACTTTGTATTGCAACTGCTGCACAGCACTTTCCCTCGGGATAAATAAAGTTTTATCTCTTATCTTATGAAAAAACAGAGTGGTTTGCACCAAATCAAATAACAGTAATTCAGGGAAACAACGTAAGGATTACGGCAATTATACTATGTTCCCCCCGTGACTGAGTTGTTAGACCCTGTGCTGTAATGCAGACTGCTGTGGTACCATCAGTGTGCCCTGATTAATTATCCACCTAATGGTTGAAACAGACACTTTCTCACCCTGACCTGCAAGGGCTCATACCAGTTAATCACCTGCGGGATTGCAACAGTCATGAATCACACGGAATCAAATCACATTTGACAATACAAATCCAAAAAATGGATTCAATTAACTCGGGGGGGCAGTATGGCTGCCACATTCAAATTATACACATAGTGCATTAATTACTTGTTTTTTCTTCTTTTCATTAATCTCCTGCTTGCTCTTTTCTCTGTTTCCTATTCTCGCTCTCTCTCTGTTTCATATTTATTATTTTCTCCAAACCTGCTCTACACATCGCTGGTTGTCTCTGTGATCGGCTCCCATACCCTCCTGCTGATCCTCCAACTCTACTGTATGTCAGATTAGAGCATTATTATACCTCCTCTATATTCCATATGATTTAGAGATAATTCATCATTGTAATAACATGCCACAGGCAACATGGTGACTTTGAGCCCAGCCCATACATGAGAGAGCAGAGGGTTTTAAAACCCCAAAATGCTAGGGGACTGATCGATCATTAAGGTCTTTAGTTTAGACTTAGTTCCTGTGGTGTTTTGGGATGTATGAACTCTGCGGTGGTGCACTAGTCCTCTGTGCTTCTTAGAATGGCTGACAACATCAACAGGGACCAGGGATGTGTGCCATGAAGAATTGATCTGTGTTGGACAGGAGATGAAAGAGGCAAGGCAGAAAGGAGCAGGAGAGACGACAGACTTTTAATTAAATTGGACCGATAAAGGGAAGATGAAAGGCTGTTAGAGAATAGGTGTTAAAATAGGTTTGATTGTTTGAATGCAGCAGCGCTTTTCAATTGGAGTTATGAGGAAAGTAAGAGGACACTTGAGAGACTTAGAGATTTGATAGTGTACCAACAGGCAAGCCCCAGAACAAGTACGAGTATGTTTCAGTTTATAGCAAAACAATTCCAACTGAAATTACAAAACCCATTTTTTCATAATTAAATTGGAATTATAAAGTACCTGTGTTGTTTCAGTAACACATTCTTCAAACTAAATAATAACATACAGTAAGTCCTTTGTCATGGCCTTTAAAAAATGACCTATATGAGCCCATATATATCAGCAGTTGTTGAAAGTCATCCAAAACCATTAAAAGGGACTAATACAAAAAATATTCTTATGACTGTTTAATGATTTGCCACTCTTTATGTACTAAAATTACTTTAAGGTTAGGGAAAGAGCGTGGTCATGGTTAAAAGATTGAGTGTTGGTAGGAACCAGGATGCAAACCGTAGTTGGTAGATTAAACTACACTTAATTGGCTGACTAGCAATCTAAATTAGTGAGCGTGCTTTTCGCTTGTGCACATTTGTTGACTCTCCCTAATTTATATTCAAGTCATGTTGTGATTTATTGTCACTCCTAGGAGGCTGCTGGTAAAATAAAATATTTCCATTGGTCAAAGTAAGTACGAATACATCAGAGCTGAGAACGATCAGTTGGTCGACCTATTTCGAATTATCGATAATTTGTAAAAAGTAATTTCCCTGGTGAGCATTTGCTGCTTTTCTTTGACTTTTATGACAGTAAAATATATAATTATTTTGGGAAAAACACAATATTTGAAGATGTCACCTTGGGCTCTGAGAAATTGTGATGAGTGGCAGATTGATCCATAATTAAAAAATAAATTGTTACTTGCAGCCCTAGTTTCATATGCATGGGAAATATTCTGCCTGTAACTTCGGTCAAGCCTTCAATTAGCTTGGAAGTAATGATTCATGACTCATCTCAAATGTTAAACTCATTGCAAGTCGTATTCAGTGTTTTGTTCTGATAATTGGAAACACAGAGAGGCCGTCAGGGAGAAAATGACTGGAAAAAGTTTTGTCCCTTCTGTCCTCCTCCATTGTTATTTCTTGGTTTTTAAGTGGTGACATCTTGACATCTCCAATTTGTTTTCCTTAGGACCAAGTGAAGAGAGAAACAGAGCTGTTATAATCCTATTGCCCTCTAGACTTGGAATCACTGTATCTATAGCCTCACTGTGTTTTCAGACCACGCACTACTCGCCATCACTTTGTTGTTGTGTTGTGTTTAAGCCACATGCAGATTGCTGAGGTTAACGTGGTTCTATGTGGTAAATAAGCAGGTCAGCCCATGACTTTGTGCTTCATAGAAAATCAATGACATGCTTAATGAGGACTGGCTTAAACACTGTTTCATGCTGAAGGAGTCACGCATTTATTTATACACTCTGACTCCAGACTTTCTCCCTCTTAATCTCCCTCCTTCTATCTTTCTTCTGTCATTCCATACTTTTATTTTGACTCATTTTTACAGGAGCTCTCTTATCCTTGGGTCTATATTTAGCTCTACTTCCCTTCATCTCCCTGCCAGAATTTCTGATTCAGAATTCATTCAGGTATTAATGTGACTTCTCCATCACTTTTCCATCAGCTGCTCGTCTTAGTCTTCCTACACTCTCCTCCCTCGCCACTAAGACATCATCGCTTGCTTGTCATCCACATTTCTCCTCCATTTAAATGACAGAAACTTTGCATCAACACGCCATGTCTCACGCTGAGAGTGTTTACCAGTTGTTGGAGAAAATATTGAGATGAGATGTAGTGACATGGGCCCAGACAGATGGCAGAGGGAAATAGCGAGATAAGGTAAAGGTGAGTCTGAGGGGACAACAGGAACAGATAAAATGAAGGACAAGAGCAAAATCACATGAAATGGGGTAAAGGTTAACTTGTGCACTCTGCATGACCGTGTGTCTCAAAGCTCCTCTCAGTGAGCAAGGTTAGTCTGCTGTAAGATGCATTGTTGGTGCAGTGCTGCAGTCCAGGAAGAATTAAATAATTTATATTCCATACTTCACCTTGTACAAAAAACATGACCTTTTACTGTAGCATGGCACTGGTGAAGGCTGGTTGTCAGAGTATCTCTTTCAAATCCCTCCAATATTTCCTGCACAGAAATGAAACTTAAAGAATACCATAATTTTCTTGATGAAAATATTCCAAATCAGAACCACTGTTATGAGGTAATAGTCTAATAAAAACAAAGCCTCAATCCCCACAAACAAACATTTTGATTACAAAGGTGGTAAGGACTTTGACATGTCATGCGGTGCTTGCCGCAGGCTAGCATTCAGACCAATTCTCTACAATCAACCATTTTTTCTATCTAATCAAATAGCAAAAAGTCAGGACACAGCATAACACAGTATGGTAGGAAGCACATTAATCTGCATGACCAGCTAAATGTGCAGGCTAGTGGCTGCTGACGGAAATGCACTCGAACGGAGAAACAAAGATTCCCAAAGTCACTTAGTGGAAGTTCAGCTAAGTAACTTTTTTTCACAGCTGGACAAGCAAAGAAATATCTGTCTCTTTAGCTGCTAAATGCTCCACTATGGGGGCGCCTAAGTAGCTCACCTGTTAAAGCGTACGCCCCATGTATAGAGGCTCAGTCCTCGCCGCAGCGACCATGGGTTCAATTCCACCCTTTGCTGCATATCATTCCCCCTCTCTCTCCCCTTTCATGCCTAAACTGTCCCTTCCAACAAGGGCCTGAAATGCCCCAAAAACTGCTCCACTATGTTCCCCAGCCTCTGTCTGCAGTTTGGTGCTGAGCAGGTAGTGAGTGTACAGTGGGTTTTTAGAGCTTTTTCTCTGAAAACACATTGACAGTGGTGAGAGTGAACCATAACAGTAAAGTTGCAGACCTGACAGCTTAACAATGAGATGAAAAATCTGGTGATAATTCTCTGTAGGTTCATTACTATATATACTTAATAATATTTCCTTAGCGCTTTTCAAAACACGGAAAAAAAAGGAAATACAGATATGTTGCGAGTTGTACATAACAGAAATATCCGGGCCACACTTAAACCTGGTGAATATGTCACTTGTCAATGATGTTCGAAAGTTAGCTAATATGTTAAGTATAGTTTTAACATTAGGTATGCATGATTCATGATTTTTTGTGATATGAAAGTCAAAGTCTTGAAGATGTTTCCTAATTTGCTTGTGTTTTCTTAGGGAGTGCTCTCTCAGCCACCATACCAAAGCCCTTTACGCATAAACCCCTGGATGAAGTATGCAAATGTATGGCACTGTGTTTGTGTACATGCTTGCTAAGTTAACTGTGATGCTGACCTGCTCATAGCTTCTACGGCTTTACATCGTCTGTTGTTTCTGATCCACAAATGTTTTGCTTTTCACAAATGTCAAAACTGGCTGAGCTCCCAAACCCAATAAACCTTCTTATTTAAATCCTTCAGAACCAAAGAGGAGAGGAGAAATGCAGCAGGTAGTGAGGAGAACAGTGGAGGAGTGGATGACAGCATTGACAGTAGCCCCGAGCAGCAGGGGTATCAAACTGAGAGTTTTGTCGTTACAAGAAGGACTGAGCTGCCTGACACTGTGTCCTCAGTGCTGCACTTCCAACTGTTAGTCGAATCCTCCGGGTTTAGCATGGAAACACTTGGAATAATAAAGGCTGCAGATCACTTAAAAGGGCTAATTTGGTGTTTTGATCACATTCGGTATGTGAAAAGTATTTTCTCTACAAAATCACATAAACACTGTAAAAGCATGACAATCTTAATTAAGTCTTTTAGTACTAAATCCTCAAATGAGCATTTTGTTATAAACATACGGGGGAAAAAAACATTAAATGTCTTGTTAGGTTATTTTAATTGCAGCATTTTCAATTAAAGTGGATTGCTATACTGTTTCCAAGTTCAACATTCATGAAAACACATTTTTCATCCTGTTTTCAGGTCTTGTCTCTTGCTTTGTTGGAAAAAATAGGCTTAAAGGACTCCATGCAAGCCTAATTTTAGAATCCCAAATTAAATGTGTTGAATGATTTATCTCATCCTTTATGCCCAGTACATTTTTGGCCCTCATGTATTTCAATGTTAGAAGGATGTAAAACTCAAGCTTGCTTCAGATTGTTGCCAGTGAATGTACCCTGTCGCCTGCAGCCAACAGTCTGCTGTCACCCACAATCTGAGGAACAATTTGTGACTAAGTGTCTATGCAGCGAGGCAGGCTAAATCGCAGGTACAGAATAGGCCCCGACACCCAGATGCCTGAGAAAACAGGCACACACATCCAGAGACATTTGAGGAGAGAAAAGATATATTTAATTTATATTTTATTTCTCTGACTTTGTACACAGCGCCTGTGAGAGAAAGCATTAGGAGGGGAATGGTGGCAGAGGAGGAGCGTGTGCCAAACACAGAAAAGAAACATGGAGGATTTAGTCATTTTATTTAAAAAATATACAAACTACACTTTATGACTTAAAGTATACAAAACCACAAGTCGTAGCACTTCACTTGGAAATCTACGGTGCAGTTTAGAGTCTTCTTAGGATTATAAACAGGAATTACTATTTATTGAGGCTAGTGTAGTGGTAACAAAAAGTAATACAACCCCCACTGCCACTGTAAAGCATTCAGCACTCTGAATCTTAACAGAAATGCAATAAGCTCAGAGATAAAATGAACAGATGTGAGGCTAGAGGACAAAGCAAGACCACAAAATTCTGTAGCTTTGGCTTTGATCGTCCATCTGCTTGTAGACAATGCACACAAGAATGCATAGGAGGTTGATCCAGTGTTAGTCCTTATCCACAACATTTCACTTCCGGGATTGCTCCGGTGCCACTGGAAATTCTGCTGGATGTCCCTGTTTCCGGCCAGAGAACCGTCACCTTCCGCTTTCTTAGTGTTGGAATTTTAAACTCCGGTGGATTTATGAGGACTATGGTTAACTGCTCCTCAGATCTCTGTAGGGTAAATTGAGACAGCTAGCTAGACTATCTGTCCAATCTGAGTTTTCTGTTATACTGCTAAAACAACCTTTAAACGTACACGTTCCATCAAAACAAGTTCCTTCCCGAGGCTATTTTGCAGCGGCACCGTGGCTCTGTCCATCGCTTAGCGCCGCCCATGACGATTGTGATTGGTTTAAAGAAATGCCAATAAACCAGAGCACATTTTTCTCCCACCCGGAATGCTGTGTGGACTAGTCCTTCCTCCGCAGCGCTGTGGAGGAAGGTCTGGCAAAGCGAGACTAATCCAGTGTAGACACAGATACAGAAATTGTTTTTGCTACCTGTAGTAGTTTTCCTCTTTGACATGGTGTCATCATATCAAGCAGGCTGACACATCCCACAACTCCAGCGCTCATGTGCTTTTCTGTCAAAGCCGCCTGCAATCTGACTTCTATTTCTGTGCAATCAAAAGATGGCTTCATTATAGGTTGTTCAAAGATATGCTGCAAGAAAGAGGCGATATGATTTGATTTGAACTTGGAATTCCGTGTTAAATTTTTATTGTGTTTGGTAACTTTGGAGCACTTCCCCTTTTATCTTTTCATATTTTTTTGTTATGGGTTTCGAGTGTTCCTATGAGAGGGGTTCCGTGTTGTGTGAGAGTGTGTGTAGTTAATAAATTATGCAGCAGGGGTCTCCGAATGGGAGGTTGTTTTAATGATTTAATGGGCCATTCAAAGGATTCATTCCACTGGGAGCCATGGCGGCTATCAGAAAGATATGAGGCTGCCAGTTTATTGCTGGCAGGATTTAGGAGGACTTCTTTCCTCACACAAGGCTCTTCCTGTGTTTACCCTGCATTTGCCTGCATAATACTTTTTCATGTTGAATGTAGAATATTGCACATTTCCATACTGGAATAGCTCAGCAGAATTTGCTTTGGCTTGTTGCACATGTTGACAACTCCCTCCTTAAAAGACCTCACACCTAGACACTTCTCCTCACGAAAAAAAAAAAGGCTGCTAGATTTTTGTCTCACTTCCTCTGCCTGATTTCATCATGTCCTCTGTCTCAATCCCAGCTCACCTTGTGGAATGGCAGATGGTTTGATACCAGAAAATCGCTTTTGCACATAAATGTGGAGATTTAGAAAAGGCGCGTGTTTCTCTGCTGAATCTGCAATCACTCCAGGGTACCTGTGCATGTTCAGCGGTATGAGAAATTATTTTTATGATATTCAAGACTTTTTGAAGTAATTTGGAAAGCAAACTGTGAAAGAGTAGTTATGTGAGTGATACCAGTATTTATAACTGCGGATTTTATTGTTTCAAGATTCAAAAGATTCAAAATCCTTTATTAATCACACAATGTGGAAATTCACACTGTTGCATCAGCAAGGGATAGGGGGAAAAGTACAATACATAGATAAACAAATATAAGTAAAGATAATAAATGTACTGTATTTACAGCATTGCAGTATTGTCACATTTTTATTTCACAGTTTGAATTCCTTAAAAGAAAACTGTAATGTAAGAAATGTAATTTAAGTGTTTGGATAAGGTTTTTACTTAAATCTCAGGGTTAGGGCACTATGTAGCCTGAGAGGCAAATGTGTCTGTAACTCTAAATACAGTGATACCCATGAGCTTAAGCATATTGCTATGAAGAATCAGCTAGTCAGAGGCACAAAGTAGAGCTTTAGCAAATACATAATGCTTCATCACTGCAATTTGGAACAAAACATTGCACCATAGTTGTCAAATTCATTCAAATTGCTTTCCAGTCTTGTGATAAGTGACTTAAAAAAAACTTAAAGCGTAACTCTCACCAAAATGCAACCTAGGGTCTTTTTGTGAACGTACCTGAGTCAAACTTTAGTTTAAAAGCATATTTAGGACGGAATCGCCACTTTTAAGATTTACCGTATTTTCGTTTTTCGGTCAAATGGCCTTTTGAATGGGAGTGCTAGGGGCACTTTTATGCTAGCCTCAAAATAGCTATTTTTAAAACACTAAGAAGGTTTGACACAACATGAAATTTTGCTCTAAGTATGACCAGGGTCTCTACACCTTAACGAAAGCATTGACAACATTGTTTGTGTACCCAGAGTTTACTAAAAAGAAAGGTTTTGAGCAACTCACATTAGCAGTTGTTGTTCACCCTATCCACCATTTTCCCAGTCAAAAATAGGCGATCTCCGAATGCGAATGAACGGACTCCATAGGAGGAAATGTCATTCTTATATGAGGCTCCTTTTTCAACTACAAGGTCAATATTGTGTTTCACTAACAACAAAACAACGAATTATCCGTGCATTTATATGAAACTAAGCTTTTGGAGCTTTCCATCTTTATTCTCCTCCCTCGACTATTTTTGAGGGGCTCCTTAGACGGCGACCGGAAGAACAACAGCTACAGTGAGTTGCTCAAAACCTTTTTTTTTAGTAAACTCTGTGTACACAAACAATGTTGTCAATGCTTTCGTTAAGGTGTAGAGACCCTGGTCATACTTAGAGCAAAGTTTCATGTTGTGTCGAGCCTTCTTAGTGTTTTAAAAATAGCTATTTTGAGGCTAGCACACCACATATTTCCTAACGCAGTTGTTCATGTTTGTATTCAAATGGGAAAGTCTCATGCTCCAAACATAGTCTTTGCAGGACTTTTGTTCTGGAAAGCCGGACACCCAAATTAACTCACCCCACTCTTGCTGTTAGCGTGACTGTTGAAGAGGATCCAGATGAGACATGGCAAACATGTCTCCAGTGGAAATTATGCTTTGGATGACCTCTGTTACAGTGCACTGTGATGTGTTTAATCTTGATCTTTCATGATATCGGAGTCATCAGCAGGAAATGATCCACCCAGTGGGGGAGGTGTTTTTCACACAGACCATTAATGACCAGCACAGGTCTGTGAAGCTGCACTCTGTGTACGGCACATTAATTTATTGAAGGTGACTTGGTGGCACCGCAGATATTCATCTGGAGCTGCATGTTGTCACACATTTGCTGCTTCCCTCCTCACCGTCCTACCACTGGATTTGCCCGCTGCACAATGAGCCCAATCAGGACGTAGAGCACGGCTGAGTCATCACAGCTGACCTTGTATCATCAATTGCCCCTCAAAGGGTTTTTTATTCCTGTCAGAGTTAAATGTCAATGACATTGCTGCCCAAGGTGCACCGTTCATGCTGGAAGATCACTATGTCTATGGCAGTCATCTCATAAGAGAGTCCAATCAGACCGCATCAGACGCAGACGGTTCACCCAAGCCCACACACATACCTGGCAGTGACAGAGAGTAGACACTATCATCCTCCTGTGTAAACCACAAGCCTCATTTTGTACTGTGGAAGAAACAGACAGGAGCATTACACTCTTATCTTATTTCCTTTAACGTCTCCTTTTGTGATGGGAGTGTTTTTACACACGGCTGATTTAAGTGTGAGTCTTGTGATGTCTTCTACTGGGCGGGTTGTGTCCCTAATTTCAAAGGATGTTCATCCTCTCCGCTGCATTTCATTTTCTTGTTACCTCCTTTCCATTTCGCTCTCTCTCCCTCTCTCTCTCTCTCTCTCTCTCTTGCTCTCTCTCTCTCTCTCTCTCTCTCTCTTTGTCTGACTGCCTCTGTAGGCATGACAACACGCTGAGGTGCTGTTGGAGAACGCACACGTATGACAGGCAGGCTTTTCACTACCATCAGAAAGCCATGACAATCCTCACATTTAACATAATTATAGTCTGTGTTCTACTTCAGTGTGAACACTGAACATTTCTACTTCAGGTAGAAATGAGAGGGAGGGTGAAGGAATGAAATGGAAGAGTGACAAGAAGGAGACATTGAGACATGAAGAGTGAGGAGTAAATAGAGGGAAGCTGCACGTTAAAGTGCGAAAAATGTGTTTTTGATGAGTTCATATTTTAGTTTTAGGAATTCCAAAAATAATGTTGCAGAGGGATGGCATGACCTGATGTTTCTGCTCCTTTTGAAAACCCATTGTTTTCGTCGCCCTCTAGAGACACATAGAAGCGTTTTCTGATTTAACGCCCTTTTCAGCAGGAACCTAAGGAATTAATATACATAGTAATATGAATGGATGTAATAATGCATGAATGTTTTTTTTTTCTATTTCCATCATAGCACTACAATTAATCAGGCTTTCATCCTTTGACGCAGATTACGATCAGGATTTAATTTGACCCATCTCGCACAGTGCAAGATGGGTTATATACCCAAATCAGAAATCTCCAGGTCAAATCTGATTTGCCAGTTTGGGAGGAGGCTTTGAATATTGGATTCTAAGTTTTAGAATCAGAGCTGAAAGCAGTGAAGCCTGCAGAAACGAAGGTTAGAAATTTGGATTCACTTTTCTCTGCCCTCACTTTCATCACCCTTTATCCCTATTTCCATCATAGTTAGATTGAAATTCTGAGACAAAACTAGGTTTGTAAAACATGTCATGCTGTTATCCTGTGATGATTTAAATAATTGACATTTAGCGGGCAGCAAGTACAGTAAATTGTGTAAACATCTCAGTAGATGAGTGTATTGAAAGATGGATATTATACAAATAACACAATTATATTAAGTATTTGTTAATAATTACCAAATCATTTGTAAACCTTTAAGAAATTGTTCGCAAATTGTCAACAAACATTATTTGGATGGCTACTAACTATCAATTTACCATTTATTATTGATGGTTATTATAAAGTTTTACCCATGGTTCATTTTCCCTTGCTGCCATCCAACGTTTTGCTGTTTTTTTTCCTTCACAGTCCAAGGAGAAGTGATAGCTGTTATTGAGTTACAAAGTGCAAAGTTCATATATTAGTGTTCCCCAGCACTACTGGAGCACATGCATTCATTCATTCATTGAAAGTATAACTGTAAACTGTACAAGGTGATTTGTTTTCCTTGAAGATCATGTTGTGAGTGTAGCTGGATGCCCTGTCTTTTAAACAAAAACCTCTGCAGATGTATTATAGAGTCGATTGCTGTGAGCATGCAGTACAGGAAGTCACATACTTGATGGTGAAGGACATTTTGTGATAGAGGCTGCGTTGTTTGTGTGTGCATCGGCACGGCTGCGTGTGTGTTTGATCAGACGCTAATTAAAAGTCAATTAGCTTGCAGCCCAGTGGGTCATTGACCTCTCTAAACACGGGAAGGATCAGGGATGCGAAAAGCTCCCCAAGCTCATTATTTACCGTGACACTGTCCTTTTCCCTCTATTTACCGCAAGCTCCTACTGTCTGTCCACCTGTCTGCATCTGTCTCTCAGTCGGCTTCATTACTCTTTATGTTAAACACCCTGACCACCATCACAGCTGAAACACACATCGGAGAAAAATCTAATCTGAAGCTACTGACCGTCGCCACATGGCTATTCTGGACTCTAATGTCCTCTTAATAAGGCACATAAAGTGCCTTCGTTCTTCTATTCGTGTTGGTGAATTAAACTCTCTCAAGCTGTTTTTCACCTCACCTTAAAAGCACTTCCTTTCTTGGGGAAGAAATCAATGGTGGATTGATTGACTGGATGGCCTCCTGCTTGGGTTTAGTGGTTGAGGTGTTGTTGAAATAGCTGGATAAATACAGAACACCCTCTCCACTACCTACCACTTATACTGCAATGTATGTTCCAGTGTAAGTAATTATTGGCTGTTGTTGTGAAAGTTGTCCAGAAAGTTTTGCTAAATCGTTGCTGCAGGATCAGAGAAGCTCAACAGTCTGACCATCTATCCTCTTTACACTCCTGAGTAAGGTCTGGGTACTACTTCTGCTACTTGGGCAGAGTGATTTGCTCGCAGCACCTGAGAAGCCCAGTGGTGAGAAGCAGAGAGTAACAATGGTGCTTTTCAGGTTTTGTGCTAATCACTCCGCCCAAGTAGCATTGCTTCGCCTTCTGAGAATATAGTTCCCAGTATGTATACGGTTAGAAGATGGCTGTGTCTCTGACCTTGTTATTTATACACGCTGTGACTATACAAATCACAACATGTAAATAGGAAAATGTTGGCATTATTTTCTCACTTATTGGGAGCAGTAGGCTAGATGGTTACCTCCAGGATCTGTGCTAAACTAGGCTAGCGGTGGGTGCATCAGACAGAGTTACGACACGCACGGAGATGAGAAGGGTATGTATGTACTTATCTAACTCTAGGGGATACGGTGAATAAGCTAAAGTCTCAATAAGTCGGCGTGTTTCTATAATAGCCGAGGGACAACAAGGCCTCCAAACCATACGACGATGTAGGTTGTTTATTCCTACCCTCTAATACAACTTGTTGTAGCGTTTCATAGATTAGCGCCCCTAGCAGTGGCAGGAAATACAACCCACAGGAGCGTTTTCCATTCTCATATCTAAACGTAACGGTCACGGTTTTAAACACATGGTTATCATTGTGAAACGGTCGCAGTTTGGTTACATTAGTAGTAGTAGTAATAGTTCAGAAAAAGATTGTGGTTTGGGTCAAAATCTGTACATTTGTTATGTTACTTCACTTATGGTTACGCTCGCGACGCAGAATGTTATGTAGTTCCATTAGGTTGAAAAAACTCACCCTTTTATTTTATTTTCAAAAGGGACACAAATTCTGGTCTCTTGGGTAAAAGTCCTGTGTTTGTTTGACCCATCCACCACCCCAACCTATCTCTTTATGTGGAGTTTGGCCAGTTTTACGTCCTGGGCACTGCTGAAGTGCCCTTGAGCAAGGTACGGAACCCCTCCAACTGCACAGGGCGCCATCCTGTGAGGCAGCCCCCTCACTCTGACATCTCTTTATACTTAATGCATGCATGTATGTGTGTGTGTGTGTGTGTGTGTGTGTGTGTGTGTGTGTGTGTGTATATAGGGGCTTATAGAAGGAATCTCACCCGAGGAAGAGAAAAATAAATAATATGAGCAATTACAAAAGTCCTGAAGTCTACAAATTAAACACAAGTGAACATGAAGTAAAAAAACAAGCATATTTCAATCTGGTTATGTTTTACACATGTAAATACCTACCTGGATAATGTTAGGATCATTTATACAGGTACATTTTTCATGTTCCATGTAAATGCCATATCCTGAATATGATCAAAACCAGACTCAAAACTAGGATACTAATGTGCATGCAAAACACGCACTGTGAAGAGATTAAAATTTTCTGATTTTGACACCACCAATTGTTGAAAAAAGCAAACATAGACAGCATCAATCTCCATCCCGATTGTCTCTGCAGACATGGGAAAAGCATATGCTACCTGAGTAAGTTAAAAGAATCTTCACAGGGGCTTTAAACTTTGGGAACATTTTCCTGAAATGCAACTTCACAGCACGCTCACCTTTGCCAACCTGTCTAGTTTGCGATGCTTTATCTCAAAAGATAACAAAGAGATGAGAAGCAAAAGATCACACATCGATGAGTCCATCTTTTTCTGGAAGCTCCGCTCAATGACTGCTCGCTAGGAAAATGGTTAGATTTCATTTTCAAATCTGTCTTTGTCACGTACAATGAAGAGAAAAAAGGTGAGGCTAGATTTTCATTTTTGGGAATATGAAATGCTTCTGCAAGGTCTGAATGACTTGGGGCCAAAGGATCCTCTGCTCTGCACCCACGCTCTGATTGGCAGTTCGTTCCACTACCTCACTTTCATCAGGGAAAATATTTGCCTGCTGTGATGAAATGAGGCTGTCATATTACACCACCTACTGTTGGATTTACCACCTGTTGCGTGTTTTTATTTTCACTAGATATTTATATTATTATATTATATGTCATTATAGAGACATGTCTACCACATAGCAAAATAATATGTTCTCCAACGTGTACTCTGAAGCTAATATAAGGGATATGCATTTTTTCTAATTCATATGGTAAAAATAAACGTAATATTAACATTAATGTAATGTTAAAGTTATGCTAATCTAGAAGATTTTGTCAAAATGGTCAAAGGTAAATTTAAAACATTATAAAATAATAATTAATCTAGCTTGCTTTTTTGAGTCTTTTACTTATGGGCTTTAATTTATTTTCTTGCACGCAACACAGGTTGTATAAGCATGTTCCTGCTTCGACCTTTAACACACATAAAAAACAAAGAAATTATGTGATGTGTGGTTATTAATGTGCAGTGATTGGTTTAGCACTAGTGGCATCATGTATTGCAGTAGTATGAAAAGTCTGAAAAGGTAGCCTTCTGTAATGCTGACTTTCAATTTCTTTTCAAGGATGAATGATAGAATAAGAAATATGGAAATCAGATATTGAAAAACTGTGTTTGTCTCATGGGACTCGACAGGGTGGAAATACAGAAAACTATGCAAATCAGTTATTGTGATTCATATCTAGGCACGTATGTTAATGGTTTCTACAGAACAAAATTAAAGTGTGCTTTGTGCCATCGTGCTGACTATAATATCAGGGACCAGAGGGAGGGTAGGCATCTGCTTGTAAGATCCATGTTCCAATAAGGACGATCATCCTAGCTGGCTTAAGAGTTCCCTTTCACCACTCTCAGGCTAAAAGCAGGCTCTTAGTGTGGCTCCCCACAGAGATAACTGGATAAACTCCCCCAAATGGGTTACATGCAAAGGAAGTGAGAAATGGATCAGCGGTTCTTATCACTTAAGGATTTTTCTTCAGTGGGACTTCCCGCAGGTCTGCATTAGAACAAAATTGCAACATTTAGTGAGGAGTGCTGTCCTGATGCATAAACCTATCAGAGGAGAGCCTCTAAAAAGGATGTGAATAGGCTTTCAGTGTACCTGCCATCCTGATGCGGCTCAATGGGACTTTCTAGCTCTCTTGGTCAGGCTGAAGTGCCTCATCAAGGACTTTCTCTTGGGGCAATTACAGTGTGAGTGTGACTGAGAGCTGAGAATGATGACACAGAAGGAGGCAAATACCACAACCTGACTTTTTCTTTATTAATGAGAATTCCGCCAGGAGGCTAAAGGTGCTGCAGGCAGTGTACAAGGTGTTCTCAAGGAGATAGACATTTTCTATACATTATTAAAAGACTACTGCTGTAGGCTAATAATAATTATTTTTCCTGTTTCCAGGAACACCTTCTGTTTGCAGACTATTCAGCATTAAATTATTTAGTTGAAATAACTATTGTTAAAAGAGTACTTCACAATGGACAGTAAAAAAAAGGTAGACTTGCCTTTTTTTCATTACACGCATTCTTCTTCCCTCTTACAACCTGGCATCAACACTGCCCACAATGCAACTCAACTAGGGCTGCAGCTATCGAATATTTTATTAGTTGAGTATTCTACCGATTATTCCATTGATTCATCGAGTAATCGGATGACAACTATTTTTGCTTTATTAAAGAGTAATAGTAAATATATAAAATATAATATTCTATGTCACCGCAGTGTGGCCAGTGTGTGGGAGCCATGCTTATGCGTCAGCGGGGGTCCATGGGTTTCGCATCACTCGGTGGACTTCTGCCAGCAGATGAGCGGGAAGCTTTGATCTCAACTAGCAATCATATTGATTCACATTAAATGCTAACTTTAACCTTACCGTTCGCTCCATGGACTGGGCGTGTAATGTTAGACTACAGGCTTTCTGCTAAAGCATTGACGTTGTGCTACTGCTACTGTGGTAAGCTAGTTCGGTTTTACAATAGTCACACTGTACATTATTTTTATTTTTTTTAGCTTGAAATGATCCCAAACTTTGAACACTTACTGTCATTTTCTCTGGCCTGTCTCTTTTCTTCGCCCCTCGCTACTTTCTCTCTCTTCCTCTATTATGCAGTCTGCGTCATCTTCTTCACGAAACCTGTATCATCACAGTCATCTGTGCGAAACACAGTGGGCTGTATATAGTATAAGGATTAAACAAAGTTTTGAAAAGGCTTTATAGAACTTTTTACACATATGCAGTAATACTAACCAAGACTTGCAAACAGTCTATGGTATGAAAAATCAATTTCCCTTTAAAAATTACTAAACTCTGACCAAAAGTGCTCCCACTTTAAACATTTAATTTGGAGGACTTGTTGGAAACATACATATCAACCACGCAAAGCAAACAAGCTCAACTTATTCTCTGGCTTCATTAGTATCCTCCTGTCCCAACACATTCTCACTCCTATCTCGTAAAATACGGACGCTTGGTCAGGTGCCTTTGGCGTTTTTGTTGACGCTTAAAGTCTCCTTTAGCGTCATATCTAAACTTGCTCTATTGGCGTCACTTTTGACGCTGTTAGGTTATGGAAAACATCGTGGGTGGGCTTATAAAAGGTATGTTTCCATGACACGTGGGACAAGAGCGGGACAGTTGGGTTTAGGAAAAGACAAATGGGACAGTTGGGTTTAGGAAAAGAAAAAAGCAACAGTTGGGTTTGGAAAACGTGACACAAGGGACACAAATCCCGGTCTTCGGGGCGAAAGTCCTAGGTTGTTTGACCCATCCACCACTCCAACCAACCTCTCTATGTGGAATTTCGTCCTTTAATACTACCTTGCTACCACTTAATACTATGTTCTTCAAACGCCGTGTAGCTGCTGCTTTGCCCTGTGCATTCTACACTAAGGCATGGATACCCGACCCGCGCCCGACGGGTCCCGATGGGTCCCGATGGGTCCCAACGGGCCGGGCCTGGTTCGGACAGATATTTAGAAATGATGGTCGGGTTCGGGTCGGGCTCGGTCACATCACCGCGATAAGGCATTTGTTGTAAAATGGTGCTGCGGCTCCTTTAAGAGAGCTCAGTGCGTGTGTGTGTGTGTGTGTGTGTGTGTGTGTGTGTGGTAAGTGGGCAGAAGAGAGATAGAGAAAGAGGAAGCAGACGTGTTGTATGCAACCGGAGCAGAGTTGGTGGAACAAGTTTAAGTTTTGTACACAGTGTGTGCGGTGTCCGAAATAAACCCCAGACTGAGCCAAGGTCATTCATTTGCTCACCAGAAACGGGATTTTAACCCCGACGTTATTCATTTTATAACATCGGCCCTGGAGGTAACGAGTCTCGCCTTTTACAAATGAATTTATTACAAATGAGAGGCTGCTCTACACTACAGTGTTTAATTTTTTTCAGATGCCTCAGACGCTTGTTTTTCATTTGTATTCTCAGACAGCATGCACACTGACGAGACTTGTTGCATCCACATGCACAGACACACAATACTAAATATTCATGCAGCACACCCATCCCACACACCTGCATGTACCCTTTAAATTTCACACTTAATGTCAGCAGGCAACCACAGTTGTGCTGCACGACAGTCAGTCAGTCAGTGTATGTAGTGGGATGCTCATTAATCATTCTCTTTTCCAATAGAGATCATTATTCATCACACCGAGGCGTTGCCCTGCCCACATGCATAAGACAACAGTATATATGTCAATATCTGCCAGAAGCTGTCAGGTATTTATTTATGTATTGTTATTATTCCCTCCTGTGGGAATGCATCTTATTATTTGCTGGGGGCAACCATTTTTCTTGCTTTGCGTGAGCTTTGCAGAGGCATAATAAATGTTAGTGTGAGGAGTCCCACTGGCACACCTGCTGATGATGATAAAGGCTCAGTGGAGGGCAGATATGTTCAGTGTTAGCCCATACTGACGATGACAAATGCTGCACTGGCCAATTCATTATTCATATAAAAATTCTCTGGTTCACCATATGGTAATTCCAGGGTCTCCATATTTACTCATGATATAACATTTTAAAATGTTTCTGCTGCATAGATAGCTTGGAGGACTGATGACTCGCCTGCAGTTTTAACATGTTATGGGATTTATATATTCACTTATTGTCTTTTCTTATCACGTCTTATCTTTTGTTTGGTTTTGTGTTTTTTATAAATCCTCATTTAAGATGCAATATTTTGATTGTCCTCTTTCAGAAGATTCATTATTTTACCTTTACAATTAAGATAAGACAAGCCTTTATTGATCCCCAGGGGTTAATTTGGGTGTTAAAGCAGCGCAATGACAGAGAAGCAAGTAAAGATATACCCCTTTTCCACTGGCCAAAAAACCCAATAACACCCACTAAAATCTGGCTTTGGCGTTTGTGAGAAAGGTTACAATCTGCATTCAATCCTGGGATAAATGACTCTGCAGTAGTTAATGGTATTTATTGGCTCCAGCTCCGATCGGCAGTGATGGAAACATGACACCCGGGTGGAAGCGTTTTCAGTGCCTCCATTGGTAACTTCTGTCACCTCGGCCACAAATTCTGTCCGTCTCCGCCCGGGCATCATTCCAAATAAGTCGGCACAGAATTTAAAAGAGAGACTGAATAAGTGATAGTCTTTAAAAAAGAAGCAACCACCGTAATTGTCACAAGCCTCTGTACTGCTTTATACTGTTTACTAACCATGTTTTCCGGCGTGTTTGTGACGTTGAACGTGACACATCAGAGAAAACCAGAAAGGCATATACTCGTCTACTGGCAATTGGAAAGGAATCTATTGTATATTTTTACCGGGTTTATTTGCTGGATCCTGCTGCTCCTGGAGGAGGAATTTGTATTGTTATTGTTTATTTAGTTTTATTTGTTACTGTGAACTGAATATCTTTGACTTTCGGACTGTTGGTTGGACAAAACAAGCAATTTTTCACAATTTTCTGTTATTTGTATTTATTTTTTAGAATTTGCAATCAATGGATTTGTCACTTTATTGGATAATGACAATAATCATTAGTTTCCGCCCCAAACTGTAAATATAGTATTGTTTAGCAATATATATTCAAGCAACCAGTTGTATATAGTTTCTAGTTATAGGAATATCGGCTCATCCACATTTAATGGCATCATATAAAATGAAAAACCTCTTAGCTTAATAAATCTAGAGATGCAGACAGACCTTGCCTTCATCATTTCCCACACTTTCATTATAGCAGCGTATTTACAGTTTTACACTGCCAATGCAGGTCAATGTACAGCATCAGCATATTTTTTAAAATGTCTGCTGGGTAGGCTCAGAGTATAATAAACAAATGCAGAGTTTCACCAACCTGACCCACCAGATGGTTTATTACACTGAACCATCTGAGAAGCCGTCATTGGGAACTGTTTGGAAAAGGGCAGGCACTTTCAAAAAATACCTGGCAGGTGATAGGGTGAACCATCTGTCTTTCATGTCTGCTTTTGTCATTTTGAACAAACATTTGCAGCTGTCACAAACACCTAAACCAAAGATTCTCCTTAACTAAACCGTCTCTGCCTAAACAACGCCCGTAGCTTCCAGTAGCTCCTCACCGGACCCTGATTGGTTCGGTAGGCTAGTAGTTCCGATGCAAACGCATTACTTGAACCCTGACAACATGTATTTTTGTGATATGTGATGTTGTGAGAATCCATCTGCCGTGCAAGGTAATAGTTTCACTCCAAGACTAAAATAATCTCCCCTTCCCTTCAAAATAGATTAAAAATCACATGGCTACCAGTAATCTCTAAGCTTGGGTTTTTAGAGTTTTGGGACCTAAACATGTTCTCTTATGCTCACAAAGCATTGAAAAAACACAATTTCAGGTTTTCATATTTTCAGAATTTGTCAGCAGACTGCTTCAGTTAATTAGAGCTTAGTTATAGTGTGTAATATAAAAACTAGTTACCCAGTAACAGGAACAGGCTGGGTGTAGATGGTAATGTCGATGGAAAGGATGAATCCGTGGAACAGATGGACATGTACATAAACAGATGGACTTGCTCTCCACCTCTGAGCATTCACATGTCTTTTGGGGAGAAGCCTTATGACGTTCTGCTTTCTGCATGGAGTCAGCCATCAACTCAATTTCAGCCATCAGGAAAAAAGAGCAAAATCGATACATTTGTGTGTGTGTGTGTGTGTGTCTGTGTGTGTGTCTGTGCGTGCGTGTATGGGTGTGTGTTTTGGCGGGAGGGGGATTGGTATAGGGATTTCATTTAAATTCAGTGGTTGTCCTTGGTTTCTGTGAGATAATGTTGTGTGGTGACTGCTTAATTTACTGAAGGCGATGTACTGAAGGTGACAGACTGTGATTCTCTCCATTTCCACCTTTTTCCTCGTCTTTTTGGAGGTTTTTCTGGCTCCCTCGCTTTTGGAAAGGCCAGCAGCTTGTGATTGAAGGCTTGACATTTGTCAGTTTTTTTCTGTGTAGGAGGTGGAAGCCAAGGGAGTACTTGCCCTGTTGTTGACATTTTCTGGGACAGCTAGGATTTTTTTTTCATAAAGCAGGGAATTCGAGAACTTGTCTTTTTCTGTCCAACAGCTGATAATGTCAGGTGAGAGGCTTAGATATATTGACGTATTCCTGATGTAGCTACATGACAGATCAGAGTTACCAAAGGCTCTAAAGACCAAACCTTGTTCCAAGGCGATGCTGGGAACGTACAGGCAGGCATGAGAACATAGCCATTATAATCTATGTGGTTTTAACCGTTGTTTGAACTTGTTTTACAACCATTATTTTTGCAGCTGGGCATAATAAATCACAATGGAGTTTATTGAACCCATATATTTCATACTGGCATGAACAGATTGGGCCAGATGTAGCTGCCTCACATTGCAGTGGTTAATTATCTCTCTGGATATCTCCCTCAATATTTATTTCCTGACATGAGTGGAGTTCAGCCTGGTTCCAGACTGTCAAATAAATCACCACTTTATAAATTTAAGGGGAACTACGCCCATTTTCAAAATGTATGCATGCTATTCCTATGGTCTAAGACAGTCCAAAAATATTATAATAATAAACACGAGCAACTCTCTCAGTTGAAGCATGTGTAACCAGAGTAGATGAAAGTACAGAAGGTCCAAGTTGAATGAAAAAAACAAGTTATTTAATACACTACAATACAATATGTTTAGGCAATGGCAGCACTTGTTTAAGGTTGTGGAAAGATTGTGGTCTTCATTTTTCATGAGGAATTATCATCATAATCGTTTATTTAACCAGCTATTATCTTTGCTCAACCAATATACTCAATGACTGTTCTCTGCAAACTTGCTTAACATAAGCACAACACAATGGCTGTGTCGCACAACATCTGACACAGCCAGCACGCACTGAAAGCGCTATTCAGACGGAAGAAGTAGTCAAGGTGTGGTAGCCCAGAGGTGCCGATCGAGAGAGGGAATCAATGCTTTTCTGGAGCGTTGACACACCTCGACTCTTGGAAGTAGGAGAACAGCATATTATGCTGTTGAAGTGGGTGATGATGCCACTGATGTGTGGGCTTAAATGGGAAACAATTAGTGTTGGTATGTGTTGTATGCTACCTGTACTCTGGCTAACTTAAGTTTATTGGTGTTTTTTGACCCCAGCGGCTCCTTCCAGGCAGTGCTGCCTAGAAGGCACTAGGATTAGGCACTGGTTAGGGTTAGGTTAAGGTTAAGGTTAGGGTTAGGTTAAGGTTAAGGTTAGGGTTAGATGCCTTGAAGGCAGCGGTCGCAGTGCTGCCTGGAAGGAGCAGTTGGGGGCAAAAAATCAAGCCTAACTTAACCTCACTGTTAACTATCAAACAAGAAGGCAATGCCAGGCTGAATAATGTAGTGGTAAGGAAATAGACATTCAGTATGAGAAAAAGCACTTTTCTCTAACTCAGAACAAGATTGATCTTAATCTGCTCTTAGATGCCTTTGAGTTCCTGCACACAAATACGCTTTTAACGGCGCTACACAAGATGACTGATAATAAGTTGATTAGTTGTTTTTCAGGGAATTTGAGGCTCTTACTGCCAATACAGTTTGTTACCTTCTTTGGGGCTGGATATTCTACATAGAAAACACACAGATGTACACACACAGCATGTCGAGACTACTGGCAATAATTTAATCAGATTTCACATCACTGTGCCTGCACCCACTCTTTGTATGAATATGACAAATAGATAAATAAGGGAAATGTCTTTTCATATATTTGGCATATCTGTTCCCAGCGATCCCCAGCATTGCTGTTCATCTATTTCCCATCACTTTATCCAATTTCATGCAGCTGAATGAGACAATGAAGACATCCAATATTTTTTTCTCTGCTCCGTCCATGAATTTGCAGGGAGCAAAGGCTTCCTTTCACAGAACTCCTGTGTGATGGATCGTAATAGAGGGAGACATTGCACAGTTTTGGCATATTGGAAATGCAAGATCAGCTGTATTCATTCCTGCAGATGGCTCCGCCAATTACATTTAGCTGCCCATGTCACTTCTCATCTCATTGCTGCTGTAATTATCTGTACAGCAGCAGGGACCCATTGCTTTATTATTATTCCTTTGCACTTCTATGCAAATCTTTTGCTTCTCTTGCACAACCCCGCCTGCCCTTGACAACATGGGGTGGTTTGTGCTCCACATACACAGATCACTACTTTTATCAGTGCAGGGATTAGTAAGAGCACCAACCTCACAGACACAGACATGAATTCTGAATGTCCTTTTCCTTTGATCTTCTATATGAATATCAAACAGTTCTCTGTGACAGTGAAAGCAGGAAATTACTTGTGATTATCCAGGGCTTAAGCAGCAGACAGTAGCCTTGCCTTAAAATTAAACTACTTAAAATCTGTCTTTTGAGTTTGAAACATAGCTCGGCAGTGGAAAACTGAGGCTGTGGTCAGCTTTAAGGGGCCAGTGAACTTGATCAGAAGTGTTTGAATTTGCTCCCGGTTAAATAGCTTTGGAAACCCTCTCCCCCGATTGGCCAGCTGTGTGGAGGCGAGAAAGTACCTTTTAACTTCTTCATTCCAGCTTTTGTTTGTTACACAACTATTATTTTTGTCCTATCCAATCCCATCACTGTTCTTAATTCCTTTGCTATGTTAGTTTTGATGCATAGAAACCTCCTTAACCAGGAGCCTGGGTAGCTCACCTGGTAGAGCGTGCACCCATATGAAGAGGCTTAGTCCTTGACGCAGCGGCCGCAGGTTCGCAAAGACATGCGGCCCTTTGCTGCATGTCGTTCCCCCTCTCTCTCCCCTTTCAAGTCTAAGCTGTCCTGATGGAAATAAAGGCCTAAAATGCCCAAAATAAATAAATAAGAGAACTCCTTAACCATTCCTGCATCATAATCTCCTTTTCCACTGTCCATCAATATGTTAAAAACTAAAATACACTGTTTTCTGACTTAGTCCTCTTACACAATCCTGTGAAGCTCAGTGACGAAACATGTAGTGGAATACCACTTCAAGTTTCATCATAATGGAGCATCCTGCTCTTCAACATGTTGTTTCTTGGGATGACTGTGAATTGAAGTACAGTACAAGTTGTCTATGTTGAGTGGTTCATCTTGAGGAGCGGGTACTCACAGATTCAGAGTCAAGTCATGTGCATTCGAAGCAGGTATCGACTCTGTAGTGTTGTATAAAATGACTGTGTCTGCTGTATATTTGGTGAGCTCATTCCCAGGGGCATGTAGAGAAGTCAGACTGTGATGCTGTGGTAAAAATCTTGTATTTGTATTTATCACAAAATAAACCCAAAGTTGTGATTAACTTTGTGGTACAATCTCATATTTCGAGAATCCCTCTTGGCTCCAGACAGCGTTATATTTATGTTAATTCACATGCTGATTAAGTGTCTTTGGGGATACGCCCAATTGCTCGGTTGCTAACTTGCAAAAAGATGGTGGTGGCATGCAGTTGATTATTTTTGCTCATGTAGTGGTAATTATAGTTTCACACAATAGCAGGCATTAAACAGTATCTCGAATCCTCCCACTCCTGGTGCTCTGATCAGCCCACTACTGCACATGTTGTACCCTCCTTTTCCTGTTTATTAATATGACTAAAACAAAAAGGCCAAAAATCACCAGAGAAGTGAACTTACTGAAAACTGGTAATTTGCATCTTATTTGGCTAATCCGTTATTTCTGTGCATTCTTTTCTTGACTGGCAATAAACAAAAGCCATATTTGCTGATATACACACTCTTGCATTCTCTCTCTTGATTACTGCCATACACATTCAAAATCTTTTAAATTGAAAAATCAAAATCATTAGTGATCTCTGTGATCAGTGGTTATGTAATTTCTGTCTGTGTTATTTCATAGACAAGTGGCTCTGCTGCACAGCAGATATGAAATGCTGCTCTAGCATGGCAGCAAGCTGCTGTCAGGTCAGTATATCACAGTGCGTTATTATCCCAGGGTTATTCTTCCTCATTTTCAGGGGAACTAAGCCAAAATCGTTAATTCATGAGTGACTCCCCACTTACACAAGGAGGAAACCAATACATGCTGGAAGAGTTACTTCTTCTCCAAAGACTTTTTTTATCCTCTTTTGGCTCACTGTTATTGTATCTTTTCCCCAATAAAAATACCACCTTCTAAGGTTAGAGATAAGAGAAGCAACCTATAGGCTTCTCATACAATAGAAAAGGTTGACTCATACAGTAGAAAAACTTGACTCATACAGTAGATAAACTTGACACTGGGTTATTGCTGTCATGGGCAGACTTAATTAATTTTGGGGCAAACCCAGGAATGGGGGAATGGTTTCCCTTTTACAAACAACCAAGGATGCATATGGAGCCAGGAGCACGACTGCAAATGTATATGAAAATATGTAATATGTAAAGGCAACTAAAATACTAGATAAAAAGTCACCAAAGTTAATACTGTTCATCTTAATGGGGACGTGAATGTCTGTGCCACATTTCATAGCAATCCGTCCATTTCATAGAAATCTCATTTAAAACTACAAATGCCAACCTTCTAGTGATTCTAGACAAAAAGTCAGAGGATAACCACCAAAATTATTAGGATTTATTCTGTAGGGACCATGAATGTCCTTATACAGTTCCATTGCTATCCATTTAATAGTTTTTAACGTCTGGACCAATGTGGTGGACTGACTGACCAATATTGCCATCTATAGACCCAAGCTGCTAAAAAACTTGTGACTGATCACAAACTCCAGTATGACACTCTGGACTTCCCACATTGGTACTGAACATTGGCGCTTGACGTAAATTGTGTATCCATTAAACAATGTGTCTCTGGTTGTAGAGCACATGTGACCATAGCCGCAGTTGGATGAGTTAATGGGTATTTTGTTTTCGATCTTTTTGTCTCTATTTGGAAACTCAACTGCAAGCATCATTGGAGATTAATGGAGCTTTGCTGCTGGTATTGATCATATCAGGGTGTGAGGAAACTCCACCGTGTTGCCAGGTCTTATATATCAATAGTGTTTGTTGAAGAAAAGATACAAACCAGGAAAGCCTATGTTCTGAGATGATGGTTCTTCTCTCCGGAAATTCCTGAAAGGTAAGATGGTCTCTTTCCTCTTCAAGAAGGCCTATTGAAAAAGAAGGTCATGGCTGACAATGGCTTTAATCTCTGCAGTGCATTAGACAAACCATCCTCTCCACATACCATTATGAGGAAGACGAGACATTTCATCCAGTCAGCTGAGTTGCTTTCCTGTCCATAATTATGGGATGCCACAGGTCTCCTACCCCTGGCTCATTACTCAGCCTTGCATCAGCTCCAGTAGAGACAGCCATACTGTGACAGGTAAAATAGAGCCCACCGGCCATCAGCGAGAGGTGACTTATTAAAAATAATGACTGGGTGTGTGTGATGTGATTGATGAGTCAGGGGTGACAGTTGGTAGTCCGTAGCTATATGTGGACGCCTTCTGCACACTGACATGACTGACGTGCCGGCAGAGATGGAGAGCTAGAGAGAAAACATGTCATTTTAATATTTAAAATGTTCTGCACCTGCAGAAGGAGAAGGAGAGCAATACAATTATTATTCAGGGAGTACAATGTTCAACCCAAAGTAACTTCTCTTTTATTTGATGTCTTTCTGAGGCAACCGGAGGACCTTGAGGAGTACACACTATAATAAGGATAGGAATATAGTGGCACTGAGTACTATGTTTTAATGTACCTTTTATGTTTGAGACATACTGCCTTGGAAGCTTTTTGAGCAAACCTTTATTGTCGGCTGTAGAATATTGAAAAGAGAGAAGATTGACACCTTAGGGAACTTAAACTAGAGGTAATTTTTGGGTTTATAGACATTTAAGACATTTTGGAAAATATGCTCATTTGCTTTCTTTTGCTTCTTAATCCGAATATAAACAGTAAGGCCGGCCACTCACTGGCTGCGTCGTGTGAGCGTGGCGTTTCTGTTGTGTGTCAGCTGTCAGTCTTTACACACCAGAAACGTGTCTGATGCGGCGCTGCTGCTGCTAGCCTTGTTTGTACACATGTATGTTTCCCATTGATTTATTGCACTCAAGCAGTATACTTCATGTTAAAAATAAATATATACTGATTTGATTACAGCAAAGACAACGTCGGCAGTATTGACGGCAAAATAGGCTACAGAATATTTTATTCTGTATTGACAGATGCAATATTTTCTTTTTAAATTACATTTATATCTGCATTTATGTCAAAACCTAGAGACTTTCAAACATCAACATGTCATTTATTAATATGTATTTGTGTCAAAATGACATATAAACATCTTTTCCTATTCTACATTCCTGGAAACGCTTCCAACATGCTTGCGTCTCGTGTGAAAAATAGTCAGTTCTATTTCTAGCATGCACGCGTTTTCGGTGAGGCTCGAGCCGTGTCACGCAGGCAGTGTGCAAGCTCTAACCTGTTAAAGGTACAATATGTAACTTTTCTGCATTAAAATGTCTAAAAAACGACCATACCTATGTTATATATTTTTTGGAGTTGTGTAGTTACACTAACCCAAATGTTTCCATCAAATGGCAAACCCAGAGAAATCTGTTATTTTATTTTCAGACACGTCACATTTCATTTAGTCGCCCGTCAGTGGTGTCATATAACCTTTCACCATCTAGTTACTCGTAACTTCCGTCATAACACCAGCACCCAGATGCTACGTTCGAGAGTAATGTAAATCATACAATGTCACAGAAAAAAATACTGGTAACACTGCTTTTTCTGCCAAAATGCATCATTTTGTGATTAATTACATGCCACTTTGCAACACAGTAATACAGCAGAAACCTTATTTATTGATACATATCAATATTAATCCAGCTTAATGTTACTACAATGTATGTGCTGTTTGACAAGTAGCTAACGTTAATGCTAGCTAATGCTTGGTGGATAACATTATAGGGTTACAACATCGTTCATCACGCTCATAAAGTTATTAGTAGTATGATTGTTTTGACCATGGATAAAAGCAGCACTGTGCTAACCCACGAATAAATTCACTAGTAACGTTAACGTTAGCTGTATAGATAGACGATTAATCTAATGCTAATTTAGCCAGCTAGCACACCCCGCTCTGCCTGCCTCACTCCCCCAGCACAAAGAGACTTCATTCGGGATGATAGCTGACAACACAGCCGGGACATGTAGCAATAGCTAGTTACTGTTAGTCACAGCCGGTGCCGAGTGCTAACGGCGCTAACAGCAGTTTAATGAAGCGTCGGGAAACAGAGAATAGCAGACCCAGGCATCCTAGTCACAACATCGGCCATCCATAATCTTAGCTAGCTACCGGTGTTTGTACCGTAAATCTCCTCCCTGCCGAATTTCTCCCGTCTGTCTAAACAGTTAGCTAGCTAAATTAACCCGACAACAGGTGGGTTAAGCACCAAAACGAATAGCTAAGATAACAGAAAAGTGAAGGGGGAGATCTGGCAGCTGGGACATGTTCTCATGCTGCTGACAACAGCAATAGAACGTGCTCGCTATCGCAGAGAGGCCCACTGCATTCCCCACCCACACCCGTCTCTCAGCCTCGTTGAGTAGCTAGCTAGCGTTACAACAAACCCCGTCCGCCCGGTAAAATCCAAAAGGTGACATTGGCATGTGAAATATACTGTGATAGTGTGGTAAAACCTGCTAATGTTAGCCACTAATGTTAGCTTGCTGGCTCACTAGCTAACTGGTCAGCTAGCTACCAATACAGATTTAATCAAGAAAAACTTAATTATGTTGGGGAAACTGCAGCTATTTTATTAGCATGACATGAATAAACGTTACTAAACGTAACGTGAATAAACTTAAATGGGTAAACTCGTCCGTGAACAGATGCATTTTAATCAACGATGGTGTTTAGCAATAAAAACTCCCATAATTCCACACAACTTCCCAACGTCATCAAACGTCTGTGTTTACCATCCATTGTTTTGGTTGAAAGACCCCTTAGCAGCAGAAAGTTACATATTGTATGTTTAACATGGGAGCTGAAATAAAAACAAAACGCCACGCAGCTGACACGCTCACACGACGCAGCCAGTGTGTGGCCGGCCTAAGAGTCATAAGTTGGAACTATTTCTTGGTGAACCACAGCCCAAATGACTTCACAGTATCCAGAAGTCTTGTCATCATGGTGAGGTTGCCAGGTTTGGTACCATTGTGCCACAGAGTACAACAGAGCAAGTGTGTACTTAACCTTGTATCTGGCCACCCGCACTATAGCTGGACACTCTGCACAGTACAAAGTACTGAATAACATTTCCACATGTACCTTCTTCTGAAACCACAAATTGTTGCATCTCTGTGAATGTATAGGGTGGATTAAACAAGATACATCACGTACACAAGCTACTGTAGGGAATTTGAAAAACGAGAGGCTTACTTTCCATTTAAGGTGCCCAGTAACCTGAGGGCTTAGCCATGCGTGTTGCAAGTTTGATGTGAGGATGTTCCTGTTTTCCCTTATGAGTGACTTCTTCTTCCCTTGCCTAGGGGGACAGGTTTGACTTACCAGTAGCTCTAGGACTGGACTCAGTGTCACCCCTTGTCATGTGATGACCTCCTTTGAACCCAAAGGTGGTTGTAGCTTTGACTTGCTCTTCGCTTGATATAGACAGTTCAGGTTTCATTTAATGGCAACAAGGGTGGCTGGCATGGGTTCAAGTAGTTGCAGAGTCAAACAAACAATTCACTTCCTTGGGATTATTTATTTATTATTTTCCAATGTGGTACAACAATAGTTACGTATTGTAACTCCAGATTTTATGAGTATAGGCATAGCCCTCTAAGAGCTGTTGCTATTGGGTTTATCCCTCGCTTATTACTGCGGGGTGGGAGATCGCACAGTCCAGCTGCGACAGTGCGTCCCTGTGCCATATGGCAGCTGTCATGATGTCCCCGCCAGTAATTGTACAGGAGTCGGTAACCAGGGTGCGCTTCTGTGTTCTAGTGCCACTAGAATGGCGGCCAGGCTCTCTTCCTGAATGCGAACCAGGAGACGAGGAGCCAGGGGGAAAAACGAGATCAGTCTCGCGCCGTCATAGAGAACCACAGTGCGCACTGTGCCTTCTCTTGTGAAGCGAACAGATCCACTTTCGTCCTCCCAACCTGTTCCATAGCATCTGAACAAGAGTGGGATTTAGTTTCTGCTCGTTGGGAGAGGGACCCCCGCGACATCAGGTCTGCCGCATGGTTTAGTAAATCTGGAGTGTACGCCATTCTGATTAAGAGCAGGTGTTTGTGTGACCCATAGACTGTTAATATTAATGGACAGAGCATGTGTGATGTCACCCATTGGTTTGTGGAGATCTGCTATGAGTCGTCAAGTTTGCCGTTATGGTCTTCCTGGTTGCGGATGTGACAATTTTAGACGAGAGGGAAAAGTGAGGGAGGAGCCACGTTACATTACACACTTTCACTGGCAATCACATCATAGCCACGTCCTAAAACACCCCCTGCTTTAACGCCGATTTTAAAATCAACGAGACCATAATTCAAAAAATGAACATCATTCTGTAGGCCTATTGCAGAAGACTTAAAACTAGCGAGTGAGACCACAAACTCATTATGAAAATGTTTACTGAGGTAATAAATCAGGTGAGAAGTGGGTCACTTTCTCATAGATTTCTACAGAAACCGTCGCCCCCTGCTGGAATTCAGATAGAATGCAGGTTTAAGGCACTTCGGCATTTGCAGCACTTCGCCGAACTGGATGCTTTGTCCATTAATATTAACAGTCCATGGTGTGACTACTGCAGCAGGCTCCTGGCCTAATAGCTAATAGCCAGGCTGTGTGTACCCGCCACTGTCATGTTGTCTGTTAATATAAACTTAGCACAAAAAGTAAGGAAATTTGTGTTTGGTAGATTATTTCTCTGTGGTAACAATGCTTTTTGGCAATAAATCTTATACCGTTGGAAAGCCTTTTTAGTTCCCTTTCAAATGGTGCCCCATTTGTAAGGAACATGCATTTGTGGGTTGCGCCCATGAAAAATTTGCAAAATCTTCTCTGCCAATGCCAAACAGCTTATTCTGCCATTGACTCGTTTGGTGGATTGGGTAATTGAAGTTTGAAGAAACTAGACATATTGGCAATTTAACAATTTATTCATTTTCACAAACAGGAGCCTCAGTTGTGTGTGGAAGAACCATACACAGCCACAACAGCCTGGCACCTCCTCCTCATGCTGGTCACCAGCCTGGTCACACAGTGCTGTGGGATGGCATCCCATTCTTCAACCAGCATTTGTCGCAAGTCAGCCAACATGGTTGTGTTGGTTACTCTGGCACGAACAGCACGCCCAAGCTGATCCCACAAGTGTTCAATGGGGTTGAGGTCAGGACTGCTGGCAGGCCATTCCATCCTTTCCACTCCCACATTCTGGAGGTAGTCTCTGAGAAACCCCACCCTGTGGGGGCGAGCGTTGTCATCTTGGAGGATAGAGTTTGGTCCCAGACTGTGGAGATATGGGATTGCCACTGGTTGCAGAATCTCATCTCTATATCTCTCTGCATTGAGATTTCCTCCAATGATGACAAGCCTTGTTTTTCCAGTGAGGGAGATGCCGCCCCACACCATCACACTGCCTCCACCAAAAGGTGTTACTCTATCGGTGCAGCAATCAGCATAGCGTTCTCCGCGTCTTCTCCACACTTTGACCCAATGATCCAACTGCCGTAGGCAGAATCATCCAATCCAAACACCAAATGAGTCAGTGGCAGAATAAGCTGTTTGGCATTGGCAGAGAAGATTTGGCAAATTGTTCATGGGCACAACCCACATACTCAGCGCTGCTGCTCATCCCACAAATGCATGTTCCTTACAAATGAGGCACCATTTGAAAGGGAACTAAACAGGCTTTCCAATGGTATAAGATTTATTGCCAAAAAGCATTGTTACCATAGAGAAATAATCTACCAAACACAAATGTCCTTACGTTTTGTGCTAAGTTTGGACACTTCTACCTGACAGAGGAAAGTGTTTCAGGTCGATGGAAGTGAACCAATCGCCCGGCGCACACACTGCGACGCATGTACGTTAGTCAACATGTGGAACGGTCGCTCCAGGATGCACAGGTTGAACAAAGAGAGGTGCAGCATCGGTCTCATCCCTCCCGTTTGCTCCTGTTTGAGGAAATAACGCCATTTGTGATTAGCTTCAACATCCATGTGTTCATCATGGGTAACATGCTTTTCCATGTTGCCCACGTGCCCTCCCCGCCACTGTGTGAAGCAATTTGTTCGTTTCTCACAAGCCGTGGTAGGCAGAGTCAAAAGTGAGGCTACTGCACAATATATGCTGGGGATGCATGGCGGGGTCAGCGACCGAAATGTGTATTCGGATCAGAGTACCGAAAACAAGGTCGACTAAGCAGGGGAGACTGAGGACTCTCACCAATCCGCGTAATAAACTGAGTAGGCTATCAACACGCACTTTGAGTGGGTGTTTGCTCCTGTTCATGCTGACACAGTGTGACTGGGCTTTGCCTGCATTATTGCATGTGAGCGTGGTGGTGAGCCTGTCTATGTGTGTGAGTGGAACGTGTGTCTCAGTGGCTGCAAGATGCTCAGAAGGGACAAAAGCGGACTGACTGAGAGGAAACAGCTCTTAAGGAGAAACTGTGTGGGTGTTATGTTTCCAACTCTCAGCTGCAGTGAGACATGCGTTCCCGGCGCCCCGTCACTGTCACTGTCACTGCCACGAAATCCGCTGTTTGCGAGTCGGCTCAGGGGTGGATTGGACTAGGTGGGTGCTGCCCGCAGGGCCTTATGGCCGAGTCGGTTTGATGTTTGGCGGGGGATGCCGCCGCGGGGGAGAGGGGCCGAGGCACTGCTCTCCAGGAGGTGTGTTCGCATCCCCTCCACTACCTGCAATGGGACCTGAGTTGTGACCTGTGCAGGCAGATGTTCTGCTGTGACAAAAAGTAGCGTTCAGAAGCAGGATGGAGGCCAGGCTCTGCTGCAGTGACGGGACCGCTGGGAACTCCGTTTCTGTGTCGCCTCTGGTCTCCCAGCTGTAATATACAGTAACTGCAGACGTAAGAGAGGCCCGTGCAGGGCACAACAGGGGCGCGAAAGAAATCTTCACGACTGTGCATCCGCGAGGGATAAACCCAATAGCAACAGCTCTTAGAGGGCGAAGCCAATATGAAATAGAACTCAGTATTTTAACTCCACTGCTCTCTTGGCATCTCCATGCTGTGTTTCATCAGTGGCTAATAACAAGGAATGCACCGATCTAATATCCAGATCAGTATTTGACGCTGATGTTGATGTAAAGTGGATTGGGTATTGGCTATGATGTGTCCAATCCACATTAAATACAGTTTCTTTATGAATGTCATTGTTAGTGCCACAGCAATCCTGGGCCTCATGTTACCTTACATAAAAATGACCCCAATGAACTCTACACTGTGTCTTTTACAGATTTGAAATAGGGCACTGGTACTTGTGTCTGGCAGGTGTGCTGAGTTGATTGGTTGAATTTGGAGTGTATCCCTATTAATAACAAGTCAGACCTGTCTCCCTGTGTGACTGTAGTGCTGACCCTCCAGTCATTTCCATAACACTGAAAGACATCATAGCAATAAGTTGTTGTCAGAGGCGTGAGAACTAGGGGTGCTGCAGGTCCTGCAGCACCCCCTGTTGGCAAACTGCGATGACAATAAAATGATAGCTTATAAATATTTCTGGTTGTTGTTTCTGTTCCACGACATTTTGTATGTCATGTTTGGGGTGTGGGATGAAGAGAGTGATAATTTTAGTAATTATTGTAGCAGCTCTACATCCACAAACAAGAGGGCTTTTCACCGAGGTGGAACAGCTGATCCACTTGTGCCTCTGTTTACCAGTCTACGGCTGGCTCCGAAAGGTCTTTCTCAGCTCTTCGCCGCCTGAAAACCTGGCTCCGTAGCACTATCACTCAGAGTAGACTTTCACACATAGCACTGCTTCACGTCCACAAAGACATTTTGGATGATCTGGATATTCAGGGTCTCATGGCAGAGTTTATCAGCCAAACTCCAGAGCGCAAATCTACGTTTGGTGTACCGAAATCATGTAAGGTAGAGACACGGTGTCTTACATCTCTGTGTCTTTTTCCTGCCACCGTGCAGGCCCAGATTGTAGCCTATATTTAGCCTAGTATGATTGTGATTTATGTATGCCTATTATAAAGAAACAAATAGTCTGTAACTTTTTAGAATTTGTCACAGACTGTCAGAAAAGAAGTCTGTTACTTTGTGGCACTTAGGCCTTTTTTTGGCCGTTATGCGGTTTATGAACACTTTATCTACTTGTGGTTGTTTTAAAATAAACATACATTGTCATCTAGACAACCGAGTTCGGATACAGGACTTTAGTTCACTTCTTTACTCAAGAGCGTTGTTTGTCTTTTGATTTCCCATTAGTTTTACTATTCCCCTCCTCTCATTTTTATCTCTCTTGCTCTCTTTGTACTTTTTCATGCCTATCTTTCACCCTCCCTTTTCCCTCCTCTCCGAGAGCATAAATATCCCGCTAGCAGCAGTGGCTGCAATCCTTTGTGTCCTATTGCAGCCCTGCCTCACTTATGTGCTGTCCTGTAAAATAAAATATTATTGACTGGCATGGTTAATGTACATTAGGGTGCAGAGATAAATACGTTCCACAAAACTCCCAACACATCACATAAATGCCGGAATTTGTTTAATGTGACATGAAATATGTTGTGTGGCGTGCATAAAGCCGTAACGATGAGTGAGGAAGTTGGATGTGTGTCTCTGTGTGTGCTTAAACCTCTACTTTCCTGTACTCCATGCCAACCCTGTCGCTAACGCAGCAGCCCTCTGCATTATTTATCCCCACAGCAGTACAACCACTTCTCGGCAGCAGAGAAAGTGCACACCTTGCAACTCAAAGACCTTTTTCATAAACTTTACTCCTCTCTTCTTCTCTTAGTAAGCCTAAGCCATGAGCATAAAAGGCCTATCTCCTCCCTTTCTCTGCTAATCCTCAGGCTCCCTTTCTGCTTTTTTTTTTTTTTTATTTATCATAAAACGCCTGATAAATTCTCCCATAATGGATATTGATTCCTCAAACAATAACAACAGATCACAATAGACAGCTCACGCGAAAGCGGTGTTACTTTAAAACTTGGAGGCACTTCATGAGAACTGATGAAACTCCTTGGCTGACTCTTTAACGGTTTAACATTTCAATTTACTTTTCAGTGCTTTTCACTTTATGTCCCGCCTGCCAGCAAAGCAAATGGGATGAGGTATTATCTTATTACCTGCTTATTTTGAAGTGGAAAAATACAAGAGGGGTGTCATCAAGCAGAAAATGAATTTGGATGTCAGTGCCTCTTCCTATAGCTTTGTGGAAAGGAATGTCTGTATTTTATAATAGTGCATGAACAACACAACTGACAGAAATTAATAGCAAAGTCAGCATGCAGTACCTCCTCAGGAAGCTACATCTAATCTCAAACAGGCGGTAATATTACAAATGCAAAGTACTCATCATCTGGTCCATCCCTTTATCGATTTTTTACAGAAATTGGCATGCCAGCATCACCGAATCAGCTCAAATAATGGAACCGATGTTTGAACAGCGGCCAACACATGGCAGAGCTCTTTTTTTTGTGGTGGATGAGACTTTGCTGTGTCAGTAACATTAAATGTAGGATTTATAAATATGGTGGTCCACTTCAGGGTACTTTGATGGCTTGGACAGTACATGGAAAGAAGGAGATAAAGAAGGGGCCAGTGGGAGTGGGAGCATAAAATAAAAAAAAGCATAGCATCCCATCTCTGGAGCAATACGTTGCCAGTTTTTTTGGCATCACGTCAGCAAGCCATTTGCAAAGCAGTGATAAGAAATAGGATTGTATGCAAGAAAGCAAGATGAATTTGGAATAGTAGGGATCTGTGAGAGAGAGTCCAACGGGAAGAGCTTAGTAGCTACTTCAGACAAGGTCAGTTATATAGAGATACAGCAATTTGAACTATTGCACTTCATGAGTACAGTGTTTGCAAACATATATTTCCTATTTTTTTTGCATTATCCAGGAGCATGTTTGTGGGTGCTTGGTGCAAACAACTGACCTTTCAACATGACAGGAATATACGCTAATAGCCATGTCAATTCTGACTTCTATTCTGTGGGAGGCACTACATGGTAAACAGGCGAGGTCATGGCATGTTTTCAGCTCTGCACTTCCAGACATTCACACTTGCAGCTGTGAATACTAATGAGACGTGTTATGTTGGTCGAAAGGCATTTTAATTGGCAGCAGAGCTGCGCGTGGCCTTGCTTGCTGCTCGGCTCTCAGACCTCTGGCTTGGATAGGTGGGAAACTAATGTGATATTGGCAGCAACTGAGTTTGACTTCTGTGATATTTTATACAGAAACCTGACTTAATTAAAAGTCAGACAGGAGCAGCATAAAGTGGTCCTAACTGGATTTAATTGTTTTGTTATTTGATACAAGGCATGACACTTTCTTTTTTTCTTTTGGCCATTTGGTGGCAGCAAAACAAACTGTAAGACCTGCATTTATAAATGACCACATCATAGGTTTGTGCCAATGTGTAAGCAGTTGCCTACTGGCACATCCAGCAGACATGCTGCAACATTAGCATTCATGGAGTCGTATTTCTTGCCACCTGATGAATGCAAATCCAATTTTCATTCTCCTTTTAATTTGGTTTCAGTCTTCATCATTTCATCATCTTCTGAGGGAAATATCTGGTTCTAATCTGCCAAATGCTCCACTATGTTCACTAGCTAGTCGCTAACTTTGTCTGTCATATGGGCAGGAAACATACAGAAGGTTTTTAGAGCTTTTTCACTGAAAACAGCTGCCAAAACAGTAAAGTTACGAGCTGTAAAACCAAAATAACGACCTGAAAGATGCTAAAACGCTCCCCAGCGTAGAGAAGCTGCAGAGTTGGGTGATAATTCTTTGTGGGTTTTCCACTACAAGAGAGACCATTGACATTACACATAGTAATTGCAGCAATTGTTTACACAAGTAAACCGCATTTGTTTAAAGTCTTGGCCAGGTTTATAAATTGGGTGAAAACCTTTTATCATGAGCCCTGGGCCAAAATGACCACTAATGGACAGATATTTACAGAATTTATCGACAAAGTTGACCTTTGTCTTCAGGATTTTTTGTCTTGGCTATTGAGCCCCTAGCCAAAGCAATTAGACAATATCCTGATATAAAGGGTTTCAAAGTAGATCTGACATCATAATCATAAAATCACTAAATCATAAAATCAATCTCCTAGCGGATATCATTTAGTAATTAATAGACCCTGGTAACTCCATTACTAAATGCTTATGTTGTTATTTCAATATATAAGGTGAGTTGGGTAAATTATTCCCTGTAACTAGTTTTGATTACACTGAGTATCAACACGCAACCTCATTGAAATGCCTTCCAAATGCTATAAAATATCTTGGAATAACTTTAATAATGACCTTCAAAATGTGTAAAAAACGTAATGATCTCCCATGCGCAGTACAATTGAAAATAATGTATGTACTGTACGTGGATGAGCTTGTAAACATGTTAGACAATTTATATGGAATTGTTAAGTGCCCAGGGTATTTATGGAAAAAGTTAGATGGGATTATAGATTAGGCCTTCGAATAGCCAGTTTAAAAAAAAATAATGATTTTCTGTCCGGGTTGCTCAGTGGGTAGGGCAGGTGCACATATACTGAGAGGTTTATGCCTCGACGCAAGGGTTCAGGGTTCAAATCCGACCTGTGACGATTTCCTGCGTGTCTTCCCCATCTCTCTCCCCTTTCTCACCTAGCTGTCCTATCAAATAAGGGCGGAAAAGTAAAAATATTCTTTAAAAAAAATTAAATAATAATAATTTTAAAGCTTAAATACGATTTGTTTTGTCCTTTTTTGAGGGCGACGGTGCCACCTCCTTGGCATTTGAGACTCAGGGCCCTATCTTGCACCCAGTGCAAGTGACTTTGTACACCGACGCATTAGTATCATTCCTATTTTGCACCAACGCACAGCGGACTTTTCCCTCCACAGACTCACGTCGGTAAATTAGGGAATGAACTTGCGCTCCCGGGAGCGGTTCAGCAAAAAGAGGAGGCGTGTTCCGGTGCAAACGTTCCCCAGTGCTATTTTGCAGTTTCAGAAAACAGTTCTGCCACAGACCAGGAAAAACCTAGTCTAAAGTCAGTGGTGCGTTATTCAGATGCTATTTTAAGGGTGCATGCTTGGCCTTAATGTAGAGTATGCACACCGCGCACACACTTTGCTTCTCTCATCTCACGGATGAGAAAATATGACTTTGTTTTACACAACATTTCCATGAATCATGGATGTGTTGATGACATAAATGAGGAAATATTAGAGGACTTAAGGAGATGTGATGTTGAACTGCATGTCCCGATGCCACTTAACCCAAATGCCCCAGCAGCAGCAGCACGGGAGAGGAGAGACAGAAGAGCTGCATCGTCTATAGTGACGTAATCTCGGTCTAATATTAGACTACATTGCAAAAATATCACCATGCATTCATAACCTCGTGATTCAGTGAGAGTGAGCCCAAAACATCGGAAAGTATGTTTTTGTGACATTACTTTATTTACATTTTGTCAAAAAGAAAAATCAATAGCAAACGTCGCCTCCGCCATTATAATAGCAATCCGCCATGGAACAAGCGCGCCTGCTTTTAAAGGGAATGTGAGATAACGCTCTGATTGGTTTATTGCACGTTACGCCCAAACCACACCCATGAGTAATGTAGCTACTTCAGACCAACCCATTTTAGATTTGCGTCGGGCGCAAGAGTCATTTATCCCGCCGGTATAATAGCAACAGCGCCCGAGATCCGCCCACAAAGCTACTTGTGTTTGGCGTTTGAAAATAGGGCGCTTAGACTCAAAAGTCTTGCACTGAAAATGGGTCACCAAAAACACCTAAATGAACTCTAGAGAGTTGGCATCATAGAGGGTTCCAGCATTACATTTTTCTCAATTGGGTTTAAATTGGAGGGGTTAGGAAATGGGGTTTCTTTGCTCTTTTGTGTTCTGTAATTTGTTAACTATTTTTAAAAAGGTAGCAGAGGTTAAACATTATATTAGAGGAAGTTATATGGACACCAAATTGAAATCTGTATTGGCTCACTGGCGCAGGTTATTATGGCCTGTTACAGGCATTGTTTTACTCTATTGACATATATGATTACTGGGACAAACTGACTAACACAGACAGTGACATCAGTGATATATATTCACCTTTTCACCACTGCAATCTACTTGTAAAATGAGAATTGATACTGTAAGTCTTTTCACCGTTATACATTTTTCAGGCAGAGTAGAGTTTCCTGAGCTATTATGCATTTCTGGACAGGTCTGAGAACTCATTACCTTCTCCCATCTGACAGCTCTACCTGGGGCGACATATAAGGAGGGAAGTGAAAAGAGAAGGGGGGCAGAGACAGGGTCAGGCGGGTGAGGATTTGCAAAATAACAGAACCCCACTGTCAAGGTTGTGTTAGTGTCTTTGTCATCTGGTGGCTAAGGAGGAGTCGTTGTGTCTGGCTGAGGTCTAATGGGATGTTGACCTGGCCCTGGTCCTGTCTGTCAAACATCATCAGTCTTGAGAAAAGGAGTGAAAGAGGAGAGAACAGCGTCCCCCCGAAAGCAATTTTTCCCTATATAAGAAAGGCAGGGGTGAGAGAGATGACAGTAGACACTTGGGAACCAATGGCTTAGAAAAGAAAAAAAGTGTAGGAATATTAAGTCCAATCTGTGCTTTTGTCACACACAAAAAGAATAGCAAATGACTGTTGGGTAATTACGTTTAATGCTACAGTTTTAAAGCAGTTAGCCAGCAAGGGTTAAATGGAACACTTCGATATATCGAGCTGCTTTCAGAAAGCTGCATAAATGAAGTTCATCTGAGACATCATTAGAAAATGTTTTCATTCAGGAGCCTATGTGAAGATGAAAAAAAACAGCCACATATTGTACCTGCAAACGAGGAGTGATGGTGTCATGAATATTTATCCGCTGTCCCCCTCATTACACTCTGGCAGCTCCCAGTGCGCCATTTATTTTGTGCAGTTACATATCTGTCGGGAGCGCCTCTGTTTTGCAGAGGTGAATGAACTTGTAATATGGTACTTCATATTCTTCCGATCAGCACCTCCTCTGTGGCAGTATGGCATTAGATAGTCAATCAATCATGTCAGTATACCACCCATCTTAAAATACTCCTGCACTGAAGAAAACAACTATTGGCAGTGCACTTTCCCTTCCATTGTCTTGTCTTTTGCAGCAATATATAACATCCATGGTAAATAATTTTTTTCTGTTTCAGTCCCTCAGAATTGAAGAAATGTTTTTTTTTCTTGGCTCCAATTTTTTAGCCAATTCTGAACAATCAAGGGAGAACATTTTGTGCAGGAGAAGCAGAGATTAACAATAACCTCCACTATCAGTAGCCTTCCATACTCAATATTTCTCTCTCCGTCTACATAAAAGACAAACAGCTGGTTTGAACAAGTCTACCCCTGTCCTAAAATCATGTGGGATGGAAGGGGAAATATTCCCATGTTTACACCAGGTGAGCGTTCGTTGGTTACCAGGGTTGGGGAGTAAGGAAATACAAGTAACTTATGTATTTATGTATTTAAAATACAAAATATGAGTAACTGTATTCCGTTACAGTTATAGTTTAAATTTGTGGTATTCTGAATACACTCACTGTATTTAAAAATAAATTACTTAAAGGGTTTAATTTATTACTGCAGCCAAGGAGGTTATGTTTTTGGTTCAGTTTGTTTGTTTGGCACACTATTCACACAACAATGAAAGAGAAGACGCACAGCCAGGACACTGTCAGGAATGTGGTTGTGGCATGGAAATATAAGACCCAGACAAATGAGCTCAGGCAACTTTTTAGTATTCGTCGAATATGTAATATAATGAATTGCATTTAATTATTCTTTAATAAAGGACCATGGCTGACATGACAACCATTGTAAAACACATATGTGAACACTATGAGACAGTGATCATACTGTACAGTCAGGACATACAGTATGTCATAGACTGGAGTCTGTAAGTCATATGAGTACACCGCATTGATGTTTAAATTTAAATTTTGCTGACAGGTCCTGAGGGCATCTGTGCTCTTGGTCTATTACATTCTTCCCATAAGTCACTTCCTCTCAATCAGACATTGCTGTGATTGAAGTGGATGGTTGTCATGGTGATCACTATTCATGAGTGGAGACCTCACAACTAAAGTCATATATATATATATATATATACATGTTTGCTAATACTTCTCAGATAAGCTGCAGGCTGTAATTCACTCAACGCGATTACATGTGAAATTTTTTTGAATTGCTGCTTGCTTCTGTGGGCTACAGTTGCTTGGCTTTACTCATAAGAGCTGGGCGCAATTTAAAAAACTGAAGGCTCCTTCAAAAAGAAAGGTAGATACCGTAATGTGAGAATGAAAGACTGCATGGCCAGAGCTGTCCTTCACAGATACACACTTCACAATAACACATGTAGCCTTGTGATCACACATAAGTTACTTCAACCCTTTGAATGAGTGTAACTTACTCTTGTTAGTGATATAAGCACTCACTGTCCACTGTGGGTGAATGTCCATAAATCTGCTTAGAAATTGTCTTAAAAAAAGGGGGGTTCGTTGTAACGGTAGATTTTGCCGTAGATTTTCTTAGTCATGAAATTTGGACATTTTACATTAATATTTGTACATCCATGGTTACACTGCTTGACAACATGACACTTTTAGTTTACCCAAAGCCCAATCACCCAAAGCATGATGGATGCTGTTGCAGCAAAAAACTCAAATCATATCGATCCCAAAAGGAAATAAGAAAAACAAAAACAAGAAGGGGGACAAAATCTATTCAAATGTGCTTTTTTTGTGGTCTTTTTTAAAATTTGTTTTAGTAAACTTGTTGACATCACTAAGGCCTTGCAACCTTGTAACACTTACACTCTCATCTATCTATCTATTTATATACAGACATTTGTGATATTCTATATATTCACATTCAAAATAATGGCCTTTTTAAGTAGCCTGAAAAAATATATCAGTATATGGCATGCCTAGCTTAGACTTGCAGTGACAATGTCATAAGCTTATAAATCCAAAGAGTGCAAATGGAGTGAAAACTGCCAAGCTAAAAGGGATAAATACAAAAAGAGGAAACAGATGGATAATGTTGGCTGTTGGAGTGTTATTTAGATTGGAAGTGTCACATAAAACTCTTTAAACCTCATAATGTGAAAACACATATTGTAGCTTATCATCATGCAAGTGAATTTGATTCTAAGTTGCGCTTGGCTAAGGGTAGTAAATTGGCTCCACAATGTATAATTTAGCAAGTGTATCTTCTGCAACGTTATTCTTCTGCAGTGTGTCTGTGTATAAGAGTTACCGAGTCATCACATCAGTCCTCTCTCTCTCTGTGTTTCCTCTCAGGTGTTCACCAGGTATGGGAAGTGCTACATGTTTAACGCTGCAGAGGAGGGGAAGACGCTCCGCACCACCATGAAAGGAGGGGCGGGAAACGGTCTGGAGATCATGTTGGACATCCAGCAGGACGAGTACCTGCCGGTGTGGGGGGACACAGGTAGGCATAACCACCTTGCTCACCTGTCTGCTTACTTGGAACAGAGTTAAAACATTAACTTCACATGTCCCTACTTTTTTCCTTAACTCACAAATGAGCCAGTCTAAAGGCTCCTCATCGTTGCTCTTCTCTTTTTTGCTCATCTTATGCTGCCTTCAAATGCAACTCATGAGGTCATATTTTCAACATGTGGTTTAAGTTAGGTTAGAAACAAGACCAGGGTAAGCAGCAAAAGTGAATACAACTTTTAGAAAATTTCTGCTCATGAAGTAAAAAATACCACATTTCTTGCTCCCTCTCTACTTGTATTATTTCTCTCGATTACGTAATCCCTCCACCACTAATATGTTGTTACATTGAGTGACTTTTTACCTGTGCACTTAATGTTGGTGGATTGCATCCGGTATGTTGAGTGGACCCAAACAGAGCCAGGAGACTTTAGAGTTATCGACATATGAGTCATTCCTTCCTCTGTTGAACATTTGCGTACCTCCAGGCTAGCATGTTTGTACTCAAGCCTGCTTTTGTCATTCCCACAAAAACTGTGTTGTTATAAATGAGATTTGAGCTTTGGCTTATCATGTTATGTCACATTATGTCACGTAAGACATAAGACATGCTGCAGCACCTTATTTAATACAATGGTCTCTCACTTTTTTGCCTTCAATCTGTCTTTTCCTATATTTTTAGTATTTTGTTATGCAATGGGAAATAAAATCAAATTACATAGACATCATAGTCTTAAAAGTGAATAAAGTATCTTAATCTCCCCAGTTGTGTCCCACACTGAGCCTTTTGGGCCATAATGATTTATTTTAGCCATAATTAGCACTGAGATTAGTCAATGTCCCCCAGATGAAATCCCTCCACGGAAGCATATGAACACAGAAACTCCTATTAAATTCTAACTCAAATAAAGCTCCAGAAATGTTTTAAGATGTGTTAGATGAACTGTATCAGCGTTTTTTATCCAATGCCACAGATATTTAGAATATTATACATGTACATCAGATGAAATTTTATTGTTATTGCTATAGTTAGCAATTGTTATTACAAAGTACTCTAGTGTTATTTGTTTGTTATTTTTTTCCACCCAAGTAAGCATGTATATGCGGGGGGTTTTAAACCCGATAAAAATAGTTGTTTTTCTTCTTCTGGTGTGTCACGTTCATAACTGCACAAAACTGCAAACTTTGCTGTACATTCACTTAATGTCTTCGCTTTTAAACTTAAACTCCACTCAGACCGATCGCTCTGCATTACGTCACTCTCTCACTCGCTCCATCATGCTCACCCCAGACACCGCCAAACTCACACACGAACACACGCACACACACACACACACACACACACACACACACAGACATCCGTAAGATGTTTTTTATTTTTTATCTGTTACTTTTAGTCTCTCTTTCAAACTCTGTGCGGACTATTTTGATGTTCAAGGGCTGCTGGGGGGAAACGGATGGAATTTGTGGCCGAGGGGACAGAAGTTACCGACAGAGGCAACGGGCGTCAAAGCATCGTGACAGAAAAGGGCCGAAAATGAACTTGTCCACCTGGGTATCCTGTTTCCATTCTTGACAATCGGAGCTCGAGCTGATAAATAACCGTCTCTACTGCAGAGTCATTTGCCTCGCATTTGTTGATAATCTTTATTACAAAGTAGTGCAGCTTTATATTAACCCCATACTGATGTGTGTGAATTAGGGCTCTTGTTAGTGGCTCAGATTGAGGGATTTAGGGATGCTTGCTTCCTTAGTAATTCCACAGTGAAGCTCATTGAATGGCCGGCTCACGTCTGAACCAGTGGAAGGGCAGACGGGGGAATTCCCAGTGCAGCTAGCCAAGTTACGAGCAGCCCAGCAGATGGACCGTATTTACTCTAGGCTCAACCCTAACCCTTACCCTGGACAGCAAGTCCCTCAGCCCCTGTCCTGAACTCTTCTTGGTTTTATTTCTGTTTGAACAGACTGTACTCCAACCACCACCCTGACAGCATACATAGCTCCCTCTCACAGCAGGCTGCAGTTTCCAGTGCCCTTGTTTATCCCTGTGTGTTTTAATTAGCCCAGATGAGCTGAGTCAGGTCCCTAAGCTGTGCAGACATAATCGGCACACACTACATTGGGACTCCTCCCCTATCACCTTCCTTTTTCAATCCAATCCCCACACCTTCTCCCCTCCTGTGGCTTTTCTTATTGTCCGTCATCCAGAGGCCAGCAGTCGGTCAATTGGGTTCTATTACCACACTGCTCTGTCCGGGGAGCTACAGGGCAGCCATCATACTCCTCATCACTTCATCATGATGGACAAACATGAAAAAATATGTTTCATGTGGTGAAGACTAATATAAGTGTAAGTGGTGGGAGAAAACAGATGGCCTGTTGCCTGGATACCTAGTTTTCCCCTCACTGTGTTGCTGACTGAACCACTCAGTGATAAGAATAATAAATGGATTGGATGTGTCTGTCTGCTATTTCCATCCATATACTGTGGCTGTCTAGAAAGAAGGCGTTCTCAAGTAGACCTTAAATAATTACACAAATCAAACTGAGTGATTAGGACTCTAAATCAGACTATTGTTTGCCCACAAGTTGTATTTCAGTTTTTAGCTTCAGTTTTATTGTTACATGGATGACAGTTGAGATTGGTTCCACAGATACCTGCTGCTTCTCTGCGAAAATATGTCAACAAGCTTCTTGTTTTTGTGATTGCTACTTTCAGAAACTCCTAGAATTGTAACTTCAAATTAATTCAATATACAACCAGGAGGTAACTCCTGCTACACTTTAACCTTTTTTTTTAAAAGAAAGTTAAGTCTAAAGTTGCAGCGGCGGAGATTTGTCAAGCAGTCTTGATCAAAGAGGTCTGTTTACACACTCAGCACCCACCACATGTTTTCCTTATGCAGCAGAATTACAAAATGTTTGCACTGCAGAGAACAGCCCTTCAAACACATCACAGCCTGTCAAACTGTGATGACATTCAACTTCCATTTCTTCTTATATCAGAGAATAACATCTTTTTTTTTTTTTTTTAATCATACACATCACAGTTTTTTTGTAGATCAAATCGGTGCTTATGTACAGAAAACCTGACATTTCAGAGTTTCCAAGCAACCAGGGCACCCACTATGTCTATTTTATAGCATTGATGAAGTGATGGAGAATGTGAGAGATATGCAAAGAATTGTTGATTTATTGAATTCTGTTTAATCTTCCGTCTTAGACGAGAAATTAGAAAGAGGCATGCTACATCAAGTTCTATAATGTCTCCCCTTTGCTCAGTTTGCTTTGTATTTCATAACCAGTCTGGCAGGCTCCCTCCGTTTCCTGTTTTCTGTCAATATGCCATCCATAATCTTAGATCTTGGCTCCCATTTTGTGTGGCAAACAGGCAAGTAAGTGCAGTGCTAAAATCTTGCCGTGCCTCCCCACTCTTTGTGTCTGCAGTTGCAGACTCAAAGCGTTGGTGAAAAGCACTCTGAGAAGCATCTGATGGAAGCAGAAGAATATTTGTTCAACAGGTTAAATCAAGTGTAGAATTGAAGTGGAAATTTCTTGATCCTATATTTCTACTTGTGTAGTTTCTACTTCCCTTTGCAGTCTTTGGTCAGTGTGATGTTCGTGTCTGTGCAATCTCCTGTGTGTGTGTGTGTGTGTGTGTGTGTGTGTGTGTGTGTGTGTGTGTGTGTGTGTGTGTGTGTGTGTGTGTGTGTGTGTGTGTGTGTGTGTGTGTGTGTGTGTGTGTGTGTGTGTGTGAAACTATTGCTTTTGCATCTTGGAAACTTCAAGCTGTCCTTTTAGTGCACTAGCCATGTTTCCATCCACACATTTTTTGAATGCAAATTAAGTAATATTGAATGAAAAATGCCTACATATCACCTTAAAGTATGTACGTTTGATCTCATCAAATTTTCTCTTAATCGGTAAACGGCTTATGCGATAAACGCTGATGGAAACGTTATTTGCTGAATAAATAATGAATTGCGTTTTAGGTAATTTTATGGTTGCTACCCGCCATAAAACGAAGAAGAAGTTTTAGTTAATTTTGTCCACGTATTTCTGCTTTCTTTGCAGACATAGCAGGTGTCAACAAAGACAGACATAAGTGGACGAACGAGGAGACGAGAGACTTTTTAAATTTAAAATATGAGCGAAATATACAGGGCTATTTTAGATAGAAAAAAATCTAAGAAAGGCCATAACGTGAATGTGTATCTGCATCATCTTAGCAATGTTTTGATAGCGTCGTTCCTGTTCCACCTTGATATGTCGCTATCAGCTGGCACGCAAGCACTATAGAGGGTTTTCACGGCGCGTCATCAGACACGAAGTCGCCATGTTGGAGGTACTCCGCATCACAACAAAGCACAGGCACTGAAGTAGATCCCGAACGGCGTTAAGGAAAATGGTTAATTATTGCCGTGTTTTAGGTTGTACCAATAGGTCAGACCGAGAAAAACATTTGGAATATTATCGACTTCCAAAAGTTATTAAAAACCAGGGAGAGGAATGCCAGACGTTATTTTCCTGGAAAGGAGGCGCTTGTGGTTGGCAAAGCTCAACTAGGATCTACGAGTGTTCGGTCTTTGAAATGAAAAGAAAAATATTGAGTCACTTGGCTACACCTTGAGTATCAAAAGACAGCAGGTCTCATATTTCAGACACTGCAACGTTATACATTGTCTGCTATTTCGTTACTTCTGAGACATTTTTATGCGAGAAATCAACTATATAAAGCTCAAATATGGGCCGTTTTACGAAAATTGATGGCTAATTAATTGCAAATCTGGTAAGACGTGTTTGACTTCAGGAGCTCCAGACAGTCTGACGAGAAAGCGGGAGCCTGCTGGGCTCCATACCCACGGGAAAGTCACCATTTCTGGGTTACTGGACTACCGGGGCTGCCAGCTGCCGGCATAACTATTGTATAGTTACAGTTTGAATTTCGTCACGGCATGTATATCACAGCTACCCTAAGGTCTTAACAAAGTTAACACTTTTGTCCGATTTCAATTTAAGGCATTTTTGTGAATTTGAGGGGTCTCGTTAGGAGAAGCTGCTAGCTAGGCTATGTGTCCCATTTAATCCTATGGCAAAAGATCACCGCTACACTTTCGGCATAAGTAGTATATTTACACTTTGAATTTCGTCACGGCATGTATATCACAGCTCCCTAAGGTCTTACAAAGCTCAGCTAACATTTTTGTCCAATTTCAATTTAATGCATTTTTGTGAATTTTAGAGGTCTTGTTAGGAGGAGGCAAGCTAGCTCTCAATGATTGAGCTCCATCCAGCTCACTCCCGGACAAGAGGCGTTTATTTCCCCAATCGCTTGTTTAAATACATTTTCCTCGCATAAAAAAGTCTCAGAAGTGAATTTAGTGATAAAATAGCAGATGAACAATGTATACAATTTCTGAGATCTGCGCGACCTATTCAGAAGACTACCTGATCTCAGATCAGTGGTGTAGTCTATGTAAATGTTGGGGCGTGACAAAGAGAGACTATAGGAAGGTTTTCACGACGCGTCATCAGACCTGAAGTCGCCATGTTGGAGGTACTCCGCATCACAACAAAGCACAGGCACTGAAGTAGATCCCGAACGGCGTCAAGGAAAATGGTTAGTTATTGCCGTGTTTTAGGTTGTATCAATAGGTCAGACCGAGAAAAACATTTGGAATATTATCGACTTCCAAAAGTTATTAAAAACCAGGGAGAGGAATGCCAGAAGTTATCAGAGGAAAGGAGGCGCTTGTGGTTGGAAGCTAAACCAGGATCTACGAAGGAAAAATCTGTCTTGTTCGGTCTTTGAAATGAAAAACACAACTATTGAGAGTCACTTGGTTACACCTTGAGTATCGCAATTATATCATACAGTTAAGGTTAGGTTGATTAAAGACGTTATTGCATTACTTACTTTGGCCTTCACAACACATTGGTCGTTAATGACTTGGTACTGCGTCTCCCTCACCCATCCACACACCATCTGGTTATAAGCCTCCAAACTTTTGTAGGATTTAAGGGCTTCCGCTGTGTATGGGCTCGGCAAGAAAACCAGGTAGTTGACTATATCGGGATATGCAACTGAAGGAAGAATCACCAGGTCGCCATGGATCCAAGAAGAGGGAGCCAACTTGTAGGGATCTGCACTGCACTACACTTTTTTGTGGTGCAAGTCCTTCCATGCCTTTGCATCTTGGACGCGTTTTGATGAGCTTTTCTGTTGTTTAGACAAAAAGTATTAAAGTATCCAAAGTGCACTATACTCCATTACTCCATTCAGTTGTTTACACCGAGTGCCTCCAATATGGCCGCGCATCCAGGTTACCGCCCAGAACGTGACGTCGGTGAAAACCCTCTATTACAATTTGTGTAATATTAACCATCTAGCAAAACATTGTTCGCAAGTGTTAGCTTTAATGTTGTGCGATTAAGTGCGAAAATGAATAGAAACACCTTATAATGCCTCAAATCTATCCAATATATACCATTTGAAAAAACAGCATGTGACGTTATTACGCACCAGAGATGTGCACTTGAGTCTGAGACTCGGACTCGAGTCGCACTTAAGTCGCACAAACAGCTGACTTCAGACTTGACTTGCGACTCGACCCAAAAGACTTCAGACTTGACTCAGACTCGAGCTTCGAGACTTGTCAACAAACTATTTTCTTTTATTGGCACATACGTTGGGAAACGTATGACGAGCTGCATGTCCCCTGCCCTTTGCCATAATGTGCAACGTAACGCATGCACTATGCCTACAGTCAGGTCCATAAATATTGGGACATCGACACAATTCTAATCTTTTTGGCTCTATACACCACCACAATGGAGTTGAAATGAAACGAACAAGATGTGCTTTAACTGCAGACTTTCAGCTTTAATTTGAGGGTATTTACATCCAAATCAGGTGAACGGTGTAGGAATTACAACAGTTTGTATATGTGCCTCCCACTTTTTAAGGGACCAAAAGTAATGGGACAATTAGCTGCTCAGCTGTTCCATGGCCAGGTATGTGTTATTCCCTCATTATCCCATTTACAAGGAGCAGATAAAAGGTCCAGAGTTCATTTCAAGTGTGCTATTTGCATTTGGAATCTGTTGCTGTCAACTCTCAATATGAGATCCAAAGAGCTGTCACTATCAGTGAAGCAAGCCATCATTAGGCTGAAAAATCTAAACAAACCCATCAGAGAGATAGCAAAAACATTAGGTGTGGCCAAATCAACTGTTTGGAACATTCTTAAAAAGAAAGAACGCACCGGTGAGCTCAGCAACACCAAAAGACCCGGAAGACCACGAGAAAACAACTGTGGTGGATGACCGAAGAATACTTTCCTGGTGAAGAAAACACCCTTCACAACAGTTGGCCAGATCAAGAACACTCTCCAGGAGGTAGGTGTATGTGTGTCAAAGTCAACAATCAAGAGAAGACTTCACCAGAGTGAATACAGAGGGTTCACTACAAGATGTAAACCATTGGTGAGCCTCAAAAAACAGGAAGGCCAGATTAGAGTTTGCCAAACAACATCTAAAAAAAGCCTTCACATTTCTGGAACAACATCCTATGGACAGATGAGACAAAGATCAACTTGTACCAGAGTTATGGGAAGAGAAGAGTATGGAGAAGGAAAGGAACTGCTCATGATCCAAAGCATACCACCTCATCAGTGAAGTATGGTGGTGGTAGTGTCATGGCGTGGGCATGTATGGCTGCCAATGGAACTGGTTCTCTTGTATTTATTGATGATGTGACTGCTGACAAAAGCAGCAGGATGAATTCTGAAGTGTTTCGGGCAATATTATCTGCTCATATTCAGCCAAATGCTTCAGAACTCATTGGACGGCGCTTCACAGTGCAGCTGCACAATGACCCGAAGCATACTGCGAAAGCAACCAAAGAGTTTTTTTAAGGGAAAGAAGTGGAATGTTATGCAATGGCCAAGTCAATCACCTGACCTGAATCCGATTGAGCATGCATTTCACTTGCTGAAGACAAAACTGAAGGGAAAATGCCCCAAGAACAAGCAGGAACTGAAGACAGTTGCAGTAGAGGCCTGGCAGAGCATCACCAGGGATGAAAGCCAGCGTCTGGTGATGTCTATGCGTTCCAGACTTCAGGCTGTAATTGAATGCAAAGGATTTGCAACCAAGTATTAAAAAGTGAAAGTTTGATTTATGATTGTTAATCTGTCCCATTACTTTTGGTCCCTTAGAAAGTGGGAGGCACATATACAAACTGTTGTAATTCCTACACCGTTCACCTGATTTGGATGTAAATACCCTCAAATTAAAGCTGAAAGTCTGCAGTTAAAGCACATCTTGTTCGTTTCATTTCTACTCCATTGTGGTGGTGTATAGAGCCAAAAAGATTAGAATTGTGTCGATGTCCCAATATTTATGGACCTGACTTTTATGTGCGCGCACTCACATATCAATATCAAAATGCATTGACAATGGCGACACCAAGTCCTCCCGGAGTTGTGCCTTTTGTGGCAGTAAGCGGACAGCTACATGCAAGGTGTGTGGCACCAAGATAAATGCCGGATCAACAACGTTGAACTTCATCAGGCATCGCAAAACACACCCAGATAGGTCAGTCACTTGCTAATATGAAAGAGACGTTACATTTAGCATATATCGTAACAGGTAACAAGCTAGCCATCGCAGTGTTGTGCTAATGCTGGGAACAGGCAAATTGTATCTTTATAGTTGTATCCATATGATGTGACAGACTTAGGTTAATATTTCACCAGGTTGTTGTTGTTGTTAAATAGCAATACGGAAAATATCAGTAGTATACTACTTTAAAGTAGGACAAAGTATAAACTAAAAGTGTACACTACAACTAAACTACTAAACTACAACTGCTCTGATCTCTAACACACACACACACACACACACACACACACACACACACACACACTATCTTATTTTTGTGTGTGCAAATAGACAGATACAGTGTGAAAATATAAATCTATTTTTTACTCTGAGGAAAAGATAATTGTCTACAAGACAGTATGTATCTATAGGATATGATCAGTGTATCCTCTGCACACTGACAACTTGACTAACATTTTATGGATATTCCATATTATATTCAATAGTAAATGCAGGAAACTGCAGGACGTTTTTATAAAATAAGCGATTTGGATGAATTCTGAGCAGGTTATTTCCTGTAAATATCAGAATTCAAGATTCAAAAATCTTCATTCTCTGTTACATAATGATAGAAAGTTGTCTTTGGTTAGGAGGTCACAGACAACATCAAAAACATAAACCCATCAAAGACAAGATATAATATTGCATCAAAGAGGAGTTTTTAGGAACTTTTGATATAATGATCTGTCAGTATTATGCATTTTTTGAATTTTCAGTGTTTTCTTGGCCATTGTTCTATTAGCTCTTTTTACTTATTTTCAGACAAAAAAAGACATTTGAAGTGGCTAGTCCTAGTGGGAATTTCACCCATGGTTTTATTTCTTTTAAATATCCAGTGTCTCATGTGTCCTGACCAAAACAGACCCCATAAAAAACCTACTAACATGCAAAAATTAATTTTCAAAGAATGAAGCCCTATCCATAATAGATCTGAGAACAGTCAGAAATGGACTCAAGGATTATTAGACCAAATCCGAAATGTGGTTGACCCAAACAGAGAGACACCACCAACACTGGCAGCAGCAGCATGATACGACATGAAATAATGAGCAGCCATAAATGAATATTTAAAAAATAAAACAAAAACGGACGAAACATACATTATACATTTTATTTATCAGAACTTTAATATATGTATTTTGATGTTCCTCTGTTCTGTTGTGACAATAAACAAACAAGTTTATTTTTAAACTGCATTATTATATTATTTTAGTGAGGACTCATAAATAACTACAAATAACTAATGTTAGGGAAATCTGTTTATGTTTTGTTACGCATTTCTGGGCGTTAAATATATATCGGCCGATATATCGGAATATCATATTTTTAAATCACCAAATATTTGTATCGATATCGGCCTTAAAAATCCTTTATCAGTCGGGCTCTAGTCAGTATGCGCCAAATGAAGTGCTTGTTGGATTGTAGAACAATACCTGAAACCTCCTACAGAACACCGACACCTTCCTGATGTCAGAAATGTGGGTGCTGTGTCCTATTTTTTCTGTAACCAACAATCCAACAAACAACATTTGAATTTCTCTCCAACGCTTTCTTTAATATCCCTATATGTAAATCATTATCGTGTCTCTCACCCCTCTCGATAACAGCCAGCTTTTTGCCCCAACTTTGATTGTGGCCGTGCAGAATGGCTATTAACATTTTTGCCTTCCAACGTGTTGTACAAATTGTACAAACTAGTTTGTTTTCAGAAATACCCCCTTGTTAGAAATCACTGTGCTGTAGCTCAGTTGTTTGGTCTTTTGATGCCTAATCTTGTTCCTGTGTTATGTCATGTTGTTCTGAGTATAAATAACATGTCCATGACATTTTCAAAAAATTGTTTAAAGGTTGATTTTCACATCATCGTTGTGGATGTCTCATCTTGAATGTCACTTGAATTGATGGAAGCAAAAAGCTTTTTAAATTTATCAAATATTGACACTGAGAAAATACTCATGTTAAGTCTGTTCTCAGTATTTCATTATTATACATCAAGTCCAATATATATACTATATCCATCCAATATATTATCATGGATGTTTATGTTACAGCAGGCACTTAGTTTGACAAATGTTCAACACACAACAGCTGAATAAATAGTTTTTTAAAAGATATTTTTGTGTTACAGTCACCATATTAGTGCTACTAATTGTTTACCAAGAGCAACAAAGCCATGTTTAGCAACAATGTAACTACAGAAAATGGCATCTTATTAAATGTCTGCCTATACACAAACATGTTTAGTTAAATAACAAAGTTATTTTTTTTATTATTATTATCAACACATAACTTGAAAAGATAATTAGACCTACAATGAATATATGCTCCTAAGTTATTGCATATGCAGTCAAAGCTTATTCCACTTTGCTATAGAACTCGATTGTTGTACAAATACCATTAAAAACACACTGAAGAGCCACACTGGGTGACATATTCCTTTATCACAATGAACAGCCATTGAAGTTAGTGCCTATATTTTCATGTTGTGCAGACGTCCCTGTGTCTTTTATGTGTTTCTGATTGTTTTTTGGACAATAGTGGCTAATTATGTAAAATGCTATCACTGCTAATGGAGCATTAGTCCAACAACTATTATAAAGACATATAGTTTAATATCATGTGTTTTCCTTTTACATGCCACATTAACAATAACTAAAATATAGGACAAACTCTACTCAAATGATCGGATGAAGTCATACAATGACAAATGAGGCAGTTTTGGTTTTGGAGCTCTGTTAGGGGGTCTGGGGAATCCTCCCCTGGCACTTTGACTTGATAAAAAAAGCTCTATTTTGATGGCGTTTTCATGCACTCTGGCAAGCTATTTACATTCAATTCCATAAATAAATGGCCAGTTTAATCATTCAATCTGATTAAAACCAATGTTGTCTAGTTTGTTTGAACTACTTGACGGGTTTAGTCTGCGTTGCTAAAGTAGGACCAAATTGTCATGTTTAAGCTGCGTTCAGATTAGATCAGGTGGTCTGGCAAAAACACCAGTCCTCCTATTGATTTGAATGTGGTAGTGGGTTTAGGCTGTAGTGGTGGGGACCTCAGGGGGGTGCTAAAAAAAATGCAGGGCATGCGGCAAAAAAAACAAAAACAGATAAACTTTTGGAAAAAAAACAACCCAATTTCATACTGAACCAGCGATCTGGCCTTTCAGTCCGTTTTAAGGTGGTGTGAGAGTCCCGTATTGTAAACATCCCTGCCTTTATCACTGCAAAAAGAAGGGTAAAAAACAAAACACCCAACACCAAACTGCTCAGGAGTTTCTGTAACAGCGGATGTTTCCTGAAACAAGCTCCAGCACAAAGCACAGTCTCTTCTTTTACTCCGTAAAATGAAGCTGCCTTCAAGTGTGGTAGGAATTAGGTGACACTCCAACACCGCTGCACAACCCTCCCAGATGGAAATGCAGCCTTCTACTGGTTTATGACCTGAATTTAGCTCAAAAACTGGTTATGAAACCAGAAGAGTGGAGGCTGTTACATATGTTTATTGTTATATGTTCAGCACTCACATATGGGCGAATTGTTCAGGCATCCACATACGTTTGCCCATATACAGTATACTGCCTTGGAAAAATGTTGTGCTGCATTTGCCTTTTCCTTTGTGTACATTAAATGATGCCAATTCAATTAAACTGTGTCCTAAATACACAGGGATCTAATAGCTCCTTAATGGCACAGCGAACACATAAAGGACAAGTCTCACAGCTGGACAGAGTAGGATGAGACATAAAGGACATAACACTTGTCAGCCACATACAAGTAATTCAATTAAATTTTATTGATAGTATCAAATCATAACAAGAGTTATCTCAAGACAATTTACAGACCACACTTTAATAATACAGTATAATTTACAAAGACCCAACAATTCCAGTAATTGTTGGTAAAAGACCTTCTTTACACAGGACATGATACTATATTTTTCACAGAACGGACACTGCACAGGAAAGGACACAACAATGATTTAACTCCCCGCTCACACATGAACACAGTCAGCAGTCTGTCATCAGCGTGCACATTTAATGCACTTGCTTCTCTATTCTGATACACACACACACACACACACACACACACGCGCACACACACACACAAACAAAAACAGACTGATTATCTCTCTTAAACACCCAATGTTTCTTTCATACTCTTTTACACACGCACGCACGTACACACACACACACACACACACACACACACACACACTTACTGCACGCTTTCAGAAAAAGTCATGTTTGATCCCTTCATCTGTTCTTTAATGTGAATGCATCCAAGCTGTCACCATATCAGTCACTGCAGATGCTTGATTGATGGGTGTATTATAGTAGGGTGATACTGCTATGTGTTTGTGTGGATTTGTGAGGCTGGCTGTGCTGAAAGGCTCAGATGTCTGTTGGTTGCAGAGCACCTCGAGGTGTCTGGCTGATCGTCTGGCAGGAGAAAGCCTTGATTGAATGTCCGGGAGAAAGTGAGGACATGGACAGAGAACATTATCGATTTCTGCAAAGGCTGCTCTCTCTTTTCCCATAAATATTATGGCTCTCTTCATCCTTGCCCATGAATGTGTGTGTGTGTGTGTGTGTGTGTGTGTTAGTGCATACGAGTGCTCTGAATAGCAGGATAAAGGTCCTTTCATCTATTGAGTCAGCACCAAGCCTTCTGCTCTTACCTGTGTTTGATGTCAAAACAAATGGGACCGCACGTCTTTAAGAGTTTGTGTTGTAGTAAAGAATCCTAAAACCTCATGGCTTTAAGTCAAAAGAGCCAAATTTGCTGGATGTTTCAAACAAGAAATTTGGTTTCTGACTCTCTGAAGGAGCATCTGTTTGTCTTTTTTCTAGCTACTCTGTTCCCTGAGCATCATACCTGAACCAGTCAAAAAGCCAAAGACATTTAAGTTGTTTTTTTCTGCACATTTCTGTTTATTGACTGAATAAATCATCTAACTGGGTATTTCCATCTGTCTTCCTTTCCAGAGGATACAGCCTTCGAGGCAGGTGTGCGGGTGCAGATCCACAGCCAGGCGGAGCCTCCATTCGTTCACGAGCTGGGCTTCGGCGTAGCTCCCGGCTTTCAGACTTTTGTAGCCACACAGGAGCAGAGGGTAGGTGTCCCTGACTTCCACTTCTACACAGTTAATAGCTTTTTTATCATTTCTCCTCCTTGTGCTGTTTTTCACTTCTAATCCGCATGTTCAGTTTATCGCTCAGAGATAAAACAAAATGAAACTAAATCAACTTTGATAAATTACTTGCCATAATAGGCGTGATTGGTCTGTGTGAATGCATGTGTGTGAGTGGCTACAAGTGTGTCTCAATACCCTCTGCAACATGAGTTGGCCTCTCTGGTCTCTTGGGGATTGTTGACTGACAAATGATAACTTCCCCCACTGTCAGTGACTTTGACCTTGTTGGTAGAGAGGTGCTTCACTCGGACTCAGCCCCACTTAGTCATTCTGAAGCTTTGTCCCATCACACAAGGCCAATATTAAAAGCCGCAGGTCTCACAGATATACACAGCCGAAGGTATTTAATGCAAATAGCCTTTTCTCTGTCACCAGAAGCTCCTACTTCACAAGGTTGTCTTCCCTGTTTTCTCTTTTCCATCCTGTTGGCTCGAGATGAACACGTTTCAGTGAAGGTGTTTCTACACTGCCAAGCTGAATGTCTCTATATCACGAGTCCTCTCAGCCTTGTCAGTTAGGAATACTTTTTTACCAGTTGTTATCATTTCTGTCTCTGTCTCGGTTATTATCTCTGTCTCTCGTTTTCATCTCCATTTTTTTTTCTCTTTTTCAAGTTAAGCTTTTGGAAATGTCTTATCTGCCTCAACAGTGGGAGCTGACTAGATTGACCTTCTCTTAGCAGACAGATTGCTGTCAAGATAAATTAATTTTATTGTCATTCTTAAATGATATCCCTTTCCAACATATCAATGCATTTTCTGCTCCTTTAGCAAGTGAGTGTTTCCCGTACATGCACTTACACCTGCAATAGCTGTTTCTTTTGCCACTTGGGGGCAGCAAAAGCAAGCTGTGAACACAACACTAACATATTAACACGTTTTGATTTGATATGGCGAACAAACAGTTGCCTATTTACTAGGGCTGTCAGCATTAACGCGTTAATCGCGATGCGATTAAGGGCCGAGCATAATGCGTTAATTTTTTTTTAGCATATTAATCGCATGCCGCCATTTATTAATTTATTTTCACTTCACTCGGCTTTGCGTTGTGCCTAACAGGCTAATATTTTGCTGTACTTCCTCGTAACACATCCTGCTGCTGCAGGAATAGCAACGCGGATTTCGGTGCCTCATTCTGGTGCCACTGATATGTCTGCACTTCTCTCTGATGCTCTGAAACAGACGTTACAGGCAACAGAAACATTGCTGCACGTGACGCTAGTTAACACTATACTCGACAGCAGCTAACGTTAGCCTACCGCTAGCTAGTAGCTGGATTAAACACGGTTACAATGCTGACAGCTAACGCTAAACGGTATAAAGTTTGTCTGTATTTCATTGTAGAGGATTGTGGTGTGGAGGACACCGGGATGTAACAATCTGCAGCTGCTGTTGTTGGAAAAACACAGACGGTGCGTTCAATGAAACTGGTAATTTACAGCCTTGTGGTGCATTCAAAGTTGTTGTTAAATGCCCTTTTCCCATCTGGTGGTTGTTTTTGTCATTCAACAGCTATTTACTAGTGAAATAAGTTATTGTTATAGTGATTACATTATTATTAAACATTTAATTTTGACGATATGGCCTTAGCAATAAACAAGCCATTCTTTAATGTCGCCAACTGTTTAGTACCCTTAGTAAGTTTAGGCACCGTTAAGGCACCGGTACCGTTTTAAAAGTACCGCTTTAGCACCGGTATCCAAACCAAACAATACCCAACCCTAATATTGACTCTAGATTCAAATGTGTGACTAGATTAAATATATAATAAACAAATACAAATCTTAAAATCAAGTTCATAAAGTCATTTTCTTTGCATTCATTTGATTCCCAATCAAGATACACTGGTAAAATTTGCTTTCCATTGTTAATATGTACTTAAAAACAGTTCTGAAATGCAAAATAATAGAATTTTAATCATGTGATGAAACATGCGATTAATCACAATTAACTATAGAAATTCAACAATTAATCGCGATTAAGAAAATTGAATTGTTTGACAGCCCTAGTATTTATTTATCCAGTTTCTGGCTACCTGGCAAATGTGAGTGAAATATCTAACTATATATATGAAATACACCACCAAATGCTGTACTGTGTATTACCAGCTAGTTTCTTACTTTGTGTTGCTGATGTTTGGTGCTAAGCAGGTAGAGTACACTGGGGATTTAGAGCTTTTTCACAGAAAACAGCTGCCTACTGTAGCCAAAAACAAAACTATGAATGTGGTGAGAGTAATTCCATTCAGAGTTCAACTAAAACTAAAACGATCACAAAGCAGCCTCTAAAAGTCTAAATAAGTCGGTTTCCACCACTAAACATTCGACTATTCTTAAAATTCAGTCACAGTTCGTGCTCGTCTCTCATTGCTAATATAGTTACAACAAAGAACTACAGATGAGGGATTTACAGTAACTAGCTTTATCATGCATGTATATCTATATATATATATATATATATATATATATATATATATATATATATATATATATATATATATATATATATATTTTCTCAATGTTAGCTCTGGGTAACCTGGTTTCTCAAGTGCAGACACATGTACTGAATGTGAATAACTGAAATTGCAATTTCATTTTATAAGTTCAGTGTGAATTTCAAGAACTTTGCTTCAGCAAAACTCAGTTCAAACCTCGCTTCACTACATCACAGCTCAGTGTGGTGCTGCAGCACAGAGAGTCACCTCAGCGGTAGGCGGAAATGAGAAGAAGAAAAGTGATGCTTAGGCCTCCTGGGTAATGAGCCTCCAGGGTTTCTGTCTGTGTTCATCTGTCAGTCCAGTTATGTGACTGGCAAGGGTGAAGGCAGTCCCTCTGCTTCCTGACTGCTGTGGAAACACTGCACAAGCCCACACAGTGGGGAACACAGCAAATTTAGCTCCAGCTAATTAATGCAGAGCTTTACTTTGTATCAGAAGTCAGGGAAAATCCCTCCTGCTGCGAGATGTTCCCACCTAGCTTCTTATTCTGTGGAAACCCGTAGGGCACTTTCAAATATGTCCAAATGCAATCCTGATAATGATGATTGGTTAGAGTATCTGGGTCAGAGATTTGGGATGGGGCTTTGTAGAATGTGTTAAAAAAAAAAAAACTGGTAATTAGTGGATCTTTGTAATGGATACCAATCAGTCTGCCTGTGAAAATTACTTTGACAAAGAGTTTAATAAGCTCATTTTGGCTAATCATTTTGGGCCTAGATCAAAGCAGCTCAATCAAGTGAGCTAGAGGCACAAAGTACACAGCCTATAGTAAGGGTTTGAATGAGTCTTCACAGGCAGACAGGCAATTTTGAATTCAAGCTCTCCAGACATAGAAATTGCCATTCACTGGTCTTTTGACTGAAGCTAAAAGGCCACAGTGTTCTCTTGGTTGAGAAATAAAGTCTTCCCAATGGATGAAAAAATGTCTCCATTATACCATTATTCTTTTGCTGCCTCTCAATTCAAGCTCAGGGTCTTTGTATTTCAGCTCTACAAAGGGCCCTTTTTTGAAATTTCTGTCTTGCTTTTGTACATTGATTTAATGTTGAGATCCAGCTCAAACCAGTGCTCTACAGTTTCCATTTCAGTTCACCCAACCAGTGCTAATACAATGACCTTATTAAACCCACCCTGTTCTTAAATCCAACTTTCTTAACAATGTCCCCTGTTGACCAGCTTGTAAAGCCTAATTAATGCATTGCTCCGGCACAGCAGGGGAATGGAACATTGATTTGAGCACAGGCCTTGTCTCTTATTAGATAGACCATAATCAGGTCAACAGGTCCCAACTCAGTGAAAAGTGATATTGAACACCTTGGATTATCTGATTTCAGAGGGAAATAATAATCAGATCTCCATCAGCCACAGCTGACTCTAATTAGGCCAGAAGTGAAGATTAGCTGAGGTGTGAAGGGGACTTTAAAGGTTAAGGATTGCTGAGAAGCACCTTTTTAAATCCCTAATAAAATTAATAGTACCTGGATTTCAGTATTCAGTGCTTTCACTTGCTGCTGGCTTCAGAGGGTGCATGTTTAATTATCACAGGAGACACTGTAGTCGTGCTCAGAAATGGCCAGAGGCTTTTGGATGCTGAAATATTCAGCATGCTAGATTGCTGTTTGGATTGTGTTTGAATGTATTGTCCAAAGTGAAGTGATTTGAAGACCTAAAACATCAAACTCCCTTGAAGCGCAGGTTTCAAATTCTGTCGGTACTAACAAGCAAACTGTAGCCAAATTTCACCTGGCAGGGTGTTGTGTTTTGCCTAATCCAAATAAAATTGCTCCTGTGGCAGAGGAAGAGGCCCCAGCTGGGATGCATTGTGATGACAATGAAGGGAACCGGGGAACAGAGGGTGGTGGGTGATGGATACCAAGTGCACGGCTAGAGCAGGCTGCCTGTGTTTCGGAGCAGATGGGCCTCCACACTGCTCGCTCCGTGTCCCTCGTTCTTCATCTGCTGTCTCAGTCCTCCGAGCCACAAGAGCAGGAGGAGAACATTTAGAGTTTTTGTGCTCCCATCGCCGGGTGTTGTGGGATTTTTCTTACAGAGTCTGGCTATCTGTTGAATTGTTTTCCCCACCGTCTGGTTTGTTGTAGGCTCTTCTGCTTCTCTGTAACGGCTGGGTTTCAAGGAGGTTTTGGACAGCTGTTGTCGGGATCTGTCCACATTATACTTTGATTTTATCTGTATCTGTGTGTGGGTGGGATATCCACAAGCATTGAAAAGTCTTCAAAGTTATTGAATTATCTTCCCTCATGAAAAAAAGTCTTATTTAAAAAAGAAATGTCTTGCTTGCCTTGCAGTCACATTAGTTGTACAGTAACTTTTTACTGTACATAAAGCATTTAATAGGTAATGGTACAAACTGTTTGTTTTTGGTTGCGGGCTGTTCTGATCTTGTACATTCAACAGGCTGTTTAATCCTTTTTCAGTCTTTACCACCAGACCTATAGAAAGCACTGTTGCTACTGCTAGCCACAGTAGATAGAAAGCTCATTGACCCACAATGGGCAAATGTCAATTTTAGCAAAACCTTTGATTAACTTAAATGTATTATTTCTTAATTGGTAAATGTATCCATCTATTTTCTGCTACATATCTGGGTCCAGATCCCGTTAATTATCAATTATATTGGGGTGACATCTAGCTCACGTAATAGAGTGTGCGCCCCATGTAGGCTAAGTCCTTGGCTGCAGCCCGGGTTCGAATCCGACCTGTGGCCCTTTGCTGCATGTCATCCCCTCTCTCTCTCTCTCTCTCTCTCTCTCTCTCTCGCTCTCTCTCCCCCCTTTCCCGTCTATCTGCACTATCATCATCATTGTTATATACTGTGTAGCTTGGATGCATTGACAAAAATGTGATATGAATGTACTAAATAAATAATTGTTTAAAAGCCCTGTTGTCTCTATTGTTTTTCCAACATTCTTTGACTGGAATGACCATGACAATTTATATATATTGCATTATATGTGGTATTGAAAAGGTCTCAAAACACTTCAGAAACTCTGGTGTGCATGTGAGAGAAACCATCTCCTGATTAACCCCCCACACACTACCTTTCTCCCCTGTAGCTGACCTACCTGCCTCCCCCCTGGGGAGAGTGCGAGTGGAGGGCTCTGGAGTCTGGCTTTTTCCAGGTCTACAGTATAACTGCCTGCAGGATTGACTGTGAAACGCGCTACATCGTAGAAAACTGCAACTGCAGGATGGTGCACATGCCTGGTAAGCACTACTGCTGGTCTGACACATTTGGGGTGTATTGAGCATGCATTCATCAACAGGAGTTTTTAGCAAGGTTGCCGTATTTTATGTGAGATTAAAGTGTATTGAGATGCCTCATATGGATATGACAGGTCAATATTGGATTAGGTGTCGGCATTTAAAAACTTCTTGGTATTATGTGTCTGGCAGGAAAAAGGTGCTGTTCCACATATACTGTTTTTAGATTCATCCAACTGTCTTTCAAGAACTTAAAGGGGCTGGAGTCAAAATACTGAAAAAAACAGGGCTGGGATTGCCTCCACAGGCTCTCACAGACCGTTCCCAATATGTGGAATACCTAAGTTTTTTTCACGGCCACAGGCCAGACCGGCTAGCAAAACAAAGAACAGAGAAGCTTGGATTGCAGCACACATACAGAGGGAGTGTGACTTCATCTTCTGCTCAGGACGCCATTACTTCACTATATCTTTACATAGCATAAATCTGTTTGCTGCTATATTAATGTTCTAAATGTAGAGTACATCCCCTTTAACATTTAAACACAACCATTGACTAAATTCCTCCTCATTCAAACTGTTCCTAGGTGATGCTTCTTACTGCACCCCTGAGCAGTACAAAGACTGCGCTGAGCCTGCCCTCGGTAAGTCTGCATAGACACACAACCTCATGAAGAAGACGACACACACACACATGCTGTATGTTTTGGTTTACATATCATTATTTGCCTCGGGAAAGGATTAGGATTATCTTTTTTTTTTTTTTTACCCTGTTGATACAGAGCTTTAATGCTAAACCTGCTTTAAAGATGAGCAACACCGCAGAGAATTTGAAGCTTGAGATGGCTCGACTTAAGAGCTGCCAGAGTATATCATCATGAATGCCAAACCACTGTAATAGAAAACAAGTTGCTTTTGAGAACGGGTGATAGCCACCGTCATACTGTCCGTCATTTAAAAAGGAAATTGCACAGTCAAGGAATAACTGTAGAAACACAACTGGTCTACTAATTATAGGCTACAGCACTTTTCACGCGTGCGTGCGCGCGTTATGTGCGCCTCACGTCATAACGACAAGCCGTTTGGCTGTAACATTAAAGTTAGTGGCTCTCCGGTAACCTAACTGCTTATGGTTACATTGAAAATGCTAGCGGTTGGCCTGTTGCGTAGCTGAAAAGTCTGTGTGATCTACACAATTAGTGTTGATACAAGCATCAGTGTTCCTTGAATTGCTTAATTAGCTTCTCTTGTATTGGTGCTCTTTTCCAGGGCATATACTATTCTCAGTTTTATTGTAGCTTTTTTGGAAGGGTTATGGTGACTTTTGGTGGCTATTATGACTTTTATTGTAAATATGTGGTAACTACCCCATTACAGTACCATAACTGTACATGTTTTTTACAGTATGATGCCCTTACCACAGTTCCATTGTACAGTATAATAACCTTACTGTAACTTAGTTTTACAGTATAATACCCTTACAGTAATTGTACTGTAATTACAATTTGCTAAATTATACTGTAATTGTCATGATGTATTATAGTTTTACTGTAATTGTGGTTCACAGTATATTACACTATTCGGCATTGGTACAAATAATTGACTTTAGTTCATGTACAAAAGTAATACATTTTTATTTTCGTATTATACAGGTACAAATACCAAGACCAAGATAATTTTAAGTCTGAAAGTGTAACAAAAAAAAAAACAGACACAATTTTCATACAAGCGATACTACAACCATGTTTAAGTATGTGCCAAACAATGGGCAGCCTTCATGTCTGAACAATGCAGTTACCATTTGAATTGACTCAAAGAAAACGAAATGTACATTTTTTTAAATCCCCAGATGGAACTGCAGAACACTGAATAACCTAGCCAAAATCAGTTCATCCTTTATCTTGGCAGTTTATTTTTATTTTATTTTTTTTAGAAATTCTGAGTATGTATGAAAAATGTGGCGTGGTTGTTTACCACAGAGCTGAAGTTGTTGGGCATTTGGTTGGGGAGGGGAAGGAGGAACAGTCTGTTTAGAAGCATTTATGAAGTACGATGAAGAGGCCGGACCCATGGTACTCGTGCTTGCTGATCCACATCTGTTGGGGTGGTCCGTCCTGGACTGTATGGGAAGCAGAGAAAGGTCATGAGTTTCTCTCATCTAAACTGTTAACAGACTTAACAAAAACATAGAATATGACAGTATAAAAAATAACACATCAGTCATCAGTAGTAGTAGTTTACAGGGTTTTTCCTCCCCAGATAATTCCTTCCTTTTCCATGTCTTTAAGGCATATCTTTATGACCATAAATCCTCTCAAACATATGTATAAACATGAAAAGTAGAAATAAAATAAATTACAAAATTTACCACAGTATACAGTATATCCTAAAGGTTACCTTTTTTTTTTCAACCTGGACCCTATTTTCCTATGTTCTTGTGTCTAAGTGACAACAATCTTTGACAATCTCTGACAACATTATGGAAAGGATTCCTACAGAGGTCAACAGTTTTTCTGTTAAAGAATAAGATCCTTTTTTTTAAACATAAAAACATCCCCAAAATTGCTATTGCTTAACCCACCAGACTCCCTGTAAATTAACAGTAACTTTTGATCGTCTGGTGGGTTTGGTGATGGTGATTTCGGGGCTGTTTCTTGTTTAAACAAAAAGGATCTTCCTCTTTAACTAAAATGTCTATCTCTGTAGGGATCCTTTCCATAATGTTGTCAAGACACTTAAAATAATAATCTGAGACCATCAGTGGCAAAAACAGAACTTTTTGTGGACGAAATTGACGACGCACATTTGCCCTATATGATTACATTGGAGCCCGGTTCGAAGCTGCAGGTCAGTGTTCTCGCTGGACCAATTTCAAAGATTGTTGTTCTTATCAGTCACTTAGACAAAACATATGAAAGCTGTAACTAAAATTAAAACAACACTATGTAACTTTTGCTGAGTAACTGTGACCAATGCTGACACAAGTGGTAAATACAGGATGCCGGTGCATTTAGTTCTGTCGATGTTGAAGCAGGCAGGGTACGTAGCCGCACTGTTCGTCGTACGGTGTAATCATTTTTCTGATATTAACTATATGACATCGTACAAGAAAATGCTTACCTAGTTTGATGTCTTCCACTCAAACTTGGTGAGCCATTGGAGGAAGGTGACGACTTGGGAGCTGATGCTTGTCACCTTTCATTGGACAACTCCTCCCGTCTTGCAGCTTGTACCCACTTTGGCCATGCACTTGGTGCCCTCATCTGGGTTGATCCTTAAGAAGAAACTGGTTTTAAATGTTCATAATAATCGACAGCAGTCACCTTTTAAATACAGCCATTTATCCCCCTTTAAATATACTGTATATATGGAAGAAAACCTGCCAGTGAGCACGTTCGGTTCAGAAAGTCACAGCGAAAACACACCGAGCACGTACACGTAGCGTAGAGGTGGAACGGTACACTGAAGTCACGGTTCGGTTCATACCTCGGTTCAGACATCACAGTTCGGTACAATGCAGCATAACAAAAAGCAAAAAAAACAAAAGCATAACAAAAATGCAGAAGGCAATTTTTTTTATTGTGCATGTCTCAGGCTGTACCACCTAGTGTCATCCAGTCTCTCCCCTGTGCTAGCTGCAACAGCCTGAAGCGTATAAAGTAAGATGTAAACAGTAAACAATAAGTACTACCCTACATCATCTCCAGACTCCATCTGGAACTTGTAAACAAAATAGGACAATCAGCTAGTAGTGTGATATGGGAGACAAGCGCTGCTCTCATATGTGAATGCACAGAGCAGGGGTGTTAAAAGAGCAGCTTCGGTTACACAGAGCAGTTGGCAAATTGTGGCGCTAGCTTCACACGCTAACAGCAAACAGCAAAGCTAACGGCGGAGCTAAAAGCGGCGCTAACAGCGGAGCAAACAGCGAAGTAAATGGGCCTGGAAGCCATTTGTGGTCTAGGCAAGAAGGGATACAGCTACAGTACATCGTGTTTGGTTGTATATGGAAGGGACTAGTTTGCTTCGTGTGGACCAGAGTGAGGAAGACATGGCTCTGGTGTGGACTCATTGGACCGACTCGACATGTAGGCGGAGCTTGGGAGCTTCAGAGCTAAGGCGGGCTACAGATTAGGTGTCCCTAAGAAACGCGTATGTAACAGTAGTTCCACATTACATTAATTCATTTGCACGCAAGTTTTATTTATTTTTATACCGTGTATTCTCCGTGTAAATTCATGTACCGAACCGAGACGCCCGTACCATTTCGGTTCAATACGAAATATTACGAATATGTACCGTTCCACCCCTAGCGTAGCATATAACCCATGAAGCATAGATACATGCCTGATCGCGCACCTGGCCATTCATACCGGACGCATTTTTCTCCACGCCAGTCACAAAGCCATCCTTCCTCTCTCGGCCCTCTCTCTCTCCGATAGAAAGACACAGGATGAGTGGGGAAAGCTGTGGTAATTGTAGCCTATATACAGTGTGTGTATATATATATATATATATGTGTGTGTCACTTTCTCTGTCCGTCCATCGGTCTCTCCCTCCTTGTGCCTGATCGCATGTCTCGCTGTGAGAGGTCAAGACAGCCCAAATCCCCATGAACCTACTGTGGTCTTCCTGTATGTGATTAACTGCCTTTCTTGACACATTCTCTGAATGACACAAAATGATTGCTGCAGCTCGCGGGCCGAAGTGGCCGCTCCATGACCAGTATGAACAGATACATAGGCGCGGAAATAAAAATAGCTGCGCTACGCAGCTATGCGCAATGCTTACGTGCCCGGTCTGTTTTCACTTTAAGTTACCACAGTAATAGGGCACCATATACCCAATTCTTTTTCTCAGTTGTTTTCTCTTTGTCAGTAAGTGTATGGAGTGCTCATACAGTCCAAATATGTACCATTACCTATTAAATGCTTTATGCAGATAATTACTTACCTCTGTACCAACTCCAGTGTAGTAGATGCTGACCATTGATATTCAAGATTGAACGCATAAAAGGAGCCAAAGAAGACGACAAAAGCACTGGCGAAGTCATTAAGTTGGTTAGCTTCAAAGAGGACCTTCCCCTCAATGCTGACCATCCAATGGGTGGAAGACATCAAACTTCTTCCTTAAAAAACAAACAAACATCTCATCTCAATTGCAGTTTGTCACAGAATACCAAACATACATTGCTAATAAAACATCCTCCTCTTCTTCAAACTATTTCTCGTACCTAGCATGATCACCCTTGGTGTGGTGGGCAATGTCACCTCCTGCTCAATGGAAATCTTGGTCGAGGTTGGCTGCAAACCAAAAAAGAAAAGCATCTCACATATTGGAAGTAATTTCTGTTTAAATAAAAAATGTTGAACTGATAGTGAGGCTATAAGAACTTAAAAAAGAAAGTGCTATTACATCTGTCAAGATGGAGATTTGGTCGTCTTGCTCTTGAAATTCATTGCCTGGTGGCTCAGCAAGTGTTGAGGGACCATGTGCTCCTGTGGGCCACGGGGCCAGACCTTCATGTCCAGCTTTCTTCTTCCTCCTGTCTCTCTCAGTTGTCTTTCACAGTTTTCCGGTCACTGGTTGTTGTTCTACATATGAAATGATGAAAATTAATATTTTTAAGTGCATGCATGGGGTTATAAAACACAATTACAACAAGATTAAAAAAAATGCATGCCAGCATTAGTATGCAGGGAACCAGTATAATGTAGGTAACTCTTATATTGTTAGAATAACACAGAATGTTATGTGATGCATTACAAGTTAATCACGTAATAGATAGCTAACAACAACAACACTATTGTGTCAAGAAAAACGTAAAGCCATTATAAAGAGTCCTTAAATCACGTGTTTAATGATCAGTCGAATTTAAGGTTAAGCTGCGAGGGAAATAAATACATTTTACTTTTCTTTTTCCCCATAAACCATGGTAGCTATACACTCAACTCCTAACACCATATTCTTTGAGTTACACAATCTTTTGCTTAGGTCTCATAAACTAAAAAGGATGAATTCAATGAAATATCACATTACAGAATGCTATAATACTACTGTAACGTTGGGCACTGAGGCTAATTTTAGCTGGACATTTTGATGATTTTAAGTGGCCAAACTCTGAAGCCGAGAGAAAAAAAAAATGCTATCCACAAATGCTCCAGATTAACGTTACTTAAAGACGTCTTCCCTGTCACCCGACATAACTTTTAGAGTGGGTGTTTTTTTTAAAGATGTCATTTTAACATTAGATGCTATTAAAACTAGATGGGTAACTGTAGAGGTAACGGTTTAATGTTAACTTTACCTTAATATAAATGCGGTACATTTTGCTTAATCATGCTAAAACACTGACAAACCAACCTACAGACTCAACGTTAGCATTAAGCGGAGGTAATGTTAGCCAAAATGCGGCAACAGCAAGCTAAAAAGCTAGCAGTTACTGACCTTAAACTTCCAGAATATGGGTTACATTTTAATTCAGACAAAGACAATGGTGGTCCGACAAGTGAAAAAGATGTCCCGAACAGCACGTGTAGCTAAAACGAGTTGTGTTAGCTTACCGAACGTCGTCATTATAGCTAATCCTCACAATGGAGAAAATGATAATAGTTAACAGTTTGCTTTTGCCTAGCTATGACGCAGGTCGGTAAACTAAACCTAACGTCGCTGCTTGCGAAGGCTTGTAAGCAGAGATTTTAATGTCACAGAATCAGCAAAGATTGGCCTTACCTTAACGCTAAGTTCAAATCCGGCGGTCAAGCATTTATATCCGTAATGCCTTTCTTGTTTCTCTCAATAAATGATTTACACTGCTGAAAAACATGTCACATTTTTTAATTACCTTCACTGGTAAAAGCATAACAAATAGTGATTTTTTATTTTTCCATTTCATTTCTATGCTTCTATAACATTAACTAACAATTTTATATAAGTCTGTCTTATTCAACTACAGTAGCACTACTGCTGTTGTTTTACAGCAGTCTACCACAAATTCACTGTAAATTAAATGTTATTACCCATAATGCAATGCATATTACAGTAATGAACTGGAAAAGAAAATGATGGTATTTTACTGGGCATTTTGTGGTAAGTAACTGTAGAAATTACAGCTAAGTCTAACAGTGTATGGTTATTGTATTTAGCAGACACTTTTGTCCAAAGCGACAAAATATGAATCTTACAATAGTTAAAATGAACAGTAAACAGTTTCTAAAAGTTGCTAAGCCAATATTAAGCAAAATAGTAATAACAATAATGACAATACAATATCAAATATCGATAATAATAAAAACAAAATAAACAAATACCATAAATATACAAATCATAACTCTAAGAATGAATGAATTATTTAAGTGTAAGATCAACAGATAAGTCTTGAGACCCCTCTTGAAAAACTGTCACATGAACGCAGAACACTAGGCAACTCATATCATAGAATGAACACATATTTTTGCAGGGAATGTGTCTGACCAATCACAGTGGGTGTGGGCCGCCTGGGCCAAAAATGCCAGGGCCGATTTTTTTGTCCCAGTCCAGCCCTGACTTAAGCTATAGTGCGTAGTTTCTGTCTCCCCCCATGAGGAATTCTAAGTAATGACAACAATTCTGTCAGTGCATCCACATGATACAAGCCCTCCGTGATCACGCACCACCCCCAAATCCTCCACGCAGTTGCTAGTAGCCAAGGAGGACACGGAGGATTAAAAAAACATGATGGCCTATTCAGAAGAGGTAATTATCTTTACTTGAGTTTCTGTGTGCGAAACGCCGGATGACACAATTTTCTGAACAGCCATACTGAGAAATACAAAGAGAGTTGTGTGGAGCTGATAGTCTTAGTTAGCTTTGTATCAATTCATTTGGCAATGGCTTGAATGTAATGGACGTTCATTAATATAAAAAAGTTACGCACTAAAGCTTTCTGATTTATCAAGAGAACAGGATTCACCTTAACAATCAGCTCATCAAGTCTGTAACCAAAATCAGAGCAGACAGGGACTGCAGTTTTAGAGTTCAATTTAATGGATGGATGGTCAGATAGATAATGCATCATATTTCCTGCACTGAGGTAAATTAAACAGCCATATAATAGGTTTTTGGCACCCTTTGCTCCTTTCCTTCAAATTCAAGATTTTATATAAACTTTTTTAAAGATATTGAGTTGATTTTCTTAGTTTTGACTTCTTTTGAAAACGTCCAAATGTCTCATTGTAATATTTTAGAGCCGCATATGTGAGAGAGAGAGAGAGACTCATGAAAATCAGATGAGACGGTTTATTTGTGATTTTATCTAAATTTGATTCCTTGGAAAGTGTTTAAAAGTCAAGGGTTTAGCCTTCCAAAGCAGATCATAAAGAGATACTTTCTTATCTGTTTCCTGTATTTGATTATGGTCACAAGGAAAGCTTGAAGGCATACATTGGGCGAGAGATGGGGTACACGCTGGGCATGTTGCTAACACACAAACATAAAAACACATACAGTCACACATAAAGGGAATTTCAACAATCTTTCCATAAAGACACCAAATACTTTGCTGTTAAGCGCTTTCTACTAGAGAATTAGTCCCCAGGAAAACGGTTGACAATGTGCTCTGTGAAATATCCAGAGAAACAAGGAATGTTTTACAGGTCTAGGGTCTGTATGTCAATGTGTCATGCTGACACACCATCAACTCTGGTCATATAGTATGCCAAATAATTCGGTTTTGAGGCAAGACGGAAAGTCTGAACATTTTGGATGAAGCTTACATGTATTTTTACTTTGGCATTAAAGGAACCGCCGTAGCTGATGTGCTCCTCTGTGAGAACGTTGTTTGGTCAGCTTGTATTTTTTTCTTTTTATTTCCATATGCCTTTTAGTAACAAATTCTAATTCTAAATCAACATTGGAATGCTGCGCAAGTTTTTTTTACATGTCTATTCATTTTGTTTAAAGCCGATATTTCCACACAGTTGCAGAGAAAGATAAGGCTACACTTATATTATTACCTCCGCCAAGGAGGTCATGTTTTCGCCTCAGATTGTCTTGTTTGTTTGTTGGTTTGTTTGTTTGTCTGTCAGAAGGATTACGGGAAAAACTACTGGCTCGAGTTTCGTGTAACTTGGTGGAAGGGTGTAGCATGGGCCAAGGAAGGATTACATTTTGGAGCGTATCCGAATTATAGGACGGCTACACTAATTACTTTTTAACTTAACATTCTGAGATTGGGCATTTCTGCTGCATGCATGTGGTGTTGGAATGATCCGGAATTTTCTTTTTTTCACTGCGGTCAAAAAACTGTTTACTCCCCCTGCTTGACCCACACAAAGTGAGGCACGCACCTGTATTAAGAGGGCGATCTAGCAGCAATCTAATAGCACCATAAATTACATTTATATAACCTGTTTGAGGATTTTGACGACAGGTATTCAAAGCTTCATTTATAAACCTCAAAAGAAGCTTTGAATGGGAAAAATGACACCCGGTACAGCCGTACCTTTCAGTCATTACACTGCAGACCTTCTGTTCACCCCAATCCCTGCTCTGCATGACTCATTGCACTTTAGTAAGCACAGCGATTGCACAGCAGTAGTCTCCTATTCAGTATGAGACGAGGCGAAATTATGTGACTCCAGATCTGTAAGTATGTGTGCAGCCCACCGTTACTCTGTATCAGGAAATAAAAGAGACTGTGGGGGAACGTAGTTAAAGCTATAGTGCGCAACTATTTTATATTAATGAACGTAGGTTTTGTCACAGGTCCATTTCAAAGAAATTAATATATGTACTACAAAAGATATTCCGTTCACCTCTATTTCATTGTTGTGGAGGCAGAAATTATGTCTGTATCGGTCTAAATTACTAGATTAAATAAATTTGGGAATATTATAAATCCTTTTTTTGCCAGATGGTTGCACCGACCCCTTAAAGTCTATATACCCACTTGGCAGCTTTAGTGGTAGCAGTGGTAAATTTAAGAGCCCCGCTTAAGATTAATTCATTTTCTTAGATACAGTAGTAATTAAGAAATTATAGCATACTATAACATACAAATATTCAACCAACTTTGTACCATAATAATGTTGGTAGTATGTGTAAATGAACTACTCACAGAAAAACTCAGAGAGACGAGAGAGAGCTGCCCCTCTCTCTCTTTCTCAAACTCAGACTGAACTCAGATGAAATGGTAAAACTAGACAGTGCTGATCAGGAAAAAAACTAAGATTCAGTTACTGTAATGCCTAATTATTGCCCCAAATGTTTTCAGAAACATATTTCAACTTATCGTTTAACTGTTATACAAGATTGTCTATTACCAGATGGCCACCATTATGTGTCAATACGGACATGCTCGACAAGCTTGAATTATGTCACCCACCAGCAGGAGTGTTTATTGGTCTGGTGCGATGCAGTGCATTCTGGTAGTTGTAGTTTTGTTTTTACAATTAGAGCGAAAGTGAATATCACAGCTTCTTTTCTCTGTTTTCTCTGGTCATATAGCACCAATTTAAAAAAAATTGCGCTATTCTACTGCATAGACAGCCCAGTTTTAAGACCCTCTTTCCAGCGGTAAAATACTTATTTAAGTAAAACCACTGTCATATAAGCTCTAATATAATCTACATTTTTGATCGATGAAAGTCTGTGAAAACATAAATAATACCTAAAAAAATTATTCAAAAGCATACTTAGCTATGTATGACTTTATGAACCTTGACTGTTGACCAGCAGGCTTTACAGCAACATCACAAAAACTTTCTCACTTCCCACGCCAGTCTCTCTGTAACCAAGGGCAACAAAACGTTTAGGCAGTCAGTAGCAAGGCTGCAGGTTCCCATATGGAATTCAATTTGTGAATATGTACAAAACAAAACTGCCTAAATAAAAATAATTTGCTTGCAAGTTATAAGTTTTACTTTTGAGATGACAATTGTTTTGCTTCAATGAGAAGTTTTGTTTAAATATACTGGCAAAAATCTAATTCCATACCTCCCACACAATTAAGGGCATTCAGTATATTACCGCAATGTGCCATTACTGTGCACTCAATAACACTGTGTGGTGCAGCAGGAGAGTAGAAGGCTTTGCTGCTCATTCCAGATAGAGGATGGATACCCGAACCGAGCTCGTCGGGACCCGACCTGACGGGCCGCGCCGGGTTCAGACAGATATTTAGAAATGATGTTCGGGTCGGGCTCGGTCACATCAGGCGATAAGGCATTGAACATTTACAATTTAAAAAAGCTTATTACGGTATGTAGGTTCGCGCCTGTGTTAACGTGCTCTTGTTGCCCCGTGTGCGCTGATGCATTCATCTGTTGACATTTCTGAATGCCTTCCTACAGTTGCTTAATAAAAGCGGGCTTTGCACACAAACAAACATATGTGTCATTAGTATGAGAAAAAAAACGAGATTTTAACTGTATCGGGCTCGGGTCAGGCTCGGACATAAATATCTTACTATATCTCACCGGAGAACATTTCACACAGCTAAGTTTAATTGGGTTTTTCTTTCTCTATAACTGTCACTCAAGTTTTGGAGGCGTAACTGAAAGTAATTTTTGATAGGACACAGCTGCATCTGTTGTCTGTGAATAACTTGCTTATCTAGTTTTCTTTTGAGGAAACGAGATGGCTTATAATCACACACCCAGACAGAAAACACAATTATTTCCAATTTTTGTTATAACTTCTAAACAGAAAATTCAATCTGTCAAAGCTGTCTTAAATAAGTTGTCTTTCTCTCAGACAGACATGTATTTATACTTTCATCAGTTAGTAGCTAGATAGTAACACTTTGGAAAAAACAAATGTAGGGGGAAAATGTATTATGGTAATTTGATCTTTTAGATTTAAATGTGTGTTAGAGAAAATGAGAGAGGGCGTTGGACAAAGGTGAGAGGATTAATGAAAGAAATCAATCATCTAAATGTGCAAGGCCTTGCTCCCATGTATCCAATAATGTCTCATTTAAATAAAAATAAGAGACCACTGAAAAGCCATATTGAATTTCCTCTTGCAATTCCGTGACTGCGTGGTCCCACCGGCTATTAGTGCGCCGTGGGGGATAGATGCTCAATGCTCTATGATCTGTGGGTCTGCCACAGAGCGGTCTCAGTGAGAAATAAGCCTGATGACATTACCTTCTCCTTTCCATTCAAGTTATTTATTATCAAATGCACAACAATTAGGCTCCCTCCAACAGTGCTAATTAATTATGTAAATCACACAAGTAAAAAACAAAATGAGAATCTAAGATATTAAATAGTGCAAGTTAAAATATAGGTATAATATAACATAAATTAAAATATGAAATAAAGTAGAGAAGTGTTGGTAGTGTGCAATCTTTGGTGAAATTAAAAGAGCTTCATTTAAACTTTGCAACTTCATAAATTCAGTGTAGAGTGTGAGCAGCCTCGGTGCCAGAGAAGCTTTTAATGGAGCTATCTTTGAAAAACCTGTGTCGCTTAACATTACCGTCACTGTGTGAGAGTTGGTGTTATGTAGCAGCTGTGGGTCTAACACAAAATCATCCAGTGCATTTTAGTTTTTTTTTCTTTTCTGCCTGAGTCAAACTGCCAAAGCAGAGCCATGAATAGAGCCTGGCATTTCCGCATCAGGACTCTTGTCTCTGTCAGAGCTGTTTTCACGGATGCTACTTGAGGGCACGTTTGTGTTTGGCGCTTTACATTCTGTGACTTTAACTCTGACATTGACTTATACTGTCATTTGAGTTTTCATGGAGTAAACATCCACACAACTCAAGGCGCAGTGTGAATGGGGCCATGTGTGCAATCGTGTGTGTGACCCTGTTTTCTGAAAACTGAAAACAGGGGTCAGGTTTCAGATTAAGAAAAGAGGTGCTGTGGCCGGGTTGGTTCAGTGAGTAGAGCAGGCGCACATATACTGAGAGGTTTATGCCTCGACGCAGAGGTCCAGGGTTTGAAGCCGACCTGTGACGATTTCCTGCATGTCTTCCCCTCTCTCTCCCCTTTCTCATCTAGCTGTCCTGTCACATTAAAGGTGGAAAAGCCCAAAAAATAATCTTAAAAAAGAAAAGAGGTGCTAGATGCATTTTCCTCAGAAAGCCCTCAGCCTGGACATAATGTTAATCAGCTGAGAGAAAGCATTGACGTACATTTGGCACTAACACGCCACAAAGATGTGGCTAATTAAAAGTAATTGGCTGTGAGTATATAAAACATTATCACAGTGTACCATAATATTGTTTCTGATTAGTACGCTTGTAGTTGAAAAAACTCTTTAAATCTTCAACGTTTTTTAAGGACAATGACCCCATAGCTAAAACAGAGACGGAGCAGGGACCCCTACTACTTTTTTTTCTTTTTTTATTAAGCTGCATTTTAAACTGGGCCGCATGGATGGATATTCCTATATTATTTATACATCAGGTTTTAATGTTAAACATACATGTGGAAGGCACAGTAAATCCTTAGGCTTAACTGTATCCATGGATGGCTTACAAAGTGGCTACCTTACCTGTGGACTAAATTCTAATGGATGTTTTTGTTTTTTTGATGAATCAGCTGCTTTATCTTTGCTAATAATATGGTGGATTCATTAGTTAATTTACATTTTTTGAAAAAAAAAAACTTTCCATGATCATTTAGCCTATAAAATGTCAGAAAATAGTGAAAATGCCTGGTGCAATTTTTTGAAATGGCTTTTTTTGTCCAACTAACCAGTTCTATTAAATTTCCATTTAAAGAAAACTCACAAATCCTCTCATTTGAGAAGCTGGAACCAGCGAACATTTGACATTTTTGCCTGGAAAAATAATTTTTGTGGAGACTAATATGTTTTTAGAGGCTTATAGTGACTTTACAGTGACTTTGTATTGTAAATTATTTTACCTAATTAACAACAGAACAATAGTTATAGTTACTTGATATATGCAAGGCCTTGGTCAAAAATATTTGGGATTCACAGTGTTAACTGGATATTTTTTACATTTAAAGTGGATTTCTCAGTATATCTGGGACTATGTAACATATACATCTCATAAAAATCTCACTTTGTGTCTAAAAGAGCATTTTCCCCTTGTTTATCATCTTCCCATATCTCGTTCCATTTTACCCCCCAATTTGACGCCTCACCCCTCTCCATTGCCCCTCCTGCGTGAAGCCAAACTGTCGGCTGTGGAGAGAAGTAACTGCATGTGCAGGACACCGTGCAACATGACCCGCTACAACAAAGAGTTGTCCATGGTCAAAATCCCCAGCAAGACCTCGGCCCGCTACCTGCAGAAGAAGTTCAACAAGTCCGAGAAGTACATCACGTAAGTAGCCAGTAACAAAGTTCTTAATGATACTCTGGTACTGCTAATGTTAGGTAGATTAAGTAGAATTCCCTAAATTCTAATAGCATACAGTTAATCTGAAATTTTTTTTGTTTTAATTACTTTAAACCTGCCCATTGAACCAATTAATTCAACTTTCAAGCAACGATAATAAGTAATCAATGCTTTCATTTTCCCTAAATTATTAGCAGCGAGCAGTTGGGAACACCTGTGAATTGATTCACACCATCTCTTAATATGGTTTGTCATCTGTTGTAGGCCATGAAATACCACAAAAAAAAAAGATTGTGGGAAAATCTCAGAATGCTTGTCTAATTTAAGAGTATTCCTAATTCACAAAGCAAATACAATAAAAACAAATCGGGGATCTGATGTAGTGTTTTTTTATTTTTCGGAATTCGTTTTTACAAAGAAATATAAGAGAGAAAAAAAATAGGAAACATTTGTGAATGAGGAAACGCACATTTAAAGGAAAAAAAATGCAAACTCACCACAGAGGATCTGAGCCTCTTTGCTGCCCACATTGTCTCCTATAGCCCTTTAATGAATGATTTAAAGAACTGGAATCAATGTGAAAAAGCTGAGCTACTGCAACGAGCGTGTTCTCCTACACAGTGGTTGTGTTTCCCTAGTTGCTTAGCTCAGTAGAAAAATAATAGACTGTTGCAGATTTTCTTGCTTGCCAATTGATCGTCTGGTATGGGATTCATCAGGAATAATGCCTTATTTTGCCTGTTGTAGAGACAACATCTTGGTGCTGGATGTGTTCTTTGAGGCTTTAAACTACGAGACCATTGATCAAAAGAAAGCTTACGAGGTGGCAGGCTTGCTTGGTAAGTTTAACTCAATGCTATCTTTATTTTACAAAACTGGATCCAGTCTACGTTAGTCACAATCATGCTACTTTTAAAAATGATGTGTTGATTCATGGGACATGGCCCACCCTAACTCATGGCAGCAGATTTAGATCGCTCTTAGATGATTGAAAGATGCCTGATTGGATGGTCATGGAGTATGTGACAAGTCATTAACAAAATGTTGGCACTGTGAGATACTGTGAGCCAGCTAAATTTGACAATTTTGTCAGTTATGTTTTATAACATCTATAAATGAAAAGAGCATCGATAACCCTCTCCACAAGTTTTAACTGAACATAAAAAGGCCATTGCACTTGCTTGTTTTAATGTTTAAGTGTGTTGCTTTCACTTGTTTTAATGTTGACCAATTAATTGACACAAGCAGAGATCTTTTGAAAACAAACATAGACCACATAAACTGCCAAATAAAAACAGCCAAATGCGATTCATTTCAGGTTACTTGAGACATTGTATATGAAAAGTAAAATATACTAAAAATACTAATATTACTAACTAACTCAAACTTGACAGGGTCAAACAAATGATCAAGTTTAGGGTCTGTTTCATTGAGACAGATCAAGGTTTTGTTGTTTTCAAATATATTTTAATTAAGAAATCCCTCTTAATGCCATGGTGTAGCATTTGCCTTGCAAGCTAATGGTCAGTAATAGATAGAATAAAGCAAAAAATATGGCAATGGTTTGTCAAAGTTGGCATTATCAGTTGCGTTCAGTTGAGTCCGGTTGTAAAGACATGGGTAGGGCGGGGGTTTAATGGTGGGCCTCTGCAGAACTCTAAGGATCTGTTGTGATGTGTGAAAGTAATGGATGACGTTGAGGCACAGACACCATGACACAAAGCTGAGTGTCATTTCAAGACCTTTATTATTTTCATTTATCAGGACACCTTGGAGTGTCTAATTGTGCCTGTTCTGTGGCCACTTACCTGCAGTTCACTATAACTTGCACCACAATTATGTTGGAGATGTGTTGTCATGCAACTTTAACAGACTTCTGCCAGCCAGTTAGAATCAAGTATTTTCCTTTGCCATGGCATAACTGTTTCTAATTAGTATTCATATTTTCCTCTGTTTCTCTTTCTTTCCTCTTCTCTTTGTGTGACTGTGTCCTTCTACAGGAGATATTGGAGGCCAGATGGGTCTGTTCATTGGAGCCAGCATCCTCACCATCCTTGAGCTGTTTGACTATGCTTATGAGGTCAGTCTCAAGTTGCTTTTGCACACTTTAATTATTAAATTATTATACTGTGGACACATCAAAATCATCCACACATGTCGGTCCTTTATAGCCTCTCACAGCTTTTGCCAGTGCAATAATTGTTGATGGTTGATAGATTTAGTTTAGTTTGTTTAGTTTTTCTGTGAAGAGCTAGAGCGTTCCTACTACGTACTTACGCTCAATTTTCATTTCCCTTCAGTACTACATCTGGGTCTGCGGTATAGTCTTGGGTTTTCTCCAGCCAAATTTTTGGCGGTCCAATCAGCGAACAGAGGGAGTGGCTGAGAACAATGACATTGAGGCCATGTGCTAGAGTGGCGGAGAAAGATGCGAGCGAAGCCATTCAGTCTGTTGTGGCAACGCTGCCGAATATCCAGAAGTTAAAGCCCGATCAAGAACAATCTTTGCTGAGTTTTGTTGGTGGCCATGATGTTGTGGCCCTCCTCCCCACGGGGTTTGGGAAATTTTGATTTTCCAGCTCGCTCCGTTAGTGGTGAAGGAGTTGGCTAAGGCTAACGCTAGCAATGCTAATGCTAATTATAAGACTTGCCGGTCTGCCCTCTTGTTGCACATGCGCATGACATGACTGGGCAGATCCAATAGTTTTAAACTTTAACAGAGTACCCGCCTTCAAGGAAGTTAACACTTGTCACTGGAGAGTGGCCAGACTCTCTGTACAAATGAAATGTACGAGAGTCTGGTAGGACCAGGCTAAGAGTGTTGACCATTAAAGTTGACAACAGAAACAATCTCACTAATACAAAAAGCAGATAAGAGACAGATTTACTTCAAAGCTGGCTGAGATGAAGGAATGTGTGCTGGTGCTTTGTGTGCTGGTGCTTTTCCATTACCTCTGCTTTCATGTGTGGCCCTCTTTGGAGCTCCTTATGCTGCTTTCAGCTGCACAGGGTTCTGACAGGCACATAATAATCTTCACATCCCCTAAGGTTGTGTAAATCCACAGGAAAAGTAATTTGTTTCATTTTAATTGCCATAATTGAGTAATTGAGATCAGATACCCTCATGTCACTGACATAAGCAGCTCTCAAACACCTTTTAATAGCTTGCATCCTGAAATAATTGTGATGGCATATTTTATTGCCATACTTTTTAACCTAATTACTTTTTGGCTAGACCGACCAGCATGGCGATATTGTTGACGAACTGACCGAAGAGCCGATTAATTAACCCGACTCGTGTCACTGAACCGGGAGAATCGAGTGCCATGCGCCAATGAACCGACTCACTCCTATTTTTTTTACCTCATTCGTGCCGTTGTGTGTAGCTGGTATTCTTCTGCTACTGTGTGTGTAGTAATCTAGCTCATTAGCGCCTCCACTGGAGTGGTGGTAGAATCAATCAGGAAATGGGCTACTGAACGAGACCAAATGTAACCCATGGATGTATTAAGATGTAACCGTGCAACCGTTCGAGTCTAATGTAAGCGGTGTCTTGGTTCTCAGCAAGTTTGAGTTATTAACCAAGCCTTGTTTCTGGTGCATCTCAGATGATTGCGTTCATGACAATTCACACATTATCAATGGGGAAGTACATCACATACAAATACACGTCATGTTATCTTGGTAGTTATGTTAAGTTAAATGTTTGTTACATGGTAGGTAGGCTGTCACGAGGAGACCGCGCACCAGGCTACTAAACGAGACCATAACCGTGCCTAATGCGTGAGTCTATGTAATCAAATGGGTGTCTAGGTTTTTAGAATTCTAGCATCAAAAATCTTCTTTAAAATAGCACCATCTGATAGCGCAAGGAAAAAATGCCAGTGGAACTTAAGTTTTAGTTTCCAGCGGAGATATTAATGTCAGTGCACCAAAAAGAGCACAGAAGAAATCAACAGTAAAGTTGTCTGGTGGTATTAAGTAAATACAGTCTAGTACAGTGTAGGTTTCAGTTCGTCCATGAAAAAATGCTGCAACTCCTCAAGACCAACATTTGAGGCTGTGCTACAGGTCTGTTTAACAAAGTAACATGAATTACACAATAACACTTTACAACAACAACTATTGCAATGAAAAGCAGTCATAAATTATTTGTCTTAAACATATTTTAACAATGTCATGTGATGTGCTACTTGAGTACACAACAAACATCTATGACTGGGACCACTACAGATAAACATTTAATATCTATATTCACATTATAGACATTATCGCTTACTATACCTGTAACAATTTGGCCACAATTAGCACATTGATCACACATGGTCCAGCCATATACTAGGTCTTTACCTAGTCTTGTTTACTTCGAAGTCAAATATTCCTGTACATTCAGTAATTACAAGAAGAGCTCATGGGGATCTTCTATACCAGACTAATTGATGCCTCTCTGACTTTTATTTACCAATCTGCAGGTGGTGAAAGACAGACTACTGGATTTACTGAGCAGAGAGGAGGAGGAGGAGAGTCATGGAGAGGATGTGGTAAGAGCAACATTTAACCTCACTTGTCATTCTTCCTCGCAGAGTTCTGTGTAAGTGGAGTGTGTAGATTGAGTGTAATTTCACTCACACTGACCATGCATATTAAACATTGCCCTATCCTTTCCCCCTCCACACAAGCATGTAGAAAGAAAACCTTAGAAAATGTAAGACTGTACAGACTGAAGGAAGCATGCCAATTTGGCAGAAAAACGCTCTGCTCTTTGAAGAAGCTTTCAAAGAATCAGAACAGCAACAAGGACTCTGCTGGGAGCAACCCCCCTTAGCAAACATGCATGAATACAGTAACATCAAATCATAGTTAAATCAACAATACTAAAAGCTGCTGTATGAGGAGAAGGTCAGGGTGGCGTTTGCATGACGGTATATGCAGGGTAGTTAGTAATAAGTGTGCTGTTTGCGCAAAGGTTTCACTTTGAGCTCAGCTTTAGTGGACTATGATTCACATTAAGCTCAACTTTTGTGAACTTTGACACACATTTGATTTGTTGACTATCTACAAACCTAAGCACCACTTAGCACTTTGAGGTAGCAGAGGGGCAGAGAGTCTAAAATGCATATTACAATAAGAGTATCCTGCTCCTTTACAGTCATTGCATCCAGAAGTCAATGGTAAAAAATATATCTCTTGAATAAAACATGTTAACTTAGTTTCCTGTTAACCATCTTGCTAATGTGACTGGATAGTGCTGCCATGTTACCGGATAGTTAGAATATCAGTGGCTAGCTCTCCAGCCAAAGTAGCATGGCAAGTTACACAAGTAGTCACAACATCACCAGAAAAAAATATTTCACAAGGATGCCCAAAGGAATTTGCTCTAGGCACTAACTATTTCAATCTTTTTTCCCAGAGTTCCTGTGACCAGGTGGCAAACCACTCAGAGTCCATCAGCCACACTGTGACAGTCCCCCTGCAGACAACGCTGGGCACCTTGGAGGAGATCTCCTGCTGAGGCCCCCCCCGCCTGTGCCCCTCAGAGCCACGCACAGCCAGAGGCTGCCTCCACTGGGTGGCGCTACATCCTCTGTTACGGCATCCTGCAGGACCTGAACAGGGGAGGGGAGGAGACGAGGACAAGAACAGAAATTGTCCTAAGGACAGCGCTGTGCTCTGTCACACCGCCCTGTCTGAAACACTGATGGGGATTAAGGAGCTGTCGGCTGGACTTATCAGCCCTCTCTGTCTCCCTGCACTGTACTGTGGTGGGAGGGTGGCCTCCACTGTGCCAGACCTGCAGTGGGTTCTGTGTCTCCACATACACGCACACAGAAAATCGGAGAATGGGTGGGACAACTACCCATAAAGGGGTCTTACCCCTGTGCAGCATATCTATGTAACAAACACATTCATAAGTCGCTCACTGCCAAATGAACTGTACAAAATTGGTTTTCAACTGCATGCATCGCTCTATCTTGCTCTCTTCTGCTGATGCATACGCTGGACTGCAGTGTTGCTTTACTATACATGTGTGCCATTTGTCTCTCTCTATCTGCAGGACAGGCCTGTGACAAGGCCCCAGGTGAGATATCAAACTTCGAATGTACAGATTGAACATATGGTTGTTTAAAAGCATAATTCAGGTGATACCAATCCTTCGAAAATGTATTCTAATGAAAGATTCTTTCTTAGTTAATTATCTTGAAGGGAAAGGTGGTTGGTGATGTATGAACATTACTGAGGGGGGGAAAAAAACCTTTGTTCCCTAAAACAGTGAAATCTGAACATTTTGCAGCCCACATTTTTGCATATTTTTCACCTGTCAGTTTCAATTTAGTCAGTTTACTAAAAGGCATGCTTGCTATGTGACTCCTGGGGTGTAAAGCTGTTCCCTACAGACATATTTGAAGGGATGTCATACTCTTACTGTTAATTTATATGAATAAATGGCTTCTGGCTGCACCTTGTTTGCCTACCAGACAGCAAGCCAACTACAAACGCTGCAACAAATGGATATACCCAGTGTTGTTGAACCATTATTTCATTAAGAGAATGTCAAAATGATATTTCAGACAGCTATTACCACTTCATCAAGGGTGGAATCATTTTAACTTTCAACAAAAACAAAACAACCCCAGGCTTGACAATTTTAATCAATTTTCATGATCATAGAACTTGTTACAAAAGCACCATGAGGGGGTTCAGCCAGGATTTTTTTTAGGATATAGGGTCTGCTGTGATATGGTGTAAATATCGGGGGGTTTTTCTCATAAAAATGGGTACCACGCAGATGTGCCCAAAGCAGATCTAATCTAAAAGAACATCAACTTCGAGTCCAGAAGTGACTTCATATTTGTCACATTTTTTTCATAATGTTACTCTTTCAGTAGGTGAGAATGTTACGTAACAGGCAGTAGCATTTTGAGGGCAGTTCAATGTCATGCTAAACACACTTTGCTACAAACACCAGGCTTTCTTTCAAATACAGGGCTATCTGAGCCTTCAGTGTCCTCAGAAACAACAGTTACATATAAACGGCTTTACACCAAAAGTTTGTGTAAGACCATGTGGAAAATTTAGTGTATCTGAATTCATGATCATCCTAGCTTGGTCTTTGTCATCATGGTAATGTACATTACAGGTAGGAATGAATTCAAGTGCTTTTGTTTGAATTATGATTTCCCATCTGTGGCTCAACCTGCTGTGTGTACTATCTCATGTTGTGGCTTCAGATGAACAAAATTCTCAGCTGACCTGCAGGGGTGTGAGACAAACGTGTCTCGCTTCTCTTGGTGACAACGACACTGGCTGATTCTTCTCTCTACTTTGGCTTCAATTGTTATCGCAGGACAGCGTTTTCTCATTTTGTGATGCAGCATACAGTGTGTGTTTTTAATGTGAAACAATTAAATTAAAAAGTTGTTTTGCAGTGGTGGCGTTCTGTTGTGGCAAGGCAAGTTTATTTGTATTGCACTGTTCAACAAGAAAGCAATTCAAAATGCTTTACAGTACATAAGAGATAATGTAAAAGAAATACAAGGCAATGTAACAAGACTAAGAGTCTACAGCCATGCTAACAGCTCTGTGAGACTGTACTGAGCTAAATGTCAGCATGCCAACATTTCTAATTAACACTAAACACAGATACAGCTGAGACTGATAGGAATGTCATTAGTTTTACAGGTATTTGGTCATTAACCAAAGTATCGGACAAAATCAAAAAATGCCTCATAATGGTGCCAGATAAAAAGTTAGAGGATTACAAATGTTATTATACTGTAGTTCAGCCAGAAGGAGACTCAAAATCAAAAATGTCAACCTCATGTGATGCTACAGGAAAAGTCAGGGAATCTCCAGTAGGATTTATCCTTTGGGGTCCATTGATATCGTCTGTATACATTTTAGTGGCAATCCATCCAGTAGTTGTTGAGATGTATTTCAGTCTGGACCAAAAGTTTTTGACTGACAGACAAAGCAGCATTACCTCCCTAGAGCCATGTCACTCGCTAGCGTGGCTAAATAAAAAATATATATAATAAGATGAAAGATATGATTAAGCTTATATTAAATAAAATGGAATAAACAGAAAAAAGTGCATAAGAATGTAAATCCCGAAATTTATTCTAAAAAAATAAGTAAACTGAAGAGTTTTGAAGCAGCAGTGTGTAGGATTTAGGGGGATCTATTGGCAGAAATGCCCACTACTGCTATTATTATTATTATTATTAATCATAGTTATATTATTATTATTGCTATTATAGCTATACTTGTTGCTACAGTTCATATAATTATACCCACTGCTATAATTATTATTAGTCATATTTCTATTTGTATTATTATAGTTGTTAATATTGTGGTTGCTGTACACCCCCCTCCCCTTCTCTCTCTCCTCCTGTTTTAATTAGTGTATAATCACAAGTGTTTGTGTTTCCGTTAGAATGAGCCCTTCATATTGTATCTACATAGGGAGCAGGTCCTCTTCGACAGAGCCTGCCATGTTGCACCGCCATGATTCTACAGTAGCCCAGAAAGGAAACAAACATTGGCTCTAGAGAGGGCCTTACCATTATGTTATCTGAAGGCCGCCGTAGGTTCTCCTACACGCTTGGAAAGGGAGGGGTGAGCGGAGGGGTATTCATTTGGTTGCAATCTGCAACCTCATCGCTGGATGCCACTTAATCCTAAACACTGCTCCTTTAAGTCTCACTTTTTAACCAAGAGTTGGAGTGAGTTTGTAGCCCTGCAGTCGTCCTTAGTCAATGTGTCATGTCTTGGGAGGTTTGGACAGTGACCTGTGCACTGACTCAGGGACATTCTCAACTTTTAAAGTTGGAACAGAGAATGAGTCAGCACAACCCCTGCATAAGAAAACTGTAGAATAACAAGCCATGTTGGATCAAATGTACAGTAGCTTGGCAAGGTGCAATTTCCCTCTGACATCCGTGCTACATGCACTTAATATTGGCTGAAGTGTTCCCCCATTCAGCCTCAAATGATGACAGCAGCTTTGACAATGGAGGAGTCATGCTACAGCATCTGTCTGAAAGCTGATTTATCCTGCTGGTCGGGTTTTATTGAGCTTTGCTACCCAGAGAGTGATATACTGTCCTTTTTCTGTGGCTTCACATTTGTTTCATTAATTTAGTGTAATCCTTTCTCATCCAGCTCAGACATGCACAGATCATATTACATGTGAAAGAACAAATGCTTTAAAGATGGCGTTCATCTTGAAGCCTCAAAAGATGAAGCAGAAATGATGGCAGTGAATGGATGTACAGTTCAATCTTTAGTGTTAAGTATTGTAGAAAATGATCCCTGAGTTTTGTTTTCTTAATAATACAATTCTACAAATTGCCAGAGACTCTTATGTGGGAGCTGCTGCAGGCAGGGAGTTCAGCATCAGTTCAGTCTCAGTTCATTCAGCATATTTAGGTTATTTAGGCAGAGGAAATTTCATGCAAGTCAGCCATAGTGCATCAGAAACTCATTGTAAACTTACTAGTTGCCTTGGCAGAGTCGGAACTCACACTCAGCTGAGGCTTAAGAACATTGTATAAACAAAAAGATAAAATACTTAAGTTTAAGTGTTTCATTAATTTATTTCTTAAACAAGAACAGAAAAATGCTCAGCCAAAGACAAAAAAGGGAGCTGGGGTGTGTTTGAAAGAGTTTATGCATCAAAATCTATTAGGATAGTCTTTTAATTATTTTTTTTAAGTTATTGTGTTAAACACAGTAGAGTGCACAGATACTTTCTTCAGTTGCAGTCGTCATTTAGTGTAGTTGTTTGTAACCTTTTACTTTATTAACAGAGATATTGTGGAGGACTTTAACATTTGCTACTCCAGAAGCCAGCCTAATGGATTTATAAGCATAAAAGGTCTTCTTTTGCACATCTCTTTAGAAATGGTATACCTCCCCTTTTGTCTGAAAAGGATCAATTCTGTTTGCAATTTGTGCTTTTGGAGAGATAAAAAAAAAAAACAGTCTCAAAAACAACATCTTACACAACTTTATTCACAAATTGTTTGTGGCTATGTGATGAAGAAGATGAAATTATGGTATGTGACAAGTTAAAAAGAAGCTAAATGCTGAAGAAACCAAAACACAACATTTTCAACACGTATTTTTATTTATTATTTTATTATTAATTTATTTTATTTTATAATACATTTGTCTGAGGTATTTGATCTTTAAAAGCATTCTAGTAGCATGTTATTATTTACATTATGAGATTCTAATTATATTTTGTTTAATACAAAGTCCATCCTTACCCAGAAAACGATCATATGGGTCAATTATGCAAGCAGCTCATAATCACCCACAATTACGTTTCTTGTTAGGCGGCGACCTCTCGTGGCTGTAGTAATTCTCGCGAGAGCAAACAAGGAAGTGAGGTCATAACGTATAAGAGCACCAAATTCTGAGGAAGGAAAACAAACACAGGACTTTCAGTCAGGAGACCGGGGGTTTGTATCCCGTGGGAAACCGAAAGTCAACTATCATTTTGAAATTAACCGAGTTTTACGGACCTTAGTCCGTGACGTACGTTACCTCCTCATCTAAGTAGTTTTACATGACTCATTTTAAGCCAATCCCTGATGTTTTACTAACGCTGACTTAGTCTTTTTGTTGCTAGTTCTAACTAAAAACTAGTTCAGTTTCACAAAGTTTACTACGTGTATAAATCTGCACAGGTTACGTTCAATAGAACGGTCACAGGATTACGGTCACATAATTAAATGTGCCACCGCCACCATGCGGCAGTAAATAGATTGCTCGTCTGTGTCGTTTTGGGAGTCTCCGAAAATCGACCTATAATGTTGGTAAGGTATGAGGATGTATAACATTAACCTTACTTGCTGCTTTATGAGTTTCTACAAAAAGGCTTTAACCTCAGTCTATTCTCACTTAGATTATCTCAATGATTTCCCTCTATAAGTACCGACAGCATGTTCCTCAGCAAAGAACAGAACATCAAGCTGCATTTGAAGTAGATTTGATTTAATCTTGTCAACATTGGCAGTTAATCAGGCTTTAAATGCTTGTACTCTTCATTCATGTCAGAGAGAGAAATGCTATTAGTAAGCAGATTAAAGATAAAATGAGAGATAATTGGACATTGAACAAAGAGACAGTCATACATTAACAGTTAGACAGTTGCTGGAGAGCTGACGGAGAGAAAGAACAGAACGTGTCAGGCACAAAGTCACTGACAAATCAGGGGGCTTTTTTTTCTTTTTCACCAGTTGTGCCAGTGTTTTTCCATGTACTTCTCCATCCTCCAACACAGTTCCACAGAAGCTATTTCCAACCTGATTTTTGGTAACCTTTACCTCAGTCAGTCCACATTGAGGACAGTGCAGTTAACTTTGAAGTCTATTATTAATATCCCTGCAAATTTGATCTCACAAAAGAAAAATTGGCAACATAATTGAATTTTCTATTCCAAACAGACACCAAAGGTGTGATCTGTGTTAGCACTGAGAGAGTCTATTTACTAACTGAAATTAGAAAATAATTTGTTCTCCTAGGGAAAACAGGTGCCCTAAAAATACTCATCCAGGCCAATACAACAGAGCATCAGAAAGGACTGCAATATTTAATTTTACGTATATACACTCACTTGCTATTACCTGGGGCTGAATCATATTTAGTTACCTGTTGGCTGTGTTTATTGCTTAAGAGAGTTAATTACTAATTTAATCACCGGTCACAGGCTAACCAGGGCGCTCTTTTCTTGTCCTCCTAACAAGCCCCTGGGAAATCAATGGCATTTGGATACTTAACTTGGCTAATAATCCATTTGGCTAATGAAACAACACCTGACCGACTCTCATGTATCAACGTTCCTGAGATCCTTCAGCACAGTAGGAGTATCTCTGTGCGTCATGATAATTACTGAAACAAGGCTGCAATATCCCACATGCCACTCACATTGGCATGGCCTGATGAGCTAAAGCCCCGTACAAATTCCCTTAAAGAGATTTACAGCAAGACTTTGAAACTGAAGTTATAAAGCGAAAGTGTGCTGGGTCGTGTCCATGTGCACAAGAGAAGGGTAGAATTTTAATTCAACTTGGCTCATGTTTTATTAAATGTGGTTGGTCAGATAAAGAAAGACAAACTTGTGGCATTTGCGGTGAACCCAACTTTGTTGACATGATTCCTCAGGCTAACTTGACAAGCATGTCATCGTTGCCGGCTTCATCATAAACCAACTTTTTCATGATGTTTTTTGATTCAAGGCTGTACCCTGAACCAGTGGTAGAACTATTCAGATCCCATCTGAAGTAATACATTAATACTAATACATTCATGTAAAAATACCCCATACAAGTAAAAGTCATGCATTCAAAAACAGAAGTATTATCAGCAAAATGTAGCCTAATTAAAGTATGTGAAAATACCCTGACAACAAAATGTGAGTGATATATTATATTACATTATTAAATTGTTAATACTGATGCATTAATCCATAAGCAGCATTTTACTGTTTAAATATGTCTTTGTTTTTTTGACTTTTCTCAAATCTTTGTTTTTCATGAAATATAGGGGAGTTTTACCTCTTTGTGCTTTTTGTGAAATTGAGAACAACTCTGCTTTTTTGTAAGAGGTCACAAGCTAAAAAGGAAGGCATTTAGATAGATATGGACTACACAGGATAAGAGAAGAGTTTGAGCTGCTGGTGGTGCTAGATTAAAGGTTAATGTCTGTTCCAAATAGTTGTTGTATATTATTGTATATTTCAGTCTGGATCTGGGCCAAAGCAATGAAACCAAGGACACAAGGGAAACCTTTAGAGAAGAGCCTCCACTATTGCAATCATTTGTTCTCCAGCTCATCCATCACTGAGAAAATCTACTTGGTGCAAGTTTCATTATGAAAAAAGTCATCTGGGGAGATTACAGTTTGGCCTTCCTGCTGTACAGTACCTAAGAGGCAGCACAGATTAGATTAGATTGCCTGATAGTGGAGAAGCAGACCATCGTTGAGTGATATTATGACCAGATGTTGAGTTCTGATTCAATAACAAGTGGCCTATATCACTCCTGAGAAATATGTATTTACCAGCTTTTTATTTCATCTCATATTTCACGGCGCAATAGTGAGTAAACAAAGTGTGACATGGCTCTCAGTGTCTGGAGGCAATTGGAATTAGGATCATAAAACTATTTCAGGGTGAAAACATCTTTAAAACCATCTCCTGCCAAAAAAGATCTGTCCCTCACTGGGCTGCCTCATGTTCTGCTTATGCCATCTAGTGGTGATATAGTCGTTCACTTGATCATATTCTCCACTGTCTCTTCTGATGACATTATAAAGCCATATATAAAACTTTATAATCATGCCACAACAGGGTCAGTTTGGAGATAAAAATGTTTGAGGTATTTACTGGAAACATGAATAAATAAATGTCATGCATACAACTATTCTCAGCCCTTTCAATGGGCGTACAAGACTTACCATAAATTAATATACTGCAAGTAAGAACCAGAGCGCTGCATATACATTTTCAAAAAACAATATGCAACTTTCTTAACCAAAACCTTTGAACCATCATTGTCACAACATAATTCATAAATCAATAGTAGAAATATTTTCTATATAATACTAGAAAATGTAAATACTAAATAATCCATCTGACCTCTTCTTTTACAGGCTTCTGAGACAGTTAGCAACATAAACACATCAGAATTAAACAACCCTTCCACTTTTTCATCGTCTGTAAACCCAAAATATTTTGTGGTTTTGTTGAGCCATTTCATGGAGAAAAGAAACTCGTTCAAATTTTGAATGATAGTGATTAGTAATAATAAATTCAGATCAAATCAGAACAAGATGAGATATCATAATCAATAGACAAAAAAATGGATTCACAAAAACTTTTATTAAATGAGATACATTATCCCTCATGACAGAAAGTCTCATCAGATTAACATAATAATCAGAATCAGGTTTATAGCCAAATAGGTTTTCACATACAATGAATTTGCCTTGGAATCTTGATGCATAACAGTAAACACAGTACGAAAAAAGAAAAAACAAGTGCTACGAAAGTCAAGAAATAAAAAAAAAAATAGAAAACATTACAATAAACAATATGAAAAATGTATTAAACTAGAAGGGCACTCGGAGCGCACAGACCCATGCCATGCCATGCCGTATCTTGCAATAATTAATGATTGTGTTTATGTAGTTAATGAAAGTGAAAGGTAATTTGTGTATCCGCCCTGTGATTCGGCTCCACTCCAAATTTTATTGGTTTCTTCCTCCATGCTACATCATTCCACCAAATATTCATGAAAATCGGGCCAGCAGTGTTTCCATAATTCTGCTGACAAACAGACAAACAAACAAATAAACAAACAAACAAACAAACAAACAAATTGAACCAAAAACATAACCTTCTTGGTGGATGTAAAGGTATGTTATCTGTTTTTTGTTTTTTTTGTTTTTTTTATGAAAACAGCTGAATAATTGTGCAACTGGACATGTGCATACCATTCTCTTTCGAATTATATCCAGTACGCCAGGAAACTTATCCCTTGTGTGGGTGCATACCATTTGAATTCAGTGCGGGAATGACGGACCCTGTCCCTGACAATAAAGCTAAAGACTTTAAATAAAGAGGTAACCAATCTAACTCTCATGCTTTAGTTGACAAACACTTTTGTTTCTGAGTGATTTGCATCCCAACCCCATAATTCAGGAAAATGAACGAGAAGTTTCCCCTCTTTAATCTTGAAGGTCATCTCATTCATCTCCAGAAAAAGCTCTTAAATAAAAAGCCTAATTTCCACTATATCTTCTACCCCGGTCTTAAAGCTGAATTATATCCAGTCTGGCTCATACAGAGGGGCTGCTGTGCCGAACACCATATACCTGTAATTGAATTTGGATTCAATTATAGCTCAATATATCATCATCAATATATCCGCCTCCAAGGTCCAAATAAATTGAAAGGCTTGCTATAGAGGTTCATGTTCAACTTTTTTTCTACTATCCATGCCTCAAAACATCACTACTTTAGTCCCTCTATTAGAAATGTTGAAGTCTTAAACCTTCATTTGATTGCCTTCTGCCCAATCTTAAATTAGCTGTACAATGTTCACAATGAAAAAATCTTCTAAAAGCCTCATTATGAGCAGACAGAGAATCCAAACCCTATCTGGAACTTTTAGAAAATACCATTAATCGTTAAGTTAAAATAAATACACAACTAATTCCAGTTCTCTGGTCTGGTTCCACTCTTTGCTTGAACTATTTTTTGTATTTGTCTTGTTTTGTTTTGTCCTTGAGGAAATCTTAAGTTCTTAATAGGTGTTCCCAGTTTACACAAGGACAGCAAACATTCATTTTACATTTGCTAAGAATCTGAATTATCTAATATTTAGGTTAAATAGGCTGTCCTTTGGAGTTCTGTACTAGACCAACCTCTTTAAGCTAAAGCCTCAATAGCAAAATAACTGTAGATATATATTTGACATTTAAAAAGATAATGAACCTAAAGGTTTTTAGGTGGATTAATTCCCACTTTTTTAATTGTAAGGAGCGAAAAGACAGAGGCCATTGAACTGTAAATTACACAAAGGCTCACATAAGGTTTTAAAGAGTAGTTCAACATTTAAACATTTAAGGAATTGTACCTATATGTTAGCAGTGGTGGAAGGTAACTAAGTAGTGTAGTACTAAACTACAATTTTGAGGTACTTGTACTTGAGCATTTCCATTTTATGCTACTTTATACTCCTACTCCACTACATTTTTGAAGCAAAACTGTTTTCCAAAACATACAAGTGGATGAATTGAGTGACTAATTCAATGCAAAATTTGTTACAAAGAGTAATATCAGTAATACACAAGAGCGAGTATACTTGGTTGAAAAAGTCTTAAAAAAGTCATAGTATACTATGTCGAAATAAGTCATGAAAACGTTATAGTATAATATATCTAAAAGTCGTAGCATAGTGTGTCAAAAAAAGTCATATATAAGTCGTAGCATAGTGTGTCGAAAAAAGTCATAAGAACGTTATGGTATGTCGAGATGGTCATAAAAAAGTCCTAGTATACTAAGTCGAAAAAAGTCATAGGTTAGTATATCGAAAAAAGTCATAGTATAGTATGTCGAAAAAAGTCATTAAAAAGTGATAGTATAGTATGTCAAAAAAAACATAGCATAGTATATGTCGAAAAAAGTCCTAAAAAAGTCATAGCATAGTATGTCGAAAAAAGTCATAGTATAGTATGTCGAAAAAAGTCATAGCATAGTATAGTCTGTCGAAAAAAGTCATAGTATAGTATGTTGAAATAAAGTGATAGTGTGGTATGTTGAAAAAGTCATAGTATAGTATGTCAAAAAAGTCATAGTATAGTATGTCGAAAAAAATCATGAAAAAGTCATAGTATACTATGTCAAAAAAAGTCATAGTATAGTATGACAAAAAAAGTCATAGTATAGTATGTCGGAAAAAAAAGTCATAGTATAGTATGTCGAAAAAACACAGTACAATATGTCGAAAAACGTCATTAAAAAGTATTGTATGTCCAAAAAAGTCAGTATGGTATGTTGAAAAGACCTCAAAACGTCAGTGCAGTATGTCGAAAAAAGTCAAAGTGTAGTATGTCAAAAAAAGTCATAGTATAGTATGTCGACAAAAGTCATGAAAAAGTCATAGTATAGTAAGTCGAAAAAAGTCATAGCATAGTATGTCGAAAAAAGTGATAGTATAGTATGTCGAAAAAGTCAAAGTATACTATGTCGAAAAAAGTCATAAAAAAGTGATAGTATAGTATGATGAAAAAATGTCATAGTATAGTATGATGAAAAAATGTCATAGTATAGTATGTCAAAAAAAAACACAGTATAATATGTCAGAAAAAAGTCCTAAAAAAGTCATCGATTTGTATGTCGAAATGAAGTAGTAGTGTAGTATGTCGAAAAAAAAGTCATAGTATAGTATGTCGACAAAAGTCATGAAAAAGTTATAGTATAGTAAGTCAAAAAAAGTCAGTATAGTATGTCGAAAAGTCATCAAACAGTCAGTGTAGTATGTCGAAAAAAGTCCAAGTGTAGTATGTCATAGTATTAACCCACTGCTACAGTGTTTACATGACATTAAAGCTTGGATGTCTTTAAATTTTCTACATTTTAATGAAGAAAAGACAGAAGTCATGGTCTTTGGTGGCTCTTCTGTGATCCCCCCCCATAGTTGATCTGGGTTCTCTGGCACAGTATCGCAAGCCAATTGTGACAAATTTGGGGGTAAAAGTGGACTCAGACCTCAAATTTGACAGCCAGATTAAAGCTGGGGTGAAGTCTAGCTTTTTCCAGTTAAGGCAGCTGGCAAAAACCAAACCAGTCCTTCGGAGACAACACTTTGAGACAGTAATCCACGCCTTTGTGATCACTCGGCTGGATTACTGTAATGCACTTTATATAGGGGCTAGTGGGTCCTTCATTGCTCGTCTTCAACTGGTACAAAATGCTGCTGCACGTCTTTTAACTGGCACACGCAAATACGAGCACATTTCACCTATTTTAGCTTCACTCCACTGGTTGCCTGTCCATTTGAGGATTCATTTTAAAATTCTTGTATTTGTTTTTAAAGCCTTGAATGGCCTTGCCCCACCTTACCTCTCTGAGCTGCTGCACCCCTACACTCCCAGCCGATCTCTGAGGTCAGCTGACCAGCTGCTCCTGATGGTGCCTAAAGCTAGGCTTAAACTCAGAGGGGACAGAGCGTTTGCCATTGCAGCTCCAAAACTTTGGAATGGACTGCCTCTGCACATTAGACAGGCCTCCTCTCTGTCTAATTTTAAAAATCTTCTTAAAACCCACCTCTTTTCTTTGGCTTTTCACACTATGTAGAGTGTTGATCATATGTGTATACTTGCATATATATATATATATATATATATATATATATATATATATATATATATATATATATATGTATTGTGTTTGTCATATTGTATTTTATTTATTCTACTTATTTCTGTTTTTATCTTTTTGTGCAGCACTTTGGAAACCTTGTGTTTGTTAAAATCGTGCTATATAAATAAAGTGGATTGGATTTGATTGTCAAAAAAAAAGTCATGTAGTCGTGTAGTATGTCAAAATAAAGTCATGAAAAAGTCATAGTATGGTAAGTCGAAAAAAGTCGTAGTATAGTATGTCGAAAAAGTCATAGATTTGTATGTCGACAAAAGTCATAGTACAGTATGTCGAAAAAATTCATAAAAAAAGTCATAGTATAGTATGTCGGGAAAAAGTCATGAAAAAGTCAGAGTATAGTATGTGGAAAAAAGACATAGTATAGTATATCCAAAAAAGTAAAAAAAGTCATAATATAATATGTCGGAAAAAGTCCTAAAAAAGTCATAGATTTGTATGTCGAAAAAAAGTCATAGTATAGTATGTGGAAAAACGTCTTAGTATAGTAAGTCAATAAAAAAGTCCTAGTATAGTATGTCGAAATAATACATAGTATAGTATGTCGAAAAAAGTCAAAAAAAAGTCATAGTATGTCGAAATAAAGTCATAGTATAGTATGTTGAAAAAAGACATAGTATAGTATGTCGAAAAAAGTCATAAAAAAAGTCATAGTATAGTATGATGAAAAAAAGTGATAGTATAGTATGTCAAAAAAACACAGTATATGTCGAAAAAAAGCCCTAAAAAGTCATAGATTTGTATGTCGAAAAAAAGTCATATTATAGTATGATGAAAAAATTTCATAGTATTGTATGTCGAAAAAAAGTGATAGTATAGTATGTCAAAAAAATTCATAAAGTCATAGTATAGTATGTCGAAATAAAGTCATAGTATAGTATGTTGAAAAAAGACATAATGTAGTATGTCCAAAAAAGTCACAGTATAGTATGATGAAAAAAAGTCATAGTATAGTATGTCAAAAAAACACAGTATATGTCGAAAAAAAGTGATAGTATAGTGTGTCAAAAAAACACAGAATATGTCAAAAAAAAAGCCCTAAAAAGTCATAGATTTGTATGTCGAAAAAAAGTCATAGTATAGTAAGTCGACAAAAGTCATGAAAAAGTCATAATATTGCAAGTCAAAAAAAGTCATAGTATGTCGAAAGAAAGTGATAGTAGCCTATAGTATGTTGAAAAAACACATAGTATAATATGTCGGAAAAGTCATAGATTTGTATGTCGACAAAAGTCATAGTACAGTATGTCGAAGAAATTCATAAAGTCATAGTATAGTATGTCGGGAAAAGTCCTAAAAAAGTCATAGATATGTATGTCGACAAAAGTCATATGTTAAAAAAAAGTCAAAAGTGATAGAAATGTTGAAAAAAGTCATAGTATAGTATGTAGAAAAAAGTTGTATGTCAAAGAGTCATAGCATTGTGTGTCAAAGTGGGTAATTGTGTAGTATGTCAAAAAAATATTATAGTATGATAAAAAAAATCATGTATGTTGTAAAAAGTCGAACTATAGTTTGTCATAAATAGTCATATGCCAGAAAATGTCATAGTATTTCATGAAAAGTCATAGTTTGCCATTAAGTCATAAAAAGTCATAGTATAGTATGTCATAAACAAGTCATAGTATAGCATTTCATAAAAATGTCATAATGCCACAGTATTGTATGTCATAATAATGTCATAGTTTAGTTAGTAAGTAATGAAAATGTCATAAAAAGTAACAGTATGTCAAAAACATTTCATAAAAATGAATAGTATAGTATGCCATAAAAAAGTAATAGTATATGTCATAAAAATTTCGTTAAAGGTCATAAGTCAGGTGCTGTTTGAGAATCCCACCGTTTTTGAGTGTCAACCCCAGCGCTGCTTTTATGTGTTTTGAAACAACAGATTCTCTAGTCATTTTTACATATGCTTTCCTTTTTATTTGGCAGGTATGAGGAGTATGTGGCCTTCATATTAACTGCTAAGCTCAAAACAGTCATAAAGTCATAGTATAGTAAGTCATGAAAAAGTCATAGTATAGTATATCGAAAAAACACATATGTCGAAAAAAGTCCTAAAAAAGTCTAGTAATAGTATAGTATGTTGAAAAAAGTCATGGTATAGTATGTCGAAATGAAGTGATAGTATAGTATGTCGAAGAAAAGTCATAGTATAGTGTTACGTCTCATAGTGCTAGGTGTATCAGGACATAAACATTAACCAGATGTATTTGGTATTTGAAAGGATATTTATTTAGAAATAAGGCAGAAAACTTGAAAAATGGGCCGATGGGTGCTGTGAAAATCAAAAACAGAATATAACAATAAGAGATCCTCAAAAGGAAGACTACTTCTACAACTATAAGAACAAAAAGGATAAACAAAATCCTCTCTAACTTAAATACTTGACAAAAACACAAAACACAGTACTCACAGCACCCCTGCACCTAATGTCACTATACAAAACCTGGTAGATACAAGAAGGATATCAGTTTTTAAAGCTCAACCCTAGCCCACTTCCTCACACTCTCATACATAAAGTCAAACAAATCTGGTCTGGCAGCCGCCCTGGGCAGCAATCAATCAGGTTATTAAAGCAGGAGGTGGATTTCATTCAGCAGAGGCAGCGGTGGCATGCCGCACCAATCAGCGTCCTCCTCCCGGAACTGGGCAGGACTTCCCTTTTCCATCCAATCCACAGCACGGAATGACCAGCCAAAGTATGAAAAAAAGTGTGACTTATAGTCCGGAAAATACGGTATGTCGAAAAAAGTCATAGTATAGTATGTCAAAAAAAGTCATAGTATAGTATGTCAAAAGAAATCATAGTATAGTATGTCGTAAAAGTCGTAAAAAAGTTATAGTATAGTATGTTGAAAAAAGTCATAGTATAGTATGTCAAAAAAAGTCATAGTATAGTATGTCAAAAGAAATCATAGTATAGTATGTCGAAAAATTCGTAAAAAAGTTATAGTATAGTATGTTGAAAAAAGTCATAGTATAGTATGTCGAAAAATAGTAATAGTAATATAGTAATAGTCTGCGGTGTCCTGCAGTGTCCTGCTGTGTCCTGCTGAACCCTGCTGCGTCCTGCTACGTCCAGCTATGCTCTTCTGTGCCACGCTACATCCTGTAACGCCCTGCAGTGCCCTGCTATGACATGAACTACTACTACAACTACTATATGTAGTCACTGTTCCATTAGCTTTATTGTAACTATTATTGCCACTGTTCATCACATCCCCAACCGGAACCGTCAGACACGCCTACCAAGAGCCTGGGTCTGCTGAGGTTTCTTCCTAAAAGGGAGTTTTTCCTCACCATTATTAAATGCTTGCTCTTGGGGGAATTACTATAATTGTTGGGGCTTTGTAAATTATAGTGTGGTGTAGACCTACTCTATCTGTAAAGTGTCTCAAGATAACTCTTGTTATGATTTGATACTATTAATAAAATTGAATTGAATTGAATGTAAAAAAAAAAAAAAAGTCATAGTATGTCGAAAAAAGTCATGAAAAAGTCAGTGTAGTATGTCCAAAAAAGTCATAGTATAATATGTTGAAAAAAAAGTCACAGTATAGTATGTCAAAAAAGTCATAGTATAGTATGTCAAAAAAGTCATAGTATAGTATGTTGAAAAAAAGTCATAGTATAGTTACTATACTATGACTTTTTTTGACATGTCAAAGAAAGTCATAGTATAGTATGTTGAAAAATAGTCATAGTATAATATGTCAAAAAAGTCATAGTATAGTATGTTGAATAAAGTCATAGTATAGTATGTCGAAATGAAGTGATAGTGTAGTATGTCGAAAAAAAGTCATAGTATAGTATGTCGACAAAAGTCATGAAAAAGTCATAGTATAGTAAGTCGAAAAAAGTCATAGTACGTCGAAAAAAAGTGATAGTAGCCTATAATATGTTGAAAAAACACATAGTATAATATGTCGGAAAAAGTCCTAAAAAAGTCATAGAATTTGTATGTCGAAAAAATTCATAGTAGAGTATGTCGAAAAAAGTCATAGTATAGTAGGTCAAAAAAAGTTAAAAAAAAAAGTCATAGTATAGTATGTCAAAAAAAGTCATAGTATAGTATGTCGGAAAAAGTCATAAAGTTATAGTATAGTATGTTGAAATAAAGTCATAGTATAGTATGTCCAAAAAAGACATAGTATAGTATGTCCAAAAAAGTCAAAAAAAGTCATAGTATAGTATGTCGGAAAAAGTCATATGTTAAAAAAAAAGTCAAAAGTGATAGTATAGTATGTTGAAAAAAGTCAGAAAAAAGTCATAGTATAGTATGTAGAAAAAAGTTGTATCTCAAAGAGTCATAGGATTGTGTGTCAAAGTGGGTAATTGTGTAGTATGTCAAAAAAAATTATAGTATGATGAAAAAAGTCATGTATGTTGTAAAAAGTCGAACTATAGTTTGTCATAAATAGTCATATGCCAGAAAATGTCATAGTATTTCATGAAAAGTCATAGTTTGCCATTAAGTCATAAAAAGTCATAGTATAGTATGTCATAAACAAGTCATAGTATAGCATTTCATAAAAATGTCATAATGCCACAGTATTGTATGTCATAATAATGTCATAGTTTAGTTAGTAAGTAATGAAAATGTCATAAAAAGTAACAGTATGTCAAAAACATTTCATAAAAATGAATAGTATAGTATGCCATAAAAAAGTAATAGTATATGTCATAAAAATGTCGTTAAAGGTCATAAGTCAGGTGCTGTTTGAGAATCCCACTGTTTTTGAGTGTCAACCCCAGCGCTGCTTTTATGTGTTTTGAAACAACAGATTCTCTAGTCATTTTTACAGATGCTTTCCTTTTTATTTGGCAGGTATGAGGAGTATGTGGCCTTCATATTAACTGCTAAGCTCAAAACAGTCATAAAGTCATAGTATAGTAAGTCATGAAAAAGTCATAGTATAGTATATTGAAAAAAAAGTCATAGTATAGTATGTCGAAAAAACATAGTATAATATGTCGAAAAACGTCATAAAAAAGTCATAGTGTTGTATGTCGACAAAAGTCATAGTTTAGTATGTTGAAAAAAATCATAGTATAGTATGTCAAAAAAAGTTATAGTATGTGGAAAAAAGTCATAAAAAAGTCATATTATAGTACGTGGAAAAAAAGTCCTAGTATAGTATGTGGAAAAAAAGTCATAGTATAGTATGTCAAAATAAAGTCATAGTATAGTATGTCGAAAAAAGTAATAAAAAAGTCATAGTATAATATGTGGAAAAAAATCTTAGTATAGTAAGTCGAAAAAAGTCATAGCATAGTATGTTGAAAAAATTCATAAAATCATAATATAGTAAGTCGAAAAAAGTCATTGTATAGTATGTCGGAAAAAGTCATAGTATGTTAAAAAAAAGTCATAATAGTATGTTGAAAAAAGTAATAGTATAATATGTCATAAAAATTTCGTTAAAGGTCATAGTATAGTAAGTCAGGTGCTGTTTGAGAACCTTACTGTTTTTGAGTGTCAACCCCAGCGCTGCTTTTACGTGTTTTGAAACAACAGATTCTCTAGTCATTTTTATAGATGCTTTCCTTTGTATTTGGCAGGTATGAGGAGTACGTGGCCTTCATATTAACTGCTAAGCTCCTGAATCACAGCATATCTTGTTTGTCCATAATGTCTGTTGGTGGATTTGTGTACAGCCTGAGCACCCCTTCACACTAACACAGTTCCATTTTCTCTGAGGAGCAGCTTTACTAATTAGAATGATTGTTACCCAGTTTAATTGTCTCTGTCAGCAGCAGTCTCATGAGTCACAGGAGGTAATTGCATATGAGAGAGAAAGAGAGTTGTTGATGAACCCTCACAAAACTTAACAAAAACCTGTGCTTCACAGGCAGAATAATGGTTTTCCTATCTTTTTTCAAAGAACGCAGAAACTGATTGGGCACAGTAAAAAGGAATTAGCGCAAAGTCCAAAAAGATGTTTATTGCAGGAAAGTCTTAAAAAGGCAATACGTTTTTAGACTCCACAGGGATTTTTTTTAATCATGCCAACCAGCTGTATACATGGAGTGTGTTTTCATATTTATTATCTTTTAATAATATATTTAAATTTATCTTAAAAACTAAAGATCCATGTAGTAAATTTCAAAACGAAGGATTAGAATCTGCTGTGATACTTCTCAAATTCATATTACAGGTCTGTTGATACATGGACTAACACTAGACATCTATATATTTTACTCATGAGCTGAAAAACAAAACAGATTGTTAATGATCTTTAAGGCAAACATTTTTCAAATTAAGCTTTCCTTGTATTAAAGGAGAACTTTTTTTTACACACCAAGATTGGTTTGCTAGTCATGGACAGCACTGAACACTGAATTATAGTGATGCAGAGTACATATACTCAACTACTGCACTTAAAGTGGTATTTCAATATTTTTCAACCTGGACCCTATTTTCACATGTATTTGTGTCTAAGTGACTAATGTGAACAAATATCTTTGAAACTGGTCCAGTATTTGGCGAGAAACGCAATAACTGGCAGCCGCAAACTAGGCTGCAATATAATCCTATATTGGTCCTATGCGGACCGTTAATGTACGTCCACTAAAACTGCTCGTTTTATCTGCACGATTATGGAATTTTTGCCCAATAATGCTAAAAATAAATTGCCTACCACAGCTTTAAGTAAAAGTTCTAATACCACACTGTAAAATATTCCCTCTGAAATGTATTGGAAATGAGTAGAAGTATAAAGTGACATGAAAAGACTTATTAAGTACAGTACTTCAGTAATGTTTAGTTTATGACAGCTTTTACACATTTGGTCAAAAATACTTTCAGTTCTGCAGTAGCTATAGTGAATAAATGAAATTGTTTGACCTTGAGGTGGTTTCCTTTAAAAATTATTTCCACAGCTTTGATTTGTTATTAAAACTAATCTATCACTGTGACAACAATCTCTCCCCAGTGCAACAACACTGAAAGAGATGTGATGTGCGGAGTGCTCTTGTGAACACAAGCCGAGGACACCGGGCAAAGTATAGATGCACTTAAATGAACTGTACTGAACCAAGAACAGGGAACAAAACAGAGGTAAACACACTAAACAGTTTGACATTAAAATGTTAGTGCAAACTGCAGGTTTTTTATAGGGGGAGGAACAAACTGTTAAGCAAAAACTAAAAAAAGAAAGAAATTATTCTTATAAAAGACCAAACATTTGACTTAGCGAGCTTTTATTATGGCACTTTGTACAGGTCACATTACAAACTCAACATTCTGGGCTCATACAGAACATGAAGAGACAAGAGAACAGTGCATGTTTAAAAGAACACAGGGGATCTGGAAGATGTTTTATTTATACACACAAGAAAACAGTGTAGAAATGATAGTCAAGCCATATAGATAATTGGTTTTGTGTCATTAAAGGATAGGTTCACCTATGTTGATATGGTACTCATGCCAATATGTACCTTGGTCTCTGTAATAATTTCTCCTATCCATGCTGGCTGTGAACAGTGATTTCAGTAATAGGGGACAAAATCCTTGTTCTGTTTAAAATTTCTTCTATTATTTAAAATTACTTTTTAAGTTCAGGTAACAGTCTGAGTTAGCTAGAACAATTTTCTTAAACTTCAATCTTTTTGTTTGACCACACCTTGCTGAGCTACAGTAGAGGGATGGTAACAAAAAGACTAACTGGTACAAACCCATCTAATACAATATTTTAGTATAAACCCCTTGTTTGTTTTTCCATACTTAAAGGAACAGCATTTCAATCTTCTATATGTCGTGTACATATGGCATAATTGACAAAGTTGACTAAACTTTTTAATGCATTTTCACACAGAACGAGGACTGTATTTTGTCCATCTATTTTATTTAATTTGTTTTAGGGATGGTTTTTTTTCCAACTAGTAGAAAGAAGAATTACAATGACCAAGATCTCTGTCAATATACATATTGATCAGACAGATTTGAAAGAATGTGAATTAAAGTATCTGCCACTGTCATGCAAGAATAACATCCATCTCATATCAGGATTTTAATTTGTAACAGGACTGCAACTAACAATTGTTTTATTACTTATTTATCTGCCAATGTTCTTGCTTAATTGATTGTTTCTCTATAAAATGTCAGAAAACAGTTAGAAATGTCTGTTACAATCTTTAAACACAACGTTTTCAAATTGAAATAGCTTGTTTTGTATGTCTAACACTGAAGAAATCCTTGCAATTGAAGCTTAATACATTAAAATAATCAATTGTCAAATTATTTTCTGATGTTGCAGATTAATTTTCTGTTGACCGATTTATCGACAAATTGTTTCAATTCTAATTGTAATCTGTGGATATGACGTCTACCATCTCCACACTGTTCTCCAGTCCGACATCAATAAAGCAAAACAGACATCTAGTACCCACTACTACTTCTGCAGTCAAAAATAGGAAACCGTACAAAACCCATTCCTGTACATAAAAGGAGCTTCTCAGGTTGGTTTTAGGTGAACATACACTGACATTCATTCACACATACTTCTACACACAAACAGATGTGGGTTCCCAGGAAATTACGGTAAACGGGTTGCATTGAAGTGCTACGAGATCTTTCGTTGGCACATGAGGAGTTAACATTTACAATATTTACATCTGAGATTAAATTATCAGTTTTCATGCGTTTCCTAAAAACAGATTTGTAGAAAATAAAAATCTCACATTCCACATTCCATTTGGATATAATTTAGTTTCTGTCCATGTGTGGAAATTATATTTAGGAAAAAAGAATACATTAGTTTCAAATGGCATTCACTTAACTTTATATATCAATTCCTCCTGTTCTGCTGAATGTATGATTGGTTCTTATACTGTACAGGATGCATGAACAGTAAGAATGAACAGGAAGCATTCTGCGATTGGCATTGAGTTGAATAAAACTGTGAACCTAAAAAACCATGCTACTAAAGTTACTCCAACAAGAGTCACAATAAAGCTGACTGACTGAGCAATCCTCTGAGTGGGATCCCAAACCTGCCACACAGCTAGAAAGAGTGATCCTGTGAGGAATAAAACACTTCTTAAACTTCAAACATATCTGTCTGTTGTCTTTGAAGTCAATAACTAAATAAAAACCAAACCTGAATAAATAAGACTTGAAGTGAAAGAAAGGGCCAAGAGAGCTGTCGATCTGCTGCAACACCCCCAGACAACAAGGTATTCCTCTGACATCATCCTCTCCCTTTAGTGCCTCAGTTTGTGGCAAGTCTGGCAAGTCTGGCCAGCCCTGCATCAGCCAGTCAGAGGGAGTCCAGCAGACTCCCAGGTTGGCCAGCAGGCCTTTTGGGGGGAAAGAGTCATTAGGAGATGACTGGGGCAGGATTTGGGTGGGTTGGCTGTGAAGTTCTTCTGGAAGCTGCAGGAAGTTCTTCTGGAAGCTGCAGGATGGGTAAGTTTAAGTCCGCACCCAGCTGATAGGCACCCAGAAGGACTCTCGCTCCAGCCTTTCCAAGATACCTCGCAGTTCTGTACAGGCACTGGCTGAGTCCTCCTTGATCAGGACCCGGTCCACCAGGTGTCCATACTGCTGGTCGATCTGAATGGCAGACTGACGCATCTCTTGGAGGTCTTCGTCCTGTTGCAGAAAGCAAAATGGAAGTATTTATACAGAAAGCGAGACGCATAAAGAAGGTAAAACAGCCCATTTCACAAAGCTGGTCATGACTGCCAGTGGAAAAAGTAGCAGTACTACACTGTGAAAATACTCCACTACAAGTAAAATGTCCTGCATTCAAAACCCTACTTAGTAAGTAAAAGTAACTAAGTATTCTGAGTACTCTTATCTAGTATGTGTCTAGATTAATATTACATTTTACTGCTTTAGTTAGTTACTTAAAAGTCAAAAGTTTGGGGTCACTTAGAAATTTCCATTCCACTCCATTATAGACAGAATACCAGCTGAGATCAGTTTTTTTAACCAGGGCAGCAGTTTTCAGATTACATTATGTGCTTACATAATTGCAAAAGGGTTCTCCAAAAGGGTTTTCTCCTCTAAACAAAATGTGCCTTTTGAAGATTGGATGAATGGTTGCTGATAATGGGCAATGTAGATATTGCATTAAAGTCAAAGTAAAGTAAAGTTAAAGTTAAAGTAAACAGTCGAGAACCCTTTTTCAATTATGTAAGCACATAATGTAATCTGAAAACTGATGCCCTGAATAAAAAAACAATGCAACTGATCTCAGCTGGTATTCTGTCTATAATGGGGTGGAATGGAAATTTCTAAGTGAACTCAAACTTTTGACCGGTAGTGTCAACACAGTACACACAGCAATGTTTTTGTCACCTACTTGTATATACAAAATAGTTCTCTTTGTAATGTTTTTACCTATCTTTGTTGTGCTCATTTTCCAGTCATATTCCTTGAGTAGAATCAGAATTAATTCTGATTCTGATTGTCTTACTGATCCATTTAACAGTATACAATATTTACTGGTACACAATAGATTAAGGAATATTAAGAACTGCAAAAGAGATATGTACTCTTTTTATGCCACTGAATTGGGACACAAGAAAAAATTTAGGACTCACCGTAATGCGGCCATGCTCTCCCCCTCCTGGTGAAGTGGCAGCGCTGCGGCGACGTCTGCTCTCAGGAACACGAGGTTTGACAAATATTACATACGGCTTGAACTCTGCTGTCCGCAGCCTCTTCAGGGCCTTTAGTGATGGAGGATTTACATAGAATAGAGACATGACAGGAGAGAGTCAACTGTGATGTATCCACATAGTGAGCCAATCTGATGCAACTGCCTGCCCTCAGGATCTGTGGCTCATGACATGTCATGATGGTGCGATACATTTGGATGTACATCAAACAAGACGTGCTCACCTCAGGCTGCACATCCACTACACACATCTTGTTCTTTGCCTGTACAGAGCGGATAGCCTCTATACTTGTGCCATACTGGTTCTCCTTGTATTCCCCGTGCTCTATAAACCTGCAGAAAAACAACATTACTTAAACTTCAGCAGGGAACAAATCTTTTTTTTTTTTTTTTCACAAAAGAAACACAATATCATTTTTGTTTTTTCACAAAAGAAACAATATCAGTGTAAACATACTTGTTGTTTAAAGCGTCTGCATCAAATTGCTGTTTGGTGACAAAGTGGTACTCAACACCCTCCTTCTCATGAGACTTCTTGGGCCTGGTGGTATCTTTAAGAACACAGAAGAGGAATTTACTTGTATGTGTAGTGTAATGTTGGTTCATTGATAAGTACGGTCTGTCTAATGTATGACTCACGTGGTACTGCCACTGCAAAACGATGTGTGTTCTCAGCAATCACCCGCTGTTTGAGTTCATTGATGCGTGCTCCGAGAGATCCTTTGCAAGATTGTGTGTTTAAAAAAGGAGATAAAATAAATTAAAAACTTCACATGTATCATCATGTTGAAAAAGCTGCAAGAAATGGCTCATCAGGATGTTGTAGCACATGCTTTATCCACTAGGTGTCACTATCATCACAGGAGAACATTTGTGATTTTCAGTCTCACCGATCAGAACCACCAGACGGGGCCTCTCATTGGGCCTCTGCTGGTAGCGGGTCACCTCTTCATAAGTCAGGAAGTCGCCGTCTCCAGGATCAGAGCCCTCTCCGGAGGGTCCTTGCCTGTCCTTACGACTCAGCCGGAAACTCCTCCGTAAACCAGCTGAAGTGAGGCCAGAGATGGGAGAGAAGAAGGAACAGAAAGTAAAAAAGGTCTTTTGTCAGATGTCATGAACCACACATTTAAACAAGATTAGATAACATGAGTACACTACTTCACTTCCATGATGCAGATAACATATTTTGCATTGTTAAACCAGTGATTAGCTAAATGCAGTGAGTAAATGCAAAAGCAATGTTTGAATGAATACAGTCTAAGACCAACCCATTGATAATCATGCATTAAAAAAACTTTGTAAATAGTGCACCGGGACAAAAATAGCTCACTCTTATCCGAAGTGTAAATACTGAACTTGGAGCCAATTAGATGTCATGCTTCAACTTAAAATTAGATTACATGCAACTGATAGTAAACACATTGGGTGAAGCAGACTTTTTAGGTCAAACATTCGTTAAATTCATTTTTTTTTTTTTTTAAAGTGATCAAAACTCTTTCAGCTGTTCAAAACATCTCAGTGACTCAAAATAGACATTTTCAAACATTATGGACCAAACAAGGCATGCTGCTCTGAACAAGGCTACAGTGCTGAGGCAGGACAGACAGGACAGCCTGGCCCTGAGAAACCCCACATCAATAGCAGAGAGTGACTGCCAACCAGGGTCTCCCATGGCCAGGACTGTCTGTATCCCCCTTCAGTGGTGTGTACCTGAGGGAATGAACCGGGCACTGTACCTGTATAAAATTCCCAGGAAAACACCTGGCCACAGGAGGGCGCCACTGCTTTACACTTAGGAGAGACTATAACTGGCGTTAGAGCATCACACAACCCAGCCTCACACCTCCACATAGGGTGAACGAGCAGCAAACGTGCCTGGTTGAGTGTGCAATGCGTCCAACGCAGCAGGGCCCTCATGGGGTGGGGTACTATGGGGAGGGTGTTTTGGGGAAGAAGGGAAGCAGTGCACTGGCCACAGCACAGCAGCAGGGGCAGTTAGTTAAATGCAGGGCAGGAGGGAATGGAGGTTTAGGAGGATCCAAACACTGCAAGGTGGAGACGGTCGGTTGGGCTGGGGGGGGGGGGTTTACAGCTCCAAGCAGAGTGCATGATAGGAAGCACACAAACTGTTTTAATAATGTATTTGTGTTACAGGGAGAAAGTGCAGTTTAGATCCCTCCTTGTGCTAATCATCATTCCAGCAGCTCACAGGATGTGGTGGAGTAAATGGGGGTCAGGTTGGGCTGAAGAAGGGTGAGGGAGGGGAGGCCAGTGAAAAGCTAGAGAAGGGTTGAGGATAAAAGGGACTGATGTATTCCCTCCACTCGGATTTAAATTTAAATCCTGTTACTGCAACATAAAATGCCTGGATACCCATTTAAAACGCAATAAGTACCAACATGTACTGCTATTGTATTAATATTTGGAAATGTTTTAAGGTATGTACTTTTCTAATAATTACAAGAAAGCTTCTTGGAAAGAACTAACATTTGGTGCTAAATTGGGAATTTAAAAGGAAATAGCTCCATTTCAACCCAAGTGAATATTCATGTCATAATATTCATGTTGTGCACTGACTAAAAAACTCTTTATGCTGGCAATTATTTGAAATTTATTGTACCAAGTATACAAATTAAGTGTACTAATTCAACACGGTCTCTTTTTACTCAAGTATGTAGAACCAAAAGACAGTTCTTTTCAGGAAACTTCCTAAGAAATATTTTGAAAATTATAGACCAGTATAAAACCAGCACAAATCCTGTACTAACAAAATCCATCACCACTTTGTTTTTAATGTAATACAGTCTACGTTTGTTTTGCTTCTATACTGTGATACGTGACACTTTTAACTCTTAATTATGCAGAAGAGAAGATTCTACTTTACTTTCATTTCACGGTTAATAACACTTGTTTTTTTTCCCCCTTCTACATCTGCACGCATCTTCCTTGGGCCCACATAAATCAGATACCATTATCCATCTTCCTCATCTGGCATCGTCTTTGACCATCTCTTGACCCTTCGAAACCGTCGCCCCTTCCTCTTATCCCTCAACCCCCGGCCTCAGACAGGTCAACCCTACACAAGCGGTAGTTTTGACCTCCAGCCCAGAAGCACCCAGGGAACCAGCGCACAGCCAGGTTGCAGCAGGCAAAGAGCAATTAGGGAGAAGGAGGTGGAGAAAGATGTGCACACTCTCACCTATGTACTGTCCATTGAAATAGCCCTCACAGTCACAGTCCTCTGTAGGGAAGCAAGCAGGGAAAAGAGGGGGGTAAGCACAGGGTAAGAGACCTGGAAGAGTTAAGGAGTAGGGGGAGGTGGAAGAGTTAAAAGGAGGGCGGGCCGTGGGGAGCTGGAGAGGGCAGGCGGGGCAGACAGGCAGCAGGCAGGCAGACAGCAGGAGGCGAGAGTGGAGAGGCAGCCAAGAGATAATGAAGGAACGCTGTTGGAGGCACAGCCATTAACGAAGGCTGGAGAGGAGAGGCTCTCCTTTATCTGGAAAGGAGCCAGCTGTGAGCAGAGTCTCTGACCCACACACACATATATATATATATATATATATATATATATATATATATATATATATATATATATATATATATATATATATATATATATATATATATATATAAACAAGCCTCCCCAAAGATTCACAGCTGAGGTACAAACTGTCTCACATACAGAAACCTACAAATACACAATTACAAAACAAAAGACAAATGTTTACTTTACTCATCTATGTCTGAATTCTGTCTTTTCATCAAATCTTATGTATGACAACAATATGCACTAATCTTTTAGAAACTTAGAAAAACAACATTTAAAAACAGCAGCTGAAAACTGCAGCAGAGTAAAAGATGAGGAGGGGAAAACAGAACAAAAGATAAAAAGGGACTGAGGATGATGCAAAAGAAAAGAGGAGCTATTGTTATCTTTAACAACCTCTGCTTGGTTGGGCTAAAGTCTCCAGGGATGCTGTTCTGTCTACACTTCACCTGGTACCACACACACACACACACACACACACACACACACACACACACACACAAGCTAGGCAAAAAAAAAGTCTCTATTCTAGTCTGGTGCAATAACAGCAGGAGGGGAGGAATTAAGCTGGAAGCAGTAGAACACGAACACACACACACACACACACACACACACACACACTTTGAGGCCTTGATGAAAATTATGTTGTGTGTTTTGTGTGAGGATGTGTGTTTGTTGCTGCACACGTACCCACCTTTATCACATCCTTGGTCATCTGATGTAGTTTGCAACAAGGAGAAACGTAGTGTAAAACATTAGAGTCGGTAAAGGTCATGTTGGTTAGATGGCATAAGAGAATGAGATTTGGAAAATTATTAAATGAGGATTTAACATTTGAAGAGATTTATTGCCGTCGTCAATGACGTCACAGACAAGAGAGGGGGGAGACATTTAAAGGGCCCCTGCTGGGATTTAGGGGACTTAATCAGAGAGCTGAATGAGTGTGGAGGGAGACCGAGACAGAAGAGTCCCCGCAGGCTTGCTGCAGCGTGGCGTAGCAAGGCTAGCTGCCATACTGCTAAGCTCTTGTTGTCTCCCCGTGACTTAGGCCTAATCGGATCACCTACAGCTTTCGTGCCATGAAGAGCCACCACTCACATTACCCACTCACCTGGCGGTTTACACGCCACCGCCCATATAGTATCAAGTGAGAAGTGTAATGTATTGCTGAGGCTTTGTTTCTCAGTGTGCACAGCTTGTAACACTGTCTGGATCTACTTAAGCTGCTCGCTGGCCAGATGGACCGAACATGAAAGCGATTAATTCATATCTGTGATCCCTCCCTCCATCTCTGTGCCCCTCCATCTTTTGCTCATCCCTTTTAAAAACATGTCTACATAGCGGCACAGAGAGGATGGACAATGAATGTTAATGCCTCGGAGAATGCCAATTACCAGAACAAAAGGTCAATAAATGTCAATGAAAACATTGCTGCATTTATCCAGCGGAGATGTTATTGTCCTATAATGACAGCGAGTACATTAGTATAGAAAGGAGAGCTGATAGTGAGAGATGCTGCAGGTAGTAAACTGCAATTATGAAATAATGCTGAAGATGCAGTGGAATCCTAGGAAGCAGAAACTTACAGACAGGCTTTTTAGGGGATTTTGGATTCGGGAGTGTGCCCATTTTCATCCTGTAGGCCAGTCGCCTGGAGAAATGTGCAGCAGAACAAAGAGCCAGAGAGGATGGAGGCAGGAGAGAATCATCAGGTCAGAAATACACGGTAAGCAAAAGGTGAGGAGGGAATGTCAGAGAGTTGGAACCAAAGATTTAAAAATGAAAGAGAGAGGAACATATAACACTTATGTAGATTATGAGACAACGGGCCGCTGGGCACAAAAATGTGAAAGGCCCACCACCCCTCCTACCAAAAGAGTAAGACACCTAAACAGAGAGCGACACAAAACAACTCCAAATGGCCCGGTCTCCTTGTCGTTTTAGTTCACTTTGTCTTCTTTTTATGTCTCTTTGCGGCCGTTTTGTGTCTTTTTGGTGTCATCTCCATCTATTTGTAGTCGTTTTACGTGTCTTTGTGTTTGTTTTAGGTCTCTGCCTTCTTTTTGTGTCTCTGTGGTATTTTGCATCTCTTTGAGGTAGTTTGGAGTCTCTTTTAGGTAATTTCTTGTCTCTTCGGTGTCGTCTTCATTCATTTGTAATCTTTTTATGTCTCTTTGTGGTAATTTTGTGTCACTTTGCATTTGTTTTGTATCTCTCTATGGTTGGTTTGTGTCTCTTTGTAGTCATTTGATTGACTTTCTAACAACTAACAATAAACAGTCACTTCAAGCAGAGGCACTGTGCACGGTAGGCCGGTTCAGTACTCCATCCACGACAACACTGTGATGACGTGGATGTTCGCGGAACTCATGCTACTTTTGTTCAGTCATGCTAATGCATTTAGAGACATTTTTCTCATTCATCATTGTTTTAGCTCACAGTGCAGCAGGAACCCACAGCATCAGCAGAATTGTGTTATTTCATCCTAAACATTTATTTAACTTACAAAACATAGCATGTAGGCTTTTCGGAGCACAGATACCTCTCTAACCTGTCTTTCAAGTGTCCGTCAAGATGCAGTTATTAATCCAACAGACACTGCAGTGTTTGGCAGGGATCTCCCTGCCATCTGAGATCATCTTACTGATGGATTACGACACTAACCGTATAAGTATGAGCCTATTCAAGGCTGTGTTTCCATTAATTATTTTCCCAAGCAGCTTTGATGCTCCATCTAATCATTGTTGCCCCTTCAAAGTGGAACATGTGAATGTGGATTTGACAGATAACAAATGGCTGGATAAAATAACTATCAGCACTGTGTGAGTGAACCGTACAGTCCTCGCACTGTTTACACCACATGTCGTCTCCTCTTTGGTGATCTCACCTCTCCTGGAACTGTTTGGATGGGATGAGTCCCGCCCGCAGGTTGCTGTCTCCCACACGCTTGGCCTGCCACCACGTGTGGTCATCTTGGGTCACAACCTGCAGGATGTCTCCCCGCTTAAAGGGAAGTCCCGCTTCTTGGCAAGGCGTCGCTTTGTCTTCCAATGGGATGTAGTCAAACAAGGCTCTCATGTACACCTGAAACAAGAAGCACCACATTTAGATATTTATATTGTAAATAAACATGGAAAAAGCTTAATCTACAATAAACTATTTTTAATCAATGTCTTAGGTCTTTAAAGGAATAATTAATCTGGAATACCACAGAAGAAACTAGCATTACCATTGTATGCCTATATAAAAAAAGGTATTCAGTGTATTTTTTAGCAAAGCGTGGACGCTTCACGCACATCTTCAACCCGGCAGCACAGAAGATCTATACAAGCACCACAGTTTAAAGATTAGTGTCACCAATTCAGTATCCAACCAAATGCCTCCCTTTTCTGTTCCTGAGTTATGGCGTTGAATAATGGCCAGAAAACATTTCCCAGAAACTTATGTCACATTGAATTCGACCTTTGGGGTATGAAATATCATCACTTCATCATTTTACTCTATTAGACATTTGTGTAAAATGTTGTCATAGCGTAGAAATTCTTGAGTTATGTCCAATAATGCGTTTGGTAACCTTTGACCACCAAAATCTAATCAGTTCTTCCTCGAGTCCAAGTTGGCCAAATTGGAAGAAATTCCCTCCAGGGGGGGTCCTGAGACGTACAGATGGACTGGCAGATGTACAGACAGAGGGTTTCCTCTCAGCTGCAGTTTCATGCTCAGTCACTCAGACTTCATCTCACCTTGCTGTCCTTCAATCGGTCCTCCTCCTTAATGGCAGGGATTATCTTTAGAGTGATGGAGCCCTGGGACTGGGACTAGATAACAAAGAGACAGAGGAAGTAGGGGAGAGGGGAGTGGGACTGCTAAAGACAAACACTGAGTATAATTTACTTAAAAGGCTCCCTGAGGTGGATTTTACTTTTAATGGAATGTCAGTGCACCCTGTTTATAAATAAATGAGAGATGGACACAACATTGTAGATGAGGATTCACTTCTATATTTACCACTGCATCAGTCTGGGGCACATACACTTGTATTTAAACAAGCAAAACATGGGCAGAGCATTTTCTTTCTCTTATCCTAAAGAAATGATGTATTGTGCAAATGTGCAATCACAACATATTTAATTTACTGTCATGCAGTTTACAATACTGCATTATAGCAAATTTATACAAGGTGCAAAAACACACAAATTCTTTTCTGAATATCTCATTCATTTTGACCATATATTTTGTGGTTGCCTTATGATGATCACGTTGCCTTATGATGATCAAGTCCAGATTTTAATTGTTTTAATGCATGTTTAATTTGATTCAGTTACAAAATTGTTTTCATTTTAAATATACAATTACTTAAAAGTGCAAATGATTGGCTAAGTTGTACAAGCAATCACCATTATAAAGTTGTAGACCAAAAGAATAAAAAAGGATAAATATAATTTATAATACTGTGTACACCTTAGGCACAAATGTATATTTTGTACAGTACTTCTAGGTTGCATCTATACCAGCATTTCTTTAAATCTACAACAGAACTGTCTCTCTGTCTTACCAACAGCTGACTGATCTCATCAGGCCTCTTGTGGATGACAGAGACTCCATTGACCTCCCTGAGTTCATCTCCTACATGGACCAAACCTGTGAGGACAGGCCACGGTATAAAGACACAGACTGAGCGGGGCAGAAACATCAATGACAATGAAAGAGTCTTCACTGGGCCTTTGGGGTTTATCATTCATATCGGTATCATCAGATCTACAGATACGAGCCGCATCTATCATCAGCTGTGATCTATTTAGCTGCAGCCCCAACAATGAAATCAAAGACTGAGAGAAGTCAGATCAATACGGTTTCCTCTCAGGACAGAGAAGCACATGGTAGCAGACACACTATTGTTCAATCATACACGTACACAGTAATGTATGCATTTCCAAAGAGACCAATTCTGAAATCTCTTTACAGCTTGTCTCGAGAGCTTTTTCCATTACTTGACACAGCAAGAAAACGATAAAAGACATAAATGATTAATGGATGCAAACACGGATTGGTTTACTTTCAGTTTACTTACGCGCACACACACGCGTGCACACACACACGCCTGTGCCTGATATTTCCATGGTAACGCCAATGAAAGGATCTTTGCTGAGTCTATATCGTGTGATTGATTCTCTGGGGACTCGTAGAGAGCTTTGGGTTTTAGCAGCAACTGCACTATCCCTCTCATTTCTCTCCTCCTGCTGCATCTCTCTCACTCTGGCTTTAATCTCACTGTCATTACAGTACCAGTTTTTGTTTATCTCACACATACGATATATGCATATTCTTCGTGAAACAGTGTCGCTAATTTTCACGCAAGACAACAAATGCCATCATTGCTGTACACATGCTGTAAAAATCAGGAGCTTCCTAGGGCATCCTGGTAGCTCAGCTTCCTGAGGGCTGTGCTATATTACTGCAATGTCCTGGCTGTCTTCCATGCTGGGAACTTTTTTTGCATGTCATCCCTGAGTCTTTCCTTATTTCTCTAACTTTTCAGCAATAGCAACAATTTCCCAAAAAGCTATCTTTAACATCAGCAGTTCCCATTAACATTGGTAATGATTTGCACTTGTGGAATGGTTTGAAACGGGGCAAACGGATGAGCACACCTGTGGTCAGTGGTAGTTCCCAACCTTTTTTGCTTGCGACCCCTTAATATAAAGCAATGTACTTGTGATATATGTATATCTATGATGTTCATAAGTTGTGAGCCATAGCTAGGAGTGAGGACAATTTAAACAAAAAGGGATTTTATATCCTCTAGTAGAAATAATGGTAACATGGAGAACATGTGTGCAATACTCTAATGACAACTTGTATGCACTCACGCTAGTGTCCTTTTTTCATCCAAGGATATTTTGGTTGATACTGGACAATTTAAAGTGAAGACATTTGCTATTCTTTTCTCCGCCATTACTTTGATGTGGCCAATTATGTTTGCTCCTGTTCCGTATGTCCTCTGCACTAGCTGAACTGATTAAATGCCATAGTTCAACTGAGGTAATGTAGAATGCATAAGAATGCTGATTATTTTTTTTATACTTCAGACAGACAGACAGACAGATTGCATGTAGTCTAGTGGTGTGACACAGCATTCAGAAGCCCAGAGAAAGAAGACAAAAGAAGCAGCAGCACAATTTACCACTTCGGTCGGCTGCACCTCCTCTCATGATCCGAGCCACCATCACCACCCCAGTGGCTTCATCCCGCCTTATGGTGGCTCCCTGGAGTACATACAGATGATATAAGATTAATAGAAAAGCAAAGATCAAAAAGGTATCAGTCCCATAATCTCTCCCTCTTTCATCCAGTTCTACTGCAGGCTCTTAATGTTCTCCACTCTCCTCGTACACAACTCACCAGAGGCTCCTTGTTCTTCACTAGCCTGACAATCTTCACCGACTCTTCCTCCAGCTCGTCCTCAAAGTCATCCGGCAGTGGCGGCAGCACAGGATCAAAGTTCTTCTGTGCCACGGTGTCATGCACCGAGAGAACGGCCTGATTAGACAGAAAACAGAAGTGCTCAAAATACAGTGCTGACGTTGAGCTGCCGGGGGGCACAGAGAGCAGCCTGATGCCTGCCAGAATCTGTAAAACAGCTTCAGAGATGAATTTCAGGGCAAATAAAATGTCTGACAGGAAAGATGGTAGCATGAATGTGCGCTAGTGTTACATCTCCTCATGATCAAACTATTGTAAGGCCAAAAAAACAACTAAGTTTACCTTAAGATGTGGTGACGTCAGCAGGTGCAGCAGCTCCTTTTCCTCAGTGCTCATTGGTCCGCTCTGCAGCTCCTCTGCCACCTGCCAATCACAAAACACACATGATCGCTGACCTGGTATCAACCCGTGCATGTGTATACTGGTAATGCACGCTGCAGTTTACTGTAGAATAAATGCAGACAGATACACAACCGACATGCACACAGGGGAAAATAAGTAGCGAGCAGCTAAGGTCAGCAGTTTCCCCCACTGATAACTGGTGAGAGTCAAAGAGCAGCAGGATATGGAGTTTCATTAGATGAGCATTGATGATTCAGCACTTTGAGAACATTAAAATTCACTTTTGATACCTGCATTGCTTCTCTGTTGGAGCTAACTCATTGTGGCTGACTGCTGTGCCCAAGTGGAAAAGTAATTTAGGGTGTGTGTGGGTGTGTGTGTGTGTGTGTGTGTGTGTGTGTGTGTGTGTGTGTGTGTGTTGAACTTACATCCTCTGCCAGAGAAGAGGCACTGTGGAGGACGGGTGTTGGACTCTGTCTCTCATACTGTCTCAGCTTCTCATGAATCTGTAACACAAACACATGTAGTTTGTTAGAGGGGAGGGTTTCAGAAAGGAATGCACAGTTTTGGGTAAAAAGCTGAAGGTTAAAAACCCTTTAGGAGTTTTCTTGTAAACAAAAGTCATGTTTACATTTAGTGTTGATCACCAAAATCCTTGAGGTCTAACAAATCTTGCATTGTTTACATCCATGTTTACTAGCTAGCTTCTTCTTATCTGTTCTTTGGCCCTTGAGCTAACTTTCTACCAATATCAATGAAATTATCTGTTTTTGAGCTAAGTGACAAAAAGACAAACAAAGGAGATTCAAACGTACCTCCTTGGTAGAGGTAATCTAATTATTAAGTTTGTCTGCACAGTGGATGAATTCAGCTATATTATTTTGTTTTTAATTTGTAAACTAGAGTATACGGTTGTTCTTCTTAAAGTATCCTGGATTGTCATATACGTAGTTGCCTGCTATCACATCGGTGGGCAACTGTACATTGGTTGCCTTTTCTAATGCCAAAGACGACTTGTGTACATAAATTCAACAGCACATAGCTGCATATTACATTTACATGTACATAATGAGGTTACTAAGTCGGTAATAAGAGTTCCTCACCTTCATGAGGTATCCCAAGCTCCTCTCACTGAAGACATCTTTGAGGAAGACCATGTCCTCTTTGTGATTGGCATCGGGCCGCAGCTGAGAGGTCAGCAGGGCCAACGTTTCATGTAGCCCTACAGAGGAGAGGAATAAGAAAAACCAGCATGTATATTAACGTGAACAGATGGAGCACAGTAAGCTTCAGGCAGTATGGGACAGTATGCGTGAAGCATCTGTGCCAACTCATCTCACCCGCTCCTGCTGTGAGGACCGGCATGGCTTCTTTCATGGGTCAGTGAGGTGAGGAGGGGAGGAAACCTGGGAGGCAAAAAAAGAAAAGTTATTATCAACATTTCCATACAGATGATGCTATTCTCACAAAAAGCAAAAAAACAAAAGGGTAATTGTATTTTTGTGAGCGTGTACAAGTTATGTAAAGGCTTCCGGAGACCCATGTGCAGTATTTATAGCTGTATATCATCTCCTTGTAGGCTTCATGCTGTAAATCCAGGCTGCATTTTTCCATTTTGCAGTGCAATTACCTCATCTGAATGTGTAGGTGTGTATGCGTGTAAGTCTGCTGGCATTATAGAGCCATACTAGCAAGATAAACAGCCGTTGCTGGTACTATTAATCACACTGAGTCTCACCAGGCCCTGTGAGCTCTGTGCTGGTGTGTAAGAGAGCAGGAGAGTGGGATATTTGGCACAAACCTGTATGAAAAGAGCCAAAACACTGTCTCACACAAGTCTAACTGATGAAAGCTGCTGAGGAACACTGATATAATAGAGATAAGGCTCTCTCTATAACCGACAACTCAATCTGTAGGATGTATGCCTTCTCAGAAAATCATATTAGGCCTCCATAATGGACTAATTGACATGAGAAGAGATTTTTTTTGCAGTAAATACTGTGCAATAACTTTCTTTCTATATCTAGATTCATATGCTGACCCATCTGTGAGTGACTCAAAGATACAGTCGGCTGAAGTACTGCACAGACTGCCTCATTATTGAGCCCCTACCAATCAATTCCCCTGTCTCTCCACTCAATATCTCCATTCTTCCTGCCACTGGAAACTCAAGTCAATAACGTAAACCACAGACTCCATTATATTATGATATGATCCGTTAACAAAACAGCAGAAAAATGCAGCAAAACCAGAACAACACAACAAAGCTGCAATAAACAGCTCTTTAAAAATAAACAGTATGGGTTTACAATAATGTTGAGGACGGGGCAGGGGTGTCAGAGTGTGACTTTCCACCCAGTGGGGATTATTTTGGTTGTGTCAGGAAACATGGAATAAATAAGAAGGTAAATATGGGCTTTTTTAAGATCATCTTTCAAAGATATGAAATCTATGTATTGCGTTACATAATCATACAGCATAATATTGTGCTTGTCAGTTTTGTACGTGTAAAATAAACATAAGCTTTATGAAGATGTATTCAGTACAGGGTTGTTCATGTTACTGTGACTGTCACCCCATAGAGGCCTGCCATGGTGATGCATCTTGTCTTGGTGTATTACCTTCCACAGAGACTGTAGACTTTATATCCATAATTACTTTTACAAACATGTAGATTTTTTGTGTTCAGTGGGAACGTTTTGAGCAATTACTGCAGGAACATATCCATTCAATCTAGAAACACTGACTGGTTGATACAGAAAAAGACAGTGAGGCTAACAACCAACGGGGGTCCTCCCTAGGTTTCCAGGATCCTATGTCTCTTGATGTCAACTAACTTTGTAAGAGTTTGGTTAGGGCTAGCTTCGCAGTTCGAATTGCAGAAGAACAAAGGGATATGGATGATTCAAATGTCGTTTGAATGGTAAAAGCTGTTCAGCCACTGTGGAGATCATTTCTAAAGGCAAGAAAACTGTCTTGCCCACAAATTTGAGGGCATAGGTTTCAAAGAGTATAACATAAGGAGGCTATAAGCTGTAGGTGGGTGATCTTAACATATTGGCCCAGAGAAACATACATTGAACATTTAAACCTAGAGAAAAACATTGCTGAGAACTTAAACCATTTGAAAAGGTATCCTTAATGTGTGGAATTAAGAGGATATTAAGCTGGGGAACATAGGACCCTGGGAACATAGATACACTCCAAACTGATGAGATGATAATCAAGGTTACTCTTCCCCATCTGATGACAGAGGAGACTATAAACATCAATGCATCACTAAACTGGCTTATTACAAGCTATGGACTAATGTGTAGACTAGAGAAACAGGTGTAAATCAGTGGGATAGAAGTAGCTTGTAGTCAGCAACCTGAAGGCAGTGAGATCAGGTACAAGACAAAAGGGCTAAGGCAGGCCAGGATAAGAACAAGGCTGAAAACAATTGACAAATAATATCCAGTTCATTGTGGAGCTAATGTGAAGCAGATGTGCAGACAGACTCTGCAGTGGCAGGTAGAGAACAGCTGGGGAATAGCCTGTCTGGGATTAGAAATGCAGACAAACTAACCAAACAGGGGAAGAGAAGTTGGAGGAGAACAGAGCAGATGAACAGACATGAGTGACAGGAACTGGGGTGGGGACCTTCCCAGATGAGTGGGAGAAAGGCAGGAGTTCCTACATACATGGCATCCTCAAGGCAAAACGTTGCAATTAGTATTCATCTTTGTGAGCTTGTTCATTAGAAAACCTGCAGTATGTACCGTATCTCTACTGCATGACTGCAGTTTTCTCCTTCATCCTACGGGATTTCTAAAACGTATCATGTGTTTTGATGGTACATAATCAGAATATGATTAACCTCAGCAGAGACAGACAGAGACAGCAATGAGCTCATGAATAATGGACAGAGAGGATATTACAGAGCCAGAAAGAGGGATAAGGAGAAAACAGAGAGGGAAGCAGCGCTTGTTCTTTTTTTGTTCTGTCAGCAGAATCAGTGGAAACACACACGAGAAAGTCTCTTTATTCTCAAGTGTATTGGCTGGGATTTTCTCCATATAACCTCATTGTATTCAACACGGAGAGGAGGAAAAAAACAGTTATCAATACAGCGTCTCGGTGAATGGTTAAGTGCTTCACTCTGTATATTAATATTCACTTTTCAATTTTATGTCCCCAACGACCATCTTCAGCAGATACCCTTTAAAAGTTTTAAAGACTTTTCATTAGATTGATTTCTTTCTCTCTTTCACACAGTTTAAATTTCAACTTTTCTTCTTTATTTTTAACACCTATTAAAGGCCAACTGAAGTTATTATCCCTATTTGTAGTCAAAAATATTGTCAACATGTTTTCTAAATGTATTGTATGCGTGTTGTTTATAATTAGTATGTCGCAAATAAACTTCCATAAATCCACTTAGAAATCATAGGAAAGAAATCCTTATAACTGCCTGAGAAGAAACATTTTTAAGTTTTCTTCAGTGTCAAAGTAATTAAGTGATAGGTACCCATGGATGAATGTCCGTTCATCCATGGGTACATTCCAACTAGGAACTGCTCATAGCTAATTGAGCATACTTTTAAATGGTGCCAATTTGCCAAAATGTCAACAAATCTGACACCATAAATAGTCCGTAACTTACTGAACCCATGGCAACAGTACCAAGTAATATACTTTGATGTACTCTAATCTATAGTTAGGTCTTCAAATAACTAAAGAATACATGGACTGAATATTGAAGAATCGGATTTTGGTGGTTTATGAGGACATTTTCTACCAACCATATGGGGACCATTCTTTCCCTTTTTCCTGGAGACGATTGAGAAGACCCAAGCAGCTTCTCAGAATTTTGGGGAATACATTTGTCTATTAAGAATTCAATTGCCACTTAAGGGTTAAGATATCTGGGCCCCACTCTGTAAAGGACTGGTAGGCCTGGGCAGTTCGTGATCTTTTGATGACATAGGACCACCACCCTATCTGACTCTGGGTTTGACGTCAAACAAATATTTCCCAAAATTAAGGCTTGTAACATGTAACATGACGAGAGAGTCTCCCTTTGATGAAGATTAGAAGAATCTCTTCATATTCTTCACCAATCTTTACATCAGCACCTTTGTTATTATCACCAACAAAGCTGTCAAAATCAGCATGAAGAATACAAAAGCCATTGAAGAGAAAACAATAAGTTAATGTAAAATTAGCTCAAAACTGCAGCCAAATTATATATTTTTCTAAATAATTAACTTTAGGCGTTTAGAAAGTGCAGCTTTTAAACAATCTAAATCGGGTGGTTCATTACATCTCCCTCTGCAGCAGTTGAGTCAGTTAACAGTCCTGGGAGAATGACATCATCCTCTAAACTGCTTTACATCAACGCAGTTAGGTCATCAGAGAAAGGCATTGTGGGACCACCTCTAAGTGGCACCCATGGGGGGGGCTAGGATCAAAGGAAGAAGGTATCGAGGTTGGAGTGCAATTCTTTTCATTGAGAAAAAAAGTTAATTTAATTTATTCAAGAATCAAATTTGAAAAATCTGCAGAGATTTTCCAAAGTCACAATTTGATGAATGCCTGTATCTTCACACCTTATAATCACACACACACACGTTCTAAGTGTGGTAGAGCAGGGTTATATGAAATTGGACAGTTTGAAATTAATCAGCAATGCAAATGATTTGCCAAAGTTCACCAAAGTTTAAAATCTACACGCAAGCTCTACATAGATTCACGAGCAAATGCATTGATAAAATGCATTGGTAATTCTATTGAAACTAACTCATCGTTTGTACACATCAAAGTCTGTTTAAAAAGGTCTTAAGAAGTACTACTGCATATTTGAAGAAAGTTGTATAAATGCCTTTGTGGCTGATGAATGTTAGTTTGAAAATAAAAAATACCTAAGGGGGGGTGGTGATAGAAAGAAGTGAGCCCACCAGACCTCTGTAGCCTGCTCCTCATCTCCGCTTGAAGCTAGCGGCTCAAGGCTATATTAACCGCTAATAGCATAACACACCTGAATCTTGGACAAAACTGTCGGTGGTACAGTTGCGTTGTGGGTAATGTAGCTGCCAGGTTTTGACACGGAAGAAGAATGTGTGGAATAAAATAGACAAAACCTTTGATTTTGCTGCAAAGATTTTGATCCTTTGTTTTAAACTGTCCATCATGAGTCCAACAATATTATGTGAGTGCAATGCTTAATCTGTACCCTCTGACTTCCCCTATAAAACTATGAACAGATGCTCCTGGCTCACAAGCTCACGAAGGCCTTCAGAAAAGCACCACACTTCTGCCATCTCACATCACTGCAAAAACACAACTACAAACATCAAATCACCAAAACGTCGCTGATCCAGAAATAGACTCACACATCACACTTTTTTATGGAGACATTTTCCGATCAAATCTAGTTACGAGCTTAGCTGCAGATCACACAAACATGACGGAGCCCCGGTGAGGTCAGAAGAAGTCAGCTGATCAGATAACAGCCTTAGTCATATAACGTTCATCTAGACACATTTGGCTGAAAATCAGACGGATCAGCCTCTGTCACTGCATTAATAACATGATCCCGTGTTAAATAAGAGATTTGTAAACCAAAATAACACTGAATGTAATTTGCAGTGTTGTTCATCCACATGTGATGTGCACATTAATCCATAGATAAATAGTTTGGACTTACAGTACTTAACTTGATGCATGCATGAACACACAACCAAAAGACTTCATCCTCTTTCTTTTCTGTCCCTGTTTCTATTTGCAGTCTTTTTGAACTGGATTCATCTTTTTCTTTGTCACACTCGCACAAGCTTTATTTTTCTGCTGGTCTGTCAAGACCCCTTGAGGTGGTGTGACGTCAGCAGGGCATCGGTCAGCCCTCACAGCAATCAACACACTGGTCTCCCAGAGTCTCTTTGACGCCTGATCCAATAAGAACTTAAATTCCTGAAGTTCTTTATCAAGTAAAAATATCAAACACTCTCCGGATTCAGATTATCCAATGTGAGGATTAGCTCCTGTTCTCGGTTTTATTTGTAAATTGAATATCTTTAAAGTTGGACATTTTCCACAATTTTCTGAGATTTTGCTCTTGACAAACAATCATTAATAATATCATTAATAATAAGAATCATTTTTTGCCGCCCTAGAACCAACTGGATTCTTTAAATGATGAAGTGATAATGAAAATAGTTGCTGATACATTTTCTGTCAATTGAGTAATTAAGTGAAGGTACTTGTACCCCAGGGGCTACTTCTGCAGTTGCAAGGGAGTAAGATTGTGAAGTAGCTCAACTAATAATAAATAAAAAGAAAATTATAATTTGATTAAGAAATATATACATGTGTTGTAGTGCGTGGAAAGTAGTTACCAGAGAGGTCCAAACTGTTAGCTGTCTATTTCAATTATTTGTTTATTACTTTTGGCTAAAATGAAAGGATTAACAGTTTAAACAGTATGATAAATTAAAATGGTTAAAAATCGCTGAAAAGTAATGGAAAAATGGTTAAGACATCCAGCTTCAAGCGGTGGTAGAACGAATGTAAACTTGACCAAACCAACCTAAACACTGACAGCTTAACTATAATCAACCATATCCACTTGTATATGAATAATAGTGTTAAATAATATCAGTTTAAAATCAATTCAAATGAACACAGGTGGGGCAGGAAAGGTGGTGACAGTAAAGGGGTTCTTAAGTTCATCTGACAGGCTGTGGGGGTACGTGAGTCAATCAAAGGCAGAGTCCATCTGCATTCTTTTCCAGGTTTTTCAAATTGAAATGCCAACTTAGCCTTAGCAAAAAGCAAATATGTAGGTTACCACAGTAAGCTAATCAATAAGGTTATGAATAATGTGAACGCTAGCCCTAGCTGAGTCAACGTTAGCTGTGCCAAGTTTGGAAATAATGATACAGAGGCTAAGCAATGTAACGTTACTGCTGCGAGGCGAAACCATCGCTGCCTCAATCTATTAGTTAGCGTTATTTCGGATCCGACCTAAGCAGCACACTGTTCAACTTCCTGTCTGCTTCTCCAAACATGGGGCCGTGCCGACAGCCATCTCAGTTACTGTACTGTATGGTCCTGTACTGTACTGAAGCAACGTCATCATAGAGAAACCTACATCAGGTCACGTGGGAAAACGTTTTTAGAAGGGCTTGGGAAAACAGCATTTTGATGCCAAAATATGAATGTATGATTTGAATACATAATGATCACTACTGGGAAGCTAATAATAATAATAATAATAATAATAATAATAATAATAATAATAATAAACTCAGCCCTAGTTAGTGCTGCTACTCACTGCCAGTTTATTTAGAATGTCATGTAAAAATGTGTGACAGCCTGACCAGACATACTATGTTTTTTGCATGGAGTTTTTTGCTCCACAAAACCTTTTAGGGAGGAGGTTGGAATGGATAGCATAAAAAGAGGCTGGGGTTCACATCTACTACCACAAACTACAGTAATATTCAAAACTGCAGGTGAAAGGTGATCTTTTCCTAACCTTAACAAAGCACTTTTGCCCAACTTTTGAAAGGTGATCTTTTCCTAACCTTAACAAAGCACTTTTGCCCAACCTTGACCAGACCTTAATCACAGAGTGGAAGATTAAAAAACAAACAAAAAAAACCCCTCAAATGACTTGTTTTTGAAAAGCACTTATTATCATCCAATTTTGTCAATACGGTCGAGAATGTTTTGAAGAAAAAAAAAAAGGGGCATGCACACCCATAGGTGGAAACACAGACAACCACTGTGTATTTCTCTCTTTGAGATCTGGAAACCAAATTGGAAGTCATTCTTAACAATGCTTCCTCTCACACTATGTTTCCATTAGGAACAAGAGTTCGTCATCAAAGTGTAGTGCTGCTGGTACCATTGTTTGTCCTCCAAATTAAATGACAAAATATGTTGTTTGTAACCCCCCGACAACATTTCGACACATTTCTGATCTGATGCCCCTATCGGCAAAACGACAGCATTTATAGGTTGCTTCCAAAAACTACTACAAATCACTGTTGAAATCCATTTTATGACGACTACACAATGGTAAAGGTTTGGTTAGGTCTATGCACAATGAGTTGATTATATTTTGGGAAAGGCCAAGGCCAAAGGCTACTTCACTAAGGTTAGGGGACGATCATGGTAATGCTTAAAAAAACAATGTTGTCTGTTGGTTTGAAACAGGAAACAAACGGAAGTCTCCAGTGTTCAAGTAAAATATGTTGATGTCGATCGAGTACCATGTTCCTGCAATAAAGGAAGCGGCAGTTTCAGGACCATATTTCTAGGACCCTAGTATTCTGGGTAGAAATGTGTCACTAGATGTAACCCCAAACCTGTCTTAACCTAACCCTAATCTTAACCCTGCATAGCTGGCTAGCTGCTAACTTAAGTGTTGACCAGTTTCTTGTGGTAACTAAGGTCATAAAAATGCGGTCATGAAACTGCAGCTTTCTCTATTGCAGGAACATAGTATAGATACCATCACCTGACTTACTCCTTATCTTCTGTCATATTCACTACAGTCGCTTGGGTGCTTTGTCACTTGAATGTAAACATAGGTCGTTTTGGGGAAACGTCTGATGCCAAGGACACTCTTCGTTGTTTATGTGCTGCTAGAATATGCCTCAGCCCTCTAAGTATTTCTAAAAGATGTTTCAACACAAAACCATCTGCCGTGGTTATCGCGATTGCCTGTATGGGTATAGGGATCATCAGAAACACCCTCTCAGTCATAACAGCTCTTTATGAAAATGCATTGTCTGCAATCCTGTGAAAAATGCCTTGGCATCGACACGGTAAAACAACAAATGCTTGATCAAGCTGTTCTAAGCACGCTGCCTTTCAGAGACTATTTTACTTTTATTTGACGAGGGTTGACCCTGCTCCTGTCCCTCCTTCAAGACCATACAATCCCATTCTGAGCTTCATGCTTTTACAATATGGTGGAGGATATTACATTATACATACATTTCTATATCAGCCATCAAACGGCGGAAATTTAAACCGAGAATTGATGCCAGGAGGAGAAGGCTGGATGAGCATTTACCACTGCAACCTTATGCACCTTTTTACATGCACACACTAAAAACACACTAGTGGACAGTATATCTACTTACATGTTCACACACACACGATAGAGCGCCTTGGCTCGACTCCTCGCTGCCTCAAGAATGAACACCACTCACACGCAGCTAATCCACTGCCCTTACAGTAATGGAAGGCAACACTAAGCATATTTGGCTTCCACACACACACACACACACACACACACACACACGTCTCAGAGGGTGTGGTCTGACAGAAACTTATATCATCTCCAACATGGAGGGAAAACTACTAATTTTAACAGCTGACACACTCCAGCACATTGTCACTCAAATGCTACACCCCCCCCTCTCCAATCCCCATACACACACCCTCTCACTTCTACACAGCAAAGCACAGGCAGATGTTTATTTCCCTCAGTCTCCCTATTCTTACTTCCTCATGTCTGTAGAGCATAATGCCGGCCCTCCATCCCTCCCTCGTTCTCTCTCCTCCATCTCTCTGCATCACTCTGCAGTGCTACGGCACTCTGCTCTCCCCACATACAGCATGCCATCAGCTGGCAGACCAAGGAAGAAAAGGAAAATACACACTGGACTACAGAGCATCGGATACCTCGTGTTCAAACTGGAAACAAAGGCGTTAAAAAGACAAATGTGGCCTTCTTACCTTCTCTTCTCTCCTCCTCTCAGTGTTTGTGTCCCTCCTGACTGCAGCCACACTGTTTCTCTCGCTCGGATTCCTCCTCCTCCTTCCTTCTTCCTCCTCCTCCTCCTCTGTTCTGCTGCTCTTACAAACCTGCTGCCGCTGAGTGTCCGCCTCTTCTACTCTTTCTCCCTCTCTCAGCCCCTCCCCTAACCAGCCTCCTCCCTTTACATCTCTGATGCTCTCTCTGGCCGTAACATCAGTGGATGAAGAATTTTATAGATATTTTGTATTTTGCTGCTTATAAGACGCTGTAGCCCCAGTTTGAGCACCTCATGTGTTTTTAATTAAATTCAAATTACAGAGCTTAGCATTTGTTTTATTCTGAAAAGAAAAACCCTAGAGGGTCATTTATCATCGCTTACAGCTGTTTTTAAGGTATTTCCAGAATCCAAAAAGACTCTTCTGTCTGCTGCACAATAAGCGATTTTCTTTACTTGTTTCCCAAGTTGTGATTTTCTAACACAGACAGCAGACAAATCTGACATAAATTACATTTAATCAAAATCAAAATAATCAAATGATCTCTAAAACAGTACATTATAACCTTCATAAAGGTTAGGGTTTACTGCAGGACTATTTAGATTGCATTAGTTTTAGCTAGGTGTACCTAATAAACTGGCAACTGAGTGTAAACAACAATGAAAAATAACATTAAAGCTACACTAATCAATATTTTTATATTAACAATGGATCAAATGACGCATGTGCAATATGCAGGGGGTCACTCAGAGATATAGCACCTGTTTCCTTAATCTACTGAGCATTTTAGCATATTTTAGTGAACTGTTTTGGTTTTCCAGATCGCAACTTTACTGTTTTGGTTCATCCTCAATGCTCCCTTTTCAGCTGCAGTAGGCAGCTGTTTTTAATGATAACCCCACTGTACAATACCTGCCCAGCACCAAAGAGCAGTCAGACAAAGTTAGAGATTAGTTAGCAAGTGAAAGTAACGAGCGTTATTAGCATTTATCAGCTAAAGAGACAGATATTGCTTCGCAGGAGTTGGTGGAGAACAAAACAGAGCTACAAAGAGCGTGAATATTGGACTTAAATTCGTCAAGTGGACAGAAACACGACTCAACATGAAAGCTAACATGTCAGCTCTGTGTCTTTACAATGTGTAAATGGGCAACAGTTTGCCAACACCTTCGCCAAATCAACTTTATAAAAGGTGACAATAGATCATTGTGGTTAAAGCTTGTTCTGCTGGTCTTTGTGTGGATTTTGGAATACAGTTGCATCTTTGATTTTTTTTATTCAAATGGTTAAAAGCTGAAATAACCTTCCTGGTTTTTGAAATATCTCCAGGGTTTACCTTTTAGAAAAATTGATTGTTAGCGCTGCACTCGAATGTAATGCTAATAGAGGCACAAACGGGGTCTAAAAGATGCTGTAGATATGGTAACCACTGTTAGAGCAAAAGCCGTAGCTTGACTCCACTACAACATGTTGTGGTGGCTAATTGGATCTGATAGGCTGCCTCTGATAGAGAGTTCCCCTCCCCCTCCTCGAGCCGGACTGAAGCTAAGGGTGTGACAGCCCACCTCCATCTACGGAACGGCTGCTCACTCTTTGTCTCCCTGTTTGTAGCTCATGCAGCGCACACACACACACACACACACACATTGTGGGTGTTTCCAGTCTGTCTTTGTGCCTGGGTGCCTGCCCCTGCCCCCCCCCCCCCCTCCCTCCCTCCCTCCCTTAGGATAAAAATAAGCTGCACGCACAAAAATGCCCTGAAAATGCAGACACATGGAATTTTATTCAATTAAAATGTGTTATTCTTCATGTGTACATGCTTGAGTTAAATAAAAAAAAAAAGGTAAAATAAGGTCATGTCAGTGTCCCAGACTGGTCAGGTAATAGCTTTGTGGGCAATGCAACAATACTTTTGTTATTTATTTCAAGTAGGATGTTACATAGTTGTGCTCAGGACCTAAAAATAGTAATTAACAGGTCTTATATAGATGTTAAACATTTAGTAAAAACAATATCAAAGTACTAATCTTGTCTAACTGCACAAATTCTTAAAAATAACACGGAAATTATGTGTTATGCTTTGTTAGTATTTTTATACATTTGTTTTTACCGGTAGTTGATTTTCTTATTGATGATCGCCAACTGGTGGTCTCACAGTGTAGTATTTCTATCATTGGAAGTCAGATTTTCACTATTCATCTATTGTGGAGATTGTGACAACATATAAGTATGACTACATTTTCTTGCTTATTGTTTTACTACAGAGGGAGTATCTACACTCCAAACATCCCCACTAATTACAGCAGAGGTCGTTATGGGTCTTTGGCCAAATTGATTCAGAGGCATCTGCTAACAATTTCCTCATGGGAGCAGCAAAGGCCGGCCTGATGCCCATGGTGAGGGGTGGAGCAGGAGGTCGAAGCCGTCTTCTGGCCCCACAAATAGGTCATTATCTGGGTCTGTGTGTGTTCAGTCTGCTCCAGAGGGACGGAGCAGCTGACATCAAATAATAGGGCACATGCAGGAGATTCTGGGAGCCATTATTCTGCTTATGTGTTGTACTACAAAATGATGCTGTATTGCAGAATGATAAAGCCAAGTGTTTACTTACTATTAAAAGCGCAGCAGAAGCCAGACGTGGCCCTTAGTGAAGTAAGTCTGCCTCATTTCACGTCAGTCCCTCTGGCATCTCTTCTCTCATTCATCCTGTAAGCAGAGCAACAAAACAGAAATGTAAAGATTTTGTGCTAAAAAAAAAATTTCTTCTTCTGCACTCTTTACTGTGCTCATATCACAGAGTCTGGACAATTCTTTTTCAAACATAACAGAGCTGAACTCAGATAAAAGATCATGTACTTAAGATACAGGGGAACTGCCATCATCTGCTTGTGTACAGAATAAACTCCATTCTGTGACACAGCTTTATGCCCATTCAGAGAGCATAAAGCATTGTATTCTCTATAGAAAGTGCAAAAGGCAAAATGTGCCCAAACATGTTCTCATAGTGGGAAAATACAATACTAAAATACAACCAAAAACAAACGTAGTTGGTGAGCCAAAATTAAAGGCGCTATTAGACATTACTGTTTATAGGACTGATAAAAAGATAATAGCCTTTTTAGAGGATACACTGGCTGCTCTTTAGATTGTTTTTTTTCATCCTGGCATGGCAATTTATTCTACTCGTTAGAGAAGCTCTTTAAATCACAGTGACCGCCAATTAGTGCATCAGCAGCCACACGTCTAACAAGAACAAATTCTCCACAAGTAAGACAGTTAAAGTCTCTGCTCTCTCATGACGTGTACAAGAAGTGTCTGGAAAGAAATGTCACTTTAAGCTTTATAATTAAATTGCATTAAAGTGCAGTATGAGTTACCTGGTGAATAAAACGGTTCGTTCAGGTCAATCTATACTTTGATAAAAGGAAAGAAAACTCACAGATCAGCCTCTGCTGAGTTTACTTGAGTCCCGTCATTTTGATTTGACTGTAATGTGTTCCTGCTGTTTTATCCACCACACATTTTTGTGGATTTTAGGGGTCAGCTGGACCTGCAAGTGGGGGAGGAATAACAGAGAGAGAAGAAGGCATCACCTCTTTGTAGATTAACTGCAATCATATTTAATGTTGTCCCTTTCATCTGATCGTTGCCGTTTGTCTGAAAGTAAGAGGCTTAATGTTCTCTCTCAGACTAATGTCCGCCTGGCGCCACAACTTTCTCACCATTCTCAGCCTACCGGAGTCATCAATATGATTGCCTGTCTGGCCTCACTGCATTATCCGCTGGCACTCAGACTCCTCCAAGGCCTCCAACTGCTCCCTCTTCTCCAACGTCTGAGATCATGAGGTGGAGATGGGAGGATATCAAATCAGGTTGTAGGCAATCCAATTACAGAGCAGAGTAAAGTGAAGTAAGGTATCAAAAACAAGAATGAGTCTATATTCTTGAAACCGTTTAGCATGCTTCTGACTTCACATAAGTCATTATATTTTGCGAACAAGAGTGTCAGGCAGCCCCACCGAGCAGGGGCAGAGCCAGGGGTAGTGCCTCCCCTATCAGAGTCGGAAGGTATTGTTAATATTAGAACCTTTGTATGAAGTGGCTTGTACGAAGAGACACAAAACGACCACAAAAAGATACAAAACGACTACAAAGAGATACAAAACGACTACAAAGATACGCAAAAACAACCATAAAGAGAGACCAAACGACTACACAAAATGCAAAACGACTACAGGGAGATGCATATTGATCACAAAGAGACACAAAAACGACTACAAAGACGCAAAACAACCACAAAGAGATGCTAAATTACAACAAAGAAATGAAAAACGACCACAAACAGCAAAACGACCACAATAAGATACAAACTGACTACAAAAGACATACAAAACAACTACAAAGAGATGCATAAACATCCATAAAGAGACGGCGTTTGGTGTTTTAAGCCTCCAACGTCACCTTCCAGGCACTAGGATTAGGCAATGGTTAGGGTTAGGTGCCTTGAAGTCGACGGTCGCAGCGCTGCCTTGAAGTCGACGTTGGGGGCTTAAAACACCATCGAGCTAAAGAGACACAAAACGACAAAGGAGGCGCAAAACGACCACAACGAGACACAAAGACACACACAAAACACAAGGAGACACAAATAACCACAAAGCTTCAAAATGACCAACGACCACAGAGACACACACGTGCAGCACACTGCAAAAGATTAGCAACAAGTTAGGTCACAATTTTATTAAAGGTTTAAGTTCAGAAAAATCGTAAGGAAAACATTTAATCATAATTTCAGTGATAAAAACACATTTGTCTTCCTCTCACAGTAAAAAGTCCTATTTTAATGTTATTAACACCGTTTAAAAATTACTTCATTTACTATATATGAAGGGTTCATGTCAGTCTAAAAGGTTGAATAAACTGTATTTCATCACAAAAATGATTTGTAAGCCGAGTTCAAATGGCTTTACCCTTCAATACATATTTGGTTATAATTCTACCGAGAAGGTGTGAAGTATGTATGAAGTATGAAGACTGGAGTTTTTTATTTTATTTTTTATTTTATTGGTCAGTTCGTTGAAATGTATAAAGGTTGCTGGGAAATATTTCATTAGGTTATGCACCTCACTGGCTGCTGCAGAGCAGCATTAGTGGAAGTGAATTACAGCCCTCTGTGTGACTTAATAGAGACAGAAGAAGGTAGGGAGAGAAAACCGAGGAGGAAAAAGGAAGAGAGAGCAATAGAGGCATATTTCCACTTATTCACAGCAGTAAAATAGTAAATCAGGTCGCTTCAGCTTCCTCTGTGGGCCTTTTGGCAATCATTTATTACATTGCTTTGTTTGTAATCGTGGATTAGGTGTTTGCAAACTATTGTCCCCATCTGCTGCAGTAAAAAAAGTCTCCAATCTTTGTCTCAGACGGCTTCATATACTGCAGTCGTTTCATTCTGATGTTCCAAAACAAAGCATGACGCCTATATAATATCCTCCGATTTAGCTTGAAAAAGCACCAAATCTGCAAGAAAACGGTTTTCACTAGACCACAACAATATATAATATTGTCATGTATAATAACTGGCCGAGTTCTTTCATGTTTTGAGTTACTTCTTGCCGGAAACTTGATTTCTGAGTCACATTTTTCTATCGCATATTAGGAACTTGTTATAGTAGCCTTATTCCTGTTATTTAATGTTATATTTATATGTCGGACTGCTAACAATTATTTGCATTTTCAATAAATCTGTTGATTATTTTCTTGATTTAATGATTATTGATTGTCTACAAGAGGTTGGTGGAATATGTCCATCCTTTTTTCCCAAAACCCAAGATCACATATTCACATATCCTGTAATTAATTTATAATGTTATTACACACATGTAAGAAGATGGTACTAGCAAATGTAAAAATCTTTGCTTGAAAACTGACTCAAAGGATTATCAAAATAGATGGCGACTAATTGATTAAGTGACTAATCGTTCCAACTCTGGGTTTATTTGTGAGTTTATGTGTTGCTGGCCAAAAGTTTTTACAGTATTTTAAAATATTGCAGTACAAAATTGTACTAAATTGTGATATACAGAATGATGTATATGTTGTGTGTTTCCCTGCACTGGTTATAAAGAATTGGGTTGTGGAACTATGATGTCTAGATGTCTTTAGTGGACATTGTCTTTATTAGGAGGGAGGCAGAATTAATATCTTATTGAGGAGCCACATCTTTTTCTCACCATAAGTGTGTGACGATAGTTAAAACAGGCCTGATCTGCAGAGTGCTGTATCCTCCCTGAGATGAACAAGGAGGGGGAAGTTCCTCAAGTTGCCGGTCCAGCTCGCTTGTCTCATTGGCTCAATGCTTATTGGATTGCGTGCCCATTCCCACAGCTCCAGCAGGTCAAATGACTGGGATGTGTAGCTCACGGCCGCTAAGTGGTCTATCGATCAGTCAGCTGAGCCCAAGGGCTGATGGGATGTGCTGCAGCAAACAGAGCCAGGAGTTGGAAGGCTGGTAATGGGAACAAAATACAATGCATTCCTCCACAGCTGAGAACTGCTGCCTAGGCTGACAGAGAGAGGAGTCCATTACAGTGTACAGTATAATTCAAGTTAATGGGGAATTATGTTCTTTACACAGTTTATACATTTAAATTTAACTGCAGACTGAGCTCTACTAAAAAGGTAAAAAAAAAAAAAAAAAGGAAATTTAACAAAAGATCTAACTTTTCTCTTGAATTTACAAGAAGACCTATCAGCAATTGGTACCAAAGCCAGAGATGTTAATCAACACTAGTAGTTTATCCAGTTACCTATTCTATAAAATCGTTAATGTTCGGGTGCTCCATGACTCCATGACATGTTTGTGTGAACAATAAGTGAGCTTCAGTCGAGTTGACCTAATATTTTTGACAAAATGCATCAATCAGCAATCTCAACTGCTAATAACACAAACCAGAAGAAGATCAGGTGAAATACATTTGGGCCAACTTTAAAATGATCTTAATTATTAACCAACAGGTAAAACACTGACAGCGTCTCCAGGCCTCAAGCCAAACAAAAAAATGATAGATGGTTATTCAGTGGTAAACATATGTAGGAACAAAGTGATTTATTTAGACAAACATTAAAGAATGGTCATGATCTTTAATGTCCTTCATCCCAATGCCTAAAAACTTCACCAGTTTTATTAATGGAGGGCAGGGGGATTAAATAAATCACATTGCACATTGCAGCTTGAGCCAGATTTCCTAAATGTACAAAGTCAAATACCACGTTCCCTCTTTCTTATTAAGATCTGCTTAAATTTGTCACGCATGCGAGTGTTAAAATCCAGTCCTTCAGCTTGCATTAAGCTACAGATCAGGATGCTACATAAACACATGTTCACTGTATACATGCAAATACAAATTAACACACCACATGTGCAGATGATCTGCCCCCTGTATGCCAGGCACAGTGTGTTCCAGTGACCCAGTGCCCAGGATTAAGGCCTGGCAAAGCAGACCAAATCCCAGATTTTCAGAGCCTGTGAGGAGCAGGCTCTTGGACTGTAATGCCAACACACTGGCAGCAAGTCTTAAACAAACAGCATCATAAAACTTCCGAGGCATTCAAACACCTCGTCACTCCGGGTGACTGAATGCTGCACAGCAGCCAGGGAGATGTAGTATTTCTGGGTAAAATGCATAGTCAACATCAACCTGTCCAATAATTATCTCATTAACACTGTGATTCATTAACACTGTGATTCACGATGTGACCATTCATTTAGGTTCTTCTGCTGCTATGATATGTATAATAAACTGCATCAACACTTGCATATTATTCCGCTTAAATGAGAGTGGCGATGTGCAAACACATTTGAAAACGAATGCCGCAAAAAGCTGGCCTGACAAGCCAGACCCACATCAACATGTTGGCTGCTGACTTTGGCTACAAGTTACTTTTGCTGCCGCTAGGGTGCGTCGAGATTTCTAGGCTAGCAAAAAGCAGATTTTCAGACATATCACTGTTTTTATTAAGTTTTGGTAGCCTGACCATATAAACAAACGTAGAAATCATGCATAAAGAGACAATACATTTTAATGTTTATGTTCCCCAATCCTAAATAAATTAATAAAACACATCTATGAACGTATAATTGACTCATAATTTAGCCTAATTGATTGAAGGTGCCCTGTGCAGTTTTGTTGTAAACAAACAAAAGTTACGTTTACATTCACTGTTACTCACCAAATTACATTGTGTGAATCCATGAGGTCCAACAAACATGTGGAAAGTATTTCCGTTCTGCAAATCCGATTTTATAAGTATTTTAAATCTAGAAACGTTTGCATCCATCATTTCCTACCATGTGGTCTTCTTCTTCTCTATATTCACAGGCACGTCTTTTCGTGTTACCGCCACCTGTTGACCAGTGGAGTGATCAGTTAACACCATTGGTTAAACCCGTTTGTATCTTCGTATATACTGTCTATGGTTTATATACTGTCTATGGTTAAACCAAAGAATTTCTAATAAGTAGACCGGCTTTGTGTAGCGTGTGCGCGTGCGCGTGACAACCAAAATGGGTAGGCTACATAGTATGTACCTTTGGTATGTAGGCTACCCATGTAATTAAGAGATATGTACTACATACCTCTTTATTACATACAGTCTATGGTACATAGAAAAACAGCTCCATAATTATACAGAGAACATGTAATCCTTACCGTAGCCTATGTGTATAATAATTCATAACATAATAATAATTGCTAAATCAGTCTTTTTCAAACAACAATTTTATCCTTTAAATATATATTTTTTTCTTTTCTTTTGACTTCATTAAAACCCAATATATCAAAATGATCGAGGCAGCAGTAGACCTGTGTTCTGTTTTTGTCAGAGTCTGGTGGCTTTCAAGAGAGCGATATAATGGCTTCAGTTCCCTGTTGTAAAGGGCTGTCTGATGACAAGGTAAAGGGGTGAAAATATTTTTAATAGCATATACTTAAACTGATATAGATTTTGTTGGGTTGCTAGAATAAGTTTAGCTGCTGCCCCCATCCACAGCAGTACATTGCTTAGCTTCCGGGTCGGTACTCCTGCCTGCTTCTCTAAACTGGGAGCATATATACTGTAAGTAATACACTGACTATGGATAAGTACCTCATACAACCCCACTTCAAAAGATCCCAACTGTCCCTTTAAGTAGACCAACTATTCAGATATCAGAGTGCCTTCCTACTCGACACAGATAATAATCAGTGAAACAAATAGGCTGTAAAAGATTTAGAAATTCACAAAAGTTTGAATTATGGGGCGACAAAGCTGTTTAAGTATCCACCAATAATGAGAAACAAGACTGTGTTTAAATTACTTTATTTCCATTGCATACACACACGCACGCACACACACACACACACATTCTGTGCCAAAAGATCTTTAATAATTTACAAAACCTTTTTCCCACTTATAAAATAGTGCACTATCTCAGACACACAATTATATATATATATATATATATATATATATATATATATATATATATATATATATGAGTTTTCAAAATAAATGTATTCACGTAATAATTGGCACATCCAGGAGATAGGTATTATCATCAGCTTTGTATGTTTCCTGTTTTTCAAACAGACGAATAAAAACAGGCACATTTTGCAAGTGCAGCGTCAACAAATACAGAGTACTCAGATTTAGAAAGCTATAATATGAATCCCTTTAAAAAAAATACCCCCAACCGGGGATCCAGCCCCTTTGAGTTGTACAACATTTGTTTTTCTAAAAAATACCCATAAGAAAAACATCTAGTAGCCCCTGAAAGCCCACATTCAATTTACCTTTGATTTCAGAGGAAAACTGGTGGTAAACTTAACAAACACTTGTATTGTACTTGTGTTAATTAGCAATATAAGAAGCTTCATTTAAAAATACTAAAGGATGATTTCTTAAAAGCATAAAAAAGTCAAATGTATCTCATGAAACGGCAGGAGAATTACACTGAGTAACAGCAACATCTACTGGTTATGATCTGCAGCATTTAGCTGTTTTCAAAGAACAGATATAATGAACACAACCTCACTTAAAAAAGAATAATTTAAATGTTCTTGATGGTTTGAATAAATCTCTTTGGTGGCTGTTTCCCAGTTAAGAAATGTCTTTTATGATTTATTATTAACACAAGCAAGTTCAAGAATGAATAAATAACATTTCTGCATGGACTTCATCAGTTCCTCTTGTCCTCTCCTGGTAAGAAGTAGGGGTTCTCGTGGCCTTGAACCAGATAGGAGTAACGGGACGGATTTTTACCTTTGAAGGTTCGCATTGCATCTGGGTTGAGATCGTACGATCCCGACTAGAATGTCAGTGGAAACAATCAGCGTATTAGTGTCTTTCAGATGTAGAGACTTCAAACATTTACACACAAAAGCCAAGCTGACATACATAAGTAACCACCGTCACCAATGTGCGGTGAAAGTGACTATTCCCAAACTAGCATCAGCTGAGCTTCTTTGAACTGTCACTACATTCACATGTAGATGAAAGCACATGGCTTTCCACAACTATCAGAGATGTTTCATGAAGCTCCCCATCACCCAAAAATCCTGCTACCTTAATTATTGCTGTGTGGCCCATCTAAATCAGCAGGGGGCAAATCAGAAATTTACAGCAATGTCATGCCTTACCTTTTTCCATCCTTTGAGCTTCGGCTGAAACCCCTAAAGCAACACACTGGGAGTCAGGCAAAGCAGGGTGCATGGGAGGGCGCTACATGCTAGCACTAAATATACATTCTGGATGATTGGGTTAAACATACTGGTGTGTGCAGGACTGAAAACATATCATCAAATGATCTAATTTGTCTCTGAATTGATACAAGATGTGGGCCCAGTGAGCATGGATTTGTTGGTTTGCAAGTTAAATCACATCCAGGTTAAAAACTAAGCTAACTTTCAAATTTAGGAGCTTAAAAACACATTTAAAAGACTGTGTTTTAATGTATAGCAGGTCCCAACTACACATTGAATTTTAGTCATTAAAATGACGTTAAAACAACAGTTATATGGAGCCCAGAAGTCTTTCACTTTTCAACCTAATTTAACACAGCCAGAACACAACAGCCAGATTTATCCTACAGCTAGATGTATTTATCACCTGCAAATGATCAAATCCATGCCTACTGGCTGGGTTTCAAGTTAATAAGCAGATCCAATCTAGATGCAAGATGGTGAGGCAACATTGCACAAACTAAAGGCGGATTTGGTGGATGATCAACACTATGCAAGACAGTGAGTCTGAGGATTTGTGGTAGGTAATTCAGACGACAGAGGCGATGTGGGATAACTCACCAATCCGTTGGTTTGATGATTTTTGTCCGCCAGGACATGAGTGCTGCCTCCTTCTGCCATCTCTATGGGAGGAGCTTCATAACAGTTAGTGGAGGCACGGGGGATAGGGGTGATGCCAGTGGGCCAGGGCTGGTTTATGTCACCTGATGAGTATGGACTGCTGCTGTAGTCCGGCTTGCTCTTTGAACATCTCCTCCTGATGTACGGACAATGAAGAATGTAAAATGTGCATGCATATTCTTTTCTTTTTCAAATCCAACAATGAATTGATCCATTTTAAGTTTTGCTGGTGTGAAAGGTGAGCTTTTTAAACATCTAGGTTACATATAACTGCTTTGATAGCATTAAAGTCATTACATTTCATTACAGGTCTGAACTACACATAGAAATATAGGCAAAAAAAGATGCTGAAACAACACTGCGAATAACCAAAGCCATATATTTGCTAACTATTTACAGGCTAATGTGGGTCATAGTGTGAGCATAGCAGTTTTTTTTAATATGCTCACCAGCAAAAGCATATGAGCAAAGCCAGGACAATGATGAGAAGAACTCCTCCCAGTACACAGGAGATGACTACCACTGCCAGCAGAGCGGCTTTAAACACACACATGAACACATATTTAGATTTCATGGGTCATCAGCACAAAACTGTTACTACTGCTGCTGCATCATAGTGTTGCTACTCACAATCATTGCAGTTGAAGCCAGCATATCCAAATGCACATCTGAAAGACAAAACAGAGCATTTAAACACAATGACATTGTATTTAAGAGCGGACATGCATGTTAATGGAGTTACTGGAGACAGAAATATACAGATACCCGCCACCTGCACATAAAAAGTTACCCTGTAAACAAAATTAAAAGTGTGTGTACTCACGATTGACATGTGTCTCCCACTGCCCTCCACCCACTTGCACACGCTACAAAGAAAAACACAACAATTTAAACACACAATGTTTTTCACAAAGAGATTGAAATAAGAACATATAACAAGCTACAGTTTCAGACTCAGTCACGGTTGATGGAGACGTACAGTATGCCTGGTTGCACACGCAATGAAATCATGAGCACAATATGAGCCTCTTTGTATGTAGGTTGCATGATGACCATTACTAACAAGCATATAATGGTGCATTATGTATTTCCTAGGAAAGGAACTGTCTTCCTATAGCCAATCTCCTTGATCACAACCCTCAACAGAGCAAGAGAGAGAGAGAGAGAGAGAGAGAGAGAGAGAGAGAGAGAGAGAGAGAGAGAGAGAGAGAAGCTGTGATTCTTCCACCTGTTTCCAGGGAAACAACCCCCCTTTAAAAAGAAATAAATTAGAGAGATAAATGACATAAGAGTCAAGGGTTGGCATGGAGAAAAGGCTACAGTTCTTGACCTTGTCTCTGAGTCGCGCTCCCTGTTGTTTCTCCCCCTCATTCTCACAAACAAGTATTTCACTGAGGATAAGAAGGTTCTGTTACAGTTTTCTTTAACTTTAGATCAGCTGGGAAAACTTCACTTGAGCTTGTCTCAGACGCTGTTGGTCATCAGTTCTATACATTAAGCTTTAATAATCTATAGTGCCAGGCCAGCAGAACATTGTAGAGATTACACATTTTTGAACATTAACTACGTACCACAGCAACATGTTCTAGTTTGCTAATTTAAACCTAGTCTGAACACTTTTACCTATGCAGGTGGTGTTGGAGTACAGGATGGAGATGTAGCCTTCTTTACAGGAACAAACAGCACGGCCATTTGTATTTGTGCACGTTGTAGTGGAGATATCACAGGGTAATGGTTTCTGCTCACATAGGTTTGTAGCTAAGACAGAGAAGATGTAAAACAGGTGTGTGAGAAAAAAAACATCTTCTTGAAATAATGTAGCCTGTTGCTCATACATATCAGGCTCTCAACCAAAATCAATCAGTGTACTAGCAGTACTCACCTATAAATGTAGCGTTAGCCAACAATCCAGTTGCTGGTGCTGCTGCTATAGCGTTCTTAATGGCCTGATCAACAGAGTCTTGAGTGGAGGTAGTCTTTTCAAATATGTTATTTACAATTGCTTGCACACTTCCTGGTCTAGAGAATTAAAGAAAAGCACCAAAAAAGGTTTAAAAAAAACTTTGGTAACATATTATCTTTCTGCAGAAGAGAAAGACAAAATACTCACTCAAGTTGCACAACATCAGACTGTTTATACCCCTGCAGAACGTTGAGGGCATCTCTGAGCTGTGAACCAGAATAAGCATGTGGTTTAATGACTGAGAGAGAGGTGCATTCTTTATAGAAATTCAAAATGCTTCGTGAGCTCACAACCTACCGTTGCTGAGATCTGAGCCGCCGTCTGTTGGAATATTGCTGAGGACCTGTTGCTCATTTCATTATCAAATGTCATGGAGGTGATATGAAGCTGGCCTGGGAACACTTGAGCTGAATAAAGAGGAGGAGAGAAAAGAAAAAGATTTTTTTTTTTTTTTACCGCCATCACCCCATTTTGTTATGGTCATTTCTCATCTGACCAGACATGCAATGTTGTTATATTCTTACCGGGTACACAGCGGCCATTCACCAGGAAGCTACCAGACAGACACTGGCAAGTACCATTAAGACATACGCTTTCAAGTGGGCATGGGACGGCAGGGCACACTGATGAGCGATGGAAGAAAAATGATGCGTTAAACAACTGGTCATATAATTTTCTTTTCTCATGTGAACTAAATTTGTTAAATCTGCAATTACTGGTTATTTTGGCCAGCAGAAAGAGGTTGTGAACACAACCATCACCTTTTGAGTTGATATGGCAATTGTGATCACAAACAGCTGCTTATTTACACATCCAGCAACATTATCATTCAATTGGAGTTGTGTTTCTGGCCACCTGATGTCCAATAGTCACTCTCCTTTAGCACTGTTTGGTCTCTACCAACTCCTGATAGAAATATCTAGCTATTTAGCTCCACTTTGTTCACCAGCTAGTTGCTAACTGTGGCAGTCTGCCGTTTGGAGCTGAGCATATAGTGTACAGTAGGCTTATCAGAGTTTTTTTTGCTGAAAACAGCTGCCTGCTGCGGCCAAGACAACGCTATGACAGCAGTAAGAGTGAACAAGTTTTGGGCCGGACAGCTAAACAATGAGTTGAAACTCACTATAAAGCTTTTTATAGCTGAGGGGAGCTGCAAATTCAGACAAACACAACTCGATTGAGTTGATCGATGAAATCATGCACCTGGACAATGAACTTGAGATGAGAAAAGTACGCACCTATGACTGGAGGGAGGGTTGGGGCAGCTGTGGTGGAGTTGTTGGTGGTCATGTCTGTTGGTCGCAGGGTGGTGCCAGTGACGGTGGTACCAGTATTTATGGTGGGAGTGGGGGTGGTGGAGGTTGGATTGGTGGTGGATGAGGCTGTTGTATTGCCACTAGTTGGTTCAGTTGAATGAGTCAACGTGGTGTGGTCGGTCACTTTAACATAAAAAGAGTAAAAATCAAACAACAGAGTGCTTCTCATAGAGCTATTTAACAAATGTTAGCACGCTATACTAAGATCGTGACCCTGGTAAACATTATACCTTCTCAGCATCATGTTAGCATTGTCAGTCTGAGCATGTTAACATGCAGATGTTAGCATTGAGCTCAAATCACTTCTGTGCATAAGTACAGCCTTGCAGTGCATGGCTGTAGACTCTTAGTCGTATTAAGAACATACAAAGTTGTTTAAAGAAAAAGGTTCAAAGACTGTGTCATTCAAAAATCTGCATTTAGAGATCCTGAAAAACTCCAAAAGACTCAGCATTTAGCATCCCACTAATTGCCTAATGCAACCTTAACTCATGGTCCTTGCTGAATTCCTACTCACCTGCATGTTAAAGTATATTATTCTGTAAGAACACACATCATCATGCTGTTAGTCCTACCTCCTGAGGTTGTTGTTGAGGGACTAAGGGTGGTGTTATTTCCACTGGGGGGTGCAGTGCTACTTCCTGGGGAGGTTTTTGCAGGGAGAGTGCTGGAGGTAGAGATGGAGGTAGGTGAAGAGGGTGGGGGTCCAGAGGGGGTGAGTATTGCATTTGTGGTGATAGTTGAGGATGAGGGTGTGGTGGTGGATGTGGGATTCTCAGTAGAGGTGTGAGTAGAGTTTGTTAGTGTAGTTGAAGTTAGTACAGCTGTAGAGATTCCTGGAGTTACTGTACTTGTACTTGCTGTGCCGTTGCTGGTTTGTGTGGTCGCTGCAGTTGTTGTGATGTTGCTCGACTGTGTCATGGCTGTAACGGAGGTTGTGTCATTGCTGGTGTGTGGGGTTGGTGTAATAGCAGTTGTGTCATTGCTGGTGTGTGGGGTCGGTGTAATAGCAGTTGAGTCGTTGCTGGTGTGTGGGGTCGGTGTAATAGCAGTTGAGTCGTTGCTGGTGTGTGGGGTCGGTGTAATAGCAGTTGTGTCGTTGCTGGTGTGTGGGGTCGGTGTAATAGCAGTTGTGTCGTGGCTGGTGTGTGGGGTCGGTGTAATAGCAGTTGAGTCGTTGCTGGTGTGTGGGGTCGGTGTAATAGCAGTTGAGTCGTTGCTGGTGTGTGGGGTCGGTGTAATAGCAGTTGAGTCGTTGCTGGTGTGTGGGGTCGGTGTAATAGCAGTTGAGTCGTTGCTGGTGTGTGGGGTCGGTGTAATAGCAGTTGAGTCGTTGCTGGTGTGTGGGGTCGTTGTAATAGCAGTTGAGTCGTTGCTGGTGTGTGCGGTCGGTGTAATAGCAGTTGTGTCGTTGCTGGTGTGTGGGGTCGGTGTAATAGCAGTTGTGTCGTTGCTGGTGTGTGGGGTCGGTGTAATAGCAGTTGTGTCGTTGCTGGTGTGTGGGGTCGGTGTAATAGCAGTTGAGTCGTTGCTGGTGTGTGCGGTCGGTGTAATAGCAGTTGAGTCGTTGCTGGTGTGTGGGGTCGGTGTAATAGCAGTTGAGTCGTTGCTGGTGTGTGGGGTCGGTGTAATAGCAGTTGAGTCGTTGCTGGTGTGTGGGGTCGGTGTAATAGCAGTTGTGTCGTTGCTGGTGTGTGGGGTCGGTGTAATAGCAGTTGTGTCATTGCTGGTGTATGGGGTCGGTGTAATAGCAGTTGAGTCGTTGCTGGTGTGTGCGGTCGGTGTAATAGCAGTTGTGTCATTGCTGGTGGGTGGGGTCGGTGTAATAGCAGTTGTGTCATTGCTGGTGGGTGGGGTCGGTGTAATAGCAGTAGTCTCACTGGTGTTGGTGGGATGACTTGTCTCTGGGCTTGCGGTGGGCAGTTTTGTAGCGCTGGTTGGACCTGATGGAGGGTCAGTTGGGTTGCTGCTGACTGCTGCTGTGGTGGTCCTGGACTCGCTGCTGATCTGGGAGGTTGTCTCTTCATTGGTGGTGGATGGTTTCATATCAGTGTTGGCATCTTCTTTTGTTGTAGTAGCTATTGAGGCTGTGAAGGGCTCTGTGTTGCTGCTTGAATTTGAGTTTGCAGTTGAAGAAGTGGTGGATGTCTCATTGATCATTCCCTGATCGCTAGTGACGATTGACGATGAATTTAGTGTGATGAGATCTGTTGTTGTCAATCCTACAGTCAAAACAAAAGCACAAAAACAATTCATATGTGCTGTATAGCAACATTAGCATTCATTTGATGTGTTTGTGTCCAACAGATGAATGTAAGTCAAATATTTACTCGGGCAGGTAATGTACAGGTGGTTTAACACCGATTTTTCACTGCCTGCTGCTGTTGGAAACGCTGATGAGAGTGAACCAAAACCGTAAAGCTGAGGACCATGTAGCCAAAACAATCAGCTAAAAGATGCTAAAATACTCTGCAGGAGGAAATCTGCAGAGTGATAATTCTCTTTGGGTTCATCAGTACAAGCAACACCTTTCATAAACAAGTATTCATTTGATCCATTGTTAATGTACAAATATTGATTAGAGCAGCTTTAAGCTGTGTTATCAGTTGCATGCTAATTACTGAGGGAAAATATAGCATTAATTAGCAAACATTTCCATGTCAATGTACTTGTATTCACATGTTCACATTCACAGCAAATGGGAGCTCTGAATATTAACTCAGTGTTCAAAATCTAACTAGATCATCTACTTTCTACAGTAAGCTCGTTGACCTGCACACTGTCCACCACAATGACAGGAGTACGTAAATAAACATTCAACATTGTGTGCGTAAAAAGTTGACAAAAGCTGTGACTCAGCAGATAAGAACTACCGCAAGTGACGACTGTTTACAACACCGAGACGTGTCAGTCAGAAGTGCTGCCAACTTCATGTGACCATCTTAAAGGAAAGAGTTGCCTCCTATTTGTTCAGTGTGCTGTCATGACGCCTGTTCCCATTTAGCCTGCTCGCACTCTACGCGTTGTGTTTATGGGGAAACGGAGGAAACCAGAGAACAGATTGAGGAGCGGTACAAACAGTAGGAGGTCTTTGATAATGGCTTAGTTTGTATATTGAATGTTTACATTCAAAGCCTGTTTTCAGAAAGGGAACATATTACTGATGGGTCGACGCCTTGCACAAGCAGTAAGTCAGTAAGTCATCTTAAAACCACAAGGAAATGTTGAGAAAACCAAGACTAATATCAGATCCTGGGTGTGATTTGATTATTTTCTGTGTACAAGGCCCTGTGTTACCTAATGTCTTTATCGCTTGGTAACCAAGACTCATTTAGAGATGAAAAACCACAGGCTCCACACACCCAGTAACGGCAAACGTTGATGGATAAGATGAGGTTAAAGTACACAGACACATGCCCATACCCACCTTCACAAAGTATGTATTTGGGGAGTGTAATAAGACATTAAGCAATCAACGTAGATAGATGAGGAAGTGACGAAAGGTGGGAAAGACATAAAGTCTCAGGTGATGATTTCTATGGTCATAAAATTAAGAAGTGGCAGAGTTAAGCAGGGGTAGATCCATATGTCAAGTAGCATAGTGTGAGATCATTGTTGTAAAACACACATGTATCAATTTGTGACTGGCTCTTCTAGATTAAGACTTAAGGGCAATGAACTAATCTTACTGGAGGACCAGAGATCAAGATTAATGGAAAAACCTCTTAAATCAGATCCAGTCGACCCTGTCTTGATTAGCCCTGTGTTACATTTTAGTAGAGTATCAATTGCAAGGACTTGTGTGTTTCCATGAACGACTGAGTTGAAGGTTAAGTATTTCACCACATTCCTGCATACTTTACATTCCGGTAAATCTCAAAGGCTGAAGTTTTATCTGCTTCTATCAAAAAAGGTTTTCAGATTCCTATTGCTTCATAGAAACTGGTCAGCCAGTTTCAGTTTACACTCCATCTTATATTAGTCAGGTGTGCATGATATGCTCCACTACAGTAGGCACTACAGTGGTGGACATGCCAGTGTCAGAGCCAACAGGTAGATCTGCAAGCGGAGGGAAAGGCAGTTGACCTCCTTAACATTTTAGAAATCCAGTTTTTAACACAGATTGGTACAGATATTAATGGTCCCCTTAGGATGAATTGTTTCACTTTCAATTAGATCACCTTTGTGTTCCACTGACCACCATGGTGTCCACATTTTTGTGTAAAATACTTTGGTTTATGATTACCTGCAATACTGACGTTCCATCATCCTCAGCTGCACTTTGTGTTTAGTGATAATTAGAAAACGTTAAAATGCTACGACACTATGATGATCATAATACCTGCTTAACAACAACAACATGTTAGCATTGTCAATTGTTGCATGCTGATGTAAGCGTTTAACTCAAGGCTCCACTGTGCATGAGTACAGCCTCACACAGTGGCTCAGGGTTAGCTTCTTAGTCTTGTTTAAGCTTGCTAGAAAGCTATCTCTCAAACAGTAAACTGCAAGTATCTGACACAAAGCTCTTCATTCTTTTTTCATTACATTACATTTCTGCTCATTCAATGTAAATGAAAATAATCTGAAAACTAAAATTAGTAAAATGATTTAACCCAAATGACTACTACAATTACTCTCAAAAAGAGCAAAACAGAATCTCCAGAACCCCAACAGATTGTCAAAAGTTGGCTGATTTAGTAACCTAAGGTTGTTACATTGGTCCTTGATGTACAAGCAGTAAATTAATGCCATATTTGTTAACCATGACATTAAAGCATTATCTCAGATTGGACATTAGAAAAATGCAGAGATAACAAATATCTTGGCAGCAGGGATGAGTTATGAAATCCAATAGTGTAATTAATATACTACTTGAAAGGTCCCAATCAGCATGCTACTGTCGTTCTTATCACCTACTACTTCTACAGCTCAGACGATTATAAGTAGAGCACAACAGAGAGGAAGAAAGGCTTTTGTTTGGAGTCTCACCTGTCAGTAGATTGTTGTGATGCATCTAGTAAAAATGTGATATGAGATTAGCATTACAGTGTCATTTCTAATGAGTTGTAAAGGCTCAGTTTTTTTCATGTAGCCTTAACTTGCAATGATTTTGGTCTGATTATGGTCTGATGTTGCTAATGGAAGAAGACTGAAGATAAGACCTTGACAATATGATATTGAACATGCTGAGGTAGTTCTTCTACCTTCAAGTTATAAATAAAATAGATGAAGATGCAAAGAAAATGTTATGGTTTCATAAAAACACTGGGAAGGGAAGTGATGGACAAAAGAGAAACTGTCACAAACAAGAATATGAGTACATGGCTTAACAAGAACAAACACAGTGGTTCTTCCACTGTCATTTTCATAATGGTGATAGCTTCCACCTTCAAAGTTCAGTGCTGCTTCTCTATTTCCATTTACATGGAAATTACAGCCATAAATGAAGTACATAGAAACAACTGTGACACGTTTCACAGAAAATCTATGACGCCCAAGCCAATGACTGATACAACAATAGTTGCAACAATGTATGTTTAAACCTCCCACTTAACCACAGACCACAGCATTTCTTAAACTACATGTTAGAAGCCCAACGCCTTTGTTTGTTTTTTACTTTGACAGGGCCGCTCGTAATTTTTCTACGCCTCCTGTATGTAAAAGTTACCCATACTGGAAATGTTTATGAAACCCAAATGAGATCATGTAAATAGACAGACGGTTAGTGTTACAGATTTGAAACAGTGGAGCAATTAAGAGCACACTCTGTGTTGCACGTCTACCAGAAAGTCTTGTCCCTAGGGATTTAACCTACAGCCGGATAATCCCCTGCAGACACAAAAGGGATGACTGGGTCAGGCAGGGTGACAAGTGGGTCTAAGGTTGGCCTGTGAGCACATATTCAGCAGGATGTGAATAAGAAGGTCCGGCTCTCCCCACTGAGTACTTTGGTTCAACCTGCTACTTGGTTTAACAAACTATTATTGTACTAAAGTCTCATAAAAGCTGGCACACCTCTCCACCTCGAGCTTTCTCGACGTTGAAATCAAACAAGAGCAGTGTGGGAGTGTATCTGTTGCCAAGGAGATGTCTGCTTTCAACTGTCAAAGCTTCGCCTCACTTCAAATCACTAACAGAAGCAGAGAGAGACAGACGTTAGTGTTTCAGCGCAGCGCTGCACTTCAGGGGATTTCTATTCATGCAAGACAATAGCACTCCTGTGAAGTACCTGCTCACGAACTGACTGTCAGATCCAGTTCCCTCAACACACGACCTTAACTTTCTGTCCACGCTGCCACTCCTCGAGAATAAATCTGTATTGATTACACACCAGAAGGATTCCTGAGCAGTCCAGAGAGCTACAGACAAACATTCTCCTGGTTTCTCAATGTCGCCATGAGATATTTCCAGTTTACTGTTGGGATAGGGGAAAATGTGTTTCTGAAATAGTTCTTTATCACATCCAGCAGCACTGCAAGAAGGACGGTCCTGATTAAAGAATGCACACAGAGCAGGCGATGAACTGAAAGGTTGTGACCCAACAGTCAGAAGGAGCCTGAGGCCAAAAGGCAGCATATGGAAAGCTGAAATATAGTGTGTGTGTGTGTGTGTGTGTGTTTTCTATGTGTGTGTGTGTGTGTGTGTGTGTGTGTGTGTGAGTGTTTCAGAAATCATGCAGTATGACATCTGAAACAAGCTAAGACAAAAATGCTGGAGGCATACTGGACTACAACTCACAGCTAATTACTGGTCACACTTTGGGTCCCTTCGACCAGCTAATGAGAGTCAACATTTCTTACATACTGCTTTATGGCCTCCTGGTATTTAAAGGTGCCCATCCCTGCATTACAAAAACCTCATGGTACACCAACAGATACACACAGGCCAGTTTAAGGGGAAAATCAGGCCTGAGGGCTGCCACATCAAAGCGACACAGCCGGGTCACCAGACTCAAACTAAGAGGGAGCTTTTATTTTCCCTAACAAACAGTCTATCATCCTGCTGAGTGTCTGATCAGGGGATACATTGCCTTATCAGGTCGAGATGAAGGGCTGGGCAATATGCCTAACAATATATTTCTTTCAATATGGTTGGTTGTATAAACTCAGTTAGAGCTAAAATAACAACTTTGTTAATAATCGATTAATAGTTAAAGTAATTTTTCAAGCAAAACTAGTTCTGGCTTCTAAATTGGTAGGATTCAGTCCCTCCAGGATTTTGCGATGTCGCGATCGCGCCAATTCACGCAAATTCAACCAATCACTGCGAATTTGGTGCGACTCGCAATTTTGACCAATCACTGCAACTTTTCCGCACATTTGACCAATAACCTGAAGTTTCCCGCGACTTCAACCAATCACAGCAGTCCCACGTGCACTCTGAGAGCCAATGACCAAGCGGGAGTGAGAACAAGTTGATCATTTACTTGTTTTTGATATGAAGACGAGACGTGTGTGGGATTCAAACATCTCACATTTACCAACAAAACGTGCAGGAAAACATTTCAGAACGTCCTGCCAACCTGTATACATTTTAACATCAATGTAAACTGTAACGATTTAAAAGTCGCTGAAGTTGCTGCCGTTTCAATCCTGGCTGTCGGCTCTCTGCAGCGGGCGGGGCTGCTGCTCCGTTCCCCCCGCGACTGACGCTTGCGCACACACAAACACACACACAGACACACACACAAACAATACACATGGTGGATGCAGAAGAAAAAGGAGATGAGACGTACATGATGACCTAAATTGAGGACAGCAACGCTCGTTATTGTAAGTGCAATGATAAGTTAAAGTCCAATAAATACTTTATCAAACCGTATGAATGTGTGTCCCAGGCCAGGATAGGAAATTAACTAACAATGTAAAGATCAACAAGCCACTGACAGACATGTTCAAATTTGATTAATTCAATAAATTATTATTTTTTGTCTTAAATCCACCAGCCATTTCATAAGGTTACTAGGAAATCTCAGCCCAGAGTAGTTTTATTCTCCCCAAAACAAGTTTCCTTTTTATTTTTAAAGTATAAAAAAAAAAAAATCGCAACTTTTTTGCAACTTTCACTGTCTCCCGCAACTTCAACACAACAAACAGACAAAAGACATCGCAACTTTTATTGCAATTTTTCACAAAAGCTCCCGCGAAATCAGGCATTTTGGGCCACAACAATCTCAAAAAAAGGTCGCGAAATCCTGGAGGTACTGAGGATTAGTTGCTACTCTTTGTCTTATGTGATAGTAAATTGTAAATTTGGATAGTTGGCCGGACAAAATAAGACAATTGATGACGACATATCGGGCTTTCGAACATGGTGATGCCCGCTATACACTATTTTTTTGACATTTTATGGACCATATGTGAAATCGTAATTTGCAAAGCATTAATAGAAGTTAAAAGTAGCAGTTACTTGAAATACTCAAGTACCTACGGTCAAAAGCTGATGGGTAGAAAGGAAAAGAAATGAGGTGAGTTTCTTAAGATTTATTTTCTTAGTGAATTTACTGATTTCTGTGGGATTCTCTGACAATTTTTTTAAATAATTATTAACAGTATTTTTTTATGGGTCTGTAATTTCTTAATAATACTTTTTTCTTGAAAAGAACTGTGTAATTTGGAAGTATTTATAGAGATAATAGATATTTCTGTTATTTTTGTTAGAGTTTACAGTAGTTAGATGTGTTGAGTTTAATTTTACAGATGAACTTTCCTGAAAGAATTGCTCCATATAAACGTAAATATTTATTCATTATTCATTTAGTATTGGAAATTATATTTTTCGTATCTGTTGAATTGCTTGCCTGTAGACAAATGTCACATGTTTGCATGTTTAGCTGACCTGCTGTGTGTATTTGTCGTATAATTAGTAAGTGGTCATTTCTGGGGAACATTATAAAAGACATTTTTAGGAGAGTATTAACATAAAATGTTAAGTGTAACTTTATTAGATCATCACACATTGGAGTTTCCTATCAGCCAAATGTAAGTAAGATTATCTGATCTATTAATACAGGGACAATGGAATCATGTACATATAATTAACAGATGAGTAATAGTGGTGACTGAGCACAATAAAGATACATACTCTTTGTCCTGCTAAGACTTTGCTCTCTCTCCCATCTGGACAAACTTCATCTTGGCTGGGACTGTCAGCTCTTCCTGCTGTTGCTGATGAGTTAGGCCTAATGCCTGACAAACACACAGCCCAACAACACACACGGAAAAATCTCAGCTTCTGGAAGAAAGCTATGGTTGTTTCCCAATGACTATTATTATCCCAAATACTATTGCACACTAAGTAGCTCATACTGTAACTGTAGGTCCTTTTCATCAAAAGGTCTCCAGTTTAAGCAGTCATCAATGGGACAAGACAGACAAAAATTAACTCTCTTTATCTGAGCAAGCGGAGCTCTAACTCAGGTAACAGATGGCTCCCTGGAGCAGGACTCACTCGCAGGGCCTCTGCACATATCATATCCAATTAAAGCTTCGCTAGCACATGCTTTCCAATTACAGAGTGAGATTTACTGCCCCAGAGCAGGTCTAATCCAACAGGATGCAGCAGGGACACAGCGACAGAGGGAGAAAAGACAGGGGAAGAAACAGTAACAAGTGTGCATGAGAAGTGGATGTAAAAGCAATGCGTGCTAGCAGGTGAGGGTACGACAAATGAAGAAGATGAGATCAGTTGTCAATATTAAACAGAAACAAGGTAAAGAGGAAAAAACAACAACACGGTTTTCACTGCAGTGAAATTGATAACGTAAAATAAATGCTAAAAAATAAGGGATGGTAATGTGTGTGAGACAACATTCCGAGATGGGAGAAAAACGTGCTCTAGTTTATTGCCATTTCTTTAAACCAATCACAATCATCTTGAGCGTCGCTAATATATGACGGTGCCTCTGCAAAATAGCTTCGGGAAGGAACTTGTTTTGGTGGAACGTGTACGTTCAAAGGTTGTTTTAGTCGTGCAACAGAAAACTCAAATTGGACAGATAGTCTAGCTAGCTGTCTGGATTTACCCTGCAGAGATCTGAGGAGCAGTTAACCATAGTCCTCATAAAAAAGAAAGTGGAAGGTGATGGACATCTGGCTGGAAATGAGGGACTACTCAATTAGTGGATCGACAGAAAATTTAGTGGCAACTATTTTGATAATCGATTAATTGTTTCAGTAATGTTTAAAGGAAAACATGCCAAATATTCTTCTGGTTCCAGCCTCTCAAGTTTTTCATTGTCATATTCATATATAGTAGTAAATTGAACATCTTAAGGTTTTAGACCCTTAATCAGACAAAACAACCAAACTGAAGTCATTACCATGGCCTCTTGTTATAGACTAAGCGATTAATCGAGAAAATAAAGTTCAGATTAATTGATAGTAAAAATAATCAATATTTGCAGCCCTACATGAGTCTGCATCCTCTCACATTCCTGTTCTGCCTGTTAACTCCTGAGAAGACCTTGCATGCTCTAATAATGACCTAACGATGGCTAACCAGCAAAACCTGACACATGATACGTAGCATTTGGTCCGAGAGAGGAAACAGTAGCAGGGAGAAAATATTGAGGAAAGCATTTAACATGCTCTGCTACTCTCTCTGGAAGATTTCTTACAGAGGGGACAAGAACATGTGGTGCCAGACTCAGAGGAGGAGGATGACGACCCACAGGAGGTCTTTTCATCTGGATCACTTTACTGCTGCTACTTCAGACGCACTCTGTCAAACTGCCTCAAACTGGAGCCTCCATCACCTCCCTCCAGTCTCGCTCAGACTCTGTGTTTCCACATAAGAAGACACATGACAGGAAGGGAACCACACAAACGGCCTGCAGGCTTGCAGCAAGGCTCCGGCACATGACAGTAACTGAATTTCAGTCTTCATACATTGAACCTTGAAACACAGAGATGCACTTCAGAAAGGTCCAAAAATAATAATTAAAAGGGTGACCAATGAATTTAACTGCAACTAAGCTTAGGGAATCTGTTCAGTGAAAAGCTCATCAAAATTCCTCAGGGCAGCTTCACCACGCTGTCAAGGGGGTCCGCTTATGCACACACAGAGTAAACTTTGTGTGAGGAGTGTGCTGCGCTTCAGGGAGCCGGCTGTTGTGTGACTGATGCCTCCTCACTGGCATCTGTACTCCCCCAGAGAGCTTTGAGTCATACCGAGGGACCAGTGAGTCAGAGTTTAAGACTATTTGGGGAAAAACTCCATGAATGTGTAGAAAACAAGAAGAAGAAAAGATGCATTTTATTTAAATCCTCCTGCATTTAAAGCAAAGGCTGTACAATGACTGCTAGATAGTATTCCCTAACAGAATGTGGGTATCCAAGCGTGTTTTCTATGAGTTACTTATTAATTCATTAATATTTGCATCTTGAATGTGACACAGCCATGTCCTTCATTGGATGTCTAGACATTTTATATTGTCAGCTTTCTTAAAAGAAATATAACATTTACTTGTTCATATGATCCAATTTTCTAGGTCTTTACTTTTTATTTTCTCATATATGTTAATGCATGACTTGTTCGTCTTAATAAAGGTTGGTGGATTCTGTAAACAGACTAGGGCCAACAATGATAAGTCCAGATACTTAATCGCGCTATTCCTGACTAAGTCTGATATGCTGTATATGTATTATTAATATAATGTTGTCAATAAACCAAAAAATAAATAAAAAATGTCATAATCATTACTTACCTATACATGATTTTCTGTCACTAACTCCAGAATAAACATGCATTGAGCACATACATACAAGGATAATTTTGCCAGTAAAGAAAGTTCTAGTAAAATATTTTATAATATTCATGGCCATGTTTCAAGATGTACCCTTTTACTTAAATGGAGCAGAAAAGAGGTCAAAAATGTATTCTGTAGATGAGAAATGCTATTTTTAGTGCCACATTTTACATAAAATACATATGATGAGCGCTTAAAATAAGATGCATTGTTATAAATTAAACTACTAGCCTATTTATGGTAGTTACAATTAGCTCCACCTCGACCAACTACACCAGAAATGCTACTTACACATTAAATAATCTGTATTGATATTCCATTAATACTTAGAGGAAATTGTTCTGCATAAACACTTTTACTTTAGTAAATTTCCTGATAATATCCTACTATTACTACTATTTACGTCAGTAACATTTTGACTGCAGAACTTTTACTTTAAGTAGCCTATTTTACTTTAATGTCATTGGAAGTAAAGGACCACTCGCCACTGCCTATTAAATCTGCGCTGACTACAGTTAAACAAGTAAAACAATAACATGACAATGTATTTAAAGGCTTTCACTCATACTACAAATCAAATTTGTGGTATATTCATATTAATATACAGTTACAAATTGTTTTCTAGTCTAATAAATAGTGTGAAGTTAAACCTCAGTCACCTTTAATGACAGCGCCCAGGAGACACACGACAGGCAGATAACTGAAAAACATCTTTCAAGTCTTCGGTTGTAAAACGGCTTGACTGAGGAGAACCAGACGGTTTAGTTATATCCCGTGTCCAGCCGGTATAACCATAGACAGTCTATAACGGTGAATACAACGGTGCTGATAGAGACGCTCTACCCTTCGTGGTATACTCGCTGCCTGCTACAGGTGGCTCCTAGACTGAAAGCTGCAGCCTCTGACAGCATTAAAAGCTTTAGTCCCGCCTCTGATTGGCCGGCTCTCCTGTCACTCATCATTACTGTATTGGAGCTGTACGGCTCTGCTGCCTCCACCCATGAACCTGTGCTTGAACTTGTTATTACAGAAGAAAACTACTGTAGGTAGCTTAAAAGTATTTTTACTTTTAGGCTAGCAACAAACACATTCATATGGGTATTATCACAGCAACAAAGCCTTTTTAAAATACTTTGAAAAGACAAATATGACTTAATCTTATTATGTAATTCACTGTGAGAGTGACAGCTATGCTAACGCTTGGCTTGTGGCTCTGCAGAGCTGTTATACTTTGGCATTGGCACAATGGCTAAGCTAAATTCTAAGGTCAGCATGCTAACATGTTCAATGACATATAGCCAAACATGCTGATGCTTTGACATCTTCACCATCTTAGTTCAGGGTGTCAACATGCTAACATTTGCTCATTAGCATAAAACACAAAGTGTTGCTAATAGGGAAAATATAGTAGCGGTAGAGCTTACATGGATTGTAGAATTCTTTCCTGAACTAATTTAACATTTGTAAACTCAGATTAGTTGTACTATTGTTTTCCTCACAGTAAATGAGCAGAACTTTAACATTTAGAACAGAGATCTTCAACAGGGGGTCCGTGAGCCCTAAGGGGTCCTCAGAGTTACTGCAAGGGGGCCACCTGATTACTGTTTGGTAATTTATTGATAGTTTTTTTATTTTTTAGTTTTATTATTTATTATTATTTATTAAAATATATCTGATATACATTAGCATGAATCTAACACATTATAAGCAAAGCCTTTTTGCTAAAAAAAGAACATTTCATTTACACAATATTAAAAACAGTCCTTCCAGAAAAATTTGAGTTTTTTTGTGATTGTTGCGGGCAAAAATCCTTGATTATGTGGCACGTTTTCTTAAAAAATGCGATGGAATATGCGGGATATTTATGCAATTTTATGCGATGAAATTGCGGGAACTTGCAAAAATTGCAGGAACTTGCAAAAACTGTGGTTTCATCATGGCTTCATCGCGGGGTTTGCAGCTTTTCGATGATGGTTACGTCGCGGAATTACGTCACTTCATAACGTTCCCATGGCAACAGGGGAAAATGGCTGCTCTTGTGTGAAGTAAACGCAACATTTTTCAACTTTCTGCTACGATATATGTGACTTTTTTGCAACAAAAATGCGGGGATTATGAAATCATGCAAGCCCCGCATATTTCGCGCAGAAATCGGCAATTTATGTGGCAAAAATGCGGCCCCCGCATAAATATGCGTACTTTGGCTGATTATCCATTGAATTATGTGATCGCGTAATCTCGTTTTTCTGGAGGGACTGGTAAGACACTAAAACGTGATGTATAAATAATATGTGAATATCAATTGTCATCCATCTGGCCCAGTTTAATATGCAATTAAATGTTACAACATATGTAGTTGGGGGTCCCTGCTCCGTCTCTCTTTTAGCTAAGGGGTCCTTGGCCTAAAAAACTTTGAAGACCCTTGATTTTGAATAATATAAATCAGAATGATTTGTGTAAGCTGTATACTGCTTAACGTTAACGTTTAAGAGAAAGCAAGAGAGAACAAGACCAGCTATGGTAGTGGCTTTGTGAAGCTGTACTTAGGCATAGTGTTACTTTAAGTAAGACGCTCACATCACGTAGCCTACTAGCATGTACCAAACGGCAATGCTAACATGTTGATGTTTACGTTTCTATCTGCCATGTTCACCATCTTAGTGTGTTATTAGCTAATGTTTGCTAAATAGCACTAAACATAAAGTACAGCTGAAGCTAATCGGGATGTCATCACGTATTTATTCATAAAGAAAGTATTGGACAAATTGAAATTTTGGCCAGATAATGAACTTTTTAGATTAATGAAAAGTTAAGGGATCCTCAAAGTTATTACAATTCATTCTGAGGGGGGCATGAAAGTGTGTACCACAATTCATAGTGTAATCGTAAACATTTCCTCATTTAAAACCACAAATGTCAACTTGGTGACACTTTAAAAAGATAGGTGATCACTGATTACCAACGTCATTAGGCTTCATCATCTGGGAACCATGAATGTCTAATGTACAAAATTCTATGGTGATCCATCCAATAGTTTTTTAGATATTTCAGTCTAGACCAAAGTATGACATTCAATTAACCATTAAGAATGAGGTCACCATGAAATTATTGAAACATGTAGGCTATTGAATACTAATATCAATAGTCCTCTTCTGTGCAGACAAAGGAAATTATACTCATATTTGACAGATCTTATCATATTTACTATCCCTAAATTCGCAGAATGTTACAGTACAATTACTGTAAAGTTGTTTTAGTCGTGCAACAGAAAACTCAGATTTGACAGATAGTCTAGGTAGCTGTCTGGATTTACCATGCAGAGATCTGAGGAGCAGTTAACCACAATCCTCACGAATTGACCGGAGTTTAAAATTCCAACACAAAGAAAGAGGAAGGTAACAGACATCTGGCCGAAAAGAGTGAAATCAGGAGGAATTTCTGGCAGCAACAAAGCAATCCTGGAAGTGGAACGTCGTGGATATAGACTACTGAGCACTAAACGATGACCAGGTCACCTTGATTTAAAATTAATTTGTGAAGTTCAAATCCAACTTAATGACTTATGTGATATATGTTTGATATTCTAAGTGCTGTGGAACAAATGCTTACTATTATACTATATATAATGTGTAGCAGTGAGAGGCAGCGGCGTATTTGTTTTATTGACAAAGTTTTGAAGATACACAGATGCATGGTGGGCTTATTTTCAACCTTTTTTTTTTTAAGTATGCAATGAATATATCTTGTAAGTTTCTTTTTCTGATGGACTCTTATTGTCCAGAAATGAGAACACGAGTACAAACTCATTGAAAATTTCCATCCCTTTCCTTTATGTTGTTATCGAGGATTTCTAAATGGGCTCGACAATTTCAGGCTAAATAGGCTTTGTTAGGAAATTCAAGGACAGCTCCTTAAAAAGCATTCTGTTATATTTTTAAGTGGTTATGTAACCTTTGAGACAATCTTATGAAGAAAACATGCAATTGCTGACAAACCCTTGTTATTTGTGCCACTTAAGTTGGGTGCTTAAAAGTTCAGTTCATCCAAATCACAAACTTTTGTTTTTCCTACTTAACCTTAGTGGCATCTACTCATCGAGATACTGTAGTTTGCTCTTTTTTTTGCTGAGGTTTGGAGATCTCCACTGCTGACACTGTTTTTGGCACTGAAAGTATTTTATATAAAATTATATTTAAATTAATAAATTAAAACTCTGGTTTGATTCAAATAAGTTATCTTTAAACTTGAACAAAACTAAATTCATGATATTCGGAAATCGCACTATAAATAGAGATGTTAAAATAGTAATTGACAATGAAACAATTGAAAGAGTCTATGAAAATAAATTTCTGGGTGTTGTTCTTGACCATAAACTCTGCTGGAAGCCACACATTAAATATCTGTGCATAAAGATGGCCAGGAGTATTGATATATTGAGCAAAACTAGATACATCTTGAACAAAAATACATTACGTACTGCACACTTATTGTACAATATATGTTATATTGTGTGGAAGTTTGGGGAAATACTTACAAAAGCAACTTGAAAAAAATTTGCGCATTGCAAAAAAGAGCAATTAGGATAATAAATCACATCGGTATTATGAGCACACCAATCATCTGTTCTTTAATTCACATTTGCTGAAATTTATGGATATTGTCACATTCAAAACCGCACAATTGATGTTTAAAGTTAAAGAAAATAATTTACCATGTAACATACGTGCAATGTTTAATGAAAGAGACGGGGGATATCATCTAAGAGGTCATTGTATGTTCAAGCAACCTCTTGTGCGAACTACTGTTAAAAGCATGTGCGTTTCAGTTTGTGGGGTGACCTTATGGAATGGACTGAACAATGACATCAAACAGAGCCATGATATCATTCAGTTCAAAAATAGATTAAAGACATCATTACTTGATCAATACAGAAAAGAATAAACTGAAACATAGGACTGCAATTTGTAATTTAAAGGTATTGTTGTATATTATTGTATTGTTGTAAATTATTGTAAGACCGAAAGATTGTATGCTGTATTTGCATATCTATTTTACTTTGTATAATATGATTTAGTGAAATAAGGTGCAGGACAAAATAAGCTATTTGCTTCCGCCTGCTCCTTCTCGAACTAATCCCTTTTATGTTTTTATTTTGTTTTTTGTTGTTAGATTCCGATTGTGTTTTATTTTATGTTTTTATGTCTTGCAACACTGTTGATTGTTCGAGATAAATAAATGAATAAAATATTTATAATATACTCATATGGTTCCATTTCCTGAGTTGAAAAGTCGGTTTTCCGACTTTAATGTGTTCATTCGAAAATCGTATGTGTCGTGATTTTTTGCGACAATTTTTAAAATAGATTCTTTTCCCTAGAATCTGCATTTTTTATTTATTTAATTTTACCAATGATTCAGCTAAATATTTTCTGTTTATAGGGTACTGCCAACAACAACTACATCATAACCGTTTCCAGCAAAACAGACCGAAAGTAGAAAATGCAGAATCCATGTTATGTACTTCTTTACAAATTAAATAAATTTCAGACTGACATGTGATGTGCATTCTTCTTAGAAAACAATTTGTTGTTAGAAATGTCTCATGATATATTGTCTCTAGAAGTGTATTATTCAACTTTTGTTTTTGTAAAAGAAGGAAAAGAATATCGTAATATTCAATACTATCGAATCGCAATACTTCTGGAATCGCAATAAATGAAAATCGCAATACAAATCGAATCAGCACCCATGTATTGTGAAAGAATCGTCTCGGGACAAAAGCATATCGCCCCAGCCCAAATGGACACTACAAAGAAGATTTGTTGTATTTTATTATTCAGAGCATTTTAACAACACGTTGATAGCTGTTTCCAGTTTTTGCGTGACAACAAAGAGCAAAGGGAACGGTAAAGGCGAGCCATGAAATATGATCAGGAACACATTTCTCGATTATTCTGACACCACGCGAATGTAGCACAAATGCCCTATGTCGCAATGTTAACGAAAGTGAAAAATAATTTGTGTATCAGCCCTATGTTTCAGATCCGCTTCAAAAAATGGGTTCTTTGTTGGCCCATGCTACACCCTTCCACCAGGATTCATGAAAAAAACAAACCCAGTAAAAAAACATAACCTCCTTGGTGGAGGTAATAATAAAACCCCAAAAATACAGTTGTCTTCTATGCTGATGACACAGTATTTTTTTTTAATTTTAGAGAAAATAAATTAGTTAGACTTCATAGGATACCTGTTCACTTTGCCACCTTGCCCCATTTAGTCTGTAAAGTCAATTATGGCTATGGCTAACATTGGTGGCCCCAGTAAGGACCAAAAAGGGACACAAGATTCTGTGGAATAGCACCAGTGCTGGTAATCTGGCTTCTTGAGTTTTCCAATGGTCACAGGAGATGTATCAGAAGGCACTTTATTTAATACACGCTGATCTATTAAGGAACCATGATTTGATTCAGATACAATGTGGAAAAGAATGAGAAAAACGTACTCCTTGTATACAAATAAACTACATAATTTAAACAGTCAATTGTTGGCTACTTTTCAAGGAAGTATCTCTCTTTGGATATTGAATGTATGAGTGCATTGTCACGGTATTATTACACAACTGTGTTTTACATTTAATTAATTAATTGTGGATGACACAACAGGGGTATTGCACATGTTAAACAACAGCAAACAAACAAAATCAACAGTAAAGATGTTTATCAAATAAAGCCGAAAACAATGTGGCATTATGAATTTTGAAACAATACAGTTGAAGGCCCAACGGACATCTCTGAACTAGGTCAGCAAACATCACAAAATCCTGACTGACTATCAAGGACACAGTTTCCTCTTATCTAAAAACTATTTTGTAAATTTCTGTCTGAGACGTATGAAAGATGAATTGTTTCACTAAGCGGATTAGTCAGTGTGTAGTGTTTAGGGCACACACTTCAAACACCCTGTACACAAGTTAAAAGTGACAATAATATCAGGAACTGTTACTTCCTTATTATCACAACAAAGCTCCTAATATTATCAAAATATTCTTGACGTATTACTTTGCAGCTCTATTTGAACCTGAAAAATCAACATGTTGAATGTTGAAAGACTTAATGTTTAACTCAGGAGTGGACTTTATCTGAGCATAATAACAATGTTTAATTTCTCCCTGCAACCTTTCAATTATTCAATATATTCATATGAAACCTTTTCCAGGCAAATTCACTGACTCTCTTTTCACAGGCACCGTGTTGCCATAGCACATCTTTTATGGCTCCACTGTCGGGCAATCCTTCATAAAAGACATAACAAATATCCAGCAGCATATAAACACATACACCTAGCCGACCTCACTCTTATCTCATGCAAATACTCTGGGACATAGCAACATTTTTCAATACCTTGTGTTGATTTTTTTTTAGCCTGGCAACCACCAACATTAATTTAGGTACTGACACAAGTGTGTCTTAGTACAGTACTGGATTCTTGGGAACAGATTTGCCTTTGTTAATATTTTACAAGGATGTTATTTTTTATTTTCTGTTGTTGATGGATATCATTGGATTGATTTGAGGATATAATACTTGCTTGGACACAAAGAACAAGAACAACTTTAACATTGGTTAAAAATGTCCAAATGTACCACATCAAAGCCATAAAAGTCATTTCTTTTTAAACTATTTCTGTATGTTTATCATATTTGTATTGTATCCCATTATATGAAGGATATACAAATGAACAAGAGTCTACAGCGAGCAGCTCTGTGAGGCTGTACCAAAGCAAAGTGCAAAATGGTTTACCATGTTCACCATCTTATTTTAGCATTATAGCATGCATGCAACATTTGCTAATTAGAAATAAACACAAAGAACAGCTGAGGCTGATGGGAATGCTAGTTTTGCAGGTATTTAGTCATAAACATTGGACAATTTAAAATTGTGACTCGATGATGGTGCTCAAAAGTGAAGGGTTTACCAAAGTTGTAAGAATCAATCTTATAGGGGACATAATAGTCTGAACCAAAAGTATTCATCCTCTGGATCTTTGTACAAAATGTTATCCCACTCCATCAAATAGTCAGTGAGATATTTTACTCTGGACCAAAGTGGTATACTGACAAGCAGGCATACACTGCCATCCTTAGAGCCAACAATAGCGTGACTAAAAAGACTTATTTGAATATTTAGTCAATTTATCTTACTTATGACTCATGTTACAGCGTCATTAAAACCTGCTCCTCTTTTTTATTGCTGTTGTTTCCCATTAACTATCTCTCTGTGTACACAACCCAATATGTAGCCTCTTCCCAGCTTTAAAGATAAGAACACCATTCACGCACTGAATGTCAACAGACCTGGGTCCTCTGGACGGAGAAAGAGACAACAAGAGACACTAAGGGCCAGAAAACTCACTAACAGTTTGGCAAGCCTCCCACAGAGTTAACTCAGCATCTGTTGGTGTTCAGCCAAAAACACCTCTTTAACTTTCAGCTCAGGGAATAAGGCATACTGTTTTACTGCCTCCATCTAAGCAACACAACTCCTTGGTTACTTAATAAAATCACGTCACACCTTTACTATTCTTCTCTACTATTAACTTTTACGGCCCGATTTCTCATTTTCCAGGCAATGAGTAAAATGCGCTTATCGATACTGACTCATGATGATGCACAGAAAGTTCTAAGTTTAGAGAAAGATCAGGAGAAAGTTTGGCCACATCACCACTGTTTATTAACAAAATGGGATTGGTACTGAATCATGCAGGTTTTGGGTGTGTACAAAAGCACATAAAGTGTGAAAACATTTGCAAATAAATGGTTGCAAGCTAAACACACATGAAATGTAGATTTCATTATGTAGTGACAGGAAGACAAATCACTTCTCTTTCTTAATTAAGGAAGTAGTTTAATTCCCCATACATATAATGAAAAGGAAATGAGAGCAAATCACTGATGTGTGTGAAAAAGTTAAAAGGTGATATTTATTTGGACGTGCAGTGGTGGCAGCACTCATGAATGCTTCTCTGGTTGGGTGGTGGCAATTGATTGTTCGTCTATATTTCTTTAAAATTGTCTTAATAATATCTAAACTCAACAAAAAAGAAACACCCCTTTTTCAGGACACTGTATTTTAAAGATACTTCTGTAAAAATCTAAATAACTTTAGAGATCTTCATTGTCAAGGGTTTAAACAATGTTTTCCATGCTTGTTCAATGAACCATAAACAATTATTGAACATGCACCTGTTAAAGGTCTAAAAGACAATAACAGCTTAAGGGCGGTAGACAATTAAAGTCAGTTCTAAGAAAATTAGGAAAGTAAAGAGACCTTTCTACTGACTAAGTAAGACGCCCAGGGTCCCTGCTAATCTGCGTGAGCGTGCCTTATGGGTCTTATACACTAGACGCAGCCCAGCTGGCGCGTGCAAATGTGATGTCATGGGATCGCCGTTACTATTTATACCCGCGCTGGTGCTCACGACACTAGTTGCAGTCTTCTGCTGAACAGAGGTAGCAGTAATGAGCAAAGGCTACCGACGTTGCTCTTTCTACGGACTAGAAGAAGAACAAAAAGGTAAACAACGGCAGAACTGGCAGCAGCATTGCCGTCAATGCTTCGATTTGATTGGATGACCGACTTCGTCGGATCAAGCCTTTCATTCACCATAAAATAACTCATCTTAACCCAGTAAGTTTACCAGAGAGACTTGCAGTCACTGTGAGAGTCCTGGCATCCGGTTGTCGGCAAACCCATTCAGGCCTCCCGTTTCCTCTTTGTCGCGCACCGCTGAAAAAAAAAAAAAAGAGCCATACGCGACCTCTGCTCGTGCGCCATAAATCGTGCGCGCTGGCAGGATATTACGTCATTTTGACATCACGATGGCGTGCGCCACCTTGGATGCGTCTAGTGTAAAACACGCTTTAGGCATGGTGCAAGCAGTGGTGTAGTCTACGTGATACGCAGGTATACGCCGTATACCCTATACCCACTAGGAAAAGTCAAGGATTTCCGTATACCCACTTACAAAAGCGCGATGATACATAACAACATCGTTGTGACAGAACGTTCTCACTTTCATTCATAAATTCACCCCGTCTGTGTTGTGAAGCACTGACATTTGGACCTTTGGGCTTCCGTGGCCGTGCCCTGGATCTGACGCAACGTCACTTAAAGTTACTAAGCAACAAGTGTTTGGCGGTCATTCTTTGCATGGTCTCTGCTTTCTCGCAACTGGTAGAGTTTGAACAAAGTTTTAAAGTAACGAGATAGGAAACGTAAACGGACCCAGAGAACACTACTTCAGTGTTTTCAAAAGTCTGTCCCTGGAGCTACCGCTGCATCAGGTGACAGTGGCCCAATCCCAAAGTCCGGACTCAGACTCACGGACTTTGGTGCGCGTTCTCGCGAAATTCGTAAGGGCTTAGGGTTGTCCCACTGTCGAATTTCAAAGGGCGTGAGGGTTTGAGTACACACTTACCGAGCCCTTTCCGTGAGTCTGCATCGATGCAGACTTCACCAAAGGGAATTACCCACAGTTCAAAGTGTTTACTGCGGAGACCATAGGGAAATGCGGAAATTACAAAGGTAAACAACAGCACGACACACGACCACGGAACACAGACCAACCTGTTGTCCAGCTTGTAAAACAAGAGTTTGAAAACATTTGGAATAAGGCAGCTGTCTCCTGTGCCTTGGCCGTGTGGAAAGCAACAAACTTAAAATGAAAATTCCCAAACCAGCAAGTGTCAGCAACATCTTTGTTATTAAACGTTGCCAAGGTAACGTGATCTCGTGAAGTGTTGTCCCAATCCCATTTATACCTATCTGAGCCCATATGGCCTCACACACTCACTCACTTAGCACCTGAGATCAATTAAGTTTGTGAGTCTTTAGTCCTTAGTCCTCAGGGCTCACTTTGGGATTGGGCCACTGCACTGTAGCTGCCACAGATCATGATGACCCGATGGTTAACGTTACCGTTACAAAAAACAAGCCCGAAAATTCTACCGCAACGTTACTGTTATCTGGTAAGTGAGAGTAGCTTATATGATATCGCGTGTGTGGGTTGTGTGTGCCTGTGTCTGAGTACAGCAGTAAACAGAATACAATGTTTATATTTCCTTGTTTCAGATGATGAGAGCGATGGTGAGAAGTGAGAACTCTGTGGACTGAAACTTTGTGGACTGAACGTCAGGCTAGGGAGTTTAAAAACAGGCATCCTTGGTTAGAGTGTAGGGACAGAAAGTTAGGTAAATATCAGCACACATGCAAAGTTGATATAAGCAATGGAAATTCATTAGGTCAATTACTATGCAAATTAGAGTAAATTCTTAAATCTTAAATGTGCATTACTTTACACAATTAAATTACTATATGGTAATGGTAGATATCAAAGGTCAGATAATTAACTAAAATAGAAAGAGTGGAGCTTTTTTCTCCTTTCGTCTGCTTTTTATGCATTTGTTATCCATGGTGTAGAAGATTGTAAACTGTTTATTAAATACTTTTGAGTAAATGTAGGCCCTGTTCAGCAGATGTTATTGCCAATAGATACAACACTTGTATGATGATAGTCATGGTTTTGTGTGGCAGTGTAGGGGTGTCAATTAAATGGCTCATTTGTGTGATGTCCTGTTGTGTTCAGGTTCGGTTGCGTTTCTCAAAAAGTTAAATCTGTCTCATCTTTAAGTGTTGTTTTTCCATGGCTTTAAATAAACGCCATCAATACTGAAATGTCACAGTGCGTCGCTCTGGGACAGGCGAGTATGAGGCTGGGAGGGGAAAATCACAGTATACTCACTACAAAAAAATAGACTACACCACTGGGTGCAAGGAGGCATGAGGACGCACAGCTGATCGTCCTCGCAGTGGCAGACCACGTGTAACAACACCTGCATAGGATCGGTACATCGCACCTGCGGGACAGGTACAGGATGGCAAAAACAACCGCAAGAACTGGCCACAGTCTGGTGCAGTACATGGGGAGGAGATGCACTGCAGTACTTAAAGGGGAACTATGCAGTTTTTTTTAGCTTAATTTACCTTGACTGAACAGCTTCAGAGTCATTGGAATGGTTATATGACTTTTTTCGAGTTGAATGGTGGTCGTCTTGCTTGCTTCCCCCTAGCGCCTGTGAGAGGAAAAACCACCCTTGCAACTTTCGGCCAGCGAGCCGCCGGCCTCAGCGTCAGGAAGTATTGCGTGATATCAGATCTCGCGATGTAACGAATTGCTTCACGGCACTGCACACATACCCCCATTCAGGAACCGGCTAACAAGGTAGCGATGGAGTTTTTCACACTATCGTCATGGCTGAGCCGGCAAAAAAAGAAGCCGAAAGCTAGGAAAGCATTGTCGGAGGAACAGAGAAAGAGGAAACGGCAGACTGACCAAGCGAGGAGTCCGACACAAGTAAACATCGGAGCTGCCAAATATCTATTCCGAAGCTGTAGGGGGGGGCTCTATAGAGAAACCTGCCAGTAAAAAGCGAGAAAACAGCGAAGAAATGGTCAAAACTGCATAGCGCCCATGGATGTATTAAGAGAACTGGATACAGTGTTCGGCGGGAAGCCCTGTACATTCCAATGAGTGCTCAAAAGCGCATAAAGCAAACATGGAGCTCGGATCTTCCGCATTGTTGGCTCATGACGTCACGATGGACACGCGCACTAGCAACAATTTGTTTGTGTTGTCTTAGCAACCAGTAGCAACATGCTCGTTCATGAGCTCCTCTCTCGTGACTCTTACAAGTGGCAAACTCATGAACTCACCGTTTTGTCTAAAATATTCACTAATGTTAAACATTGTGTTGTCGTTGTTTCCGATCGTTTACATGCTTAGCTAAATAAACGATAGATGTATTTAGCTAGACAACCAAGGAGATTTAATAATTATGTCGTACTACTTACTAGCTAGCTAGCTAGCTAGCTAATAACTAGCGCTAGCAGTTAGCCTGCAGTTTCGTGAACAAAGCTCATCCATGGCTTCAGCTCTCATCCACATTACAAGCTTTACAGCATACGGCCCTCCAATGTATCATAAGAGAGAACCAAGGCGATGTAATCACTATGTCTGTACTAACGTTATGTAGGCTTATAGCTAGCTATGTAGCTATAGATCTTAATACAGCCATGCTAGCTACCCCTGATGTCAACAACTAGCTAGCTAGTCGATAGCCCGCCAGTTTGAGAAATGCTAATGACGTTACATCCATGTAGCTAACAGGCTTTACAGCATACATACATCCCTCGGATGTATCATAACTTTTAACCAACGTATTAATAGAACACATGGTGAATTACAACCATTAGCTATATCCATTATTACAGCTAGCTACATGACCTCGGGAGAACAGTCATGTGAGCAGGCGGGCGCAGTCCCGCGGCTCTGCTCGCGTTCATCATGCCTAATTTAATAATTCTGGATTCGCTACTAGTGCATGTTAAAAATGTTAAAAACGTGACGTTTTAAACAAGGATCCTTTAATTGTTCGGGCTGGTAAGTTGATATACCCCGAAACAAATGATCCGCAGAAATATAGACGTTTCTTTCGCCATGCAAAGTCTATGTGAAAAGTCTTTCTGGGTGCAGTACCACCGTTATCCGCTAAGCCCATGGTGGCTTTTAGACATGGCGCTCGGCTTGATAGAGCCCCTTTAATGCAGCTGGTGGCCACACCAGATACTGAGGGCTACTTTAGATTTTGACCCCCGCCCCCTTTGTTCAGGGACACATTATTCCATTTCTGTTAGTCACATCTGTGAAAATTGTTCAGTTTATGTCTTAGTTGTTAAATCTTTTAATGTTCATACAAATATTTGCATATGTTAAGTTTGCTTAAAATATAAAAGAAGTTGAAAGTGACAGGACGTTTCTTTTTTTGCTGAGTATACATTTATTTAGGACACTCTATGATGCCTGTTTTATTACTTTTCTTCTCCCTTTTGTGTGTTCTGCATGTTTGCTGTTGATTTGTGAGCAGCAGCAGTAGTGTAGGCAGCCTGATCTCACAGAATTCTGTGAAATGATCACGAACTGTTAACACCGCATTATGTGGTGGTGGCACGGAATGTGTGAAAATTCCGTGTGGCCACCACGGAAAACAATGCCAACGTAAAGTCAATGAGAAGATGACGTAGCATTAGGAGCGACGACGGTAGCGAGGAGTATGAAAGCCCAAAAATCCGCGTAGGGAGGTTGGTTGGGGTGGTGGATGGGTCAAACACAGGACTTTCACCCAAGAGACCGGGGATCGTGTCCCATTTCCTAAACCGAAACGTAACCGTCCCGTTCTTTTCCTAAACCAAACCGTCCCGTTGTTATCCCGCATCCTGTTATTGTTTTCCTAAACCCAATCATCCCGTTCTTCTTTTCCTAAACTCAACCGTCCCGTTGTTGTCCCGCATGTCATGGAAACGTAAGTCCACCCACCACCTTTTCCTTAACTTAAGGGGCTGTGTTCATTTCACGGAATTTTCGCCGATCTGTGTTCATTTCACGGAATTCTTCCGTATGCCCATCACGGAATATTTTGTGATTCTGTTAAACTGCCACAGATTTTGAGTTAAGGGGCCGTGTTCATTTCACGGTTACTGCTCTGTCAGACGTGGGCTGGGCTCGGACAGGAAAACGCAGCCCGATCCGCACTCTAATCTGTATGGAAATAAAGGGGAAAAAGTTAAGGTTGGTGTAATTAATGTGCTCTTAGAAACCAAGAAATGAAGGGAAATGTACATAACTAAAACAGGGTGAGACAACTTTAGTTTTCTTGTTGTATCCTTAGACACCGGCTCACAGATCACTTTTATTGGGTGTGATGTGATATTATTTGAGTGAATGTAAACCCTATTCCATTAAGCTTTCATCATAAAAAAGAAAGACTTGCTACATTTCTTTTAATCCCAGAATAAGCTGTTGAATGAGCCAAGTGGGTGGCACACCTATATATAAAGCAGGCCTCCATTAGAAGCGATACATTTATTATGAATTCACAAACATAACTGAGGCCTACAGTTTCCCACTTCAAGAGGAACACTATCACCACCCAGTGGTGAGATAAATTAACAGCTAACATTAAACAGCTACATTAAGCCTCTTATGTGCTGGTGGCTATACCAAACACTAATATGCAGAGTATACGCATCGACTGCCACTGCGACGATGAATGACAAATTACATGCAGTCATTACCAGAATCCCATGAACGCCTCTGATGACTGACATTACATTTCAGTGTAGACATAATGTATTTGACTAATGCATTTACAGGTTTAACACCACTTCCAACATATAGGATGACAATAACAGCTCTTGATAACAGCATTTTATTGTTTTCTCCCTAATCAGTTTTAAATTCATTGGACAAGTACAGTCTTGTGAAACATGTCACAAGAAGCTGAAAGAACATAAAAATGGAAGATATCATCAGCTACAAAAATTTGGCGGTGATAAAAACAAAAAGGCAAAGAAATATAGTAAAATAAAATTTGTACAGGGGTCAAAATTCAGTTAAGTAAGATGTAGTGTTTTGTACTTCTTTTGTAAACAATAAGCATATTGAAATAATATGGCAAATCAGATCTAGAGGAGAGGAGGTCAAACTGAAGAGACTGAACACTGGTTGGCATGAGACATTTGCAGAAACCCTTAAAGCAACAACTTCTTAGTGGGTCACATAAATGTAGACAGATGTTTTAAACTAGTCACAGAAACATGACAATTTCTGTTTGTTTTTCTTTTTACATACAACAGCATCTCTGCTACATACATCAAACCTTCACTCCTTTGTCTCTGGTTTACTGTGATATGAGGTATATGCGAGGCAAATTCTTGTTAACGCCTCAACTGTTCAGCATGGCAACATTATTTAGGATATTACAGCATTGCATTCACTCTGCCATGTTTAATGATTGCTTAAAACAGGCCATCGGGGCATAAAGGGGTTTAAAGACTCATTCAGCAGAGTGATATCATTTCCAGCACTCAAGGCCAGTGGCAATGGAAGACAGCGTCCTTATTGTTGTCTTTACAAAAGAATCGTACAGCATAAATACATTTAAAAATCAGCAAGAAATTACATTTAACATTTACTAGACAATATCTTGCACCTGCACTTCTCAGGAATAGGCACCCAATTTCTAACGGGACATATATGCTTGGTACTGCCAGCACACGTGAAATATCTAAAACGCATACAAATTTTTGGTCAGCCACCTTTTTGCTCATAATGCATATGGCTGCCTCTCAGTAACAGCTGAAGAAATACTTGATCACTAACACATTTGTCATCAATTTTAATAAGAAAGCAAAGCTTCTAAGTTGGGTAACAAGTCAAAACTAAAACTAGAGGTTTGAATTACATTTACATTATCCCGATTAAATGTTACTGTATTTTAAAAGTCCCCCGTCCCACCCTCTCTCCCAATCTAAACCCTCCCTAAAAGTAAGGAGAAAGAGAAAATGTCAATGAAAAATCCCACTTTCACATAACCCTGCCACTCCCTCCCCCCCGCCGCCCACCATCCCTATATAAACCATGCTACCCAAACAAAAGGGTATCCATATTATACACCCAGAATATGTTCAACCCAGAAACCCCATCTGCATACGCCCAAACAACATCTCTCTGTCAAAAAGCCAGTCCATTCCTAACGTTTGAGCTTCCTTGATCCAACGGAGTATTTTACGCAATGTAAGAAAACGGCTCAAAGTGCTAATTGGATTCTTTTAAAGAAATAAGAGAACCGAGAAAGAAGCGGAGGACAGGAAAAGGGGAAGGCCATTCTATCACTGCCCAACAGCAACCTCTATTGGCCAAAGAAAAGCCCTAACATCACTTTTGTTCTCCAAAAATATACCAAGGACAACATTACCCCCCCCTAACCAGCCCTCATTCTTCCTCTACTTCAACTGGCAGTCTCCCAGAATGATTAAATCTGTTATTTTACATTACTATATATTCTTATAAATAAATATATATATATATATATATATATATATATATATATATATATATATATATATATATATATATATATATATATATATATATATATATATATATGGCCCTTATTGAAGAAAACATGAGTTTCACATTGACACGAAAGTACCATAATCTCTATATAGCCAAGTAGAAAGTGTTTTCAGTGCTCAAGTGAGCTGGCAGCAGTCTGTTTATGTCACACTCATTCAACAAGTAATTAAACATAAGAAAAATCCTCTTAGAAGTTGCAAGCTTAAACTTCTGAAAAGAGCGTTCACTGCACCTCGTAGGCTTCTCCTTTTTCACTTTTTCCTGAGTAATACTTTAAACCTTGTAACAGACAATTACTTTTTTTTTTTTTTTTGCTGTTTAAACTCTGGGCTATTCCCTGCCATCATGGTTATTTTCATTATTATTTTACAATTGTAAAGTTGATTGCTCAAACACTTCAGTTCATTGTAAAAGAAATACGTCCTGTGCTACTCTATGCTTATTCAAAAAGCACTTTCAGTTCATGATTCATGACCAGACCTAATGCCACTAATATGACAAGAATAAACAGTAAATACATATTAACTTAAAAATAACAGATACTTAAAAAAAATTGCATTTGCAGGAAGCCTTGTGGGCTTACTGTGGGGAGAGGAGTGGGCACAATAACAGAGCATCAGTATAATTAAAAGCATGTCACTTTAAAAAAATAATAATTACAATAATAATAAAATAGGAGCACTAAAAAATTAAAATAAGAACATCAACTTTACCGAGTGTTCTCTCCCTCTCAGGCTCTCATCTGTAGCTTTGGCTTGTTGTAGTTTTGGAACCTGTACTTACTGGCTCATTGACATCAGATAATAAACTACTATACCCTGAGAATTCAGACACAGGTGTCCGTATCCTGTGATCCACCTCCCCGCTAGAGTCAGTGCCGTAAGACAAGCCACGGCCGTCTGACTTGAACTGGGAGCCAAAGGCCTGGGCAAAGTTTTCTATCTGGTAGGAAGGCTTGGAGGAGTCCAGAGAAGCCAGATCCTGCGAGGGGGGCAGATGATAGACCACCGTGCCATTCTTGACCGGCATTTGGTCCTTGTGGCTGCTCAGGTCAGATGGGCTAATCTGGTAGGAGGAAGGGGGAGTGGAGGAGTGCTGCTTCTCCATCTGCTCGGTGAGCTCCTGAGAAGGGGTGAGCTGCTGGTGTGTGGAAGCCTCCAGGCCGCTCAGGTGGAAGCTGTGCTGTGGTGAGGAGCCCGTCAGCATCGCAAAGTGGGACTTTGGCACAGAGGAGGGCAGCGAAGGTGAGGACACTGACTGGCCAAACCCACACTCCAGTGGGGACGTAGTGTACATGTTCTTGTCCGCGTAGAGGGGGTTACCCGGGTGGGAACTGGTGAACGGTCCCGAGGCAGGAGGCCCGGGGCCCAGAGGGAAGCTGGCACTGTGGCTGGTGCGCTCCAAAGCCTGCAGCAGGAAGCGAGAGTATTCGTGCATCATGACAGTCTTCTCTCCAGAAGGGCTGGGGGTGTCAGTGTTGTGGCCCATGTCGGTGCCGTCTGCTGAGCTGGGGTGCAGCTCCACATGATGGTCACTGATGTCAAAGTGAATGTCGTGGTGCGAACCATCAGATTTCTGGGTGTAGTGGTCGAGGAGGCTCTGCAGCACCTCATCTGGGATCCCCGACTTGTCGAGACCCAGAGGCGCGTCACTGTCCATCACACTGGAAACGACACCCTGAATGACAGACTGCTGGGAAGACAAGTGACCAACGCCGACATCATACTCACTGCTGGTTCCTCCAGCCACCACTGGCCCTGAGGAGTTTGCATTGTTTGCTGCGTGAAGGTAGCGTCTTTTCTTGATGAACTGCATGGCATCGTCGTAGTTGCTGCTGCTGGTGGGCCCTACTTTAGCCCCGTTACCATGCATGAGGCCAAGGCCATCCATGCCATCACTCTGCTCCAACGAGCCTGCTTTGGCCTGTCCCAGATCCACTTTATCCAGGCTCTTACGATTAGCCTTCTTGAATGCCATCTTTGGAGCTCGGCCGTGGTGGCCCTGCTGCATGCTGGGTCCTGGCTCAGTAGAGGAAGACACCGTTTGATTCTCCACCGAGTAATCGTGGATGCTGTAGACTTCAGGTACAGTCCCATGAATGTGCGGTACCCTCATCCCTCCTGCATCCCCCTTCTTCTTCTTGCGATCCCCTCCCTCTCCAGAGTTTTTGGACTTTCCCCTCTTTCTCCCAGTATGTCCAACATTTACCTGAGTGCTTCCATAGCTGCCATGTCCCAAGTTTACACAACCCAGGTCCATCATCCCAGGATCCAGCCCCTTCTTTATGGCTTCTCCACAGGTTCGCTTGTGCTTAAGCAGTCGGTCTGTCCTAGAAAAAAACTGAAAGGAACAAACAACAAATATTTATATATATTTTTTCTAGTTCTAGATATATGAAGTATCACATTAGATAATCGGAATATTAAGCAGCTCACTAACCTGTTGGCAGGTCTCACATCTGTAGGGCTTTTCTCCGCTGTGAGTCCTCTTGTGCCTCTCCATGTGGTACTTCTGAATGAAACGCATGTTACACTGGTCACAGCTGAATGGCTTCTCTCCTGCATTACAAAAAGAGCACCGCTCAAGGTTAGTTGTCATTAGAAGCACACAAAGGCTCACAGATTAAATCAGATACAATACAGATGGTTGTTGTTAATCACTCACCACTGTGGATTTTCTCGTGTCGCTGGAGAAGGTATTTCTGAATGAAGCTCATGTTGCACTGACTGCATCTGAAGGGTCTTTCACCTGAAACGAAACCCCAGAGATTTATACGGTTACAATGTTGCATCCCCCAGAAGGTAATTATAGGCATCATAAATAACACAAGCACCTGTACAATGTAATGCAATCCAACCACGACACCCACTCAACCACAACCACTCTTTACTAAAAAGAGTGGTTGTAGCAGTAGGTGTTGCATGGCTATTGCATTGTATTTCACAGGTGTTCACATCATTGTGCTCATCCATTACTGTGTTTTTACTCCAACGTTGACTATACAGATATAGTTCATTGTTTTGAAAAACTGGTAAATGAAAAACTTTGAATCATTAAATCTAATAATTCAACATAGAAGTCTGAGTTTAGAAAACATTTTTCTCACAACATATGCCTAACTCAATAGAGCTCAACAGTCCGACCCCTCCTCTGAGAGACCTTGGGTTCCGGAAGTAAATTTGCCATTCATTTCTCCCATTGACGTCTGGAAAAATCTGGACTCATAAGCATACAACGTATCATTTTGAGCGAAAAAACAAACAGAAAATCCAAAAAAAGACAAAGATACAAGACTGTGTACATATTTTCATTTCAGAGCAAAGGAACTACTCATCCCATAAACCTCCGCGCACCACTGAATAAAGGAAGCTACGTTAGTTTAGCTAACAGCTAATCGCTAGCTGAGACAGCATGTAATAACTTTAAAAAGACCCTCAAAATAAAACCTGAAAATAACAGTTAAAATATATAACAGCTGTTACGTCAGCTGTAGCCTGCTTTTCCCAGTGTTTAGTTTGAGTTAATGTTATTTGGACTGAATCAAGCTGTCAGCTAGCGGTTAGCCGAATTAGCTGTTAGCTAAACTAACGTTAGCTTCCCGGTGGAGGCTAACGGCAGAAGCGTGGAACAGATCGTGATTTGTGCAGTGTCATAAATCCTTGTTAAACAGGATTATCATCTTGCGCATGCACATGACGGATCGTGCAGGTAGCACAGATCGGGTACTGACACCCCCCCTCCTCACCAGCATGAATTCCACCAATCAGAGGCATCACTGGGGGATTGTGGGATTGTTCAGGATTGTGGGTAATGAAGTACTTATCCAAGACATCGCGAATAAAAGACATTTATCTCAACAAGGTTGGTGCCCCATGAACCTTTGGCGTCTATATGAGCATATACAATCGTTTAGTCATGTCGGCATACTGGTTTTAAGTCTACCATCGACGGTTACAATTTTATGGCTTATAATAATAATAATAATAATAATAATAATAATAATAATAGAGAAATTGCATTGTATTTTTACTTCCGCACATGACCTCTAGCTGATATTCCACTGTAAATTGATTTTCTAAAATCACTGAACTCTAGCAATTATCATGTAACAGCTAATCATTCTGGCACATTACACAAATGGGAAAGATGATATTAAATAAAGAGTGAAGAGTGATTCATGAAAAAGGCATCAGTCCCTTGTCGAGTCAGAACAAGGAAGGAGTCAGGCTTACAATTAGGCACAAAACAAAACACTCAATTGTGCATTATAATACAGTAGCCCAGGCGAGTAGTCAAACCTGGATTTTTATCCTCATGTCCCAGGTTGTACATACTTGGCTAGGACTGTACCCTGACTAGAGCAGCTGCCCCATACCCATCCCATTAACAGCCTCGTAAGTCTTGTTTTACCTGCAAGACTCATGTTTTAATACCTGTGTTCATCTTCTGTTATATGAAAACACTGGAGTAGTAGTAGTAGTAGTAGTAGTAGTAGTGGAGGTTGTACCAGTGTGTGGTTCAAAAGTAGTTTAACAGACTTCACTAACATTTATCACCAGAGCATTGAGCATCAGAGGAGCAACAGAAATGAGTTGTGAATAAGAAAAAAGGGTCACGCTGCCATTCATCAGTTTCCATCACAGTATGGTGATTTTGAGACAGTAAAAGTTTACAGCCTGGCACACTGTTATCCTGCGATACTCTGTACTTGTGTACAATGACGATTTGAATCAATGTTTAGGGGCAGCCCTACATGTGTGATGCTAAATGCCAGGGATCATTTCAAACAACCTAAATATTGTGCAAATATGTGCAACTATGTTTACTTGACAGCTCTTACCAAGTACACTGAGAACTATCTGAAGATATTGTTGGTTAAACTGTACAAGCAGTAATGATAACATTAGCTTCAGTTTCTTCAGCTGGCGTAATAATGGCATCAATGATTTATTTTTGTGTTATCAAAAAAAGTGATAAAAGAAGCAAAGAAAGGAGAACATATTAGCATCATGGTGAAAATGTGCACATTACCATACCTGTGTGGATGAGGACGTGTCTGCGTAGGTGATAGGAGCTTCTGAAGGATGCAGCGCAGTGCTCACAGATGTGAGGCTTGGTTCCTGGCGACAGACAGCCTCCATCTGCATCCAGCATCATTGATTGCTGTGGAACAATGACAAAGAAACACAGGGTTCAGATTCAGTCAGCTGTCTTCAAAGACATCTGAATCTATTTAAAGGATCAGCTCATATTGGGCAAAATTGATATGTATGATGAGCACTATTTAAACTTTTTTTTTTATCATGTTAACAGTTTAAAACAGACTTAAGTAGACAGATTATTAATGTATAATTTTACAGATAAGGTTTATTTGTTTTTATTTGACAAAAAACAGGAATTAACTGAACATAACTAACTGCTAACATGCAATTATAAATGGTTCTTTGGTAAGGACTTAAATGGCAAAATATGAATACATTCACAGATACAGAAATATATGACAAACCTTTGCCTCGCTTCTCTTCTTTTTTGGTCTAACCTCCTGTCCATCACCATTTGACCTTCGACCTTTTCTCCCAGTGGGCTCCTTTCCTAACTGACTCGGCAGCTGTGAGGATGACAAAGGGAGAGGGCCGTGAGAGCGAGCTACGACAAGGAAATTACTTGATTGAAGGTTAACAGACTTCAGTCTAAAAACTATCACACAAACAAGTCCATGTTTGTTGCTCATGCAAACAAAACACTTGGACAATGTCTAGTGATTGTCTGTGGGAAACTCAAGAAGTGGTTCCAGTGGGCGAAACAACAATGCCTTAAATGTATGGCTTCTCTTTGCATAAGCAGCCTGTAATTCAATTTGAGAGCCTTTCATCTAACTATTCTGAAGAAATAGACAAACTGCACACATCATAACTGCATCATATACAAAACTAAACATTCAGAAGTATTACTCCTCTCTAAACGTTATCACAAACAATCTGTGTGGGGTATTTATTCAAGAAGGAAAAAAAATGGGTTCCTGATTTCCTCGGTTTACCTTCCAGCACTGCCCTTTCATTCCCAGTGAACATGCTGCACCTCAGTGCATATAGGGGCTTCTTGATTAACATAGCTTTTAAGAATAAAAAAATTATCATGAGAGCCAGACTGAAAAATGTATATGTGTGGGCTCCACCTGTTGTGTTAAATAAAATCCAAAAATCTAAACAAAAAGTGTAGACAAAGTAGACAAAAAGAATCTGGCACAGTGAAGACAAGAATTCATTCTGGTTTTCAAAAAACTTGCATGTGAAGCCCTGAAGACCTCTGATGCCTGGCTATTGTTTGAAGTGTGTGGATGTGTGTATTTCTATTTGAATGAGCACAAAAGACGACTGAAATGAAGTGCAAGCTCAAACAAGACAGCTGTGTCCTTGCTAGGACGTTTTCATTCACGCTGAGGGGGAATGACGTCACCCTTCTACCCAGAAAGAGAAACAGAAGGGGGGGCTCATTTATATTTTGCACCTCAAGCCGCTGGTAGTTTTATGTCACAATAAACAATTTCACATAAGCTCCTCCCCTGTACCCGTCCTCCCTCAGGCTCCTCCCTCCCAGGCTTTTAAAATATCACCTGCTTCACAACACAGCAGGGCTTTTTTGGGGGGACAAACTAACCTAAAATTATTCAAAATCAAGTAGATTTATTTTGACAAATCTCAGTGTCTATTGCTCGTGTTTGATTCTAAATTGGTCATGTTAAATGCATAAAAACTGTAGCTAATCACACAATAATGCACAAAAGCCTTATAAACATCTTTAAAAAAAAAAAAGAAAAAAAAAAAAGGTTGAACCTGAACTTAACCATGTCTCAGGGGAAATTATGGCTAGCTGGATCTACAGCAGCAAAAAGGTTGCTAGCAAAAAAAGTAGATGGAATTAGTGCGTTGTATGTATAGTAGGGATGCTAATTAGATTTTTTGACCAATAGCCAACCCTCGTTAACCAATCATTAACTGTTAACCACCAAGCACGCAACCGAGTCCCAGTTCTCCAGTTCAGGACGCTCGGACATACTTTCCACAGCCACACACAGCTGGGGACTTGTACCGGCTGCACAGCTACGATGTTGCACGCATTGTCGCAGACACACTTTCCTGGAACTGCTTGTGCGTCCATGTGACTGACACAAGTTCGCAGCTGTCCGCGAATCAAAATTTTCTAGTCCATCTCCACGTGTGAGGTTGTCAGCTGTGTGTCTGCCCGGTATACTCTGTGTGTTGGACGGCCAATTTAGCCTGCCAGTCCTCATTGACACAGTGGCAAGCGCCACGTAGCTTTCCACTGTGAGCACCGTCCAGCAGAGCTACAAACTTACAAAGCAGAAAAAGAGCTTAAAACGCAACTTGCTACTGCAAGTTAAATTGCAGTTAAGAAATACATGGTGCCATGCAAAAAATGTTTTTTTTAAATTTATTTTTAACTGTGTAACTGATAGGGGTGGGGGAAAAAATCGATACAGCATAGTATTGCAATATTTTCCGTGGCAATACTGTATCGATACACAGACGCCAAGTATCGATCTTTTATTATATACGTGTTGGTCAGTTTGTCTGCTTGACAATCCCATTTTGCAGCAATAAAATTGAAGTGAGATGAACAAACAGAGAAATGTATCTTTTTAGATAAAACAGATGTTGACAAAGTTTCCTTTTGGGGACATCATTTGAAATTGGGAAAAATTTGAAGTTGGGAAAAAGGTAATGAATTGCAATATATCGCAGAATATTGCAATACGTTTAAAAATTGCAATAATATCGTATCGTGACATAAGTATCGTGATGATATCGTATCGTAAGGCCTCTGGTGATTCCCACCCCTAGTAACTGATAGTATTAATCAGTCAAAGTTGTTATTGTCAGTTAACAGTTAATCATTAACTTTCCTATTGTATAGATATATTGACAATGCAGTTATCTGTTGCAGTTATTTGTGGCTCGTAGAAAAGATCTGAACCAGGAGGTGCTGGGGGGGCCTGGAAGAGTACTTGAGGCAGCAAAATCCTAACTTTCATAAGAACTTTAATGTGATATCTGGTGATATACGGAGTTAAAATATGTTGATATTTACCGATCAATTGTCTCAAAAACAGAAATAAACCAACTCCCCCTCACGTTCTGATTTGCTATCAGTGGTACTTACGTTTCCCATGCTGAGTTCATGCACCAGCAGGCTCTGGTTGTTACTGACGGTCACCTCCAGCAGCTCTGTGCTCTTCCCGAGCCCTCCAGGGTAAACTGGCAGGCGATAATCGTGCTCTGACAGCTTCTCCTGCTTGATACCCATGGAGTGAACATAGTCTCCCACTCCCACACACCCCATACGCCCACCCTGGGTGCCCATGCTGCAGTCAGGCGAGTCACGCTCCTTCTTCAGGATCATTTCTTGCGGTGGAAGGTCCTGCATGACCGAGTGGGCGGCCAGCCGGGTGAAGCTGGTCACCGGGGGGAGGTGGCTAAACATTATCATGCCAGGGCCGAAATTGGAGTCCATGCTCCCGTTGGAGCGCAGGTATTCATTGCCTAGTTTGTCTTGAATGATGTTCATGGTGTATGCCGGCGGGCAAGAAAACTATGGGGTGGTAATCAGTGTCATCCTGTGTAGGGAAAAAAAAACAGCAAAAGTCAATGTTAAAACAGTATTAGGGTGGCCGGTTAGCTCAGTTGGTAGAGCGGGCACACACATGCAGAGGTTTATTCCTCTACGCAGAAGGTCCAGGGTTTGAGTCCGACCTGTGACGGTTTTCTTGCATGTCTTCTCCCCTCTCTCTCCCCTTTCCTATCCAATAAAGGCAGAAATGGCCCAAAAAAAATAAAAACAGTATTAGGTAGGGATGCACGATCCAATACTGACTCAAATAGCTGGATAGGGAAATCGTCAACAATGTGGCAGATCTATTCAATTTGATATTTACATCTGATAATTAGACTGCATTTAAAAAGGTTTACACTTGAATTGTAAAGATTGTTAGAAAGTTGATTCAGTACATTTATATTCAAATCTATTGTTACATTATTTTACAAATTTAGAAAAGCAATGTTTAAGTCAAGACTGATGTTGCCTTACACATAAAAGAATGTCTCGAGTCACTTCCACACAGTGAGGCATACATCATAAACACTGGTATCGAATCAGTACCTGGTATCAACCAAAGCCCAGGTATTGGATCCGAAAAAGTTGGATCGGTGCATCCCTAGTAATAGGTCACTTTTAAGGAGGCACCATAACTAGCAATCAATCTGTGAGGATATAACACTCAAATAATAGTCAACAGACAATTGTGGAGTCAGTTAAGCTTGGTCTTCAGGAATCAGTGTCACAGCCTCTGATCTCTAAGTCGGATTAAAATTGACAATTTGTGGGTCAACAAATGGCTGCAGTCTGGCACAATGACATGTGGAAACAAGCAAAATGGACAAAAATGGGGCTACAGTGTACAAAATTCTCTGGTTGATTACAGTGTGTGCACAATATTTTGTACAGGGCAAAAAGGTCACTGTGGCTGCAATGCTAGACACAACATGAGATGAGGAATGAGAGGATTGAAGTTGTGTGTTAATCTGTTTGATGGGCCTGTCTGACCCAGTCATCCTATTTGCATGAGCTTATCTGTCAATGAGAGTGCACACAAACTGCATTTGAAAGACTGTTGGTGTAATTACGTACCTGCTGCATAAATAAAATGCATGTTTTGTAATACCTCTACACGTGGTGTTTAACGCAGATATTTGAAAGGTGTTGCTATAACGTGTTAATACCTATAAAATGCAATTACCTATGACCAAATGCAATTTATGAAGGTACCCAAATGGTTGGGAGGTGTCTCTTCGAAGCACAATTTAAAATTGTCCTGCATCTTTCATTAAATTTACATTAAAATGTATAGATATAAATTTACAATATCATAAACCATAATTAAAAGTTCTACAATTATCGTCGGCAACCGCATGAAAGACCCATCCAGCTAATGAGTGCTATCGAACTGCTGCCAAATGCCTTCAGCTCTGATAGTGAGCTAGCAGCAATAACCTACTCAGCTAACACAAAGCCAACTTTTAAAAAATGAAACAAGAGTTAAGCCACTCAGACTAACTTCATCTTTCTCAAATGTGTTTAAGTAGACAAACAAGTGTGATGAGGACCCTTGGTCTGCGTACATTTAGAAAGAACTACAAAGCTTGTTCGCTATGCAATTAGCTGCCTAGCTAACCATTTGGCTAACCACTCTTGCGGGGCCCTTCTTTGTGATGCAGGATCAGGCAATAATTAATATAGCCATGCAATAACAGCAGCAGACCTGCGCTTGATGAACACCAACAACAACGTAATATGAACAGGAAAAACAACGTAATCACGAGTAAAGGCGGCGTTCTCTTAGACATGCAAACAAAGTTCGTTTAGTACTTTTTTTAGTTGAAATTAAAGAATTAGTGGCAGGTATCACTGCATACACAAGACACAACATCAGCGCGCTGAAGAAATGATTAAGGACGAATGCTGGTTAGCGCCTAAAAAAAAACCCCAAAAAAACACGTAATCTTGCATCGTTTGTACTTATTCTTGGCTGTTTTCTCCAAGATGTTGGCTTAGTTTCCTGGATAGTGAACCGACTGTAAATGATGGAGCGACAACACAAGCATGACCCATAACAAACGGCCCATACAACTCCAGTGAACAATGACGCTCGTCGGCTAGCCGAGACAGCTAACTTAGCAGCTAACTAGCGGTGACGTTAACGTTAGTGCGCCGCGCTTTGTTGTCTGTCCCGTACAAAGAGTTCAACTACTACAGCGACCAACTCTGCCCCCAAAGCTCTGTTTTTATGGATTTATCTTACCGGTGCAGGACCATGACCTGCTGTTTTGGCTCGCGTAGTTCACCCTCAGCTGTCCGTTTCGATATCTAGAGCCAAAACATTGTTCTCCCTCAGCTGCTGGGTTCTTCCATCTTGCCTTAGCGCAGAGGATTCTGGGTCCTGAGCACTGAGACCATGCATGTATTAAGAAAACGAGTGACACGCTAAAATAAAAATAAAAAAATCATATTTGTAATTCTTGCATTTGAGATGTAAGGCTTGCAGTGCATGGGGAGACAGAAAGCGACTGCAAAAATCTTAATAGACCTTACATTCTTCAGATTCTAATATAATATAGTATAATCTTTTATTTGTTTATATACACGCCTTACATTTCAGTAGATTTTTCAGGATTAGTCGTGGTGAAAAAATTAACAAATTCTCCAAGTGAAACAATGCCACAATGTGAAAGCGTTAGAGTTTAGAGTTCTAAATCGGAAAATAAATAATTAATAATAACAATTGCAGGAAGAACAAACAATGCTTATTTATTAGCCTACTTGTATCTAAAATGATATACGCTAAGATATAGGCTATGTTAAAAACTCTGTTAAAAGTGAAAATAACGCCCAAATGTTGCTAGGCTAAGTAAAAGCACATAGTAAAAAATAAGGTACAAATTACACACAATCAGCTAGGCTATATTTTCTTAAATTATCAAAAGTAAAAGTAGCTCTAAAAGTAACTCATTACGCAGAATGACTCCTTTCAGAGTGGTAGGCTATAATATTTCATACATCACATTAGGTCATTGCAACCCTGGATTACTATTGTTAATGTATTAACATGTAAGCAGCATTTTAATGTTGTAGCTGGTTCAGACAAAGCAAATGTTATAGTTTCCACAGTAGTACAGTGTGTAGTCTAAAGATAGAGGGTGTCATATGCTGTACAGATTTATATAATATTTGAGATAATATATAGGTCTAAGGTGATCATATTGTTTTTAATTTAAAATATTACCTGGAGATTAAGCATAGGTGTTAAAATGCAGAGGAGTTAAAACTACTCTGAAATGTAATGAAATAACACAAAAGTACAAAGTACAAAATGATCAATACATTTGACCTTAGTATAATACTTAAGTCAATTACTTAATTGCACCACCAAGCACAAGTTGCAGATCACATCCAGTATAGTGTTTTTGCATAATCTTGGCTTTCTTTTGTCACTGCCTTGTTTTGGTTAAGTGTTTAGTTTAGTAATAATCAAGGAAGAAAAATGACTTCTATCATTTTGTTGTTTGTTCACTTTCAACAAGTAATGCCGTGTCATTTCAGTCATTAATGAAAAGAGGAAAGAAAATCACCTTGAATGGCAGTAGTGAATAAATATCCCTGAAATTCAAATGGCTGAATTGTTTAAAACAGCAAGTCTCAGATGATCATTCAGATGATCAGATGTATTAATTGTAGTAAAGTATGTATACATCTATACATACTTTAAACACAAGTATACATCTATGAGCACATCAGAGTCAACCGTTGCACCCCCACTCCATTTGCCTTTTCTAATGAACCAATTAATTCAGAAAGCAGAGCATAATTGAAATGCAGACAGTAGAGTAATGCAAAAAAAGGTCAGCGAGTGCATTTTTTATGTCCCTGCTCCTTTAATACATCCATGATGATAACCCACACAGCTGACACTGATATATTTGAAATCACTCTCATCTTGGAGTGTTTAAATATGTACGATAGTCGACTGATGAACTGAGTAAAGATGAAAATCAGTGATTAGAATTGGAGTGATTCAAATTGGAGTTCCAGGTTAATAAAGTTTACCATCTTACAATTTCAATGTAGCTAAGAAACGGGTTAGGGTTAGATTAGTTAATAAACAGGGTTTGGGTTAGGGTAACTACATTCTAGGATGTATCCGAAAAACTAGTGTCCTAGAAATAAGGTCCTGCAGCTTCCTTTATTGCAGTAACATACTACTCTGTTCACCAGTGTCTAACTGTGTCTGTCTGCCGCAGTGATGGAGTACTCCAGTCCTGGAATCAGACTTCTGTCGCTATTCTCTGGACTCGTGACTCAACTTAGACTCACGCACTTATGACTTGGACTGGAGATTTATGAAATCGGACTTGAGCATTCATAGAAATAGGAGTCGGAAGTTGGATGAAGTTTCTGACTACTTTTATGTGTAATAGGTAGTTATGGAGAACTGGACTCAGACCCAAGTCTGACTCGAGTCACTATTCTCTGGACTTGTGACTCTACTTTGACTCAGGTAATGTTCACTTGACTCAGACTCTTTTTTGGTGACTCAGACTTGGACTCGGACTTGAATACTGGGGAATCGAGACTTGACTCAGACTCGACAGTTGGTGACTTGACTATTACACTGGTCTGCCGTTTAGTGCAGAGCAGGTAGTGTACAGTGTGTTTTTTAGGGCTTTTGACTGAAAACATCTGCCGGCTGCAACCTATGGTAAATGGACTGCATTTATACAGCACTTTTTCTAGTCTTAGCGACCACTCTCACTTTACACTTCAGGCACCATACACCAGCTCATCAGATAAACATTCATGCACATTCACAGCAACTTGGGGTTCAGTATCATACTGAAGGACACTTTGACATGTAGACTGCAGGAGCCAAGGATCGAACCACCGACCGCTCTAGCTCCTCCAAAAACAGCAAAATTGCAGGCTAATGTGCTAAAAGATGCTACAATTTGATGATTCTCTGTTGGTTTGTCACTACAAGTTGACCCCTTTTTACATACACTATATCCACATGTTGTAGTAGTAGTGTGATCCATTGTTGACCTAAAGAATATTCATTATAGCTGTAAAAGAGCACAGGGCTGCTTTCAGCATATTTTTGTTTTGTTACTCAATTCAGACTTTTAGTAAAATCCTGTCAAGCTTGAGCAAAAACACAAAAGCACATAAACAGACACAAAGACAGGACATCCTGTAAGTGTGGTGTTACTTCAATGTCCTGTTCTGAGTCTTATATGTCAATCTCAGCTAAGGTTAGAAAATGTCACCCTATAGCTCAACTTTCCACCAGTCCTTACTATCAGCTGCGCGTTGAGGACATTAGGGTCTGACTCCACTTTAAATGAAGTAATCTGCCTTCGTTGGAAAGAGGACAGACAGACCTGCACCAGACCACAGTTAGGTTAGAATGATGAACATTCATGTCTGGAATCTGTGGCAATTTGTGTATCATATAAAGCAGATGGTTATCAATTCTAACTCCTCATTAATAATTCAGCCTATGCAGCATGTCTTTGTTTTCACTCCCTCCTCCCCTAAATCCATCCCAACCTCACACCACAAATCATTTGGATGTGAAAGCTGAATTACCTTCCTCATCTAACATTGGAGGCCAAGAAAACTGTGAACAATTGTGAGCCAAGGCTTGGTGGTTGCTTGTGCTTGTGCTGACTTAGATTCCTCTCACTGGGAAAGTCTGATGCCTACACATAACAGATGGCAATCCTGGCTGTCTACACTCTAATCCTCAATTGTCAGGAGGATCACAGCCGTGTGTGAGTTCCCTCTACTGGGATAGAAATCCCTTGTCAGTTATTAAAAACCTGTGCAATGGGGAGAATTGTGCTGTAATATTTGGGTGATTCTATTTGGTGTGTTGATAGTTGATATTTGATGGCATCTGCTACACATCAGAAACTAGGTCAATACTTCTCCCAATTATTAGGTGTTATATACAGTAGGGGCCTATATACACTGGTAAACTTATTTTGTAGTCACAGTTATACCCCAACAGATCGAACAAAGTCTGTCTGACTGGGCTTACAATTTTTGTGACTAAATTTAAAGTGTTGGTTCCACGACATTTATTTAAAAGCAGAAAAGGGATTAAAAAAATGCAGCCAATTTGTTTGCAGAAAAATAGTTTGACATTTTGGGAAATGCACTTGCTTTCTTGCCAAGATTTGGATTTGAAGAGTGATTGCACTACGCTAAATGTGTAGCTACCACCAGCAGCTGCTTAGCTTAGCTTAGCATAAAATCAGTTTGATCACCTGCAGCTGGGATGGTGAAATATCTTACAGTGTAACTGAAAGGGGATACACTTAAATAACACAGCAGGCAAATACATTACTAGATTATTCTGTATTTATTGTATGAAATATTCCAAAATAATCTGGAAATACCGAAAGGTCTATAGCACTTTTTTCTCATCCTCTCCTGTCTAAAGCTGCTGTCTCTTTGGAAGCCATCTTCCTCTTTCATTTATGACCTGAAAATAATGCAGGGATTTTTTTTTCATTATTTTGTCCACCCTATTTATATCTGTGAGGGTAGGCTAACTAACAGAGACACCGCTCTGTATATTGCTGTTCAACAGCACCAGAAACTACATCCTCATAAAGTTGAATCAACATCTCTCTAAACAGTTTCAACACAAACTGAACATTTTAACCTTCATGAAGGGAGGATTTACTGCAGGACTGTTAGACTGCATTACTTGTAGCTAGGAGTACCTAATAAACTGAGTTATGACTATTGCTTCTTCAGAGTCACTAAAGGTGCACTTCATTCATAAGCTGCAGTCTCTGTTTTTATTTGTGAGTTTTCAAATTGTCAGTTACTTTATTAAATGTTTTCTGGTGTGTTGTTGCCCCAAAACAGCAACTAAAAAAAGTACACAGAGGCAGACACTCTTGAAAACCAGGATCCAAAATCTGTCCATTACTGATTAAGTGCTCAAAATAATAAATGATGTAATGACCTAATTGTGAATCTTGTTTTCTTTTTAAAGAGCACAGGCTTCTTTCATGCCAGAAATACTCCTGGGTCTCAGCACAATTAAAGGTCTGAACAAAAAGGATTTGAGACGAGGGTCAGTTGATTAAATCAGTCAAGGGCTTCTTCATCCCACCTGTGTGATTGAAATTATAAATATACATTAGTTAATATTAGTAGTACTTATATGCAATGCAGACATTTGTGTTCTGTCTGATTAAAACGAGGGCAGAGAGAGGGCCTAGCATGCTTTTTTGGACTGTCCTTTGGGAGGATACATGTCCAGGAAATCCTCCTCTAGCCATCCAATGTCTAAATCAATAAGAAGGCTTCACAGGAAAGAGGAGAAGCACTGACTTAATGTCAGACCTAAAATGGCCAAAGCCTTTTGACAGTGAGTGGAACATTTAAGTTATTTACAAGAAGTCCAAAAAACAACAAGATTTTTTTGGAAAATACTGAAAACATTTCTCGTTGTTAGTAGATTGTTAGTTTACTTAACATAATTAACTCAATTTAATAAGCTTTAGTGATATGGCACAGGTTAACAGAGGCACACAGCATTACTATAGCCTATCTGCACTTATAGCAATTGGTTGTTACCCCCAATATTGCCCTGTATTAGATCTAATATGCACATTGATCGTCCTTCCAGTAGATGGCACAGTTTAACTTGAAAGCCCAAAGATCCTCCAGTCTCTGTGTGACCCTCCATGCTGTTAATCATACATAGAATCAGCTAACATGTAAACACAATATAAGCACTTATGAGGAATGAACACATTAATCAACCAATGAATTAATATATAAATATAGTCGTCCAATTGTCCACCACTCTCTCTCTTGTTTTTTTAACACACAAATGCTGTCTTGTGTAACTCTTCCCTCCTCTTTCCCTGCCCATTTCTCTCCCTCTCCTTGCATCTCTCTCTCCCACACACACACACACACACACACACACACACACACACACACACACCTCTTCATCCTCTACAGCCCACCAGAAGCTGTGAATGGTAGACAGCTCTTCGTATTTTGCTCTGCTGGCAGAGTTAGTGGAGACTGAGCAGAGCGCACAGCTACAGTCACCTATCTTTTGATGTCGTGTAAATACCTAGAATAATTTGATATTGATATATATATATATATATATATATATATTATTATTATTATTATTATTATTATTAACGGATAATATAAGTGCTTTAAAAATAACTGAAATACGTGATTTGTTTTTGTTTTATTCCTAGGATTTACACGCGCTAAGTGGCCATGGCGCATTTTACGCACTGCAGGTAACCAGTGATTTTGAGGCTCAAACAACCCAAAACATGGATTAAACAGCAAGTCGTTTTCCTTTTACTTCAGGAGAGCTCAAATGGCGGCACTTCGTAGAAAATTTGGCGAAGACTACCAGGTAGTGAACACAAATCGGGCAGCCACTTTTTCTGCTCCGGTTAAGAAGAAACGCCAGCGCTTTGTGGACAAAAACGGTCGCTGCAACGTGCAGCACGGAAACCTCGGTGGAGAGACCAGCAGGTACTTCTCTGACCTCTTCACCACTTTGGTAGACCTAAAGTGGCGATGGAACATGCTCATCTTCATCCTAACGTACACGATCGCTTGGCTGGTCATGGCATCTATGTGGTGGATCATCGCTTATATCAGAGGAGACCTAAATCACGGCCACGACGCGTCCTACACCCCCTGTGTGGCCAATGTGTACAACTTCCCTTCAGCTTTTCTGTTTTTCATCGAGACTGAAGCCACGATCGGTTATGGCTACCGGTACATTACAGAGAAGTGCCCGGAGGGCATCATCCTCTTCTTGTTTCAGTCGCTGATGGGCTCCATAGTGGACGCTTTTCTCATCGGCTGCATGTTCATAAAAATGTCCCAACCGAAGAAACGCGCAGAGACGCTCATGTTCAGTCAGGACGCAGTGATTTCCCAGCGAGACGGCAAACTGTGCCTCATGTTCCGTGTGGGCAACCTGCGGAACAGCCACATGGTGTCCGCTCAGATCAGGTGCAAACTCATAAAGGTAAGCTCAACACCAGATCCTCTCTGATGATACTAACTCCCTGAAAATTAACCCAAGTGTAGGAACTGATGTAAATAAATCACACCTTCTTTCACCAATAAAGCAATATCAATTGCACCGAGTTAAATGAAAATAAACATTCAGTATAATTAACTTTTATAACTTATAAGACGCCCTGCTGAATTGGATAGCACCGTTTTCTCTCCACAGTGTGGAACACTTCAACCAAAGTATTGCATATTGTAGTATATGGAAATAGTAGAAGCTCAGGGAAAGTAAAAAAACTAACAGCCTTTTTTTTTGCACAATGCTGTACTCTTAATTCCCTTGACTTTCATTTCATCTGAGCCCAGAGGGAAAACAAATAGTTGCATATTGCAGGTTTACATTTTTTTTTCATTCAAAGCTTAATTGTAAGCAGGTCCCACTACACAATGTACGCCTTGTTAAACAAAACAGTCTGGTAGCATTACCATAATCCTTGAGCTGCAGGATGGTGAGGCTGAGTGGCAGCCAGGTGCATCTGAAACCACTGAGATAAGAACAGTAAAGGCTGTCGGTCTTTGTTGTAAGCGCTGCAGTGTGGATGGTTGACACTGCGTCCAGCATCAGTGGTGACATCTGGTCAGATATGTGTGTATCAGTAAGTGGATGTGATAGAGTGATGGCCCCATGGGGAAGAAAATGATGCTCAGTGTATCAGCAGTGAGAGGGAGCTTCACACACTACCACAGATTGCTGGAGTCAGTAAAACAGCACTCCTGGGAAAGACCATGCAGGCATAAAAAGTATTTATGGCATCCATAAAGAAATGCATTATTTTCTTTCTTCTCTTTAGGTTTTCTTTTTTTTTTTTTTTCAACAAAAAAGGACAGCTGTTGGGCAGTCTAATGATGCAGGCAGGGAGGGAGGCAAGGCAGACTGAGCTATTCCACAGTTATAAGCATTGAGGAGGAAGTGAACAGCCCATAGGCATAAAGTACAATCACACATGTCAACGTCAACTTCCCTCATCTCTCCTGTGTGTGTAGGCTCTCGGCATCGCAATCATCTCTCATCTGTGCAACAAACCAGCACACTGGAACTCATACTAATTGGATTGTATGTGATTTTTTTTTAAACAATGGCACGCAGAACTAGAAGAAAAAAAATCAGGATTTGTGTTATTTTAAAAAAAGAAAAGAAAAAACGTTATTAATAATAATAATAATAATAATAATAATAATAATAATAATGACTGAGGCTCATGGATTTTATTTTTATACTGGAGATCCTCTTTTCACCTTTCCTTCTGGACTGCAAGAAATAAAATCTGTATAAATTCCAAGACCTCTCTGCCAACCCCACATCTTTTTTACACTCCCTCTCTGTGAAATACAATAAATACAGCTGTGTGCTCCTTAGTGTTTTTTTCAGTTTTGCTCCAGGGCTTTGTGATCTAAGACTCTCTCACAAAGACAGAATTTTTGAAGCAGCTCTGTCAGAGTACAGAACACAAAAAATAAATGAGTCATGAACAAAGATGTGTTTAGGCTAAACACACCTTTAGATATTACACATCACATACAATGTTTAAAAACTCAAATAATAAAACTTAAGTAGTCACATTTTAGACTCAATGCTTTCAGTGCAGTCCCTGTATAGAAATGTTGGTGGAGCTGTTGAGCTGCAACCCTCTTCAAGTCATACCTCATCATATAATACTCAGCCATTACTGGCACAGGAAGCATTTTAACTTGTATGGAAACCGTGTGTGTTTATGTGTGTGAGAGTTTGTGAAAAAGTTTTTGTGATGATTTATATAATACATCAAGCTGCATCTTAAAAAGGGTGAATGAACAGCTCTCTGGCATAAAATCTAACCAGATGCACCCAAAATCTTCTATGGTTAAAACTAAACTATTTCTTTGACACCACCTCATCATATAAAAGCTTAAATGAATTGCAGTTCCCGGGCACAAGCACCAGAGTTCGGTTTAACCTGACCAAACCAAACCGGTTAGGTGTGAAAGCATGCTTATGCCACATCCCCACTGCATAGTACGGCAAGGCTCTAGTAAACTCGACTCCCTCTTTTTTGGTTTTCCATTTGCAAAAGTTGTGGCTAGTACCTGGTACTTATTTTGGTACCACCTGTTAGACGACGAAACCTGTTAGAATTTGAGCCAGTTGTTGGCACTGCTGTGTTTGGACACCAGAGCCCTGCTCAACGGTCGTGGACGATTACTGGGTGACAGCAAAAAGAAGGGAGACAGACCAATGGAAGCTGTCATACAAAGTCCCACCATAAGCAGTTGAAATGCAGCTTGGCAGGGCATCCATGACAGCCTCAGAGTGCATCCTGGTGGAACATCCTAGCTAAAATATACTTTAGGAGGATAGAGAGAATGAAGGAATTGACTGAAAGTGATAAAAAGTGGTGAAAGAGCTGAAAGGAGAGTCTCACAGTAAGAGAGGGGAGACATAGAAACAATGACTAATTTACTTTTTTCTTAATATTGTCATTGTGTGAGTGGTGCCTTCTATTTCAGAGACATACAAGGGAGAGAAATCCTCTCGGCTGTACAGTATACCGTATCTCCTCAGAGGATTGCGCGATGGGCTATATAAACTAGTCACTGGAATTGATTTCCATTTCTTATCTAATAAAAATATAGATGCAATTATAAAATCATGTTGTGGAGGGCTGGGGAAAGACCTTAAAGCCCAGCAGATTAGCGAGCCAGAGAACCGGAAAACCTTAAGACTCTGGACTGCTCACGCTACGCTTTATATAGGATGTTTTGCTGTAAGAGTGTGCAATGCATAATCACAATGCATAATCACAATGCATAATCACAATACACACACACACACACACACACAAGTTTTCTTTCCGAGGCATTCAAAAGAAGGCATGTGCGAGGTGGAGTGTGTGTTATTTGTAATGTCTGAGCCAGCAGACTGAAGTCAGAAATAATACATTATTATTCTTGACTAAACACTACATCTTCAGGCTCCTGACAATAATAATGTATGAGCCTCGTTACAGTAATTTCCACACCCAAGTAGAAAATCAGAGGCAGCACAGTCACAATAAAACACATTTTTGATCAAGAACATTGTGACACCATTTCTGCCACAACAGCAGTTAAAGTCACTACTGTAAGTGTCATATTGAGGATTAAAACACAGGAAGGAAACCAAACCAAAGCAAACCAGAGCATAAGATATAAAAAGAACATTCTAGGCATTTATCTCCAAACAACATCTAATACCAGTTTTATCCTGGTTTGACTGATCTGATACTTTGGTGAAGCATACACCTGTACAGACACCCAATCAGTATGACTTCACATGCATCCTCACCAGATTAACAATGAAATCTAGCAGGTTCTTACTTTTGATACACCATCTCGCTATTAGATTTTTCAGAGCAGCCCATTATCCATAGAAATTGACTTCATATTACAAGTCTGCAGCAGACGATTTATGTAATAGCTGGCTCTTTAGTGTTACCAGTTAGTGCTGCAGTGTACACTTCAGTTGCCTAACCTTAACTTTAAAATAATTGCCATGTGCACATATTACAGAAATAAATAAGTGAAATAATGTTGGCACTGAATGTTTAAAAAATGTTGTCATGCAAAATCAAAGTAAATTCTGGCGAAAAAGTGGTCTTTCCTAAACGTTTTGACCATAGTTATCAGATTTTTGAGTTCTGACTTCAGTGAGATGGAAATATGAACATTAATTGGTCAGTCAAAATTTGGATGGTCCATGATACAGAAGTTTTCCCAGCAGAAAAGAAGAAGAGATGCAGCAGAAGACTCAATTATGTGTGTGAACAGCTCATTATTGCACACATAAACCTGAGAAAAACTAGCAGACATATTTTCCTGGGTTTGCCCACAGCTAATTGTTCGTGTTATTGTGTGAAAGGATAATAACAACCAAAATATCCAGTTCAAAGTAAAAGTAACTTAGACCACACTGACCCGGTGAAATCTTTCATTTTCCTTTTGGCCCTCTATTCACTGTAAGCCGACGTTTTCACACGTGAAAAAAAGCCTTTTCAGATATGCTTTCTAGAGTGGATACATCTGCAAATGCTCGCCTCACGATTAGTGGGAAATGGTCAGCCCGGCCAGGAGCCGAGTGGCAGGAAAATGAGTGCAACTTTTTTTTCTTTTGCCGCAGTCAATACAGCCAATTTACACAGAACAGGTGTTGTCATTATGAAGTGTTTCAGTTCATTATGTCGTAAAATAGTGAATTGTAGCAGCACAGGAATTGCTGTTCACCTGGATAACAGCTTTTATGCAGTAGCTTTTATGAGTTTCAATCAAATTACTACTTTATGCGTGTTCAGTTGCCTAAACGTAAACATTTATATGATTGAGATGATTGTTAAATTGTGAGTTTGGCTGTAACAACACAGTGTAGGTGACTGTGGAGCAAAAGAGAGGACACAACAGAAGTTTAACCAGCTGTGACAGAGCAACCAGGCTGTCTTTGATGTTGACCGTAATGCACAATTTTGTTTTGTTTTTGGACCGAAAGAAGCAGGAAGAAGAGACTTAGATCATTTCTGAAAACGGCCTAAAAAAGTTAGTGTGGAAACATCATTTTTACACCTAAAGACATTTTCAGATTTAAAATATGTGAATTTAAAATACACTGTTTTCCATTACTTTTTCCTAACTATTGAACTGTTTATCCATTACTTTTAGCTAACTGAACCTCTCTGCTCGCTTGCTTATTAGTCTTCAATTACAGTTGACGCCAAAGTGATCATACAATTGAATCAACAAATCTCTAAAACAGTTTCAACAAAAACAGAAAACTAATACAACAGTCCTGCAATACAGTAAATCTAAAGAAAATTAGACACACCTAGCAAGTGTAATCTGTGACACATTTACAGTACATGTTTACACATTCACAGTTTATGCGACCACGAGAAAACCAAGCAGTCCATCCCACGTTTGTTTCACCAATTCATTTGACTCTAGATTTGATTTAACCAATTAATCTCACTCAGTCTTGGTTGGATTGGGTGAAATGTTAGATGATGGCTCAAGCCTTTCTAAATGCACTGAGCAGGCAGAAGGTATCTGGCAGCAGGGAAGTCTGTGTGATTCAGCTAGCTTGTCTGTCAACCTGATTGCCTACAAGCTCCTTCAACCCCCTCTCAGGCTACTGATTGATGAAGGCCCGGCAGAGCATGGAGTGGAGTTGGGTTGGGTAGGAAGATCATGTCACTTTAGGTCTAATAAATTCTATTCATCACCTGTCTTCATCCATTAACATCATCCACACCACGGAAATGCTACTTTTGTTAGAATGAAACAAAACCCTGATGCCTTTCTAATGATAATGAGCAGCTGACAGGTTGGTGAGTAGTCACACGTGATGTGTATATGTGTTTGTGTGCATGTAGTGTTTTTGCTGCACAATTTCCCCAAAAGCATAATTGAAAATTATTAATAAAAGTCCCAGTTTTGATACTTCAGAGCTCGGGGAGAGAAATTTGTTTATTTGTTGGAGTGTGGGATTTACATGAAAAACAAAACAGTAGACAAGCTCAGCTATCTAAGGATCTCTGTGCTGGGAGACGCGTAGGAGAGTGCCAACGGGGTCTGTGTAAGGAGCTTTGCCTGTCAACGTTTGCATACAGGCATCCATCATTTTACTCTTCAGCAACAATGACAGACAATGAAAAGCAGAATTTCCCTTAGCTAGCATGAGATAACCCACATCCACCCAAATGGTATTCAGTGGCCTGTAAGCACCTGAACAATGCCGCCCCCTGACATGAAAGTGGTTCTCCAACATAAATCCAATTGATATTCACAGGAGATAGAAATAGAATGCAAGGTTTTCTGGCAATGCAAAGCTTATTTACTCTCACACTCACAGTGTGCCTCTCGTAGGTGATAAACTGACTCTGACTGGTAGCTGCTGCTGTGCAGGTAAAGTTTGGATGAGAGAGAAGCAGTGGTGGAAGAAGTATTCAGATCCTTTACTTGAGTAAAACTACTAATACCACACCGTAAAAGTACTCTGCTACAAGTAAAAGTCCTGCATTGAAAATGTTACTTAAGTAAAAATATGTATCATCAGGAAAATGTATTAAAAGTAAAAGTACTCAATGCAGAAAAATCCTCACATTTTATAAAAACTGGAAACGATCAAAACAGTTCTGTCAGTGTCTGTCAGTGTTTAATCGTCTAATCATTTCAGCTGAACTTGTAGGCCTAGATATTGTATTGTATTATAAAAGAACAGACTCAAGTAAAAGTACCTCAAATATTTACTTAAGTACAGTACTGGCGTAAATGTACTTACCTACATTTCATCACTGGAGAGAAGGCAGAACCAGAGATGTTGTCAACCCAATTTATGAATGAAAATCTAATGCTCACCCTCTGAAACCTGACATAAATCCATATCTTTTTATCCTTGAGTCCTGCAAAACTATCTGATAAAACAGCCAGTAAGGAAATATATAAATAAATATGATGTTTGCTATCAAAATAATTTTATGATATGGGATCATAAGTATTCTAACATTGGAGCTCATTTTCTGCTCATGGCTGTGTTTTTTAACATTTTTCAAACCCCCAAAACATGAGCAAAGTAGAAGGAATAGCATCAACATAAAATACACTGCAATTGTTAGTATGGCTGGCTAACTTACCACATACAGTGGTAACCTAACGTTTACTCCTAAGGCCAATGAGCACATTAACCAGAAGGGCAGTCGGAGAGGGCATGCCCTACCTCACAATGTCAACGCAGTGTGAATTTTCCCAATTGGGAACTCATTTTTCCAATTATTCTGACACCCCATGATTGCAGCACAGACGCCCTATCTTGCAATGTTAACGAAAGTGATATGTGATTCGGATCAGCTCCAAAATGTAATGGTTCTTCCTTGGCCCATACTATACCCTTCCACTAAGTTTCATGAAAATTGGGCCAGTAGTTTTTCTGTAATCCTGCTGACAAACAAACAGACAAACAAACCGAAAACATAACCTTCTTGGTGGAAGTAAAGTTTGTGGGTTTATAGTTTATGCTAAAAAAAGTCCTGTTCACAACGTGCACATCCATTGTGATGTAACATTATCTCCCCACTGTGTAGAATCCGGTCCTGTATGCTAACAGAGTTTAGGGTTATGGTATGGTCTGTCCTGCTCTTTATTGGATTCAGAAATGTTAACACTCCAGCCAACGCTACCCAGGATAGCTCCTTATCCAAAAAGACTTGTCTCTTTTAACGTTAAAAGTGAAACCTACTGTTCATAAGTAAGAACAAGTATGTAAGCTAGTGGAGTAGTTAAGGTTAGGATAGCCGATTGGTCAGGGGATAGGACCTGAACAAATCGAGTTCCAGGTCTTGCCTAGAACTACAGTTGGATCCATAATAACCCATCATCAACTGGTGAGGATGCATACTTTTTGGCTAGGGCCTGTTAGCTTTAGCCTCTTTTTGTTAGCATGATATCACGTAGGCCTACAGTACTGTATGTAGCCTTCAAAGTGCATATTTAGGACCCTCTTACAAGATTCTCATTACAAAATGAGTCAGCTGGAAACATTTGAAATAAAGCAAGAGCCAACCAACTCATAGAGCTAACGTTAGCTACATCTAATAAAATCTGGCATAGCAACTGTAACTATGGGGGGCATGGCAGACTTTATAGGGACAGTAATACCAGATTAATGTAATGTAAGTTACAGTGTGTTGAAATCAAAGATGTTCTTTTTTATTTTCTATTTCATTATCACCCCATGTGGGCCTGAACAAACAGATCTAGATGACATTGACTGAAAGAGGAAACTGCCTTTGTGGAAACGTATGTAATTATTTTTAAGGATTAACAAGAACAAAAGCTCCAAAAATGGAAGATATGGTTGTGGAAAAAGGGGGTGGGATTGTGTGTCTGTCTGTCTGTGTAGGAGATGATTATGAAGCTGTGTGATGCATGGAGGAATAATGTGTGCGTGGGTGGGTGGTGCCTAATTATTTGCTGATGTGAAATAAAAGGAGAAAAGGGGAAAAGTGACTAAAACTTAGCTTTTGCTATTAAATTCTTTATTAGAAAATAAACTTGACACTGATTTTGTTATTTTAATGTTAATTGTTGACTTAAAAAGAAAGTTTCCCAAGTAGGCCTATGCAGAATTTGTGTAATGCTATTTTAAGTAGAAAAGAAAGATACTGTATGTATGTAAAATCACAGAATGAAGTGTTTCTTCTCACCCTTACCACAATGGAAATCTACCTTGCTCCTCATTATTTTATAATGTGGTGATTTGCAAAGATAATCTTGACCTTTGAAGGTCAGATTTCAAGTGTGAGGGAGTGTGCAGGAATGGGTGACACAGACTTCTACGTATGGGAAGCAAACAAGAAGAGAAAAGGTGAACAGATTGATTAGACAGAATAAGACAGGATAGTAGAAAATACATCCAGGACCTTGGTGCTGAGCTCCAACGTCATCTGGGCAATTAAATGCTTCCGCACCAGTTAACTGTGGGCAAGTCCTGTCCAAACACGGCTGTCTCAAACGTCCGCCTGCAAGTCTAAAATCTACGTAAAGCGCCAAGCAAGCGTAAAGCGTCTGTGGCCACTGCAAACAAGGCACCAATGGACATTTGAGATAGACGGGGAGAGAAAACATCTGCCATCACCTTTTTAGGAGGTTGATATACATGTATTTTTACAGAATCACCCCATCACACCTTTAGACTGAAAGTTGAGGTGCTTGTTCTACTTGTACTCCTGTAGTTCCCTTTTCTGCTACCTTAGACTTTCAAACCATTGCATATAAAGTCTAATGCACTGTTACATATATCCAGTGGCTTGTGACTCCTTACAAAAACAAAGCAGTCTAGTTGGGACGTTACATTTCAGATGTCTATGAGTTATCAGTTCCACCAGACATCTAAACGTCTCATATGGTTTCATTTAAGTAACAGTTAGAGGCCCAAAGAGGTGAAATTATCTAATATTTCACAAGAAAGCGACTCTTAGAGAAAAATCCAATAAACAACCCATTTGGGTATCAGAACATTGTTTTTTCTTCATTCCTCCCTGATTAATTATCTTGTGATCCCTCTGATTTATCTTATCTCAGATTTATTTATAGGTTGGGGGTATATAAAGCAGTTAGAACTGGCTCCACCTCAACAAACTACAACAGTAAAATGCTGATTTTAAATTGATGCATCAGTATTAACCATCTAATAATGTCATATATGATGTAAGTCACATTTTTCTGCAGAAAGAGTACTTATCCTTTTGATACACTAATACATTTAAATGCAGGACATGTAATGTACTTGTAAAGACATGTTTTTACATTGTGCCATATTTTGACTCAAGAATCTTCCTTACTCTGCTTTGTGATGACATGCATCTTTTCTATCTTTATTTCACTTTCTTGTCTCTCTCGCTCTCTCTCTCGCTCTCTCTCTTGCTCGCTCTCTCTCTCGTCTTTCTCTCTCTCTCTCTCGTCTTTCAGTCCCGTCAGACACCCGAGGGTGAGTTCCTGCCTCTTGACCAATGTGAACTGGATGTTGGTTTTGGGACGGGTGCAGACCAGCTCTTCCTGGTGTCTCCGCTCACCATTTGCCACGAAATCAATACCAAGAGCCCCTTTTTCGACTTATCCCAGCGCTCCCTCATGAACGAAGAGTTTGAGATTGTCGTTATCCTTGAGGGCATTGTGGAGACCACCGGTGAGGGATTCTTCCTGAATTAAACTCCTTTTCCCATCACTTCTTTCACCTCTTTCCTTTTATGCTTCTATCCCATTCTCATTTCTTACCTTCTTCACTCTCAATCTAAATGTAAATTCCTATATTAATATGAATACACATAAACATTCCTGTCTAATAGATATTCATAATGTAACTCTGGGAAATCTCATTTCCCCTCCTAAGTTTTGCATATTTGGACGCGGAACCTGAGCAAAAAAAGTGAGAATGACAACAACATATAAGACACCCTGATTGAATTATGAGGGATATTTTATTACTGCAGGTTTATGTACACCCTATGCATAATAAAAGCCTGTGGTCATAGATGAGTGTCCCTTTGATGAATGACCCGGGTTTTAGTCGAAGTTCCACTCACACATTTTTCAGATGACAGCTGAGAGCAGAGGTAATTCTGAGCCTGTGAGACATTGTTATACAGCCGCTGCTGTAAACTACAGGCAGCCATGCTGGAGTACTCTCACTGTTCTCTCTGTTGCATATATAACAAAATGATTCTTCCCTCAAGTCCAATACGAATAAATCCTAAAAAATCTCCCTATTTTCATTTTAGCGCTGCTTCTATCCATCCTCCATAACCCTCACTTTGCCGCTGCTGTAGAAGAAACCACAGATCAGAATAGGCTTAGAGCAGGAGGGATCAGCAGGGAAGCGTAGAGGCATGCATGCAACGCAGTCTGTGCTCCGTTTATAAAACCATTAATCAGGGTGCATCCAGAAGTTTAGAGTTGCAGTGCTGTGGTACTCAGAGCTGAGGAGTAAAGGAGGGAAGACCCTGGCAGTGCCACCTCCAGTGGACCACGATATCCCATCATCCTCACAATGAGTATGTTTACATGCACACCAATATTCCACTATTATTCAGAATATGACAATATTCCGAATTTGATACAGGTCATGTAAACAGCATTTTCCGGTTGGATATTCCGAATAAGGCCTTTTTCCGAATATAGCATTTTACGATTGAGACATGTGGGATATTCCGGTATTATTCGGGTTTTAAAGGCATTCTTTGGACATGTATACAGCGCATTTGGAATATGCGTCTCAATCTGGGTTTTTACCGCAGTTTATGGCCTCGTGCCTGTTTATGGCTTATGGTCAGCTCTGTGCGTTGCTATGGTTGCTGTATACAAACCAACCAGCCAACAGTTTGCGAGGCTGCAGACCCGATAAAAAGGAGAAACACAGTTACAGTTTTCAGAATAAGGGCAAAACCCGGAATATGATGTGCATTTAAAGCTGAAGAGAATGACTGGATAGATAGAAAGTAATCTCTATAGAACATATAATCTCCATGTTACTGCATTTATTTTTTTTACGCTGAGTGACTTAATACTGTCACAAAACTAGGCTAAACATCATCACTGTATTGACTTGAAACATTTCTTTGTTGAGAAAGAAATGACAAAAATGAAGCCATCATCTAATCAATCTAGTCCTGGTAATTGAGAATGTCTTGAAATCAATGAGTGTGTTTACATAGACATTCAGGTTATGATAATCTTTTCTGGATATGATGTTGACATAAGCACAGAGAAATTGGGTTATTCATATCCCTGTATACATAATAAATACTAGTATCCCGGTTACTGGTTGCTGCAGACTATATGCACACGTGCCTGTGATGTTTACAAAACAAACCAACCCACACTGTACATTTACAGTAGAAAGGAGCCTACCTGGTCCGAATACCTGAATATCATTTAAACCCTAAAACCACAGCAGAACAGAAAGCATACCATACTACAAACCTTTGTAAACTATTTAGTATAGGGTACTTAAGATGGTTTGATGTAGGTCCCTTTACTCCTTTTTGCTCTGGAATATGGATTCCATCTGTAGGTTACACTTTCATTAATATGCAGATGACACACACCTCTCTGCAAGTGTATGTTTATTTAGATTCTTGCTAAGTAACAGTGGCCAGATTCAAATGGAGTCGAAGCATCACAATGTGCTATGTAAACAGTGCCAGTGAAGGCTACTGCCAGGAATTTTACATAAAGTCGTCTTCAGGGACGCCCTTCTCACTGTCTGCCAAGTGTTTGCATAGTTGTGATGAGGGCTTTTATTTTTATGCAAGATGCAGTCAACATTAACCAGCTAGTTGAATACCCATAGGACACCTGAAAGATGAAACAAAACTGGCATGCCCATCAGGCTTTAAACCCACAAGCTTTCACTCACCGCATCGGTATTACTGCTGTTTTATGTATCCACCGTCTTCAGAAATACAGTCATTCTCCTGGTAAGAACAGAGAATACAGCTGTACATTATCGTGGACTCACCCTTGTGATTAAAGCCAAGCCTCTAGGCTAATTAGGAAATTAAAATAACCTTTGTGTAAATGTAGAACTGACTTTCCTGTGGATGAAGATGAGTAGTGAGCCTGGAATAGCATAAGGCTATGACATAACACTGCACATATCATCCCTCAGAGGGACAGGCTTGACTCCTACAACAGCTAACTGTGGTGTTTAAAAGAAAAGCTCAGGTGGAAGCTGAGCCACTGAACCAGAACAAATATGTACTAGGTGCTTACTGATTGCGAATGACCAAACATCCAAATGTCAAGAGAATTATTTTACAAAAGGTCAAATGGAATAAAAGTTTAAGATGTTTGCGAGCTGTTATAGTGTACTGAGTGGTCACACAGTCACTAACATTTCTATAAATCCTTATATTATTAATATTATAGACAAATAATAAACAACTGCCGAAAGAGCATGATATCAGTTTGTCAAGAGATGATTGTCTGTGAACTGAGATTCAGGCCAGTACAATTCACTATGAACAAGTTACAATAAAGACCTGTACTGACAGGACCCATGGCTCTTGACATTGATGTATTGATGTGTGAACGGGGACTGCTTATTGGGTTGATCAGATTTAACCTGGCAATTATCATGACCAACACAGGCCACACTCATAACAAGCACCTCACCTTACACCCATGTTAACAGTACACAACAATGGGAATCACTCACCATTGCATGGAAACAAATAGCACTGCAATGACCTTCAGGAAAGAATATTTGAAGACAGATAAATGTCACATTAAGATGTCCTTTATCTCATATCATATGATAGTTATTCCATTTCAGTACATTAGAGGTGACATGCTTAGAATATGGAAATAGATAAAGTAGTAATTTTAGTTGGTAGTAATACCCATTTATCTGCTTCCAACAACCATTTGGGTAAGAATTCTTCCCAGTGGATTTACTGTATTCAACCTCCAGTATGTGACTACATCAGACTAGGTGGTAGATTGCACAGGAAGGAGCATGAAGCAGTGCTTCCATTAACAATAAATAAGAGCGGAGTGGAAAAAGAGGTAATGGGAGGGAATACTGCCCAGTCACATTCCTCCTTATTAGTCAACAATTGTTTTGTTGGAGTCAAACCCCATTTATTTATGTATTATCACTACCCTGTCACTCTCCTGTAGGTATGACATGCCAGGCACGAACGTCTTATACAGAGGATGAGGTTTTATGGGGCCATCGCTTCCTGCCAGTGATGTCCCTGGAGGAGGGCTTTTTCAGGGTAGACTACTCTCAGTTCCACAGCACGTTCGAGGTACCGACACCACCGTACAGCGTCAAAGAGCATGAAGAGAAGAATTCACTTCCCTCGCCTCTATCCACTCCCACCCCCACACTGACTGAGAGCTATGGTGCCCGACGTGACCGGGTGTTTTCCGTGGATTGCATCAACATATCAGAGGAAAGGAGGGGAGGGACTGGGGGTCGCCTGCCGAGCAAGCTGCAGAGGATGAGTTCATCCGGGAAGGAGGACCTGCAGAGGAAAGTGCTGCTGCTCAGCTCCCAGCACTCAGAGAAGGCCTGCAGCACAGGAGACCTGCCACTGAAGCTTCAACGCCTCAGCTCCTCGCCGGGGCCCGAGGCGGAGAACCGGCTGCAACTCAAATCCCTCAAGGTGGGGTTTGAACCCATGACCCAGTCTACTGGAGACCTGTACCAGCACAGCCCAATGCCCAAACTGTCCCCTTCTCCGGTCCCCATGCACAGCCCACTGCTCTCAGCCAGAGGGAGACCAGAGGACAACCTGCCAGCAAAGCTACGGAAGATGAACGCTGACCGCTGAAACCCAGACAGCCCCATAACAACAAACTTCCACAGACCTCTGACCACAGGTAGACCGGAGGACACGCGCATGGAAACAAATTCAGAGATGTACCTCTGGAAGCTTTGATAGGAAAAAGGCAGATGTTTCACTGACAATTTATTGATATGTTTTTTTTCTTGAGACACAACCTTTACTGAAATTACTGTGGTATTTGTGTTTCATAGCAGAGGCATTCATGCAGGCTTTTGTACACACGAAACAAGAACAAAAACACAAATTTCATGCTTAATGTAAAATTGATAATTCTGCAAGAGTTATGCATATATACACTAAATCCATGTATGCACCACTACACTTAGTAGTCAATCTTAGTTTTATCTAAATATGTTAGTTAGTTAGTTAGTTATGTTTTATTTCTGTGTCATGCCAAACATTTTGGCCCATCCCACATGGGATTACAAGACACCACAAATTTACTTATTTAACAAACATCTTCCTGTCACATATACAAATCATTCGGAGAAATACATGAATACAAATATATACATATATACACGTACACACATACACATACACACACACACACCACATTCTCATCTACAATTCATCTCAATAAAGAGCTTTTTTCCTCTTCTCCCAAGCTTTATCTAGATAATTGGCTAATTTATATGTTTCATATGTGAACAGCCATCTCAGTCTTTGAGCATCATCCATATTTACCAAGTCAATCTCAGCTTTTATCCTACGAAACAAAAAAAATCACGCTGTTCACAATAAAAAGGACAATAGAAAACAAAATGGAATTCATTTTCTATATCATTCAAACAACACATGGGACAGATCCGTTTTTCCTCTTCTACATTAACATATCGTCCTGTTTCAATAGTTAAAGGCAAAACACCAGATCTCACTTGAGCACATAAAAGATCTTTGCCTTTTTGACAAATCTCGATAAAGATGAATAATATAAAGATGATAATAAATGCTGTTTCTCTTCCTTGTGTTTTTATTGTTGTCACACCAAAGTTGAGTTGTTACAGTTTTGCCAGATGTCAATAATGGCAAGCAACACTTTTCTCAGTGGATAAAGTGCATATACCATAAGAGAGAGAGAGAGAGAGAGAGAAAGAGAGGATAATGTGCTACGCTACTGCTGAGAGAGAAATATGAAGTGTTTTTATTGGAGAATGGAGGCTGATTATAAATAACCCATTGTTCCAGACGAGAGTAATGTGGTCACTGAGGCATCATGTCTGACCAACACACAATGGATGGAAACAATGGACAATACCACAATATTTGCTTAGTATCCATTTATCCAGGTATGTAAATACAGATTTTATTTAAAGTCATATTTGGTCAACAGTGGAAATGTCTATCAAACAGCACAATATCCTGTTCCTGACCAGAACCATAATGTCTTTCAACAATTACAAACTGAGCTTAGAGGAACAGACACAGACCCAAACTAAATCTAGGGATAAACACACCACAGTGAATGGATGTAACTCCACAAAAAGCTTCTTTAGCACCACAGTATCTGAAGTACTTAGAACGCCTTAATTTTACCACTACAGCAGCACAAAGACAGGAAAATCAATGCAAGATGGAGATTTTCCCTGCTTTAACTGCACACTCGCAATGACCCTCCCCCTCTCATTATGCATCTGCAGCTTCGACCACCCTCTCAATTTACACGTAACTGCTCCGTATACTCCACCAGACAAGCACGAGCACATGCCACCGGTACCATTTCACATTATGTACATACAATTATATGTATAAATAATGCACCCCAAATGTATCAATAGTGGCCCATAGCTCATTTCTGCCCAGGGCCCTTAAGCAGTTCAATCCAGCCATCCTCACAATTGCCTTCCTGCTTGTGTGAATAAATCACTGTATTATTATAATTGAAGTGATTAACAACACCTATGTGTCAAGTCTTAACAGAGGACAAAAAGCAATTAGACGATCCAAATGACGATGGGTCCTTCTGTACTTTCTCAATAATTTCACATCATTCTACTTACATCCCAAGAAATTGGCCTCATACTGTATATAAGTTGACGACACCGATCGCCACAGAATTAGTGTTATTATTCTTCATGCAGCGATACAGTTATTCAGCAATGACCCTTCGTGTGTGACAACAGGAATTATAATTTCAAGTGGAGCCGACACGAACCGTTCGCTGCAGGGATAGGCTGAACAGGGCAGCACTGGGAGGAGACGGAACAAATGCAATGTAGGTTCTAAGAAATATTCCTCTGAAAACCCAATCATGTCTCTGTAGGGAAGACAGGGTCATTTTGTTCTTTCTAATGGAATGACAGAACGGCTGCGTGTAATGATGGGCTCTTTTTATTCTCTTGGCTTTCACTCACTGCACACATCACTGTCACACTTCTCTTTTTTTTCTCTCTCTCTATCCCCTTCTCACACACACACACACACACACACACACACACACACACACACACACACACACACACACACACAGTAAAATACAGTACAGGAAGAGTATGATTAAAAGTCTTTCGAAAGAGCGAGATTAAAAAGTAAATTACTTTTCAGTGTCTGAAGATGGATTTCAAATAAAGTCTCAGAAAAAGTTGTCATGCTTCTGCTAAGGGCTGTGAAAAGTGGGAAACAAGGGGAGAGGGGGGTGTTCTCTTTTGCAGTGGAGCCTCTAATGTCGTGTGCGTGTGTGCGTTTGCATTTGTGCGATCATATTTCGTCAAGATGCACGCCTGCGTGTGACAAGTACAATTTCACAGAAGAGGCAGTGTCAGACAAACGATGTCCGGGGAGGAAAAGTGCTTATCGGGCACAATGTAGCAAGGACACGCGGCCGTGAAACAGCAGAAAGGAACCAAAAAGAAATAAATGGATAAGAAGTAAGTAGATAAATGGAGCATAGAAGAAAGCCATTACTCATGTTTACAGGTATGAGACTCATACGGTGTACCAGTGCATGGAGTTACTGCCAGGAAGTGTGTGTGTGTGTGTGAGAGAGGTTAACAGTGCTATTTATTGTTTGCTGTCAAGTTGTGCTTTATGATGCTGGTAACTTTTATTAATAAACACATCTCCAAAATCCAAATCCTACACATGCTGACAACTCAGACTCAGGATATTATACTGAAATATAAGCCTTTCATTCAACTTAACATTATTTCCCGGTTTTCTCTGTTATTTTCCACCATTCTGCTTATTCATCATCGAAATAAATTCATTCCCCCCTCCCCAGATAGGCAATGCATAAAATGAATGAGTGAATAAAAAAACAATAATTTTATATGGCTTTTGGGTTTATATTTGACCTAATGGTTCACACTGTGATATGAGTCATTTTTTGTTAGTTTTGTAGCTGCTTATTTTGTAATGGATGCACTGCTATTCCTGGGCTTTCCCATGCAAAATGCCCTGATGACGAGATGTGTTTAACATTGTCCAATTGTGTGGAGTAAATAAAAGAAAGAGTTCTGTCTATGATTATATTAGATTTTGCATAAATTGCCATATCTTGATCTACATGAATATTGGAAACATATTCTTATCAATAGCATGATATTGATTTCAGCTTTGTTGCTCAGTCCTTTAGCCTGTTATGTTTACATACACTGGCTCAGGTAGCATTTGTACAAAAAGTACCAACACAACAGCACAGCCTCTGAAGCTGCCAGGTGTACAACTGGAAACAAATGAGACTGAATATTGTACTTTGCAGCCATGATGCCTTGCAGCTAGCTGAGCAGTGTGATGTTGAATTCCTTCTCTTTGATCACTGCACTCAGGAAGACCAAATCTTCCAAAAAACAGATATCGTATAACACAGCTGCATGCCAGAGCGTAACAGAGCACAACGATTCAAACAAAAAGCGCATCCTGCTGTTTGTCAAAAACGTAATGATTGTCTATGAAGGAAATAGTACATTTGAGTGTGCCTGAGTGAAGAATAGAGCTCACAGCTATTGATTTCTCATGAGGGGACATGACACCTCAACAGTCATCGTGCTAGGTTTGCTACACACTTCTCTCTGAGCTGTAGATGGTCCTCCCTACACCAGCTGTCAGCAGAGTCAAATAATTATCCAAGCCTCTGAGTATAGCATTGCGTCGCAGGTCATGGGTCGGGTTGGGGCAGTGAGACAGGTATTGATTGGTCCTTCGATTTTTATCCTAGTTGCATTAGGAGGAGTAATGAGAGGGATGTCCCAAGAGGATGCTCGGATTACGCTTCATTCCAGCACTTGAGCCCAGTCATAGATGCTAGCTTTGAAGAACCAATATTTACACACTCCCAACACATGGCCCATAGGGGAGTATTATGGTAATATATACAAGGGAAAATCAATGCAGTCAGCTATTCATTATTTTCAAAGCATGTAAATGGGGGTTGTCTCCACTGTAAAGCAGACACATTAAAATTAAAATGCTACACAGAAAGATTTGTGTGCTGATGTTATTTAGAATCTTTATTTTCCCCGTTTCCCACAAGCTTACTTTGCATGGATAAGAGGGAATAAATCCTCGATGATACATTTGATATCTGCAGTTTAGATCAGCGGTCCAACTCACCTGCGCACAGCGATATAGAGACACAGCCACACAGACTTATATTTTAAGTGCTGTATTTTAGTTTGGTAAATAAGAGTGGGCAAAGAGAGAACACTCACATATTGACCTCAGATGTATGCTTAGCCCCCAGTGCAAAAAGACTCCCATGTTGCCGTGGTGACAGTAGTGCAAATAATTGGCTTACATTTGATTGATGGCTGCTGCAAATGTTTGTAGTGTGTGTGTGTGTGTGTGTGTGTGTGTGTGTGTGTGTGTGTGTGTGTGTGTGTGTGTGTGTGTGTGTGTGTGTGTGTGTGTGTGTCTGTCTGTCTCAGTAAGGTGGTTCAGTCAGGAACATTTACCTTTTAGACACCACAAGTGGCAATTAGCTATTCAATCACAGTTTGTGCAACACAAAAGATGGCTCACTGTGGATTATAAATGAATGAGCTGTACATCAGAACTTCCCCACACCTTTCTATCTGATGGAAAAGAATGGGAAATGAATGTACTCTGTTTTTTCTTCTTTTTTGACAAGAGAGATAAGATTGATGTTCTTTGTCAATTGGAACTTTTTCAACTACTCATTTTGGAGCTGATATTAACATGTCAGAGTTGGAGGACAGTGAGAGAAAGTCAGAGAGACGGGCTCCTAATGAGCCTCTTCATGCCTTGTCTTGCTATTAAGTATTCATGTTCCAAGTATTTTTAACCTGTGGAGACATCAGTGTCAGGGTCATTATAGCAGAGGCTGAAACCCTCCAAAAACACTTCAGACAGGAGCTGACTCTCTAAAACTAAGGAAAAAAGGTGTCACGTAGGTCACGCCGTAGTTTTAGTAAGCAGAGGAGGCAACAGTGTTGGCACTGTGGGAATGTTTCTAGCATTGGTCGCAAATATTGGCTTGCGTCTCTGTGCCATATATTGAGTGGCATCAGGTAAATATAATTTTTTCGGTGAGGTTAATTAATCGTTATCTATGCTCTGTAGAAGTTTGATAGTTAAACAGAATAGCTCAAGGTTTGCCAAACTTGGTACTGTATATAATAAATAAAATGTGCATACTTCTGTATTTTTCCACAAAATGTGATATAGTGCCCTTTTACCAGAGCACCTCACTTACACTCAATCCCATTTGGTTGTTAGGAGACTTCCCAGACCTTAAAATGAAACTGGGTTCTTTTGGTGACACCCAGAATTTTGAAAGATGATTTTAGGAGATTTAATTGGAAATTGAACCACTTAATCATTCTCATAATGGCATGTAGGTATATAATGATGAGTCAGTATGCAAAACAAATTAGTATACATCTTTGAATATATTACTTAATCCTTGATATATTTTCATTGTATTTGTTGCTTATTTTTACCTCTGATTTAGTTTACAGGTTTAAACCATGCTTACATTTACTCAACGTTGTTACAGAATTTATTTAATGTATGTGGTTATTAAACATGAATGATTGAATGTTTATATCATGATACAGTATTTGTTTTTCAATTTCATTTTATTTAGTAAAATGTGAATTGTGTTAATGCTATCTAATTAGATTTGATGTAATACACACAAACAGTACGTAAAAAGGATAAAATGGACTTTTACATGTAATGCAACTCAATTTTAACAGCAGTAATCTTGAATTGTATTACGTCTAATGCAATTCATATGCTGACTTTAATAAAGTCGGTTGAACACATTCTTTGCCTTTTCCTGTAGACTACTTGACAGTAATGTCTTACAGCTACAGTATGTTGTAAACAACTCAGTTTTCCACCACTCAAAATACCAAGAAGTTCACTAAACTTACAAAAATACCAAGAAGTTCACTAAACTTACAAAAAATTGCTTGGAAAATTTTGCATCAATGTTTTTAAGTCTATCTAAGGTACAGTTTAATGTCTTATTTGAGTCACTGCACATACAACCTCTATCATTAGTAATCAGGATGTGTGGACAATAAGGTGTTTCAACCACTATAAAGATCACATCTAAATAAGGTAACTGGTGATACTTCACTCTTGTTGTATCAACACCGCTTTCCTCACACGGTCTCCCTCTTTTGAATCATTATCCCATCATTAACAGAGCCTCTCTCCTCTGGTCCCTTATGTCATGACGTATGAGTCTGGATCGCCACGCCTGATGTTCACTCTCTTCCCTCTGTTTTCTTGGCTTTGATATGTAAAATCTATCCTTCTCTGTCGGCCTGACCGACCCACTACACACCGGTTGCACAGCTTGCTCCTAATCTCCATCACACCGGGGTCTGCTTTAAAAGCGGCCAAACACAGCAGCCACCTCCTCACAAAAGAAGAATGCACACTCTGTTTGAACATCTGCCTGTCTGTCAGCATGCCAACTCGCTTGAGAAAGGAACTCGGTACCGGCAAATTCATTAAAACTCACTGGTCTCTACAAAGTGGGCTCAGCAGCATCAGGACCACAGGTTCTCCACTTGGTATTTTGGTAAACATGCACAGATTTAGCTGGATGTAACTACAGAGAGTAATTACGTGCCTCAATGGAGTGAAATGAAGTGCCTGTCAGTGTCTGAAACCCCCTTTCTGAAGGTGTAAGCCATTATTCCCATTAGTACTATTCATTGCGTCAAGATTACAAAGACAAAACAAGACAACATTTTTGAAGAGAGATTGGAGAGTCTGTGGGATGCAGCCAGAGGGTTACTATGACAGCCGGCTTTTCACATCCACTTCAAGTTAGCCATTAGGAAAATCAACAAATACTTTTGCCTTTTGACAAGGTCATATGACTCAACTACACAAAGCATACTGAGGCTTAAACCTGGTTTGATTGTCATTTCGAAGGGAGCTACAAGGTATAAGGAATGAGTTTTCACTCTCAACAAGTCCAAACTAAAGCTCAAAATATGTTGTTTGTCTTTCATTTGAAAGCAACATCTGAGCTTTTTCTGATCTTGAGTTGTGGTAGTTAAAAAAAACGACATTGACTATTGGTAGAAAAAAGGAAAAGGAGCTGCTACCTTGAAGTTTGTTGTTTCCTGAAGCGAACAGAGTTTGAGAACGGCAACACACAGAGAGCAGATCTATCGGCACTGGATGTTAGGCAATTATCTTGGAAATAACAACTGTTATTGATCCAGACTAGTTAAACTGTAACTGCTACGGAATTGTGCTGAACATTCTGTTGCCAGTACCAACAGAATGTCCAAGTGAAACCAACTGCAGGTGGCAGAATACTGGTTAAGGACAGCCCAAGTTCACACATAAATCTGTGATAATTTCCACAGGAATGTCGGTCCATTTTCACAACCCATCTCTATAGTGTACAGTGTCCCTGCCAACTACAGATATGTGAGGCTCCAATCCATCAGAAAACAAAACAACAAGTCTGTGTGGCCTTCACAGAATGACTCAACTACACCGAACATTATTCTCCTGAAATATAATCACACAGGTAAATGTTTTTAGCTGCTAATAACTAATTTAGGCTTAAGCTAATGTGGCTCATGCTCTTGTTTGATTTTATTTATTCAAGCCCAATCAGATGGTATTTTGAGCATGCTCCAGATTGACCTTTCCACTAGACTTTAGTTGATTCAGTCACTGCAGTCATTTTTAAAAAGAACACACTGGCATAAAAATAATCCGGCTACAATTGGCAGATATACAACTGAACTTGAATGGTGTCTAAAGGGTGGTTGGTTGTTTATCACTGAATAGGATATCATTTATTGACAGTAAAATGTCTAGAAATACCCATAAGTCCACAAACATCTTAACTCAAAGAAGTCAGACTTGAACTTCTCTGTGCAGCTCTGGCTTCTTTTTAGACCTGCCTCATCATGGCTCAGCCTTCAGTCCAGTGATCTGAGACAGAAACCTGTCCACAATTTAGATCAAAGCCCCAGGGCTTTTAAACTACAGACATGACACACAGACAGAAAACAGAAAGGGGGTAGTAGTGTGTTGTAATCTGTCCTCTCATTGACACATTACAACACAACAAGTTTAACACCACTGATAAAATATGTCAGCAACATGTCAGTAAAATATGTCACCCTGATTGGTGACACACAGCGTGATGTCAGATACTCTTTAATTATCCTCTTCTCATACCTTGTGAATTCCTGCCACCAACACCCTCTGTATCTTAGAAAACTGGAGAGGGATCACAAAGGTAATACAGCGCATCATACTTTGTATTGTTCTCTCTACATGTACGTGCACTTTTTTATATCTTTGCCTTTTACCTCTGCTTTCATCTCAGCAGCATGTTTGACTCAGGTTGAGTGCGGGAAACAATATTCTTCGTAAGCACAGAACAGATCCCTGCAGGGGGATTTGCCTGCTTACATTTTCTTATTATAAGTAGCATTATGTACGAGATATGATTAAATGAAACAGTAAAAAAAGGGGCCTGATGGCAATAAGAATTCACTTTAGATGCTTAGATAAGAACATGGATACCACTCACATATTTGTATGGTAAATGTAAAGTAGGCGGTTAGCTAAGCTTCTCAAAACGTGGTTTTAGGAGGGTTAGTCTCCGTCAGTTTAAACAAGATATAACATGTTAATAAGTGAGCTTTAGAGACGGTGGTAGGTAGATTTTGTTACCTTTGGACAGAGCCAGGATAGCTATTTCCCCATTTCTTGTCTTTGTGCTAAGCTAACTAACTGGCTGATGACTGTAGCTTTATATTACCATACAGATGTTGAGAGTAGCATTAATCTTCGCTTGGCAAGAAAGCAAATAAAAATGTGGAACTATTTATTTAACACACATTCTGTTTAGTTCATGAGGCACATAATGAGACATGTTTGCATATTAATTAGAGGAAACTACTTTTTTTAAAGACAAAGATGCCACGGTTCACTTTGACATTCATGGTTTATTGTCTCTGTGCTGAATGAGAAAACAAACTCTTAGAGGACAAAACACTTCCTCATTAAATCCTCATGCTACCTAAAGCAAAACAAGCAAAGGAAGAAAGGGTGAGAGTGAATGCCAAGTCACTTTAATCTTTCTCGAGCTATTTTCATTCCTGTTAGATCCACATTAACAAAAATAAAAGAAGTGATTTTCTTCCTGTTTGAAGGGAAAAAGAAAGTAAAAAGCATGGAAGCATTATGATGGGGTTCGACCTCGCTCAGCCCAGGAATGTAGTCTTTTGATTATTGTGGTGTTTTACACAGACAAGAAAACATTTGCTGTCTGACAGACAGACAGATGGCTCGCCAGATGATTCACTTTCTGTGCCACACACAGCCGACTACCAGCTGGGACACAAACACAAACTCGCGCAAGCACACGCTCACATGCACACACACCTGTTCTGATATATAATGAACCCCTGGAAGAATAGGTGTTTATAAAGTGTGCCTAAAAAGCCAAACATTGCTTTTAGTTTGCTTTTAGTTTCACAAAGCAGTGCTGAGAAAGTGGGTTTTCCTGTTTTCTCTTACCCAAAAACTGAATGTTCCCGTCATAATAATGGAAACACTGATGTGACAAAAATTGTGGTGAAAATGTGATTGAGCTCTGTTGTAGTTTGTAATGGTCTGTATGAGGATATGATGTTAACCTGATCAACACACACCTCTTAAAATGTGCTTTCATAGACTTTCTTTGCTTTGAGTGCAAGAAAAAAAGCTGCTCATCAATACTGTATGTGGCAACGAAATTAGTGGTGGCTCGGTTCTCATCTCATTCTTTTGGTTTGCTGTTTTATATTCATCTGTGATGTCTCTTAATTGTGTTGAGGGTTAAGAGATTCATTTTCTTTGCATTTGTTTAGCGATGAAGACAGTTATAACATGAGCTGTGTTTGATCGTGTAAATGGAAACATTGCGGAGAAAGCAAGTCCCATCAGGATTAATTAGCGTCTCTGTAGGAAGCTAGAGAGCAGTCCGAATGGATTTACGTGTGCTTGTGTTAATCTTTGCCTCTGATGAGTTGACAGACTCTAGTTCATGATAAGTATTAATAATGATTGAATATGACTGTAGTCTGCTTACATTTGCAGAGGTTAACTGTTGCTGGTGGACTTTGTTAGTCATTGCTTTAGAGATGCAAACACATACAGATTAATTAGACATTTTGGCTTATTGTCTAGAAATTGACAGGTTGACAGGGACCCACACGTTTGTAAAACTTGCTGACATTGCAGATGGTTAAAAGCAAAGCTGAATATTGAGAACCTGAATTTCAAACAAGACAGTATAATGGCATTTAACAATTTCAGTATTGCACTTAACGTTCAGTGTACAAACTGCAGTTTCTATTCTGTTATCCTTTGGCCCATTTAGCTGAATGACTCCTTTCTCTCAGTGTTTCATAGTGGAGGTGGGCCACCTTGCCTGAGACACACACACACACACACACACACACACACACACACACACACACACACACACACACACACACAGCTGTCAACACAACGTTGACACAATGCTATCTTATAAAATTGTTATGGCGGATGTCTTAGTTAGCTGTTGCCTATTTACATATCCAGCAGACAACAAGCAACATTATTATCCCACTGGGGTTTGTGATTAGGGCTGAAACGATTCCTCGAATAACTCGAATAATTCGATTACAAAAAATCCTGATGCAAAATGATTTGCCTCGAAGCTTCGTTAAATCAATGTTACCAACGTTGTGTTGCTGACGGACGGTGTTTCCACACGGATCATTATTATTGTCGCACACCAGACGCTGCTCAGTCTGCTGGCGACACATGCCAGAACGTAAATAGTGCGGGGCTAAGAGAAGAGACAGGCTGGAGAAAACGACAGAAAGTGTCCAAAGTTTGGAATCAGTTCAAACGTAATTCAAACGAGAACTCTGTACAGTGTGTCTACTGAAAAACCGAACTAGCTTACCACAATAATAGCACGACGTCGGTGCTTCAGCATCTCAACAGAAAACATTTCTCATCCATTCCACGAAGCGGACCTGACAAAAGTAAATCACAGAGTTGTATGGATGATGAAACTACACCAAACACACCAACTACCAAAAACAAAGACAAGAAAATGCGTAGTGGTGACCACAATCTGATCTAAAGAGCCGACTTGTTGACTATCCCTTCGTAGAAACAGCTGATTGCACCATTTTCTCTCACTCTCTCTCTTCACGGAGAAACAGCTGATCAACGATCTACTAGCATAAGTGTAACAGAGCTGTGTGACATTGTAATTAAATATATATATATATAAATAGGTTTAGTATAACTAATATTTACATATACTTACATATAGGCCTATATACAGATCAGTCTCAGGATGAAACTGGTAGTTCTGAAAGTTAAGTTGCACAACTTAAGGTCATGTTTATGTATGCCTTAGTGTGTGAGGTTGATGTCATTTCAGAAAATGTTTTTTTATTTTTTTTATTTTACAATGTAATATGGCACTTAAATGCACTTCATATGTTTAGTTTTTAGGGAGATGATATTGTAAGCAATGTAGGCAACACAAATGTTGCTTTTTTCCCAAAAATTTAACCAAACTATTGTTTATTATTGCTCTTCAATAAAACAAAAGTATTTCTTATCCGATTACTCGATTAATCGATGGAATAATCGGTAGAATACGCAATTACTAAAATAATCGATAGCTGCAGCCCTATTTGTGATACATGATGAATTTACTTCAATTATTCACTTTCAACTGTGGTTTGGTCTCCACCAACTCCTGAGGGAAATACCTGGCTCTTAAGCCGCTAACTTCTTCCCTCAAATTCAAAGTGAAATTATTCACCAAGGCATATTCCTTGCAAGTGTTCCTTACTTGGCAATACATCTTTTTCTGATTTTGATTGTGATCTGTTTAGGTGGCATTGCCATGGTATGCCCGATGTATAGATCTTTGTATATTTTCAAATAGATCTGTGAACGTTATCTGAAAGATGAAGTGACATAATTGGACATAATTTTAGTGGTGTGCTGCACATTGCTTCACTTCACCTCTATACATCGGACAATTTGAACAGAACAAATTCACAAGTTTTAGAGCAATTTTCCCAAAGTATCCAAATATTAATAATGTTTTCAGAACCACAAGCAGGTGTGTTTCCGGCACATTTCCACTGGGTTCGGTAAGTGCACACTGGAGGATACTGTTGGCTGATTGGAGAGCACGTTTCCAAAATGTCCAAGGGTCTTCACATTAGGTATAAAAACTACGCATTTTCTATTCTGTCTCAGGAAGGCACCACTGTGAATATCTCAGACTCATTAGTGACTAAAGTGCCTCTTTCCATTTCTTCTACACTGATAGATGCATGTCTAAAGGGAGCAAAATATGCACCGGTCCAATTTGTTTCCATCAGGTAGATTTGTCGCATCAGAAAAAGGGCAGCTTTAATTAGATCTATTTAGCAAAGTGAGTCTCAGATAACAAGCTCTGCCTCCGTTTGTGCTGTTCTATTCACTGTACGAGCCAGAGCCTGATTAAAGTAAACAAACTATTCATTTAATGGGCATTTTCGAGGAATGTAATTTGGCAGAATACTTCCTTTGGGAGCAGAAGCCAAATGCAGCGTTTGAGTCGCTGACAAGGCGCCTCGCTGCAAACCAGAGGCAGCTTCCAAATGATGCTGACAGGTCAGTGTGGAGAGAAACAAAACCACAGGTCTCCTGCATTTATCCCTGTCAAACATAGTTAACTTCCCCTGGTGCTAACTGTGTCAGCCATCAGTGGAAGCTGCTTGGAAAAAACTGTGTAAAAAACAATTAAGTTGTTATTCTACCAACTTACGATATACTATATAATCATCTAAATATTCTTGATTAAAACTCATACCAGAGTGTATTGTAATGTAGTTCACTTTTATCCTCTGAGTTGCAATGAAAAATGTAATCATGCAACATTCATGGTCTAAGCATTTAATAAAGTTGGACAGATACAAAGGAGGCATTGAGGCACCTCTCACAATTTGGACCATATTAAGAGACAGCGATTAGGAGGAAGAAACTCAAAGTATAGGCATGAATTTGTGGGAGTGGGCGGTGGAGCAGGGGGGAGATATAAAAGCTGCTTTTTACTAAACTTAATCCCACACAGTTTATTAACTCTAGCCTACCTCACATATGACTACAGTGTACAGTATTTGTCACTAGCTTTCTTTTGTAATTGGCTTATTTGGCTTCAAAAACAAATAATGTCCCTTTTTCTTTTAAAGCAATGTTCTTTTTTTACAGTTCAAAGGGAGTTGAGACTACAAAATGGACACTCACTTATGAAAGCCATTTACAAAATACATTTCATAGGGGCTGTTGCGTTGGACTCCGTGTTGCTGCATTCACACAAAAAACACAATACTGTATCAGACATGACCAACGTTCTACCAGACACAGCAACCAGATAACAACAGGACTGAACCTCGCTCACCTCCAATCAGCCCAGAGGTGGGTCATGTTTCCAGCCTAGGATTCAGGCAATATGTGCCTTTAGTAGTGTAGAAAGCTATCAGTGATGTTGGAAATATTGTACACAAACCAAAGTGCACACCTCTAAGCCGCAGTAGACCTGCAGCTTTTTTTATTAAGATCAAAGGGGTTGGCCCCAAACTCTGTGATCCAACAGCATTACATGTCATTTTGCACACACCCCAAAGTGCATGATGATCAGTGCTGCACTTTTGGATAGAATAAGAAAACAACTGCACAATATCAAGCTAGAGAAGAGCAGGATGCACCAACCAGAACTCATACCATTTTCTATGAATTAAATTATGTGATAATAACATGAAGTATTTCATTTAAAAGGTAAACAAAACGTTAAAAAACAGCTTTGGTTTTGATTTAAGCCTTTTAGACAGGATCTACATGTCAAATCCAACGATCTAAGAAAGACAAACTAGGATCTGAAGATATTTGAGCCCTGAGCTCGGTTTCGGTTAACATTAAGTTTGCTATCTAAGTTCAAGAATGCAGAAAGAGAGAGGGTAGATGTTTTCTTTTTTTTTATCATACATCTCTGGTAATTAATTCCAAGCTTGAGCACAAAACTTAAAAATAAGCTGTCAGAATATTGTAGCTTGGTTGTAGATGTAGGCTTCTGAGAGAGACAGAGAGACTAAAGAAAAGACAGAGATAGAGAGCACCTCAGACAAAAAGGAGGAGAAATAGCTGAATATTATCAAAAGCTTGTCATACTTGCACAGCTTCTTTCATTTGGTGTGAAATGTTCAGCGTGTCATTATGACTGTCTATACAGAGAGAACAAGACAAAAGAAGAAACAGATCCAGAGTGTGAAATGGTTTTATATCAAACAGCGTACTGCCTGTGATTGTAGCATTGTTTGCAACGACCCCGCTGGAAAACATGCTTGTCCACAGGATGATACTGACTGACGACGTATGTATTAACACATTCAATATTTATACGTTTCCACTCTATTTTACCAATGTTTTGCATTGGCAAAGTTTCAGCTACATTTCACTAATGAAAATGGCATAACATCAGAGAATATTGGGTGGAAATCAAGGAAATTAAAATATTTTAAAGCACCAAGAGACACCAAGACCTACAGTACACTCTGAGGTTAGAGTTTGGTGATAATCCAACTTTTATAAAGTTTAGAAAAAGTTTCACACTGTAAAAACTGTATTAGAAAGAATCACCAAAATCACCAGATTTGAAGGCATAAACTCATGTGTCTAGCACCTGCCCATTTTACTAGCTTGACTGTATGGTCAATAAACCACGCTGTCTTTTTGTCTGTATGAACAGTTTTCAACTTTAACTTAAACTTTTCTTCAAGTCTTTTACTAGTGTCTATGTATAGTTAAGTAATGATTATTCTATTTTTGATATATTGTGTAGCCTGTTGTACTTGAATAGATATAGAATTTGCACTGGCAATGTACATGCACTGACACTCTCTTGCACTATGATACCATTGCACCTTTCTGCATTTTTTCCACACCACTCCTTTAAACATGCTACAATCTGACTTTACTGTAAGGGCACACTATTGATATCTTCCTTTGTATTTTTGTAGTATGTATGTGTTTGTGGATGTCATATGTCTGTGTGCCTATGTGTATGTATGCTGTGTATAAGCTATTGGATACCTTCATTTCCTTCTGGATAAATAAAGTATCTCTATCTATCTACATCCATCGACCTCCCTACACACAATGCTTTGTCTTTGTCAGACTACATCCTCCTTCCTCTGTGGGACAACATGTTTGGGTCAGTGGGAGGCAGTGCTGGGTCAGTGCTGGGTCTGATCTGATCTGTGTGGGGTTATCTGCTCCGCTGTGTTGTGTTCTGTGTGTACCCAGAAGAAACTCCAGTCTATTCACATCTCCAGTTCCTGAAGTGGAGCAGAGCAACTGGGAAGCATCATACACACACACACTTAGTCAGCCAGTGTCTTGTTGGCCACCAATCACTCAGAGAAACTCCAGGGCTCTGTCCCAAATACTGAAAAGAAATTTCACCCTGAAACATACAGTAGCGATCCATTTCTTGATGCATAATATGTACTTATCTATTATATTTTGTATTGGTTTAGTTGATTAATGCATTGGTTCTATTCCTGATGGGTTTTAGTAAAATGTGTTTCTTGTTTCCTTCAGTTTCCAATCATAGTTTAGTCCAAGGTCAATTTCCTAGCATGGAAACCAAATGAATCTGCCAGCTCATGTTTAATTTGCTCTGGCAGATATGTCTTGTCCCCCCTCCCAAATCAAACAGATTTCGAGCCGTCCAGAACCTGGACGGGCCAATCACAACCATTTATCTAATGTGGGGAGAGTTTAAGACAATGTCATGTTTGAACATAGTTACTGGACCATCTTCTGGACATTCTCCGTCCAGCGCAACGCAGCAGGCTCACAAAACTCAGATCCAACTAGGCGTTGCTGATCAAATATGAATCAAGATTATGTTACTGTATGCCTATTTCTTGGCTAAAATGTTTTCAGAACACATTGTAGTGTACTGTTAAGCTGTAATTTGAGAACGTTTGTGACCTGGCCGCCATTTGCTTTGCACTTGTAGATAAGTTATGCAGGTAAACAGTAAAAACGGTGCTCTGAACCGATGAGTGTCTGGGCTCTTGTTTTTATTTGGTGCTTTAAACATCCTCAGCTCACTTACAATCGCACAAAAAGGCTCGTAAACACATTAACATGTTAATCACATACACTCATACCCTGCCTATCCCTGTCTGTCATAGATCCCCTGGACATTATTTCAAATGATGCCTGACAAGCAACCAGCAAGCAAAGAGGCTAAATAAGCTCGGTTATAAATAAATCCAACACATCTGCCTCAATCAGCCACTTCCTGTCTGCGAGAGACAAGCACTAATGGACAGAGTTAATGTAGCCAGTTATCCTTGATGAGTCTGTGTAGGAGTCAGTAATGCCCCGTCCTCTGCTTGGCTCTTCCTGTCAGACTCTCGAGCCTCCAGACAACCTGGAACACACTGTCCTGGCCTGCCATTGGCTGCCATGAGCCGACAGTCTAACCTTACTGCTAATAATAACAGAAAGGCCATCACCCTTCTAAACTCTGCTGACTGTTGTTGAAGGAGAGGTGTTGAGCGATATGGTGATGAGACAAAAGCAGACAACAAGGAAAAATAATAGCGGCGACTGACATTTTCGAGTGGATTGACATAATAATTGTATGTGTCTGTCTGTGAGTGTTTGTGTGTATGGGTGATTTTAAAACCGAGGTTATAGTTGTGGCTTTGTTGCGCTCCATTTCCATCCTATTATCTGCAAGAATGCCAAGAGATGCAACAATCCAACATAAATAGAAGTGTCATGCACTAAATATGGGTGAATTGACTGATTCAATTAAGAAATTACCACTTTTTAGTCAACGAGAATTCTCAGTGATTTTGTTCATGAAGTGCAACAAAAAGATAAGTGTCTTCAAGCATTGAAATTCTTCCCAATTAACAACAACCTTTTCCTGATCATAATCAAACGTGCGTAGTGCACGAATCCAACCGTAATAACACATACATGCAGATTGTTTAGTAATAAGAAACTGAAGAGCTCTGACAGTGAGTCTGTGCTCTCAAGAAAAAGCAACAGCATCAGTTGTTTCATCAAATGTCTCCTAAATGTGTCCTAAACCTTGAATAGGAGGCTATTCAAGTGTAATATTCACTTTCATTAGACATGTAATCAGCTTAGTCGGAATATGGTCTTTTTAGGAATAAGGGCAAAAACCGGATTATTATGTGCATGTAAACGTAGTCACTGTTACTTATTTATGAGTCACGATGCCGTTTGCATAGTTTTTATCCAAAACCTGACCGATATAACTGATTAGTTGTGTTTCTGCTCTTTAATGAGCGATCATATTTGAAACCTTCATAATTCTAATAAGATACATTTTTCAACAGAAAGTCTACATACACATCTTGAATGCAATTAACATCAAATATTTCTCCATTTTCAAATAACCCTGGTCATCCTGAAAAGAAAATGTACTGTACAATGCATCCATATTTGAAGCCAATACGAGACTTTGTAGTTAGAATAAAATATTTCCAAAAACCCACACTTCAGTGGGCATTAACACATGATTGTGATTGTAATGATAGACCCATGTGTCTGTGGAGAAATGGGTTGTTTGGAGACAAAACTGCATTTACACATGTTTGTTAAATTATCCAGATGTATCTCTGACCACCCCTGGACACAATGAATAATCACATTATCAGTGGTAATGTTATGCCTGACCTCAAAATGGGATTTATCCAATCATTCAGGGTGGATATTAACACCAGGTGAAGTCACGGCACATTGTCCGTCTCAGAGGCTGCTGGACAAGGAAGCCTTAGCCGGAAGAATCAGTATAATCATATGGTGGGAAAGTCTGTCCACCCTTAACCTCCCTGACAACTGCTGCTATCTTAGCACCCTCTGCTTCTCTGAGCGTCACACTCCCACAGTGTGATCCGCTGTCAACACCTCCGCCAGTGACAGCTTTGTAATATGTGGAAGGACTCTTAAAAGTAATCTCTCTCCCCTGACGCCTTCAAGAGCCAACAAATAGCACGACGACCACCGTCAGGAGCATGATAAGATTCCCTATAAGACAGCACTGACCAGAGCCCCTCTGCTCTCTCCTGCAACCAAGGCGATAAGGCTGCACACACTAAACACACAATATTAAACATTGTGTTTGCAAAGTACAGAGGCTTGGACTGCAATTTTACTAAAAATAGGCTCAGTAAAAAATACTATGTTTTTAAATTAAAACACTCGTCATTTTTGACATGTCATTTTAAATAACTACTGGTTTTCTTATTTTTCTGCAATTTTAATCTTCACAGCAACAAGTAGTAATGGATTTTTTAATATATAAACAAGAATAACCACATGTCAAAACACAGATTGTTGTCAAAAGATGAGACGTGAGAGACAATAATTGCTCTTCAAATAGACATTTTACTGTATTTGCAAATGTCTTCAATAGGAGAAGAAATGAGTGCTGTCAATAATTTCCATTCAGAGTAAATTATAGCTACCACAAGCATTGTGCATTAACAAATACTGATTTAATCATGAGATGCTTTTACCTTTACAGTAATAGAAAAAGCCAATTCACATTAGCTTGCGGGTGTTTCGTCATTATTTCCTTATAATGAGGAGGACACTTGATTTCATTGCAGCAAAAAGACCTGCTGCAGTTTGGCTTATTTTACATGTGTTTTACTGCTTTACTGGTTTCTTTGCTTTGTTTCGGGGGTTATTCTCTTCCTTTCTTTGTTCTGTCTTTCTTTCTTTTTTGGTGATGACATCCAAATGGACTGGAAAGTGCCGTCATTGAGTGCAGCTTTTCCCCAAACTGACAGACCATTCCCAAGAAAAACAATTTTAAAGGTTGTCGGAGCCTCTAGTGAGAAATCTTCCAATTCACAGCTCCCACTGAAGTGAAGAAAAATAAATGAAAATACAAGCGGAGCATCTTCTCAGTGACCCTAGTGTGTGTGTGTGTGTGTGTGTGTGTGTGTGTGTGTGTGTGTGTGTGTGTGTGTGTGTGTGTGTGTGTGTGTGTGTGTGTGTGTGTGTTTGCAACCTGTGTTTCCACTCATCTCCTGGTGTCCAAGGACATTTTGGATCGGTGTTACTGGTGCACTTAATGTTTCTCCCAGACAGTGGCCCATGCAGCACTCAGCGGGGTGTCAGTACTTCACACAGTTGTAAAGCAGCAAACTTGGTGTAAAGGAGGTGACAGTGAGGCAGATAGATGAGCTAATGCAATGTGCTGCTACAGGAACAAGAGCTTTATCAGCCCCCTCTCGCACAATAAAGGCTGGTTTGCCACATCTGGTCACAAGAAACACACTTTAATCAGAAGCAAAAGGTCAGCTTAGCACATTTTGGCCCGTCAGCAACACCAAAGGTGACTGCTGGCCATGATATTACAAGCATGCCAAGTTGCCCAGAGGTGTCCACTCAGGCCAGTGATCCCTAAGGCTCAGTGGATCTAAAAGGGTTTCCTCTGAGGTATGGTATAGTTGAAATTCAAAGTCAGTCCTCCAACCATCTGAACATGGATAAACTTGCAGAGCAACTGAACAGAATGGAAATGTGTGAACTACATATAACGCCTTTAGTTATTATGCAGATTGAGATTAATAAAACAAAACCTACTCAATGAATAAATTAGGATGTAATACTACATTACCAGCTGCAACATTTAAGTAATTTTCCCTTTAATGCATCAATAATTATAATCTAATAATATCATATAGCCATACATAAAATACTTTGTACTATAACTTTTTATTGAGTATTTTAACAGTAAAGTAGGAAAAGTAAAATATCTTCTTCCACCACTGATGTGTTGGCATGATTTTGTGACATCACTGTTTTTTTAAACATCGTATTTGAACCCTACCTCCAAAACGGTCCGGGTGTAGGGTAAATCGATCCAAACGTTTTAACCATAGACTTTATATAAAGATGGACAGCTTGACAGATCCCAAAAAGTGAAGCCAAAACTGCACCATATTTTTACAAATATTAAAGGATATATTTATTGTATATATGTATATTTACTATTTGTTCCCTTTTTTTCCACACAGAGGACAAGCAACGCTTTGTTGAAATGCCAGATTTTTGAGCGAGTTTCGGTGGGACGTTCAGGGTGACAAATGTGTTAATGTAAAATAGTAAAGAGGTCAAGTTAGCCCTCCAAACTAATGCGTGCTAACATTTATAGCCAAATAAAAACCACCATAGTCTGAGCAAGCGACTATATCGTATTAAAGGTCCCATGACATGGTGCTCTTTGGATGCTTTTATATAGGCCTTAGTGGTCCCCTAATACTGTATCTGAAGTCTCTTTTATATAGGCCTTAGTGGTCCCCTAATACTGTATCTGAAGTCTCTTTTATATAGGCCTTAGTGGTCCCCTAATACTGTATCTGAAGTCTCTTTTATATAGACCTTAGTGGTCCCCTAATACTGTATCTGAAGTCTCTTTTATATAGACCTTAGTGGTCCCCTAATACTGTATCTGAAGTCTCTTTTATATAGACCTTAGTGGTCCCCTAATACTGTATCTGAAGTCTCTTTTATATAGACCTTAGTGGTCCCCTAATACTGTATCTGAAGTCTCTTTTATATAGACCTTAGTGGTCCCCTAATACTGTATCTGAAGTCTCTTTTATATAGACCTTAGTGGTCCCCTAATACTGTATCTGAAGTCTCTTTCCTGAAATTCAGCCTTGGTGCAGAATTACAGCCACTAGAGCCAGTCCCACAATGAGCCTTCCTTAGTTTGTGCCATTTCTGTGTCTGTAGCTATTGAGGAGGAGAGAGGGGGGGGGGGCAAGGTGGAGGGTGGGGGATTGGCCTTGACCAACTGCCACTTTGCTCGTTTGATAGCCATGATGTCTCTCTCTCATGGGTGGGGCAAATTCTCTGGGCGGGCAAAGCAGAGAAAGGGAAGGTGACCTCATAAGGAGGAGATTCCAGATCGGCCCATCTGAGCTTTCATTTTCTCAAAGGCAGAGCAGAATACACAGGGCTCGGTTTACACCTATCGCCATTTTAGCCACTGGGGGACCATAGGCAGGCTGGGGGAATGCATGTTAATGTTAAAAAAAACCTCATAAAGTGAAATTATCATGCCATGGGACCTTAAAGTTGCTGTGAGCTTTAAATTCACCCATTCTAAGCAGAAGATAACATCATCTCAGAGCCTGACTAGGCAAGGCCTCTCTTCCTCTGGGCAGCTGCCTCGGTCTCACTCAGACTCACCCTGGGTCTGGTTTCTCAGCTGCCTGTTAATGTCACTGACATCTTCAGCGAGCCGACGGGATTATTTAAATGAAATGAGCCGGTTTGACCATGGAGATGCAAGAAATATGCACTAGTCTACACAAGACCTTCTTTCTGTATATACTTTCTTGCTCCCACCCCAGACACATCTGACCAATAAAGGCCATTTTATGGTTCTGCGTCGAATCAATGACGTACCCCCTCAGACCCCTCTGCGTCTCCGTCGGACCCTACGCCGTAGCCTGACGTGCACCTCTAGAAACGCACGTCGCTCGGCCCTGGTAGCGTTGCATTTCCCCTGACTCATTTCCTGGTTCTCCTTCTCCATAAACAACATGAAATTAAGGAGAGGGTGAACTTTTCCTGCTACAGATTTCCCACCGTGGTCAGAAAGCACAGGGGAGACACTTTGTTTCTCTAACTATGACTCTAGAGTCGCTACTCGCTCCGAAGCTAATTGCCGTCACTCTCTCATGTCTCCCTTGCTCTACACTCCCCACACACACACGTGCCGGCTCGACGCACACACCAGCACAATTATAAACATCAGGCCACTTAAGTAGGCTACGGAGAAAGCTCTGCGTGGAGCCTCCGCAGAACCATAAAACAGGCTTAAGAGGAGTGAACTTTCTTGCGTGATTTGTAATGACGCATTTTGCTACGATTTTTCCAGGTGTAAAAACCAAACCAAACTAAGAGGAAATCGCTCCAAGTTTACAAACTCATCAACTAACGAACTCTAGGTGTGAAAACGCCCTATATATATGCACTTTTAGGACGGTCCCTAACTTCTGTTTGTATATGTTCAGAGCACTTTATCTGTTCATATCCTTACAATGCATTTGTATTTGTTTCCCTAGTGTGTACTGACCTCTGGCAGACACTAGATTAGCCTACCCACAGAAATCCATTAAAACTGCCTTTTCTCCCCACTATTCTAATAGTAAGACGATCAAGCCACCTCCCACACTCAGAGATAAAGTAATGCATGAAGCTATACTGCATCCCAGCCCACCCTGCCATGGCACTGTGCCATGGCATCCAATCACAAGCCAGGAGCTGCAGGAAAGGATGTAGGGCACGAAATCAATTTCCTTTGTCGCCTCACCAGCACCGGCTGCTCCCCTGGACCAAATAAAATGTAATCCTGCCATGACTCCTCAATTAAAATAAACTCTAAAAAAGTATATTACTTTCTGTGACTTCTCTCTATCCTTTTCAAAAGGAGATTAGCCAGGGAAATGACTTCTTGACAATAATAGAATTGTTATAAAAAAGAGAAGAGAAACGATTCAGGACATTTTGGTCTTCCTTCTGCTGCCAGTGGGGAGCTTCTTGTCAGTGACAGGTAGACTGTGAAAGTTAAAAAAGATGTTTCAAATGAATTGTGTGTGGTTACAGAGTTAATCTCATTAAACAATAATATTAAGTTTATTTGACATGTCTATTGAAAGTCAGGTGGATTTAAAAAAAATTCTTTAGCAAAACAGCCACTGAAACCAGCATAGTTAAGGCAAAGTATAATACAATATGTGTATGTACAATAAATGTGTATATATATATAATAAAACGCTTGAAATGTATGAAATATGAGACCAATTTATCATTTGTCAACCGTCTCCCTCTGAGATGCAAAACACATATTTTCAAGGGAAAGCAAGTACGGGCTGTTCCCCCGGGAATGACAGCAGAGATGACAAATGGAATCGAGTGAATAGAGGAGAGAAGGTGTAAATAAAAGTTGTCAGTCACGTATATGCCCCCTCTCAATTCTCCTGAATCTATAGATGCCAGACCCCTGACCTCTCTTCAGAGACTGGTGTGGCTGAGCTCCCCAGGATGAGAGAGGGGGAAGATGACAACCCTCAGATTTGTTTTGCTGCCACACAACTACTTGACTTACTGAGAGCAAGAAGGAAAGTGGACGGAAATAAGAGGGGACAGGAGAGGTTGATGACCTGTGAAGTATAAAGGAAGAAAAAACACTGAATATTTTAAGAGGTAAGGGAAGGAGAGTGAGGGCAATCAAGAAAATTGTCATTATGAAATGAGGGAGGCTGAGGGAGGCTGTGAATAAGAAACATTCTTATTCATAAATTTATAGTGCTGCTTTATGTGAGGTGAAGTGCTCATGGACAAAAGATCATCTAACAATAATGGAGAAAAGATATTGCTGTGACATTTTAGAGTATATACGCTTTGTATGAATATATAAATAATAATAATAATAATAATAATCATAATCATAATAATTCTACCATTTCCTTTGTGTAGGTTAGTTTATTGCCACATGAAACACAAAATATGGGTAAAGTTGTATAAAATATATAAGAATATGTAAGACAAATACACAAACACTGCATGTTTTACTGCATATAAACGTTACGTTATTTCTTTTGTGTCGTTTTCTTTTTATACTGATTCCTACAGATTTTTTTTCATTAGACCATTTTAGTTCCAAAAGAGATACTGTGGGTCATGATAGATGAAAGTGACAAATTGCAAGTAAGAAAAGCAAAATAGTAAATTTTGTTTAAAAAACAACAACAACAATGTAACTCGCACCGCCCAGTCCCATCTGGATCAGAATTTACTATTCCTGTTGGACCTCAAAGTATATTGACAAATGTCATCTTCCAGTGTTTTAGACCATTTAAGATGTTCCCTAGAACACAACAAGGACAAGGTAACAAGGAGGACGTTTAATTCTACATTCCTTCTGCTCCTTAATCTGCCTTCACTTCACTTATGCAAACTGGGAAAAAAAGCAATATATAAAAGGACAGGGTTTTTTTTCAATACATTCCAAATCAGAGCACCATGAAAATGCCATGCTGGTATGGTCTAAATACAGAAGGGGAGCTTAGAGTTAACACATCTTTGTTGCAATCAATGAATAAATAGTACCAAAACAGAGTGAATGAGAAATGGGACTATATAAAACCTGTGGCAGATGTTCTGCTGCTAAGAACATCCCCAAAGAGGCCATAGTGAGTCGGTGAATAGGGGGAATTTCTGGCCATATTGGAACAGATAGAAAAACATGACCCAATAGTAAAGAAAAAAAGTCCATCAGAAATGCTAAATACACAAGTAAATGGACTGCATTTATATAACGCCTTTATACCTTACCGGACAATGCGCTTTACAAGTTGCCTCTCATTCAACCACTTATACACCGATGGTGGCGGAGCTGCCATGCAAGGCGCTGTTTGTTGCCTTTTTCTCCTGTTTTGCTATCAGAAGCCTAGGTTAGAGCTTGGTCTTTTCTTTACATTTTATTTTGGTTTAGGAAAGTTTTAGGTTGCCTCTAGAGTTGTTTTGTTTGTTGTGTTGGGGCCTCATCTCTGAATAAAATAGAAACTGCTACTTTGTAATTCTTTGTTCTGGCCGTGCTTGGGAGTGGGAAGAGTGAAGGGGGGGCACCCGTTATGTTGCATCCGGTTTACCCCTAGACATCAGCACGTAACACCAGCAACTTGGAGGCTGGATGGTTTGGCAAGATATCATCCAAGAGGTCAAAGAAAGTGAGGCATTCAGTGTGCCAGCCGATAAAACTAAGGACATTAAAAAAAATTCCACTTGTACATGAGAGTTTTTAACATTTTCAAAAAGCTGATAGTTTAGATGCTGCAGGCCTAACACAGAAGATCATCAATTGTCAAAAGAGATATGGGCTGGAGCTGGATAGCCATACATATGACGGAGTGTCTGTGCTGAGCGTAAAACATGCAGGTGTTTCTGCATGCATAAAGGCAGTGGCAAAACATGAATTCTATGTGCACTGCAATGCACATTGCCTGAACTTAGTTCTGGTTGATACTGTCAAGTCAGTACCTGAGGCGGCATGAGAATGTAGTTGGACTTATTCCTTATCCTTCTGTTTGGCTATTGCTGTATTACAAGAGTCTGCAGGAATCAAACTTTTGATTAATTTGCAATTATTCAATACTTCTTAGTCTCTGTTTCGACGTGACTTTTCAATTCTACTCAATCCAGTGTTTGCCTAGTTATTTTAGCCAGTGTGATAAATGTGAGACTGTCTGGTTTATTCCCACCCTGAAGACTTTCATCCTAAAGTAAAAAAGTATTTAATACATTTAGCCACAGTGACGTCTAAGCAGCCCTCTCCTGGGAGCTCTCCATGACGGCAATGTAGGTGGTTTGACCCCTCCACCCCTCAGTGTGTGGGAGGCATGTTAACAGTCAAGCTACCAGCCCTAATTAACTCAATTACAGTACAACAAACTGTGCCATGGCATTATGTTATAGGTTTTAACTAACAGCGGAAAAATGATCCCGCCCTCCTAATTAATGGGTCCAGGGTGAAATAATAGGAGGCTTGATGCATTGATGGCATGTTTCCTTTTCTTTATAAATTCTATATCAGGATTAAAAGGGTGAAAAAAAGGCAACAGAAGACCAGCTCTAGCCTAGAGGGATCTGTTGTGACATCCGCTATTGGCAAGCCTAGGAATGATCAAGATGACATGGATGGTTTTTAAAAGAACATCTTCTATCCAATCCTTGACTCTATGATTGGGGAGATACAGAAACACTTCTCCAAGCATAACTGCAACATAATGAGAGTCGTTTCAACAGCTACAAAGTCAAACTTGGATGATCTGAGGCTTGAGCTGCACCAAGTCAAAAGGATTTTGGAGAGGAAAAGGAAAGGAGGAATGCAAAGCCTGACCAGCATATTGTTTCTGGAGCCTTTTAAAGAGGTGAAGTTTTCCAGTTGTGCAAAACTGCTATTGCAATACCAGTAAGCAGTGCAGCTTGTAAAACAAGTTTTTTTTTAATCTGAAATTGATCAAGAATCCCCTACGAACAACCATGACTGATGAGTGACTGAGTGAACTGGGAGAGCAAAGTAACTAGATATGAACGAGTGTATTCGACTATTCAGTAGCAAGCACAACAAATGCAGAATACAGCTGTTCTGAGACAGAGCACAGCCTACATGTGTGACGGGTAACCCACATGAACAGACACTGATTTCAAGCTCAGAACATGGAGGGAAGATAACACACACACACACACACACACACACACTGCAATGTCTGTATTAAAAATAAAACAAGTTAAAAGAAAATGTTATTAGAACAAGATTGTGTTTTATCCATGCAAAACAAAACTATTTTTAAGGGTCTTGTGCACATGAAAAGTGGCACTGCAAAAGAGCCTGAAAATCTTGCCTAATGTTTTCTAAGCCAATTGTCAATGCTGTATTTATTTCTGATAACATTTTCAGATTTCCCATGGGCCCCCACTGACTGGTTTCTCAGCATGTCACGCTCTTTGTGCTGCTGTCGGGAATGATTTGGTATATTTTTGTTGTACAGATGTGTGGCCCTCCGAGTCACACTGAGAATGAGTAATCCCCTTCTTGACCTTACACACTCCCCACTGTTTGAACAGTCCCACAAATCAGCCTCTGGTAAATGTTGGCATTAGCATTTTGGCATTTCCACTGTTTGTACTTTTTTGCATGTGTGATTCGTGTTGCGCATCAGCTTGAGTGTGCAGCCAGTTCTCTATATTAATGTAGCGCTGTGAGACATTTTTCACAGTTGTATTCGTAAAAAACAAACCAAACTTGTAATGTCATGAATTCAGAAGGACTGTGTCTTGAACAGGAAGGCAGAATTCTTAAACGTCAAGAACATCCTCAGTAGATATTCTCAACATGCTGCCTGCCTCTTTCAGGGGATCAAAAGCTCACTTTTCACTGATCTCATTAAGGACAGTGGCATTTCATTAACCAGGATCTATCATAAAGCACCATTATCTCTCCATCTGATGGAGTCTGCTCTTCACAGCCTCCCAGGCCTGCTATAAATGATAGCTAATCTAATCCTGGAACTCAGTGAGTCTGAAGTGAGGAGAGGAGAAAAAAGGGGGGACAGAAGAGTAAAGGCAAAAAAAGACTTTTGAGCTAAAACATTACAAAGCATGAGAAAGTAGAGTTGGACTTAGTCCTTAACCTCCGGCTATTGTTTTTCTTCAGTGCTGTATTGCTGTATCACGAGAGCCTGAAGAAATCAAACTTTCAATACATTTAGCTTAAAAAAAATTCAATATTTCTTAGCTTCTGTTTCAATTTGGACTTAAATGCGTGCAATATATAATACTGACAGCTAGTGTTTAAAATAGTTACTGCAGTACAAATTCAAAATACTGGAGAGAGTCGTCTCCCCCGCCCCCTCCTCCCCAGACTCGAAGTTCACGTTGGTTGCCAGGCTGAGACCGGAGCATCCACAACAATGTTGCTAGACGCTTGTCTCACATAGCCTAAACAGGCTACATGTTGTAAACAGCCATGGCACGCTTGCCTGGTCCTCCGGTAACGTTAGCAGTTAGCAGGGTTAGCATGGCAGCGTCGGGATCACTTCACTGGCTGTGTCTCAATTGATTTTGCGAGAAACCAACTCGGTACTCTAGCTATATAATTCAATGTGAGTACACAAATGTTAAAATGACATAAAATGCCCGTCACTAGTAGCTGTGATAAATTAGCCTGAAGCTCTCCAATATTTACCCAGGGTTTGTTACGTCTCTGGTCACACAACTGTTAAAAACATGCTGTTTTTTTGTCGTGTCGTGTAGAATCTATCTCTGTTGATCCTGTTCATTTGTTTGTGCGTTCATGGCTGTACTAAAGTTACAGCTGTAGCGCGCTGGGTTTACGTTTTTACAGGTATATCTGGCAACCCGGCCTGGCTGACAAACTGGGCAGTTGATAACAACAAACAGACCAACACAAACAGAAATTCCGTCACGGAACGGAAATTTCAAAAAAAGAAAATACTGGCATTAGCATTGTTGTCAGAAAAGATAGTATTTCAACTTAGCATGTTTCCTTAATATCTGATGACGCATTGGGGTAAATTTTTGGATTTATTACAGTAAATATATATCATATTGGACCTTTAAGGCTCAGCGTTGTTTTGTTCCTTTTCATTTCTTGTCTCCAGTTTTCACAGCCTAGAGGAGCTTGTATTCAGGCCTTACTGTATATGTGATTGTATGTGTAATGCGTCATGTACATCCCAACTGCGGATGGATGGCAAAGGAAAAACGTGATGGTGGTGGAGATTGGTGTGAAGCAGCGCCCAACTTCCTGCATAAACATATGAGCTTAGCATCTGAACTGACTCTGTGTATATTGTTAATGTGCTTGTACTGCGCTGTGTGTAGTGATGCATGAAGGTATGTACTGTAAAGTCCAGTGAATGTATACTGTGATAGTTGAGGAATGAACTGCTGTAGTAATTGCATTGAGTGCAGCAGATAGATAAAAGGAATGATATGTAGTGTTTGAAGAGGAAATGTGTGTAAAACAAGCTAAAGCTATGTAAAAAGTACAGTCATATCTTCTAAAGATTTACACATGAAGTATCTTATATATTTAGTAATGGTTGACATGTATGTGCAGTATACACGTCATCAGTGTTTGCTTCAATGTTTACCACTGTTACCATCTTGGTTTAGCCTGTTATCATGCTAACATTAGCTAATTAGCACAAAATACAGCTAAGGCTGATGTGAATGTCAATAATTTTAAAAGGTATTTGGTCATATATCAAAGTATTTTGACTGAGTATGGTGCTAGATGAAAAGTCAATGTATTAATATTGTGGATAATAAATAAAGAATATTCATGTACATGTTTTAAATAATAAGAAACTAATGTGAGTTTAATAACCAAAATATTAGCATTTAAAAGCAACTATCAAACATTAATAAAACATAGGTATGAGTGGGTGTTTGTACATGTAAATGAGAGGAAAGGGTGAAGAGGAAAAAGGTCTTTGTGCATCTCTTTGGTTAATAGAATAGATAATGAGCCCTTAATAGGATTTTCCGGGCAGTACGTGGATACCCATAATTTCCATAATCCCTGTGCCCAATAAGACTAAGTACGGTTAACCATCAACATGGCAGTTGTTTCACGACCTCTTTCCACCCACTCACCACCACCAGCAGCAGCATTTCTTGTTTAATAGGAGACCTGGATATTAATCCCTCACCAAAATTAGCTTTATCTAGAGTATCAGGAAGGGAACACAATGTGATTAACAAAACCGAGTCAGCTGGCATGAATACGCCTTGTTGAATCCCTTTTCACTGCTTTTTGTAATCTCCTTTGTGTCTATGAAGATACCTTTTCATACTTTTTCCAGGTGACAGAGTACATGATACTTCACTGTTATTTATGTGGGCATAACACTTAGAGATGACTGAAATGCGAGGACTTTAGTAAAATGGTTTCTATTCCAGTCTGTGATTAGTTAATAGTTAGTGGTTTATACTTTGTTCATAGAAAGCTGGACTCAGCAGAATGCTCATTAAAGGACAAATCCGGCGCAAAATGAACCTAGGGGTTAATAACACGTGTCCGAGTTCGACCGTTCTCTGGGATATGTTTTCATGCTAATCGAATGTGACCAGTTTCATCGCAAACTGCTAATTACCTTATAACGCTAGTCGTCGGGGCACGGCTAATGTAAAAAGAAATCGCTATTTCTATACCACTAACAAGGCTCAAAATAGCACCACACTTCCACGGTAGTATAATGAGGGTTCCTACATGTAAACTGAAGCATTGAGAATTTTGTGTACAGACAGTTTATTAAAAAGATAGTTTAGAAAGACAGTACCGTTCGCGTATACAGGCAGGCACCATATTGGGAGTCGAACAACGAACGCGTGCAACATGAGCAGAACGGTCACTGGAAATCTCCCATGGTCCGTGGTTTCCAAATGGGTCGATAGGAATTACGTTTGTGAAATGCATGAATTATATCGGTTTATTAATATATATGCATAATAAATATATGCACAGCGTTCGTCGTTCGACTGGTCGGACTGTTTTCCCAAGATGGCACCCGCCTGTATACGTGAACGGTACTGTCTTTCTAAACTAAATCTTTTTAATAAACTGTCTGTAACATTTCAACCTGGGCCCCATTTCCCCATACATTTGTGTCTAATAGACTGATGTGACCAAAAAATCTTTGCAATTGTCTAGTATGTGGATGAGGTTGTTATAGTTCGATGACCACATGTAGGCTATTCCTTTGAGCCAGAGTAGGCTACAACGTTACGGTCAAAGAGAAAGAGAGAGAGCGAGAGGTAGCGGGCGGAGGAGGGTGAAGCAGTGGCTGAATGCCTGCGAGGCTCGGGATATTGGTAGTGCTCCCGTGGGTGCTGTGCCCCTATATGCCCAAAGAATACGTTGTCAGGAGTAGGACCTGTTGCTGCCAGATATCTGTGGTCTGGATACTGCACACATCCAGACCACCTCGGATATACCTCGGACACAACGCTGTGTTACCACGTCAGGATTTCCCCAGGGCTGTGAGACATGAGCAAATACGAACCATTGTTTTTATTGAAAATCTTTTAGATAACACGAAACCATGGATGTATTATAGCCTATTGACCACACAAAACACTGTGTGCAGCTGCAGCCTCCCTCTCTCTCTCTCTCCCCTCGTCCGCTCTTCATCTGTATACTTCATCCATAGACTATAGTCTATTCTGGCTCAAATGAATACGGGCAGCAATCCAATTATAACGACCTCATCCACATTGTCGAAATAATTTAAATATTGAGCCATTACATTGAAAATCTTTTAGCTAACAGGAGCCTTTAATTTCTTTAGCCCACTCTGTAACAACAGAATGCCTTTTTCTTGTCTTGCGTTTCACTCTCCACACAGCTGTCTTAGGACAAAAAGTCATGTCCTGAGATCAATAATGTTGTCAGACACTTTTAGTAACAATTTGAGCCTGTCAGTACTGAAACAAATCACATTTATTGGGGAAAAAAAGCAAGGCTCCACAATTGCCCAATTAGGTTACATTGCAGCTCGGTTCGCAGGTTGAAATAAATGGTAGTTACCCTTTAATTTCTGTTTGGGAGGCCGCTTGGATTTCATGCTCAACTCTCGTTTGTCACTTCATGTTGGCTGACAATTCGAAACTGTAGTCAGTAAGTGGGGATAGGCTGTGTTTTATTATTTTCTCTCCTCTTGCTCCACTTTTTGATTATGCTGATGGAAGTTTTACCAGTGTGTTGCTCTTCTTCAAGAATACGTTTGGTGACATTCTATTTCATTTATTGTCAACAAATCCCAGGGAAAGATGAAAAACAACAATAATTTTTATTGTATTTTTACTTATTTTTTTAAGTATTGTCAATCCAACATACAATTCACCAGAGCACCAAATGTGTTTTAATCCGCCACTGAAAAAAGTCCCCAATAAATGCAGTATTTTCACCTCTTTGAGTAACATTTCCGAAAAACTACAGTGCCCTGCTTTTTTAGTAAATTAAAGTCTTATATATAGACATATTTGTTACCTGTTTTAATAGATTTTTTAGGAACAGTGATCTTGGTGCTGAATGTGAGACTGATTTGTTGTTAAAGCCTTATCCTTTAAAGACAAATGTTGTCTTGTTTTGTAGGTTTTGTATTATTCCTGTTAATTACATATTTTGCTCACCAACTTAAACGCTGAGATCTGGGGATGCGGCCAACACCGCAGCTACTGCTTCTAAATAATTTGGTTTACAAAATATGGATGAAGTGTGAATTTGTTAACAAATTGTCTGATCATCTTGACTATTGTGGTGCTTGGGCTACTGGACATGGTTGTAATGTTGTGTCTAATAATAATAATAATAATAATAATAATATATTATAGAGAACACAGTACTCGTTTAAAAACAGTCCTTGTGCAAAGTGCTTTGCAGGAAATACAGCCATACAGAAAATGAGAAAGTGACATTTGCTAGACTGGTGTGTTGACACAAGGCAGGTGTAGTTTGGTAGAAAGAAAAAAATTCATATATGTAACTGCTCACAACCAGGTCTGTGGATTATCTTGAGTAACCAGGTCATGATTTCTGGAAAAAGACATGTTGTTGAGTTTTTCAAATGTATTTTTTTGCCGCTTTGAGCACCATCTAGTTCCATTATATTGGAGAGAAGGCAGACATCTCTACGGCCGATAGCTCCAACACTGGGAAGCTTGCACCAAAACAATTTAGATTGATATAGGAGCATATTGATTATTGATTTTGGGGTGAACAGACCCTTTAACAAAACCAAAAGAAATAATAGTCAAAACTATTTAAATAAGACCCAAGAAAAACACATACTTAAAGTTTGTTTGTTTGTTTCCAGGAGTCGTCACTGTGATCCCCTGTAATGATGCAACACCCTCACATGAATGCAGAGAGAAAATACTACAATCTGTAAGGATTGCATCACACTTAAGATAGTTCAGTCTGCTGTACAAAAAGACATCAAAAGCAGTCTGGTAGTTTTCAAAGGGGGAGACCTAACTGCCCCTGTCAGGGTCTCAGTCTACAGTGTGCTTCAAAGGCACACAGTGCAGCCTCAGACAATAAAACACAAAGAACAAAAAAAACGCCTTTTCAGAGACTCTCCCCAGCCAAAAAGCCTGAATTCCAGCATTTGTCTGAGCCAGGTTCCAGTCTGCTTTGTACTGTGATACATTCAGCGAGCCTTCGTTGAAACACTCTTGTTATCCCTGATTGGCAATTAGGGACTCCTGACGCTGAAGATGGCAGACGTGATTCAGTGATTGGGTCACATCCTTCAACCTGCAGTTACAAATACAGGCAGGGTTGTTGTGTTTCTAACATCATCACTGCCATATTACCATCCCTAGCTGAGGAGAGCCCAGGCACAGATGAAGCTAATGATGGAGAGGGCTTGGGCGGCGTTGTTACTTATCAGGGACATGATGAATAAAACATAAGCTGTCAACCGATGGTAATGAAAGACGGGAATCTGCTTTTACAAAAACACACAGTAGGAAGAAACTGGAGGGAAAAAGTGGGAAAATAGAGATGCCGAAACTCAAATAAATTGTGACAACAGATGCATGTTTGCTCAGGAAATGTGCATTTAAACCTATTCAGATGTCTGCAATGGAAAACAGCAACCAAAGACCATTTCATTTTTAATTTGAGGGTAGTTTCTAGGCTTGCGTAAAACGTGAGACAATTGACTCAGAGTTTAATATCTCCGGTTGTAGTATTAGGGGCTAGTGGTTTGGAGTCTGGGTACTCCTAAATGCCCAAATTGGAGAGGTAAGGAGGCAAATACCATAATAGGAAAGCAGAACTACTGGATAACTTTAGCTCTTCAGGGCTCTAAATAATAAATAATAATAATAATAATAATAATAATAATAATAATAATAATAATATTATTTAAATAAAACGGGTTGATTGACAATCACAAGAAGATCTTTTTCTTTTCTTGTAAGAATATTTATTGGGCTTTTTTATGCATTTTTATTAGATAGTGGAGATAGACAGAGAAGAAAGGAGAGAGAGGGGACGAAACACAACAAGGAACCACAGATCGGATTCGAACCCAGGCCACTGCCAAGTACATGGGGCGCCGCTCTTCCTGGTAAGCTGGAGGTCACCCCAAGTAGATAATTTTAATAAAGGCCATAAGCCCAAAAGGTTGAGGGATAACTGTATCGGGCCACATTACTGAAAGGCTTTATGGCAATATAGGATTTAAACATTTTTTGATGAACTATTTAATGAACTCGATAATCCAAGAACAGATGATCCATTCTATTTAAATGGGTGCATCTGAAAGATGCTACCGTCTCCGCTCTGTGACATATTCGCAAGACTTACTCTTGCTATCTGTCCCCAGCATCTGTCTTGAAATGGGAAAAAGGGCTTTTATGTATGCTGCCCCTGCAGCTTGGAATTTGCTGCAGATGGATTTTGGTCTAAGGGAGCTGGTCTCTTTAAGTGTTTTCAAAAATAGATTGAAGAAGTAGGAGGAAGGTACATCAGGCTGTATGTTTTGACTGAGCTATTTGCCCTATGGGATCGAGGATATGATGAGTCTTATTTTTGGTATACTTATACTGTGATCTGAAATATTATTGTCTGTAACTTAAAATGTACGTCTGACACTTTGTTTCATGTGCTGCTGCCTGTCAAGGAAATGTTTAATCTCAATGAGTCTTTTAAATTACTAGTTAAATACATTTTAAAATCTTTGAATGTAAATGTTATTTTATATCAGGATATTAATGTGTATCCTGATTTGATACATTTTCTGTAAAACCAATAGTGAGATTGTTAATGGATAAATTAACCAGACAGAAATGTCAATTTTTGGCTAATCCAGCAAATTAATCACATTATACATAATTCACACAAAATCTTATAAAAAATAAATATTGCCATAAATCAGTGATTCTTATTGTTTTTGCAACATTGCTCACAATAGTCTAATACATCCAGGGATAATAAAGGGACAAAAGTATTATCCCGCTGTGTATATATTGTTATATCACTTACAAGTACATTATGATATATATTGCTTTTGCAATATAAACTGACATAAACCATGATAAAAGATCCAGGTCTATTACCTTGAGCAGTAACAAAAACTCCCTACAAAGTTGACAAGGCTGCACACTCCCCCGTGTCATTTATCACGGGATATGTCGGCGAGCAGAACACAAGCGCTGATAAATGGAGGTGAAGAGGAAACGGCACAATGAAGATTAGAGATCTGAAGAGAGAATTAAGCCCCTTGGCGTTCTTGACCCTTAGGAAATATATTGGTCCGTACAGCACCTCGAGGCCAACTCACATTCTCTGTATTCATTAGAAATGTGAGCTATGTGCTGCTGTATACTACTTCATGAAATGCAACAATGTTGTGCTCTTTTAGGCTTTGCCAGTCCAATCGTTTGACCTCATTTGGGCTGTATGTCCATGCACAGACACACACAAACAGCAAAATCATTCTGTTCTGCTACAGCACCATATGGAGCTTAGTAATATACCGTAGAGGAGTGGAGGACATCCCTGAGGAAAAAGTAGTACAACGGTCTGCACAATGCAGTGTAATGTTTTCCAACCACTTTACCGAGTCTCACTAGTGTTATCAAGTAGAGCTTCCTTTTATCTATCTGCTGCACTCAATGCAATTACTACAGCAGTTCATTCCTCAACTATCACAGTATACATTCACTGGCCTTTACAGTACATACCTTCATGCATCACTACACACAGCGCAGTACAAGCACATTAACAATATACACAGAGTCAGTTCAGACGCTAAGCTCATATGTTTATGCAGGAAGGTGGGGGATGCTTCACACCAATCTCCACCACCATCACGTTTTTCCTTTGCCATCCATCCGCAGTTGGGATATACATGATGCATTACACATACAGTCACATATACAGTAAGGCCTGAATACAAGCTCCTCTAGGCTGTGAAAACTGGAGACAAGAAATGAAAAGGAACCCACAGCAGAAAGAGTAATGAAGGCAGTATTGGACTCATACAAACAGAAATATTAAAAAGAGTGACAGCTGATCTCTGACAGACAACAAAACAACGCTGAGCCTTAAAGGTCCAATATGATATACATTTACTGTAATAAATCCAAAAATTTACCCCAATGCGTCATCAGATATTAAGGAAACATGCTAAGTTGAAATATTATCTTTTCTGACAACAATGCTAATGCCAGTATTTTCTTTTTTTGAAATTTCCGTTCCGTGACGGAATTTCTGTTTGTGTTGGCCTGTTTGTTGTTATCAACTGCCCAGTTTGTCAGCCAGGCCGGGTTGCCAGATATACCTGTAAAAACTTAAACCCAGCGCGCTACAGCTGTAACTTTAGTACAGCCATGAACGCAGCAAACAAATGAACAGGATCAACAGAGATAGATTCTACACAACATAAAAAAAACAGCATGTTTTTAACAGTTGTGTGACCAGAGACGTAACAAACCCTGGGTAAATATTGGAGATGTATTTGAAAGATGGAGACAGCTTAGAGCCCAAAAGGACGCAGAATTGGCTAATTTCCTCCTGAACAGGTAAGCATTAGCTTCAGGCTAATTTATCACAGCTACTAGTGACGGGCATTTTATGTCATTTTAACATTTGTGTACTCACATTGAATTATATAGCTAGAGTACCGAGTTGGTTTCTCGCAAAATCAATTGAGACACAGCCAGTGAAGTGATCCCGACGCTGCCATGCTAACCCTGCTAACTGCTAACGTTACCGGAGGACCAGGCAAGCGTGCCATGGCTGTTTACAACATGTAGCCTGTTCTAGTGTACACACTAGAACGGCCATGACGGTCATTTTGACCGTTTTGAAATTTATATGTGTAATAACTTTGCTGAATAAAAAAATACAATCCTGCTGCTGCCTGACTTTTCCTAAAAGAGTCTGTATTTTAATTTAAAATTGTTTTTATATACATTACACAAAATGCAAAGAAAATACAATCACTTTTACCTATTTCGGTCATACACGGTCATATTGACCGCTCGGATTTTCGCAGTATTGTTTTTAATTTTTCGCGCAGTTGAAGATGCATCTTGGTTGCTTAGTAACTACCATAGTCTCTGTCAGAGAAACGTAACTAGCGGTCTCAAGTAACAAGTGTGGGCATCACCGATGGGCCGAAGGCAAAGCCAGAGTCGGTAACGTAGTCTACTACGGCGTGGATGGACTCTGTTCTGAATCGGAAGGCAAAAACCGGGCGCTCGCTCTGTGAAAGGCTCGGAACATGTAGATGGCCGGTGGCTGTTTACATGTTCATATAACTTTATACATCCTCGAACTGGCTGGAATCATTGCACACATCCTCTCTAAGGAGTGCACCAGCAGTAAAATTGTCCGGAGGAAGTTCATGCAGCAACTGGCCGAGGAGCTGAGAGCGGAGTTTATGGAGGAAAAAAGGGCACTGGCGCACGGTCTGAGCAGCGCTGGTCACCGCAGCAGACGAAAAAACGGAGGCAGTGCCAGGTTAGGTTATAGCTAAATGTTCAATAAGATACTTTTAATTGTTATTTGGCTGTTATGAGTTAAGTTGAATGAATTTCCACACCATATTTTTCGGGATATGAATGTATGAAATAATTACGGTTTACTATGCCATGATATGAATTATTGAAACACGTATTACTACTCAAATGTATAATTAAACTCGTTAAAATGTACATTTCGGTGTTATTACGATGTTCTAAAGATATCCTAACACTAATTAACATAATACAATATCGCAATTAGGTATGTATCATGAGAGATTATAGAGTTTGGAATCTGGCGGTCAAAATGACCGCTCACGGCAGTTCTAGTAGTTATGGAATTCCGGCACTTCTCTAGTGTTAAAAGTGAAAAGCTGCTGATGTAAAATTTGAAAGACAAATGTCTGTGCAAAGATTTAATTATTTATTTTTTGTTTTTTCCTGGAGATGTCTCCCCACTGCTAACAATAACTTTTTTTTCCACTGTGAGTAGCTCCTTCATTTCCTGTTTGCGCTATATTGTGCAACAATAGTGTCTATCAACATCACCCTTATGTATTAATCATCAGAGGAGAAACTGGTTTGGTTGATAATGCACATTAAATAACAAAATTCAAGTCAGACAGGTAACAGCTGACAACCTATTAAAGACCTAATACCACCACCATACTATAAACACAACACATAAACACTTACTTCAAGAGGACATTAGTGTAGCTAGAGCCCACCTAGTCCCCAAGTTAAAAAAGAAAACTAAAATTACAGTTACACCTATATAGTCACACTTTGTTGATCACAACAACAAAACTGAATCACACTAAATGATCACCCTGTCAAAAACAGAAGGTGGAGAGAGACAATCTAGTAATAAGAGGCTGCAGCAATACATTCACATGCAGAGATATGAAAAGAAGATGAAAAGGGATGTTGAGATTGAAAATGAAATAGGTAGGAGTGTGCGAGTGCCAACGGAGGAGGACAGAGTGTGAAAAGTGGGCGCGAATGAGGGACAGGGATACAGATAGAAAGTGAGAATGAATCAGGGCCAGACAGAGGGGCACCAAGAGGCAATCAGATCCCTGGACTGGATGTATAAACAGGCGCTGGACAGATGATTAGCTGATGTCACCCCACGATCTCAGCCCTGCGTGACAGGTTATCTGAATGAGACAATTAAAAGGCCTGCCACATTGGCTGCAGGAGGCAGAGGGAGATGATGTCTGTGGAATCACTCTGCTCCATTTAAGGCCCTGCTGCAACTGGAAGGATGATTCCTGTGATTGCACACTATCAGCAATGTCATGTATAATTTAAATCCTTTTATATACCCTGAACTTTAACAGAAAAAAAGATCCATAGCATTTTACCTCACTGTTACTGCATGTGATAACAATCCAGTCTGAAATGGCATCTTTATAATGTCAGCCTGATAATGTGTTATGTTTCTTGAAGCTGGCAGGTTGCCTGACCAAAGTGTTTCTTATATAACAGGATGCATAGATGACGTACCAGAAAAGTTACTTAATAAACCACCTCTGTCCTCTTTTAAACTAGCTTATCATATATGATATGGCCAGATATCTTATTTGTATCAACTGATTATAGACAAAAGCAAAGGTCCATCTCCGAAGCTGTCATCCACTGTCCTCGCAGCAAGGTAGTATTCCAACAGCGGAGAGTGAGATGGAGGGACAGCGGGGTGCGATAGCTAGCTAATTCTCGTGCTGACGCTTTGGTGTCAATCTGTGAGATAACCACGCCCTATTCATTTGAATGTAACAGATGGAAATTAAAGGAGTCGTGAAATAAATGTGGCATTTAGAAATAAAAGTCCCCTAAAATAAATAAAAGTAGTCCTTTGAAAAACGTACTTTTATTTATTAATATATTTAACTATATTGACTCGTTTATATATCTACATTTGTTTTATTGCATCATTTATTTATTTCAGAATTTATTTCATAGCCATATTAATTTATTTCATAGGCATATTTGTTTATTTAGGTATTTATTTAATATTGACTGAAATGGCATGCCATAAAAATTCTATTAAAAACATTTCTCTTTGAATATATAATCAAGTTAGGTTTTTCTGGCTAAAACTAAACCCAAGCGTTAGCATTTCGTTCCCAGGGCATATGTTTTCTAACACACACTATAATGAGTGATATGATGATGATGGCGGTGCAGATCCCAATGGGAGCTAGAAGGGGAAAAGCTAATAGGGGTTGTGAGAGGGGCAACCCGCAAACACACACCCAGAAACTGCTAGCAGTGCCAGTGTGCATCTAAAGCAGGAGCAAGTGAGGAGAATGCATAATGTTAGCGATATACTCAAACAGGCTATATGCTAATTCCACCCAAGCTCTGCCATGGTTTAATGAACCCGTTTACAGATGTAAGTCGCTTCCTCATGTATGGCACGTACATTAGGTAAGTGTTATATCAGCACTGAGGTGTTAAGGAGGGAAAATATATAGGATAGAGGATGGAACATTACCCAGCAGTTATTTACATTTTGACTGAGAACATTAACATGCTTCTGCAAACAGACACACACACATAAATAATAACGACATGGAAATTTACATGCTGGATGATGATGTCGTTTTTCATTTAAGTGGCGTAAGGAGAAAGGAAGACAATAAAAAAACAATTAGTCTTTTTAAAAGATAGATTGATTGTTCATATTTAATCACATAGTGCTCTGTGGTGCATGGGCTGGCCTGCTTTCATGTACAGTTCACTGGTTATCATGGGAATAAGGCTCGAATAATTGAATTGCTGTGCTGTGTGTGCTGTAACAGATCTTAATCAGGAGAGAGCGTCAGCACACACACACACACACACACACACACACACACACACACACACACACACACACACACACAAATGGCAGGCCCATACATCTCCAAGCCTGACATCTAATCGCTGAAGGAACAATAAAGTAAAATACAGCCGGTAAAGAACGTGGTAACACTTTTAAGATCACTTGTTTCCTGCTTATTTGCAATCTAAATATGCCAATCAGGGTGTGACGGTTTATTCAGGCCCTCGATAATCAAGAGGCGCCTTTCAAGGAAAACAAGTTAAGTGTTTATATGATACTCAGGACCACTTCAGAGGAAAATACTCTGAATTTAAATGCCATTTAACACAGAGCACACTAACAGTCAAATCACAAGGAGGGTCATCCTAAGAGCTAATGCTTGAGCATGCATACGCATAGTGTGTGTGTGTGTGTGTGTGTGTGTGTGTGTGTGTGTGTGTGTGTGTGTGTGTGTGTGTGTGCATGCGTGCATGTGTGTGCGTATAAATGCATGTGCGGATGCCCTTCAGTGTCTGAGAAGTAAATATTTGGATCCTGTATAAGGTACTGCAGTGAAACCACAGAGTACAAATACTCCTGCAGACAGATGCTTTTATTTCTAATTTCCTCTGTTTTTAAATAAAATTTCATTTTATTTTAGTAAGAATTCACTGTTTTCTGATCCGCTCCCACTTTAATTAGCTGGTGATGCTAGCTAACATGTGATTTATGTTCACCTGCTGTCTTGATTAATTCAGAATAAATGCACAGTTCCATATTCACCGCTCTGCTGCACTCATTAAAATTCCACTTTATAGATGGCTCCTTTAGAGTGTTATATTATTATGTTGTAATGCATTACTATTATTAATGGATTACTAGGGCTGTCAATCGATAAAAAAATGTAATCTAATTAATTACATACTCTGTGATTAATTAATCAAAATTAATCGCGTACATAATTAATGGTGCCTGAACCGATACTTTTTAAGAAAGTAAAAAAAGAAAAGAAAAAAAAAACAGTTGGTGACATTAAAGAACGGCTTGTTTATTGCTAAGGCCATATGGTCAAAATTAAATGATTTAACAATAATGTATAACAATAACTTATTTCACTAGTAAATTGCTGTTGAACAACAAAAACAACAACCAGATAGGAAAAGGACATTTACAATAACTTCAAATGCACCACGAAGCTGTAGTTTACCAGTTTCATTGAACGCACCGTCTGTGTTGTTTTTCCGACGGCAGCTGCAGATTGTTACATACCGGTGTTGAATCCTCTACAGTAAAACACAGTCAAACTTTACACTGTTTAGCGTTAGCTGTCAGCATTTTAACCGTGTTTAATCCAGCTACTAGCTAGCGGTAGGCTAACGTTAGCTGCTGTTGAGTATAGTGTTAACTAGCGTCACATGCAGCGGGGTTTGTGTTTCCTGTAACGTCTGTTTCAGAGCATCAGAGAGAAGCGCAGACATATCAGTGGCACCAGATTTTCGTCTGTATGCAAACGTCAATATGGAATGGATTAATCTGCGTTAATTTTTTTAACGCGTTATTTTTTCTCAGATTAATTAATCGAAATTAACGCATTATTTTGACAGCCCTATGGATTACTATTACTGATATATAATGGTGTAACACATCAATGGTGTGGTAGCATTGTGAAGTGTCTATTTCTATTTACCACTAAAATAGGCAATACATTTTAGAGGCTGTACTTGCATTTTGTACCCAAAATCTAAACTAAATCTAAACTTTCCTCTGAAATGTAGTGAGATACAAATATAAAGAAGCAAAAATGGAAGAGCAAGAACCATAAATACTATGTTCAGTGTTGAGTGTTGTTCAATGTTGAAATTGTATATGACAACCAACTGAATATTACTTTCTAGCCCTTCCCATTCCGAGCGCGTTTTAACTCCTAAGGTGGTCGAACCCGAAATTAGCTCTTAGTATCTCCATCGTTTACACGCAGCTGTTCTAGCCACTCCGATATTAACTTTGGTCTTGTTGCTTTGCCTGTCGCGTTGTTTTAATTCTCTTTTTCGCTTCCCTGGCGAATAATCTCCCCCTGGCATTCGTCACGGTGCCATGCTTTTACACTCGTGTAAAAGCGCGAAAGGCGGAGGTATGTCCATCTTTGGCTAATGTATTTTAAAGATGGAGGTGCAACATGGCGGCCGTCATTCGAGCGAGTCGCTCGTATGTATTCTGAATGATTCTGAATGTCAGATTCTACGCTTACGAGAATACTTTGATTAGTTGGTGGAAGTAATTACACATGAATGAGCACATATTTGTGAAAGAACAAAGGGATTTTTGCTAAGCATCAACTCAAAAAATTACACAATGTAGGTTTAAGTAAATGTACTTAAGTTATCCAGCCTAAGTTTTCTCAGGAAAGTGTGAGAGTATCAGACTTAACTAGATGGATTTCATTCAACCCTGGACTCCCTGCTGCTGATCTGGAGGAGGCACTGCAGCTTGAACACCATTACTCTGCTTTTATCACCAAACTCTTCATTCACTCCAGCCTCTGCCTGCTCTGAAAACAGCCTCTGCTATCTATCTATCGCTGGCTCTGGATTTGAAATTGCCTTGGCTATCTATCTTATACTGAGGTGTAAATAGTATTCACCGTGCAGCTCCAGTGAGATGGCCCTCACCCACCCATTGCAAAAATCCCTGACAATAACAAAACACCCGCTGTGTTAGTTGCACTGATGAGAGGAGCGGGACCATTCAGCGCTGTGCATGAGTATTCATGGCTCTGGGAAACCTGCATTTTTGCTGAGGCCTTTTGAATGCCAACATCAAAACACATCTCTGCTCAATTTGCATGGGATATGTGAGATGTATTTGTTGAGGAAGTGGCGGTGTCCCTGGCAATGGAGGGCTCCATATGTTCCCCATTTGTTTACCTAGTCATTATAGGCCTCTCCATCCTGTGTGACTGCACTGTTGTCTTAGCGGGAGCCGCGCTGTCAGCCCCTCCCTTTTTTCTTCTTCATCTCTATCGTCACGGGAACAGCAGCCACAGGGGAGAACCAGTCCACAGGAAATTAGGAGTGTGACAAGATAAGACCCAGCGTTTATCTGATACTGTTCCCTGGCAACTAGTAAGAGCAGCAGAAAAATAACAAAAAAACAGAACAATGTGTAGGAAAAGTACATGCTGATATGAGACATCAGCTTTGTTCCAATACATTCACATATAGACTGTAAATGCTTCAAGACAAGCCAAGCAACCAACACTTTCCTATAACTCATACATAAGTAACTCGATCTGTTTATCTACAGTAGTTGCCTGCGGTGACTATCTGGCTGGCGAGTCAATATCTCACTATTCCAGGAAGATGTGTGACTTTATCTCACATTGTGCTTTATGGGTTTCCACATCAGCATGTGCAGATAAAGCATTATTAAAAGCAGCTTTCCCAACCAAGAGAGTCAGAATAAAACTCTAAAAACTTCCTCAGTTAAGCCCAGTTCAGACCAAACATTCACGATGTGACGAAACCGTTTTAGAACGTCGCAGGGAAAGGTTGCAGCAGTCTGAACTGGCCCATCTCAACTTGACTAAAGCAAGCTGATGGTGGCGCCTGCGACTCAGCCTGTCAAGTCGCTAGAAGCTGGTTTTAGGACGTAAGGCACGACACCTGTTTCAACAGCCAATAGAGAAGTCAACTTGTAAAGTCAGCTACAAACTATAGAAATAAAATGATCCATAATCCATTTTATTTCTTTTACAAACTGTAAACTGGTGGAAATGGCTAGTTTTAGACAGAGGGTCAACGAGTGCCTGCAAACACGGTAATGTGGTCAAGTGAGCTAGAGAATGACTGAAGGGAGGGAGCGCCTAGAACAAAGCCGTGAATCAGAGAAATAAAACATTTTACCGATTCATCACTAGAAATGTAACTGTAGCAAGTATCTCAAATGATAAATGCAGCTACTAAAAGCCTAAAAGTCGGAAGTTAGACCGGAAGTACAAAGAGTCGTTGCTATGGAGATGATACACCGTCTCGATGTAAACTGGCAGGTTTTGAATGAAACCTTTATTGCCCCGAGGGGAATTTGTTTTGCCCTCAAGGGAGCCACATTAAACATTAAGGACATACAACAGTAAATAGCCATAAACAATAAAAACCACACCAAACATCCAACAACAATGAAGACGTAGAGGATACAGAAAACAGAACATAAACAACAACAACGCAGCAATGGTGGTGACATGCAATCCTCAGTCCAATAGCTAAGATGACTTAATAAATAATGAATTAGTTAGTTTCGCGAATCTTTGGTCTAAACTGGGATTTACCCGAAATCCCTCATCTCTAATCTAATGGAAGATAATGAAAAGGTGTCAAATGTAAAATGAAGTTCAAATGAACGACAGAGCACATTGTGAACTGGCTACATAGCATTTTACAGGTGTCAGCAGCAAGTTGGAGGTTGGGCAGCAATTGACGGGCAATTTCTGTGTCTGCCATCTTATCTAAATTGTCCCGATGTGGTTAATCCCTCTCATTCAACCGTCTCTGCAGATCAAAATGAACACAATTTCACCCAAGATTTTTTAACCGATGGCAGAGCAGGAAAATCATTACATGTCATTCATGTAATGATTAGCTGCTTACATAAACTCCTGTCTTAGTTGTTCCTTGACTCAAGGTTCACTGAGTCACAGTCCTGCTCCAGTCCAGCAATAACACCATCCAAACCCCTGCAGTGTGCATGCATCCCTTCACTCTCCATGCACTGTTCACTGCCTACTGTATACAACCTCAATGTTTTAACCAGTTTAGACTGAAAATTTAGATGATTGGTTGCTCTCAACTGATTTTGCCCCAGATCGTATGACCCCACATAATCTTGAGCTGTTGTTTCCTGCTATAAGATTAATGTAGTCTGCAGTAAACAAGGCCCCTTTTAAAGGTAACGGTTTGACTTCTGTTCGTCAGTTGAGGTTACGTTGAGAATCGTGATTGAGATCCGCCATCTTATCTGCAGCCAGCATCGCTGCCGAGCCAATCAGAGCTTTGTAGGCTGAATGAAGAATGAGCATAAAACTAGCAACAGAAAGATTGCCACAAATGTCAACAAGCGTGCATTAGAGTGATGCAGGTATACAAGTTACTGTAAATCGTCCTACTCAAATATAAATCTTAAATTTGCATATTTCTTCAATTGTTTCTTCTGACTGCAAAACACCCCAACGATCTCAGTATTAAAAATGATTTTAAAATGCAATTCTTATATACCTTTACACTACTGAATTTTTTGTCATGAAAAAAGGAAAAAAAAAAAAAAGAGCTTTATTAATTTGGGACCTTTTACTTCCAAATGCTATCAGTCAGGTTCAGCAGCACCACATCCCACACAGAAACAATAACTCATCACTCATCTGGTCTTACGGTTTGTTCACTACGCTCTGATAATGGTCATCAAGCCCCCGCACACACTCTGAAACCCCTCCATCCTGAGGCTAAGCCATCAATCTGCTCTCCATCACAGCTTCAGATTCACTTTGATCCACCTGGTCACCTACACCATTACTGTGGAGGTCACATCTCATCTCTACAGCTTTACTGACATCACTAAACATTCTCTCTCACATACCATTCATTGATTTACTGCATCTCCTTCAGAGAAGGAGAGAAAGTGGAGTAAATAGTACAATATATGCCTCTGAGATGTAGGCCCAGTGGAGTAGAAGTAAAAAGTTTCATAAAAGTACCTCAAATCTGCTCCTAAGTACAGTACTTGAGTAAATGTACTTTGTTACATTACACCACATGTCAACTCAAGTTTGTGAGAGTGGTTTGTTAGAATAAGAGTCCACTAAAAGCAACCTGAAGGGCCTTCTGCAAATTAGTTTCTCAGCCAGGTCGAGGGCTGAGCTGCGTGTCTCCGTATTTAGCACAGGTGGCTGACAAACAACCAAACCCAGATCACCAGCATGTGTAAAAAAATTGCGCCAGGTGTCATTTTTAATTACAACACGACAACAACAAACGGGCTGAAAGGCAGCAAGACAAATTGCTCTGATGGGTGTTTTTTTCTAGTCAGTGGACATGCTGGCGAAAGTGAACATCTGTTCACATACATAGGCTGCCATAAATGAGTCTATTTCTGGCTGTGTGTCTTTACATGTGCAGGATGGAGAAAGTAGAAAATCACCATGATTATCAAAGGCTAGAATGAGCTATGTGTTATACAGGAAAGGTCATGTAGCCACTTGTTCTCATCAATATTTTTATTGGGGCGAGACACAATTTTGAGATTTTGAGCTATTTTTCTTCCATAACAGGACTTCTTTCAGAATAGTGGAAATAACAATCAAAATACACATTTAGGTGTTTATTTTACTACACTGTCAATTTGTCTCTGTAGATTTCTTCTAATTTGACCAAAAGTTAGCATTATATAATGCCTCATTTACATATTTAAACATATTTCAGAAATCTTATACAAAACATAATTGTGTAAGTCCTCGACCAGATTAGTTAAAACACAACTATTAGTTAAACATGTTAACATTTTTCACCTGTAGTGTTTTGCAAAATGTGTGGAATTTTACAATACATTTAAAGGCTGTTTTCTCAAAGGAAGTTTTTTTCTAATACTTAGAAATCTCCACTTCATTAGCAATTACATACACCAAACTTTCCAGTTTTATTCCCATTTATATTCTGAATGTTTTTACAGAGGGGTTTGTTTAGTTATATATATAGCCTGATTTAAATAACTTTGTTGTTTCTAAAAACATGGCAACAAGGGATTTTTGCAGTGGTTGAGCCAGCTAGAGAATAGATGAAGAGAAGGAGCGCCAAAAAAAGCAGTAAATCAGAGGAATAAAAAGCTAATTTCACAGTGATTATGTTCTAAAGCACACATAAACACACACACCTCCGCAGGAAGGTGCCACATTACCGGATTATTCATCCTGTCTGTTTCTCTGTGTGTCTGTGTTAGTTTAGACTTGTGCCTCGATATTAGACGCTAAGGGGCAAAACGGCGGTTGGGAATGAGAGGGCTGCACAACCTGTGCGCTATTATTGGCTGGGGTTTACACACCCACCTGGGGCCCAAGGCTCCTTGTTGACGCCCCGAAACGTCCCGACTGACCAAAATGAAAAGAGAAAATACAGGCAGAGGGCAGAGTCTCTTCAGATACAGACACCACCACACACTTCTAGCGGGTCATATGTGATTACTGAGAGGGATTATTTGTGTATTAGTCTATACATTGTTTTTTAGGAAAATCCATGACATATTATGAAAGGTTTAGTGTGAAAGAGGATAAGCATATTATTTTCATCTCTGACCTTTTAACAGAATACTCCAAAAGAATTTTGACTATTACATTGATCAGCGGTGAAGTCACAGCAGGAGACCCTTTAGTGGAGCAGAGACAGACATCGGAGCTGCACTTAGGTAAAATAGACAGGAGTTACTGAAAATAGGTCACAAACACAAACTAAACAGAAAAACTGACCTTTAGTGCTCCTCTCAGACAACAAAGCCTCACTGTTGGGAACCAATAAGGAACATGTGACAAAACAATTTGACAGAGAGACACTTCGATTTTACATTTAACATTTCCTCTCGCCATCACGGTGACAGCAGCAGCATTAAGTAAAGCTGCTGCCATTCAAAGTTTAATAGCTTTTATATGCAATTTTAGATTGCGACTTAAACGGCTATCATCCCTACTGTCGTCATCAAAACTGATTATGAAAAAGGGGTTTTATACACAGTGTGCTGTCACTAAATATAACATATATTCAAGAGCAAAGGAAACTCAAAAAACAATTTCTTCATCACAGCTTCATCAAAGTGGTGGAACAAGCAGATACTGCATATATTAGTTGTTTGATAGTGTGGAAAATCAGGTGAGTTGTTTGATAGTGTCGAAAATCAAATATGGGCTCCTACAGTAAAAGGAAGGGAAGTAATAGTCATTAGGGATATTCTGATGGCCTTACTAAAAATTGAAAAAAATTATACAGGGCAGTTGGGAAAGAGATGAGTGCCGAGTGTGCCCTCATCATCTTCCTCTGCCAGCCCAGTTTCAGTTTGTTAAACCAGGCGTCTCATGTTCAGCAGGGTGTCAGGCTAACCGATGGGCGCTCCTACTGCAGCACCATCACATAAAAGCTGCATGTCACTCCACATCACGTATTAGATCTTCTTATCCACATGAAGCCTTATCACATTCTGTTCATCTTTTTACTCCTTACATTCCTTCAATGTTTAAACACCCAGGTTCAGGCTCTTCTTTTAGCTAGTTATATATCCACCTGCACTGCCCTTAAGCAAGGCACTGTGCAAGTATTTAAAGTAATTTATTTGTAAATTATCTGCACATGGTAACCACAGTATGGGTAAGGGTAGGGAAAGATCACGTATATGGTAAATAAACTGTGGTTGAAGCTGGGGTAGGCAGGGTTTTTTTTATTGCGTCATTGGGCAAAAGTTCCTTAATAACCTTTCAGCATATTGTAATTGAAGTGGTCGGAGAGAAAACTAGACCTCTGCACCTCCTCTTGGCTCTGTTTTCAGGCTTTAGAAAAATCTATGTGACAGGAGACATTGGCCAATCACATGTCATATCAGAGAGATGGCGTTCCTTTTGGCTGTTCTTCAAATACGGATGCACGTGCACGTCCCCTCAGATGGTAAAAGTCTGATTCAATGGCAAAAAAAGCCTGCAGAAAAAACTGCTATTCCAGCATTAGTAACAACTGCCTACACAAACATGGGTAAAGATGGCGGCACGTGCAAAATGCAGCGGCTCAATGCTCTCTAATTTGGTGTCTTTTTGTCTGTTCGTGTTTGTGTTCTTGTTCATGTTCATGTTCGTGGACCTGTGTCAAGCAGACTTTGTGTACAGTCAACAAGACTTAATTGACATCGGAAATCCCCAGAACACCGTGGATTGTCACCTGGACCTGGAGCAGGCGACGCAAAAGTGGGGATGCCGGGCAGGTGTGCGGGCTAGGCTGAGAAAGCAACCACACAGACCTCCGCTTCCGAGTATCTTTCTTATGAACTCCAGATCCATCACACATAAAAGGGATGAATTGGAGCTTCTGATCACCTTGAACAACTTCGTCTGGAACTGCAGCATTTTAGTTAAAAGTAAAAGCTGGCTACACCCACTAATCTCTGACATGGCAGTACAGGTAGCAGGACGCACCAGATACAGGTAGGAAAGAAACAAAGACTCAGGTAAGAGTAGAGGAGTCAGACAATGACTGACGTGCCAACAGCAGGATTGTTGCCCAACCCTGTTGTCCTGATCTCAAGGCCCTCTCAGTTCAATGCAGACCCTTCTATCTACCCCGAGAGCTAAGTGTAGTAATCGCCACTGCTGATTACATCCCACCTCATGCTAATGTTAGCACCGCTCTCGGCCAATTGCTAGCCATCGTAAACAAACAGCAGCGAGCTCATCCTGACAGTGTACGTATCGTTGCGGAAAATTTTAACCAAGCAAATCTTAAAACAGTATTTCCCAACTTCTACCAGCAAGTGAAATGTGCAACAATGTGCAACTTTACGTAATCATGTGCAATAAGAGTAAATTATTTTACTATTTAATAAAATTATTTCACTATTTTACTATTTACTCTAGTTTTAATGAAAGACTAGTACTGACACAGGTTACTGTATGAAGGGAGGGGCTTAGGACAGATGAGTGAGCTGCAAAGGAGGGCTGTTTTTTCTAATTTTGGTGGGGTTTTTTCCAGAAAACCGTCTACCCAAGCTTTAAGGTATAGTTAAGGTTTTGGATCTAAAACCGAAATGCCCCCCAAAAAGCCATCATTTTATATTATAAAATCAATTATCCATGATCCATTACTGTGTAATCAGCATTTTAATTTTGTCGCTTGGCAAGTTGGAGCTAACTTTATTTTATATACTGTCTGTAGGATAATCTACTGCAAAGTAAAAGTAACCAGTAAACATACCACAAAAAAAGGATTTAACTAGTAACTGTTGGGAATTTAGGGGACACAGGTTCAGTTATTAGCAATTAAAGGTATTTTATCAATATTAATAAAGTGTCAATGAATGTATATCAATGAATATTAATATATTGATAACTTTATTAAATTGAACAAATATTAAACGGGGCACCACCCTGAGCTCACGGAATAATAACTGTTGATAAAGGTGTGTGTTCTCTTAAAAATGCAGCTCTTGTGGCCGGGTTAGCTCAGTTTGTAGAGCAGGCGCACATACTGTATATGGAGGTTTTCTCCTCGACACAGCAGCCGCAGGTTCGACTCCGACCTGTGGCCCTTTGCTGCAGCTTGATGGTGTTTTAAGCCCCCAACGTCTCCTTCCAGGCAGCGCTGCGACCGTTGACTTCAAGGCACCTCACCCTAACCTGCAACTTTGCTGCATGTCATTCCCCCTCTCTCTCCCCTTTCATGTCTTCATCTCTCCTGAGGAAATAAAGGCCTAAAAATGCCCCAAAAAATAATCTTTAAAAAAATGCAGATATTATTTGGTTTATTTACAACCACCTGTTATTACAACATATACAATAATAATCAATAATTATTCAATCAATTAACATCTATTATCCTGCTACACTATAACAAAGGCAAAACAAGCAAGCGTGAGTGTGTGTATGAGGAAGAGGGAGGAAGGAGATAACTGTTGCTGTCAAATAAATGTAAAGTCAAGTACAATGCTTAAATACTAAAATATAGCAGAGTAAAAGTATAAATCAGCATAAAATGAATAATAAAACAGCATAAAATGCAAGCACAAATACCTCAAAATTGTACTGATTAAATGTACCTATGTGTGGGCTGAATTGTGCATATTTTGTATACAAGAATAAATGCATGCACACTTGCACATACTCCTTCCCTGCTCACCCCAACAGTCACGTGCTACATGCTTTCATACGACCCCTGACCTTAACATTAGTATGTGAAAGTCAGTACACTTAGCATGTCCACAGGCAGGCAGGCAGGCAGTCAGACAGGCTGTCAACTCTCATCAGCCCTGCTGTTCAGCTGTGATTCATAAGCTGGAAGTGGATCCAGGGGGGTAAAGAAGAGAGGGAGGTGCAGGAAGACGACCTGGATGTTGGGTACATGCAGGGCCTGGCCCTGTGTCAACCTCAGTCATCCAGAGCCCTTCCTAGGCTTCTTACTGGCAGGATGACAAGGAGACATGAAGTCACAGGCAAACAGGTTAATGGAGGCCCAGACTTAACAGAAAATCTCAGTCACCTCCCCGTCGGAGCCTGCTGACTTTTACAAATCACACAAAATCGCTCATTCACCGCCTGATTCTGCACCGCGTCATCATAACACCTTTTGAGGCTACAATAAAGTGTTATAACTCCAGGCTGTATTATTTAACCCTTTACTCTGGCTCTCCTTTCCGTTTGACAAGGTTTCACTCTGACGTCTGAGGTCCTGTGAGTTACACCAGAGCCTGCTGGAATGACAGTAAAATGGCATGAATGCAAGATTTGACTCAATGAAGAAGAAGGGTTTATTTTTGTGGAGGGATTCATAGAAGTTATTAATGATGACTTATTTTATTTTTAGAAAGCATCTCTTTTAATTTCAATATAGTTAATTTCTGGTAGTCAGCTTGTTACGGATTGCACCCTTCACACAGAAGAGGAGGAACGACATATACCTGTGGCAGTTTCATGAACCCACCGAAATGAGAGCTCTTAAATTTTATTTATAGTGACAGCAACATGACTGCCAGGTATGGCTGCCTTTAATGTCCTTCTCTCTGCTTCTTGTTTTTTCTGCAAGTCTCTTTTTAGTTCCCTGCTTGTCTGCTATCTATGCCTCAGAAACCTAGATTTAAGATCAACATGATATTCAGCTTTTTCTGTTCTACAAAAGCAGCATATTAAAGAAACATTATGTAACTATTTTACCTTAAAATATCAGCTTCAGAATCATTTTGATGCTATACTGACTTGTAATTGGGAGAATGGTGCCTCTGTCATTCCCACTGCACGCCCTGAACGCCTGTTTTCGCAGTATGTAACTATGGTGAGCGGGTACAATCTCTCGGAAGATGTGCTGTAACACTTTACGGCACTACCACCGATTTGATTGAAGCTGAATAATATTTTATGGAGAAAATGTTGTTTGGTTTTCCCTCCGATGTCCTCCGGCTGCACTGCCTTAACTTTCAGTGATTTACTGAGTTTCCTGATGAATAGAAAGCTTTAGGCTACTTGTTGCTGAAGTGGTTAGGGTCAATCTATTCTCCAACTGCTGTTAACTGTAGCTGTCATCAGCTAGTTAGCTCAGTTACTGTAGCTGTGCTGCCAGGACTAAGAGCGCCGAGCACCAGGGGCAGACTGATCTCATGAAGTGGCGTATATATGACACGCCAATTCATATGCCATTATTGGTGTGTTATCAAGACGCATACTCGCTTTTTAGCCGGTTTATCAACGCCGTTTGTCCTCCATTGACTTACATTACCTTGTGATTGCGTGTGAATTTACGCCGTAGTGAGTAGTATGAAAGGGCGAAAATCCACATAGGGAGATTGGTCGGGGTGGAGGATGGGTAAAACACAGGACTTTCACCCAGGACACCGGGGATCCTTCGTGTGTCACGTTTCCTAAAGTCAACCGTTGCTTTCTTCTTTTACTAAACCCAACCCGTTCGCCGTGATGCTAATTCATCGAGCCGTCTTTCCTGCTCCGTCTCTGTGTCACTCTTACACTGTTGCCCCTGGCAACCGATAGCATAGGATCCCAAAATGGTGGACGTCAAATCTTCACGTGACAGCAAGCTACCATGACGTATGTCCTCATTGTCAATAGGGCGTAGACATACACGCGGATAACTCAAAATGCGTACAGATAACACGCCACTTGGCTTTAGGAAAGTGGCATGAAAATGTCATGTTGCCAGGGTAGTGTTGATGTTTACACCTCTAGTACAGGAGCATTGGGCAACTAGGAGGAAGAGTTTTCAGGCCCGGGGTGGGGGGGAAATACTGGCGGGGAGCGCCGGTGTCATGCAAGAACTGGAGCCGTGTGAGCAGGCAATGGAACCAGGTTGAGCAGCTTCTACGGACATCATAGCAAAGGCACACGTACATGCCCGCTTCAAGAGTTAAATTGTGTTTCACTTTTTCCTATGCGAGCCGATGTGCAGTGCAAATCAATAAACGAGAGATTGATTCTTGCCGTTTTCTAACAATCATCAGGACTTGAACAATAACGTTAGGGCTTTTATTGTTTATTAAGGATCCCCATTAATCATCACTGTAATTAACACTATTCTTACTGGGGTCCAACTTTTGCATGTCAGAGCATGCAAGCAAGACTGGATGTATCAGGTAATGTTATAGTTTGAATTTAAATTAGTTAATTAGTTAGTTAATAAGTTACTGCAGTACAAATTCAAAGCACTGGAGAGCGTCGTCTCCCCCGTCCCCTCCTCCCCAGACTCGAAGTTGATGGAGGTTGCCAGGCTGAGACCGCAGCATCCACAACAATGTTGCTAGACGCTTGTCTCACATATAGCGAGACATTACTTCACAGCACAGCTAACGTTAGATGCTGGCTATATTGACAGTCATAAAAGCCCGTGCTCACGTGGAGCTCTTTAACCAGTTAGGTAACACTAATGGTGTTTTTCCATTACATGGTACCTGCTCGACTCGACTCTACTCGATGCACTGTGCATCCGTTTTCCATTGCAGATTTTAGTACTGCCTCAGCGTGGCTGGTCGTCATGGCGGCGCCACAGTAAACTGCCGTGACCTAACGCGACACACACACACACACAGAATGTCGAAGGTGTGTTGTTGCCACAGCCAGAAGACACATTTTGTTTCAAATGAAGCTGGAGGCAGCAAAAAAAAAAACTGGCTAAACTATTTAAAAATGGTGGGTTTGTTCAGGACACCCCCCTGTGTCGCTTTCACGTCACCTTTTGGTATCGCCTCAGCTCGCTTGGAACCTCGACTGAGGTGGTACTAAAAAAAAAAAAGTACCTGTTAGCAGGTACAAGGTACTTTTTTTCGTAATGGAAAACCAAAAAAGGCGAGTAGAGTCGAGGCGAGTCGAGCAGGTACCATGTAATGGAAAAGTGCCATAATACACATCCATGGTGGATGTGGTCTCACTGATCTTATCTCTCTCCCCTGCTGGTTTAATTATTGCAACCCCAAGAATTATTTGTGTGGTGGTGGAAAAATGGTACACTCAGCAGGGAACAAGATTAAACCCTGACAGTTTCCCAAAATCTGTATGATGTAGTAAGTGTACGTCTTACCTTTCTAAACACTTTGGCAGTGTGACTCACCACCTAAAGTATAGAGGGAATGATAAGGAATGATAAGAATGATAGTCCTCTTTAAATACATGACATGTCAAATGTCGATATTTTGTCAGCTGCCATCATGTAGAGCAGTGTTTCTCAACCTTGAGTCACGACCCCCCAGAATAATGAGGTTGGTGTTGCGACCCCCCACCCCCCTTGACGACGAGAGAAAGAGCTGCAAACCGGTGTAAAAGGCTGTTTCAACGCGCCGCCCCCTGCTGATTTTAAATGATTATTGTAAATGCTCTGATTAATACATGTAAATGTGCTCCAGGCTCTGTGGATTTTTTATGTTTGTGACTTTTTCTCTCCCCCTTACCCACCAGAACAGCACCATTTCTGTTCCAGGACTTCCTGATTTACAAATGAAACTCTGAATATAACGCATTAAATATACCAAACTTCACACATTAATGTAAAAACAATTCCCCAGTCTAAAATAATTCAATTTTTTCTCCCCAACCCTTTGGGGGTCCCGACCCCCAGGTTGAGAATTAACCAGGTTTCATGCATGTGAAATCCTCAGCTGAGAGGAGAAAACTCCACGTGTGACGCCCATTAAAGCACATTCATCTTATGGCACTAGGCCACATGAAAGAGATTCTAGTACTGACTTTAAGATCAGACACTGAGCGGCTTGGTACAGTCGCAGCTCCCCCTGTATTAGCATAAACATCACAGAAGGCATTTCATTTGCAGATTTCAATCAGGTGATTTTCAGCCCATCCAAAAAAACGTGAGACCAACATCTGTGAGGATAGTTATAAATTCACAGACTGTAAAGTGAGGTAGTGCTGAGAGTAAGAGCCTTAGCAAAATTATTCAAAACAATAGTTTGACATTTTTAGGAAATATGCTTATTTGCCTTCTTGCCAAGAGCTAGATGAGAAAATAGATACTACTCTTACATTTGTATGATAAATATGAAGCTACAGCCTGCAGCAGGTTTATCTTAGCTCATCTTAGCATAAACACTGGAAACAGGGGAAACACTTAGCCTGGCTATGTCCAAAAGTAACAAAGTCCACCTACCAGAACCTCCAGAGATCATTTATTAACATGTTACATCTAGTTTGATAATCTTTACAAAAATGTTTATTTTAAAGATTCTACAAGTGTTAGGCGGACTTTAATGCCATTAGTCGTTTTTCCCCATTTCCAGTATTTATGCTAAGCTGAAATGGCTCCAACTACAAATGCACCTTGAGAATTTAAGAGTCTACCTCACAGAGATGGGGACTCGAGTCTGAGACTCGGACTCGAGTCGCACAAACCGCTGACTTCAGACTTGACTCGGACTCGACCCAAAAGACTTCAGACTCGAGCTTCGAGACTTGTCAACAACATGTTTTCATGCAATTATTACTTTTTAAATCTAAATGTATTCATGTATTTCCGTTTTCTTTTATTGGCGCATATACGTTGGGGAAACGTATGACGAGCTGCATGTCCCCTGCCCTTTGCCATAATGTGCAACGTAACGCATGCGTTATGCCTTATGTGCGCGCACTCACACATAAGAATACATTGACGATGGCGACACCAAGTCCTCCCGGAGTTGTGCCTTTTGTCATTACATTTTGCTTTCAATAACTTGGTAAACAGAGGCAGTAAGCCAACAGCTACATGCAAGGTGTGTGGCACCAAGATAAATGATGCCGGATCAACAACGTCGAACTTCATCAGGCATCTCAAAACGCACCCAAATAGGTCAGTCACACACGTTAAGAAAGTGAAACGTTACATTTAGCATATATCGTCACAGGTAACAAGCTAACCATCGCAAAATGTTGTGCTGACGCTGGGAACAGGCACATTGTATCTTTATAGTTAGTAGTTGCTGAGGCTCAGACATCCATGGCGCACAGGAGGCGGGACGCACGGATCCATCTCCCCAGGAACAAACGCTGTGCCGGGTGAGCAAACTCATGTGATGCGTAAATGATCCCGTGGATGATTTGTAAATGATCCCGTGGATGATTTGTAGACTATTAAGTGAACAAGGTGTACCTGGTCCACCAAACACTGGGCAGTCTTGACTGTCTTAATTCTGCACATATTTCTGTTACTGTAGTCCTATTTACCATTTCATTATTTCATCCATGTGTGGCGCAGCTGATCCGTGCGCACTGTCACCTGCCATGGAGACGCTGGCCTCCCTAACTTCTCCTCCTCTGAGTCGGGTCTCCCTCGTGCTGGACTCAGTTTCATTGAGCATACTAACTGTGAAAATAAATAAATAAATTGCATTAGATCAGTGAGTTCAAACTGCTTATTGTGCATAATTTGGACTGACACTGAGATGCATGTTGTTCTGTAACTGGTGTGGCGCTGCCACTATTCTCTTGATTTCCACTTCAACATTAGATTTTTTTGAGTGAAAGAGACGTTACATTTAGCATATATCACCACAGGTAACAAGCTAACCATCGCAAAGTGTTGTGCTAATGCTGGGAACAGGCTCATTGTATCTTTATAGTTGTATCCATATGAAGTGACAGCTTTAGGTTAATATTTCACCAGGTCAGAGGGCTAGAGGGATGTGTTAAGTAGACCCCATAAAGTTAACCCACAACTGATTTTAACACTGTACTGTCTGGATGGTAGCTACAGGACATGCTTTGAATTCATAAGATTTAACAATACAGTGTTAGGGACAGATCAGATGGCCAGAGACTTGAGACTTGACTTGGACTCGTGGCAAAAGATTTGAGACTTGACTTGAACTTGCCCCTCAAAGACTTGAGACTCGACTTGGACTTCCAAAAAATGACTTGTGAACATCTCTGCTACCTCAGCACCATGGGTACACACTACAGCTACTGAATTGAAAGCATGAATTTAAGAGTTTAATTTAACCATCTGAATGGACTAAGAACAATGAAGCGCCGGCTAAGCTTTTAAGCCTTGTCTTCATTTGTTAAAATCATTTTATTCCTGACACGTAGCATGTATCTCTCTTGTCTTGTCTCTGAAGAGTGTGAATTCCATATCAGAAGACAATTATGTACATGAGGTATTGCACAAACCAAACCAGAAGTAAACAAACAAAAAGGTATACAGTCGTTTTTATAAAAAAGCCTGACTGAAACTGTACTTTGTGTTTAGTTCTGATTCGTAAAATTTTAGCAGCTAACACACTGAACTGGGATGTTGAACACAGTAGACATTATACTTCATCAGCATGTCAGCATTGCCATGTTAGCATTAGCATTCAGTCCATCCTCACAGAGCTGCTGGAATGGCTGTAGACTCTTAACGGGCCGGTAAACTCTCATCCGAATGTTAAGCCTATAGCTAAATGCAGAAGTGAACATGGATTGCATTATCTTCTCTTATGGGCATTACATATACCCCAACCCACCCACTCCGCTCTGCATCAGCCAACCTGCTTGCTGCCCCCTCACAGCGAGGGACAACTAATCACATCCCGACGGCCGAAAGCCTACACATCTTCCGACGAAGGCTAAAACTCTCTTCCGACTGCACCTCGGATTATATATATATATATATATATATATATATATATATATATATATATATATATATATATGATAGGGCTGTCAATCGATTAAAAAAATTAATCTAATTAATTAAATACTCTGTGATTAATTAATCGAAATTAATCGCATACATAATTAACGGTGCCTGAACCAATACTTTTTAAGAAAGTAAAAAAAGAAAAGAAAAAAAAGGGTACTAAACAGTTGGTGGCATTAAAGAACGGCTTGTTTATTGCTAAGGCCATATGGTCAAAATGAAATGATTTAATAATAATGTATAACAATAACTAATTTCAGTAGTAAATTGCTGTTGAACCATCAGATGGGAAAAGGGCATTTACAATAACTTAAAATGCACCACAAGGCTGTAGTTTACCAGTTTCAACGCACCGTCTGTGTTGTTTTTCCGACGGCAGCTGCAGATTGTTACATCCCGGTGTTGAATCCTCTACAGTAAAACACAGTCAAACTTTACACCGTTTAGCGTTAGCTGTCAGCATTTTAACCGTGTTTAATCCAGCTACTAGCTAGCGGTAGGCTAACGTTAGCTGCTGTCGAGTATAGTGTTAACTAGCGTCATGTGCAGCGGGGTTTGTGTTTCAGAGCATCAGAGAGAAGTGCAGACATATCAGTGGCACCAGATGTTGGTAGCCAGGGTTGGCAGGAAGAAGATTTTTACAAGTAAACGTTCCAATTAATAATCCAGGCAGAACATTCTCGTCTCCCTCCTTCATTTTAGAATGGCTCCGGGTCAAACGTCAATATGGAATGGATTAATCTGAGTTATTTTTTTTTTTTTTTTGTTATTTGTTCTCAGATTAATTCATCGAAATGAACGCGTTATTTTGACAGCCCTAATATATATATATACATACACACACACACACACACACACATACATATATACACACACACACAGCTAAATGACATGTAATGTAATAACAGACACAATGAGTTATCAATGATATTGGTACTACATATCTGCGCCAAACATTTTTTAACGGTACTGTTGTTCCCCCATACCTGCACCTTTCCGACGTCAATTACCTGACTTCTGCACCTTTACACAAATGCACACACACAAACATACACACAGGAGAGAGAGGACCAGCAGCACCGTTTCACTTCACACAGAAGAAAGCAGGACATCCGGGGAATTCTGACCCGATCACATCAGAGAGAGTTTAAGCTGCACTTGTCTGACCAAAGCATACTGACAACAGCCTGCATGAAGATTCATGCACAGCAGGATGAGGCTGTAAAGGTCAGCAACTATGATTAGTTTATCACACTGCTTTGCCCAAGCACTTGCCACTGATGAGGCTGGACACAGAGGCATGCACTCATGCCGTTTCTCATCTACTGTTAAAACTCCAACACATAATTTGTGCCATGTTTGCCATAAATACATCAAATGAGAAGCAAATGAATGGTAAGGGGATAACATGGATCTTAATGTGGTTTAGACAATTAGGTACCGTTTCTCTTTATATATGCATGTAGGTAATGCAAGAAACAATCTTGGCTCAAAACAGTGCAATTAGCTCTTCAATTTTTATGCAAGCTACCCTTTGAAACCGCCATCCCCTCTGGATCTCCTCTCCATCTCTGTCTCTGTCTCTGTCTCGTAGAGCTCTTCTTTGGTGAGTCAGCCAGCACGGAAAGCCAGACATCAATACTTGATCAGGGTCCAAGGCGGCCTGCAGCTACCCAGCTCCACCAGCTGGTCGGGGCAGCTTCACCGTGGAGAGGGATGGAAAAGACGTGAACAGGCACTGCTCACAGGCTCCTGGAGGCTTTCTGGAAACTCAGCGGTGCAAAATCAGCCTCAGGTGGCACCGGGAGGACACGACAGGGATGAATCTTAAAATATCCCAAACAAAAAAAATATTATTAAAAAACCCTGCCTATCAAGTAGCTGAGGGATTGTGTGTTTGAAGAAAAAGAGTGTTGTTTGTTTGTCGAGTCCCGCGGGATCCTAAATGTGTTAAATCCCATGTGTGAGACGATATGAGACAGCCCAGCATCTGCCACAGAAACTTCCTTCCTGAGCGAAGCCACAGTTCATCTCTGAGGAGAAAGTCAGACCTGCCACACTGTGAGATCCTCCAAGAGAGCTTTGTCTTGAGGCAGCAGCCAGATGAAACACTGAGGACGGCCTTCATTCTCATGCTAATAATTATAAAAAAAATATGAATACTAATTGAATTTACATTATGAATAGATTTCATCGTCATCCATCAATGACAAGATAAACTATTACCATTACAAACTCAGAGATTAAATAGAGGGAAGGCAAGTTTATTGCACAACTGTGGCAAGAGTTATTTGTTTTAATGTGGAAAGTTTAGAGTGTGGAAGCTCTAAAACGTAGAAATATTTGGATTCTTTAGAAGAAATTTCCTTTATAATTTACAGTAAAATATGCTTCTGTATTAAAAGTTGAACAGATTTGTTGTAGTTTGACAAACAAAATATCAAGGTCTAAAGGTCCACTTACTCACATTTTCTTGAGCTTTCAACTGCATATCATGCTCTTCATGGAGATTGCTTAGTTGAGCAAACAACCAAGACCGTGAGATGTTGTTTAAAGCTCTGGAAAATGAAATGGCACACTTGTTACCAAGGCCAAGAATAAACTTCCACACTGAAATATATATTAATAAATATTAACCAGTTTATACATGTATATTTGGTTGTTAGTTTATATAGAAAAGCACAATTATACTGTATATACTTATAAAATAGGATAAATTGTACTGAATAAAATGCTTGGAATCTTTAAAAGTAAAGCTTTGGTTGGTTGGTACTTTAAGTGTGATACCATGATGAATACTGTTTGTCAGATGGGGTTCAGAAGGAAGAAAAGCAATTGACTCTTAATGAGAAGAAGCAAAGGCAAGTTATGGAACTGTGATATATTTTCTAGACATATTAATCAGAACAGTTGAGGCTGAGAAATATAAAAGTATATCTGAAGCTTGTAAATCTCCACAGACTAACTGGCAACACATAGAGAAATGTATAGAAACTTATTAGACATACCTACTATTTGTATGTGTGCAATGCGTACTTCAAATGTATCTAAGTGCATAATACTATTTCTGTTTATGTGTTTATACAGACATAAGTGTGTAAGATTCAGTGTTTTATAAACCTGGCTTAGACTCCTGGAAGAAAATCTGTAAAGAAAGGAAGCAGCAAGCTGATGCTCGTTTTGAGTGTTCTCAGATTGTGATTGCTTTTTTCTATGAAACATTTACAAACATCGTTTTGACTAACTAAGGTAGCAGCGTCCCACAGAGGGTCATTTGTGCCGCATTTGGACAGGGTGAAACCCTCAACCCTCCTGTTTTGATGCATCATGATGGTACAACACCAGTGTTAGCTGCTTTGAAGGACTCCACTCATTGAAGTACTTATGGTTCACAAGCGAAAAAAAAGCTGTCCACCAGTACATAGATGTCCAAGTCCAATTAGTCCCGCAGTATGGTGAATTTCTTTCCCTTATAAACAGCATCCCAACACACTGCTTAGCTTGGCAGAGTTAAGCAGTGTTTGTGCAGTGGCCATCCAAATGTGCGATCATCAGAGGATTTAACAGATCAGACAGGTTGTGTCAGTGTCTGGGTAACTATGAGGCACAAAAAGAAAATATTTAGCCAACATGCAATGATTTGCATCAGGGGGGCTACCATCCATCCCCAAAACCCCACAATGCTTGTTTTTTTTGTTTTGTTTACCAGGCAACATCATGCCTGCCCAGCAACAATGTCCTGGTTACTTAACTCTAGTACCGAATCCAAATCTTTTTGAATCCCTTATCAAATCTTATTTGAAGTTACTAAAGGCTAAAATAACTATAATTCAAGTACATCTAATCATCGTTGAAGGCAGAAACCAACCTGCATGGCTAGATGCCAGTAGAAGTAAAAGGGAAAGTGTGTTTATTTTGTAATTTGGGTGAACCAATCCTGCAGATAGACTAGGAACTCTCCTTTACTCATCCATGAACCTTCCTACTACTTCATGTGATAAACCCTTGGGGACTTCAAAAACTATATCCATATCCCATGAGTCTCTGGGCTCAGCTTGCAAGCGCTCTACTGTCAGAGTGGGAATCCCCTGAGAAATAACCTCCTCACTGAGACAACTATGTAGTGACAAGCTGGACATGTATGAGCTTTGACACAGCACTTCAACAACAAAAAAAAACAAAACAAGATACTTCTGTTGGGCAAGAAATGTTGTTTACCACTTTTAAAGAGTCACAGCATTGAAATAAACACTACAGTTTTGGAAAACATAAAAAATGCACACATGTAGGCCACACACCCACTCAAACACACAGCAGAAACACGATAATCCTGGCAAAGTGATACACAGACAAAGCTGCTCTCTGCTCCACTGGAAGCTGCGCACCTGAGTCTCTGGCCTCTCGCCTGGATGCACCGGTGGAGAGAAGGATCTTCCAGGAAAAAGCTGCAGCAAAATCAGATCACTCATCCCTCCGAGGGGGGAAGCGGGTCTGATCTACTTTTTATTACCTCTCTAACACTGCTCTCCTATAGACAACAAGACACAGTGACCCTGTCATGTAGGCTTTCATCCTAAACTCAAACAGAAAACCCCACTCTCCTGCAGAGTTTCCCTCAACCTTGCATTACAATTGGATCAGCAGCCTGCAAGCTGTTGATGCACACTGACACCGCGATGAACAGAGATCGAAAGAACGGGAAAAGGGCAGAGAAGATGCAGATTAAAAGGAACAGCACAGCAGTATGTGCTTTAAACATTTCCCCTGACATCTAATCTGATGCTAGTCTGTGTCTTAATGTGTGTGTGTGTGTGTGTGTGTGTGTGTGTGTGTAAACCACCCACTGTAACTTCCAGCAACAAAAGAATCATGTTGGAGGCTGAAATACCAGTGCTGAGAAGAGTAAGAGCGAGAGGACAGCTGAGAGGCCTGCACACTTTTCTCTTCCTGTTTATGTGGCATTTTAGTCATTACCGTGGTGAGCATGACTCACCATGAATACCTCATATCACTGTTGGAATAAGTGCTACATTATATATTTGTCTATTAAGCATGTGTGGATGTATTTTGCGAAGATAAATTGTAATAATCTGAAAAGAGGAAGGCTGCTGGTGTATATTGATTCTTTTTTTAAAGCTGAATCATTGCTGAGGAATAAACAAGAAAAATCTTTATGCAAAAAATCATTTTGTTCACATCAACATGTGGACCTGGAGGGAATACATAACAAACAGAAACTTTAATGAATTCACTTTTTACCAGCCAGCAGAATGACAGCATTAGTTTACATGAGGCCTACATGTAAAATAACGTATCTTGCTGGCTACTGAGCAATGGGTCTCCATGAGAAGGGGTTAAAGTGGGCCAGAGTCTGAACCCAGCAGACAACAGACAAAAAGCAGCGACCGGAAAATCAACAAGTAACATCAGTAAGCAATAATCGATGATGGTCCATCACTGCATCGATGCAGAATCATCCACGTCCGCATCGCAATGCATCGACACAATGATTCATTTCAACACCCCTACTCAGCAGCACACCGCCATGAGTCCATGCACAGGGGAACTGTCTGTGGTGAGTTCACACGTCTGTAAAAATAGCAGGTCAGTCGCGTACTATCTGTTAAAGTTGGTAGCCTATCGGTTACAAACAGGCTTGGCAGTGAGCGTCAAATAAAACGGTTGCGACTCGGTAACATGCTGCAGTTCTGGTGTTTTTAGCTGGACCAGAGAGTATTTGGTTAAAACAGATCTGTGATGCTGTTCTGCCGTCATTGTTTCTCCGTGAAGTTAGCTGGAAGTGAATGTAGCTCCGGTGTAGTTTATGTGGACTGACTGCGTTGGACTCCATTTATTAAAATTAGCCTTTGCAATGTGGTTACTTGGGAGGCAATTTGGCCTTGTGTGATATGATTAATTTGGCATGCAGTTATCACACCAGTCATAATTTTGTTTGAATGAAAACTTGGAAGAAGGAAATAATGACAGTAACAGATGAACTAGCTGTAAAAGTGAGTGCTGTGTAGTGTATGGAGACAAAGTCCCCCCCTCCCCCCTGGACCTTAGGCTTCCCCCAGCTGCCAGATCCCACTTTAAACCCTGAGGACGCCCATGCACGCAGGTGACCTAATGAACAGCCCTGCCATTGATTTCACATTATTTCATTGATCAACAGTTGCACCAACAAAGGCTAGGAAGAGGAAGACTTCAGGCAAGCAAACAGACATCATAAATAATGTAGGTTTCATATTCTTCCACAGATTAGCTCTGCAAATGTTTGTGCGGCCTGAAGGATACACACAATGGGTTTTGGATAGAAACAGAAAAACAAACAAACATATCTTCGTTAATAAGTCACATTAAACTTACAATTCGTAATTTTCAAACGCTAGGGGTCTCTTAATCGAAACAATAACAAAAGACGTAGTTTGGTGACGATGTGAAGAAGTGTGGGATCAGCGAAGTTCTAGACCCCCATATCAGGGGAGTTCTTCACTACCATTGTCTTGATTGCAGTCAGCTTCTACCGGTTAGGATTCCTTCAGTGTTTATCGTCCAGGAGGCTTTTCAGGACGTCCCAGAGGGGCTGTGAGCCGAGCTGCCACTAATGTTTGCCCAGCTTGTTTCTCTGATAACGTAAGATCCAGACGTTCAGGAGGTTTTAACCGGGAGCCAAATTATCCGCAGAGCTCTCCTCCTGATGACCAAACTCCTTCATCCGCTTAAAATATATCACTAAAACGATCAAGATCTAAAATGTGGATCAGAAAAATGTGGCTGAAACTGGAAAATTTAACAGACCTTGAATAAAATTATAGATTTCTTTGGGTCTGAACATTGTTGAAACATTTGGGATAATATAATAATGTAGGTACATTACTCAAAATATATAACAGGTCTGGTCATATTTTAGACATTTTAATGTTACATATTATACTTTTAAATCAAAAAGAAGTCCTTCAGTGACGTCATTGTCTCATGATGACAACTCCGCTAGCCAGCTCCTTCCACTAAGACATGGCTGAAAGCTCCAGAAACAAAACCGTAACTGGATCTTGAGGTAAAGGGAAACTGATTTCAACTGATGAACCGACTTTACACATCAGTCTATTTATGGGGGGGATGACTGCACATGTGAAACAATGTTCTATGAAACCTTTTGTGGCTGCAGAGGCAGCTGCACAAAATCTGATAAATTGCGTGGTTTGTCGGCAACCAGAAATCCTATATCAAACCTAAATCCTACATGTAAATAATCCATCATAAATGATGAATGCAACTATCTGCAACAATTATTTCCTGGTTATTCTGAAAAATAAAATGTGCTCTATATCCATATTTGAAGCCAACAGGAGACTAGTCTGGGATGCATCTTTAAAATAATGACAAGCCATGTGTTTTTACATACAGTGCACTGTTTCTGTTAACACCTCTTGCACTCCTGTCTCTCTCCACACAAAGCAGCAGATGTAAACTACAGTTGACATGTGCTCAGCGCTGTCAGAGGTCATAATTGACATGAGAAAGTGTGTACATACAAATGACATCAGATGGGTTTAAGCTGCATGGAGGTAAACGTCAGGATTAGCGATATGCCTCAGAGGAAATGCTGCAGCCTCTTTTCTGTCACTAACTTTTGACCTCACTGTCACTCAGAAACATCTTCACAATTGTTTATTCCTGCTGAGATTAATATGAATTTTCCAAAGGTTTATTTTCCCCAAAGACACTATTGGTTTACATCTAAACGAGCAGCCACCACATCTCAGGAAATAGATTCGCTGAATGCATGACATATGGCTACCTAACTAATTTATTGCATTGTATGAAGGGAGCTCACAGTAATCCTATACAGGTAAATTATATTCGGCCTCTTCTCTGTTACCCAACAAGGTCAGATTTCATTGTCATATCTACTGTCTTTCCAGGGAGGATGAATAAATGAATTCTTATTTGGAAACAGCCCCAGTCGAGGCCCCAGATGTGGAAAATAGACATGAGTCATAGAGTCGAGATGAATATACAAGGAAAACAACATCCTAGATCACATCATGTAACTTTGTGTTCTTTTTCAAAATGTTAGGTCATACTGTGCCTATTCTTAAATATTGTTTCTGCTACCTGTTCAAACATAATTGTCATTTTAGACATCTTAAAGTGACAGTTCACTCCAAAATCAAAAATACATGTTTTTCCCCTTACCTGTAGTGCTATTTATCAATCTATATTGTTTTGATGCGAGTTGCCAAGTGTTGAGATATTGGCCGTAGAGATGTCTGCCTTCTCTCCAATATAATGGACCTACAGTAGATGGCACTCCACAGACCTGTTGTGAGCAGTTTCATGTCGGAACTATGGCAGACGATCTCTACAGCCGATATCTCCAACACTGGGCAACTCACACGAAAACAATCTAGATTGATAAATAGCACTACAGATAGGAATGCTGCTTGAGAAGATGATTTATGCAACAACAATGGATGGATAATATGTGCTGCATCTGAGTGGGAACAACATTTTAAACCTAGATATTTTTTCAGTGAGAAATTAACTAAAATTTTCACTGTGATCATGATCATTTTCCAAGTTAAGTTCATAACAAGCCAGTTGTCTGTAACTATCCAAACTAGAAGGCGAGTTTCTTAAAATTAAAATCATGCTCGATTTAATAAGCTAGAAAGGTTTCGTAATACTTAAACTTTAATATGAACAGTGAAATAAAAGCCTGATGAGATGTTCCTTCTAGTCATACTTTAAGTCACGAGTCTCCAATTCATGTTTATAAAGTCTGAAGATAATAACTAGCACCTTTAAGGTCACTCAGTGACACTTATTATATTATTATAACAATATAATTAAATTTTTAATTAAAGTGAATTTTCCTGATTTGCAGCAGGATTTTCAAAGTGTTTACCTGATCCATGTGTGATTCTGGATATAAGGTAATGCAGAGAAGTTCTTCTATCTGTTATGTAGGAAACAGCGAGCACTCTGGGGCACGACGGAGAGGGAGTCTTAATTATTACGGCTGAGCGCACAGCACAAACAACAGCACAACACAGTCACCATGACAGATACAACGCACTCCATCTTACACTGAACATCTTTGCTGCCTCTATATATCCTACATTTTGGCTGCACAGCATTTACAGAACCAGCTTCCCAGAAGATACAAATTCTTTTGTATAAAATCCTAAAACTTAATTAGAAAGCCACAGGATTTTTAATCATGCCCAGTATTGGCATGCATGCCTCAACTGTTGTGTATTGCTTGGCTTCTTATTTTTGCTAGTACAGTGAGACAGAACACTTTCTTGCATTAAAGAGACTAGTGCAGTGCCCGTTGAAAATGTGCCTGTTTGGAACGGGCGTTTACCTGGCCTGTGGTATTGCTGCTTGTAGAATTCTTCAAAACCAAATTGTACCCCAAAATGACTTACAGAAGGACCCCAAACCACTTAATATGCAACTCCACTGTATAGCCTACTTAGAGTGTAGGCTACATCTACATCAGAGGAAGACATTGTACTACTGTATTTACCTGACAGAACGCTGCAGATTCAGAATGTAATCACAAAATATCACAATGAAAATGTGGAGTAATCAGACATTAGCCTCATGGACTCATGGACTCATGGCAGTGCGCTAACCACCTGGCCCGTTATGAGAGCTGATCAGCACATATCTGCGTTCATCAACCACCAGAACCGGACTGTGTGTGCGCGCGCGGAGAGAGAGAGAAAGGGTGTGTTGTCTTGTGTCGGATCGTTGACGAATTTAACATTTCAGCAGAGGTGTTCATTTCCATACAGGTTTAGTGGCTTAACGGTTAACGGTGAAGTAGGGGATTTGATTCGCGGGGGTATTTTGGCGACTTAATTAACCCAACCCAGGGTGAGTCTGATGAAAACTGATGTGTCTGCCCGGTTCAACTCTGAGATTTTCTCGCATTGCACAGCGCTCTGAAGGAATAATCTCAGAGATGACGTTATGTTCTGCCAGCTCAGCAATTGAATACAATAACAGGAAAATTGTCATTTGTTTATTCAAAGACAGTCCAAAGTAGTGCAACTTTGCACATTTGCACAGCTGTGTGTTGAAAAACCTTTGATGACATCACCTTAGGTTTTGGGAATCTATTTTCTAAAAAAAATCTGAAGTTGCAGCCCTAAATGCCTATCTTCATAGATGTTAAGCAGTCTTCTGTGTCACCTGCCTCTCCTGTACTGATTTTAAAATCATACCTCGGAATTCTGAATAAATTAACATCTGTTGAAAACTGTCCACATGGATAACACTGGCAAATTTACAGCAATGTTGATCAATGTGACAATTTGTAATTGAACTAAAATAAAGCAGTGAGCACAGAGGCTCACCTGCCTCTTTGTCGGCAGCCTGATTAGAAATTTGATGCACAGCGGCACCATTAGTGAGTTCAGGCAAATTTAACTCTCATAGGTCTGCAAAAGCCTTGGGCAGCATGCCCCTTCTTCCATTCATACACTCCCTCCCACTCTCTTTGTCTTTCAAAAAGATTGTTCTTTTAAATGATCATTTATACTGAGTGTTTGCTTCACAATGAATGTGACACAACAGGCGGGTAATCCTGGTAATTTAGGAGTTCTGGCCCAAGGAGCCACTGCAGTATGGTAATTAAGTTAAGGCTTTTAACACCAGCAGCGCCCCAACCAGAGCTAATGGACGGAGTACCACGACTTCCCAAGAAGCTTTACCTGAACCCCTGGTGGCATCTTCAGAGACGATATTAAATGGTTTCCCTGTGGAGCCACGAGACAGCATCATTAAACAGGTGTTAGATTGAACCAGAAAGTGTTGCTGCTGTGAATGCCTTGGTGAGGTGTAAAATGCATATATTTTGAGTCAAAGTTCAGAAAATGTCTATATTTGAGTGTCTGATTACATGTTGAAAAGGGTGAAAAAATACAAACTCCCCAGTATTCTTGAATTACTTCCATGTATCGCTTTTGTACACATTTGGGTGATGGTCAATATTAGAACAGCAGTTATGCAACACTCCCTGATGCTGCATCTGTTCACATCAGTTAATACTCTGTATAAAGAGATGAATTTACTAAAGCACACAACTTAAAAGGTAGTTACGGTAGCTTCCTGTCTGTGAAAACCAAAAGAACACAAAGAGACAGAGTAAGAAAGAAAGAGAAAAAAGAAGAAGAGTCTAAATATCAATTTTCCACCTCTCTTCTCTTCTCTTTTGATCAGCTCTTCTTCCCTCACCTCTTGGTCACGCTTCAGTTCAGGCATCAGGCTCACGTCTCCAGAACAGATGTGATTGATCGTGGCATGTCTCTCCAGCAGCCCACCCACTTTTGTCCTTCCACAGCAATACCACCTCTGTCTGTGCCACAACATACCTCTAACCACATCAACGCAAACAAACAGAAGCATCTACACTACACACTCAATGACGTGCACGGAAACATGTACAAATATTCTAAACTTTGTATCGTGCAAAATGCAACTACAAAATGCTTTCCAGACATGTGTAAAACCATGAAAATGTCACAATATGAGAACATTGTGAAATGAAACGAGGTGAAATGTAAAAACACATACAAAGATAAGCTTATTTTCCTTTCATTTTGTTTCTGTTATGTAACATCTGTTTTGTTAAGATGCCACTGTGGTAAAAAGAAAAGCAAGTGTTGTCCCGGTTAAAGCTTTAAGTTGTAAAGCTGGTGGTCTGGTGAATGTCCTCCAGAGGACAGATCATACCTTCACGGCAAAAAATTTTAGTTTATTTCTCCCTCAAAAATAGGTAATTGAGCATTGTAGTGGTTATGACCATATCAGTGACTATGTAATTACATGGAAACGGAATAAATGATGTCTGTGGCTTGCACAGTAATAACGTTACTGAAGGCTAGCTTTAGCTTGCGCTTGGAGCAGCAAGTTCATCTGCCTGTTGCTCTGTCTGTCTCGTTCTTTCCAACTCTTGTGAGGCTTGTTCTTCGTCTGTATACTTGGGTTCGAATAAATAAGGACGACCATCAAACTCAAAAGGCTCTTCCGTGTGTTGTATATCTGCTATATTCTCCATAGTTACATTACTCCAAGCTTCTTCCCTTGTGAACAACTCCGCTCTTCACTCTTCACACACTACGCTCTTCACACACTACGCTCCGATCTGCACACTACTGTTTACCTTTTCCTGCTACAACTGAATTCCCATGAGACAGCCCGAGGCTACAGCTAAGCTTCAGTAACGCTATTACTGTGCAATCCACAGACATCATTTGTCCCGTTTCCATGTACATGTCCACTACAGTGCTCAATTACCTATTTTTGAGGGGGAAATAAACTAAACATTTTCGCCGCGAAGGCATGAGCTGTCCTCTGGAGGACATCCACCAGACCACCGGGCGCTCGGGGGATTTTTGTCGGCTGCAGGAGTTAAGGAATGCGGGGACGAAGGCTGCTTGCCCGGCTAAGGGAACTACCACCCAGATCGACACTGCCAAGCCTCCTACTCACCAACACCAGATGGACCACACACAAAATGGATGAGCAACAAATATACACGGAACTGCTGCGTGATGATTTTCACAAAAACCTGGCTGAACACACTTATCACGGACGGCAGATAGCAGCTAACAGCTAGCAGCTAGCAGCTAACAGGCCAAGCTACCCACCGTTAGGATCAAGACAGGGTAGGTGAATTTAAACAATGTCTGAGTTGAAAACGCATCTTGTTGTCACGTTAGGGCACTGTTCATGTGGCACAGACATATTAATTGCATTTTGTGTCTGTTAAGAGGCACAAAGGCACTGTAAAACTTGCCCCGACCACTGCCGTTTTAGCTCAGTGGACGCTCATAGAGGTAGCGGCAGCAACTCCAGTTTGCTAGGACCGATCCAGGTCGGGTCTTTTTCTATCCAAAGTACTCGCATAGCTATAGCGATCAAGATTAACGTAAAAATTGGCCCGAATTCTCCTTTAAGTACAGTGGTGGAATGTAAGATAAGATTTATCCAAGTACTTAAGTACACATTTAAAGGTGTACGATGAGTTCCTGCATCAGCGCAATTTCATTTTTGTCTCAAATCGTAGACATCTCTTCTTGATCCGCTAGCTGCCTGCCCCCTGAATATACTGTAAAAAGCCTGGTCTCAGGAGACAACACAGGGGTCGTAAACATCAAACAAACACTAGGGGGACAGGATAGGCACCAAAATACAACACCACGTTCCAGCCAATCACCGACAAGATGGTTGGGGGAGGGGGTGGGGGTTAGTGACAGTCAGTTAGTCATGACAGTTACGGAAACATGGAGAGAGGGGCGAGCTTGCTCTGTTTTGTTTGGTATTTACTTGTAACGTCAACAGAAGTGACATCATGCAGGAACTCATAGTGCACCTTTAAGGCACTTGTACTTTCCATTCTACGCTACTTTCTATTTCTGCTCCACTACATTTCAGAGGGAAATATATCATATTAAAATGTTTTATTGTATTACTATTTGCCATAGTTAGATTAAGATTTTTGATTTAAAAGCATAAAATGTTTGCAATTTTGCATAATGAGTACCCTATTTACTTGAGTTGTTCTGATACCTCCTAAAATGCTGGGATCGGTATTGACGAATACGCAAGTGCACCAATCCGATACCACGTAATTTAGCCCCGAAAACATTCTACTTATAATTAGTTTCTGTTCTTTTTCAATTATGACTGACTGTCAAACTAAATAACATTCTCTGTATGTACTGTATTTGTTTATGTTTTGCAAAGGGCTAAACCTGAGCCAGGCCATACAACAACATTCATACAGGGTTAGTAGTATACAGCCGTTAAGATATATATATATATATATTTATAATATATATATATATATATTTATAATATATATATATATATATATATATATATATATATATATATATATATATATATATATATATATATATATATATATATATATATGTTGCCCTGGTAGCTCATGTGTGCGCCCCATGTACCGAGGCACAGTCATTACCACAGCTGTCTTATCAATTTGAAAGGCAAAAAAGCCCAAAAGCACAACAAGTTACTGTCAAATCACTCAAGGATTTAGCGCATTTGTTTGATTCAACAAAAGGTTGAGTACTATTAGAACATCTATTTAGTAGGTGCTTGAAGCGCAGACAGAATTAATATTTGAACAAACATTTGAATATAAAACTACAGTATTTTTATTTGGCTCTTTAGAACAAAGAGTGACGACTCCTGTGATGCTGAAAGCTCATCACAATTGTGCTCCAGCCTTCATTAGTTTCTTTGGAAATCAATGAGCAAAAGCTCCAGACAAATTAAACATCCATCCTTTTTTTGTCCATGTGCCATCAAATTACTTCAACACAAAGCCACAAGGTGAGAAAATAAAGATGGGAATGCAATGGGAAAAGAGTGAAGGTTAATTTAAGAGAGGAATTAGTATCCCTCAGATGAATGCCTCATGTACAATTTACCTCTCCAGCTGATTTATTGGGGAAAGAAACACTTAAAAAGAAAACTAGGGATGGAATGGCTCAAGTAAAAAATCTGAACTGTTCGGTCCACTACTCACAGTTTGGGGCATGTATATATTGTTTGGTTTATTTTAGCCTTACAGATTTCAGTCAAAAAGGCTTTGCAGAATGAAAAAAAATAAAAAAATACAGTTATGGGGGGGGTGGGAGCCTCGCACCTTTAACCCAGTAAACCTCAGTTGGCACAGATGTGGTGCCGAGAGCAGCTGTCAGTCAGTCTCGCTTTGCTGTACTGTGGGAGCATGTTACCTGACAATGACAGAAAAAGTGGTGGATGAAAGCCTATTTCTTTAATAATCCTAAACTGTTTACATCCATGATTACTAGCTGGCACTCTTCTTCTCTTACATTCTTCTTCTCTTCCATTCTTGACACATGTCCTCAATCCTCCAACAAGTCCAACAACTGTCCATCAGTGGAAGAGTGTGAAACCAGCAGCAGGAATGTGTATCAGGCTGTCTGCATGCTCACATTTGTTTGTGCACACCACAAGAAAATAGTGATTCTATAGATCAAAACCTCCAGAGGGTAGTTGAACTAGAGTTTTAAATTCTCCTTGTTTTGCATAAGAAAGTGTAAACTATGACCCTGCAGGGCTGTCAACGAATATTCTATATTCAATTGTAAACAAAACTAGATATTTGAATATGAAAATTAATATTTGATTGTGAAAAGTAGCACAAATAGGGCTGTCTGTGTGTTGTCTAGGGCTGCATCAGAATATTCAAAATATTTGTTCGATGGGTAGGTATTAATAAATATAAATATAAAAATGTGCATGCAGGCTAAAATTGACAGTTTTTTTGTTGGTATTATCTCAGCCAAGAACGAGTAAAGTTACACGCGAGCAGTCTGATGTTTGTATAGGTCTGTATGCTTATACTGAAGACTGGTGTCATTTTCAGGCCGTTTGATAAAGGTAAAGATAGTACAACCATTCATAACGCTAATGCTCTCGGGAGGCACCAGCCGGCTGAGCATTCATTCACAAACACTGTGTTGATCGTCACTCGTCAGACAGTCCGGCAAAAGCGCAGGTCTTTCCGTTTATTTTGAAATGCCTGCAAAAAGTTAAGACCGATTCAACTTTTGGAGAAAAGCAACCAGACGTCACCCTGCGCTGGACAATCCTGTAACCGGAGGTCAGACTCGTCTCTCCGCTGCGTGAGTCCCGTTAAGGTTAGTGTAAACAGGAAACATCACTGCAACAAAAAAAGGTTTGAACACTATGAAGGTTAAAAAACACAAGCACTGAACTGCCCAAGAGTTTGTGTAACAACAGGTGACTGTGTCCTGCAACAACAAAGCAAAGTCGCTTCAACTCTCGCGTCATCTCTTTTCTTTTTCTCTGCTGCCTTCACATGCTGCCTTCACGTGCGGTGGGACATTTTGGTAGTAGTTCTGTCTCCCATCCATTTGTTGAATTGGTTTGCCCTCTTGTAATGCGCAAAAATAGATATTTGTATATATTCAAACCTATGTGTTTTTTAAAGAAGGAATATTGAAAAGTAATTTTTGGTCAATTTTGACAGCCCTACATTGCAGCTACTTCTTTTGACATACTATTTGTAGAAACAGCATCTAAGCATTGAGCCTCTGGGTCATCACATCTGTGTTGTCTTACAACACGTAACATACATAAAACTGGTTATATACTGTGAGCAATTCAAGACATCTGAGTTACCAGTACCAACAGTGTCAGTCAGAACCAAAGGTTCACCCCCTTCTTTGAAGGACACTATATACTAAATATATAAGACTTAAAATTGCTCCACAAGTAAAATAAAACACTGACACTTAGTATACAGTATATCCTGATTTCCTGATCAATCAGTACTTCTACTATGACTGAAAATGTGCAAAATAGTGAATAATGTGAGTATTCAAAAGAGTGCCAAAGAGCTTGAATGTTCCTTTATTTTTTTTAAGCCTTTGCCTGTCAGCGAGACATAAATGACAGGAAACAGCTATGATTACAAACATTGTTTTTCAAGCTTGCAATGTCACATGGTATATCTAATTATCATGACATGAAAATGAATCAGTGCTCACAGTAGCATAAAGTTGTATTCCAGTCAAGACAGGAGTCGTTCTCCGATCTCATTATTCTAACTGCCACAGACACTGGTCCCTCCACAAACAACTAAGATGTACACCATACAGACTTATTCACCCTGAGGACGCCTGCGTTTCCTTTCAGAGAACGATATGCACGTTCATATTTGCAGAAGAGAAAAGTCATTACTGTCCTACTGTATGTTCTCACACAAGCCTCTTGTGCAACAAGCTAAAGCCAGAAGTGCTATTTTTTCAACTGAGTCATGAGGACGAAAACAGTGTTGTAATGATGTTAACCAAGGGCACTTTTAACATGTAATGTATGCACATGCACGCACATTCATCACTTTAACAAGCACACGTGCTACAATATAGTATGTCAGCGGCGCAACACACAAATTAATAAGTGCACATCCTCTGTGACATAAGATTAAAAAATGACTATGACTCATACAACCACACACGAATGGAGAACAAAAGCGTAGGCTCCAGTCTGTGGTGACAAAGCCTGAGTGGAGCAGTGGGTCTGAACTTTTCCCCACTCCAATGTTGGGAGTGGGTGACAGGCAGAGGCAAAGTCTCATTTCCCTGCTTCAAAAAGTCAGCAGCTCTGTAGTGTTTCATGTCCTGGCAGCCGGGGCTTTCCCTCTGCTCTGCCAGTAAATAAAACCTGACCTGAACCAGAATCCACTGCGGGGGAGCTGCGAGCACAGACTGCGGGGCTCGCCTTCTGTTCAGTCTCTGCTTTCATGTGGAAGTGAAAGCGTTGTGGGCATTTGTCTGTGGCGGTAACTGAGTGGGTGTAGGGTTTCAATGTGATACTCGCTACAAGTAAAATTACCGCAGCAAGACGATAATGCTAACAAAAGTCTTTCCCATTTTCTTTCTCTTCTGCCCATGTCACTCCTTTTTATTTTCTCTGTTGGAGTTCCTTTTTATCTTCCTTGCAGCTATTTAGGCTTATTCAGCCTACTCACCTTACTTGTCATCACTATGAGAGCTCTATCCTGCTGACTCATTGTTCACCATTAAGTACTGACTGGACCTGCCTCTCATCGGCACTAATTGAAGAACACAGCTTTAATGAACAACAAGCTTTAATTGGCACGTCTTAATGGCCCTGCTTATCAAGTCAGGGTTTTTTTCCAAGGCATGTGATGTTCTTCAAGTGATTAACTCTTCATTTGCTGTTTCACCACTGCTGCCGGGGATAGATTTGGGTCAATCCCCTGTATTAGTAGCTCCATGATTTATGACCAGCTGCACAGTCATAAAGGACACCGAGGATTGATAATCCACATGCCCACAGTGATCATATTAGAGATATTTGGGACATACAGAGTAGTTTAGGGTCAAAAGACAAATTTTTACAATGTACAGTATATCGGAAGGGATTCAACTTTCTAATGTGAGAGAGAATTTGACTTTTGCAGAGAAGAAAGTGCAAAAAATCCCAAGTGTATGCATGGATAACAATATGAACAGTATTGATGACTAGTATGGATTTTCTGCCAATAAAAAAAATGCTCACGGTAAGTCAAAAATATTGGCTTTTTTCATAATTGTTACTTAAATAAATCTACATTTCTAAAACTTTTAATCTAAAAAGTCTGAATTATAAAGTCAAAGTTTTAACTTTAGAAAGTCAGACTTTTGACTCCGTAAAAAAAATTGAAAACTTGTATTAGTCTTTTAATTTGTTTCGTTTCTTCTTTTGCCGGCAGAGATGGGCTTCCACAGATCAGTAAGTCGTGCAAATGTAGACAACAAAATTAAATTGCTATTGTGTTACTGCTAAATAAATAGGAGAGAAACTGTGCATCATCTAAGAACTGTCTGTATACAAATTTGTACATGCTGCAAATGAAACAAAATAAATAGAAGCGATCATTTTGCCCAATAAAATAAATAATTATTTATTTCTACTTTTATTTAGATCTTTCTATTCAGGATCATTAAGTGTGGAGCTTTTCCCAGCATGAAAGAAAACACTCCCGACTTATCGTCAATTCACATTCATACCTCATTTCATCTGACCTGCTATTCAGAAAGCTGAAAGTTAATAAAGCAATCCATAAATGGAGATGTACCTGAAAAAAAGAGGATTAGGATTTAAGAATTTAAAAAGGATTTAAAAATGATAAACTACATCGATAAACTAAACAAGAAATAAAAACAGTTGCCTCCTTTTGTTTTCAAATCAACTAATCTATTATTGCCGTTGCCGTGATGTAACGGGTAATCTCAGAGATTTCTTTCTGCTAATTTGTGAAAGTAAAAGAAGAAGAATTATGGAGGAAAACATGCTAAGTGAGAAAAAAGAAAGGCATAGAAATGCTCTGGCAGCACACACCACTGTTTGTTGCTTATTGGTGCCTCATAAACATGTTTGGAGAAAGGGCTTCTGCAATGTAGCTTGTGAGAGTAGTTGTCACATCCCAGAGCTAATTAGAAAAGTTCTGCTACAAAAGTTCATAAGAAAGATAAAGATTAAAAAAAAGAATTAGTTTTGCACAATGTTTGGATTTCACCCTTTTGAAATCATTCAATTATTTGAAAGTATGAAAATTGTTAAATATAAAATAGGGACATTTTGTCCCCAATACATTATTAATAGCATCCCATAAAAAAACCCTACAGCAGGACTCAGGATCTCAATGAAGTGTATATCTTTTACATCTGTTAAGATGAATGATGTGCTACTGTGCAGGAAAAATGAGGTGCTTCACCCCAGGCAATCAATAATAACCCTAATGTAGGTGCATAAGAACATGCTAAATAAAATATTAGCTTTTTCTGTGTGTGTGTGTGTGTGTGTGTGTGTGTGTGTGTGTGTGTGTGTGTGTGTGTGTCACAGTTGACAGTGTGACTCATTGGGCCCTGGGTGGCCCTGTCAGGCCTCTTATCTTGCTGCTGACTGAACGTTCCTGGTTCTGTAAACATAGACAAATGTGCCCTACAGGATCACCTGCCGGCCTGCAGCTCCCACATGCCTCCAACTAATGAATTTTTAAAGACAGCATCAATCAAACCGCAGGCCAGATCAATAGACCACAGAGTGGATTTCATCAGCGCTGCGGAGCTAGGTTTTGGTACACACGTCGCTTCCACCCAGCCGTCTTGTCAAGCAGCCTTTCACTTCAACTGAGCGTCACTTTGGCTTCGGTTAAAGCCGGGGCAGCCGACCAAGAGCAGAGCAATATGATCAAGGCAGGTCGGTCCAGTAATAGAATCAGATTACAGAGATTAGGGAGTGTTTACAGTAGAGATGTATCGGCTCCGATACTGCCTAAATCGCTGGTATCGGTATCAGGAAGTACTGGAGTTAATGCACCGATCCGATACCACGTAATAAAGCCCTAAAGAAAATCTATGTTAAAGTAGTTTATTCATGTTCTTTTTCCGTTATAACTGACAAACTGCAGAATAGAAGAAAGTTCTGTGGCATTCATTGTTCATGTTTCACAAAGAGTTTAACCTGAGCCAGACTGACAACAAATATTGAAATAATATCACATCCATACAGGATAGTAGTATACAGTTGTTAAAACATAATAAAATATATGACACACTGGTATCGGATCGGTACTCGGTATCGGCCGATATGCAAGTTCAGGTATCGGAATCGGGAAGCAAAAAAATGGTATCGGGCCATCTCTAGTTTACAGTATGATGGCAGCGTGTCCTCTACGCAGGACTGACTGACCTACATGGTTGATTAGGACGTTTATAGCCAGTCAATCAGAGCAACACCAAATTGGTCATGGACCATCATTGATTTGGCTCACTTTACAAATCACTAAGGTCATTGCGGACATGTATCCGCGACAGAGACACAGCTGACTGGAACTGCACACCAGTGCCTTTACACAATAATGTAATGCCATTGTATCCGAGAAAGCCACATGCACAAGGTAATACACCCAAACAAACAGATGGGGGAGTTGCTATGCAATAATAGCTCCAGACACACAGACCCCATTTCCACATGGTATTCAAATTTTGGTCCGAGTGATCCGATCACAAGCGGACAGCTCTAAGTACATTTACTAAGTGTTTACAACTGGCAGTATTCTGTCTCCAAATGTGTCCTGAGTGACCACTTGTGATCGTATCGCACTTCCCCGCTCTATATGCAAATAAATGTACATAATTTCCTTTTGCACACTCCGCTACACATTCTCAGCATTTCTCTCACTTGGCAGATTGGAGTTTTAGTTATACACACATTTACAGAGACTGAAATACTCTTAAAGCAGAAATTAAATTTAGTTTTGAGGTAAATTTCAAGGGACCAGAGCCACAGAAACATTTCATTTGTACAGAGAGTCTGGCCACTCTCCATTGACAAGTGTTAACTTCCTTGAAGGCGGGTACTCTGTTAAAGTTTAAAACTATTGGATCTGCCCAGAGCCACTCTGGATCTGCCATAACTAATCGCTAACGTTTGGTCGTGACGTCGGCTTAGCATCACAAGCGTTCGCCTTAGCCAACTCCTTCACCACTAACGGAGCGAGCTGGAAAGACTTTTCCCAAACCCCATGGGGAGGAGGTCCACAACATCATGGCCACCAAGAAAACTCAGCAAAGATTGTTCTTGCTCGGGCTTTAACTTCTGGATATTCGGCAGCGTTGCCACAACGGAACGAATGGCTTCGCTCGCATCTTTCTCCGCCGCCATTACGGAACTACAACTCAAACTAGCGCACGGCCTCAACGTCATCGTTCTCAGCCACTCCCTCTGTTCGCTGATTGGACCGTTAAAAATTTGACCGGAGAAAACCCAAGAATATACCGCAAACCCAGATGGAGTACTGAAGGAAAATGAAAATTGAGCGGAAGTACGTAGGAGGGCGGACCCAGGCTAGGAACTCTGGTCAAAATAATGAAAATAATATAAAAGTCAATGATGTATTTTATTGATTTATCACGACATCCCAACATGTCAGCAAGCTCCCTAACTACCTTACCTGCATTAATATCCAACATGCAGTAATGTTGTTAAGTTGAATGTAAAATGCCATGCTAGGCTAAGGGTGGGGTTACACTTGAACTAGTCTGGCTCAACTAATGTACATTGTTGGGATAAAACCTGACAACAGTTCTTTCCAATCTTGCTATCTCCGCAATAGACGGTTGTGATCGGTTTAAAGAAATACACACCTGAGCGTTTTTTTCCCTATCCCAGAATTGATAGGCAGTGTCAGACTACACTTTACAGAACTAGTTAATTATTCAAGACGACTACACTTGAAGGCAGAGTGAAAAGCCGGCCATCATAAAGAGGGGGGAGACAAAATATTGTTTAAATATGGCCATAATGTGACCGGGTTGGCTCGGTTGGTGGAGCGGGCGCACATATGTAGAGGTTTACTCCTCGTCACAGCGACCGCGGGTTCGACTCCGACCTGTGGCCCTTTGCTGCATGTCATTCCCCTTCTCTCTCCCCTTTCATGTCTTCATCTGTCCTGTGGAATTAAAGGCCTAAAATGCCCACAAAAAAGAAATATGGCCACAGTTTCAGACATTCTCTCCAGGAAGGCGTTTGTTGTGACAGAAATAGTTGTGCAAGCTTACTAATCACAGTGTGAAGGGGGTGTTGGATTGTTGATTACAGAAATCCCCCCCTCCTCCAGTTTTAGCCCATGACCTTTTACAACACTTAAGTCTATTCAGTCAGGAAAATCGTGGGTATTATGACTTTCCACTCTGCCATCAAGAAATATCTGTATCATGGAGATATTCTTTAAAGATTATTGTTTGGGCTTTTCCGCCTTTATTTGATAGGACATATAGGTGAGAAAGGGGAGAGAGAGGGGGAGACATGAAGGAAATCGCCAAAGGTCGGATTCGAAACCCTGGACCTCTGCGTCGAGGCATAAACCTCTCAGTATATGTGTGCCTGCTCCACCCACTGAGCCAACCCGGCCATGTGGAAGTATTTTTTTAAAAGGAGAATGCCAACTCTCTGTGTTGTGTTAATTCAGTCTAATTCAGCCATCTGCGTGAGAGGGCCATCCACTCGACCCTGCTATATGAAAATCTTCACAGAGGCAGTGGATCAATTTACCTGCGACAAAGATAAAAGTGTCAGCTTTCTCACATCTCCTCGCTCTCCCTTCGGCTTTTGGAAAGCAAGAAATTGCTAAAAGATTAGATGCTTAGGAGGAAGCAATTTTTCAGCTTTACGGTGCAGTGATAAGAAATCAAGAGGGGAGTAATCCACTTAAATCAAATTTGATGCAATTAAATTAAATTAGAAATGTTGGGAGGAATATAAAATAAGAGGCTATATCATACATTATTATAGCAATAATACATGGACAGAGAAATAGCTAAATGTACCAAGGAATCATAAAAAACTATTTGTTCATTGGTGAAAACAGAAGAAGGATGTCGCATCTGTCTGTGAACATACAAAAAATTACTTCTGCCTGCAAGCGAGCATACTCATGTGAACTCTAAAGGAAAAAAGCACAGAGATGGAGCACATGGACAAAACAGCCAGAGGCCCCGTATGATGCTGAACAAAAGTTCATTTTCAGGGTGACTTCAATCTATAATTACTCTGCCCTTAATAAAAAATATGTAGGATATTCCAGAGCTGTGGTCTCTTGGTCTAGACTCCAATCTCGAAACCAAATCTTGACAGTCTAGCCTCTGGCTCACAGACACATTGTGACTGTGCCTCCATGATAATGTTGAAGGATCAGACCTTTAGGGGGGGGCTCAGCCCATAATGAGAATGTGACACAGATACAGTGCCTTGCAAAAGTGTTAACCCCCCCCCCCCCGCTAAATCAGTAATTTCATTAGCCGATAATCTCTGAGCTAGCTACTAAACAACAACGTCAGCTAACGTTTTTTAACTAAACCTGACACTTCATAAATCCCAGCAATAGCGACCAATTTGACACAATGTTCTAACATTCAGCAATTTTAGTTGCTTACGTTTCAATTTGGGTTCTAATCTGCGATTTGAAATTACCAACTTCTTCTCTGGGGACTGCCAACGTTAAACTTCACAACAGCACTCCTGCTCTCCCTCTGACAGATTAGATAGAGACTCAGCCAAAGGTGGGAGTCTGGCACAACCAAACAATCCGATTGGCCGACACTATGTTTCTGTTAACCCTTTCCTTGACTGGGTTACAGGTGCCTAGCATTGGCGACAGCGACACAGGATATTAAACCCGCTCTTTCAACCTGTAATTGTTTGTCTTCTGTCACTAACAGACAAGTTTGCAAACTCTAACTTGAAGCACATAAATTGATTTTTTTATTTTTATTATTATTATAATTTTAAGGGGGCTGAGATTAAATTTAGGGGGGCTTGAGCCCCCCTAAAAAGGCTCTCGGCAATGGTGAGTCCCATAAAGTCTATATGATTAAGTGTTAATCAAAGAAACCGACTCCAACAAGGAAAATTATCTTGTATGAACCTGTAATCGTTTAAGACATGAGTAACTTAATTTTCTGTACTGTGCAACTAGATGACTGTGTTGCTAAATGAACTATACACATAATCCACAAATACTAGCATGCATAAAGTATACTCAGAAGCTGTACTATCATACACTGTCCTTTAATCTGCAGCAAAAGCAACAAAAGAAAAACGTTTGTCTGCCAAGAAAAGGATTTCAGCAGCACTAAAGAGACAAGGACGAGCAACAAAAAAAAAGAAGCAGAGCTGTTTGGCTAAAAGCCTGCTGGATTATTTCATTCTCAAGGACATATGTATATGTATGTCCTATACTCCACTAAGTCCCCCCACCATTTATCTGAGCCCAGCCCCATTGTATCATACTCAGTTGCAGAGAGCCCCCCCCGCCCCCGGCAATTTCTGCTCAGCTGCTTATAAAAAAGGAAGTCATGTAAGCCTTTAGAGCCACAGGGTTTGGAGACCCCTTGTGTAAAACTGGGTACATTCAGAAAAACTCTCTAGTTTTGCTTTTGGACTATTTTTTTCTGAGCCCCTCTCTGAAAGTTGAGAGACTTTTAAGTCGCTCTTCACAGAAACTTTGCTTATTCAAAAGTTGAAAGGCCAGAGAATCTTATGAGGAGTATAGGTTTTACAAAACAGGGTCATTGTAAGATAACTTTACCATAAGTGGCACTTAGACCTTGAAATATTCTGTATGTACAAAGTAAAGTGTATTAATTAGCTGATCTATTCAGACCCATCTATTTATAAAATATGCTAGTGATTCAGTTCTATGCATCATAGTTTACGTCATAAAACCAAAATACCATTTTTTGTAGTGACCAACAGCTCCAAACATGTCAGCTGGTCAGGACATCCCAGTAGCTCTTTAACAAATTGGGATTATAAAAACAGGGGGTGATTATAATAAAATGCATTTGGAGTCACTGTACCTGTATTTTGTGATTAGAAGACAATTTTAAAAGGTGCAATATGTAATACTCACAGTAAGTGTTTGTCGTAAAAACTCGTTGGCGACTCTCCCCCCTCCCATCTTCTCCCTCTGGTCATGTGCATTTGCTTTCAAAGAAGCCGGCGAACGCACAGAGCCATGTCCACTGAGGTTTTTCTCGAAATATTCTTTTTTCCTACAATGGCCTGAGAACGCTGTCGGAGCAGAAGCAACTTGCGTTTGCCAACATCAAGCTGACAAGAAACTCTGTGGCAGATAAAGTTTCTGATCAAAGATACTTACAAGTGCAACAGCAGGAACGCCAGGTCAGCATCGGATTTGCAGGCTTCTGTTTGTCTCAGTTCTCGCCATTCGGAAAACGCAGGTCCGATGTTTACTTGTGTCTGACTCCTCGCTCGGTCAGTCTGCCGTTTCCTCTTTCTCTGTTCCTCCGACAATGCTTTCCTAGCTTTCTGCGTCTTTTTTGCCGGCTCAGCCATTAAAAAACTCTACCTATCACTACTAATCTAATGTACCGCTACCTTGTTCTTATAGCTAGCCGGTTCCTGGATGGGGCCGTGTAGCGGCATGTATGTGTGCAGTGCCGTGAAGCGATTCGTTACATCACGAGATCTGATATCACGCGATACTTCCTGACGCTGAGGCCGGGGGCTCGCCGGCCCAAAGTTGCAAGGGTGGATTTTCAGCTCACAGGCGCTAGGGGGAAGTGAGACGACCACCATTCAACTCGAAAAAAGTCATATAACCATTCCAATGACCCTGAAGCTGTTCAGTTAAGGTAAATTCAGCTAAAAAAAAACTGCATAGTTCCCCTTTAATCCAGTTTGTTTGGTTGCTGTTTTACCAGGGCTGCAACCAGCTCGTTCAATGCGGGTGTCAATATGGGCAGTTGACAACACACAGGCCAAAACAAAAACAGACATTCCGTCACGGAATGGAAATTTCAAAGGAGAATAAACTGGCATTACCATTGTTGTCAGAGAAGATAGTAGGGCTGCAGCTATCGATCATTTTAGTAATAGAGTATTCTACCGATTATTCCATCGATTAATCGGATAATAAATCCTTTGTTTTATTGAAGAGTAATAATATACGATAGTTTAATTTTCGGAAAAAGCAACATGTGTACAACTGTATATAGGCCTATATGTAAATATTAGTTATACCCAACCTATTTTCATTTATATATTTGATTACAATGTCACACAGCTCTGTTACACTTATGCTAGTAGATCGTTGATCAGCTGTTTCTCCGTGAAGAGTTGGAGTGAGAGAAAATGGTGCGCAACAATCAGCTGTTTTTCCGAAGGGATAGTCAACAAGTCGGCTCTTTAGATCAAATTGTGGTCACCACTACGCATTTTCTTGTCTTTGTTTTTGGTAGTTGTTGTGTTTGGTGTAGTTTCATCATCCATACGACTCTGTGATTTACTTTTGTCAGGTCCGCTTCGTGGAATGGATGATTAAGATAGACTCAATGTTTTCTGTTGAGATGCTGAAGCACCGACGTCGTGCTATTATTGTGGTAAGCTAGTTCGATTTTGCAGTAGACACACTGTACAGAGTTTTCGTTTTAATTACGCTTGAACTGATTCCAAACTTTGGTCACTTTCTGTTGTTTTCTCCAGCCTGTCTCTTCTCTTAGCCCCTTACGCTCTCTTCATTTTGTAATCAGTCTTCATGGCATGTGTCGCCAACAGTGTCAGCCCGGTGTGCGACAGTAATAATCCTCCGTGCGGAAACACCATGAGCGATACGACGTTGGTAACATTAATTAAACGAAGCTTCAAGGCAAATCATTTTGCGTCGAGGATTTTTAGTAATCAAATTATTCGAGTTACTCGAGGAATCGTTTCAGCCCTAGAAGATAGTATTTCAACTTAGCATGTTTCCTTAATATCTGGTGACATATTATGGTCATTGTTTAATTTAATACAGTAAATATATTACATATTGGACTTTTAAGGGAAATTATACCAAATTAAGAGATTTGGGTTATCTAATCCTTTTTGGGTCCCAAAAAGACATGGGTAAGCAGAGCATTTTATGTAGAAAATGGTTCCTCTTGTAAAGAGCTACTACTTTTCTGCAAGGCATCCATTTCTGATGCCTATCTGGTTCCAGGTCAAAGTGGTCGCAGGCTGAGAGAAATTCTCCAGCTCTCTCTAACCACCACACCTCAATCAACTCAGACTACACTTGAATCATTTCTTATTTGATGATTTAGAAATTGATTCATAATAGCGCAACCATCTGTGCTAGCCATGCTGTTTCTAGCTATATGTGTTTGTTTGAGCTTAATGCGGCTGCAGGAAATCGATGTGTGACAAACCACAAGTTGTAAAATTGTCCATGTAAAACACAAAGCGAAAAAGGGATGGTTGGTATGCACAATATGCACGCAGATCAATCTCATGTAACGAGTCCCAAAGAAACCACGCTCAGACCACTTCAGGTTGTGATGGTGGCATCTGAGTTTAAGTATAAAACAAACCAAACTCAGAATCAAAAATATTTTTTTTTATACCTATTCCATTTATTGGGGTTTGTACTTTTATCTTACCTTTGCCTTGGACCGTATCTTCTGGAGTAAAGCCCCTTTACAACATGTATGTGTTGTTTCTGTTCTTCTCCTGCATTTCTGATACAGATGGTGTTGTCATGCCTCCAGCTGATGCAGAGTGCTGATAAAACAGAGACAACAAAACATCTTTGTGTTTTCAAATCTGGGAAGCATTACCACCCCCGCAAAATACATAAGATGGGCATAGAGAATAAAATCAAGGGTATATGGGCTTTAACAATTCTCCCTGCACACTAGCCAGTAATATTTTCCAGTATATTGGCAAGATGGAAACAATTTCTACATTTTTATTTCAAGTAAACAAATTCTCATTTTCTCAGGTCTGATGACGTTAAGCTTCAACTCATGCAGGAAAACATGTGGGGGAGAATAACGTCAACCAAGGTAAAGGAAAAATGGCAACATCTTGATTACATCTGAAGGCTGAAAACATTGCTTTAATATAAGACAGTTTATAAAGGAATCCTATTTTATCAGAATCCTTGTCATCAAAATAATGTGAAATAACGCAGCAAGAAATTGCAAAAGTTGATTGATTTTCCGCTTAAAACACACCTGCCAACAGGCTTAGGGAAATACCTGTGTGTGGCCTGCCACTCTGTTAACAACAGGCATCCAACACAAAGACTGCTGTCAAGCACTGACAGTGAAGAATGTTTCTTACTGATACTGATTAAGAGACAGCGAGAAATAGATAAATCATCAGTGCTGCTCTAGACCCAAAGCTTTTCGAAGGCCAACCTCAGCCATCTGTTAAAGTAAGAACCCCCCCCTTTCAGACACACACACTTTAATGTGTAAACTCCTCTGCTGCCTGCAGAGCTGCACAGGGCCACAGATGTCATGAAAGGCCATGGTGACTGTTAACAAACCCACTTCCTCCCTCTGCATCGACTGCACCATTGATTTATATTCTGACGACTCAAAGAACAACCATGAACTCTTTTATTGTTTTGATGCGTTTCCTCTGCATTTCCCAGCAGTCTTAGCTGTTCATGCTAATGATCAAATTCTTCTTATTCTTCTCAAGTTACTGGTCCAAACAATTGCTGCTGCAAGAAGTGTCAAATGCATCACTTCCTGTGTGTCAGAGGACGTATCCATGGAAAAACCCTTTTTGAACCTAAAAGCTTTCATGACTTCGGGGATTAAAGAAAAATACACCAATCTAGCATGGATAAACTGTTTGTTTTTCTGAAAACCCAGTGTACTAAATAAAGTAAATACATTCCTCACTACAGCTCCTGGACTACTGACGGCCGCCTCAGCAGCATCAAGAACGGTTAATAGTTCAATTACCACTTGGCAGGTTCGCTCTCAGGAGGAATCAACTGGTACCAGCTGATTAGCTATGCTGCTGCTCAAAACAGCTACTGGATAACACTCACCCGCTTGTTACCTGGTGTAAAACTCGCTGGCCGTTGATAAACAACAAGAGCTACATGGGTGAGCTGAGACCAGTAGAGGAGACTCAGTAAAGTTTCCTTTAAGATATAGATGTTGGAGCACTGCAGTTACATGAAACGAAAGATAACTAACTGCCCTCAGGCAAGGTGGATGAACGTTTATGTGAGCAGGAAATACAGAAATTATTTATAATGGTGGTCATGATGTTGAGGTATTTTAGTGAAACTATGAGAATTTAAACCATTGTTCTCAATCCAAGCTGACGTTCAAGCTGAAAATATATACTGTATTATTTTTTTAGTCTGGGATCCTTTCTTATGCTGAGTAAAACTTCAAAGACATGCTTCTGTACCAGAATGCGGCACAGACACCTAATGGTGCATCGCTGTGATTGACAGGACTGCTCAAACATTAACCAGCTTTCGCAGGCTCTGCGCTGAGGTACCCTGCTTTTATGCTTGGAGTTGAAGAGGGGATAATTATCTCTGCCAGTGGAATCCATGCTGTGTATCTGCTCCAGCAAAGTGGAACGTAGGGCATTAATGTATGAGAAAAAGGCACCAAATTGTGGTGGAACTATGACAACAAAGTAGGATGTTGCAGCCACTGTTCGAATTATGGGTGGTATTGGGGGGGGTCCGACCCCCCTAGATGAGACTTGGACCCTCCCAAAAGGGAAGAAAATAATAGTTTGGGGGTACCGAAAAAAATTTAATAAAATATAATGTTAGCCTATCCAAAATTGTATGTATTTAAATGCAGTATTACCATCACATACCAACAATTCAGGAAATAATATAATGAAATACGGTCGTCAAACCCTCACTCCCCATTTGGCTGTACCATTTCTCTGGTACGTTCAGGTTCAGACTGTGTTCTCTGTTATGGTTCTTTGATATCACTTCACTAGCTGTCAAAACATACGTACCGGGTACAGGCGCAGGCGCTGGTGTGTCAACAAAATTAAGAGTGACTGAATCAACTTTAATCTCTGCCTCTTAACTTGTAAAGATACATAATTGGTTGATTGTCTTAACTTTTCAATGTAGTTTGATTGATAATAATAATAATAATAATAATAATAATAATAATAATAATAATAACTGTTGAGGTTTACATGATGGATTGATACATTCGTAATCCTGAATTTTGCAAAAATGCACAGAGTAGGCTGCAAATGCCTGGTTATACGAATGGGTTCACAAGCGGTGGCCATACATAATATTTCACTGCCTTTGTAACATAGAGATAGCCAACTTTTGAAAAACATTGAGTAGCAAGACCGCTATGGTTTAACCCGAGGTCTCCCTTCCACTCAGCGGCCACAACCATCGCTGTTGCTTAGCTTAAAAACATACAATCACACGCCGTAGCAGGAGTTCCATAGATATACTGATACGGGGAGAGGTTTAATGAGGTGATTTATCATTTTGTCCAATTTCATTCTTAATGTCTTAACAAGTGGCACTAATATTCAGGGAATTTAGCATATAGATTAGTGGTTCTCATGTGTGTAAGCCTATATAAAATGGAGAGTGACGGCACCAGTCGAAATAGCTGTACCCCCCCCGAAGCTCACAGCATAATTCGAACACTGGTTGCAGCTTTACACTCTGACAGGGTTTAATGTTGAATATGTTGACGTAGTGTATACAAGGGTCATACCTCTTTCAAGTTGTATTCTGTAAATTTTCCTGCATGTTTGTGATGGGAAGCAGCCCTCAGCAGCACCTTATCCACCTGTGGACTAATGGATCAAAGCTCTGCAAAGTTGAAGGAACATCATATTAAGACCACGATGATAGGACATATTGAAACACCACTTGCATGCCATTGCCATCAAAATCACATTCACTTCCTAGTTTGGGTTTCTTAGAGGAATATAGTTGGCAAAACCTTCTGTCTTACCTCAAGGTCCATTTGGTAGTTGTTCTAGAGCTTTTGATCATATCATCCTCAGCCGATGTAATTTGCCCTGTTGCCATGGAATTATAGATGTAAAATATTCAATTTGATCAATTTATAAAATATGCTAGTGTGCAATAGATTAAACCATTAAACATTATATAAAGTAGTTAAAATGTGCTCTACGGACGCCTGGGTGGCTCACCTGGTGGAGCGGGCGCCCCTGTGCGGAGGCTCGGTCCTCGACGCAGCGGCCGCGGGTTCGATTCCGAACTGCGGCCCTTTGCTGCATGTCGTTCCCCCTCTCTCTCTCTCCCCTTTCATGTCTAGCTGTCCTGTCACACATAAATACCTAAAATGCCAAAAACAATATATCATTTAGAAGTGCTCTACCTGCAACAGGTAATAGTGTTCAGCATCAGTAATAATATACAAATAATCAATGGTGGAAGGTAACTAAGCTCAAGCACTGTACTTCAGTATAATTTTGAGGTACTTGTATTTTACTCTTTTTTTTAACATATATTAAGTAAGTACAATTTTATACTGTATTTTTAAACCGTAGTATTGCTATTTCACTTCAATAAAACATACATTATGAGTAAGCCTACTTCTTCCACCACGGATAGTAGGAATATCGCAGTGACTTACACATGGCACATTTAGCATTAGCACTAGTTTGCTAATTTGCTAATTTAGCATCAGACTTTTCAACCAACTCCACGTGTAACTTCAGTAGCTACACCGCAGTTCGTTAAAAGTGACAGACATGACTTTACCTTCTCTTGTATGTGATGAAAACCGAGCAATATGACGGTTAGCGTACGCCACCTAGCGTTAACTGTATCCATTTGAATGTGATATTCGCAACACTGTATCTTTTCCAGGTAGTATTAACAAACGAGAGCAGCGAGAACGCGTTCTACGCACAGCTCACTCAGCACCTCGTGAGGCGCGGCTACCCATGGGCAGATAAGCAGCAGGGTCGCGCGCCGGAAGGAAGAAAGAAAAATTTGATCATCAGTCACTCACCAACATTTAAACTCAGCCGTGCGCGTTCACGTCCCAGATTTGGAGATGTCGGTGCCGTCTCCGCGCGCCTGGTGGTGGAGAGAAAAGTATTTTGTCTCCTAGAAGGAATCGAAATAAAAGGACAAAATGTTTAGGTAAGTAGCCTAATCAGTTGTTTGTTTGCTTCAAGTCAAACGTGTTGTTAGTTAGAAGGCAACCTTAACTATCGATTCTGTCTGTATTTGTAAGACACAGCGAACTTGGGAAACTATACTTGTGCCAGCGCGCGCTGTTCATATTGATCTATCAGTTGAGGAAAAATAATCAACATGGTGCAATGTTAAATTAAAATTTGTAGACGTTTATTGTCTGTTTTTGTTATGTCATATTCAGGCAGAACAGGGACTTTCTAATGTTTGCCATGATCATGGTCCTCAAATTGAGACCCAGACCCCTCTTAAATAAAAATCTCTATGTGAGGTACTCCGCACAATTATACATGTGTATTATAATCGCAAAGCACACACACACACCATTAAACCAACAAAAGGGGTTATTTTAGTGTCACGTTTTTGCTTTTGTTTCCTTGTGGTGTATCCTGTTTCAGAAACTAGTCTGTGCAGTATGTTTTTTGCAGTGGTATTCATATCATTTACTTTAGTAAAGTAATACCATAGTATAGCTATAGATAAAAGTACAGTACAGAAGTATTATCAGCAATGTTTACTTAAATAATATATTACTGCTAATTTATGTTGTTTAGTCTTATCAGCATTGGGTCATAAGACGATCATAAGGGTTTGTCTAATGTAAAATATGACTCTGCAATGTAACTATAATATCTGTCAAATGTAGTGGGGCATTGTCTTAAAAGCTCATATGTGTTGTATGTAAAAGCTTGATCTAAAAAGTTACTAAAGCTGTCAGATAAATGTAGTGGAGCAAAAAGTCCAATATTTCCTTCTGAAATAAAAAAAAAAAAAAGGTTTAAAGTAGTACAAAATTAAAATACTCAAGTAAAGTACAAGTGCCTCAGAGTTGTAATTTACTGTAAATGCACCAAGTTACTTTCCATGACTGGGTACTTGTGTGTTAAGGACTAAATCTCAATCTGCAGTAAGGTTTAGGCTTTAGGAGAAATGTTGTTCATTTTCTGTATGCTAAAATACCTCAAATCCCTGCATTTATCTTTGTATGTGTTTTATTTTAGCATAGGGATTTCAAGCTTTTCAGATAAACTGGCCTGTGAAAAGAAAAGGGAGTCAGAGGGGCAGGAGAGAGAGGAGAAAGCTCTGTATAAAACGGCGAGTGTAACACAGATTAATCTGATTAAAGAATTACAGCATTCCATGGCAGAATCTCACATAATCATCCGGGCAAAAAAATGCAGGTTTACAATGTTGTAATGTTGAAAGTTCAGCTGCCCTGTGGTCATGTAACAACATAGAAACTGTGTCTCTGCTTTATTAATGTCAGGCCTAATTATTACAAAATATACTCTACTGTACCTAGAGAGCTGTCTGGTTAGCCAATGACAGCTTTCCTCTAGCTAGTTTACACACATCCACTGTAGGTGATCTGGAGAGGCAGAACGGGTTAATGAGTAACTAGACTTGGTAGAGAGCAGGTATACTTTAAACTCTCCCAGAGAGGCTAAATGTTGAAACATGTCACCTTAATTAAACTGCAAATAATCCAAAAGTAGCCTACTTCAGCCGGGACTGGAAACATCAGATGGTAAGAGGTCAAAGTTGAGTTTTTTTCTTTGGGTTTATGTGTGTGCATTGCTGGAGCTGCTGATCAAACTGAGGAAACAGGAAATCTTGTTGACTTTGTGGCCGCCTAAAGTTCAATAAAATGAATGCAATGTTTGTTGTTGGTTAGGGTTGTCCTGATTTCACAAAAACGTATTTGTAGAGCCAACTCTCTTCTCGTTATGCTGTATGAAGTACAAACAAAGAGCAAGCGCACTTTTTATATACTCAGATAAAGATTAGTGTTATGTGTGTGCGTTGCAGGTGTGTCACATTAAGAAACAGACAAAACTCTGCTGATTGTATTCTCTTCTCCCTTGGTTCAGAAGTGCATTGCGTTTCAACAAAAGGAAATTAAATGGAATGGAAATCAGAGAAATTTCTTGCATATTCTCAAGTACAGTGATAATGTCACTCTTGTCAGATTTGATCGCCCAATCAGACTGAAACCACCAATTATTCTCTCCTCGACAGATAAGCAGCCATCCATAATCAAGCTCGGACAATCAGACAACCCTGATTGGACTCTTTTCCTCTCGAACGAGTTGCTGCCTGCTGCCGCTGTGGGAGCCGGAGTCACCATGGAGACAGTGGTGATCGTGGCCATTGGGGTGTTGGCCACCATTTTCCTGGCCTCCTTTGTCGCCCTGGTAGTGGTGTGCAGACACCGTTACTGCCACCCTCATCACCTGCTGCACCACTTCGACTCCAAGTCAGTGAATCAATAAAGCCTCTAAATCTGTTCTGTATCTAAATCTGTAAGCCTCTTAATTTACCTCAACAATTAATATCTTTTTACTGTACAACAAGTTAACCTATCACCACTAAAACCAGCTTTACCCCCCCCAAAAAAAAAAAAAAAAAACTAAACTTGCAATTAATCAATTTAAAAAATGTAAGTGGTTAAGTGGTTGGTAATCCAGCCTTGCTTCCCTGTTCTGTTTTACAGACCGACGGTGGATCTGATTGGAGCCATGGAGACCCAGAGTGAGCCGTCTGAGCTGGAGCTTGATGATGTGGTCATCACCAACCCTCACATTGAGGCCATCTTGGAGAACGAGGACTGGATTGAGGATGCCTCGTACGTTTTACCAGGGCCATTTTGTTATGTCTTTTAATGCTAATTTACTCCAGCACTACTAGTATTTCCATTTTCTGCTGCTTCATACTTCTACTCCACTACATCTTAGAGGGAAATATTGTACTTTTAATTCCCCTACATTTATTTGGTAACTTTAGTTACTTTGAGAATTCAGATTAATAATACAAAATATGTTCAGCAATAAAATATGATGTATTATTATTGGTTAAGATAATACTTTATTGACCCCTTAAGGGAATTTACCACTGCACAGTGAATACACATTTTTAACTTAGCTCCACCTTTACCAGCTGCAACATTAGATTTATGCACACATTAATGCATCAATAATCATAATCCAATGAAACATAATTGTATGCTGTGGTATTGCTACTTTTAATTAAGTAAAATATGTGGGTATTTCTTCCTACTAATTCTGTGATTTTCTTCTCCTACAGTGGATTGGTCTCTCACTGCATCTCAATCCTAAAGGCAACTGAATTTCTTACTTGCTCCTTTAGTCCATATTTAGTCTGTATTTTTATTCACTGATTCTGACACATAATACTTCTACATACAGATCTGCCACACTTTGACTGAAAAGCTGGTTGCCATGACAATGGGTTCAGGGGCAAAGGTCAAAGCACCGGCAAGCCTGAGTGACATCATCACTGTGGCCAAACGCATCAGTCCGAGGTACAGATTCACCACAACTCACTATTAACACATTACTGACTCAGGCTAACCTGCCTCCTCACATCCTCACCGTGCCATCTCCTCGCAGGGTGGATGACGTGGTCAGATCCATGTACCCTCCTCTGGATCCAATCCTCCTGGATGCCAGGTAATCACATTTGTTGCCAAATCATTTAAAGGTGTATGACTTTGATAGCTTAATACAAAGACGTCACCTACGACTCTGATTGATCTGTAAGAGCTGGAGAAGAGCGATTTATCCATAATGTAATAAGCTTTGATATATGCAGAGATAGGGACAGTAATACAAATGTGATGTGTCACAGCAAATAGATGCTACCGGGAAAATGTTATAACTCAAAATTAAATTTAAAGTTTATGCAAACGTTATGTCCATGTCTGCTCAGACCAACAGACCGATTTTTTTTTTTTTCATTTTAAAAAGCCTTTTGCGATAAGTGCTTCTCATCCAGCAGCAGCCAAACAGTTAAAATCAAACCCATTTTTCCTTTTCTTCCTCATCAGGGCCACCGCTCTCCTCCTCTCAGTCAGCCACCTGGTTCTGGTCACCCGCAACGCCTGTCACATGTCCGGCAGTATGGACTGGATCGACCAGTCGCTCAACGCAGCTGAAGATCATATGGTGGTTTTGCGTGAGGCGGCGCTGGCCTCTGAACCGGATCGAGGCATACATGGAGCTGACGCACAGAGAGAACAGGCCATCTAGACATCTAAACACATACAAACATGAAGGGCATAAAAACATGTCTATTTTTATCATTGGGCTTCTGTACTCAATTAATACTTACCATGGCACATGTTCTGCCAGACAGTGTTGAAAATGCCTAAACTCATCTACCAGTCCAAATTATCAAGGACACTTCTAAAGGCTGTGCCAATGGTTGCAGGGACTTGACTATGTCTCTCATTTTCACATTAAAAAGCCTTGAACATAGTTTCTTTATCATATTTGCACCAGAAGTGTTTAAGAATACTTTGCATTCACTATAGCTACATAGTAATAGCTGCAAAGTAGATTTAACACATTCAAATACATGTTTTTTTTTTTTTTATTTAACCCTAGAAAGTCTGTTTAAGCTGTCTGCGAGAAAAAAGGCCTTTGGAAATTTCTTTCTCGGGTGCGCCATCACCCAGCGGTGGGCCTAAATCCAATCTCGCTAGCACTGCACAGTCACATGGGGGCTTAGTCAGCTAATCCATTCTGAGGAAAATAACATCCAGTTAGCCAGTGAACCCAAAGGGGCTCAATCTCAGTGTACCAATGGAACACCAACCTTACAATTTGTGGGGTCAGCGTGATTTGTGGATGTTCTAAAACATCCCTCAGATACTCTCTTTTTTACACCATTAGATCACCAGTCTGTGAGTTGTAACCACACAACAGCTGTACTTTTAGCTACATCAGCAGCAGAGTAAGAGTTTTTCCAGTTGAGTTAATGCCCTAATGTCCCATTGCTGCATCGTATTATACTTAAGGCTGTTCTTGATGGAGAACCATCACTTTGGTCCACACTGAAACATCTCAGCATCTACTCGATGGATTAGCACAAACATTTGGACAGACATTCATGGTTCCCAGAGGATGAATCCTAATGACTTTGATCTTTCATCTAGGACCACCAGCAGGTCTACATTTGCGATTTTGAATGTCTCGGCAATTTGGCACAGCTACTCATGTTCCCCACAGGATGAATCATAATTACTCTGGTAATCAATTTTCATATAGCGCTGGTAATTTATCAAATGCCTGCATAAGTAAATACGTTGTCATCAGCCTGTACTTTGTGTTTAGTGGTAATTGGTAAACATTAAACATCAGCATGTTAGCATTGTCATTAAGAGTATGTTAGCATGCTGATGTTAGCATTTAGCTCAAGTACAGCCTCACAGAGCTGCTACCATGGTTCTTGTTTTTTTCCTGTGTGCTTTCTGAAAGTCAGTGATAGTCAGTGAGTCAAGAAACACTTTAATTCTGACAACAAAAATGTTTAGGTAAAATGTTCTATCAAATTCAACTGTAGCTGCTGTTTCTATCTACATTCCTCCAGGAATAAGGATATTATACAAATACCAAGTCGAGCAAGACATTTTAAGTACATCACCATTAGCCGTTATCAGAAATATTGAGCTTTAACACACACACTACAGAGAGATACAGTATATCTTTGTGTATCGTTGTGTTGAAACAGAATTACCATGTTGTTTTGGAGCCAGAGGGATGTTATTGGAGCATGTCTACCTGCTCTCCCATGCATAGCTAATATTCAATCCCCAAGGAGTCCTAATAAGGCATTACCCACAGCCACAATGAACACATGGGCTTAAGCTACAATACACATGGCACAAACCCTTGTACACACAAGGCTGGCAAATAAATGACCACATTAGTACATCATATGACACACGACTGTAAAATACACATCATAGATTATGGAGTCAAATACACTTTTTTAAAGATTTTGGTGACAATCAGGAAGAAAAGCCGCCATTTTTAAATCTGTTAACTAAAATAAACAAAAACTGTAGCTCTGAGCACGCAGAGATGTTTGGATGCAAAAGTATCGATCAAAGAGGAAACCTTTAGAAAGTGGTTATCCTTTTATTTTATTGTTTACATTGTTTATTAGCATTGGTATTTTTTTTTATGCACTTTTTTATGCACATCCTACAGCTTGTTACTGGTGTCCTTCCCTCACTCCCACACTCCTTTGTTTTTTTTTTATCTTTCATTGATTTATACAGATAAAATGAAGTTTCATAGGAAAATGTGTTTTTTGTTGTTGTTCCTCTGAACAATAGCTACAGAGAAATCAATGTCTGATTAAAAAGTCCACACACACTCATACTAATTTGACATAAATAAAAGTGAATCTCTTTCCTCTTTTTATTACATTGGAAGCAGTCCTTTGTGCAGCAACATGGTGCTAAAACCCCCCTGCCATCTTCCCTTCTTTGCGGAGGAGGAAGTCCCTGCTGCAGGAGCGTCAGTCAGCCTCCATTTGTTTTTCCCTGTCTAGCAAAGCAGCCCTTTGATTTTCTTCAGATCAATTTGCTTCCAGTCTGGGAGGGAATCATATTCATCTCTCTTCATTTCCAAAATAGTCTGAAACATAATTGTATTGATTTATTTACGGCGAAACAATGTAAAAATCAATTCATATAATAAAATATAAATGTTAAAGTTTAGACTAAACTTCCACTCAGGGTTTATCATCAGATTAGAAAAATAATTGCATCTATTTTCATTTGTAAAAAATATGGCAAACACTGCAGCCTGCTGGTTGAAAGACACCACTGCTGCATCACTTTACCTGGAAGTCTTGATCAGACAGGTAGACTTCCAGGCGCTGGGGGTCCACGCCTTCAGGTAATGGGCTCCGCAGCAGCTCCTCCAGAGGGTACTGGGTCTTCATGAGCTGGGCCAGGGCGTCCTGCACCAAGGTCAGCTTCACCCGCCCCGCATCACCCTAACACACAAGAGACAGAGATTTGGCTATGACTGCCAGCAACATACTGTATTCATATCTAGACTACAAAACAGCAGATGTATAGATATAACTTCATGGTGTTGGTACCTGTGTGTGGGGTCCCAGGCTCCTTTCCCAGCAGGGGAACACGTTAGTGAAGGTTAGAGGTTCTAACCCCTCAAAGATGAGGTAGGCCTGCGGTGGCCGCCTTGGGTTCATCTCTGGGATACATAGAAAAATCATACATCTTTTTGTAAACACATACAAACACACAAACCAGCAACCCTTTCCTTTCCTGTCGAGCAGCTTCCTCCTACCTTTGCAGTACTGCAATGCCGTCTGCATGGCACACCTCCTCTCGTCATGCCAGCAGCCCCAAGCTGAAGCTGAGCTCTCCGTCTGCTCGGGCTGACCCCTCTGCCACAGGTAGACTTCCAGACGGTTGTCAAGCAGGAACAAGGCTGGCAGACAGACAACAAAGTTATGGGATATATTAGACAAGAAAGTGGAAGTAGATCAGATTGATATCAAATTAAGATTGATTTAGTTTTGTGGGATGTTGGCGGCAAGAAAAGAAGGATACAGCAAAGAAAAGGTTTGACATTGGCGTACTTGAAGGATTACAGAAAAAAGAACACATTTTTTGTGTATTATGTGTGTGTGTGTGTGTGTGTGTGTGTGTGTGTGTGTGTGTGCTGAGTGTGCTCTCACCCGGCTGTGGTACAGAGTACAGACTCTCCTGGACAAAGGGCATTGCCATCACAAGCCCTGGCAGCCGCGTTGGACTCAGCATCTCTTTGGCCTGGAAACTCCCAGAGGAGGCGCTCAGGTGGAAGAGGCGAGGTGTAAAGTTATACTTTCCTGGATCTGACAGAAGATTGACTGTGATTTTAAAGTTTACAGGGCTCTTCTGGGTGGAGAGAACCAAAGTAATTGCTGTGTTCTACCTTGCAGCATGCAGTCGTAGGCCTTCCTGTCCATTTGTCCCAGTGCTGTCCAGAAGTCTGCAGGCTCCGAACCTTCCTCCACTACCTGCACTGTCACAGGGCTGCTTTTACTGAGACCCAACTCTAGTGGACACCTAATAAACACGTAAAATTCACAAGCTGGAAAATGATTTGACCCTTCGATTTTAAAAAATATCACTGGATCCTTTAAAAAAGCCCACCCAGTGTATGTGACTCACATTTGAGTGAGATGCTCCACTACCCTCTTGCTGACCACTCTGGAGCTGCTAGGAGCTTTACAGCCAGTCCAGAGATACAGTACTCCCTGCTGGCTATTGAGCAGGACAACAGAGCCCCTGGACCTCAGGCCTGCACAGCAGCAATCCACTTCTAACAGAGAGCCTTCCTCTGGGAGCTCTCCTCGCACACAGAACAGACGCCACTCTGCTAACAGATATATATGTTTGTTAAATCACATAGCAAAACAACGAAATACAGTATGTATAGCAAGACAGAAATATGCCCTGACTGTACAGTACCTGCATTCGTGGAGGGCTCCTCTCGCTTGCCCTTGTGAATGGCCAGGCCTCCCTGGAAAAGCTGCAGAAAACAGGGAGGTTCCTTTCCCTGAGGTACCACCACCTTCAGAAACAACACAACGAACACACAGGCTGTAAACAACAACAGTCCTGCTGGAGGGGAGCTGAAAATGTTAGCATATTGTTCTGGCCGCTATAACTCAATACTGGTAAAAAAAAAAAAGAAATGTCTCTAATTTATAGAAATATTTTATATTATGAAAATATAATGGTTCAGCTGGGCACTTCTAATATTGGACCCTTTAAAAGGCAGCAATATTGTAAAAGGACACATGGAGTAATCCTGCTTGCTTTCAGCTATAATATATGAATGAAGAAGCCAAACAATAATGTCAAACAACATAGAATCACAACCAAATTGATTATTTTTAAATATTTAATATTAATAAAACATTCCTCTACATCTTATTAAGTTGTGATTGCTGTTGGAGCAAAAAACATTTTATGAAAAGCCAACACATTTGCATCTGTCAAACTGGTTAAACTCCAATGTATGTGTATTTTGCATGTAACCCCTTATACTGCATTTTATTTACCAACTACAGACCTCAAGTGAAAGGAAGTAAAGTATGTTTCCATCAAAATGTGGTGAAATAAAAATATAAAAAAGCACCAGAGGCATACTTCAATACACTACTTGAGTAAATGTTCTTATAGTGTTATTGCTTTAGTGTGTAGTCATATATATACGAGCAGATGATCTGTTCTGAAGGCCTCACCTGCGAGTCTTCATGGTTGTTTATCCCAATAGACAGGAAAGCAGCAGTGTCCCGTCCGCTGACACTGGAGTCACGGCCCCGCCACAGGAAGAAGGCAGTGTATTCTTTTTGTCCGGGACCTCTGCTACACTCATCAGTGCTGTTCATCTCATCTACAGCAGAGAAAATCTATTTACATTTGTATTTTAGGCATTTTTGTAGTTTATGTCCATGTCCAAATCAAATCACACTGACAAAATCTACAGAATAAGCTACAGTGAAGGTAGATATCATGACTCACTGACCAACAGTGTTGATGCTGTAAGTCCAGCGGATGACGTAGGAGTCTCCTTCGTAAAGCTGTCCAGTGCTTTCTACTGGAATTTCACTGTCCTCAAACTCCTGGACATGCCAGGTGTCCACAGCAACTGTTTTCAGCTCCATCTGACGTCCTCCCTCCAGCGTGATGACTCCGTAACCCCTCTGGACATCAACGCCAGAAAACACATTATGGACCAGGTTGTCCCCTTCCAGTGACTGACCCGAAACTAGAACCTTTGCGTCACAGGCGCTCAGGACATCTGGTGACAGGGACACAGACTGGGAAGACTGCACTGGGATGGGCTGTGGAGAGATGGAAGTTTAAAAGCTAAAACAAAATCCTAAAAATCCACACATGGAGAAATCACTGTTATCTTCCTGGTATCAATCAACAAGCCTGAGTATTGTGTGCGCCGCAGCCTGACTTTTAAATGTTACACTGTGAGATGAACCTGTGTCTTCTTGCTCACCGGAGCAGCTTCCTCCGTGCCTCCATTCCCGCCTGTCCAGTCCAGGAACTTCTCCCTGAACAGAGCTGTCTCACTGTGCTCTGAGACACAACCGAACAACGCCCAGCTGGGACGCCCCTCTCCCCTCCTGAGGACAGAGTTAGAGACTTAGAGGGAACCCATTTATAAGAAGTATAATTACAGTATAATGCACCTTAATAGACAGTGGAAGTCATTACTAACTGTTTTGTTTCAGACTGAATACAACACTAAATAATTCCCTTAAATCATGCTATGCTATAATGTTATTATGCAAATCTCTTTACATTAGTATTGTCACACACATAGGTGCATTCTCGGGCTTTGGAGCTTATAGAGTATGAACCTATGGCTGTATACACTAAATGGCCAAAACTATGTGGACATGCCTGTCCCTCCGCTTTTTCATGATCTGGTCTTGGTCCCTTAATTGGAAATTAAATCTTATTGCTACCGCATACAATGATATTTTAGACAATCGTGTGCCTTCAACTTTGTGCCCCCCCTGCACAGAGCCACAGCCCTGACCTCAACCCCATCCAACAGCTATGGGATGAACTGGAACATGACTATGAGCCAGACTTTATTGCCCAACAACAGTGTTGGATCTCAATAATAGTCTTGTGGCTGAATGGGAGTAAATCCCTGCAGCTAGGTTCGGAAATCTTCACAGAAAAGTGGAGGCTATTATAGCAGCAAATTAATGGCCATGGTTTTGGAATGACACGTTCAACAGGTTTCTGTCTACTTGCTTGTCTAAACAACTGTCTTTTGCCAGCTGCAGTATGTCAGTGTGTCGTGTGGACTTACAACAGCATGTCATGTGGACACAATGCTGTGTGCAAGTGTGAATTACAAGCCATTTGCTTTGGTTTTAAAGACCAACTGCAGACTTGCTGCATGCACAGTAAACTTAATGCTGCATCCTTACTGTGTCTAGTTTGAATTACATCCATTGCTTTTATTGTGTGCACCGCAATGTTCAATATGTGTAGTGAACACTTACAGCTGCACTCTACTGTTTTTGTAATGTGTCCTAAAATTGATATGCTGTTATTTTTCATTGTGAAGCACGGCCTAAAAGCTTTACCGCCAGCAGTGTGAACTTACAGCTGTGTGTTCGGGTTACACTGCGTGGGATCCAGTGGATTGACTCGACAGTTGGTGTAGTCATAAGCTCCGACCCACACTTGGTGAGTCAGCTGGAGAGCAACATTCTTCCTGCTGAGGGAAACATCCTGTCCATGCCACAAGTACACCTCACCGCCGAAATCAAACACCAGGGCCTGGACACACACATAGACATGTACAGTATATGCATAGAATCTATGACATGATCAGCTATTAAAACTGACTGTCTGACCTAAAATCAATTAGAAACAACACAGTAAATGACTCGAATGATCAAGGAAACAGGAGAATCCAGAAGGGACCTCTGACCTCAGTGGAGCCCAGCAGGGAGACACTGGGGATAGAAGCCCAGGCCTGTTCATGAGGCACCAGTTTGTTCTCCACAAGCCTGTACACACAGTTGGACTCCACCACACCACGCTCGTAGATCTCATCCTCCTCTTCTGCACTGGCTCCTGTAGGGAGATGCAAACAAAAAAAACATGCTGCACAGTCCACATGTACACAGATCCAACAGATCTTATTTTTCCAGTTGTCATTTTTGTTGTCTTTTGTCACATTAGATGAAAATATCAGCTAATTTGTAAATGTATATAAGAACAAGCAGGTCTTGTTCTTTTATAATCTGTCCTTGTTACAGATGTTAACAGAAATGTTAAAACTCAGTCGTCCTAAAACATCTAATCTACTCTGGGAGAAATTAACGAAGCAGACATTTTGACCTCTAACCTCTGTATTGTGTCCTTCCTCCTAGAAGGCTCCAGAAGTCTGCAGCTAGGCTGCTGTCACAGTTCAGCCCCTCCTCCAGGTGGACCATCTGGGGGGCCTGACAGCCGAGATCCCTCTGACTCTGGATGGATGATGCCAGCTCAGAAGCCTGAAAAAAAAGATCAGTTTCTAATACCATTGCAGGACACGCATACGTAATTACTGTACATAGTAAGTTAGACAATACTTTTACTTAGGCATTGCGATTTCTGACACTTAAGAAGGTTTTGCACATACGGTCTACGGTTTTGCAACAGGTGCTGCACCACATTCTGTGGCCCATCAGATGCTGTGACTCAAATAGGTATTTCAGTAATACTGCTACTGCAAATGTTTCTATCATACTTAATTTTGATAGCATCCAAAAATGGCATCATAGTATTTAGATTTGCAAGTCGCAAGTTTTGATATGTGCGATTGCAGATACTGTATGTGTGTATAGACATCTATCAAAATAAAGGATGTACTAAAAACATTTACAGTGGCAATACAGCTAAAATTCATAATCAGGTCGCAGAATCTAATGGGTCACAGAATTCAGTGTAATACCGGGAAAGTTTAAAGTGAATTTGCGAACCCAGCAATTCAATTCAATTTCACTCAGGAGTTTTGTAAAATGTTGTAAAAAAAAATTCTGTCGTTTGAAACCTCCAACATGGCAAAATGATCAGAAAGTAACTGAAGTAAAAGTAATCAAAACATACATATTTTGGAATTTAGGAAATCCGTTGTAAACTTACTAAACCCTGTGTGTTATGTGCATAATAAAGGAGAACATGGATGCAGTCCATTATGTAACCTGGGAGCAGAAAGCATCACAAAGCATCAATACTGCCAGTGCTACCTCCAGAAACAGTGTTAATATATATTAACTGCATGTGTGCAAAGTGCATTCCATGCACAAAATGCTCCTTGGGGTCCTATTTTATGCATTTTGTGGCATGAAATAAAAAATGTGAACGTGGATTTTTTATCAAATAGTTACACTATCATAAACATTTCAATGTGTAACACCCAGAAAGATATTCTTCTCAAGCACATAAAGTGATATTTTTTGGCATCTGGACATATGATTTTCAAGTAAAAGCATCTTTAAACAGTTTCACCAAATTCGCATTTCATGGCACAAAATGTCTTATACCATGATACCCTGGCATCCTGTAAATGTATGCTAACAACATACTGTCTTGATCCCCACTTTAGAAAATGAAAACATCACAGATACTGTCCTCGGTGGTACCTTGGCTTTCTCTTGTTCATTGGCAAACTCTCCGCTCCACAGGATGCAATGCTCCGGGGTGACCAGCAGGAAGCAGTCTCCACTGTTCAGCGACCGCGCTGAGGGCTCCACCAGACGCACCTGGACATGCCGCCTACCTGTCACCACAGGCACTAGTTAATATAAAAACATGGACACAAAGACACCATCATGAGGACACTTGTGTACACAGATCTTTTCTGACCTTTGATGTGAATGAGCATCAGGCTGCTGAAGGGAGGAGAAGACTTGGTAGCATCTGAGGAAGAGATGAGGTCTTCTGATCTGGAAAGATGTGAATCAGCCACCGAGGAGTTCTTGGACTCTGTGGGGAGGGAAGAACACACGCTAAGGAAGCTGAATAAGGAAGACAAAGTAAAAAGAAAGGACATGAAAAAAAAGAAATATATTTCCACTCACTCTTCTCTGCTTGGGTGCTCTCCTCAGCAGCTGTGTTGACTCTCTCTCCCATGTAGTCCTGCCTGATGTCGTCCCGGGCAGCGAGAGCCCTCAGAGGATTTCTGGAGCCCTGAGTCCGACGGGACGGACGCACCGACCGCCGGTGCTCTGCTACCGCTGAGGTCAGTCTGCACCATACATACAGGACAAATACAGCTTCACACCGACCGTATAGACAGTCTCAATGAGGATCTGCTCTAAATATTAGTTATTATATCAAAAAGCTAATGATGTGTTGCTACCACTGTGACGTCATTGTGATCAGGGCCAGAATGCATAAAGCCGCACAGAGTAAACTTTGGTCCTTAGTGCACAAACATTGAGTCATTTTGCTCTTATTTTGAGCATTGAAATCAAGTTTTAAAATGATTTAAGTTTCCTAACCCTGTTTGGATTCACCAGCAGTTGGCTGTATCACATGCCCAGAGGCAGAGGCTACACTTTCCAACAAAGACTAGATATTTTGGAAATGTATGATGAGAAGTCTTTAAAAAGATACAAGGTCTGTTCCCATATCCATAAACATGGAAGAGTCATCCAAATCACGACATGGTGGATTCAACACATAAAACATCATATTGGCCGGGCTATGAAATACAAACAATTTGGTGAATTTGAATAAGAAACAATGAATAAGAAAACATAGACATGACTCACTGTAAAAACATATACTTGTCTCTGTTTCAGGAAACCACAAACAGTTAATATATAATAATATATCCCTCTTTAACTGATTTATATAAATATATAATCTCCCAAATCTAATATTTTCAACATAATTATTATCATGGGGAATGTTCAATATGTATGTCAATATATTGAGGCATATCTATCTTGGAGAGAAATTAAAGTGAGCATGTAGCTGTCCAGACACATCACCATTGGAGGCCGGCTATTGGCTCATTCAGTCCTTATTTTATAACTTAGAAGTCACCGCAGACAGCAGTTAAGAATCACATCACTTCTTAGACAAAGCTCCTCATTTCTAGTTTTTGCAAAGATTTTTTTGGCCCATAAGTCAAATTTTTGGACCATTTTTAAAACAATTTTTAAAAGCTTTATACATATCTGATAGTGGTCTGATAGTGAACTGTATAATTACTATTTGGGATCTGGTGCAATTTATCTTAAAGTTAATTTTGGGACCTGTCAGAGACTAAAGCATACTATAGATTATTGGTTAGATAACTATAAATTCCATTCAAAAGAAAATACCTAAACTGTTATATAGATATTTATAATACAGCGATAGCAAAGGCCAATAATCTTACAATCTGTGGTAAAACCAGGCTCACATGGGTGTGTTGGTCTGGCAGAGGACACCCAGGTCCTGCTCACTCTCTGCAGCAGCGACGTCTCCAGAGGGTGGGGGGGCGCAGGCGGAGGGAGAGGGCTGATCGCTGTAGAAACCAGCATCAAACGTGTTTGATTCATCCACAGACGTCTCCTCCTTCACCTCATGTGGAACCACTGAGAGTGGAGAGCTCTGTGGAGCTGCAGGGGGACGGGACAGGAAATGTAAACTTAAAAATACTTTATGAAAAAGACTATAAACAACTTATATCGCTGAGCCTTTACGTGATCTTACCTTCAAACTCTATCCCAGTCTGCATGGAGATTTCTGTTAAGCAAATAGAGCAACAATTTAGAGAAAAGCAAACAAGAAACTGGTTTTCATCATATAAACTAATGCAGCTCTAAACTTCATATGAGCATGTTGGAGCTTCAGAGGAGTGTCCCTTGTTATGAAAGGTGTCATTTCTGTCTGATTCTGGTGAAACAGTTGGTAAACACAAAGTGCACAAGTCAGAGACACAAACCTCCTGAGGTAAAGACAGATAATCAGAGTAAAGAGTAAACCAGAAAAAGTAAACTCACCTCTCTTGGCCATACATCCAGCCTCTTGCTTTTTCCTGTTCTGCTCTGTATTCAATTCCTCGACTTGGTCCATCTCGTCATCAACTTCCTTAGACTATACAGACAGAAAAAAAATTTTTTTTATTGTAAGACACAGATGAGCTCTTCTGTAGATTGTAAAACGTCAAAAAATATTAAAAGATTTAATCAAATGCCGGCCAGCGTCACCTTCTGTCTCCACTGAGGCTGAATCTGGTTCTTGGTAGGAGAGGAGACTTCTTGTGCCTCAAAGGACAGATTTGTCTGAGGATGAAAAGAGAATACATGGATAATGAGGTAACAGGTGAGCTCTTTAGAGTGGGACTGTGCATGTATATATATATAATATATAATACTATATGATGCAGAACAAAAATTTAATGAATCTGAATATTTAGGAACAATAAACAAATAAGATAGCAAAGCTATCAAGATATAAAATGTATTTAGGCCGCAAAACAACACATGAAGTACAAGATGTACAGACTTTCTTTGACATGGAAGAAAAGGACAACTTTCACACTGTTTCTATTACATTATATCATATTGATAACATTTTACTTTATGTGTTATTGTTTTATGCTGCCCTGTGTATATATATATATATATATATATATATATATATATATATATATATAAATAATCAATGTTTTTCTGCTTCCTGTTGCTTTGTGTACTATTTTGTCATTTCAGCATCTTATTGCACATTTACAGCAACAATGATTAATGTGCATTGTCCTAAAAAATAAAAAATAAAAAGTAAAATGTGATGTTTTCGTCTTAATCAGTCTAATCCCAAAATATTTATTAAATGTATACTGTCAATACAACAGGAGAGACTCATTGTGTCTACAAACTCCATTTGAGCAACAGAATCTGATGGGAAACATGAATGTCATGTTGTTGATAATGTTAATACAACTCGAACTTGGCTCTTTTTTGTAACAAGTTTCTCCAATATTGTTGCAGGTTGTTGAAAAAAAAAATCAAATCAAATTGGGAAGGTTGGGTGTGGAGGTCTGACAGAAAAACAAATTATAAACCACAAGTGTGAGAGAACTACAAGAGTAAAAGCACAGGATTAACAGAAACAAAATGGAAACTGTGAAGTGAGAGCTGCGATGTATCACTTCAGAAGAGAAAAACACTCCGCAGGTGACAGAGTCGACTCGTTAGCGCGAGTGAAACTTCACACATCTGTAAACATCACAGCCACGTGAAACTGTGCGATGACAAAACTTTTCACTGCATACAAAACACTGCAAACCAAAAAAAAAAAGCGCCATTAATCTGCCATGCAGCGGCTCAGACAATTACCTGATTGAAACACATGATATATTGGGGTGTACTGCTAGAATAGACAGAGGCAAAGACGGGTTCCTGGGAGAGAAGAGGAATTAGAAGAGAGAGGGGCACGCTAAAGCTATGGTAAAATTAGTAATGCATAAAATCTTCATAATGGAGATTTAGAAGAATCTATGCATTTCAAAGCATTAGTGGAGGACTTACCCAGCACTGAGGGTTGACACTCTCCACATAAAGGTTTTCTGTCCCTTCCTGCAGAGGGCAGTATGGGGGGGGAAACAGGGGGGTAGGTAATAAGAAAATGACAAATTAAAATGTTGCTACGAGTACACACAGAAACTAACAGAACAAGAAAGGAAAATTAATACACACACACACACACACACACATCACCATAGTGCAGCTGAGATTATAAGGTCATAAAAGGGTCAACATTTAACCACCTGAATAATCGGTGTGTTTACATTTCACATAATGCTCTGAGACAGTTAAACCCCTCTCAGTACATAAACACTAACTAGTCTGGAGATATTCCCCAGTAACTTTAGCCTGATCTCAAGACATTTAGCACCTACCAAATCCAGAGTGCTGTTGCTAAGAGATGCTATATCTGGTTACATTGGAATAACACATACACAGAGATCTAACCACCTGCCTCTTATCATTCTGGATTCGAGGATGGCAGGAAGAGTGAACCCAACAACCTCTACATGCAATTTTTTTCCACAAAGCCCAGCGTGCTTTCCCAGAGAGTTATCTGTAGACATTTTGTAGTGGTTTCTAATGTAATTCAAGCTGTTTTTTATGAATCATGTTAAGTTATGTTAAGTATAATTTTCTTGATACCAGTGGAGAGGCTTGCCTTATGCTTTCCTGAAAAGAAAATAATACTGACAGGAATCTTGCTACCCTGCGTCGTTGGCCGAATCTATCTCACTCTTTCATTCAATCATTTAGGCAACTGTGACTGCACCAAAAGGACAGGTTTCTCTATGAAATATGGTGGAATGGTCCTGTGGGCAGTGACAAATTTCCCAATTTGACAGAACACCAGCCAAGAACTCAGAAAAGCAAGTGGGAATTTCAGACCACTCTAAAATACACTGTATTAATTAAAGTGTGAAGGTTTGGTTTCAGAAGTGTCTTTGAAGTGTCATCTATCTTTGATTGACGTTCAATTTTTATATTAATGACTTTTTTGGTTTTACATGAAAACTGTGCAGAAGAGTTAGCAGTATTTTTATTCTCGGAGTAGTGCATGCAGGCCTTCCTCTCAGGCAGCAAGTAAAACTTCCACCAATCAGAGGATCAGAGGGTAGAGCAGTAGTGTCTATGTAGCCTGATCTCAACATATCAATATGTTTTTTATCAACATCTCTCTTCTCACCACTGGATTTTAGCAACTTGACAGTACAAATATTCTGTTTAGAAAGATTTTAATAAGTAAATCAAACTGAAACCTTAAAAGTGAAGGGGACAAAAATGGATGTTGAAAAGTGAAATTAAACTATCTCTCTCTGCTGACAGTCTAAAACCCACTGGCTCCAAACTGGACTCTGAAAGGCTTAGAGATTATGGAGAGGCAGAGAGTTTCCCCTTTACAGACAAGAGGCATAGCAGCTGCTGATTCTGCAAAGTCATCACAGCCCTTTACATTAATTAACAGTGTGACGTGTCTTTGTTTCTTACTTTAATTCTGCTGGTGTCAGTTGTCTCCTGCAGTTTAACGGTGTCATCTGCCAGTGTGACTTGAATATGTCCCATGGCGTTGGTTTCTTCATTCATCCTCCTCACACACTCTTCCTCATTCTGCTTCCTTTTAGACAGATCACATATACAGTATATGAACCACAAAACATATCAAAATACTACAAAAAAAAACTTATTTCGGTTCAATTTGCATCCTAAAACTGATGAGAGATGATGTTTGTGCTGGTGACATCTGTAAATCTGATCATTCTTGCAGCACCAAATACATAAAGTACTCAATGTTCCCCCCAAATATCATTTTTGTTCTCATAATGAGGCAGGTATCAGCCCATCTAACGTAATTTCAGACACTCACTGAACTCTCCCAGTGGTATCTGAGCTGTGTTCCACAGAGGGAACCAGCTGTTCCTGCAGCTTTATCTGGCAGGGCCTCTCCTCCTGAGGAGCGTCCTGCTCTGACATGGTTCTTATTGGTGTACAGGCAATGGTTTCCCTCCTGGTTCGAGCCCTCTGCCTCCAGGGAGCGGCAGTCAGCGAGCCTCCCTCCACACCTGAAGCCTTGCGTCTCTCTCTCCGCGGTGCTGCAGACATTTCCTGCTGCTCTGTGCTCTCCGTCCTTCCTTGTATCCCTGCTTCTTCGCAACCTCCACCATTCTGTTCATGGCTGGTTGGTGTATCTGTCTGACTGCCATCCGTCCTGCTCCACTCTGAGCCTCCAGAGCAACTCTTCTTCAGGATTCCTCTCAAGACGGGCTCAGAGTCGTGGCGCTGCAGGCCCTGCTGGCCCTGCTGGCCCTGCTGGGTAGGGCAACTAGGCTCCCCAGGCACAAGACCGGTGTCAGGTCTTGGCTTGGAAAGGCGTATCTCACTGGGTTTTAGGTTGACAGACGAGGCCTGCTGTCTGTCGGACAGATGAGGGGACAAATAGAATGCAGGAAGCTGTACGGGGCCTTCTTGGAGCTGAACAGAGACGAGGCAAACAGATATATATCAGTGTGTGTATGTATATATATATATATATATATATATATATACACACTTGTATTCATGTATTTCTTCAAATGATTTGTATATGCGACCGGAAGACATTTGCTAAATAAGTTTGTGGTGTAACTAACTAACTATAGATAATTGTTTAAAATGTACTTGATTTTTTGAAACACGCTATATATTCTGAGAGGGTGTTTTATTGACTTTTTTAACCAAGTTTGAAGCTTAAAAGCCATCACTGTCTTCTTTAAAAGGACTTTCTTTTTGTTGTTTGTTGACAAGTGTCGTTTGCCTTTTCTGTTATTTTTGTATAAAAGAGGTGGTTTGGCTCGTCTACTCACCAGGTTGACCTCCTCCACAGTGATGGGTTGTGTGCGGTACCGAGCCCCCTTTTGCCTTCGTCTCTCTGGGGGCCCGTCAGCGGGGCTGCCCCCTTGCCTCCCTGGCAGGGACAGTTTGTTGAAGAGGGCCAGCTTCTCACTCATGCTCAGCTTGCAGCTCTCATCGGCATCCTCCACTGACTCAGCCTGCACAGACTGGGACTCCACTGTTGGTGCTGGTTTGGGGGCGCTGCAGGGAAACATGAGCACACTTAAGCTTATAATTGCAAGATAAGAACAAAACCAATAATGAGTTGATCTTACTAACAAATATTGCCTGTGTAGCCTGGTATATCGTCTGCCATTGTCAAAACTAAAACATATCAGTAAGCTGCACAGTTGCATTGAGTGATATACTCCTTTATTACCATAAACATGCTGGGCACTGTCGTTTATATTGAATCAATCCCACATACACCATCCTGCTGCCTAAAATATTCACAGCACCAAATGTGTATCATTCCGCCACTGAAAGTAGTCCCCAATAAATGCACTATTTACTTCCGTTTTAGGAATGTTTGCTAATAACTACAGTGCCCAGCTGTTTAGGAAATGAATGAGCCTTTAAAAAAATAATGGAACTATATATTTGTGACCTGTTTTTAAATATTTATGTCATTGTTGACAGTAATGCTGTAAGGCTTTCTTCTTTTATTCGGATCCCAAATATGCCAAATATGCTAACAATGTAGCAGCTACTCTTCAAAGCTTTGCTCTTTAAACACGTAAAGTTCATCCCCCAAATGGCTAAGCTAAAAAACAACAACCATGGAACAGTGCTAATGCTAATATTAGTTTGTACCGTGCTTAAAACTTTTTAGAATCCGAATATGCCTCTGTATGTTCCTAGCGCTGAAGCTAAAGTCTCCCTTCATCTGGCCACTTATAGGCTTCCCCACCTGATTGCCACGATTTCCTCACAGGTGATTGGCTGGGTTAAAAAGCGATGGTCGTTGCCACGGCGCACCCTGCGCTCATGAGAGATGCTGCCCGAGCTAGGTTTCAGGAAGGCCGAGGCCTCAGGGGCAGCAGACTTCTCCAGCTCCTACAGATGAGGCGGGGAAACATTTCAATATCAACACGACATCTAACCATAACATTTGTTCCTTTTCCACAGGTGGACCCCAAACATTCAGGTCAGTCTCCACCTGCTAAATAAGTAATAAGGGAGACCACAAAAATGGCAGTGAAAACTCCCCCCTCTTGATGTCTCCTGTTCTATTTGTATGAACAGATGGAGGGAGGGGAAGTGGGTCAGATAGCCGGTGAATAAAGCAGCTAGCTATAAGGTGGAGCGTGTTGGCTGCATGGATAGAATGCCAGCCCAACAGGTCACGGTGTAACCAGAGCTCTGCTGGCTTCAGTTACCTCCCCGCCTGCCTCCACAGAGTAGCAGGCTAATTATACACACCAATGCTAAGGTTTTTAATGGAAATACCGTGTCTGGCACATTTTCACCTGATGCTTCATGACTAAAAGTGTGCAGGAGGTGAAATGTAGGAATGGAGATTGTAACTATTGAGGGGGAAATCCATAATGTGCTTCATCTTCTGTATAGAGACAAAAAAACTGTGTGTTTATCACATTATAAATTTAGTCTTTCTTTTAATAAGTACAGACACACTGTAGCATCAGATTGCACCTGTTTGACCATTCATATCCCTCAACATGATCAGGTTTGTGTTCTGCGTGCTCAGCGCTGGCTCACCATGTGTCTTAGACTGTAAGGTGAGCAGCTGAGGTGACTGTCGATGATGGACGGAGCTTTCTCTTTAGCTGTTCAATACATTTCGTTAGTTATCACCACCATTATATTTAGATTAATTTCAGTTTGCAGTTACATACTGGCAGCAAATTCTGGTTAAACAAGTTCATTGCAGATTAATTGTCATGAGTAAACTTTCAGAAAACCTTAAATTATTCAGCTGTGACTACGTAAATATCCATCATATGAGATGGAGAAGCAGGGAGTAGCCACTGACACGGATCATTTTTAGCAGCAGGTGTTAGACAGCACATAAGAGAAAAAAAGCAGGTCCTGAGCAGCAATAAGGACCCTTTTGCAGTGCCAAGACGAACATAGACTCACTTTAAACAAAGACATCTTGGCTGCCACACTCATTTTGGCTCTGTCGTCTGTTTTCACATCAGCTGCGAGAAGAAAAAGACATTATGTCACACATCATTATGTCATGAACAGTTTGTGATTCATCATCGCACACTTCAGACACTATCTGACAGTTATCAGTTAAGGAAGGTGCTGGTGATCAAACAGGCTTTGAAATGAACTCTGATGAACAAATAAATGCTGGCTGATAAAATTATGTCATTTACGGTGATTCTCACTATATTTATCTTAAAGCAATAGTGACTAGTCTATTTTCATATTAAGATTGTACATAATAAGACACAAGATAATTTAAAATACAATACATGGTTAAACATTATACAAAAGCAGTGTTTGGGGTCCCTTAGGCACGTTTTAGATTTTGATGTTTGAGTCCCAAAGAAAAAAGTTAAAACTTTTCTTCCTTGCTACCCCATTAAAGGGATACTTTGCCAATTTTAAAACCCACTCTGTGTCATCTTTGTGTGGGCAGTGTGAGCAAATGAATGTGTTTGACTTTCCTCCATGGCGCCAGTGCCCGGAGGACCAGAGGTCTGCCAAAATCTGCCGGATGACGCGCAATGCGCCATTTCGCTGCTTCGTTCCATGGGGAGCTCTGTGCACTGGCGCCACAGAGGGAAGCCAAACACCGTTCATCTGCACACACTGCCCACACAACCATGACACAGAGCTGGATAACTCTTACACTGCACTGACTTGTAGAGTACCTTTCAGCACTGGCACTTTATTTTATTTTTTATATATATATATATATATATATATATATATATATATATATATATATATATATTTATTCTTTTTTCTTTTTTTTTTATGGGATAACTGGTTTGCATGGAGGGGGGAGGGGGGGCGCTGTTGTGTCTATATGTGTCTACATGTTTTAACAGTTATGGACTGTCCTGCTATGAATGCTTTATTTGTCTTTTTGTGTAATGAGCACACTGCACCAAATTCCTAGCAACCTAGTTGCATGGTAATCTGAATTTGAATCTGGATTTAAGTCAACAAAATATCTCGGAAGTGGCCTGAGCCCTAGGTTGGGAACCACTGGACTAAACAATCTAACTGTGTATAAAGTAGTTAAAACTAGCTCAACAGTAAAATGATGCTTACACATTGATGCATCAGTATTAATAATACTACAGTGCTTTTGATTTTGATACTTTAAGTATATTTTGCTGATAATTCTTCTGTACTTTAGTAGAAAGTAGGATTTTGAACACGGGACTTTTATTTTGAGTGTTTTTATACTGTGGTATCAGTACTTTTATTAGAGGAAATGACCTGAGTACTACTTCCTCCACAGACAGTTGTGAAGAATAATTTCTTTTTTCCATTTTGAAATGTACCTTAAATTAATCTACATGTTGTCTTCATAGCTATTAAATTAAACTTGGTCACTATCCACTTGGTAACTGGATTAAAATGTATCACTGGTTGCTGATTCCACCATCCACCTGTTCCACCATCGCTAAACAAATTTTTTTTTATCACCTTTCTTTACATATTAATATTTTACTGTTGTGTACACTTCTAAGCAGGGCTGTAGCTAACTATCCTATCAAGACACGATGAGACTTAATGAATCCTTAACTTATGTTGTATTTGTGGAGTTAATACATTGTAAAGTGGATGGCAGAAGACATATGGCCTGAAATTAGATTTACATGGCTACTTGTTTTTGTAGTTGTGGTGTAAATTCTCAGTAAGTCAATCTTTGTAAAGACGTGCTTGTAATCTTTTTATGGTGACATTAAGAGAGGGACTGACTTAGCAGCGCTCCCCTGCTCACAGGGTTTTGTGAGACATAAATCTGTCATCAATGAGGAGTTTAACATTGTGAACCTAAAAATATAACCTGATTTATCCCATGTGCTGTTAAATGAGTTTGTAGAGGCAACTGTGCAAGTTGGACTCACATGCGAGAGAAAATAATGCCATATTTTTCTGGTGTTTACGTTCCTTCTGCTGCCCCTTAATATCTCATGTGAGATATGTAACTCTTTCCCTCCTGCCATAATTGTGTTTACATCATTGTGTTGTCAGTGGTGATCAGTATTATGATAATGTGACCTCTGTGAACTCTCTGTGTCACTGTTGGCCAGCATAACACACAGAGGTTGTTTGTCTCTAAACACAAACTGTTTGATTAAAGTGTGGCGGGAAAACAGCTTCACCTTTACAGTTCTCCTCTTCCTCTGCGTCCAACAGCCTAGAAGAGTGAAAAGAGGCAAAACGTGAAGTCACCAGGTGAAATATGAACAGGGAGGTGATGTGGACTTAAATCTCCGACTCCTGCGCGCTTTCTTTCAGATCCTGCTACAAATTTACAATACATGTCTTTGGGCTTCATCTATGCAGCTCCAAACATTTAAGATATTGTCATATTTGAATGCTTGGTAAAGTAACACTGTTGAGGTCATGACTGAGCACAAACACATGCAAACCACACCGCCCGGCCTGTGGGCATTTATGTAAAGGTGCTGCACCTGTCACACCGCAGGCCAAGTGTGACTGCATTTTTATTAGTGAAGAGCAAATATCAAACACAAACCATCAGCAATTTGAAAGCCTTGTTAAAAAAAAGACATTATTCAAAGTTGCCAGATGTTATACAATTCAGTGGCAAATGACACTTTAAAAAATATGTCAGCAAAACACTGCAAACAGTATCTTCTTTGGGAAAAACCAAACCAGGCGCTTCATCTTGCACCACAGCACAGCACACAGCCCCTACCCGTGGCTCTCCTCCATCTCATTGGCTGTGATCGGCTGTGTCCTGAAGCGTTCGCTGGTCTTGCGACCGCCACCTAGCCCACCGGGGAGGTAACGCCGGGTGCGTCGCCGCCCCCCGTCAGAGCCCGGCTTCACAGCCAGGTCCAGAGAGGACGTAGCTCGCCCAGCATCGGGGCAACTGGTGTCCACACAAACAGAGTAGGACGAGGAGGGAAGGGAAGGATATGTTGAGGCGAAGACAAGTATTGACACAGAGGTACACAGGCTGATAGTGACAGTCTGGATCACACACATGCAGGTGACCCTACACTTTCTCGGGCTGCGCTCCGCTCCCCGTCTGCTGCAGAAGAGCACTTCTCAACTGGCCCACCGACACTCGAGTGTGAAGCTGTGGGGAATCGAGTCCAAGAGGAACGAGGTGCCCCTCCCCACTCAGCATGCTGGCAGAGTCCGGGGAACCCTGCCTGGAGGGGGTGGGAGTGGGGGGAAGGAAGTGAGGATGCAGGTGGGGGGGAAGTGTGGGGTGAGGAACGCTCTTAGAAAGAAAAGTGCAATCTCGAATCTTACCAACAAGAGCAGCCAAAGAAATGTGCAGCTCCAATCATGAAAGGTTCAATGTTGTACTTTTTTTCTGACACTAAAGAGGTTGCCGGTCTTTGTTTCATATTGCCAGCTCCAAGTAATAGCACCCAGACCACATAAAAAGTGTCAGACTGGAAGAGTACCAATGCAATGCAAAAGAAGAATCAGACTGGCTTTAAAACTCCCTGCTGGGACCAACTGATTTAGACCTCTCAGTTTAAATTAGTAACAAAGAGCAACTGGTGAAGTCAAGGATCTGGAGCTGGTGAAAGGTTGCTGGTAAGAAGCAGACCAAGTTTAAAAACTGGTGGTATAACCTCCTGGGATTTACGTTGTAAACTTTGGAAAGGTTTCGAATGTATATTAAATGTTTTGTAAATACATTCCCGTATATGATCCCTTACTCACTTTTTGTATATTACATATTTTGCACAATTTACATAGAATAGATCATGAAGTTATGTTCCACATACATCTTGTACAACTACATGAAATCCTTATTTCTCTCTGGGTACATTACCCTTCTCCTCAGTGATAATATTAATATTATGCTACACACTTATACCAAAATACTAACCATCTATCCATTGTGCGATTTTAGGACAACACCTACAGTATTGTACTGATGTCAAAGTGGAAAAGGTTGAAGCAGGTGACAGGTATCATCAGGGTTAGGAAGCATAAATGTTGCTTTATTGTTGTTTGGACAAATTAAGCCCAAAGCACCTGTTCCCCTCCACATCCAGGTTTAAGAAAACATACAGGCACCTACACTGTGGTGCATCAACATGGCACAAACCTCTTTGGTTATTTTCAGATTTTACAGTTTGTTCTGAAGTTATAGTTTAAAAGAATGTTTACACCGATTTTATGCACCCAAAATGTGTTGCGTTTCCAGCTGGAAGACAACACTTATCACCGTCAGTAAACAGGGATAAATTAACATATGATTTTTCATTAAAGAAAATTTTTCATTGAAAAAACTATAATTTTTGCATTACTGTCAAGTTTACGCACTCAATCAAGTCACCTCCCACTGCAGACATGACTCACCTTCTCAAGTTGTTGGACTCTGCAGGATCCTCTAATCCATTTGTAACCCCTCGCGCTCTGCCGTTAACTCTTTCACTGAGGCCATCTGAGTTCAAATTCCCTCTATGGGCTTGAGTTGCTGGGTCGTGCACCTCTTTCCCATCCTTCCTCACCCACTTAGAAGGTAGCTCCTCCATGTTGCCAAAGCGCTCGGCCAGTTCTCGCCTCCTCTCAGCTTTATAGCGAGCGATCCGCTCTGATCTGGGCTCCAGGACTGGGTTCTCCATGGTGTCCATGTCCCTCAGAAGGATTCAGTCGATTATCTGCTCCTCGAATAATTGAAAAGCATTTAGGAATAGAAAGCAGATGGGTTGTTCGTTCTCCACTTTTCATCTAAGGCAAAACACGGGAGCCAAACTTTCCTCCGGTAAAATTCAGATTCCATTGGACCTAAAGACTTTCTCTGCTGAGAGCCCACCAATCAGAGGCTGCAGAACGAGCTGTTCCTTGGTGGGTGAGACAGTGCTCCTGAAAGAGGAATAAGCAAGCAAAAAAAAAAAAAACAGGTCAGAAGCTAACAAAGCACATGCACATTACTAATGTGTCCTTTAGCAGTCTGCACATACCTTCCTTGAAAGGTTTATGACAACATTGATGTTTTTTTGATTGCCTACCTTCATTATACATTAACTAATTCTTCTAAAAGTGCATCCTTTTCTCTCCTCCTGCTACAGTCCATGTAAGATGACCTGTACCAGCCTGCAGTGCCATGCAGGAATCTCTCCTTGCACTGAAACCCAACACCTCAGCTCCACTCTGGGTCCGGGCCCCGATGGCACTGAGTCTGCAGGCTTGCTGGTCTATTCCACAACCTTGGATGTAACTTAAACTGAACAAGTCAGTTTTCTTGTTCAAATGTTATCCAACAAGCTGCACAGCCAGTTTGACTGTTGTGTGTCAATACAGAGCATGTTATCTGTCAAAAAAGATTAGCTATGGATTCAAATTTATTTAAATAGACATACAATGACCTATCTGAATTATGACATGTTCCCAGGCAATGTGAACACATAGATGAGCCAAACAAAGTCCCTGTTCGCTACATCATGGTTGCCTGGAATTAAATAAACAACATCAATAAAGCAAAAGGTGGTAAGCCACATATAAATAGTGCCGATATGACACGATTTGCATTTAAAGACAGCAGCTAAACATCGGATAAGTTCACAAAGGAGTGACTAATATGTACAAACATAAATGTGTGTTTGGATATGTGTCTGTGAGCTTTCCAAAACTTTGGATGTCAGCATTCCTGATGTAGGAAGCACAATGCAGCCAGAACAAAGAGACGTGAGCCACGGACTTAGTACAACAGATATATCTGCAGCAGGGCTGAATGCTTCTGGTGGCAGTAGAGTTCACAAAGTAGGCATAAAAGATGCAACTTTTATTTTAACATGTTTGCTGCTCCTCTTAGACTGCTGGAAAGAAATATGGAGAAATTGTAGTGCATTAATGTCAAAGTCTGCACAACTCCTGGTAAAGTCTTTCTTTCATCTGTCAGAAACACCCAAAATATACAGATATAATGTCATATTGAATAAACTGAAGGCCACATTTGCAAACATTGCCAGAAGAAGATTGCAGATCCAGAATGACAATGCCACAGAGAGCTTGAATGAGCTGAACTGTTAAGATTTAGTGATCCCTACTTAAGACTACAAGCTCAGAGATGTGTGTACTGTGTATCTGTATCGGCACTCCACACTCAACACGTGTACAAGCGCTTTGAACAGTCAGACAACCAGAACAGGACAACTCACCTCCCTGTCCAGACCCAGAGAGAGCAAGCCACAAGCATGCCCAGTCTGACTGACGCCACACTTCTTTATGTTTTTGCTGGCAAAACGGGAGTAAGTGGCCACACTTGTTTAAAGAACTAAAGTCATGTGACAAGCAGGAGGATTGTCGATTGGAGGGGAGAGCCATCGAGGCTCAACAGGGATCATGGTCTTCTAATCCAGCAACACTAGTTGACACTAGCTCTGAAATAAAGCTGGTGTGAGTACACAGGACCCATTCTATACCTACTCAGACAGGGGAACTTTAACAATGGTATAATGTTCTAATGAAAATATTCCCGGGCCATTAGTGCCAAGCTAAGGATACAAATCCAAATCTTCCACATAGTTTAACATATGAATTTCTCAAACACTCCAATATCACTTTCAACACACACAATTATGGACCTGTGTTGGGTATACAGTATGTTTACTGCAGGCTACCAGACTGGTTTACCCTCAAAGTGCAGACATAACAAGAGGACCTGTGTCCAGCAGCAGAGTAAACCCGATTATAAGGCTAGCCAAGATTAATCCCCCGACCAATTACACCTGTCCTGGCTGGCCTACCTGCATGAAACCCCCCATAGAGCACCATAATTCAAGGACAAATTCTCAGAGGCCTTTCCTTCATATGTCCACTGACTATCTAAGTACAAATGACACGTGTAGCAGTAAATGGATTTACACAGCCATGCACTGTCCTTTTGCCTGATCTCGACTTTAAAAAGGCATGTGGCTGCAGGGCAGAGAGTAAGAACAGCTTTCTGCTCATGCAACCACCATAATCCACTTGTTAGCTCCCAGCAGGATGTAGCACATTAACATCTGCTCTGATGGCAGTTTTTACATTACACATTCATTTGATTTAAGTTGTCCAATAAATAGCCACCCAGAATGTCAAATTCCTACTATTTCAAATGGATTGGTAAAATCATAGATGGTGAGAACATTTCAAATTCTATCACAATCACAATTTAATGTCCACACACAGAGTAGCATACAAAAGATACTTAAACGTTTTTAGGCTACCAAAGTACTTTAAAAGTGCAGTAATTCATAGTGAGCAGAAATAAAGAATTAAACCAAAATGCAAACCCTACAATTAAGACGGTTAGGAAATATAAGAGTAACATACAAACATAAGGTATTAAGATTTTAAGGTTTTAGTTCGTGCGTAAATTGAGCGTAAAACATGTTCTGGCACAACTGCCAAATCGGCACTGCCTTTAGATCATTTTTAGACAATACTACATAAAACTCACAAGGCTCACAAAGTGACTGGACACCAAAGCTTCCATGATCAACGCACTGCCCGATCTTCGGCAGATCAGACAGAACAAATACCAACAGTTGAGTGATCGTAACAGGTGACTCGTGATACAAAATACTCAGAACTTGGTCCTGGCTGGCGCCTGGTAACATTTTCGACTGTATACTCGTTTTTAGAGACATTTGATGTAGAATAAAGTACTTACGTGCACTGCGCGCCGTGAGAAGTGGGCATGAGTGATGCCGCTGTCCTTCCCCAGACCGGCGGTCCCTCCCCACTGGCCTTTCACCACCGGACTGCCGCTCCAAATGTAGTCACACGCAGCTGTGGAGGGCTCTCCGTATTAAAGTGGCAAGAGTATAAATAGATGTTCAAACCCTGGGACGCCCTGCCACTGTCCAGGAAGCAGCCGTCAATATGGCAACCGTCCCGTCGAGCTGTGGCGTTCACAGGAGAAGCTCCAAAATCCCCACGTTCATTTAACATAAGTTGTTTTGTGGTAATTTTTGCGAATTTGTTGATTCATTTGCAAAACTAAAGCACAATTTCAACCAAGACTCACCTTTTACCTCAACGTGTGGCCCTGTATGTATGTATGTGTATATATATATATATATATATATATATATACACACACACGTTATATTAAATATATTCAAATTAATAATTATATTTAGTTATTCTATCTGTAAAGGACGAACAAAAGTATCTCAAAAGTACTTTGAAATGTTACTTATTTGTTAATATGTCTGCCTGTCATGTTCCATCTCTTTTGTCTCCTGCTTCAACAATTTTATATCTCACATCTTACATCCTCGGCACATACAGTTAAATCAAAACTGTCTGCAAAGCCAGAAACCACTAGAAATGAGTGGGGAAATGTTTAGTAATTTGACTAACCCCCGTTCAAGTGGGGAGCAAATATTTGCAACTGAAGTTTTGGAACTGTGGGCAATGTGAGGACCCATTCTACTACTGGTTCTTCCATAACTGTTTCAGCACTGCCCCCTTCTGTTTAGACTGTAGGCTACAGTTGCAAGAGAAAAAATATATATTTCCATGCATCCATCATATCTACCTGCTAATGTGGCTCTTAAATAAACTATTCACACAAGCACTGGACCAGTATGCATTCAAAGGGTAGAAAGTACAAAGCAGATCTTTTGTTCAAACTCACAATCAGTCACAGAACCAAAGTCAGCACACCTTCTAATCTACCTGGATGTATCGATTCTCGATGGTGTTGCATTCAAGCATTCAAGAAACGGGTTTGAGAGACAATTATTTATAGAAATGCTTCTTGAATGAACAGTGCAACTCATAAAAAAAAAATATCTTGTACAGTCTGTCAATACAAACATAAATACAGGTGTAATCTATTCCCTCTGACTACACCATAAATACCTTCATCAAAATAACAAAAATAAAGATCTTCATATACTGTACAAGTTGAGAACAAAAAAAGCTTTGGTGAAACAACATAAACCAACTCATCAACTTAAAAGGTGCTCATAATAGTGTTGTCAGTAGTTTACAGCAAAACAAAATCCTTATTTTTAATACTCTCAACAACAACAAAGTAGCACTGCGTTTTGTGGAAATACACAGCGTACTATCAAATTTTTTTTTCTCCAAAGAACAACATACTTTTACTCCGTTCATATGAAGGCTGGTCAAATTGTAAGTAAATAAAAGTATTACGGAGCAATCCTTCAAAAGTGCATCATGTTCTGTTTATCAAATACAAAATATATTTCCCTGTGTTAAGGGTTATGTTCCATCACAGTTATGTTCTACAAGTCAGGCATAATGTGTTTTTTTATACACTGATGTTCAAAAGATTAGTTTCCTCAAACCTGACCACGGTTTCATGATGCCCGGTGAACTGATATTTTAAGCTGACAGTAGAGAAGCAGAAGGAGCTGACGTTCGTCTTCCAAAAGCTTCAGTTCTTCACGAAGAAAGGATGAGCCAGGGCTTTGGCAGCTGAGATGCGCCTGCTTGGTCTGAATGCCAAACACTGCTGCAGGTAAGGAGAGGTCACACCTTAGAAACGACTTGGAGAAAAGCACTGGAGATTTGAAAAGCTCGAAACACAGACAAGCATGCAACTCTTTAGATTTGTGAAGCTGTAACTAGCAAATGTTTGCTATTTTTAGCCATGCTAGCAGCACGGCTCTCGGGATCGCAATGCTGGTCCACACTGGTGCAGACTGAAATATCTCAACAACTGTTGGAAAGATTGCAATGAAATGATGCACAGACATTCATGTTTCCCAGAAGATGATTCTTACTGACTCTGGAGAACCCCTGACTTTAAATCGCAACTTGGGAAAGGGGTTAAAAATCTTTTTTATCGTGCCACATATGGAATATGTTTTATCCAGCTGGTTAAAAGAGTCTATGAGGATTCAGGAATATCTTCAGAAGAGCACCAAGTGTTATAAAATTAAAAAAACGTATGCGTTTTTCAGATATCACTGGTTAATTATCTTTTAGAGAAACCGATGGAAGCTCTGTGACCTGAATGTATGGTAGTACTCGAGAGGCACAAACTGGTGCTACAATTAGCCAAAGTACAGCCTCACACAGCTGCTAGCATGGTTTAACTCTTAGTCGTATTACTTAGTCAAATTTCTGTGAGATTCATCATTTAAACCACTAATCATATCAGCATTACTTAGAAAGTTTTGTCTATGTTGTTCGCATATTCAATATCTAATTAGTCAAAAGTGCATTAATTTATTCTGTTCCAAAATTATGTTTAAACTTAACAAAGTCAGCCTCTCTTTGCGAGTATATAACTTGAGGTGTGAAATGTGAAGCATGGCAACACGTCATGAAAACAGAAACACAGATCTGCTCACAGATAGTAGGTCGTTCTCGTCTGGGTCCAGGTTGTGCAACAGATTGGTGCAGGAGCCTTTTGGTCCCCAGATGACTGAGTATGAGATCGGGCTGTCCTTGGGCCAGTCCTCCTCGCTGGGAAAACCAATCACCCTGAAAAGAATACAGTATAGCAAAGAACTAAGTAACAGGCTGCAAATAACCAGTGCATTTGCCATTTTAAAGCAATATTGTTTTTTAAGGTTTATTTATTTATTTACAGGGAAAGCAAATGTCTTGCAGATTATCATTAAACTGCATTACATGTACATCCTTTTATACATTTTGATCATTGAGTTTCCATGGTTGTTGAGCAACTTTTGAATTCAGCAAGACAAGCTGGTGCAGTATAAGCCCTGCCTGATTTTAAAGGTTTGGGCAATGTGGATCACCACAGTGCTAATCTTTATTATATATAAAGAAAGAGAAAGAAAAAATACTCACTCAAAGATTTTTTGCAGCTGCTGTACCTCTGTATATCCCTGAAACAGTGCTCTGTGGGAGACAACTGTTTAAAGAACAAGGCACCACTTTCCATTTTGACAACTGTGGAGAATGTTTTGCATCTTAAATTACACTCTAGTGCCACATGTCTCCTCCAGCCAGACACAGACTCCTTACCTCAAGAGGAAGAGCTCAGCAAAGATGCAGCCAGCGCTCCACATGTCCACTGAGGACATGTAAACAGAGTTTAGCAGCACCTCAGGAGCTCTGTACCACAGTGTCACCACCTGAACAGAGAAGTGCGAGAGGTGACAACAGAAGATGTTTCACATCAGGCTAAGAAACAGACAGGATACAGTGGATACTCTACACTTTTAACAGTGTACCATTCTGTTTCAGGCTTGTGTGTTGCCTCACTTACACCTGGCGTGAGAGCGACATTGAAGGTGTAGATGCGTGCCAGTCCAAAGTCTGCGATCTTGACTTCTCCACAGCTGCTGATCAGGATGTTTTCTGGTTTCAGGTCACGATGCAGCACCATGTTTGTGTGTAGGAAGTCCAATCCTCGCAGCAGCTGCTGCATCACATCCTGTACACACAGACAGCAGCATGGCTTAAGAAATGTGTCCAAATCCAGGGAACATTTTGCATACATCTCTGTGTCTCAAAATGCACTGCTAATTCATCATTTGTTTACTTGTGCACTCAGAGGATTCTCAGATTGTCAGCTGTCCATCAAAACTCACCTGAGTTTACCACTGCTATTTAACAATTTGTCAGGTGTTTTTTGTCATGTTGAGTCCACAGTACACACCTATATCCCTACGTTGTGGCATAGTCTAAGAGGGTGTTCAGTAGAATTTGAGACTGTATGATGGAGGTAACTTCCTGATAACAGTTAGTGATTTGTAAGATCAGATGTCTGACCAAGGAAATCGTTTTAGTGTGATGGGAGCATGTAAAACCTTCCTTAAATGCTACTAACCCACAAAAAAAAGATAAACAAGAATTACCGCCTTGTGGTTGAACTGATCTGCCAAACCAGTCAAGTTGCAGTTTACATTTGTTTCTGTCCAGACTCATATAGTATATGTAGTAAAGACTTTGAAGCAATTTAATAAAAGGTGTTAAGTGGATTTATTTTATACACACATCTTTAACCCGGCACCACAGAAGATCTATACAATCCCTACAGTTTCAAGATTAGTGACACCAATTCAGTAATTCAGAATAAATGCCAGAAAAGGGTTTTTGTAGAACATTATGATTTTACAGTAGAGTTGAACTTTGACCTTCTGGGTATCAAATGGCATCACTTCATTATTCTATCCAATAAGACATTTGTTTATAATATATATATAATATATATTTTGTCATAATTAACATGGGAATTCTTGAGTTATGGCCATAAATGTGTTATGTGAGGTGACTTTTGACCACCAAAATCTAATCAGCTCATCCGTTGGTGTCCGAGTGTAAGTGTTTTGCTTTGTCGAGACTTCGATACATGCAGCTATACTACGAGAAGTCAAGTGCTGAGTTCACACACCTTAATACAATCACGGCTCAGTCCAGAAGCAGGAACCTTGGAGAGGTAGGTGGAAAGGTCCTGGTCAATGTATTCCAGCACCAGAGTGAGGTCCAAGCTCCTGCCCATTGGCACAGCAGATGCATCCAACAGCCTGGACGTTTAAATCAGCACGGGCATTTAGCCCATTTAAAGCAGCATTTAAAAAAACAAGAAAATGTGTGCACCATCTCTGTTTTGTGACCCTCTTTTAAAAAAATATGACATAAAACTAAAAATGAAGACAAGATGTACATAAAAGAAAAATAGAGAAGCCCACCACACCAACACACCAATCTTCCTCCCAGAAAAACATATCACTGTAATAAAACTATTGTTTTCATTAGTATCAGTATATAGCACATCATTGTACATTTCACCGCACTTAATTAATCTGTCAGGTATAATTACTGGTCACACTGCTATTATTACGATTACAAAAAAATCATATGACCAATTTATAACATATGGCAGACTGAGATAGATTAAAATCTCCAGCAGTATATAAAAGAGAGTTAAATGTCGCTCCAACTCAACCAGCTACAACAGTAAAATGCTGTTGATACATTAATAATTATAATCCAATAATATTATACATTTTCTACTTTAATTTAAGTGAAAGACTTTTACTTGTACTCCTATTTTTTGTTACATTGTATTGGTAATGACTTATAATAAATCACTTTATAAAGGATTGAATACTTCTTCCATTACCGTCCTTTAGATATTATAAACATCCAGGCTAAAATGGTCTTTTGCACCATGCATCTTTGCCACTGACAGCTCCTAATCATTAATATCAAAAGATACATTCTAAAAATAATTCTAAGATAAGTATGAACACACAAAAGTCAGAAACAGATTACAAACAAGACATCAACTTGCGATGGGATGACACCAACTGTAACGCCAAGTCGGACCAGGGGCATTAAGTGGGTGGGTGCTTCTAAATGCAATGCTGTTACATTTTAATGTATTTGCCAGTTTATTAGGTACACCTAGCTCAAACAAAAGCAGTCTAATACAACAATCCTGCAACACATCATACCTTCATGAAGGTAATAATGTTCAATTGTTAATTGTTGTTCAATAATTGTTTTAGAGAGGTCTCGATTTAACTTTATGGTCATTCTGGAGGATGTAGTTGTGGCAGGTGACATGCATTTACATTTTTTTTATAAATCATATTGTGCAATATCATGAACTTAATAATTGTACATTCTGAATTAACTATATACTTACTGTACTAGATTGGATGTTTTACATAAATAGCCACGTCACTTCTAATACATATCTATATGCAACTCGCCAAGAAGAAACTTGAGATATGAGCAACTTAAGATCCTTACTATTAACCTTGTTTATATTTTAGGCATTATGTATATTTTATACTTGCACTCTTTCCTACTTATTCTTTTTATCAGTATCTACTTGTTTTTATTACTAGTATTATCCAATTTTTATCTCCTTAGGATTTTATTATTGTGTCGTTTTCCGTTTTTAATACCTGTTATTGACTTCTTTTTGTTTCTGTAAAGCACTCAGAGCTGCATTTTATGTTATGAAAAGTGATACATAAAGTTTATTATAAATTATTATCATTATTATTATTTTGTCCACCCTATTTATATCAATGAGGGTCGGCTAAATAACAAAAACACAGTTGCAACAACAACTGCATTAGTTTTAGATAGGTGTAACCTAATAAACTAGAAAGACATAAACTTACTTGACTATGTTGGGATGGTTGAAGTACTTCATTTTACGCAGCAGCGCCACCTCGCGGATCATGAAAGCAGGGATCCCGTTCTCCGACGTGTCCCCGCGGATGTTGAATTTCTTCACCGCGAGGAGTCTGCGTTTCTCCCCCACCTCTCTGGCTTTATACACTTTACCGTAGGAGCCAACTCCTACTTCTGCCAGGAGCTCGTAGCACAAAGGCTTAATGCAGACGTCCATGGTCTTCCAGATTCAGGACAAATTAACCTGAACTTTGAAGATAAATGTCTATTTTAGCAACAGTTAAATATGTCGCATTTGCTTCTTTCAACACTTACATTTTAGTCAAAGAGTAAGCTAGCTAACAGGGCTCTGAGTAAATTGAGGTTTTGAGGTTAGCTAGCAGGTAATTATCACCTGTCACAGAGCACAGCCTCAAACCACCTACAATAGCAATGTTTTGATGCAATTGACAAATGTTTAATTTTGCCGTTTGTACACAATCGTTTTTTTTAAACTTTACCTCAGACTGCCGACGACCGCACTTTGCCCTCCATGCCGTTGCCTGCAGGAAAATGTCGCTGCATAACTGCAAACAGCATCAGAAAAAATAAGAAAATCACACCCCTTTTATTCGCCAACTAATCAGAAAGCTCAAAATGTAAGCCCACTTTTTGTACGCTGCTCCCTAGCTGCTGCTATCAATGTTACTGAAAACAAATGCTGCATTTAGGTGCAGGTCAGTGCCAGGTTTTAATAACATAATAGCTGAGCTTTGCAGTTAATGGGCAACAAAAAGTCAGTTTACAAATGTTTAGTTTATATCTCAGTAATTACCAGAAAAGTCAATCCGTTTAAATATACTGATTGGATATTTATTTATTTTCATACTGACATGTATTCGAGTTCTGAGTTAAAAGTCAAAATTCTGAGAATAAAGTCAGAATTCTAAATGTAATTGTGCCACCAAATGGAACTTGTATTTATGACATGTAAAGTCTGACTTCAACCTGAATTCTGACTCAGAATTTGATTTTAAATTCAGAAGTCAAACACATTTTTCATGTGGCCCTAATCCTCTTCCGTAGGGATGTGACACACAAAGTAGTTGGCAAAATACCAATTAATGCAGTTAAAAAATTAAATTAACCCCCTGACCAAATATTTTGAAAAATACCAAGACCAAAACAAAAGACCAAACTGCAACCAAATCATTGTTTGTACCCTTTAATGTTAAAAAGGGAGGAAACATGTTACAGACTGCAAACCAAACACACCTCAGGCAACGAGTTAAAGTTAACCGCAAATGCAGTTTAGAAAGTATTAGTACAAAACAAGCCGGATACAAATTTCAACATTTGGTTTAAAAAAGCATTTAAACAGTTAAGGTCATGTTAGCTTTGATAAGTGTAGGTTGACTGTAGAAACATTCCGCATCTTACATTGAATAAATGTAGACATGCGTATTTTAAAGTATAAGCACAGGTTGTATACGTTGGTGTGGAAAACTTTCCGCTTTATTCTAGCAAAAATAAGTCATTTGGTAGATGAAATCTGGGAGTCTCTGTTCTGGGCCGATTTGAGCCTCTTTACAAAGGCTTTTTTGTGAGCGAGATGTAAGCTCAAGTGGCGATACAGTATGTAACGGTCACTCAGCTGAATGCTGTAAGGCAGTTACTCCCCTTTCAATTTGGCATTCATTAATTTTGTTTTCTTTGCCAAGGCGATGGCATCCAGATGGAGGTTGCGGTTGAGAATAACCGAGCCACAAGTGAGAGCTCCAGCGAGAGCGCCGGCAAAGCCACACACAAACACATCCTGACCTGCAAAACAAAATACACAAAATGTACTGAATTAAGATGAAACTCTAAAGTCCTGTCAGGAATGACATCCATGTCTGGAGGATATTATGCTGTGCAGATGATCTAACCTGTGAGATAGAGGTTCTTCAGTGGAGTCTGAGGTCTTACTGTAGCGTTACATTCAGGGCTGAAGCGGGCAATGCCATGATCGGCTCCGTAGATTTCACCTTTAGGGGCTCCGATGTAGTGCGTGTTTGTGATGGGGGTGCCAGCATCAATGTACTCAATCTGCACAAAAAAAAACAGGCATATATATATGATATATATATATATATATATATATATATATATATATATATATATATATATATATATATATATATATATATATTTTAAACCAGGAAAGCTAGCCTGGTTTCAGACTTGTGTATGACCGCCCACATTTGTTCAGCGATTTAAATATGAACTGGAATATGAATTGACAGCGTCTGATTATCAGGATACAAGAAAGTTTGCCTTTAATCAAAACTCTTAAACCTACATTGAGTCATTTTTTTGAGTTGATTCTTTGCAAAAACCCCTTTGTTCTTTCACAAATGTGCTCATTCATGTGTAATTACCAACTAATCAAAGTATTCTCGTAAGCGTAGAATCTGCCATTTAGAATCATTCAGAATACATACGAGCGACTCGCTCAAATGACGGCAGCCATGTAGCGCCTCCATCTTTGAAATACACTAGCCAAAGAGGGACATACCTCCGCATTTTGCCCTCTTACACCTATTGGCACTGTGACGAATGCAAGGGGGAGATTACTCGCCAGGGAAGCGAAAAAGAGAATTAACACGACAACGCGACAGGCAAAGCAACAAGACCAAAGTTAATATTGGAGTAGCTAGAACAGCTGCGTGTAAACGATGGAGAGAGCTAATTTCGGGTTCGGCCACCGTAGGAGGAAGGGCTAGACAGTAATATTCAGTTGGTTGTCATATACAATTTCACCGCTAGATGGGAGAAATTCTTACACAATGTAGCTTTAAGATAGGCAACAATAATAAGCAACATAAAACCAATAAGCCAAAACAATGTCAAAAAAAAAGAGTCAGAAACAAAATGCGATTATAAAATCATAAACAACAATAATGATAATACTTTTATAAAAACAAATTATATCCAAGAAACATCCTATTAAATAAATAAGACCAATCTAATACAATACAATTATTTAATGAGGCTAACATATTTAACATAAGTACCCCAAGGAAGCCACAGGAAGAGCAGTTTTGGCCTCACTGATTTAAACTCACAGAGCGGGACCACATTTTGTAGTTTTAAATGTTGTTGCAGAAGGTTAAAGGCAGTGGGAGCAGCGTACATAAAAAACTCTTCTACCTGGTTCAGTTCGGTCAAGAGTCCTGGGAACAAAAGACATAGATGTTCCCACATTTTTCGGGGAATTTATATAGATGAGGTGGTTGTAACCCAAGAATGGCGTTATACAGTAAATAAGTGAGTGCCAACCTACGGAAGGTTAAAGAGGACCAGCCTACCCGAGAATACTGTTTACGATAAATAAATCTCCATAATATGCAGCATCCGAAGCTAATGAGCAGTGAGAGGACAACAGAGACAAAGTAACGTTACCTTGTCTCTGGTTATCTTGGGGAACACATCCATAACCACCTCCAGAATAGAGTCAATGAATGCCTGTTTCAGCTCTTTGTAGTCAGGCGCTCTGTTTGTCACTTTGTCATCCTTCCACTCCTCAAACCACTCGTATTTGGCGAAACTGACCAGACTCAAGGTGGATTTCCCTAATGTGAAGAAAAAATAAAGAGAATATTTAAGTTAAACAAACAACAACAACAACAACATGACTACACATTGTTCTGGAGTCAGAAGGGTTTTCTTTTCTGACAATTGTTCAGACTCATGCATTAACTTAGGTTCACTGTAGAAGCTAAAGTGCTGCATCAGATCACAGTTTCTGTACCTGGTGATCTTTCCTCCCATGTCGGATCTTTAGCCGATGGAGATGCGACGAACAGGAGAGGTACACTTTTAGCAGACTCTTCCCTCTTTCCATTCAAATAGTTTTCCACCCTGTAAAAGAAAACACAGATACAAAATAACTGAAGCAGATGCATTATGTTTCAAGTGTACATTCCTAAATGTAATCTTCTATTAAAACATAGGACCAAAAGCTCCTTGAGTTGCAGTTATTCAGTGTGTTTTTACACATTGTATTATATTAGAGCGACTTTAAGTCCGTATAGAGTTTAGAACTAAAGAACTTAGGCATTTTGAGATTTGCAGGTTGAGTTTAAGTGGCCTCAACTTCAAACGCAAAATAAAGACTGCCCTTTAAAACTAAATAAAAGCAGGAGCCAGGTTTGTATTTTGGCTATAACTCAAATGTGAATTGTGAGAACAGATATAAGATACAAGACAACATACAGTTCATCAAAATTGTTCTCAGAAAAGATCCAGTAGTTGTCTGCTTTCAGGGCTAGCTCCTCCTTGGTTCCATTCAGACCCAGAAAAACACTCAGGCCACCTTCACCGTTCTTCATCATACTCAGCTGCTCCTGGATAGCTGCATGATACGAGTGTCACAGCATACAGAACAACTTTACCAACAGCTCACAGATAAAAGTAACATGAAAACTTTATTTATAAGTGTGAGTCATTGCCCTGAGTTAATGAACAACAAAATGAAACAAGTGCTGTTCTGCAGTCTGTCAAGGAAAAATGCTTAACAATCGGTAGCCTCAGCCTTTCTGGTGTGAAGACTTGCTGCTTTTCTCCGTTTTAGGTCGTTGTAAATTGAATATCTTTGGTTTTGGGTTGTTGGTCGGACAAGTTACTTGATGTTGTCACCTGGGCATTTTCTAAGCTAAAGGGTCAAAGCTTTAGTGCGTAACTTTTTGATATTAATAAACTACTAAGCTACAAAGCTAATTAAGACTATCAGCTTCACAAAACTCTCTGTATTTCTCAGTATGTGCAAAAGATTGTAGTCCGGTGACTTTCCCGCGCAGAAACTCGAGTGAAGATAATGACCTCTTCTGAAGAGTCCATCATGTTTTTTTAATCCTCCGTGTCCTCCTTGTACTAGCAACTGTGTGGAGAGGTGTGGGGGCTGTGCGCTATCACGAAAGGCTTGTATCATGTGGACGCGCCGACAGCGTTGTTGTCATTACTTAGAATTCCTCATGAGGGCGACAGAAACTACGGACTATAGCTTTAATTGATTAATTAAAAAATAAATTGATGTTAATCAAATAACTATTACTTGCAGCACTTATTCCCTACATGGCATGGCCTGGAGCTCTTTGGGCAGCAGCTTCTGGTAGGTGTTGAAGATGCCAGCATTAGAGATGACCATAGGGGCATGGATATGAATTTCCTCTTGGCCTTTCATGACGCTCACACCTGAAACCATAAAAACAAACAAAAGGCAGTGTATCTCTTCTCAGTGGGAGCTGCATGATGTGACTGTGGAAAGGAGCACTGAGGAAATCACACCCACCATACGCTTCTTTGGCGTCATTGAACAGGATGCGGTTGACTGGCGCTCGCACTAGAACAGCACCACCAGCTTTCTCAATGATGGGGATCATGTGGTAGGCAATTTCACTGGCTCCGCCTTTTGGGTACCAGGCACCATTCAGGTAGTGAGTGACCAGCAAGCTATGCATAGAAAAACTGGTATCTTTTGGCATGTTACCTGCAGATCAGAGAAGGAAACAAAAAACGATAAGCAGAATACTGCAGAAATAAAATTGATTACACCAACAGGACTGCAGCTTGGCCTACCGTAGGTGCCAAAGATGTATGTGAAAACGGCCCTGAGTTCCTTGTTCTCCGTCAGTTCGTTGACCACTTCTGTCAGGCTGCGGGGGGCCATTTTGAAGAAGAAGGACAGATGTTTGACCAGACCGGTGTAGATCAGGAACTTGGCCACGGGAATGGGGCAGGTCTTCAGCAGAGCGAGGAGCCAAATGCCCCGGTTGGTTTTCTGGAGACGGAACAAACAAGACACACAGGTGATGGCTACAATAGACTGGCAGACACTTGAACATGAGTGCAATCAAAGTAGTTTTGCTTCTGTTATGAGCACACTTATTGTTTTGATAAGAACATTTGTGAGTACATTAATAGCTATTTTTTAATTAAATATTTTTTTGGTTACAGCAAGGAAATGTATAACTGTCTGTGTGAGGATGCACCTTCCCCAGGAAAATGAACAAACCGATAAAAGTATAGAAGAACAGATTGAAACTACAGACAAAAACATTTGACAGAAAATGTCAAATACTTGTGAGAGAATGAAAAGAATGTCTTCGGCTCATAACCAAAGTGAAACCGAAAAGTGAATGTAAATATAGCATAAAGCAACTCTATTATGAATCCATCTACTCCTATTATTTACTCAACTTTTAAAGTACTTCTCATTTTTTCACCTTTGTGTATTTTTCCTTTCCGCTTGTTATAATAATAAAGTTGAAAATTAAATAAATATTTTATATATACACACACATATATAAATATTTTATATACACACACATACATATATATATATATATATAAATATTTTATATACACACACATACACATATATATATATATATATATATATATATATATATATATATATATACATATATATCTATATATATCTATATACATATACATACACACACACTAAATTTTGCTCCACAAAGATAAAGAAAGTGACATTCCTTTATCAGTGTGGCAAAGCAAAACGCTGTAGCAACTCAGTCTGGTTACAATTTTGTAATATCGATTGTCAGCTAATAAAAGGCCTCGCCAAATACTCTGACCTTTGATTTACCAACCCTTGAGCCCTTGAAGAATAGCAGTGATGACACCAACAGAAATCTGTATAACGAAGCCTCTTTGTGCTAAAGGACAGTTTATGAACACACAGTTCATCGAGGAAAAAGGCATTGTGCACATAAGTAAAGGAAAAAGTGGCTAGATTATCACTGAAAAAATATTTGACTCTAAACCTTGAATGCCAATACAAGTTTTTGTATTGAATCTGCAGGTAGTCAATATTTTGTACTGATCACAATCTGTAATGCTGAAGCTCCTACCTTGACCAGCTTCAAGTACTCATCAATGGCCTTCTCCTCTCCAGGGAAGCACTTCTTTAGCTCCTCGGGGAAGCGGGTCCTGCCGCTGTAGATGGGATACCGGCGCCGATTTTCTGGAGGTCCCAGAACTACCTGGTCGAACGGATTCTCCAGAGGTTCCCACTGCAGCTGTCCATTAGTCAAATGGTCCAGCATGCAGCGAAAAGGCTTATGTTCTAGCAGGTCACCAATGTAATGGATTCCTGAGGGAGGAAGGCAGAGAACATGTGGACACAGCAGGATTTTATGTGACCAAGTCTTGCATGTTGGAAGTCATTTTTTTGTAACTAAATATTCAATACAGAAGTGTCAAACGACAAATTAACTGAAATCTTCACAGCATTTTCTTAATTTTAGGCGTTACATATTCATAAAAAGAACCCAGAGCCATCCCTCTTACCAACATCAAACTCAAAGCCCTTCTCAGTGAACGTGTGACAGCATCCTCCAGCCCGATCATGCTGCTCCAGAACCAGGACTTTCTTTCCAACTTTAGCCAGCAGCACCGCAAGCCCAAGGCCACCGATCCCACTGCCGATGATGATGGCATCCAGGTTGTCGGGTATTTTATTGGCCACAAAACCTGAAGAAAAAGGCAACAAAACATTTAAACAGCATGGTTGTGGCACAATAACAATACATCTGACCCAAGAGGAGAACAAATGTTTACTGTATAGTCGATTGATTGACATAGAATGTATTTGACCCAACATTAATTAGTTTCAGCTTTGCAAATGCTGAGAATGTACTGCTTTATGTGCAATTATGGGACATTAAAGGAAATATCATGGACGTCATCATGAACACTATTAACCATGCACTCTTGAACTCTACTAACTGCCTCAGATCTGACACTGTACAAACACATATTATATTTATCATCCATACAAGTATCCTGTTTTAGCATGGCATATTTTTGGATTGCACCTTATTGTTATGTTTTTTTTACATTTTGCAACTATTGTTATGTTATAGTATTTTGTATATTTGTACTCTTTGTATCTGCATTCACCCAAATTTGGTATGCAACTGCAGCAATTTTCCTTGGAATAAAGTAGTCTTATCTTCTCTCTGTCTGTAAACTGAATATGTTTGGGTTTGGACTGTTGGTCAGACTTTAATTAGAAGACATAAGTGTGGACTCTCAGGGAATATCTGATGGGCTTTTGTTTTTGTTCGTTTTTGATATTTAAGAATTGGTTGAAATCATCAATAAGAATCAATATCAAAATCAAATAGTCTTAGTATAGAACTAAAATGTAAAATTTTAGGAGTCCATGCTTCAGGTTGCACACTCATCACCATGATTCAGGACACCTGTAACTTTGCAAAATTGCCTTTGGGAGAGTTTTTAACCCTCGGTTTTAAAGACATATTTGGATGAAGAAGTGCATGCAATGAGTTGGGGGAGCCACTAACGATTATTTTCATTATTATATCTTAGGCTCAATAAATCAATTTAATCAACAGTCCAAAATCCAAATTCATTTAATTAACAATATACAGAATAGAAAAGCAATACATTCGCGCTTTAGAAAAGCAGATAACGTTTTCGTTACATAACGACCTTAGTAACTTACCTTGCTTCAGCACTTTATTTTTCTCTTTCCTGTCATGAACCATCTTTTTCGACGGTTCACGAGTGTCTGTCTCAAAGGGATTGGGCCCGGAGCTGTTGAAGACATATTTTAATATAAATACGACCAAAGCGACACAAATTATCACGACGCTGATCAACATCGCGCCAACATTGAGCAATCCGTTCAGTTTGTGTATTCAGTTCCTCATTACACCCGTAAATACAAAGTACCGCCTACATAACTGACAGGTGCAGCCGGCCAATTAGAGCCTTCCTTTAGTACACGCCAGGCACTTCCGACCAATCAACATTGACTTCCGTGAGAGGATACAAAATGCCCCTACTGGGTTTCATAATTGAAAACAGAGGGCAAATAATTTCTAATAAGGGAAGAAGTTCCACTCTCTCGTTACTTCTGGCTTCTGAACTGGTTGCAGTTCCACCAGAGTTCCGTATAGGGGGCGCTCACATGCCAGTGCAGAATAAATGGGACTCTATGGAGCTATACCCCTCAAAATCCACTTTTCTCAGGATATAATTTTTTGTCTAGTAATTTGAATGTTGCATTCGAAAGGGGAGGCTAAGAAAATACACACTGCTGGGTGTTAGATTTTTTTAAAGTGGCTTTTTTGTTCTAAAAAGCCTTTTAAAATGCCAATGACGTCATACACATATACGGCCAGAGATACTGCTTTACGGCAAGTTCTGAGTCACTTCCTTTGTTCTCTCGAAGCATCGACAACACAGCTGACAGGTTACACTCTCCCTGTTAATACACGTGCTAGAAAGAGGTTTGCTAATGTTTTAAAGACCACGCCGAAATATTCACTCTGACATTCTGGTTCTGCTTTGGATGCCGTCAAGCGGGATCTCCGATCGTAATCAGTCCTTCACTGACCAATCAGCATTCATTAGCAGAATGCTAGCGTGTTATGGGCAACAACGACTTAACCTGTAAGAAATCGAAAGGACACAAGTACTCGTTCATTCAACTTTTGACCTATAATCCATGTTGAACTTGCAAAAACTACAATCAAATCTGATATTTCTCAACGACAATCAGGCGAAAGAGACAAATTTAGCCGTCTAGCTCCATAGAGTCCCATTCATTTAGCACTGGACCGCGATCCCCCCCAGGGGAACTCTGGTGGAACTGAATAGGGAGTGGAACGGCTTTCCGTAGACGGGCTTTGCAGAGGGTCTGCTTGACCTCTGTGTCTTATGAAGAATAAAAATGAAAACAAACTATCTATCAAATATGTTTTTTAAATATATACATATAAATCATTTTAATTATTGCTATTAATTTGAGGCCTTCAGAATCATTTTTAATCAATTCCATAAAAAAAAACATTTAAATCTTTTAAAGCCTTAACAGGGCCGTAAATATAGACAGTGCAGGGAGTGCAATTGCACTGGGCCTCGTGGGATGGGGGTGGGGGGGCCATGGTTTTAATTACTTTCTAAAATAGAAATCTTAACTATAACCTAAAAAACTATCCAATTAAATGAATAATGTAGTTTCTTTGGTATTTGTCATATACAGATATGCAACAATGATTGCTGGGTAATATGTATGTTGATGTCCAATTTTAAGTCTCTATTTGAGCATGTGACGAGACGATATACGGAAGCTAGTTTAGGCGAAAAATATGTTAAAACTGAGGTGAGCACATCTGCGAGCCAAGTGAGCAGTCATGCCTTTCAAACATAACAGCAACATTACAGCATCACTTTCCTCATGCCATTGAAAAACTATTTGGTGCATGAAAAATCATTCGTGGCCTAATGGTCACAGTAGTTTGACCAACAACAAAAATTCTATTCCACAGATTTCCTCAATAAAAACACCATTCACTGAGAAAAACACAACCGTGAGATCCGGTTTTAATCTCCAGGAAAAGCTAGCAAGTGACCTTGCAGTAAGATTGTTTGCCAATGCTTTAATGCAATTTAGCAAGTGTTTAATTTGATATTCTGTTTTAACATGAATTTTGACAAAAACCTCAAAGCAAGTTCTAGATTTATTTTTTTGCTTAAAAAAAGAAATCCACTGCATCTTCATTCTTTTCCTGCATCATAACACCATGAGACCCTTTATTCTTTTACATTTGTTTGCAAATCGAAACCACCATTTCACATAGGAAACACTGTAAGGGGGGCATAGCCAACCCACTCAGCACAATTTCTTGGAAGTCCAGACAGCTGTTCACAGGCCCAGTTCCAACATCCACTCTGAATCCTCAGACTGGAAACTGATGTCACCTGCATGATCAGTGTAGATCTCCGAATGCAGTGTCCATATTTCATATTGTGTAGTTTTTATTTCACTTTCTAATTAAAGCTTATAAAACGCACAATATTAGTGATGTCACGTTATCAAATGACACAAAATCAAACCATGATAATTCCTTATGGGGCTAAGAACTAAACACAGTTTGTGCTTTGTGCATTTAAACTTGTTCGCAGATCTTTGCATTTTTGTATTATATTAATCTTTAGGACTATATTTAAGACTTACTGTGTGATTTCCTCAAGCAAAGTATGCATAACAAGCTCAAAAATCGCTCTCAAGCACTTTCGATTTTAGGAACATATGTCAAAGCCTGAGAGCCCATGAGGGTGGACATTGAAACTGGAACACAGTAAAATCAAGGTGTCATTACAAATCGGTTTTCTGCTGATAAATGCCTTCAACCTCTTTGTGGCAGTCCAACATCATCCAAAACGTTTCTGATTTTCCTCCCTCCAACTGGAGCTGGTCCACTGTTATCAGTCTGTGTTTCAGGGCTTCTTCTGTTAGTGCATTAGGCTGGGGAGGAGGGTCATGACAGTTAATACAGATGAGGAAAAACTCCAGAAAACAAACATCTCCATAATGACTGGTGGTACAGAGGGTTTGATGAGAAAAATAAAAAAGACAGGGTCAAGCAGGACAAGAGAAATCTTAACAGAAGCCCTTTTCTGGCATCTACTTTTGGTATTTATTACCTCACCTTTTTTGAGCCTTTTCCTCTAAAATATATTTTGACCATTTTGATTTTCTTTAATCTCTAAAACTCAAGGATGGCAGATTTATTTGAATTGCAAAAAGCATTTCCAACATTTAGGAATAAAACAAAACAGTAGATTCTAGTCTGCATGTGTCAGGGCATAATCCGCAGTAATGTTTGATATTATTTACATGTATCGTAGGTATGCCAACAGTGAGTGATATACAGTAATCTGTGTAAACTGTTCTTGTGTGTGTTTGGTACAATCAGGACAGCTCTCAGATGAAATACAGTTGTTGGGATGGTAACAATGGCTTAAGGTCCATGTGATCGAGGGAGGAGGAAGAGCAGAAGACTCTCCCTGCCTCCCTGCCTGGCAGCGGTAGTGCAGGTCAAAGTTCAAAAGGTCAAAAAGTAAAAATGGGCGGTGGGTTTTTCCTTTCCTGAAGCAGAAGTGATCAGTCCATCTGTCAGGTGCCAGGTGGCCAGTGCGATGGTGCCGTCTCCTGGCCTGTTGGTGACACTTGTTTTGGCGTAAAGGGATGTCACTGCAGTACCAACCCAACCTGAGAGAGAAAAAGTGGAGCCATTAGGAAAGCAGTTACAAACACATCCTTGGGAAAACTTAAAAAGGTATTTTACAGGTTCCACCAAGTTATAGTCAAGACGTTATAAGACCTTTTGAATATCACATAGAATGTAAATTAATACTTCTTTCATGGTCAAACCTGCCAAAGGATGAAAGTATAATGGGAAACCAGTGGGGACGATAGGGCCTAGAATTATGTATCTAAATTTGTCAATATTTCAAGGGGAGAGAGAGAGAGGGGGGGGAATGACATGCAGCAAAGGGCCGCAGGTAGTGCTGGGCGATATGGTATTATGGATATCACGATATTCTTGACCAAATATCTCAATGTCGATATTGCGGCGATATTCTAGGGTTGACAATTGGTGCTTTCACAAAATATTAGATAACAGAATTGCAATCAAATTAGATAAATAATCATCAGTAATGTGGATATAATGACTGAGTGGGTAAAGACCTAGAACAGTCTGGTAAGTTAAGAAAATGTCATCACTTTACATAATGTAGCTTTTAAAACCAGGAAATAACACATACCATAGTACGATATTACTATATCCAGAATCTAAGACGATATCTGGTCTCATATCACGATATCTATATAATATCAATATATCGCCCAGCCCTAGCCACAGGTTGGAGTCAAAACTGCAGCCCCTGCGTCGAGGCGTAAACCTCTGTATATGGCTGGCGCTCTACCAGGTGAGCTACCCAGGCGCCCTTTAAGGTCTTTTTTAAAGAAAATAAATTCAATGTTTTTCAGACTTTTCAAGACCTGCAGATACCCTAAGGTTATGAAATTGGCATAAAAAGAAAATGTACCTTTTCTGAGCCCATGCTGGGACACTTCCAATTGTACAGATAATACTGTAGATTTCCATCACCGATGCCGAACTTAAGCTTCTCCAAGAAAGTCTTGTTTTCCATTAAATCCAGTGCATTAAAGACGTCAAACCCTTTCTGGATTAAGAGATGAGAAGAAAAATAAAATAAACTCAGTCCTGCTGAGAGTTAACAGTTCAAGGAACACACATGGATTGAAGAGGAACATACCGATTTGGCTAGGATGAGGGCATCCGACATCAGGTCGAGCAGGGGGGTGGTGGTGTGCACGTTGTAGAAGGAGTACGCTGCTTTTAGACTGCGGTGCACAGGGTGGTTCATAATGGTAGAGGGCAGTGTGTAGAAACTCAGGAAATCCGTTACCTTGCCATCATTCTGTGAATAAAGCCTCTTAGTTTAAAAAACACACTAGAAGGATGGTTTTAAGACAGAATTATTTAAAGATGTCTGGTAAAAAGTCTCTGGAATATTTATTTACCTCCACCAGGTAAGTGTCAATTATATTCTCCCGGGGCAGCAGCCAGTGTTCTACCTCTTCCTGGGTCATGGCGGGCGCCAGGTTGAACTGGCTCAGGTACTCACGGAGGAGGCGATGCACCACTGGCACATCCCTCTTGGTCATCACCCGCAGGCCGGAAGTCTTAGGAGCCTGAAGGAGAGAAGAGGGAGGAGAAGAATAAAAAGGCGAGGCAGGGCAATGTAGTCTTTTTTGAGTTTGTCAAATATGTGGGTTTTCACTAACCTCAGGCAGACGGTACAACTTCATGGTGCGCTGCATAGTCATGTTCCTGCTCAGGTGGGAGAACTTCACCTCGATAAGTTTGCGTGGGTTCAAAGAGCGATGCCAGTACCTGTGCAAAGATACTGGATTTGTTAAAGGGGTGATAGAATGATTATATAGGGTATTTCACACTGTTCCTTAAGGTCTCCTAATAGGGTATGTAACAATGGTTGGGCTGAAAATGTCACAGGTGCTATTCTTTTGGCCCTTATGCATCCCTGTGGAATGTCTATTTGGAACAACCGCTTTTCTTCCAAATATGGTATGCTCATGAATATTTTAGATGAGCTGCGCGCTGATTGGTTGAGGAACCACCTACACAAACATTGGAGAGGAGACAGCAGGTCTCAGATTTCAGACACTGCAACGTTATACATTGTCTGCTATTTCGTTACTTCTGAGACATTTCTACGCGAAAAATCAACTATATAAAGCTCAAATATGGGCCATTTTATGAAAATTTATGGCTAATTGCAAATTTGGTAAGACGTGTTGCTCCAGACAGTCCGACGAGAAAGCGGGAGCCTGCTGGGCTCCATACCCACGGGAAAGTCACCATTTCTGGGTTACTGGACTACCGGGGCTGCCAGCATAACTATTGTATAGTTACAATTTGAATTTTCGTCACGGCATGTATATCACAGCTCCCTAAGGTCTTAACAAAGTTAACACTTTTGTCCGATTTCAATTTAAGGCATTTTTGTGAATTTTAGAGGTCTTGTTCGGAGGAGGCAAGTTAGCTCTCAATGATTGAGCTCCATCCAGCTCACTCCCAGACAAGAGGCGTTTATTTCCCCAATCGCTTGTTTAAATAAATTTTCTCGCATAAAAAAGTCTCAGAAGTGAATTTAGTGATAAAATAGCAGATGAACAATGTATACAATTTCTGAGATCTGCGCGACCTATTCAGAAGACTACCTGATCTCAGATCAGTGGTGTAGTCTATGTAAATGTTGGGGCGTGACAAAGAGAGACTATAGGAGGGTTTTCACGACGCGTCATCAGACACAAAGTCGCCATGTTGGAGGTACTCCGCATCACAACAAAGCACAGGCACTGAAGTAGATCCCGAACGGCGTTAAGGAAAATGGTTAATTATTGCCGTGTTTTAGGTTGTACCAATAGGTCAGACCGAGAAAAACATTTGGAATATTATCAACTTCCAAAAGTTATTAAAAACCAGGGAGAGGAATGCCAGAAGTTATCAGAGGAAAGGAGGCGCTTGTGGTTGGCAAAGCTCAACCAGGATCTACGAAGGAAAAATCTGTCTTGTTCGGTCTTTGAAATGAACAACACACCTTGAGTATCGCAATGATATCATACAGTTAAGGTTAGGTTGATTAAAGACGTTATTGCATTACTTACTTTGGCCTTCACAACACATTGGTCGTTAATGACTTGGTACTGCGTCTCCCTCACCCATCCACACACCATCTGGTTATAAGCCTCCAAACTTTTGTAGGATTTAAGGGCTTCCGCTGTGTATGGGCTCAGCAAGAAAACCATGTAGTTGACTATATCGGGATATGCAACTGAAGGAAGAATCACCGGATCGCCATGGATCCAAGAAGAGGGAGCCAACTTGTAGGGATCTGCACCGCCAGTAAACTGTAATTTCTCAAAATATCACGCCTTTTTTTGTGGTGCAAGTCCTTCCATGCCTTTGCATCTTGGACGCGTTTTGATGAGCTTTTCAGTTGTTTAGACAAAAAGTATCCAAAGTGCACAATACTCCATTACTCCATTCAGTTGTTTACACCGAGTGCCTCCAATATGGCCGCGCATCCAGGTCACCGCCCAGAACGTGACGTCGGTGAAAACCCTCAACTCGGTAGTTCGTTGAGATTTGACCGTTTTCAGAGGCAGTTTCAAATTGTGAGATTTGCAGAGGAAAGAAGGTGTCAATGGGATTTTGAGGTTCTATGTAGGTCTTATTTACCCACCAAACTGTCGTTATTCAACTATGACAAGGTAAAATCGGTTTTGCATTCTATCAGCGACACATTAAAAGAAGTTGAGAGATGGGCGTGTGCATGGTGGTATGTGGCGAGCTATTCTGTCAGACCCACCTGCATGTGCCCACAGGTTTGGGCAGTACCACTCCAGCAGTGTACACCGCCTGAAAGATACCCTGCAGGTTGACCCGTCTGGTGATTTCTCTTATCAGAACCGGAGCAACTCTTTTGGAGCGAAGCTTCTTGTGGACGCAGAGGAAATTGATCTCAACCATTTTCTTTTCTCTAAACATCAAGGAAAAATAATTCATTATGTGATCAACTCTGCAACAAACTCAAACCAGAATAATGACAGTGAATTTAATTTAAAAAAGACATTGATATGATAGTATTAAATACTATTTACATTAGAATTACTTATAACGTGTCGCACTTTAACCTTGACATTCTAAAATCAGAAGAACACAATTCACAAACACAATTTGACAATTAGACTGATCTACATTTCAGACAACTTTATCGAGCTGGACGTAAATAATTTGTTGCAAGAGCTGAGCCATGATTTCTACCTTAACGGAATTTCTGATGTTGTGTAATGTAATAGTTTAAAGGTGGTGTTGTTCTGGACTACATCATTACCTCCACCAAGAAGGTCATGTTTTCAGCTCAGTTTGTCCGTCTTGTTTGTCGGCCGGATTACGGAAAAACTACTGGTCCAATTGTTTTGAAACTTGAAAGGGTGTAGCATTGGCCAAGGAAGAACCCATTACATATTACATATTGGGGGGGGGGGATATTGCATTTGTGCTGCAATCATGTGGTAAAAAAAACCTCAACATTATAGACATCATAAAAAGGTGGACTTTATTGCATAACGATTGTATTGGATTGCATTAGATTGTTCAGGTGTACCTAATAAAATGGTCACTGAGGGTATGTAATGTGGAAGTGAGTGAGATAATTAAAATAAATTGATGTTACATGTGATGAAATTGATTCAATCCATCATATTTTTACAGTGGACTGTTGTGTTCACTTACATGTCGTAGATGGAGATGGAAGCAGGAATGGCACTGATGAAGCCCACCAGCTTCTGATTGGAGTTAACCCTCACCCCACAATGCCACTGGGGCAACCAGCCAGGGGGCCGCAGGGCCCTAAGAAAGAGATAAGTCATTAATCGCAACAGATTACTGTACTGCCATTAACTGTATTACGATTTAAAATGTTTAGTCTTATAGAAAGAAACTTGCTGTCCACATATACTATATAATATCTAGCATTTAAAGTTAACATCCTTGCCAGGTGTAAACTGTAAGAATATCAGTTCTGAAAAGAAATACCAGAGCAGGAACTCGGGGGAGTAGTCAAATCGGAACATGTTGTCATCATCTTCGACATAATTCTCGTTGAGAAGGGTGTAAAGCTCCTTGAGCTGGTTTTACAGAAAATGACAGAATTAGATATTAGGTCAGGACCTTTACAAATACAGGAGAGTAATGTGGAAAAAAAAATGACCAGAAAACAGATTGAATTACAATGTAAAAAATGTAACTGATACCAAAAGCAAACACGTGCCATATAATAAACATGTTTTAGTACACATATCATTTTCTATAGTTTGTGTGTGTTTATGTGCATATTACAAATTCATGAAACATACATGTTCTGTTTTTCTGACAATACACATTATATAAAAATCATACACATATTGTACATGCACACTTAAAATTCAACGTTGTAAATGAAAAATATAATTGCAGATTCTGATATCTTTACTTCTTGGTATTAAGAATCTTGCTGCCATCTGAGAAAATGAGGCAACAAGCTGGTTTTGTGTAGGTGAGCTACACCTTTGTTTACTTTTGTGGCTATAGTTTTTATGTAAAGCAAGTTTGTAGATCTCAGCACTAGAGTTCCAATGCACTCTGAATAAACTGATACACTTTATAACTATAATCATTTATCAGCTATCACATGACTGAAGAGATGACAACAATGAACAAAAGGACATGATCAGATTGGCACTGAAATAAAAACCGACTAGTTGAGAATCAAGGAAATTGTAACTAAATATGAAATACATGTGCATTCCTGCTATGAGTTTATAAACACTCTTACCACACCAGGGTTCCCCAAGTCGAGGGTGTCCCAGCTAAAGCCCTGCGGGAGGCTGTAGGGCTCCTCGCGAATGTGGTCTTTGTCAGGTTCAATGAAGCCATGTGATGTCACGGTCTCCCCTGAAGGAAAACAAAACATGAAACACAGAAACCTACGAGACATGACATTCTTGAAGCCTTTTTACCACCCAAATTAGCGAATATATGCAGGATTTTTTTATATACGGAAAACGAGTATACCCTTCGGTTTTTCCCCTTCTTGTGTGGCATGTTTGGCTCCGGAAAATGTGTTAACTTTTAATGCTACAGCTTTCTGATATAGTGCACTAAACTGCAGTGACACACACGCACGGTTTTAGGGTCTTTTATAAGTCTTAGAGCAGAACTGACAGCTCTGACAAATGTCATACCTAGCTTGGGCACAGGCTGTGTGTCCCAGAATTGGTAACTTCTCCGAGTTGCCTCCTCCATGGTTTTAGCAGGGCCTTGGCCTACAGAGAACAGTTCAATGGCCTTTTGGATCTCCTGTAGTTTATCCGCTGGCAATGAATTCACCTGTTTGAAAAACACAGACAGAAATCGGTGTTAAAAAGAGTCAATCCACCCAAATAAATCATAATTTTCCATTTATATTTTGTGTGGTGCAAGATGTGAGGGCCAAGGTAGTGAAGCTGTTTAATGTGGACGTAAGCATGTAGTGTCTAATAAGAATAGAATACACTTTATTGTGCCCGAGGTGAAATTTGTCTTGGACATAGTGCTACAATCTGTTGCTTCACAACATAAAACATGTAACAGATAGGCCTGTTGCAATAGTCAATAAATCAATTAATCGCACGATATTTTTTTTCGGCCGCAATAATTTCCATTTCCATGCTTGTTTGTTTTCCTTGTCTCTCTCTCTCTCTCTCTACGAAAGAGACTGGATGACCACTCTCGGTTCCTTAGCGTAATGAGGAGTGAACCCTCTTGTCAGTCGCATGGTCTTTGTGTGGGGAGGCAGGAGTCCTGGCTGAGAGAGAAAGAGACAGCGAAAACGCTAGTTGTTGGAGCAGGGTTTCCCGCAGTACTTTGCAGTCAAGGCGCCGTCAAAAATAAAATAAAAAGTATATGAGCGATATCCGCCGTGTTACTCGCCGTCCTGTTTTCTCCCCTTCATTCCAAAGCACACAGTTGACAACCTGCAGGTGGAGGTGGTGGAGACAGGCTCGGACATACACGCCGCTGTGGACTTGTCAGTCTCGCAAGCGGTTTCAGGAAAGTGGCTGCATGTGTCCGACAATGCACAGAACATTAACCGGTATAAGCCTACAGCTGTCCGCGGACACGGAGTGCGGAAAGTGTGTCAGAGGCTCCCAGGCGGTGAACTGAGACTCCGTTACCTGCTTGTCGGTCAACGGTTAATGATCGGTTATTTCATTTCATTGTGCTTTCTTTTGGAAGGCTGGCTGTCAAAAATCGCCACTTACTAGCTAATTAATTAGCCTGAGGTAAACGATAGCTATCAGTAAACAAAAGTAACGTGGTGTGATTGTGTGTGCGCCAGTGTTTGTGTGTGTGTGTGCCCCCGCGAAGCTCCGACCTGCAGACAGCAGAGGAGCAGAAGAAAGTAGCTGCACCGTTGCCAAAATGAAGACTGAAAAACAACTATTTTGGTACAAACATTTACTCGCCATGTGGCAGATAGCCACACAGATATAATTTATTAATTATACATTATTTAAATTTAATATTTAGTGTTTAATAAATAATTGTTAAATGTAGTACAGTCTGTAGTCTATCGCACAAATACTCGATGAATACTGCAAACCATGACAGCCAGTACGAATTGCCTGGGAGAACATACGTGTCACAAACAGCAATTCCACAACTGTACAACAGCGTGAAAGACGACATACTAAAGGAGACATATTGAAGACATATTGTGGATATTTAAAATGTCTTCCAGTTCCGGTGTTAAATATTCTTTAGAAATAAAAGTTTATTGATCTGTGAAAAGGTGTACCTGCATTATTATGCCATTATCACTATAGTAGATGAAAATGGTCTCAGAACGACAATATTATTGTTTATCGCAATCATTTCTGGGACAATTTATCATCCAGCAAAATTTGTTATCGTGACAGGCCTAGTAACAGAAAAAAAAACATTCTAAAGTCAACATAAACATGAGCTCAACAAAGCGTCCTAGGACACAAAAGGAGGACACACATGACAGCACAGACAACACTTAAGAATTAACTGCAATAGTTGCTAAGTGCAAAAAGTGCTGGTGTATTTATTGCAGAGTGCTGCACTGTGAGCTAGAAGTGTACAGATTTCTACATGCAACAAGAAACTGTATCATGATTTCTGGGTGGTTTAAACATCTTTGAGCACCATCTTGTGGTAGTGCTGTAACTACAAACTTTGGTATATCACACCTGAACTATTTTTGTTTTCCTTATGAATTTTGGGGGATCTGACCCTTTAATTAAAAAAATGGGTTTCTCATAAAATAAAAAGTAATGTATGCCTTGGCAAGGGGGTCCTGAACTGCTTCTGGGGCACCAGATTTCTTCTTCTTTTTCTGCTTCTTTTTCTTCTTCTTGGCGCCAGTGTCGTCACCCAGACCCCTGTCACTGGAAGAACAGAAATAGAAGGCATCTGTATTAGTCTACTATCCCAGAGGAACGGCAAGCACTGGTCAAATGTATTCTTTTAAAACTCTACCTGGCACTGGGATATTCTTATTGATGATGATGATGATGATGATGATGATGATTAAAGCTAGATACACAGTTTTGTATTGAATACTCTACTCATCTTATCAGCCTAAATGCATCATATTATCCCAGCGGAAGACTATAACCTAAATAAAGTTAAATACAGTGTTTCTAATCCACCCAGCTAAAAACAGAGAACCTATTAGTAGTTTAGTGACCCAACATACAGGGCATTATTGACCATTTCAGCTCTACATACATGAATCCTGGATAATAAAGTCCCAAAAAACAAACAAAAACATACAGTACAGTATAACTCACCATACACTGGTCATCTAGCAACCCCTCCCACAGTCTGTGTATCATAAACCACAATTTTCTGAGAATTTCAAACATGAGGAGGCACACACACACACACACACACACACACACCTATCCTATCTTCTGGCCTGAGAGAGACTGCATACTTACAGAGGATAATCCCATTAGTGTCCAAGGGAGAAGAGAAGTGAAGCCAAGAGCTAGTCTGTATTTGTAACACCAGCACAGATGGTGAATCACATGAGTGTATGGTATACGTGCGTGTGTACATATGTATGTACAAGAGGCCCATGAGTGACTGGGCCAATGGACAACAAAACATTCAATAGTTTGTTCCACAGGCTTCCATTTCAACAGAGTAGACCAGCTAACAGCCAGAACCATTCTTTGTTTTTCTCTCTCTGTGTGTGTGTGTGTGTGTGTGTGTGTGTGTGTGTGTGTGTGTGTGTGTGTGTGTTACAACAGTGAAGCTCACATTTGCTTCACTACAATTAATAAATAGGATCATCACTTTCCACTTACAGCATTGTGTTCTCTTTTCTCAAGTGTTTTGTTTTTCTTGTGAAATGCTGGACGCTATTACCTCCTTTAGGCCCCCAGAACTATAACTTGTGCTGAGGGCGTCACAATGAAAGATTTTTCTGTAAAGGTCACAAGCCACAAAAAGGTTGTGAACCACAACATTTTCTCTCTCCGTTTGCTCCAAAAAGCATAAAAAAAGCATTTACAGTGAGCAGGACACGCCTTAATATGTGCAAGCTGATGCTACCATCATGCGTGTCACCGCTTGGTAAACAGAAGCCAATGCCGAGCAGAAGTAGGATTTCCATCAAAGCTTATTTTCAGTTAAGAGAGCTAGACTGATTTAGGATCTTTTTATATTTCTGTGATTAAAGAGGGAATTAAAAGCCCGGTTGACTCCCAAGTTAACAAAGCCAACCTGGACAGATAGAATTATCAACGTGTATGTGTAAAACCATGCAGGTTTTGCTTGTTTCACTTTTGATCAACGGTCTGCACCTAGATCCACTTACAGACAATAGGGGTTTGACAGCTATGTTAGCATGCAAGCTAATTCGCTAATGTCAACGGGGGTTGCCATGAATTCCATCAGTTCCAGGCAGCCATATGCGAATACTATATCACACTGTCAACTTAATTAAAAAAGATTGGACTATTTCTGTAAGTGGTCAGAGTGATAGTAAATGTAGTGTTTTATTATATGACTAGCTTTTAAGCGTACTTTGGGTTTGCTACCCCCATACAACGCCTTGCTATCATTGCTAAAGGAAAGCGCCGCTAAAGCCCGCCCACATGAGGGACGGAACACACTCTCAGCCAATCACATCAAAAAACTGGCAAGCAAATAGTGTTTCTAACCAATAGGGTAAAGGCAAGTGGACGGGACAACCTCAATCGATGGCTGTCTATCCCGACAGCTCACCGAGGCTTTAGTTTGCTCTTGCTTTGGTTAGCTAGCTAAGTGTGCAGAGACGTGGCATATTTTACAGCGCTTTGCTGCAAAGCCTGCCTTCTTACCCATCGTCAGAGTGGTGCTCTTCGTTTTCACAGTCGCTGCAGTGTCCGTGATCCTCTACATCTTCTTTCTCCGGCATCGGTGCTGTCTCATTCTCATCCGCCATCTTCAACCAGGAAGTGAGGAGCCACCGCGTGCCCTCGACGGCTTTAAACGTCCCCTGATGCTATTGGCTCAGGGCGGTGATGAAAATGTCTTCACTGTTGTCGTTTATGAGGTTAAAATAAAAACCACGCTCCTTTTTTAAAGCCTTCAGTCTAGTCTTTTATTTCTCACGACCACAGTAAATTTTTTAAATTGTGAGGTCTACTCTTTTCTCAGTACGAGTATATCAATTTCATGCTGCTTTTTACCTCAACCCCACTACATCTTAGATGCAAATATTGTACTTTTTACTTTTTACTACATTTATCTGATAGCTTTATATTACAAATTAGCTTCACCTTTACCAGCTGAAACATTACAGTGACAAACACCTTAATGCATCAATAATAATTATTTCATATACATTATTCTGAAATGAATAGTTTTGCATAATGAGCCTACTTTTACTTTTGACAATTTAAGTATATTTCGATGCTAATACTTTTGTACTTTTAAGTAACATTTTGAATGCATGACTTACTTGTAGTTGAGTATTTTAACATTGTGGTATTAGTACTTACTTAAGTAAAGGATCTGAATACTTCTTCCAACCGCAATCAAAAGTTTGTAATTTGGTGGAATAGATTTCTTCTCTCATGCACACAACCTTTAGAGCAATGTGATCTGCGTTTGGCCTAAAGGGAAATTAAAACACTGAGGCATGTGACAGGAAGAATATGAGAGGCGGATGTGCATTGTGTACAACTGACTGATTTCTGACATGAACATCGAAATGTGCAGTGGTGGAAGAAGTATTCAGTTAGTACTTCTTGCAGTACTTTCTGACATCTTTACCCTGTCTGTGGCACTCAGCACCATGTGGTTCCTGCTAAAGACGCAACTGCTCACACATATATAGTTTCATTAAAAAAAAGAAAAAAGGCTCAGGTACTGTGGTTTTTAGCAAATGTTTCTCAAACAGGAGTAAATTGTGCTTTTGTTGGGTTGCCAGATTAAATCCCTTTGACTGGTTTGATCACCTAAATATATCTTCTGGAAACAGGCTGCTGGCAATCTGTACCAACATTATTATATTCCTTATTTATATACATTTTATTATAATGTGGTACCAGCACTATTACAAATATAATTTTGTCCTTGAGCACATACAGTTCACTGACCCTCTGATCTCCTCAGATTATCAGCTTGCAAGGACATATTCATCCATATATGTATTCCTGCGTAACCTCCACCTCTCAATACATAGACATCCTCTGTCTGTCTCACTCTTGATAGCATAAAACAACAAAACACAGTGATGTGTTATCAGAGCTTTTATGGAAACAGTATTTTCTCTTGCATACTTAATACCACCTGCCATTCACACAAAATAAACTTTAAGCTTTAACACTGCAAGGTCGTACACTTCACCATTTGTCTCATGCTATTGAAATCCATCCTGATCGTATATACACTGTAATTACAGTAATCCAAGTGCAGCATCTTGTTAAGTAAAAGTGAATACTGTTTATGTTTCAATGTCATTCTTAAGTTGTGGAAATATATTGTCATACAATTAAAAGTGCCAAGTATCTGAAGTATCAAGTAAGACTAACTGAATAAACAATTTCATCATTTGTTTAAACAACCAGTGACAATCATTGAAACATTATTACATCTGCATTACATCACAGTTAGTGTTGTAAAACATCATAAAACAATATATTTATATTTTTAATGACATGCTTGGACTCCCACTTACAGTACGTATAAGCCTCAGTTAAGTAAGTGCTGTTTCTTGTTAAATTATCCTCATTCTTTAAGGTTAAGCCAAATAAGTGTAAAAAAATTAAAATATTTCTAAAATCAAAAATACAAAACAATAGTTAACACATCTTCACTCAGTCTAAAATATTATGGAATATCCAACTACACATGAGAGTTAACATTTTAATACATTTTGTAACGAGTCCCATATCGGTGTATTTCATGAACCACAATCCTCAGTGCCTTGTTCCTAGAGCACTCAGCACTGTCAAGACCAGATACTCTCACAGTGTATCATGGATTCATTATCCAGCCTGAGGCAATTCATTTGCTAAGAGCCAGCATGCTTCTTCATCTCTGATAAACGACATCTTTCCTCCTGCATTGGGAAGTGGCTCAGTGTAAATTGGACCACTTGAGGTCTGGACTGTGAGACCGGCTGGCAGCAACAGCGGCAGTCTCTCTCTGCTCACATTCAGAGCTCCTTTTCCAAAGCCCTTTGTTGTCAGAAAATGCAGCTTTCCATCTAGTTCAGATGCACGTCATGCCTTGCGTTTGGCAAGGGCTATACGCTCGGACACAGTTTTGATGGGAACTCCTTTGAGGGTCACTTTGACATGGATGAAGAGTGTGCTGGGGGACAGACTGGAACCATCTGCCTTCAATAAATGAACATGTCGATAACCTGGGAAGAAAGAGTATATTACACATATTAAACAACATGCCAAAGTGGCGACTGTTTTCTGAAATGCACAGGGGATTTTTATGAGCACCTGTTCGTAGGCTCATGAAAGGTAAAGTGAACTGCCCCACAAAGTCATTTTTGGCAGTGTGATCATGGTCCTCCACTACAAACCGCACCAGGGCCAGTTCAGGGACCTGCAGCTGGAAGCTCAGGGTGCAGTCCCATCGTGGGTTGAAACCTGTAGAGGGTGCACAAGAGCTGTAAATATATCCTCCAGAACTGTACCTTTCAAACAAACTAATCATAGTGTTAAACAGGAAAGGCTGTAAAGATCTGTGCTGCTTAATGATGTCATCTATTGTCTCCTGCATTTACATTATTACAAAATAAGACAATAATTAAACTGCATTATAGCATAACATTACAAACAATAGGTTTGCATAAAAATACAGAATTAGCTTTCTGCTTAAAACATTTATACAGGTAATAATATAAGGTTGGCACTTTATTGTTAAATGCTTTTTAGTGAATTATGATGTCTCAATATTACCATTGTTGTCAATGCGCTGGGTTTTGTTTCTTGCATTATCAATAGCCACCCCATGAATTTCCACCCACACTTGTGGGTCCACTATGGAGCTAGCCTTCTCTGTGTTGATTTTTGGCAGCTGCTGTGCAGATATTATCTGAAAAGCAAAGTGCAATTTGTCAGTTTTAACATCAAATTCTGATGGGACAATTATATTTAAGTAAAGCCAAATTTATTCTATTTGTATAGCCCAAAATCACCAACATGCCTCAAAGGGTCTCACAATCTGTACAGCATGCGACACCCTCTATCTTCAGATACTCATTACAGAGAAAACTTCCACAAAAAAAAAACTTGAATGGGAACAATGGAAGAAAAACCTCTTGTAGGATGAACAAACATGCAATAGATAGATGTACAGAGTAGAGATGTTGTAATACCATTTTTTCCTTCCAAATACTAATTCCGATACCTGAACTTGCGCATCGGCCGATACTTACTTGCCAATACTAATACCAGCATTTGAGGCAGTTTGGGAGGGTTTTCCAATACTGGTATCAGTACAGAGTAGTCAACCAATCCAAATTTGCTGTAACACTGTTACACAATAGGTTACCACCACTCACTCGTATTGTCAGCTGGGTGGGGATGTGACCGGGGCCTCCTCCCGTAATCTCTGGGTTAAAGTCGGAAGTGGGGCTGCACAGGAAGCCCGGTTTGAGAATGTATCCACAGCGACCATTGTGGAGGAAGCGACCCTGGTTCAGGTCCATTTGCTCCCCAGGTGTCTGGAAGTTCAAAGCCACTGCAGAGCACAGAGAGTGGAATCAGTAACTCGGCAAGCCCGATCACACACGTACGGAAAACATTTCAGCATCAGTGAATGCAGTCAGTAAAAGCCATCAATGTGTTCTGTGATGGAGCAGCAATTTGCGGAAATGAGAGTCAGTATAACATTTCTTTGGCACTTACTGACCACATAATGTTTTCCAAATGAATTGCCTTAATTTGTACTAACCCATCTGGCAGCCAGCGTTCCACATTTCCTGAGGATCATAGTTGGATGATTGGAGGCGCTGGCCAGACGGGTAAATCCGGCTCAGCTGCCTGCTGTTGTGTCTCACAAAAAGCTTTCCTGCAAATAAAAATAAGAAAACCACATGCCATGATACACTGGAGGCTGATTATATTTGGTGTAGAATCAGCTGCAGTAAAGCAATGTCAGAACATATTTTCGACTTTCTGTCTGTAATGTCAAGATGCAATTATTTCCACTCTTGTACCCGAGTCTTTGATTAGCCTGTGGGCCTCATTTTCAGAGAAGGAGGACATTTCATTTGAAGGTTTTTCAGATGCATTTTCAAACCCACGGAATGGGACACTTCTGCAGTACACCACCAGCTCTGATAGCTCTGGGCTCAGTTTAGAACAGACCTGGGAAGGGCAAATGCAAACATAAAAGAAAATTGAGTGATTATCTAAAAAGTGCTTCTTAGGCTTTATCGCAAATCTTCCTGAACTGACCTTTGCAGGATCCTTCTTGGGGGTGTTCTTATAGCTGCTTGCTGGTTCATCTTCAGAGCTTGAGGAGAAGCTGGCACAGCTGCCAGCCTTTCCCAGCTGGCCCAAGTGAGGAATCTGCTTCTTCCCTTTTACCAGGATACGCCCCTTCAGTTCCTGCAACGAATGTCATTGGAACAAATTACTTCATTAGAAAAACCAGACAGCCAGAAGTCTTTGAAAAAGGATCCAGCTGTGTGTGTGTGTGTGTGTGTGTGTGTGTGTGTGTGTGTGTGTGTGTGTGTACGTGCATGAGTGCCTGTGTGCATGCGCGTGTTTGTGTGTTGTAATCATGTGTGTTTTACTTCAGGAGAAGGCAAGTCCTTCGGCGGCTGGGCACTGAGGGGCTTGGTAAGTAGTTTGTTGCCCAGGATGGTGCGGAGGTGTTTGGCCATGACAGCTTGCTGCTCCACAGAACAGTGGTTCTCCAAGGACAGGATTAGAGGATATGGGGACACCTACAGGGAGAAACACAGGAGAATCACATCATTAAAATGCAATTAGATCACATTATAGCAATGCAGGACCCAACACTGTAATGATATGGTATGTCAAAACCAAAATATTGCAGGGTTGCCTCAGAGCCAAGAATGCAACCACAAGAAGCGCAGTAGGCTGTGAAAGCAAGAAGTCTGACCGACTGCCCACTCAATACATTAACAAGGAGCAGCGAGCATACTGTCATAGCTGAGGATTTACACCATCAAATCAAGTTCCTTTTACCTTGAAGGCGTACTGGGCGATGGTTTCAATGACCTCTTTAAATGGCACTTTGGAGGTGAGAGTGTGGCCATGGTAGATGACAGGTTCACCTTTATCTCCATCCCAGCAGTCAAGCTCCACACAGCGACAGCCCTGATTCAGAGCCCTGTCAGTGAAAGACGCATACTTTTAATCTCACAAAAGTTAATTTTGATCATACAAATTAAGAACATCTAAATAGGTTTTAATCATGCTAAAATATGTGCTCTTTGAAGATCTCTGTCCGAATACCTGATGTATGGCTCAGTGCTGCTGGCGCTGGTGACTTGGTCCTTGGTTAGGTAAGTGTTGTGCGACGAGGAGATGAAGTAGTGGGCCAAAGGGTAGCTCATGTCCTGGTAGACTCTGGCATGGTCAGGGTTAACCACATCATTCTCCCGAGACAGCATGTACATAGTGAAACCATTCTGAGTCATGAACTGGTTCTTTTGAGCTGCAATGAATGGCAAAGTGTTAAAAATATCTTTTAGCAAATTAATCGGGAAAAAAACGGTGAGAGTTTAACTAAAGAGGTTAAACAGTGGAGTCTATTAAATCTCTGGGAGGCAAAATTGTGTGTATTAAAATGAACGTACTGCCCAGATTTTTATATCTGTTTCAGAGCATCCCCGTCTTCCTATCAAAATCTTTTTTCAGATCTGTCGACAGTCTGATATTCTCATTTTTATGGGGCAACAAGCACCCCAGGGTTCGTAACGTGCTCCTTCAAAGGCATAGGGCGAAGGGGGGACTGGCCCTGCCTAACCTCATGTATTATTACTGGGCGGCAAACCGCCAAGAACGGGACTGGATATAATTTTGCAAATTCCTGTGCTCGTTAAGCGTCTTACCTCACGGATATATAATACTATCATGTCTCTTAGTGACTTATCACTTAATAAGAGCCGAGTAGACTGGGTTGAAGAGCTTGGAATAGTTATATCTGATGAAATATGGAATAATGCCTTGGGTAGAATAAATGGGTCAACATCATGTGCTCGCCTTGGTTTAATTCAATTTAAGGTTCTTCATCGTGCACATTATTCTAAAGCCAGGCTGTCCGTGATCTACTCTAACGTAAATGACTTATGTGATTGTTGTCACACAGAAAAGGCAGACCTGTCCCACATGTTTTGGTCCTGTAACAAGCTGAACACTTTTTGGACTACGGTATTCCAGACCTTGTCTGAGGCATTTGACAGAGATATCGTCAAAGTGTGAAGTGCTGAAATGGCTATTTTTGGTGTTCCAGGGGAAGGTATACAAATGACAAGTACACTAAAAGATGAGTTTGCCTTTGCAACTATTCTTGAGCGGAGAAGTATTTTGTTAGAGGAACATTCACCCAAAGCCTCAGCTTGGATGAACGACCTGATGCTATTTCTAAAGTTAGAGAAGATTAAATATTCCATTAGAGGGTCGATCCACAAATTCCATAAGAGATGGGATGCTTTGGTGTTTTATTTTGAAAGGCTCAAGACTCTTCCCGAAAATTAAGTAGGAACTGCATCCTCCATAACTAACCCTGCTCCACTGTTTGAGCTCTCGGCCTACTGGAGTATAATGATAAAAGCTGATAGCAAAGGAGCCTATGTACTTGTGCATCCACAGACATCCTTTATTTGTACCTCTAAATATGTATTTTTTTTAAATTTATTTTTATATTGTTACTTTATTTTAATATGTATTTTTATTTTATGTGTATTTATTTACTTTATCGCCTACTTGGTACAATACCCTGTATATATGTTGGAAATAAGTACTGTTTTTTTTTTTTTTTCCTGTATAACTATTATTTGCATAGGCAGTATGTGGGGGGTGGGGGAGCAAAAACAAAATGTTTGTTGCCAAATGTCTGTAAACAATTGCTGTTTTTTTTTGCAAATAAAAATATTTATAAAGAGGTTAAACAACATGTAACAAAAAGTTACATTTTTAAGAAATGAACCATAGCTGTCAACAAAACATATATTTGACATTGGATATTGTTTTTTATAAGCCCCTTTCAGCCCTTTTGTCTCTCAGTGAACGTAACTGAACTCGTGCTAATAAATAAAACTTAAACTTAATTTTAAAGTTTTAAAAAATTTTAACTTAAAAATACTTCCTTGGATATTCCCCCAATAAAGTTTAAGTTTTTGTGGGTGGCATCTTGTCAGTTTTCATGTCAGCCATAATAAAGTATTGCTTGCTACTTAGCTCTTCTTTAAAACAAAACAACCCCCACTGCTGGGAACATAGAGAGCATCCCATTATTGTGCAGCAGAAGGTTTTGCCTCAGTGTTTAGAATAGTAAATGCCTTTACAGATATATCTAAATCACTATTTTGTCAATGTATGAAACAGGACACTCACAGTGTCTATATTTAAATGTGGGTTATTTCTCTAAAGCTTTTAATGACTGCTTTTCCTACCCCAGTCATTGAGCTCATAGGTGAGTATGAGGCTCTGAGCATGATTCAATGAGGCGTCTTCTCCTTGGTCTCCCAGGAAGTCGCGCAGCTCAGCAGTGGCGAGCACACACCCATTACTTGAATAGTGTCTGAACACAGCGTCCAGCTCGGGCCGTCGCAGCAGCTCCCTGCAAAACTCCTCAATCTCTACATGATCCAGACGACCATCACCAGATCGATCACACCTCTGGGTTACAGGGGACAGGGATGAGTTTAAAAAAGATAAACAATCGGACACACACAGAGACACATATTAAACACAGTGTGCTTTTATTTTGGGAGTGCTTCAAATTCCCTGTAGAGTTTTCCCATCTCCATAATAATAATTCAACCAGCTGTGTATACTTACATTACAAATGCGGTTCTCTGAGGAGGGTCAGTATTGGAAATTGCAAGCTAAGACATGGCAGACAGTAATGCCCCACAATAAAGAAATAACTGGCTCTTGATTTGTTGTGGGAAAGACGAGACAGAGGGGATAAAAAATGTGGAGGGCTGCAGGTGGTTGGCTTGGCGCTGGCTTGGTAATTGAACACAGACTTGACACTCCAGGGTGTCACAGTAAACAGAAACAAGCAAAAATATCACCAACTCTCAACATATCGGCACAGTTATTCCCTCTCTTTTTCCATTGAATGCTTTCAGTATTCAGTTCATATAAGTTATATCTACTGAGGATATTTAGGTTATGCTAAAAACTCAAATAATGTACATGACCCTGACCTTGAATAAAGAGCGGGCATACTGCTCACTCAGGTCAATGTTGATCATCTGGAGCAGGTGTTTGACCTCATCGTAGCTCATCTTGCCGTCCTGGTTCTGATCCGCTCGCCTCAGGTAGCGTCGGATCCAAGTGTAGAGGGTTAAGGAATAAAACCAGAATAAAACCTAAAGACTATAGTTCATCAATTAAGGCAGTATTTGGAGTCATAATGTGCAGAAATACACAGTTTTTTTTGCATTCAGTCATTTAGCCAATTCTCATATATATATATATATATATATATATATATATATATATATATATATATATAAATGGGGTGGGAAAAAATGATAAGCAGTCTAATGCAATACAATTCCAACAGCACCACAAACTAAAGCCTCCAAAATGATCATGAATTCAAATCAACATAAATATAACTTTCATAAAAGAGAAGATAGCAACAAGAGACTAATTATAGTTTGTTGTCACCTGCCCGTGCAGTTGTGCAAACTGTAACACAGAGAGCCCACATGTACACATCACCTAGGCTTCTGAAAGTCTACACTATGAACAATAATAAATGAGATAACAAGATAGCATAAACAAGATAATTGCCCTGATGATTTATTTGTTCATAAAACTAAAAATATATCAAAAAAGAAGCGAGGTGACCTTAATGCTATACACTACCTGATACCTCCAGTCATGTTAGCCTCTGCTTATGAGGGATTGTAACTAACAGTGGTGGTCGGACTATATTTAGACAAGGCTTTTTTATCTAGTCATTACTGCTCACCTTAGCTATGCTGTGGACGTGGGATGGCACACACATGTGACAGCAAAGTCAGTAACCATAGCAATGCTGCCTCAGCTACACTGTACCTATTCTAGCATATTGAAAATGGGGCAGGATATTGGTCAAGTTTTTGTTTCTGACTCATGTTGGCCACATGCTCCTTTAAAGTGCGTAGCCCTCGCACCCAGTGCCGAGCTTCATCCTCACAGGGGCACAGCAGGTCCAAGCTTTTCCTAGCACTTCTGAAGACCACTGTGAAGCACTGGCCCTCCGGCACCGACCCGGACAGCTGCCGCAGCGCCTCGGACTGGCAGCCTTCACGCACACACTCCACTTCTGTCACTGCAACTGGGAGAGGAGAGGGAAAGAAAAAAGTTCAGCTAAGGAGCAGCTAAAGGTCAAATGTCATGTGTCTACATAGATTAATAAATCCCACCAAGCAGAGTGTCATAGCAACAGGATTGTAAAATATAACATGCACTTTATGTAATTCTCAACAGGATAATTTTACCCTGCAACTTTATGACTCTTACAGCGCACAGACTGATACATGAGTTAAAGTTGCACCTTCAGTTTGTGCTCTCACTGCTCAAAGAGCAGGTTCTTCTAAAGGGTTTTATAGTAGTTATTGTTTTTGACATGCTCTATTTAATCTTTTTTTTTTGTTTCATCTTGGCCAGGTCTCCCTTGAAAAAGAGATTTTAAACTCAAGGGACTTCCTGGTTAAATAAAAGTTAAATAAATACACAAATAAAATAATCTAACTATGGTAGCTGTACAGGATCATTTAGAGGGTTGAGTTATGGGATATAAACAAAAGCAAGACTAAAGAGTCTAGATGCCATGTTGTGAGGCTGTGTTAGCTAAATGCTAGTCTCGCAATGCCAGACCTTCCTCCACAGCGCTGTGGAGGAGGGTCTGGCTAGTCCACACAACATTCCGGATAGGAGAAAAACGTGCTCTGGTTTATTGGCATTTCTTTAAACCAATCACAATCGTCTTGGGCGGCGCTAAGCGCTGGACGGAGCAACGGTGCCTCTGCAAAATAGCCTCAGGAAGGAACTTGTTTTGGTGGAACATATACTTTCAAAAGTTGTTTTAGTCGTGCAACAGAAAACTCAGATTGGACAGAGTCTAGCTAGCTGTCTGGATTCACCCTGCAGAGATCTGAGGAGCAGTTAACCATAGTCCTCATAAATCCACCGGAGTTTAGAATGCCAACACAAAGAAAACGGAAGGTGACGGACATCCGGCCGAAAATTAGGGACAGGTGTAATGTTTACTATGTTCACCATCTAAGCATGTTAGCATGCTAACTTTTGCTACTTAGCACTAAATACAAAGTACAGCAAAGGCCGATGGGAATGTCTGTATTTTTTCAGGTATATTTAGTAAAAAACAACTATTGTGATCAACTGTTTTGATTAATTAATCTTTTTCCTTTACTTTTCAAGCAACTTTTCAACCCAGCTTCTCACATATGCTTGTTTTTTTTGTTTTTTTTATCATGAATTATGGTTAAAAATGGTTTTGGACTGATAAAACAAGCTATTTAAGAACATCATGTTGGGCTCTGGGAGGTTGTGATGGGTATTTTTCATTACTTTTTGACGTCTCATAGATAATCAATTAATCAAGAAAATGAACCATAGATTAATGCATAATAATAATACTATATAATAATATAATAATGATGTTAAATTAAAAGTCAAGGAATCATCAAAGTATTTAGGATTAATTGTCTGGGAACCATGAATGTCTGTGCAAACTTCTGTGCATACAATACATGTTAGTAGATATATAGATATTTCACAGGACAAGTGACAACTTTGACCTGCTTGTGGTGCTATCTGAAAGGTCAGGGGATTACCAAAATCAGATTCATTCTCTGGGCACCATTAATGTGTTAGTGTGTCAAATTTCACGGCAATCCAGAAAAGTATTATTGAGATATTTTAGTGTGGAACAAAGTGGTGGACTGACAGACAGACAGACCACCCCTACAGACATGTTGCTAGCATGGCTAAACACATTTTCCAGTTTTTTTTATTTAGGTATGATTTTGTCAGAGGAGTCACGGGCCACAAGGGTTGAGATTTACAATGTTATGTGATCTGTTTATCTTGTATTTGCAGAGCTCTGGTAAGTCTGGGCAACACTTTCTGCTCAGAAAAGACAGCCAAACACACACACACACACACACACACACACACACACACACACACACACACACACACACACACACACACACACACACTAGCTGATTCTAACACAACAACTTTATTCAGCAAAGGAGCTCGTCTATTTCTGCACTGGGATGCCTGCTGTGTGGTGATCACTAATAAGCAGTGTCTGCACTGACAATAGCCTCATTATCTTGCTGGAGGTCATAAAGCCTTTGCTGCCCACCTCTTCAAAATTACTCCACATTCCTCTTTTGTGGTTATCCCAGAGACATGGTAAAAGTGACATGAATGTGTGTGTGTGTGTGTGTGTGTGTGTGTGTGTGTGTGTGTGTGTGTGTGTGTGTGTGTGTGTGTGTGTGTGTGTGTGTGTGGTTTAGAAAGAAACAGCAGAAGTGTTAAGTGTTGTATTCTAGCCAAGTGTTTTTGAGCATCAGACGCAGCGCTGAACTACAGGCGCCAGATCACACTAGACCTGGAGAACTGCCTGGAGCTCGGAAAAGAGGAACCAAGCCAATCCTTCATCCTGGATTCACACAAACACACACTCACGCTGCTTGTTTGCCATCATTGTAAGGAGTGTTACCCACTGCAACTCAACCACCCTGTCTATTTCTGGAGCTGCTGCAGCACAATCAAGACGGCCTTCACCACCCACTGACCCACAAATCTGTAGGGCTAGCCCGGGGGTTAGCATTAAAATGCATTCCAACATCAGGACAGAGAGCACAAACAGAAGAGAGGTGGGAGAGCTAAAGGTCATACAACAAGGAGGAAGGGTGAGAGAGATTCATCCTCTACCCCTCTTGCAGCAAACTTTCATTCCAAAAGATTTAGCTCCAAAAAAGTCAAATGTAAAGAAAATGGGATAAATAAATGCCCTGTGCGTTGACATTCCCTACAGAGTCTAATCTCTTTTGTTTGGATACCTTTTCTGTGTCAATATGAGGCAGATGAGATGCCTCTGCTGAGCTTAAAAGAGCTAATGCTGCTCCCTAAAAATCTCTCTCAGCATTCATACTGTTTTTTATGATTAACACCCCAATCAGATGTAAAGTCTCTCTGTCTTCCTGTTTATTGACTCTTCCAGGCATTTGTGTTCCTTCAAGTTAGGCCACAGTGTGCCATTACAGCTAATGCATGACTGGTATGGGTAAGTGTACTACATGTGCTTAGTTCATGTGTCTACAATAACAGCAGGACAGTTTAGTTTATGTTATCCAAACTGCTAAAGTCAGTTGTGAAGTAAAGATAACGCTGTCCGTCAGTAGCGGTTTTTGGCACGGGTGAAGCGGGCAGCCGCCTGTGGCGGCACGAGCACTTAAAAAAGAAAAATCCTCTGTGCCGCGAAACCAAATGTCTTCAAAGGAATGAAACGTTGATAATAAAGAACAGTGATTTAATAGTGATAAAGGTATGGTGCACTCCCAGGCCAGTGGCCAGTTGTATCCGCGCTAACGGCTCCTATAGTGGTCTTTGCTCCAGTCTGGCACCAGACACCCTGCGATGCCATCCAGCTCTGCGGCTCAGCGCGCTATTTAGGAATTACAAGGAGGAGCGATGCACGCGGGCGCATGCACAGGATGTGTGTGTGTGTGTGTGTGTGTGTGTGTGTGTGTGTGTGTGTGTGTGTGTCCTACCAGAGCAGATAATTAGCTCCACACATAGTTCGTTATAGGCTAAGTCTTAAATATATTTGGAATATCCATTGAAATATTCACATTTTACATGAAAAAAGTTACTCTCAGATGTGTCCAGTTTGGGATGTCGCATAGCATTACTGTATGTGCTGGGGTACATTTTCAATTTATATACAAGTGGACACCGGAGTATTATCCCCATATTGATATAAATATACCCAAAACATGCTTTTAGGGATATTGTAGTCAAATATAGTGATTGTGATGTCATAATGCAGCAACAAAGTAATCTGTATTTTCTGTCTTTAAAAAACTACTAATCGATTAAAGGTTAAGGCTGGTGATAGGCTGTATTTTTTGATCAATAAATCCCATTAAAGACCCAAACCACAGCCTGATAAATCTTCTTCCTCCAAAAACACATCAATGAGCAATATCTTGTTAAAAACACATCAATGAACAATATCTTGTTAAAAACACATCAATGAACAACATCTTGTTAAAAACCCATCAATGAGCAGCATGTTGTTAGGAAGTGATTAGCTAGTAGTACACAGGTCATACTGTACATACTACAGGCAGCTACAGTGCATGTAAATACGTAAGTCAAGGTGCATTCATTTACTACAAATTGTTTTAAGACTGACTTGAAAAATTTTAAATCGATTCTTTAACCCCCAGGCCGCCAACACACATCCTATACGCGTGTTAAAGATTGACGTTTTCAGTAGAAATAAATGGGCTTAGGAATATTGGAAAGTATTAAGAGACAGCTTTGGTCTTTTCATGTCATTTGTTGTCAAATTTTAAAGGTGGAGCTTTTAACTCTAATTTAATGCTGTATAGTTTAATGAATAAGAATGCATTGATATTTTACTTGTAATATTTTGTCAGTAAAATCGGAATCTGCAACGTAACATTTCTCCGTAATGTAGCTCAATCATACAGGATAACCAGTCCGTAACTTACACGATAGCTTAGCAAAGCAGAAGTGAGCCAGCTTACTGTAGCTGACTATTCACGAGGTTACGTTTATGAATTGGTACATAAAGACATACACATGATTATTGTTTAGCCAGATGGCAGGGCCCATGATTAATCTCCTTACTCGCCACGGAAACAAACAGTCTCTTTAATAAGGCAAAGTAGAAAAGAAGGCATGAGATGGAGCCAAGATAAAACAGCTCACCAGCTCTGAAAAAGTTGTACTGGGCTGGTGGAAGGCCTGCTGGTCTGTCTCTACAATACTCCTCTGTAGATAAGTTTCCTTCCAGGCAAAGCCCTTTTCCTCTAATCTGATATCGCTTGAGTTTCCTCTCTTAAGACTATTCACGAGCACTCCGAATTTCAGGACTCCTCCTCCTTTAACCCTTCCTCACTTCTTATAACCAACTCTTGGTCCTTTGCCTCTTTTCCACCTTAAATCCTCCCTGCACACACACACACACACACACTCACACACACTCACACACACACACACACACACACACACACACACACACACACACACACACACACACACACACACACTGTGTGCTCTCCTTCCCGCTCTCCGTGATCATAAAGTTTGAGCAATACTCACATGTCTGCTGGGCTTTGGCTTTGCGGGAGCTCTTGGTGGATTCACACCACACGGTTAGTCCATCATCCAGCAGCCGCAGGTTTCGGCTCTTCTGCCACCTTGAAGAGCGAACTTTCACCATGCTGCAGCCCTGCATCATCACACGTACGTCCTCATTGTCCAGTAGACCTGGAGCACACACAAACAAACACATACACACAAAATCAAACAGGAAGTTTTAATGCAACAGTAAACTGTGATACAGTTTGACATTGTTTCATCAGCAGGTAGAGTTTGTCTTGGTTTTGTGCCGGTTTATTGTGACGACATACAGGCTTAATGTACAATAAGGTTTCTAAAAATGTAGGCCCTACCTAAACGTAACATAATAATGTCTTTTAGGGATTTGGTAGTTATATCATGATTTCTTTGGTGCTGTCTGGAAGGTTAACAAGACTAATGCCTCATTTACACTGCATGGTTCAGCCCGACTCATTCTTGGTACCATGGGCTTTTCTCTATTTCGTTTTCCACTGCGATTAGTACCCCGTCAGTGTAGTTGGGATTCTTAGCTGACCGCCATATCGACGTTGAGTGAAACTGCCATGAGATCATCTTCAACGCAACACTCTCTGGATCTTTTCATCTGCAACGATGTCTGCACTTCGCTACCCACATGCTTTGAGCTAAATGCTAACATCAGCACTAATATGCTCACAATGACAACGGAAGCACGCTGATGTTTAGCAGGTTTATTGTTTGCCAAGTTCACCATCTTAGCTTAGCAAATTAGCATTCTAAAGTTGGCTTGCATTAAAAACAAAGTACAGCTGAGGCCGATGGGATGGTCATTAGTGTTGCAGGTATTTGGTCATAAACCAAAGTATGGGACAAATGACTTCATGATGGCGTCAGATAAAATTTAAAGGATCAACATAGTTATCACAATTTATCCTGATGGGAACATGAATGTGTGTAAAAAAGAATTCATGTAAATTCATACTTGCTGAGACAGTAGGATTCATCCTCTGGGCACCAGAATGTCTGTACAAAATGTCCTACCAATCTATCCAATCCATCTGTCAGGTTAAAGGTCCCATGGCATGAAAATTTCACTTTATGAGGGTTTTTAACATTAATATGAGTTCCCCCAGTCTGCCTATGATCCCCCAGTGGCTAGAAATTTTGATAGGTGTAAACTGAGCCCTGGGTATCCTGCTCTGCCTTTGAGAAAATGAAAGCTCAGATGGGCCGATCTGGAATCTTGCTCCTTATGAGGTCATAAGGGGAAAGGTTACCTCCCCTTTCTCTGCTTTGCCCACTCAGAGAATTTGTCCCACCTATGAGAGAGAGACATCATGGCTTTCAAACGAGCAAAGTGGCAGTTGGTCAAGGCCATACCCCCACCCTCCACCTTGCCCCCCCCTCTCCTCCTCAATAGCTACAGACACAGAAATGGCACAAACTAAAGAAAACTCATTGTGGGACTGGCTCTAGTGGCTGTAATTCTGCACCAAGGCTGAATTTCATGAAAGAGACTTCAGATACAGTATTAGGGAACCACTAAGGTCCCTTTAACAACTGTTAAAGGGACCTCCAACTGCCTGTTGGACCTTTAACAACATCAGGGGTCATGTTGACTGTATTTGTCAAGCCGATTTCACATATACAGTCAACACTTTTTTGCTTATACCCTACACCAAAGGCTGTGTTTCATATACAAACCTAGGAGGAAATGACCTCTAGTCTAAAGATAAGGATGGTTTTGGACTGCAGGGTTGAATTTGAAAGGACATTTCAGTATTGTTTACATCATTCAAACATGACAGACCCACAGACGAGGTGCAAGCCAATACTGTAGAGTGGACATTTTTGCTTGAGTGAAATGTAAAATGATATAAGATTTACTCAACTTTTTTGTGAATATTGACATATGAATTTAGACAACTATTTATTTTGTAATGGTATAGAGTGTTTTCTTTCTCCAAATTATGTATGAAATGAAGTAGCTGTTTCTTATTAAGTTCATTATTTTAGGATTTTTCAGGATAAATGTACTGATTCATCTTGGTTAGTTTTGGAGGGATGGAGGGAGGGCATTTTGCCATTATTTGATATTAGCTACAGTATTTTAGAGTTATCTATAGTTTTAGATAATTTCAAATAACTGGTATGAACATTTTCAGACATTCAGGCTAAAAAATGGTCCGATGGTTCTGCATAATGCAAATTTACATTTTGAAAAACTAAAACCAGCACACAAATTAGTTTTTTAAGGTTTATTTAAGTATCTGGTTATATCAAACTGCTTTGTAACTTATTATGACAAACCCATGTAACTACATCTTTACAGTACCAGTTCAAGTGTTATTGAAGCACATTCAGCTATGCTTCATTGATTCTTTTGCAGGGATGAATGGGGCCTCTCACAGAGCAGTCTAAGCAAACTCTCACTCTTGTCAAATTATTCTTCAGCATATCGTCTTTTCTGCTCACCCCTAAAGATTTTTCCAGACACAGTGGGCATACTTTCCTAACTTTCTTTTTAAATAACAGTCCTCATATTGTCAGCTCCAAATGGCTGCCAAAGTTTCTCAAAGGCTCCCCAAAGCAACAGACCCCCCCCCCGACTAGAAACAAACTGTGTGCAGCAGAGGATCTCTCCCCATCAGGGTCGAGCACAAAGAAATCCCCCTACCAGCCCTCCATCCATAACAAACTGTTTTTTCCAAGCTGTTACCACATGCAAGGTATTCCCACAAGCAGAGCATTTGGACCTGATTATCTGCAGGTCATTGACCACACTAAGCTGTCCAAACAGCCTTAACTGCTTCTGTCTCAACCCACTGCCTAACCTTTTATTATTGCTCTCCAGCCTCGACCACATTCCTGCTTTCCAACCTGCATCATTTTAATATCTAATCGCAACAGAACAAGTGAGCACATGCCTGAAAGTGTTGGCCAGTTTTCAATAGCATACACTAAATGCTCCTGAAGGCCTCTTTATAAGGGTGTGAATGGAGGGATGGGCATGATTCTTCAGGCTAGAGAGCTGAATAGTGTTTTCTTTACATCGTCTCCTGCAGAAAATCTGGTTGACATCCTTACTATGCTGCCATATTTTCATGCAAGCATTTCAACGCAGCACAGTAATCAGAAAAGCAGCATAATTAATAACATACGAGAGGAAATGAAGTTCAAAGAGTCTACAACCATGCTAGCTGCCATCCAAGCACAGCAGTGCTTTAGCTAAATGCTAGTGTCAACATGCTCCAAATAGCAATGCTAACATCGTGACATGTAATGTTTATCATATTTACCATCTTATTTTAGCGCAATAGCATAGTAACCATTTGTTAAGCGACCTTGGGTACCGTGAAAGGCGCAATATAAGTCCAAGTTATTATTATTATTATTTGTTCATAAAGAAATAAATGGTTGTGGATGACATGTTAGCCACACTAGCAGATCTATGACTTTGCACATTGGTGTTTTGAGCAAAATGCTAACATCAACATGCTCACAGTGCCAATGTTAACATTCCGATGTTTCCCAGTTTAATGTTTACCATTACAATCTTAGTTTAGCGTGTGTTATCATGCTAACATTTGCTTATTTGACATAAACACTATGTAGCCTACAGCTGAGGCTGATGGGAATGTCATTAGTTGTATAGGTATTTGGTCATAAACCAAAGTATTGGACAGATTCAAATTTTAAATCTAATCATGATGCTATATGGGAAGAGAAAGGGATCCCCAAACTGATTAAGATTCATCCTGTGGTGGACATGAATGTGTGCACCAAATTTCATGGAACATCTATCAAACAGTTGTTGAGGCATTTTACCTAAAAGCACAAATATAAACCTCATTTTGGTGCTAAAGGAAAAGTCAGAGGGATTCATCGTCTGGGAGCCATGAATGTCTGTACAAAAGTTGGTGCCAATGCATTCTGGTAGATGTTGCTGGCGGAGCTAGAGGAAAAGTCAAGCATTCATCGAAGTCACCAGGATTGATCTTCTAGGGACCATGAAAGTCTAAACAAAAATGTCATGGCAATCCATCCTATAGTTAAGTTATTTCAGTCTGGACCAAAGTGGTGGACCAGCCAACTGACAAACCGAGCTAAAACTTGTAAAACAGCGGAATTACTAACAACTCCATGTGAGAACATGAGCTAATAGAATAAAGAAGCACTGCTGGATCAGCTGTGAGAAAACAACAAACATTCAAATCAATCCCATAAGGAATGTTTTTCTGAGGGTGTGTAGACATTGTGAACAGTGGGAGCACATTCAAACTGAGTGGAGTATCAGAAAGAAAATAACCATATCGGCTGGTCAGTAATAGATTGTGTCTGCATGAGTCCTCTTCCCTCAGGCCAATATTCCAGCTCCTCCAGGGACACGGTTCCTGTTTCTCTCAGCATAACTGTCACGAGAGCCAGCTAGCAAGGATTCTACACTTGCATAAAGATTATGGTGTTGTTAATATGATGCTGGCGACGGGCCAATTACATTTTCTTAATTCGTCCCACAGCTGTCCCCACCAGACGAGTTGGTCAGCAAGTACGGCATCTCTTAATACAAGGTCTAGCCTTCAATGAAAATTATGATATCCAGAGTTAAAAGATGATCTGAGGAAGGTTTGATTAAAAAAAAAAATGACTGTACTTTGGAGTTGTGACTCTCAGCAGCATCATCTGATTTGAGAACATTACAACAGTAACACAAGTTACTGCCAATGTTGTTTTTTTTTGGACGGCACACAGTTAAACATGAACAGCAACAATTAAACAATGCAGCTTCTTTCTATTCATCTGAAAATAAGCAACACTCAGTTTTCTCATTCTCTTTTATAATGAATTCATTAATTTAGTTGTAATATGCAAGCTTTGACCACACAGTCAGGAGTCCATAAACACAGCAAAAAGGTAATTGTTGTGTGCAGCTAACAGATTGATTCTAATCAGCTACTGCAACTTTAATATCTGGATTGTGACTTTTAGCTTTTACGTACGTTTGAAGAACAAAGGATAATTTTCTGATCAAAACATAAATTAAGAACATAGATTACCTATTAAACCTGAATTACAGCTTAAATCTGGCATCCAACTTTCTTTTGGATGGTTTATTTCATGATGATTTAAATATTCTGGTGTATGAATGATAAAGAAATTTATTATTTTGATGTTTAAAGTATGCTAACTTTTGACTCGCGTCTATAAAAGAAGGCAATGGATGATTTAGTATTCATTCTGTATGTCCAGAATTAGAATTACAGAGTACATGATTTGTCAACGATTTGTGAATTTAGCTGAAGTCATGAAGGTCTTCATGATTCTACATATATATGTATATTTGGGGTCAATTAGACCCCAGAAAGGTTTAAATCCCTGTCAAACCACTTATGAACAAACTCCAATAACAGACATTCAGATGGACCTATTTGTGATTTTGGATGAGTAGTCTACTTCCTTACTTGGGGGTGTAGCATGGGCCAATGAAGAACCCATTACATTTTGGAGCGGATCCAAATCACGGGGCGGCTACACAAACTCTTTTTTTCACTTTCAATAACATTGTGAAATAGGGCATTTGTGCTGCATTAACGTGGTGTCGGAGTAATTGGGTAAAGGAGGAGGAAAATTCACATGAACGCCCCCTCAAGTCAGAACGTTAACATCGCGTGATAGTGGATGCCTGGGCCGAGGTCTCTTTGAGTATCTGAGTGCCCTTCTAGTTTTATAAGGATTTCTGGTGTTTTGCAAGCCCAAACGCATTGAGTCCTGGATTTGTTTGTGCAAATCCTGTTTGTTCTCACATTGCTGTGTTACACAGTGCCACAGAGCTTCAAAGTTAACAGCACTGCCATCAACCTCGGACTCTTTCTGAAACCAAATCCTTAAACCCCCACAGAGGACATCTGTGGCAGCAGATATATTTATACATGTGTACACTTGTCTGATTCAAACAGAAATTATCTCAGAATTAACAAACCTAAGGTTCACAGGAACCTTTACCTATAGAAAAAGGCTATGTGTGGGAGATCTTTAAACAAACAAGAAAAACTAGTCCCGTGACACAAAACCTTTGAACTCACTTCATTCCACTTTTGGTAATGACAGAAGTATGTGGTGTTTTTCATCTGAGGTAGAATAAGTAAGGATTAAAAAGATGCCAAGACTTGGTGGGTTGAAGGCCACCTGACTGATTTATGACGACATATGGCGGTAAGGGGTCGGGTGGTGGATGACCTCACTGGCTTCATTATTCAGTATATGCAGGGGACTCAAATATAGAGTTGAGTTGCGTATTACATTTTCAGGCACAGAGAGTTCATAACTCAAACGTCAGTAATGCTTAAACAAGTGTGTGCATAGTGTCAGAGTTTCAACATAGTCTGCTGTGTCAATGCCATGGTCTGGTTCCCTGCACACACACTGCTGTGAAAAGATGAAAAATCAGGGAATTAAATGTTCAAGTAATACAATTTTGGAGCAGGATTTTAGTTTTTCGAATGCCAAATTAAATAGTGGTGATATGTTACAAAAACAGAAATAGGTTATCAGCTATCGTAAAGTTATTTTGATTTTAAAAAGTGATTACTTGTTGGATTTATTTAGAAGCTTTGTGGGGGGGGGGGGGTACTGTGTGCTGTATTTTATTGTGAAATCATGGATACATTCACTGTACTGCATGTATTCTCATATTTTTTTATTTTATGAACTTTAATGAAAGTTTTCAATTCTTGATGTCATGCTGTTGACTTGATATTGTAAACCTGCCAAAGACATTTAAAACGATGTTATACTATTGTTGGCTGCAGGCACAGTTTACATTTGTATGGTATAAATAGGTGAAAACAGTGGTCCAGATTTCCAGACATCCAGTGTCTCTTTCGAGATTCTGACAACAGGTGCTCTGTCTTTGCTCGGCAGGTGCCTATTTTGGTGAGAGGTGTGACCGTGAGCTGAGAGGGCATGTGTGAAGGGACAGCAGCCTATCAGTGTTGAACTGAGAACCAGAGTTGGCTGCGGAATGGTGAGGAGTCTGAATCACAGCATAGTGCGTGAGAGCTCTTCATAAACATATGATCACTTCAACTACACCCACACACACTGTCCATTCTTAGTTCTGGTTGATGAATCATTATCTGCTGATTACTTGCAAACTATTAGACATGTGTCTTATACTGTTTTCGCTTATAAAATCCACTTTATTGCTTGATTTTTTACCCTGGGGATACAACCAAGCACCTAGCTCACAAGCACATAACCCGACAGTACATACAATGCTGAATAAGCAAATAGTCTCACAAGTAGTCAGTAGCTATAGCAAAGAAAGTATCCTTTCATGTATTTTAAAATGATGAAACACTAGTATAGGCTACTTAAATAACTATTATAGGAATTGTAGGCTATTGATAACACAAAACATACAAAATACCATGATAAAAGCCTCTTTATCTACTAAAATACAACAGATATCACTATATCTCCCTCCTGAAATGTTACGTATATGAAAACATTGCTATTACTAAGTATGATTAAAATCACTGTACACTTAAATGAAGTTCATAATAAGAACGACACGGGATACTGAGGTGATACGACATGACAAAAAACACTGCCCTCTATCCACATATTTAAGTCCTTACAGTAACATTGTGGTGTTTTTATCTCAGGCTGGAGCAGATCATAGTTAACTTTGTGTCAACAGTTTGGATGTTTACTTACCGAGCCTTCTGATGGGGTCCATCGTCTTCTCGGCCCCTTTCCTCCTCCGCTCTCTGGGACTGGTGGCCGGTGACTTACCGCTGCCTAACATTATTACAACTCCAGTGAAAATGACTGTAGGCTACAACTTTACTTGCGGCTCGCTCTACGAAATAGTAATGTTTAAGGAGACAGGTGTATTCCCGCAAGCGCAGATTTGTGCTGTCTCTGAGAGGCCTCCGAGCAGAGACAGAGACACTTGTGTAAAGTCCCTCCCCGGCGCTGCTCCCCATGCCTTTGCGTAATATTACTCCAAACGTGGCGCACACCTAACACACTACCTCCTCCTCCTGTCCCAACAAACACCGATGAACTGAATTGCATGAACCAGAGGAGGTTCAAGTCCCTGCACAGGACTACATTTACTCAAGGAGCCTATTGTACCTAGACTACTTAAGCAGGCAACAATATTGAGATATTGTACTTTATTCGAGTATTTCCATTATCTGTGACTTTAAACTTCTACTCCACTACATTTCAGAGGGAAATATTGTACTTTTTATACATACTTACAATACATTTATTTGATAACTTTAGTTACCTTGCAGATTCAGATTTATAACAAAATATAGTTTAATCAACAAATAGGCCTACATTTGGATGTATTAGGCTACTATAGGTTAAGACTTTATTGATCCTTGGTGGCTAAATTCACAAGCTTCCCAGCCGCATATTAAGTCATTAAAATAAGCCACACCTAATACATCAGTAATTGAAATACAATAATATAACCTACATTATTCAAAAATTGGCCATTCTGCATACTTTTTGTACTTATAGTAACCTATATGTTAATGCAAATACTTATGTAGTTTTACTTAAGTAGGCTAATATTTTGAATACAGGGCTTTTCTACACTGAGGTTACTACTTTCACTTAAAACTATCTGAGTAGGTTACTTATTCCACCACTGCAGAAGTTCAAGAGGTTAGCACAGCAAAAATAATGCTTCGTTTATTCTTCCCATTGTAAAGATAAAAAACACATGAACTTTGTGTATTAACCTTTAACGTGTTTACCTAACTATTCAAACCTAAATATCTACACAATTTAAGCTTTAAATACACGTCTTTAAGGGGAAAGAAAATAATTAAAACGTGTTCAAATATGATATATGATATGTACTTACCTGTGTATGGATGGTTGCCATTGCCTGAAGGTCATAGTTTGCCTTCTTTTTTGTATGCCATAGCATCTCTCGTCATGTAACTTTTTTAACTTTCAAAGTTCTGGGTAATTGGAGGGGAAAAAGACAAATTTGAATATCATAAAACATGTTTCCAGGGGAGGATGTGTCAGAGTAAACAGTAACAGTCACTCAAAGCATAGAAATATTCCCTATTAAATTCTTTATAGCAATCAGTTAGAGGGCAGTGCCCTCTGTTGGTCGTAACAGGAAACTGCAGAGCTCTCATCAACAACAACAACAATCAATTCTGTTCAAGTCAAATTCATATTCCACAGCCAGATGTATCAACATAGATCTAAAGGGTGAATGTGCTGTATAAAAAAGAAAAGCTAGACTTGAGTCATTTTTGTGAGTGGATAGAGATGTGCCTAGTACCAGAGCAGTAGCTGGAAACTTAATTAAGTCTTTGTAATGGAGTTATAACAGAGAGCAGAGAGGGGCAGAGAGGGGCAGAGCTAAGCTGGGCGGTCTGAAACTAGGCCTGTCAGGAAGAGCATAAAATGTGATTTCCCCTGATCCGGAGCCATCCACGAGCTCTCTCTCTCTCTCATACACACACACACACACACACACACACATCAACAAGCAGGTTTGGTGGGGTGGTTGGGGGTGGTGGAAGGCACTTAAGTAACATGTTTCACTCAGTCATTTAATGCAGCTGATGTATCCAGTAATTGTCAATATTTGTCACACTTTTGCAAAAAAAAAAAAAACACCAATCTGTACCTGCTGTCTTCATGAAAATCTAAAAAACCCAGCCCTCTTGTGCTCAGATGGACATCACCCATTGCTTAGATTTACACTGCAAGGCCATGCATAGGCCTATAACAATTTCTATCATTCATCTACTGTCAATTGCAGCAACAACCTTGTTAGACAGGGTGAGAGATTAAGTCATGTTTGCTAATCCTCACAAGCTGTGATCTCTGCAGGAGAAGCTCTGGCTCTATAGCTGCACCGCTCCTTGATTTGAGAATATGGGCACCCTTGGTATGATTTCTCAACCTCCATGGTTGTTAGGTTTCATATTAACTGGAACGTAGCCTATAACGTCTTCCTCAAAGGATTCCCTGCTCAACTTGCTTATTTGCCAGAGCTGAAACTCTGTCTGATTATATTAGTAGAAACAGTGGGCCTGTGTTGGTTGTAGCCATTGGGTTTTCACTCTTTAAAAGCAGTATTAGTAGACACCCACCATAAGAGGTTGAAGACTAAAGAACCCATTTCTTCCATTAATACAAGTGAATTGTTTTGTGGAAACTGAGGAAACCGATGTGTGTATACATGGTATAGTGACACATGCACAGTTAAAGATGAAGTCAGTGTATTGACTAACATTCAATACAGTATGTATGTGAAGAATGTGCAATAAAACAGAATACAAAACCAATATTAAGATATTTGTTGCCATTTTTTTTTAATCAAACAATAATTAATTTTAAGTTTCTTTTACACAAACCGCCAATAGCTATTAAGAAAGGTTATGAAAATTGTAAGAGTAGATTGTTAGTTTAGCGTGTACACCCCAACTAGAGCTTGCTAACCATTAGTAAACTAAAGGAGAGATAGTACTGCCTTGCAAGATCAGGGACCGTCTACTTCCTGAAACTAAACTATTTCATCGAGGGTTCCAATTCTCGGATTAATACGAAAAGCGCTGTTTTTCAATCTGTTTATATATTTTTTACAGGCTGTGGTCTATATCGATCCGACAGAATGTTATAATTCAAATGTTGAAATCTTTCGTGATCTGTAGTTAGAAACCCACACGAGAAAGATTACGGTCCAGCAATTACGCTGACCCACTTTAAACACATTGGCCTAGCTAGTTAGCAGATGGCTAACGCTAGTAATATCTGTAGCTAACTAACGCTAGAGGTACTGTTATTTGTTTACTTTGTAGCGTACTCGCTATAGCTCTATTGACAAAATGGATAATAAGGAAATATTTTGAATTAACTTAGCTAGCTAGCTTGGCTTAACGTTAATGTACCGTTACAGTGTGGCGTTTGTAGTTAACATTATATTGGTCCTGGCTATAAACTACTTGCTTTGTAATATCGTCGTGCTCCAACTATACGTTTATTTTGGTTGTAACATTAGTGCGTATGGCTTCACACTTTATGAATTAATGCAGTGTTTAGTTTGGGAGCGACACAACGTTAGCCAACTAGCTTATCCTTAGCTGTTAACACTACACAACAGTGTAACTCTAACACTGCATATCAGAACATGGGTTGCGCAGAAATACTCAAATGATCTACACCACTCCGTCCACTGGTTGCAGGATTATTGAGCAAGTGTAAGATCGCCTGACCCACCCTTAAACAACGAGGGGCTCGGAGCTGTGCTAGTTGCTGAATCTTGACAATAAATGTCGTTTGTTTACGCTGATATCAGAGTTCCCGAGACCCTGCTGCTCCACAACGTATCACTCCGCACAAAACACAGGATATTCATACTGAAACATTTAATGATCCAACTGGCACCGAAACGACGCGTTTTTAAGCCACTGATCATAAATAATAATTGGATTTTGAAAATGATCTGTATATACTTATTTTCTTGTGTGAACAGTCAAAACGGACTAGTTTCCGTTAGAGGTTGTCTTCATGTTGCTTCAAATACAGGAGGAGTTTCATTGTATTACTAGTTCGGCGTTAGACTGTGTGGTCAGCAACTAAAAACAAGCCCTATGGACTTACGTATATCATATGATAATTTGTTCCAGTTATAATATTATGTAATTCAAAAGTATTTAAATGAACTTGTATTTCGTAACTTGTATCAATGTCCCCTTCAATCGTAGATAGTAGCGCCCATAAAATGCCCGGACTGCTTTCTTGGTGTGGATTACGTACTTTGGATTGACTATTGGACTGCCCAATCAGAAAATACTTTAAGCTTAGCAACAGCAAAGTTACCCTCTTGTCCAATCAACAAAGAGAGGGGTGGGCTGCATCGTGCTCAAGATTCTACCATTTGATTGGTTAAAATGCTTGTCGGTTATGTTGAATTTGTGGACTATGTAGTTCGTTGAGGTGGACACCGACAGTGCTTCCCTGAAATTAAAACCCCATGTCCCACAATCCAACGGGCGTTACAAACAGCTGCATGCGCACGGCTGGAGGCGGAGCTGCTATATAAACACGAGCTCCCTCTTCTTGAGTAGCACACTGGACACTGTTGTTACGGTAAAACGTCGTCTCCGGTTCAACGCTAGCTCTGACAGCATCGAAACAGTTAATGGTAGGTAGCGACAGTTGCTCTGACAAACCCTTGGAGGAGTAACAAGTGTTTATGGTTCAGAAGTTTACTTTGAATTTGCGAGAGTTTGTTTTAAGACGTAAGAACTTATTTCTGATTTCGGCTCAATCTGGAATACGCATATTTTTTGTTTAAATTGAGTTTAACGAACTTTGAAGATAAGTTTTGAGAGCATGAACATGATCTAAAATCCGCTAAAGCGGAGCCATCAGAGCGGAACATCATGATGACAGAGCCAATGGAGCAGACCCATCACCTGAAAACTTCAGGCAGCCCATCAGGTGGGAGCAGTGGGGACGCGTTGGAGCATCTCCCAGCCAGAAGCCGTGGTGGACCAGAGAACGGCAACAGGGGGCGACAGAGAGACCAGAAGCGACAGCAGCGGGCGGATAACTGTGGGGGTATCAACACAGACAAGTTATGGCAAATGAAAGGCGAACAGAGGGAGGTGTGCCCTGGCTTCGCAGCCGGAAACGAGCTCATAAAGTGCCCGATTGCAAATCAGCCTCACCAGAAAGCCGATCATGCGGCGGGTGACGGTAATCCTATTGCACAGGGGAAAAACGGCGAAGACCGACCACTGCAGGAAACTTTAAACCAGGTGCAAGAGGATAGTCACATCGACTCCGACACTGGTTTCGATGCGCGTCTGGGCAAGAAGAGACACAGGCGCAGGACATCCAGGAAGAAGCGCAACTGGAAGCCTTATTGCCAACTTTCTTGGGATGAAAGGAAAGCCCTGGAAGAGAAAGAAACGGCCAGGGCTTCACGGGTGAGGGAGGAGATGTTCGCCAAAGGGCTCCCAGTGGCCCCCTATAACACCACCCAGTTCCTGATGGACGAGCACGACCGAGAGGAGCCCGACCTCAACACCGAGACCGGGGTCAGGCGGCCCTCGGGGGTCGGTAGCCGCATGGAGGACACGGGCAGCGAGGAGGACCTCTGCGACAACAACAACGAGGAGGAGGACAATGATGAAGGCAGCGGCGGAGGCAGCGACGGTATCGGGAGACCTGGGAACGCAGGTGGTGAGTTTCTTCAGAGAGACTTTTCCGAGACCTACGAGATGTACCATGTCGAGAGCCTGCAGAATATGACTAAGCAGGAGCTGGTCCAGGAGTACCTGGAGCTGGAGAAGTGCATGTCCCGGCTGGAGGAGGAGAACAACCGGCTGAGGCGCGCCGTGGAGCCCGGGGGTCTGACCGCGGAGAGCTCCCTGGTCCGACTCAGAGAGCTGGAGAGGGAACTGGAGAGACTGAGGGCCCAAAACACGGAGCTCCTTCTGCAGAACCAGCCGAGTAATGACAGGGGGCAAGTCGCTACCAATTAAAGGACACAATTCAAGTGGGGAAAAGCCCCCTTGCCCAAAGGTAAACATGGGACTGCTACTTTTTTTTTGTTTTGTTTTTTTTAAACAAATTGTTTGGTGTAATCAGTTTGTCATTTGGACAATGAGTCCTTGCATTGCAATGCAATACGTTTCTTTTCTATTTGGACTGTAAGGGTGTCCTGTTCAATTTTATTTTCAAGAAGAAATGTAAATATTTCAAAAGATTCTTTTTATAAAGAGAATGTATTTGACAACACGAGAAATTAGTTTTTTCCAGGGTCAACTAAGGTATCCATTGACATAATGTTCCGTTTTTCGAAATTTAAAAACAAACGTTTGTTGCATTTCCCCCCAAAAAATGAATAACAAATTACAGCTAATTGGATCAGCTTGTTAAGACTGTTTTGCAGAAGTAAATTCCAGAGTGAATATTTTAACAGTTGTGTGTAAGTTCAAATAAAATTTTGAAATTCTGCTGTCATGTGTTGTAAAGCCATCTCTAAAACACAGGAAGCGGTTCATAAAAGCTGCAGTGTGGAACTACTGTACGTGGCTCTTGTCAGCAATACAAATAATCACAAAGCGTTTCTTGTGGGGATCCTGAAATGGGCCAGGCAGACTACAGTAGGCTACACAGACTGTAGCCTAGCAGAAGGGGGGGGGGGATGGGATATGATGGACATGCTCTTTATGAAGGTTACCCCACTCTAATCTATTGAGGATATTCTGCAAGAATACATGCTAAATGGGTTTATTCCCATATTTATTCCACTCTTGAAACATTTTGTTCACAAGAGGAGTGCTGGTCATGTTATTAAATAGTAATTAAAGCTCTATTTATAAAATCGTACATTTCAGTAGATTCCCAGTTAACAGCTACTTTTCAGATTGCATAAATATTAAACTAAGTTCTTAAGTTATACAAAGCCTCGGTAGTTCAGATGAAGTTTCCTTGAGCAGAGGCAATCTGTGCCATTTGGCCTGGGGAGACAATCTGTAGCCTCTAGAGGGCGTCATTCAGCTTCTATTTTAAGTTATCTGCTGCTGTCAAACAATAAGCTTCATCCTCCCTGTAAAAATGCTGCAAAATCCTACGATGTCCAAATACAAACACACGTGTAAACATTATTTTTTTTTTTTAAACATAGTTCTGTTTATTTACATCATATAACCTTGCTTTAAAGCACACAGCCATGAGGGAAATGGTTTCAGGCGGACAACCTTTAAGTCCAGTCATTTTTCATATTAGTTATACTCCAAAGCAATTCCAAATGTACACAATACAATATGTTACATATTAAGATAGTATGTACAAAAAGATTTTAAAATACAACAATGAGACATTAGGTAAAAATCACATTTCAGACAACACAGATTTTTCCTTTTTGATGAAGTTATGGGCTGTTTGTTCATCTGTAAGAAATTGGATGTTGTCTGACATGACCTAATGCCGGTTTAGGGTAGGGCTTGTTAGGGGTACCATATTCACACACTGTGGATCACTAGGCAGAGAGATGAAAAGCAGCTGAGAGAATACTATGCCTCATCCCTCTTAGCAGCATCGGTAATAGCTGTTAATGCCTGTGTTAAAGGCAAAGAGAGTGCATAGACATGTCCTTGATTTGAAGTGTGCTATTTCTTTTTACATTTTTTTTTACAGCCTCTCAGTTAGACCGCTTGTATTAAACGTACACATCTTTGGGTCAGTGCCTTAGTTATACCATCAACCACAGGAGAGAAGGGCGGAGACCCAGAAACAACAAAAGGAAACGGAAAGATAAGAACCGACCATGGCACTGCAGAACACACACACATTCCAGAAATCAGGCACTTGTAGAACAAATCTTGAGGTAAGACAACTTATAACTGATACAACTTATCATTATTATTATTTTTCACCGGGTTATTTGGTCAGATGAAAACAAGTCTCATGACTTGAAGTTGCACCTCCTGTTTGTGTTCTTTTGTGAAGGGAAATCAAAACGAGAGATGATAACAATAGATTTATTCTGTATTTGTTTCCTCTGATGTACCATTTCCCCAGTCAGGGAGGATTTATTAGAGCCTGACCTTATGGAAAACTCCTCATGTAACCCCAAGGTAATAAACGTACAGACAGATGAACCCTCGGAGGGAATCTGATGAAAACACAAAGATCTGTTTGTATGCGCTACACAATATTTTTATAGTCTGTAAAACACTGTGATGCTTCTCTTTTACAAGAAGGAACATACTTCGTCTTGAGCACAATAAATATGAGCAGATCTGTGGAGGCATTGTCAGTAATCCCAGGCATGAATAACAAAACAAATGAGGTCAGCCATCACAGTGTGGTGCTGAGCTGCCTGCAAACTGCCCAATATAATAATTACCAGATTTCTTCTCTTGATGACTGTAGTTGCTAGATGGTTTGTGTACATGTTGATGCAACATTGTTGGATGTATAGTCACCAGAGAAACTTATTTATAAGATTATATCTTGTGAGATAAAGGTTTTCTGCACAGTGCTAAGAATCAGAGAGAAAGGCCATCTATGAGAAAATAAGGAACAGGTTTAGTCATGTTTATCTTGTCTCCTGTGAACAGGTACACCCAAGAGGTGAAATCACAATAAAAGTACTTTTTTTTACTTTAATACAAAATATATATAATATATATATTGAATATAAAACAAAAAAAGAATATATTAAGGGAAACATTTCAAGTAACATCTTGAAAGAAATAACTGTGCACTTGTACGCACTTTTGTAAACCATAAAAAAGGAACTAAAAAAGTAAAAACAAATATGATAACATAATATTTATATATACAAGGTTAACTTAACAAGGCTTTGTACAAATGTTACAAAATTTGCTCAACACAAACACCTGCACGCTCAGACATGATCACAAATATTGTTGCGCAAACACACACAAACATTATTAACAAGTAGAGAGAGACGACGTATGTATTCTGTGTGTTTGTAACCTACTGTGTCTATTGTAGAGTATTACAGTGTCTGTGGTCTGAAGAGGAACAGATTAGGAAGACTGATATGAAAAATCAGTGGAGATCCCTTGACATGGTTTTAAACTGACCAATAGCTTCTGTGTGTGAGGCTGACTGTCTCTTCTGGCTCACTGAAGTAGGTTTTTTAATAGTTACCGTTAAACCCTACTTTATTAAGAAGCACCAATCTCTCCAGAACCAGAGGGACGTTGCATTTTAGCATTCGTCTCTGGTCCCTTGACAGGATTAAACCCTTTACTTTATGTTGTCTGTGAGCAGGAACGTAGAGATGGGAACGATGCTCTGTTATTACTCAAATGAGAATTCTTGGCTGTGACATTGATTGTGATGAGGTCTGTTTGTGTCTCTGTCCTGTTTCTGTATTATTTCTATAAAAGCACACATATAGGAAAAGAAAAAAACAAAAGCTTTGGCAACAATGGATTGCTCCTTGCCATGCAAATGGAGCTTATCCAAAAGAAAAGGGTGGGCTGCTCTCAAAGACCTGTTCATAGGTACACTGTGTTGCACCTGGCAACTAACCACGGCCCTGTTTACACTGCTGCCGGTCTACTGACCTGCAGGGAGTCAGCGGCTCAGCATGGGCCCCCCCTACAGGAGCCTCTTTTCCTTGGAGTGAAGTGTGGGGTCAGCTGGCAGGGCTCACAGGTACTGGTGGAATCGGGAGGTGGGTGCTTGACGTGTAGCCGGTCCTTGGTCGAGCCCGTCTGCATCCCGAGGCAGCCCTGGTGTTTTGACCTGGTTTTGAGTGTTAGAGGACAGGGGGAACTCACTGACAGTCAGTGGGGGTCTCTTCTCAGAGATCTCAGTTGGAGAGGCCACCACGGTGTGTCTGCGCCAGGCCCGTCTCTTCCGCCGTGTTTCTGGTGACAGTGGTTTTCGCAGTCCTACAATGCGCAGGTCGTCGGCCGAGCCCATCAGACGAGCGCGGACCTGCTCTGCCAGAGACCTGCCACCGGGGCCGGTCGGGGTGAAGGAGGCGGCCTCACTGGGTGGCAGGGAGGGCTTGGTCCGGGCCAGGCGCAGGCTCTCCTGGCTGCTGGCTGAGGAGGGGTTGTTTCTGGAAGTGTCCCTCTTCACTCTGGGTGCACCATCTGACCCAGAACCAGCCCCGGCGGCCTCAGCTGTGGCCCCAGACAGCTCTAACAGGTCCAGGGAGCGAGCCTTGCCCTTCTCCGACTTCAGCTTCTTCCTGGCCAGAGTGTCGCACTGGATCAGCTTGTGCGAGTTAAAGGAAGGCCGCGAATGCAGTCTGTGAGTGGTAGAGGACGAGGAGAAGGAGGACGACGAGGGTGTGGTGGACCGCGCCCCTCCTTCACTCCTGTCCGCAGAGTCCGGTGTGGGTGTGAGCGCTGTGGGCGGGGCGAGCAGGTTTGTGGGTGAGAGAACGGGGGGTTTGTAGTGTGTGTAGAGGAAACTTCGCGGGGCCGCTGCCGGTTGTGTGTTCACAGGTACTGTCTGGTGTTTATCAGGTCTCTCCTGGGTGAGGGAGCGTGAGGCAAAGCCGCTCTCATTGTCCGTCTCGCTCACCAGCTCGCTGTGCTCGTCATCAGCATCATCCCCCCTCCCCTCGGACCCCAGGCTACGCCCTAACGTGGAGAGGGTGGAGTAACCAGAAACAATAGAGCGAGCATCCTCTGTAGCTCTCCACGGCGGCCCCTTCACCTCCGCCCGCGCCTCCTCCTCGTGCAACAACATGGCTGCCTGCCTTCCTCCTGCCTCCTCTTCCTCTTTACAGCGCAGCCGACTGGGAATAACCGCCAACACCTCCACTTCTACCTCCTCTTTCGCTCCACTTTCTACAACTTCCTCGTCTTCCTCCTCCTCTTCTTCTTCTTCTTCATCGTCGTCCTCTCCCTCTGCTCGAGGAGCAGTGTCTCCTACAGGCGACTCTGCCTCCTCTTCCTCCTCTGCCCCTAAATGTCCAGCTTTGATTGGCTCGTGCTCTGAGTCGTCGTCGGTGCTGCTGCCCACCCGGCGGCCGTTATGGCGCTTCCTGCGTTTGCGGCCCGTAACAGCTGACATGATGGACAGAGTCAGGAAGTCCTTGGGTGTGAGGTCTCTCTTTGATCCCCACGACCCCTAAAAATGGAGAAAAGAATTACTGTGACACTGTCATACATACATTTTACATGACATGCTTTCTATTTTAGTATATGTTGAACTACTGCTGTCTGACAATATCTGTGTGTATGGGTGGTATAAGAACAACCAGAGTAACCTTGTACCATGGAAAGAGATGTTACCTTTGATTTAGCTGAGTCACTGTTGGTTGAGTCTGGGGAAAAGAGAGTAAAAACATCAGTGGGTCAGAACCATTGAAGTTAACAAAAGGCCAGAACAGTCATGGTGGAGGACACAGAGGCAGTTGGTGTGATCATCAGTTGGTTTTTTTTAAAAGGGAAAATCCACAATAAATCAGACAAACTGCTACTGCAGGTTGCACTTCGCTCTACATTTTAAACTTTGATGTCACAGCGGGTGTTTTCCATCAGCTGTAAAGGGGAAAACCCCAGCAGTGATATCAGATTGAGCACAACAAGAAAAAGAAAAGAAAAAAGAAATATTAATTACAACAGAAATTCCTCTACTCAACGTCCTCTGTGCCCTCGGACCTCGACGGACCTCAGCACAAAGACACTGATTTACACATGTGAAGGAGAAACAATGATTGGAGGAAGCAGGGTTTGGTGTTGGAGGCAATAGGAAAACGCAGCACACACAGATGACATCACCGAAAACACTGTTGACATCAATCAGTGAAGGAAGCGTTGAGAGGCGTGAAATAGTTTATCAAAAGAAACACATTCCCTCACATACACACCGATGCGGGATAAAAGTTAAGTTTTTGTCTTTCACAAAGCGTATGAATCAAAATCTTTGGAGTTTAAATGGCTCAAGATGGAAATGTTTCTCATGCAACAACAACAGTAAAAATATAAATCCAGTTTATTTTGTGTGCTGTTTCAGATGGTGGCTTTGCAGTGTGGCAAACTGTCACCCTTTATCTGTGGTCTTCATATCCTACATACACCACCATTAAAGCAACACCAAAGCACTTTTCCTCTTCGGTCCCCCTACAGGTTGGAAGCGGAATTGTTCATTACCGTTCTCATTCAAACTACAGATCCGCTACCCGATCTGGCAAACTTGCATAGTGCGGTTTTAGCCGATAGAGGGCCGCAAAGCGAATGCAGAAGTGCTGTTCACCCTGTTACGAGTTGATGAACAACTGAAACGATTTTGGAAACATAATTTTAAGGTACAAAAGAATCTTTGGTGTTGCTTTAAAGCTCCAGTAGAAGCTCTTAGTTTCCCCAAAAACGCAGCTTAGATCATAATTCACTAGTGTTGTTGATGTTATGCTCCCTCCCACTCAGCCTTTCAGAGTAAAATCATAAATAAATCAACATACCAATCAGATTTTGGTACACTATAGGGTCAGCTAGGGGAAAAAAGACATATTGGTATATTGGCTCAATTAAGAAATGTTTTGGGAAACTTATTTTGGGAAGTTCACCAGTGATAGAAAAACCGAGGAGGAGGGGTGAAGGTTTGGGCCATTACTGAGCCTCACACAAATAAATCAGATTAAAAGAAATGCATCTCTGATGTCATTGGGACTCTGAAATGGCGCAACCTAGAGTCCCTTTGGTGCTAAGAGTGGGGTTAGGAGCCTGATGATTGACTGAAATTGCCCGCAGGATGAGTGGAGCGCAGTGCTCGACAACAAGACCACTAGTGAGGGAGTTGTCTCTCAGTGACAGACCACAGTTTACTCTTAGAGAGCATCCAGTCAGCCGTTAATTCATTAGTCAGACTTGGGCGACACTGAAGTGACATGTTCTTACTGAGACCTCCATCTGACACTGAGAGGGAGACGCCGACTTTAAGGAGGGTAATGGAGACCATGGAGACACAAACCATCACCAACACTAACAGTCTCGCTCTCGCCCACACAAACACACATTATTTCACTTTTGCAATATGATCGGTCACACACACACACACACACACACACACACACACACACACACACACAGCCAGGGGAGTTCCCATCCTACCGCAGTGGCTGCTCCACAGGCTCAGCTAAGAGAAGGAAATGCAGAAATGTACAGAGAAAGTGAAAGATGAGCAACATTAAGGGAAAAAAGAGGTCAGAGAGGAGAGAAGTGTAGACACGCTATCAAACACAGAAACACTCCGAGTGCTAACGGATGCAAGACTTTCATTTCTTATGCTGCGTTCCAGTTCTGTTGGAAAGGAGGGAATTCTGGCTTTAAACTGGGACAAACTTCCAAGGAAGAATCTCAATCAATCGAGAAATCTGACGTCATGCCAACATATCAACTTGAGATAATTATTTTTAACCTGTTTTAAAAGAGCTTCATCTTACGTAGTTTAGTTTTAGAGATTCTTCTAATTTCCATTGGAACAGGATTCATTTATACTAATTAAGACTCAATTCTGAGCTGTTTTTTTCCCCTCAGTCCACTGGAGCACACAAATTGTAATTATGACACACTAGTGGGGAATTTCCTACTTTCAGCTTTAAATGGAAAGCAACATTAATTTTGGGTTGCCGCTTACAGCTTCCCGATTTGCTATTGGTCGGCTTGGTCAAAGCTAGCAGCGATTGGCTAAGAGCAGTGCGCAGCGTGCTCACCTGACGCCTCCCCGAGCAGAGCGGTCCTGCCGATGTTGGACAGCAGGTGGTCGATGTTGGGGGCGGGCTGCACGTCCTCCGTGTCCACCGGCGTCTGGATGGAAGAGACACAAAACCAACATTCAATCACACAACAAAAGACTGTGCTTTACTGTGACTTTAGATGCATTAAAAACTATCTGTGCTCTTACTCACAAAGATAAAACCACAGGAACAAATTCAAAGTCACTTTATGTGTCACCTTGCAAACAACATAGTGACTTACTGGTTTTAAGAAACAGCAGAAATGTCTACAAAAGTCATTAAATCTCAGATTCAAGACTTATTTTTCTTTAAACTTGAAAAAAATATCCATAATTGAAGGTGTTTCAAGAAGAGTTTTTCTTCTTTCAGGGACTTTCTTGGAATTATTGTCACCATCTTTATACAAGACAAAATAATTTGCTGCACTAGAATCCATAAAATTATTATTATTGTGTTTATGGTTTTATATACAACTTCTTGAGTTACTTGTAGTTTGAAAAAGGTAAAGCAATCCCCCCCCCCCAACCAAGTTGGTTATTTCACACCAACTTGAAAAGACTCCCACACATACTGCACGCTACTTCCAGGTTTTCAGAGCTACTATACATCCTCAACTGCATCTTTAAATGATGGTCCTTGTAGTACATTATGATTTTCAATGTGTAAGTATAAATAAACAGTACAGGAAACATACCTTTTCATCCTTGTCTTGCCCTTCAGTGAAAAACCAGTTGCACTACAAGAACGACAAGTAAGAAATATTTAGCATGAAAATGATTATGAGTAGTTTGTGTGTGTGTGTGTGTGTGTTGTGTTGTGTTGTGTTGTATCTCTCACATGCTGGATGAGGGTCTCAACTATCTTGTAGCGGTCAGGCATGTGTGTGACCATATCTTTCATGTTGTCCTCTGACGTCCGAACCAGTGTCGGCCCAAACACCAGAGCCAGGTTACGGGGCTCCATCTACACAAAGACAATAGACATTAACCCGGAGGACATCCCAGTTATACATTTTGATTACATTTACATACTCTTGTTCACCCACTTTGTTTTTATCTGCGCTGTCGGCCACAGTCTTCAGGTGAACAACCAGGAACTTCAGAGTGTGGTAATAATAATCTGGGAGGTCTCGGATCTGCCAAAGAGAAACAAGAGGAATAACAATACTGATAAACCTGCTGAACCTGCCAAACTTCTTCCACACACACACACACACACACACACACACACACAAAATAGCTAAATGATCCTGTTCAAAATATGAAAATATACGTACCAGTTTCTTCATGGTTTTTAGTCTGTCTGATGCACTCTCCATCCGATTGGCGTCGATGAAGTCATTGTACTTGTCTGTAAAGATATTACAAATATTAAAATACATGTAATGGTTGGATGTGAATGCATGGCAGCGTGAGGTGTGTGTGGATGGCTTGTCGCGACATGTTTGAACTCACCGTTGGTGAAAAGTGGCTCTGGAAGTTTCCTGAAGAAGGATTTGAGTAAACTGCTGACAACATTGAGGTCTTGCCACTTCTGTGGACCACAAAAGAAACAGAGAGGAGTCAGCGGCCGTCACATTTTACCATTTGCTGTTGTTTTGCTGAGTAAAGTCGAATGATAAACGTTTTCTTCCCCATCAACCCGGATCATTTTTCTCTCTGAAGTGGCCGTTCTTTAGGTAAAGGCACAGGTGTATTTGTTGTTCCTCACCTCCTCTGCAGGGTTGATGTCGACGCCCTTGTTAAGCTGATCCTGAAGCATCGACACCATGGCGTTGTTCCCGGGGACTCTGTAGATTCCCGTGTACTCCAGACCCATGTCCTCTACCAGACCGCAGCAGATCTCCACGATCAACGGGATGAACTGAGATGGACACAGACAGAGTTTATTAAACATATAAAACCTTCAGTAGTGGTACTTTTATTGCATTCAGGTATGACAGATGATATTGAGGCTTACCTTGTTATTTACACCTGGCTGACAATCCTCCAACCTCACACCGAAAGCTTTAGGCCCGGCCTTTTTTGTCTTCTTCATGATGTTGATTCCCCACGGAGACTTTGGAGGGCTGCTCTCATCTAAAGAAAAAAAAAAAAACTTCAGACTTCCCTGCTTGACACAGAGCCTCAGTATTTGCATCCTGGTTTACCCGGTCCTCATATTAAAAGGCTCTCATTAAGGCAGTTAAATATTCTTAAATCTGAAGATATATTACTCAAAAGGATTGCTTATACAGTGCTCAGCATAAGTGAATACACCCATGCTAAATTTGACTAAAAAGAGGAATAAAAAAAATAATCTTTTGGAAAAAAATCCAACCTTTAAGGACACCAATTTTCTTTATGAATGAATAATGTATCGTGAATAAATAAATGTTCTTCCTTAAAATACAGGGGGCATAAGTAAGTACACCACTATGTTAAATTCCCATAGAGGCAGGCAGATTTTTATTTTTAAAGGCCAGTTATTTCATGGATCCAGGATACTATGCATCCTGATAAAGTTCCCTTGGCCTTTGGAATTAAAATAGCCCTCACATCATCACATACCCTTCACCATACCTAGAGATTGGCATGGGGTACTTTCCATAAAATCATCTCTCAATGCAAATCAAACCAGCTATTAGGCTAACCGACATAAAAACATGCCAATCTCTAGGTATGGTGAAGGGCATAGGCGTCGATTTCGGTGGGGACGGTGGGTACGGTGGGGACGGTGGGTACGGTGGGTACGCGTACCTACCAGATTTCGTCATGAGTCATTTTGTACCCACCACTTTTTTTTAAAATCTCGAGCTCAATTTAGTTTAAAAAAAAAGTCCATAACACATATAATTCTTGAGCGACAGATGCCAAAAAATCCACAACAATCTCTATCCCCACAGGGCAGGCACAGACACAGCCGCTCTTCTGCTGCGCTGGCTGTACGCTTCTTTGTTCACAACACTGCCTGTCGGGACATTCTGCTTAACGTGAAAAAAAGCTTAACGCGGTTTAATGTACCTAAACAACGATCAATGATCACCAAATTTATCATGGCCATATCTTGTAATGAACACTTAAGCCTGTCAAAAGAACTAAACCGAAATCCGACGATTATATAAGTTATCTCACATTAGCGTTGTCTTCTTCATTGGCGCCTATGGCGAGGAAAAAGCTTGTACCTAAACAATGATCAATGATTACCAAATTTCTCTCTCATATTGCTCCTCATAACCACTGAAAAGTGTTGTTTAGGTACATTAAACCACGTTATGACTTATAAACCCCATGAGAACCGTGGGGAGTCAACCCACAGCCGCTCCGCTGCCCTGCTGAAAATGTGAAGCAGAAACGCTTAATGTCAGATAACTTCCATAATAATTGGACTTTGGGTTAGATTTTTTTGACAGTTTTCAGTGGTTATGAGGAGCAATATGAGAGAGAAATTTGGTAATCATTGATCATTGTTTACGTACATTAAACCACGTTTTTATTCATTAGTAAGCTACAGGACAGCGTCTTTCAAAACATGACTTGCGTGAAAGAGAAAAAAAAAATGAATGCGTAATTGTACCCAGCACTTCTGGAAATGTACTATACGAATGCGTCTCCGTCCCCAGCACATTTCAAACCAAACTGACGCCCATGGTGAAGGGTATGTGATGATTCTATCACATTCTATTTTAATTCCAAAGGCCAAGGGAACTTTATCAGGATGCATAGTATTCTGGATACTATGCATCCTGATAAAGAGATGATTTTATGGAAAGTACCCCATGCCAGTCTCTAGGTATGGTGAAGGGTATGTGATGATGTGGGGCTATTTTAATTCCAAAGGCCAAGGCCAACTTTATCAGGATGCATAGTATCCTGGATTCATTAAATAACTGGCCTTTAAAAATGAAAATCTGCCTGCCTCTATGGGAATTTACTCTATGGGTGTACTCACTTATTCTCCCTGTATTTTAAGGAAGAACATTTATTTATTTACGATACATTATTCATTCACAAAGAAAATTGGTGTCCTTAAAGGTTGGATTTTTCCTCATTTTTTGAATTCAAAGTTCAATTTCCAAAAGATGATTTTTTTATTCCTCTTTTTAGTCAAATTTAGCATGGGTGTACTGTATATACCAATTGTGATTGTGGAAACTGTGACTTGACTTGTGAGCTTATACCTATGGATGAGAAATATCTAACATGCAGATTTTAAAGGAATTTTTTTTTCTAGAAGAATGTCAAAGAATCCCAAATAGTGCAATTAAAACAGATGATAGGTTGCAATAATGAAAATAGATATTACAGTTTTATTTTTGCACAATGAGTCCGTTCAGCCAGGGTGTGTTTGAGTTGTTTCCCCACTGTGACACTGACCTTTGCCCTCTGATTTGGGGGAGCGTGGCGCCCCTGCAGCATTGTCCGTCTTGGCGAGCATGAAGGGAGGCTTCATGCGGGACATCCTGGGAGAGGAGTCGGGCTTGCTGCCTGTTGGACTGCAGGGGGAGACAGAGAGACGGGTTTAATTTAAGTCATGACAACAGACGAGTGCAGTGGTAAAGGCGTCCTCATTATGTTCAATTTACAATCTATTATCAGGCGACTCACCTCTGTTTCCTGTAATCATTGAGCTTCTTATTGATGAGGGCCTGTCTGGAGAAGCCCAGCTCCTGCAACAAACAGACACACCTGCGTTATAACTACACACTACAGGCACAGTCACAGAGGAGGTTAGAATCTGACAGGCATTTCGTCTGACCTCGCTGTCCGTCTTGCTGTTCTCCCTGATGACCTTTATCCAGTCCAGCATGTCCTCCCGGTCCTCTGCCTGCAGCAAGTACTCGCAGAAGTCCTGGGTGGTTAGCCGCAGGGCGTGCTTTCGTTTGGTCTCACTGTACGCAATGTCCACCAGGCAGCCCCGGATGCTGATTGGCTGCTCGTCCTCTGCCGCACATCCGATCGTGGCCCCACGGAGCACCGCCTCCCTCTTGTCCTTGTAGAGGAACAGCGAATGGGAGCGAAGCACAGAAAAGACTCGCTTCCACGGACGCATGCTGCTGCCCACCTTCTGTGAAGGAAAGGTGAGATGTGAGACTTTGCTTGCTTTAAATGCTTTTCTGCCTTAGGTTATTTTTGTAATCAAGCCTGGTGTGCCCACCTTGCCCTTCTCTGTGAGGATTTGTTTATAGTGCAGCCATCCTTCTCGCCGTATGTCGCTGTAAGTGATGTTTCCCAGCTCTGAGGTGGAGTGGCGTTTAGATCGAACCTCCTCTGCTGTCCCAAGGTTTTCCAGAGACTGAAACACAAACAGAGAAATGTTCATTTGTTGATGCTCTTTGTTTCCTTGAGACCTGGAAAAGTCATTAAAGCTGACTTCTTTCTCTTTTATTTCAGTATGGCAATCAAAAGGTATGATAACAAGGACACCGATTTCTGACAATGTATTAAAAAACAAACAAAAAAGATTACAAAACAGATCTTTATCTCTCATGCCGAAATAAGTTATCATAATGTTTTTTGCTGAGGCGTTGAGTCAACTTGATGTTCATTTTTAAGGCAAAAACCTAATTCAGTCAGCTGCATTCAGTGCTGCTGAGGGTTTAGTTGTTTAGTGACCCGTGCTCCTCAGTGTTTGCCGTATTTTAACATGAATTTAAGACTCTTGCCACATTACATTATGTTGCAACTGATGCATCAGTAGCTGAGGCAGCAACTATCTGGCCTCTTTGTGCTGCTGTACTCTAACTTGTCAAATGCCGTCTTTAAAACTCACATAAAAAATGATTCCTGACAGCTTTCATAAAGCTGACACAGACTGAAGATGACTCACTTAAGTAGCTACATTGTTTTGATTCAAGTTTGAAGCACCTTGACTGCAAAATATGAAAATATCTTTTACACTTTTTAGTTTAGTTAAGAAATATCTATTGATTAGAGATGTTGAGTAGACACAGAAATTACATTGGTTGGGGTTTAACAAAATATTAATGTGTGTTCAATTGTGAGAAGTGTCCTGAGAGGGTGAAACAGATGTTTTGTGATGATAGCATGTCAGTGTAACTGGCCTAAAAATTGTTAAACCTGAATGTATGGAATGTCCAATGACTGCACTGGTGGGTGGAACTGTCCTGTTTATGTGTCTGTCTTTGTCTTATGTGTTTATTTTTTCATTATCATATGAGTTGTGTTCAAATTATATTGTGTATGTTTAGTATCTGTCTTATAATGTCCTATTCTGTATTGTTTACGATGCTTGTAATGTGCATATTAATTATTGCATTGTCCCATTAAGAAGGACCTCAGGAAGAATAGCTCCTAAATAAACAAACAAACACGTTTTGATGTGCAGAAATCACCAGAGGCACAGACAGAACAAAAGATGAACACAATGGACTGGAAGAGGTAGATTTCTGACACATAACACACTCACTTGGTCTGGTACGACCACAAGCTCACGGTTGCTAATGTTAGCAAACTTAAGTCACATGTACCAGTATAACTGACATTACTGAGTCAGTTGACTGACTTTATAACTCTTCTGTAGTTGTGCTGCTTTTACACTTCATTTGAGCATGTCACAGGTAAACAATTCAACCGTTTTATGACAAAAGTAAAAGCAAAAGTAATTGTGTCTATAAATTTCCAACGTGAAGAGGAAGTGGAAGGGAGATGCCGTGTGCCATCAAATTGTAACTCACTTTAACCTCACTCGAAACATCAGGAAGCATTTACATGGATCACTTCATTCAAGTGCTTTTACAATTGTGATTTGAAATGGCCACCATAAAAGTCTTAAAATTACTTTTTTATTCTTTAATTTGTTAAGCAAAAGCCAGTTAACTGCCTGTATGTAGATGTAAGTTTGTTAAATGTGTCTATTAAGCTGCAGGGTGTCCCATTTTTTATTTTTTTTTGATTGGAAACTTTGTATTGGTTTTAAACATTAGTACAGGTTACCAGTGACGAATAAGAAGCATGAAAATATTCCTCACACAACTAAACAAACATAGGGCAACTCATGCATCAGTGCATGCATACACAATATATGCCCACATAGACACCAGACAAGACCACTGTAACAAAACAAAAAAAACACATATGGAGGAGGCTGCGCTAGAAATGTGGAGAGCTCTTGTATTGTGTAGGAAGAGGGGGCTGAGCCTATAGTTCATTACTGAAGGTCATTTATATTTTGAAGAAAGTTTTGCCATTTAAAGTAGTGCCAATCTAACCTGTCCAGCAGGGTGAAGGATACTCGTTCGTATGCAGCAACTGTAGTCAGGACATTGTACCAATCCGTGATAGATGGAGGATGAGCTGACTTCCACTGTTGGACTAGCAGTTTCCTACCAATCATGATAGCTGTCTGGACCCATTCTGCATCGACTGAAGCAATACCATCTTTTAGTGTAGATGGGTCTCCTAATAGGTATAAACGACTGCAAAAGGGAACCCCTAGGCCCACGACTTTCTGAATGCACACATTAACTGATGACCAGAAGACTTGCACTTTTGAGCAGTGCCACAACACATGGGTTCATGTGCCATCATCTGAGCACTTCCAGCACCCTGGGTTAGCAGTGAGCTTAAGCCTGTACAGCTTAGAGGGAGTCCAGTACATTCTATGGAGTATATTGAACTGAATAAGTATAGTGTGAAGATCACGTGCCATTTTCTTTAAGTTGCAAACTATATCGGTCCATTCTTCCTCTGTTAACGTAATTTCAAGGTCTCTGTCCCATACTTTCTTTAATGAAGACACGGTGCCGTATTTCTCTAGCAGCATTGAGTAATAAAGAAAATATCTTGCTATAATGAGGGAGGGAATCTCTGCACTAAGTGGAGCCATGGGAGGTTGAAACAATTGTTTTAAGAGACTATGAATTTGTATGTATCACCAGTAATTCTAATTCTGTGAATTCTGTGTCTTGTTTACGATTTGATTTTCTGAAAAAATAACGTGAATGATAGAGCAGTCGACCTGATCGAGCAAAGGGACCCTGCACGAGTAAAGTAGTGAGACAGAAGGACGAAGGACAGGATTTATAAAAAATAAGGTTTAGATGATAAAACGTTAGAGTAATAAAAGGTAAGAAACTCACCCCGTCTGTGAAGAAACTCTTCACTCTCTTTGGTAGCCTCCTGTGTAATACAACAACACACCTGAGTTAGAATGTCAAAAATGTCTGCCTGCACACGTCATTTAATGGATGCTGTTTTGATCCCAGTTGTCTCAGTTTGAGGGTACTCACGAGAAGACTCGGCCTTCCTCTCTGAACGTGTTGAGTCCTTCGTCGCATGACTTGGAGCGCTCGGTGGTGATGGCTAGAAGATAGGAGGAACGGCGACCGGATTTAATACTGCCTGCTCGATGAGAGGATGAATGAGCAGAGAGAGAGAAAGGGAAACAAAGAGAAAGAGACAGAGAGAAAGACAGAATGTTGATGTAATGCCAATCACCAGAGTGGACGGTGTTGGATTAGGAGAGGGGGTAGTGAGGGTGGAAGCAGGAGGAGGTGGTGGAGGAGGAGGTTGGGGGTTTGAGTGACACGGTTAGGGTGGACGGTGGGGAGATGAGCTGGAGCAGTGGGTTTGAATAAATCAACTCTGGTAACTTTTCTCACCACTGGTATGCAGGTGTCGCCTCTGTAAACACAGACTGACATGCATTTGTTTAAAGAAACATATCATGCAAGTCTAAGTTTGTGCAATTTTACTAAACTGGTCTGGGAGTTAAATGAATCTGAAACATACAGACTTCTTTGGGCTTCGTGCACAGCGGGAAAAACAACCAAACACATTCTGAGCAAACATGTTTCTACGATTTTGTCTTTGTTTTAAACATGCAATCTAAAATCTAGCATGCAAAAAATGTTGCAGCACTGCTAAAAAACCCATCTTTGCATGGATTTGTTTCTGTTATGGAGCCTCAAACGTCTTGTTTTAAAGTGCAACCTGTTTCCAATAAAAATCATCCAGGGTCAGTGTCAGTATTGTGAAAGAAAACTGCATGATTAAGCAAACTGCTTTACTAGAATCATGAACAAATACACTTAATTCAGGAGATTTTTTTTTTTTTTTTTTATTTGATTTGAATTAGAAACTGGTTGAAATTGGCAGATTTTTCCACTTTAGTTGAGGAAACAAGACTAAGACTCAGTAACAGGAAAAGATTGTTGATAAGATGGAAATTAAAGCAATTAAACAAGGATAATAAAAATGCCAACCAGGAGGGTTTTAAAATCTAGTATATAGTTTTCAGCTGCATACAGTGGGGAGGAAGGGGAAGGAGGGGACACTCACTGCAGTCGTGTGAGAAGAGCCTAGTGAGGGGAAAGGTGAAGGTGGGGGAGACGCTGGAGGCGCTGGTAACCACGGCGGGCGCCGAATTCATGGCGCTGGACACCACGGAGGACGCAGGCACGTGGCGCGCACGCAAGTCAGCGCCAGGGCTGGTGGGCTCATCTGTGGGAGGGTGGAGGTAAGGAGGCGAGGCAGGAGAAGAGGAGGAGAGGGGGATATAGTTAGGTGTTAGAGAGAAAGGTCAGAAGGGAAAAAGAAGGAAAGTAAAAGGGGTTAGATTAGGAGAACGTGTGAAAGAGGAGAGGTTTTTAAGGGAGAGGAACAGCGAGGAACGGCAGGGTTGCTGTCAGAGATACTAAACAAGACATTTCATTTCGTAGGCAAACAACAACCATACCCCAGGATTTCTAGATTCAAAGTGAGAAGTACACAGAAGACGGATCACAAACGCAACAATCTACGCTCATTAAAAAATGCAACCAAAATAAGCAAATAGTTTAGAGATAATGCAGTACCTGTGTCTCCTGTTGCCGTAGGAAGAACTATTCATTTGCTAACAGTGGGGGTTTTGTAACAGAGATTTACTGGCTCCAGGTTTCAGTTCTTTATGAAATCTACAATTGTGTTTGATCTGATCGGATCAGGATACATTCAAGAGTATATGTCCCAATCCAAGGACAGAAAAAGAATATTGCGGATAATTGAATGTAGATATGTAGTGCTTGTTTTTTATGCCACAATTGAAGCTTCAATTACCAGTTTAATAGACACAAGGCATAAAGCAGTTTTATAGGTCACACAGGCAAGTCTTGAACAGTTTCAGCAGATGCAAAGGGATATGAAACTGCAACACACACTCTCACATACACTCACACTTCCTGACTGTCATAGAGGATTAGAGATTTGCATGCAAATGAGGAAAAACTGGATTTGCCGGTGACATTCTAAACTCTCCGGACTGGATTGCTGCATGGCTTCAGTGTATTCTCTGTGGAAACTACAGAGGGCAGCACAGCTTCTGCGGACTGGAGGGAGTCAGTCTGAGATCCACCCCCACAGACCACCACAAAGCCTTTTCTAAATTCTTGCTACGATTTCATCTTAGTCCTGCTCTGATTCCCTTTTTTCTTACCTTTCTGTCCCTACAACTTCCTGTTATCATCCCTCATCCTTCACCTTCTTCTCTTTTCTTTCTGTCTCTCTTTCGCTCTGGCGTTCTTCCATCCACCACCCTCGCTATTCTATTCTTCACTCCTGTGCACACTAGAGTCCGACATCAGGCGGAAAACATTTCCAATCTGGGATGAGGAATCTGCCTGTTTACAGCGCTGCCCAGAAATAGCCGGGCTGTGGGTTTAACAAAGGCCATCATTAACAGGCAGCCAGAGAGTGAGCACAGAGCCACGAGACAGAGATGGACCAGCAGAGGGGAGCATCATACTGTCTGCAGCACACTCTGCCCAAACCCTACAGGATATCCTGTGGAGCTCAGCATTCAGGGAATATATGAGGAAGATAAGTGAAGAAGAGAGAGCAAGAGTAGAAAAGCATTTAGTTAGAGAGGAAAGAATATAAGAGACAGACAAGGAGCTTATAATAACCTTAAAACACACCTACATACAGGTCATTACTGTGAAAATAAACAATATCTCCAAGTTTGGTGATTTTTACACTACGTTAAGGGTTGAGTAAATTCTCCCGCCTTTTAAAATTCATTCAAACCTCATTACTAGAGTTAGAGTTTAGGTACCAGCACCAAAATCATACTTTCCCTATACCTTAATTTGTGAAATATAAACATGTTTTTAAATTAAATGTTGTACAGCTGGACAAAAGCTTTGGCTAAACGAAACAGCATACAATTGGTAAGATTATGGTTTAAATCTGTAAAAGTCAGACTGAAGGAAAGATGAAAGAAGCAACTAACAGTTATTTTCATGAACGATTATTCTGCTGGTTATTTTCTCCGTTAATTGATTTACTGCTTGGTCAATAGAATGTCAGAAAATAGTGAAAATAAAAATCACAATTTCCTGAAAGCCCAAGGTGACCACTTTAAATTGCACGTTTTGTCCGACCAACAGTCTAAAACCCTCAGATATTCAGTTTATTATTATGTAAGAACAAAAACAAGCTGCAAATCCTCAAACTGTGCAGCTGGGACCAACTCATATTTACCATATTTGCTTGAAAATTACATAAACAATGAATTGATTATTGAAGTAGTTGTGTGTTGTAGATTATCGGTTGATCAATTTATGGATTAATCAGGTAATTGTTTCAGCTTTATAAACAAGACTATAAATCTGACCCAGCATTAGATGGCAACAGTTGGTACTTTTTCTATACTTGGCGCTGCGGTGGCTTTGTGGTCAGTATGAAAAATAGACAAGAGTTAAACAGAGAGAAGAAAACCAGGAATCTAGAAAAAGAGAGGGGATGAGAGGCCTTCTGGAAGCAAGACAGAAGCCAGTACAGAAGGCCTTGGTCCTGATCTGTTGTGTCCAGGGTCCAGCTAGTAAAGATAGTCATAGACTGAACCCCCTCACAACCACACAGACACATAAACCCCTTCATCTTCCAGAGCAGCACAATAGCAGCATTGAGGGCGGGAGCTGAGAGTATGGGCCCCTACTGTTCCCCACAAGGACCGCCACAAAAACCTCCTGGTAATTTACAGCTTAGATTCATGTTGAAAGACTCCAAGTGGGTACAGAGTAAAATACTGCATCTGTGGACATGACTCTTCTTGTTTTATTCACATTGTATGAGCTGTAAAAATACATTTTCTATATATCTCTATACTAGACTTCATAAAAACATATTTCTCTTCAGACATAGCCTGCCTTTGTGCTCTCTACCTCACAGACATCTGTGCTTTGCAGACAGCAGCCTATTAAAATGCATGTTTCCAAACAGGCCCAGATCATATCAGCATCTCTTTTAGAGCGATAAAGAGATGGAGAAAGACAGAGAAGAGAAAAGCTATTTCGTGTCTATGGGGAGAAACTAGCCTAGTTTCAGTTTATGGCCATTAAACGTGCCCCGGCCTGCAGCTCCGACTGCCCGGTTTCGTTTGATTCAGCTGAAGGTACGAGGCAAGAATGTGCTCTGACAGACGGACTGAGAGAGAGGCAGAGGGGTGTCTCCTGGTTTGCAGATTCCTCTGGATTTACTCTCTTTAAATGACCTTTTCTGGCCGAGCGTGGCTTGGCTCAAATATCTTAATGTTGTTCCATGTTGGGCGTTCAAGCGTCCAAGTCAGCTGATTTGATTCTATTTGGCATTAGGGTAAGCAGCGGCGTTTTTCCTAAGGCTGTGACAGTGTGATGGAGGCACGGCTCGCCTGATCGACAAACTTAATTTGCGTATGGTTTGACTTAAGGGCTGCTGTACACGTCGAGTGACACAAGCCAACATGAAGCTCGCGGAGCCCCTTCTCTTTGAGTCTTTTCAGAGCAGGGAACAAGACGGCACATGACCACAATCACCTCCCACTGACACCAACATATGTAGGCCATAACTGTACAGTGCATTATCATGCAAACAACCTCATATAGACACAGAACTACATACTACATGCTATTACAGATTATCAATATCGGTTTATGGCAAAATGATTCCAGGTACTCTACTATGAGTTAGGTTAGGTGCTTTTCTTTCTGTTGGTCCATAAAAAGCAGATTCAGTCTTTTAGGAAAGGGTTAGAAGGCAACTTTTCTTTCCTTAAGATATACATATTTACAGCCAAAATTATATAATGTTCAAAGTCAACTGAACTGTTATGAAGATGCACATAAAATCTGATTATAAGAAGCCCACTTTCTGAATTTATGAATCCAAATGATCAATAGTTAAGATGAAACAGGACTAAGAGGCTAAATCTACAGCCATGCTTGCCGCTCTTTGAGGCTGTACTTCGGCACAGTGGTGCTTTAAGCTAAACGCTAGCGCTAGCATAGCAATATGCTCCCAAATGACAATGCTGACATGCAAATGTTTTGCAGGTATAATGCTTACTGTGTTCCATCTTAGTTTAGCGTGTTATCATGCTAACATTTGCTATAAAAACTAATATGGTAACTAACTAAAAAACCAGAAAAATTAAAAAGAAAAAGAAAATGATGACAGGCTGGCATACTACAGGAATATAGTATATTATATAATCTTTAACCCTGCTCACACACAAACGGAAACCCACTCAGGAGACAAGACTCCACCTCATTTCCTCAGCAGTGTCAGGTGACCTTAGAGACCAGGGGCAGGCAGCAGGATTAGGGAACTCCCATCAGATGATTCAATAAAAGTACTAATACTGTCTGTAAGACTGTGGGACGTACCAGTATTACCCAATGCAAACATTCACAGACAAACACACACACAATGAGAAAATGGAAACTGTATCTGAGAAGAGCCTGTAGCCTCAATAGACAGACAAGAAGGAAATTAAGGATACACACATTCCCCCAAACTCATAATTCTGTCTGAATTATAGCTTTTGCATTTCCTCTCAGTTAAGCTTTCACTAACATTCAATAAACACTCAGTGTGGATCACAATTTATAATGGAAGCGATGAAATCTCAAGGTCAGTTGGAGTTTCTGTGAGGGGGTTAAGGTGTAAGAGGAGGGACACGAGGTGAAGCTCAAACATTCCTTGCTTACCTATGAAGGGGATGGAGGCCAGGGAGTCATCCTCTATGGGGAGGGGGGCGAGGTTTCCGTTTGGTTTGCATGGGGCTACATCTCCCGTGGAACCAGGGGCAGGAGCTGAGTCCTGGGGATCAGGAGAAAACAAAGAGGGTTCTAGCCCGTCAATGGGCAGCGCGTAGTGAGGGTGACGCATACCGTGGGCGTTCCTCCGCCCGGTGGGAGGTTTCTGCCTCAGCACCACTTCCTGGGTCTGTGCCACCACCTTCGCCTGCCCCTCCACTGACCCTCGTTCCCTCTCGTGGTTTGTTGGCCTGTACGCTCTGTCCTGGGATTCAGGAGTGGTGGAGGCAGTGAGGGGTGCCGTTGTGCCCTCTGGCGGACTGGTTTTAGTGTTTGGGTTCCAGTTCATGTGAGGGCCAGAGTACGAAGGGTCCCTGAAAGAGTGGGCTTGCTGCATGATGCGGCCCGTCTTGCGGTTAAAAGAGGGGCTGTAGCTGCGGTAGCCCACTGGCTGGTCATCCATGCTCTGCCCACGGGGAAGCCGCCTGTTCTGGGGGGCTGATTGCTGGGTCTGAGGCTGGGAGTGGTGTTTAGAATGTGATTGTGTGTGTCGGGACATCGGAGGAGCTTGTGCTGCACCATAATGGCTCCCCTGCCTCGAGTAGGCATCAGTCCTTGGGGGCGGATGGGGAGCCTGCTGGAGCAATGACAGCCTCTCAAAACGAGGTGAGACCACTCCAGCTGCTGTTCGGTCCAGCATCTCTAATGAGCAGCCATGGCGATCGTACTGGGCCAGCAGGTTTTCAGAGCGTGTCCGGGTATAGTTAGTGGCAGGGTGCCCCCTACCTGGGCCCCCCTCCCAGTCTCCATAGGACCAGTAGGGCTCTCCTTGGGGACCTGGTCCTGACTGCTGTAACAGCAGAGTGTCCTGGGAGGCGCTGTGCGGCCAGCCACCTGTCCGCTGCTGCTGCCTCCTTGAATCACTGAGCCGGTCCTGCGAGTAGCTGCGGTGGCGGGTCTGCATGTTGCGTGCTGGGCGCTCCGGGAGCTGGTTGTAGTACCAGTCAGAGAGCGCCTGCTGGCAGCGCTCAGTGCGGCCATGGCTGAGCTGGGGCAGGGGGGGACTGGTCCAAGCTGAGCTGGACTTGCGTGTCTGGGACTGAGAGGAGCTGGCAGCGTGGTGGTTAGGGTAGTGGACTTGCAGCGGGCTAGACAAAGGGCCCCCTGATGAGGAAGAGGAAGAGTAGGAACGCCCCCTGGTCTGGCCCTGAGGCTGCTGGCTGGTCATACCGTACTGGATCTCCTCTGTGCGGTGGGCCGGGCTGCTGTGACCCACACCACCTGGCTCTCCTGCCCGCCCTTCCTGCCAGCTGGCGGGGCTGCCCACAGCGGAGCGGTTGTCCAGGGGTGAAGAGGGGCTGGAAGAGCCTGGCCAACGACTCCAGTTATCCAGCTGGTTCTGGCCCATGGAACCAGACGGAGGGGCTCCAGCAGGGGGTGTGACCTTGGTGTGCGGGTAACAGAGGGGAGGTGGTGGTGGGAGGTACTCAGCTCCCCCTGAGTAGGGTTCGTTGCCTGTCAGGTAGGCATCCTGGGAGTATGCCTGGGAGAGGAAGAGAAGATGGAGGATAAGTGAGATAAGACATTACAGGATGAGCGCTTGAAGAAAAGCTGAATGTGTGTGGGGCAGTGGCGACTTTAAATCATGTGCTCTTAGAGTAAACAAGTTTGACAATAACACAGACCATAACCGTGACTCTCAAAGACAACTTCATGCCACTGTACATTACACAACAAGCTTTCAAGTGGAACGGCTTCTCAGCTCATCCCCTTTGCCACAGTTTGTCCCCAGGGCCTCAGCTCTCAACACAAACATACTATAGCTAGCAAACTGCATGAACTGCCTTGAGCAAAAGCCACAACACTCACTGAAACAGCAGCCAGCTGCAAATGTCCCCAGCAATGTTGTGTATACACACACATACAGGATATATATTTACACTGCGGCGCATTAAGACTATCCGTTGCAAATAACAAGTGTATAATTAACTGACTACTTTATCAATTAGTCACACTGTCGCATTTAAAGCATCACTTACAACTTCGACTCAAAACCATAAGCATACATACTTGCTAATAATCCCTTTCCCACTCTTACGATTAAGTAAAGCTAAATCACACAAACAGTCTTTTAAGGTTTACCTACACCGGCCAACAGAATCCAGAATCTTTCCTCAGGTTGCGTGTTAGGCTTGTAGTCACCACAAACAGACACAGAGGAGGAAGAACAGAGGACGAGGCAAAAGACTGATCCTCCCCAACACTCCTGCTGCTTAAACTGCCCGTTCTTCTCCCAGAAACATTGAATGTTTTGGTTATTTTCTATTATTTTCTTGTGCAAGTTTTCTATTCGTTGTTCCTTGTTTTCTCCCCTGTCGGATCCTTCCAAACTCCCTCTCTCCTCCCTCTCTCCTCCCTCTCATTCTCTGCCTTACTCCACCCTGTGGGAGTGTGGAAGGAGGCGCAGCACTGGTGATGTCATGCAAGGAATGCAGCAGATACAGGCGTAGCAGAGAGGGGAGGAGTGTAAGAACAGAGGAGTGGGTTTATAAGGTTAAGACATGGCACTTGTACGTAAATGGAGAGCAAAGTTTTGGGCTCTCTCGGCAGGAACACTGATGTTTCTGCATGTGTGAGTAGTGTCACTTAAATCTGGTGATATCTGGTTTTGTGATTTGACATGTTGCTCCGGGTTAATGGGAGGGGCGAGCGATAATGCATGTTTGATCATGTGAGCGAACTGTGGAGCGCCAAAAATGTGTTGTACAGTACATGGGTGTCTGAACGAGCACAGAGCTTTGACAGTCAAGATACCAGTAGCTTTTAATGAATGCGTGTTGTAATCTAAACACAGAGCAGAGAGCCTCTGAGTCACTCTGCAGCAATTCTGACAAAATCTCTACATTCTTCGACAATGACGGGATGAATCCGGGTTGAACTAGAAACAAACAAACTACACAATATTCCTAAAATAATCTAAATCTTAGAAATAGTTGCCAGTTTGCTTGCCAAGCAAATGTATCGATGTGTGCAATGCATGATACGTGTGGGTTAGTTTGTTCAGAGAAGGTGCATGAAAAATCCCATACTCACACTTACCAACTGAAGCACGTCTTCATCTTTTGGCATAATGCAGAGCTCCAGCACACTTTCACTGTAGGACAAAGAGGGGAGGACAGTAAGAAGGAAGACAAACAAGACGCAGAGGAGGTGAAAAACAGGTCCAATATTCTGACCTGGTGCTTGATATTAAGTGTGAGACACAGCATTTTGTATTAATCCTCTGACTAATTTATAGAAAGGTTTACCTAAGCTAAAATATCAACAGGTTCCGTCCTTCCAAAGTGGACACCGACGCTGTATCAGGCTTCATTGATTTCATTAGGTGGATCGGGTATCGGCCAAATGCAACCGATCCGCATCAAATACACTTTCATCGTCAATGTCATCATAAAATTCAGCGTTTCCGCTATTGTTTACATTTAGTACCACAGCAATCCCTGGCCTCAGGTTACATTACATAACAATATCTACTAATGAGTTCCATGCTGTGAGGTATAAAGATTTTTTTAAATTTGGGAAAAAGAGAGCACTGGTATCGGTCTCAGCATACAGCCTGAGTTCATGGAACCTGAATTGTTATTGGAAGAGAAAAACTTTTGCATCCCTAAAACCAGCCAGTTGTGCTGTAGCTGATCCTGACCTGAGGATGTTGGGGTCCAACAGAAGATTAGAAATTATTATGAATAATAAAATTAGATTTCAGACTCTAACCCAAGCATTTGGATAGAAAGACTTTAGAATGGATAGAGAACGGTTTTAATAGTGTCACTATAAAGCCTGACTGGTGTTGAAACAGAGTCCAGTGTCACTTTTTCAAACTGCTAATTTCCCCACAGTGTCTGTCTTTGAGACCATGCTGCTTTAGGCTACTCTTTTTTCAAGGCATAGAAACCCAATACTAGCGTCTACGTGTATGTCATCTCGATGGTAAGCTTGCAAAGAAAACCAAACAGATAGTTTGCTAAATAAACACACCAAAGGTTCAAAGTGCTGACAGGCAGGAGGTCTTACCTGTTCTGAATGAGGGCTATCACCTGCGAATACGTCTTTCCTAGAACACTCTCTCCGTTCACTTTCACAAGCCGATCCCCTGCAAGACACGGACATATTATCGTATTATATCCAGCACATTTCACAGGTTATACAGGTCTGTACGTTGACCTCTGTCCTCTCAAGTAGGTGCAGACCTCCTAGCAAGACACTAAGCAGAGACCAAGGCAGCTATCAAAACTCAAAATCTAAGTGTGGAAACCATTAAGCCTATTATATAGTTTGTTTGGCGTTACTTTGCATTAAAACCTTTTCATACTAAGACCGAAACTACTAACGGGTTTGGTCTGAAAAAACCTCAAGCCAATTCAAATAAAATTTTACAGTTTTTATCATTATAATAAAATGCAAGGCTCGTTGTCTTAAAGAAAGCAGCTTTTGGTGATCAAATTCAAATATCTTATATTATAAGTATAAAATGGTTGGCTTACGTTAAATAACTATGTGTTCAAAGTTTGTGTGCATTCATGGCGACTGCGTGCAAGCGCAAATGTGTTTGCATGTGTTCATGCTAATATGTGACTTTCTGGATGTGACAGCTTATGCATGCACACTGGAGTACTTGTTTGGTCTGTCTGAGCTGCTGGGAGTGGACTGCTGTCCTGCTAAAGCAGCAAGACACAACAGGAACACTTCAACAGCTCTGTCACATTCAAACAGACTTAAACATTTGAGTCGTCAAACTGGTATCTGTTTTATATCACACAAAGACGTTTAAAATAACTTGTCTCTAGTCATGGAAAAATACATTCTTTATATAATATAAAATGCTAATAAGAAAAGTTGGCTACCCCACCCCCTCCTTCTCATGTCTGTAGCATCACATTACCGGAGCTCAACCCAAAACATTTCCAATGCAAATCAGAATGTTCACGCTCCTGCACCATATATATGTTCCCTTTACCTGTGCACAAGCCTGCCTGGTGAGCCGGACCTTTTTCTCTCACACTCTTCACAAATATGGTGTCCATCGGCTCCAGTCGACCTTTCTGATACCCTGTATGACAAAAGACAAAGAAGAAGAAAATGCCAAGATCAGAAGACTGTGTCTGCTGAATCGTAAAAATGCTAAATTCATGCAAACTTTTCAGAAATAACGCTTTAGGTTGCTCCTTGTATTTAAAGATGAGCCCTTTTCGTATAACGCTTTTGAGTACTGGTTATGACTTTCCTGGCCTCAGGGAGTATATTACCACTTAACATGTATTAGCTGTTATGGTTCTTATACTAATATCTAAGTGTAGCTGGACTTGACTACTTTATGTGCAGTGCTGCATAGTGTCCTGTAGGGGGTGCAGATAGGCTGCAGAGCAGAGGTGACAGGAGAGAATACAGGAGCTCCCAGTTCATTACATCATCAACATCCCACTGGGCAAGATTTTAATTTGTTGTCTGATGAGAAAGAGAAACACTTACCCTTTCCGTTACCATTCTCCTCATCCTGCAAAGAACAGAAACAGACAGAATTGCTGCTCAAATTCAAGTCAAATGTATTCATAAAGCAAATTGAAAAACAACTGATGTAGATCCAAGTGCTTTACAGAGAAATTTAAAACACAATGAAATCACAAAAAGTAAATAGGTAAATAACTGTAACCTACAAAACTGAAACAATATACATGTTATACTAATGAAGAGTAGGGATAGATGGCGGAGATCTGACAGTAAGGAGTAAACTGTTCCACCCACCCACCCACCCACACACACACCCACACACACACACACACACACACACACACACACACACACACACACAGTTACCGTAATCAAGACGTGAAGTAATGAAAAAATGTAAGACTTTCTCCAGATCTCCAAAAGACAGAAATAGTTGTACTTTTGCTATCAACATAATGTGAAAAAATCTAATGACAGAAGACTCAAAAGACAACCAGAGGCCCCAAAAAATGGGCTATACCACTAGAGAAATATTTTGTGATCGATAACAACAACAACGATATCAATCTGTTTTACTCTCATTTTGCTGGAGAACATTTTGGGCTGTTCAGCATTTGACATTTAGGCAAAAACAAAGTCTATCAAGAATATTAACACATGCTGATTCAAGGTTTACATCTTGTACTGTAGGACACAATTCCTCATACATGGAGCTGTCCTGAGGGCTTTTACTTTAAAACATCGACACAAGCGGAAGTGCTTACGCTCCAGATTTAAACTTTCTTAACAAGAAAAGCAGAGTTTGACCCTAACACGACCGATGCTGAGAAGATTTCCCGTGATCAACCCTTTTCACAAAAATAAAATCACCTGCGTATCTACCAGGTCACAAGTCCAATGTCTAAGGGTGACTAGAGTAGGAAGAACTTGACATCTACACGTCCATAAACATCAGACCAAAGGAGAAGTTATAAGTATCCTTTATGTCATGTTAACCTGCAGTGAGTGTTAACCAGCTTCCTCAAATGCTGGTGACTTTCCTGACATCTCAAGCCAAATCTCTAGAGACAAACCTGTTTGGTTTTATGAGCCTGTAACGTTAGAGTGCAGCTCTGACACAGACACTTTCAGGTTAGACCGTCTGCAGGTGCTTGTGACATCAGGTGTAATAGACTGAAACAAACACACAGAGCTGTCAGCAGTGAGGATGCTGGTTTGTCTGACCACACACACACACACACACACACACACACACACACACACACACACACACACACACACACACTAAGCTGAGTGGACAGTTTGGGGTTAGGGGCATGGTGGGCTGACTGCTGCCTGGCTTTATGCTACGCTGAGTGGGCTCATTCCTGGCTCTGTAGACAATAGTGGGGGGTTTAGAGGCAGAGAAAAGAGAGCTGCCGACCCCAGAATGGAGCTCTGATCTGGGGATACTCAACAACTGAGCAGCCCGAGTCTGAACGCATCCGGGACAGAGGAGACAGTGAGAGGTGGACACAAGACTCTGGGTATGTGTACATAGTGGGTCCACACCTGTACAGTCTGAAGCAGCTGGAAGGGATTATTTACATGTATAAAACTACTCATCCTTACATTTCTACAGCTATCTGACACTGGTAATAAAGATATAGTAATGACTTTTTTTAAACCTAAAATGCCAATTTTGCTCGTTAAAAGACAAAGAAGAATGGAAATAATTATACACATTATATTATATGGGCTTACATCATTAACTTATTAGTTCGCCAGGAAACGGCAACATTTTAAAGTCCTCTGAAAAAACAAATATGGAATATATATGTTAATGTACAAAAGCTTTTCTCTACTCAGAGGTAGAAATTGCACATCTCACAATCATACAAATGTCTTTTTTCTGCAAAAAGTTTATTTTCTTTTTAAAGAAAATTTTTTGGGCTTTCATGGCCTTTGATTGACAGGATAGCTTGAAGACAGGAAAGGGGAAAGAGAGAGGGGATGACATGCAGCAAAGGGCCGTGGGTTGGATTTGAACTAGCCTACATGGGGCCAGTCCAGTAGACAAGGGAAGTTGTAAACACATGCTGTATCTTTTTCTCCTCTCCACTATCTTTCTATATACATTCACATTTATTCATTCGGTAGAAGTTTTTGTCCAAATCGATGTATAAATGAGGAAGAATCAAAACCACAGCAGATTAAGCAGAAGCCATTGAGAATAACAATGCTAAATTCATGCAGCAAAGCAAAGGTGTATAGAATATAAGATTTATTTTTAATTATTAGAGCATTGTTAGATAGGTAGATTATGTTGGAAGAAGAAGGTCTTCTAGCTATTTTCAAACACAGAGAGGAGTTCTGCTGGGACCACACAGGAGAAGTGTCTTTTTTTAAGATAATATAATTCAAGACTCTTAAAGACATTCAGGACCTGCAGACACCATGTAATGAGTTCCCAATTGGGTCACGCACCAGGTAGGCCTCTGATAATTGGACACTATGAGGGTAATTTGGGAGACTTCCACAACGGCTCTTCAGATAAGAATGGGCGACTCTATGGGTCTGATTGTCCCAAAACACCATGTGACCCTCGAGGCAGAGGAGACGAGGACAGAACCGGGGCCAAAGGCCAGCAGGGGGTCTATTGTCTGGGGCCGGCCTGGTACGGCCTGACTGCCAGAGAGTGGTACCAGCCTAAGACAACAGATCTCATTCAATCTGTGTTTCTATCTGCAGCTGCTGGATGGTGGGGTGGTAGAATAATAATAGAGGCTTTGTTTCAGCTGGCTCACCCCACCCCAGCATCCATTTCCCTCAGTTCACATCTGGAGCCGTTTGCCCCCACACCTCAAAGAGCTAAATAACCACTCATTCCAAAACACCAGAATAATCCTGAATTCACCAAAGACTAAAAACAAAGCCTTGGAAGTGACACTAAAAAACAATTAGGCGTTTTCAGTCTGTCTGGCAGGGTACGGAGGTGCTCTTTATATCCTTCAAAATGTGAAATGTTGTTGTTCTCACCAATAAAGATCCCATGTCTGACTTTACTCAGTCTCCAAATCTTGTAGCTCCCTCCTTTAAACAGACTTGTTTTTATGTGTTGTTGTTTCCAATCAACTTGTCTCCCTTTGTCAGGGAGTTCATTTTGCACAGCTCAACTCACTGACCCTCAACTCCAATATGATTGGCTTTATCTCAGAGCACAAATTGCCTATATCCTGGGTTCAGCATGTTAAGCAAGTGTAAGGCTTTTGAAAACCCTTTTAAATGCCAACTAGGAAGAAATGGAGACCATGTGTGCTGTAAAAACAAACATGGAAGTTGAAAAACGAACTTCATGGCACTAAATTAAAAGAAAGAAAAACACTAGAATTCAACACCTTTCAACATCTTGATACTCAAATCTTTCAAGGACCTGTAGGTCTCACCTTGAGGTTGGTGTGCAGGGCGGACTCTGGAGGGTAAACAATGAAATGGCGTAGCGTGAAACCGAAACCCTGGGAGTTCTTATGGAGGACCAGCGTCCGGGGACCCTTCCAGCACACGCCGCCACCCTCCCTTCCCGGCCGGGTCGCCATCGGCGGCCGAGGGTTGTCACCGGTTGAGGGGAGACCATCCCTGCGCCCCTTACCCTGTGGAAACAGACAGAGAGAGACTCAGTGAGATTCAGGACGCCTTTTTATCATTTCTTTAAATAGATGTAAAATGGGTTCTTCAAACAGCAAGGAAAATATGCTGTTATAAAGTGAGGTAAATAAAAGTATTAAACACATCCAGAAAATATGGATAATAAATATATACATATACAGAATTGTCATTTACAGTTATTTCACATAGGAGTGTGTGATTCAAATAACATTTATGGGACACCAAATCTGAGATCGTCACATTTATAGATCCAGAAAATGTAGAAAAGTCCAGAGTTTGCATATGTGTGTTTTTAGCTATAAACTTTGCAGAAGAAGTTGAGAATCTAAAGTATTTTCCGTAATTAGCACCAAACACTGTAGAAATATTGCAGTTTTCCAGATGCAACACACTTTATGATTGACTCCAGGTGGAGAGACCGCTGACATCAACCCCTGACTGCTGGGCATTACATTATGGAGTCCTGAATGTAGCTCAGAGTCAAGTCAGCCTCAGAACAACAGTCCATAAAACCTGGGGGTTCACTCTCAAGGAAGGGCCACGTCTAGACTGGTCCCAGTTCCGACTTTGGTCCTATCACAGGGAGAGAAGGTCCAGGGGGAATCTGAACTCCGAGTGAAGAATAAAGGCAGATTTCCAACCGCTCTCTAAATATCTCATTCCTGAGGCTGAGTAAATAAGCCCAGCTCGCTCAGCTGACAGACACACGTGAGAACTATCACCCTCATGCTGCCCCAACGACCCACAACTGTCAGTCAAACACAATTACCTGACCAAACAGGAGGAGGAGGAGGTCAAGCCTTCTGTGGTTTACTTACCTTGAGCATCTTGCATGTTCACTATCAAACTTTTTCTGACTTTAAGGAGCAAATTTGGAAGACGGCTCAACACTATGATCATCCATGTCGTCCCAAGCCATCAAGCAATCAATCACTGCACCCTGCTAACGCTTCAGCATACACTATATGTTGAAGCTTAGTTTTGTGATGGCATTTTGTAAAGCTGTGACTAAATTCTATAGACATCACTAATTATTGCAACTGGGTGTGACATTTTTTTTTTTTTATGCATCAACACTGAAATTGTGACAAAATTAAAAAATTTACTTGTAGCTATCAGGATGCACATTAAAATCACTTAATCTTTAAATGTGCTAATGATGGACACTATTGTCCCACAATGCAATGCACAACAGAAATGGAGCATAAATAGGTAACTGGAGCATTTCAAACAAAAACTGAGAAAGCTCCAGTGTTAAAACTTAGGAAAAACATTTAGCCTTTTCTTATGTACGTATATTAACTTCAGTATAACTTTATAGTATGTTTATAATGGGATTTGTACAGTTTAAGATGCTTCAAAGGTAAGTGGCTTTAGTTGATTTTCATTAATCATCCAATTGTTAAACTTTCAATATTGTAAGTTTAGGGTTTACACAGAACATTCTACAAACAAACCAATAGCTGCACTCATCTCCTACACAGTGCCTTCTGTTTTGGTTTACTTCACCAACAGCCCATGAGGAATGGGTTTAACATGAGTCATACTGAATTTCACCCATCCTTGAAATATTATGATGATAACGAATATGACAATGGTGGAAAAGGTTGCCATGATCAAATGATAAATCTGACTACATCCAAGCTACAAAAAAAGCCCCTTAGTTCATGAGGACATAGTTTGGAGTGCATGTCTTTCTTGCCAGAACGCTCCAAGGTTACAATTAAACGAAGCAAATTAGGTGCCCAAGATAGATGTGAACATACCCTTAATAGTCTGGCTAATTCATGCCTTTACTAAAAATCTACTAATTTACTATCATTTAATAGGTCAGCGGAAAAAACGACTAAACTTTTATGTATTTCTTTAAATTCTTCAAGTGTGAGAATGTGTGTTTGTATGTTCTAATGTTAGTGGGCCAGAGGTGAACATGTCTAGACTACAAGCAGCAAACCCTGCAACCCCCCGAAAAAAAAATGTGCAAACCACGTTTCACTTCCTGCCCCCCCCCAACACACTAAAACACACACTGATATATAACAAACACAGACACACAAACTTGACCTGACAGGCCTGTAATGCGGCCACACAACAACAGGAAGTGGCAGGCTGGGAGGCAGGAAGTGTGGTAGCGTTGTGGGGCGGGATAACCAGATGCTCCTATAAATAAAACCGCACAGAGCAGAGATCTCGGACTCTCCATCATGGAGGCACTTCCACTCGTTCGCTCCTCTTTATCCTTCCTTCCATGTTCCTCCACTCACCTCTCCTCCCTTCCACCTCTTCTTCCTCTCTCACCACATGCTTTTGTGTGATGGAAATCCGGCTGCGCTGACTTTTACCGCACATTTTCTTCCTCCTCTACTTTAAACGCTCCATCCAAGGAAAAAATACATTTGGACATTTTTTCTTCTTTCTGAAATGTGTTTTGAGTTTGCAGATACACATTGGAGAAAACTTGTTCCACATAAACAAATACACTATTCTCCAAAGCCTATTCTGAAATATATATGAATTGTACATTTAGCAGATTGTGATACATAAATCTTTGTGACACTCAAAGCCTGATCTTTAGTCTTGCAGTCTAAAAACGTAAAATAACCCCTGTTATTTTCTGAAAGAGGCGAACACTGACACCTATTATGCAGCACAAATACAGTAAGTGCATGTTGAAGAAGTATTTGGGGTATCAAATAAAAATAATAAAGAACAAGAAAAGGCAAAGAGTAAAAAGAAGAGGAAATGAAAGAGCAAGAGGGTTAAAAGGAGGAAGAGACAGAGTGAATTCCTCAGAGGGAGCGGTTTGGCTTGGGCAAGTTGAAGCACACACTGTAACTGGCAGAGGAGGGGAGGGAGCTGAGAGAGAGTGAATGAGAGAAGGATCAGGAGGACGAAAAGGAGGAGTATCGGGCCCCGACCAGGGACAGGCTCCAGCACGCCGGTTTCGACCGCATGGCCCCTCCCTGCGCTGGGAATACCAAACCCTGTGATTACCCAAAACACACAGGGTCTGACTGGGTCTCTGAGCCAGCACTGATTCCCACTGCTCTGTATTGGATGGATGTCCCTGGTCGGCCATTCCGACGACAGCCCACCGTTTTCCCCTGAAGTCAGAAAAAAATACTCTCTCCAACACCTTGAAACGACCAGTTTGTCTTCTACCAGTTTCACCCAAAAGCAAAGAAATGTTGCATATGTGCTGACATGCTCTGGCCTCGTCAATTTTAACCAACAAGGCACTTGGAAAAGAATGCCTGTGGTTTATAAGTCTAAACTTGACTTCCTATTCAGGCTTATGGCACAGAAAAGGGAAACCTTGCTCTTGTTATGCCGAGAAAATAAGACATTTGGTATTTTCTTCTCTCCTACTGGGATTTTATCCTTTTAGCACTCTTTTTGCCTGACAAGTTCTCGCCTCTTGAAGCAAATTACAATAACAAAATAAACTCTAAATGCTCTTCAGATAATACAGAGCCTTGAGGGATCCCATTACCACCTGAATGATGTAATTAAAACACCCAGAAAAAAAGCCGCCCGGAGAAACAATTGCTTTTGAATATACAGAGCAGCTTGTAATGCCACACATGCTTTGTGTGTTTAGTGGGTAAATTGGTACACACACACACACACACACACACACACACACACACACACACACGCACACACATAGTCAAGCTCTTCCCTGTGAATATTCCCCATCCTGATTTCAATTAGAGAGCATATCATTACGATGCAAGACAAAATGTGGTGAGCAGAGGATGTCCTGCTGACAACACTTCTGTTTTGTTAGAAATAAAAAATCTTCCACCCTGTGGAAACAGACAGAGAGAGACTCAGTGAGACCATCTCGCGCCAGAATTTAGAGTTAAGTCAGCTTTGTTAAAATATAAAAAATGTAAAAAGATAAATAAATAAATAAAAAACATTGTCAGTGATAATCTTTCATAAAATCCCGTAAAAATAGATTTTCTGTTTGTAAGAGGCTTTTCTTGGACATGGTGATATTGTCATGGTGCAGTCATAATCGCCAGCAACAGCGTATGTGTTGGTTAGCACACATCTCTCACTCCTCTCCTCAATGCATCCAGAGGTAAAGCACTAAGCAGGAATGCAGCGGCCGCCACGGAGCCGGGCTCCTGCTAAAACCCCAGCGAGGCAGAACAATAATGCTCTTTTAAACAGCTGAGAGCTGCAACCTGTTTGAAAAGTGGAGCTTTACGGACGTTACAAATGCTGACGAGCCTTTAATCCCGACAGCCGTAGCTGTCTGCACCCACAGGCCCCTGAGCCGGGCTGCCAAGAGGCAACAGGAGAGAGGGACGGTGATAATTCCTGAACTCACCGGCCACACAGAGGGCGCGCTGCACCACCTCTGCAGGTCTAAATGCATCCTATGTCCTGTCCTTGTTACATAACAAGATGTTTTATGAGCCATGCATGTGAGGCTGTGTGTGTGTGTGTGTGTGTGTGTGTGTTTGTGTGTGTGTGTGTGTGTGTGTGTGTGAGCACGTACCTCCGTGTCAATATGAATTCAGTATGTCTAATCAAAAACCAGTTCAACTTCATTGTCTTTTCGACTAGGCCAACAGGTGATGATGCAATGTCAGTTATACAGGGTTTTCTACTTAGACAGAAAAACATATTGTAGGCTACTTTTCTTTTGTCAAACTGACACCTGCTTCACTTTGAAATATTTTATATATGTGGTGGTTGTTTCAGCTACTCAGATATAAATCCTGGAGGAGCTGCAGTTTCAGAATAACTTTTACAGGATGACTTGGTAGCTTGGTGGGCAGAGGCACGTGGCATGTAGTTAGTGTGTGACGTGGGTTTATAGTCTGAGACTTTTCAACCTTCCTGCTTCTACTGTCTGAAAGAGGTGAAAGTGCCACAAATGTTTATTAAATGATGATTTACACGCAATTAACAATATAAAACTTTTGATTCTACACGTATCAAGAAATATCAAGTTTGTGGCATAATAAAGAGAGAAAACTGGCCTGACACTGGTCTTATGTTTGCCTTTTTGTCTTTTCTTTTTTAACATTTTTGTAACCTTATTGACAAGTTCAGTTTTTGGCATCTGAGGATCCTCTTTCGGGCAGGTTCTCTTATGCAAATTTGACGTGAAGATGGATTTTAATCATATTTACACGCTGAGGGTATTTTTCTGGTTGAGAGGGCTGCTAATGCACCACTGGGGAAAAAAACAACTGCTTATGGTACAGAGATGGAAGCCGATCCTGTGATTACCATGGAAATCTTAACAAAATCTCAAACTCATGATCTGAAGTAGCGATAAAGAAACTGCATGATAAAAAGCTGTGTCTCTCTCATCTCTCTCTTTCTGTAACAAACACTTATCTCCTCAAACAAAACGGTGTACCGTATTGTTTGTCCCAGCTGTGTCCGTACAGCCTCTCCTCCCCCAACACTCACATTCCTGATTGTGGCATTTCTTAACTGTGTCAACGAGTCATCGGGGGAGGGAAGTTTGGTAACAATCATGAAAAAAGGGCTAAAAAAAAGAAGAGGTGGTAATATTCCACTTAAATGCCCACACTAAAATGAGATCACGTCGGGAAGTGATGCCCTGAATTCTGAGGGCATTATCGGGGGGTGGGGACGCACAATCGCACAGCTACCGCAACACCTCGCTAAAAGTGGCACTTAGCAGCCCCCTTCATCTGTCTCGAGCCACTAATTAGAAACCCCTCCAAGGAAGGAAAGGGTCAATATGCCACACGAACAGAATTACAAAGACGAAAACACATGTCAGCTGTGGCAAAATAAAAAACAAGTGGCGCAGAGAAATATAGATCGTTATTTAGAGGAGGCAAAATCAACCTCAGGTTCATTGTGTCCATATATGCATGGCTGAGTTTAACCATCTTTTTAGGGCATCAATGCATAATATAGGTAATTATAAATGTGAGCTACATAAGGAAATAGTGTTTAGAGATATAAAATGATGAATAATTTAATGGAAGAAATGTCACATAAACTCACTCCCGACTAATAAACGAGCCCGTAGATAAGTAACAGCTGATGGAAATGTTTAAAGCAACAGTGAGTACATAAAGTAATAATCTAACTGTGCATTTTAATCCATCAACACAAAGCGTTGCCACGTCGTTTCCAGGGAAGTGAGCGCCAAGCAGAAACTGCCTGAAGGCAACACAACTGTCTGTTAAGAGACACTGAAAGGTTAAAGAACCTGTCAACAGCTGAGTGTTTAACTTGGGACTTCAAACAATGGGTACAGTTACACGGATACTTTACTGACAACATCCCACACAGCGGTTTCTGCAGCATTTTGCTGATAACACTGTGTGTAATCTTATTTCTGGAGAACCACAGAAATCACCGCGGGCAGCAAAAAATACATTTGCATCATCGTCTTAGTATGTAAAACACAGGAGGAGCTGCTAACATGGTCTTCTCATTTATGATGATTAGATGATGAATTGATTAGTTGCTTGACTTGACAGAAAGTTAATCAGCAACAATTTTCAATCAAACGATCGTTTGATTGTTTTAACTAGAAGTATCCAAGATACTTGTAGGTACCAGCTTCGCCAATATGGGAATGTGCAGCTTTTATCTATCTTATATTGAATGAAACCCTTTTACCATGATTTTAACTAGGAAAATTAAAAATAATTAAAGACAACACCTAGGGTCCTTATTTTCTAAAATGTCAAAGGCTGAACAATGAATCAATTAATAATCAATAATAATAATAATAATGAAAAATAACCAATCATTACCTACTTTAACAAGGCATATTCACTATCCTCCAACTAAATTAAAACATTTCACTTAGAATCAATTAACTGCAGCAAAAGACGGATGCTTTAAATCAGTGACTCCAAGTCCGGCCACTAGAGGAGGACGGGGTGACCTCTCCTTACCCTGGGCTGGTGAGTGCTCTGGCTGTGCCTAATGGGCATGGCAGGCGGCGGCACTGAACCTGTGGCACTGCGGAGCACTGCCAGCCAGATGCAGCGAGGTTCAGGGGAGCTGCAGTCCACCCCCACCGGGTTCTGGAAGCTCCAGTCAGAGCTGGCCGGAGCAGGGCACGGGAGCATAGCAGCGGGCATCAGGGCGTGGAGTTTTCTCAGATCCGCATCCCTTACCGCCCACATGGGCTGCTCACACACTCTTTGCAAGCTTGTGGACAATGTCCAGAGGCAGAAATACAGAAGATACAACCGAGCAAAAGAGTGGTTTTAGTGATGCTTGCAAATCCTCCTCTGGGATCCTCCAGTCAATCAAGAGTCAGAACTTCCCGTCTCCTGGCTCCAATCCATCGCTGTCACTGCCGAGCTTCCAGAAAGTTTTAATCCCACAAGTTCCACATCACAGCCTCCTGACCGCCGGGAAACGACTCTCCAAGACTCTCACACACATTCTAACACTCTCAGAGGGGTTGAGTCCAGGGAGAGCAGAAGGCAGGCTCCGGGGCAGCAGATGGAGGAGTGTGTGTGGCTCAGGGATCAGAGGTAGGTCTGGTTTCACTATAGACACACACAGAACAACTGACAGCGTCCCTCCCGTTGGTGTCCGGTGATGTTCTGCATACAAAGCCACTCTGTCCACCCCCAAAACACGCACTGCTGTCCCAGAGGGCTGGATCCTTGGTCTCTCCTCCCTCCCACTGCCCTCTCTCTCTTTCGCTCCTCTTTCTTTCCCTCTTTTTCTCTAGTGCCAAACAAATCTCTTCATCTAACTGTAATCTCTACCCCAAACTATCTTTATCTAAGCGAGCATCAGCTACAGTATTTCATCGCTCACTCTGTCCCACCTTTTCTGTTTTGCTTACTCTTTCTTCCTTGTTTTTGTCACTCAATCTGTACCTAAGCATACACTCTTTCCCTCCACATGAACCGGTCTGACAGTCATCAGCAAACAAACAACTGTAATGTACAGTAAACTGGAACTGTGCAGTTTAATCCAAGTAAACAAGACATCACTGAGGCCAGACGTTAGAGGCGAAGGTGGCTCTAGATAGAGATATCTCCTGACTAAATCCACTGTAGATCTTTGCAGAGGAAGCCTGGCAGCCACACGTGTACTGCGTATGTGTGAGCGACACAAACACAAGTGACAAAGCTGCGATCCCGGCGCTATACTCCACAAAAGCCGGTCCTGCCTCCGTTGCCTCCCCTCACAACAAAAAAAAAAAAAAACAGAGAGAAAAGGAGGCCAATTCCCAGCACAAAGAGAAAAGAAAACATTTGCCTTGCTGCTGTGTTCACTATTTCACTCCCTTTCTTTTTTTGCTTAAGAGGGGAAAATATAGAGGAGGGAAGATAATAATGAGAGGAGAACATGGAAAAAAGCTGAAGAGGCGAGCAAGGAGCGTACTCAAAGTAAAACGGCTGCTACTGGATGTCAACATGACCTGTTTATCAAACTCCCTCACACACACTCGCAGGGTCCACCAATGCAGCACAGTGACACCTAAACACCACACCACTAAATCAGTCAGAAAGGTGACCTCGCCCACGCAGCAGAGTTCTCACCAAACAGCCAGGCGTCCAGGATCCGCGCAAGAGCGGCAGACAGGTGACCATGTTGTTGCAGACGACTGACTTTCCCCTCCAGCGCTCATCGCTGTAAACTCGCATTTACCAGTAGGCAGTAACACATCCGTTACCAGTGAGGAAAGACAGGTTTCACCTGCCGCACGGCGGGGCAAGTATCAACTCGACTGGAGAGGGCCGTCATCAGCGCAGAGACTGTACCCTCTGGGTATGCTGTGCTTCGCCTACAACAACACACACTGCAGGCTTGAATAGTTTGTAAAGATTGATAATGTGATAAATCAAAAGACATGTAATCTGAAGGCTCACATCAGGCATCACAATGCAAAATATCCATTATTATATAACGAGTGATCAATTATCTTATGAGTTGCATTGTTTTGATCAATTTTTCTAGCTTTATTTCTTGCTGTTTTTATATAACCATAATGGAACAATGAAGAGTCTAATCTGCAACACTTCTTTGTAGATGAGCTTCTGTAGAAAGTGTTCTTTGCTCTGCCAATAATACAACCAATATGCACTTATAGGAAACAAAAACAATACATTAATGATCTATATCACAATGTAAATACTAAAGATAAAAGTAGTTTATCCTAATGTCTTGTTAGTTACTCTAAAGGGCTACTCCAGCACTGTAGTATTGCTTTTTTTTAATATATGGCAGACTCACAAGAGACAGATAAATAATAGATAAAGATATCCCCACTTTAAGGGCCAGTTTATGCTAGAAAAGGACTAGTTCTTACAACCTGTTGGCCAACTATGGCAGAAGGAAAAAGTATGCATTGGACAGGTTCCGAAACCCTGGATCCTACACTTCCCATAATGCAACTCAGTAGTGTATTTCGTCTGAGACCTCCCTGCCTGGTAAACGCCCATGTCATTAAAACTCCATGCCCCCAGTTTTCCAACACAGACTTTCCATATAAACTCCAACTCCAAGTAACCCTAATGCTATTTACATTACTAGGGGTATTTTTCCAGAGCCAGTAGTACCATTACTGAAGAGTACACTGATCTTGATGTGCTAAAGTACCCCTTTAAGGACATTATTGTTAGGTGTGTGTGAGCACAACACAAACGGGGGAAAAAACAGTGACCTGGTGATGTATGGTGTGTTCACTTCTTGTTTTACTTTTGTGATAAATAGAAAACTTACTCAGCAATATCACTTCAAGTTTTCTACCATCAGCTAATACTTGTTATTAAAAGTGACTGGTCATAGCAGGCCGCATATGGATGTAGCAGCAAAACCCCAGAGTGTATTGAACTGAGCAATGGTGCATTTTACTGCCTATGAAATCCTTTTCATCATCTGTAAGAGGAACATTGAGTTGTTTCTCTTTTCATTGCGTCACTTTAAAGGACCTTTTCTGCAATAATCACAGACTAGGTTTCTGTGGATCTACACTCCACTTCATCCCTGGTTTAAATAGTTTATAGAGTCAGCGCACACTTTCACTAACACACACACACACACACACACACACACACACACACACACACACACAAGCCACATGTCCAACTGAGTCACAGCTGAGTATAAATACACTATGTAATTAGGGTTCCTCATGAAGTCAAAGTGCTGTGTGGCTGTCTGTGTGTGTGTGTGTGTGTGTGTGTGTGTGTGTGTGTGTGTGTGTGTGTGTGTGTGTGTGTGTGTGTGGGGGGGGGGTTTCTCTTCTCACTCTCTGGTTCCGACCAGAGCACTGGGTTCAACGTAGCGCCATGCAGAACTGCCCTGTGGAGAGACGAGTGGATCACTGGCGGGCACAGGAGGAGGTCCGATTCTCCTTCAGGAGGGAGAGATGTGAGAGAAGACCACACCCATGTGTGCGAGGAAATCACAGACGGAGCAGCAGTCAGATCATTGTGCATCTCTGGTGGAAAGCCAGACAAGGGTTTAATATCTGAAAATACACAAGCGCTCCATTTCACAGTGGCAGCGCTGAGTGGGGATTTCATATCACATTTTTTTACAATAACAGTTAGTTTTGGCAAGGAGGGAGCAGTGCCTAATTTGGAAACAAAAGGTCTTTGTCCATCCAGCTCCCTCTCTTTCTCTCTCTCCTTTTCATGAACCATGGAGGCATTTACAAAAAGAGGATGATGAGAAATGAACAAAAAGGGCGTTGAGTTACAGTTTACACAGAGGACACACAGTCACACATGAAGAGTTGTGACAATAGCACCCCCTGCCACACTGTCTACTGTTTGGCTGAAGCATGCCTGAGCAGGCCACACACCCATCACCTGCATGTGAGCCTGATGTACATCACTGCAGCATACCTCCCTTATCTGACTATATGAATGCTGAGTAAACACATACTGCACCCTGGAGACGACACAGGCTTCATATTAGTTATTTTTGACCTTAACCTGGCAGCACAAATCTCTTGAAGTCAGGAAATCAAAGGCAGACATGTGCTGCTAATCTCTGCGGAGCGATGCTTCGTTGCCTCCTGCCCCGGCCCCCTCTGCTCTCTGATAACAAACACATCAGTGGAAAAGTGAAAGGGGTGAGGATGGAGGGAGGGAGGTAATGCAGGATATAGTGGCGCACGGTTGTCGGTGTAACGGACAGATTAGTTTGGTGATATGTTTTAATCCGCTTTACACTCATAACATGACCGCTGGCCAACAGATTAACACAAAAAGGCCTCCCTCCTCTTTTTCCACTGTGGCTGCCTCGCAAGACAAAAAAAACCTCTCTCTCCTACACATTAAAACAGAGAGGTGTGAGGAGGAGGAATAAGCTGAGGCTTGACAGGAAACACACAGGAAAGAGTAGAAGACTGCTGAGTGAGCCTTTAGTTGGCATGTCACAAACAAACCAGGCTGCAGACACAACGATCGCGTGTTTCTCTAAAAACAGGCTGCGATAACTCCGAAAAAGAACAGAAAGGGTCAGTGAAGGACAGGCTGCGGTTGATGCTCACAATGAAACTCCTAAAAAACGGGCACAACAAATTCGAGAAAGAGACGAGGGACTCCATTTATACCAGAATCTGAAGCTTTAAAAGTGGTGTTAAGAGAAGCATCCTCAGCTCTGAGTGTGAATCATGTCCCCTACTGGTGAGAGAAACACACTCAACATGTGGCATGGGAGGTTTCATGTGTTGCTGCAGCAGCTGCATGAATTATCTGTGTCATCACACTGCTGCTATAAATGACAAAAAGACCACAAAATATGCATGATGCACAGCGGTGGTTTCCAACCTCCCAAAGGGTTCACAAGATAAATGTGAGGGGTCAAGCTGTGAGTATGGGGATGGGAGTGATTCAAAAACATACTCTATCTACAGGAAATTAGGTTCATTTATTTTTTTCATCCTTTCTCCAAAATGTTTTTTTTTTTGTCGTGAAGGGCAGTTTTAGCCTTTCAACCCTGTAAAGGTATTCAAATTAAACAATTTGAAAAGGGAAAATCACTTTAGTTGACTGCTAAGGACTCATAAAGATAGTGAACCTGTCACCAAGCGCTCACATGATGACATTGCTCCATTTCAAGGGGACACAAATCCAAAAGGTTGAAAGTAGAGCTGGGTTTAATTTGAGTTTTGAAGTAAAGGACTTTGGGTAACACTTTACTTGAAGGTATCTACATAAGTGTGACATGACACTGTCATGAACACATGACACAGTCACGACACATGAACCCTAACCCTAACTTGTCATGACAAAAACCGAATGACACTTACTAAAAGAAGCGTTATGTCAAACGTTTATGACTTGTTTATAAACGTTTATGACACGTTCATGACAGTGTCATGTCACTCTTATGTAGATAACTTCAAGTAAAGTGTAACCGGGCTTTGTCTAAATAAAATATAGTCTAAAGTTGAAAAAGTCTATTGGTTTGAAATCAGGAAATATCCAATCAAAGAATAATAAGCCTAAGAAACTGACAAGTCATCTGATATTCACCCACTGATGGAGTATTTCTCTGTCTAGACCTACAGTCTATGGTCTAGACCAGAGATCTTCAACAGGGGGTCCGGGACCCCTAGGGAGTCCTCAGAGTCACTGCAAGGGGGCCTCCAAAATTATTGTTAATTTTTTAAACCTTTTTCAAATTCAAATTATTGAACATGAATAAAACATTATTAGCAAATATAAATCCCCACTGATGATAGGCTTTCTGGCCTATGGGTAAGGTAGTCACTAAGGTAGCCATCCACAAATACAGTTAATCCTAAGGAATCACTGTGCCATATGTATGTATATTAGAATATTTATAAAATCACGTCAACAATTATTATTTTGATAGCTTGGTATTCTATGCACTAAAAAGGTATATACAAAGACTTTAGGCTGCCCTACACTTTATTGTAGGCCCAGTTTAATATGCAACTTGATTTTATACAATATTAGTAGTAGGGGGTCCCTGCTCCGTCTCTCCTTCAGTGAAGGGGTCCTTGGTTTGAAAAACGCTGAACTCCCCTGGTCTAGACATACCAGTAATCTGTCCACGTGGATTCTACAAAGAAAAGTGAAAAAAGGGACATAGCTGTTTTAAGCAGGTTAATTTTAACTTTAATCTCCAGTAAATCCCTGTGCCACAGAACCTATAGGCCTCTTTGGCTGCACTCAGACTGGTAGTTACCACCCAGCAGCCACTAGAGGGCAGCTACAACACAGAGTCCAACAGCAGATGGGTGGGGAAAAGTCCAGTGGAACAGAGCAAAGAGTGGGGACTCGACATGCAGCTACACACAACTGCACTTTCTTTTTTTTGCTGCAGTGGCTGGCACGGGGAAGAGTGTGCAGGGTGAGTCGACCTATGAGCAGTTATCTGTGCTCTTATGTCAGTTACTAATTAATAACATCAAAGGCAGGGGTGGGAGACAGTGGCTAAAGATCAGAGAGGTCACACCTGTTGTGGGCTTTGAGGTGGAAACAGTCTCTGGAAGTCCAGAGACAAGAGCAGGTGGACTCTGAGACGAAATGTGCGAGGGCCAGATATCCCATCAACCCACAGCTGAGGGGAGCTGGGTGGTCCGCCCCTCTATCCATCCCTGACTGATACAACAACAATCCACAGCATACTCCTGCACTGAGGATTAAAGTGGTAAAGCAGGCCATCTGATCATGTGCATCTCCACAGGGAGCAGTATGCATGAATTCTTTAGATGTGCCTGTTGATGCCATGACGCCATGTGAGTCCTGTCAGCGTGGAAACCCATAGCTGGACCCCAAAATTCTCTCTTAAACGAGGTTCTCAATTATTGATACAAATCACTGTCCATCAGTCAGTACACACACTGACATTTTGCTGAAACAATTACTCCAGGGCTGCAACTAATGATTACTTCAATTACCAATTAATCCCAATTATTCTTTTAATCCATAAAATGTCATTAAATAGCTAAACGTGTCCATCACAAACACAGGGTGACATCGTCAAATGCCTTGTTTTGTGTAAAATATAAAGATCTTTAGTTTACTATCACATAGTGAATTCTTGGCATTATGCCTAAAGCTTTAGTGCGTAACTTTTTGATTTTAATGAACGTCCATTACGTTCAAGCCAAATGAGTTGCTACAAAGCTAATTAATTAAGACTATCAGTACCACACAACTCTCTCTGTATTTTTCAGTATGGCTATATTCAGAAGATTGTGTCATCCGTCGACTTTCACGCGCAGAAACTCGAATGAAGATAATTACCTCTTCTGAAGAGTCCGTTGTGTTTTTTAATCCTCCGTGTCCTCCTTGGCTACTAGCAACTGCGTGTAGGAGGGGTGGGGGCTGTGCGCGATCACGGAAGGCTTGTATCATGTGGACGCACCGACAGTTTTGTTGTCATTACTTAGAATTCCTCATGAGGGCGTCAGAAACTACGGACTATAGCTTTAAAACATTACTTGACAATACATCAGTTATTAAAATTGTTGCTGATAATTGATTAGTTTGCTAATCGTTTCAGCTTAGATAAATTAGTCTGTTGGTTTTGATAATCAGCTGATTGTTTAAGTCATTTATTAGGCAATAATAAGCTTCCAGCTTCTCAAATGTGATAATTTACTGCTTTAACTTGGACTGGTTTTGAACAACACAAGCAGAAGACAAAAAAACATGCTACATCTGCCACAAGGGAATGTGAGATACGCGAGTCAGCCAGCCAGACAAGCATCTACATAGGCAAAAAAAAAAATCCCAATAGAGAGTGGGAAGGAGAGCATGATACTGGGGGTAACAGATGTTGGAAAGTGAACACCGGGGGAGAGAATAAAAAATGAGGGCAGAGAGTGATCTAAAGCAAAAAAAAGAAGTGAGGAAGTTGGAGGGAACAGATGGTGAAGAGAGAGCAATGACACATGCACATATTTACTCACAGATGCACTCTAATTACCTCCCATACATCTCCTCTGCGTTGTATCATCGTCAGGCGTTCCTTCACTGACTTTATAGAGGCTAGACTGCGTGACTGATCGCTAAATAACATTAACACACATTTGCTACCTTGCGTGTCGGTCACATTCTGCGAAATCTTGGTATGTTGATGAATTATTAAATGCTATTAGACTTGCGTTAGTGTGTGTGTGTGTGTGTGTGTGCATGTTTATGTTGGGGGAGGATCTGTTGCCCTTTGACCCGGTTTCATAAAGTGTAGCAACATTTCATAGTCGAGAGATTCCTACTTGATCAAAACTGTAAGCATGAGTGTGCGAGAAGCAGTGATACTGATACAGAGAAACACAGCTAAATAACACACCCATTATGTTTCCCTGCACAGTAAGTGGAGAGATGGTGCTCCACTTTAACCTAATTAGCAGGGAGTGTCCTGCTTCAGTGGAGAGCTTTCTCTATGTTCAGGTCACGTCTACAACCAAACAACTCAGAAGAAGAGAAAGCAAAAGATAAAAGTTTTGTCCACCTCATCTGTTTAAGATATCTGCCACTGAAACTTCTGCAACTACCTCAATGCTGATAGAGGTAAAGACCACTTTAATTTTGGTGCTCAAAGTGTTGAGAAATGACATTAAAAAAAGAAAAAAAACACAACATCTTCCTATAAACACTTTTCTAAACTACCTCAAACATATCTTTGGTATGTATGTACTGCAATACTTTTCAGCTGATATGTATTATTATGTATTTTTTTGTTTTTCTGGGTGAAGTAATCTTTTCCAGTAACTCAGGCTTCCCACTTTAAATGCAACCAATCACCAGGTTGTCAGGCTTCACTTTTACACCCGTCTTCAACCTAATCACAGTCACCCATCACCTCCGTGCTGACATTTGCCATGAGAACCAACAAGGTGCCTCTGTTCCAGCATGAGAAAAAAACCTTGCAGGGAGACAAGTTGGACGGCAGAGACATTTACGCTCATTACAGGTCCGCAATTGGTTTTCACAGCTGATTTTTCAGAGTGTGAAATCTGATACATGTTTTTTACAACTTCAATCTGGAAATTGGTGTTATGAATCTGGCAACTTAACAGGTAGTAAGCACCACATAAATGCATAAACTACAGATGGTGTTTGTTTTCCATTGGTGCTGAAGGAGCATAGGGATTGTGGAACCAACAAATCGGTTGCAGTTAAAGGTGTGATATCTTTTCACAGTTCGTTCTCACGCAAAAACATGGACACAGAGACAACAGCTTCCCTAATGCCACATCCTGCTCTTTCTGAGTGTCATCAAGAGGCGGCGGCTGCTGGGTTTTGTCAGGTAAACTCGCAGCTGTACTTTCTCATGAGTAGATACATCTGTCCCCTGATGTGTATACCATATATACCATGAGGCCAATGACAACATCTGGCAAAGAGCTAACCCTGCTCCTCTTGCACTGTAGCCCAGCCCCCTCCTCATCTCCTCTGTACTGACCACAACCGCTGGGAGCAATCAGAGCGTCACGTCTGAGCTCTGCTGCAATAGGAGCCAACCCCCCCTCCTTCCTTTTTCTCTTTCTTTCCTGGTTGTTTTCAGGAGCAGGCCTCAGCAGCAGAAACCCACACGGCTCCAGCAGGCCTCTCGACTCTCTCCACCCCCCTCGTCTACGTCTTGGCTAAGGACAGCCATACTTGTAGCCCCCCTCTTTCCCCCTCTACCAGCCCAGATATATTTAGCTCATCTCTGCCTCTGTGTAATTACCAGATGCAAATTATAACTTTGGGAATGGAGGATGACGTCGTTGTTCTTCTTGATGGAAGATGGAGCTGGAGCCGAAGCGAGCATCTCAGCCTACAGGGCAGGCCAAAAACCAGGCAGCAGTCCAACATTTGGGGCGTGGTGGAGGCGATGCTGAGCCAGGTTGGGAGGCTAACTGAGCCAGGGTGGAGGGAAAAAAAAGAGAGGGCAGGACTGCAGAATGGAGACTGAGGGTTTATTAGAGCAAGTGAGATGGCCTGCCTGCCTCCAACAGTCCTGGAGTTTCCATTTGAGGTCATCTGGTTTTTACATTCCTGCCATGCACCACCGCTCACACTACGTTGAGGAAGTCCTCCATCGCTCTGTTTGCACAGGATCGTACAGTCCAGCGATTCTCAAAGTGGAGTCCGGGGATGTAGAGGAGCTATTTAGGGAGCCCTTAGAGCAGCGAGGAGTATATTAAAGGAATAAATTAAATTAGAAATGGGCGCCCAGATGGCTCAGTTGGTAGAGCGGGCGCCCATATATAGAGGTTTACTCCTCGACGCAGCGGGCCCGGGTTCAACTCCGACCTGCGGCCCTTTGCTGCAGGTCATTTCCCCTCTCTCTCCCCTTTCATGTCTTCAGCTGTCCTGTCAAATAAAGGCCTAAAACGGCCAAAAAATTAAAAGAAAAAAAATACTCCTAAATGAGGATCCCGCAGACAGAATATGGCCTCCTGGGAAATGTGGATTATGTCTGGGTGTTTGATGATTATTGATGTGGAAATATTTGAGAATTGCTGGTATATATCCACTGATTTTACAGATGTACTCAAGCATGATGTAAAAGTTCAAGGATTCACTAAGATTTTCCAATATTTCTCTCAGACCGTCCCAAATCTGTTTTCCAACCCTCATGACTCTCCATGGGCTCATGCTGACCTCTTCAAGTGCTGAACAAATGTTGTCAATAGGCAAAAGATATTCACATGCAAACATAATCAATTAATGCATGAATTTTGAGGCTGACAAATAAAATCTTCTCTCCTGTAAAATCTACATTTTCTTCAATCCAGACTAGAGCCTGAAGCACAAAGTGAAGCCGATCACATGCGATGCAAAAAGGCCAAGCAAAACTTATGAAGCGTGATTCTTCTGGCATTAATATTTCTCACACGGTGTGGATGAATCTGGAGATTAAATCAAAAACATTGCTGGCCTAAGCACCCCTCCACCTCCATTCTCTCTTCATCATTCCCCTGTGGCACAAAGATGGTATACAGATACCGCCTTGCATGTTTTGAATACAGGAGGATGGGCCCGCGGTATCGTTTCATCTGCCTGCTCCTTCCTGTTGACAAACTGCAGACTGTAAAACCCAGCTGTGGAGAAGGACATCTCTAGAAGACAGGGATGCTGCTACTGTTTTCTTGCTGATTCCAGAGGCATGTTGTTTGTTTACTGTAATGATGAGACCCATATGCCAGGTTGATGTTGTTTCTGTGTCTTTAGCCTCTGTCACTCTGTATTAGTGGCCTTTAAATGCAGGGGTGGCAACAACTCAGAGTCTGGGATTCACCCCGCAGAAATAAACTGTCCTCTGTGATTTCATGACTTGTTTCACCCCAGAAAAAAAAGGTCAGACGTGCAGCCGCAAGGCATTATGGGTCTCAGTTGCTTCCCTGTTTTGGCTGCCCAGTGGGAAGACAGCAAGGGACTGTGACTGTTGATATGAGAGTCAAACAGACATGGTTTCACTCTGTTATTCAGATGAAAGACACCCTGGCACTGCTTGAAGCAAAGAGAAACGCTAATAGAAACATACCGTCCTGTTAGTTTTCATTCTGTAAACTGAGTGAGCGGAGAAGGAGGGAGTGGATATACAAGAATCATACCGAAACAAACCTTTTATGGCACAAGCATACATAGGAATACCTCATGCTTTAAGGATGGCATTTAGCTAAGAGAAGCATTTATAAAAAGCACAGCTGAATCTAAATGAAAATGTCTGCAGTCGCACATTCAGACACAACTTGAGAAATGAAAGCAACAACAGAAGTTCAAAACAGAAGTATCCTGAAAGGAGATGACCAAAGAAGGTAACAGAAAGAGGACAGCAATTGCTCAAAGTCACATGGAAATGAGAAAACAAGTAAAGCTGGAATTTGGGAAAAGTTAGTCCATCAGGGAATAGACAAAAAGAAAAATTACCCCATCAACGAGGATGGTGGCACACAGAGAAAACAATAAGAACACAGCTCCGACTGCATTTGCACGCACGTAGGATTTTGGTTGAGGTTTTCCCTCCATCCCTCACAGCAAACCCACAAAATAAACAAAATGCTACCTGTTATGCTGCAATTAGCCACATTAACAATTATTCAAGATACACCAACGCAGTTTGGAATAATATGAAATAAAGTAAGGCTTACTGCGGAGTTTGACTCAAACCGAGTAACCTTTGATGCTGTGCGATGCAAATTGATGCCTAACATACCATGACATGCTACGGAAACTGAAGCATCAAAACTACCCTATCCAGGTTGGTTCATTACAGTAAGCTGAACACTGTTTTTACATTCACAACTCAGAGAAGAAAAACTTGCATTTTTCTATTATAGGCAGAATACCCCAGTAATTTAGAGTTATGGATAGTTGACTTTTTACTTCTTTACTGTAGCCTCTAGAACACAAATCTGTGTAGCTTTAAGTTAACTGTCCTGGGCAATGGATGTGACAACATGACATTGTAATGTGGCCAGGATAGCTGTTTGCCCCTGCTTGTCTTTACGCTAAGCTAAGCACGTGTTGGCTTTAGCTTCACAACAAAGCAAATAAACGTATCTCTCACAATGTCAAACTATTCCTTTAAAACTAAAACGTCTGTACAGTACTGGAGAAGAGAGGCGACATTTTGGACCATTGGTACACACAAAAACAAATACTGTAAAACATACCAGTATTTTCCATTGAGAGAATCTTAGTGAGCATGTAAACAGAGGCGGTGTTGTGCTGGACCTGCAGGCATCAGGAAAACCACAGCACTCTATCTCTTCCCAGCATCCACAGCTCCTCATTAGCTTCCCGATAATCTCTATCCCGTGATTTTGCCAGACTGTCAAAACAACCTTCCCCCTCCTCCCCTCCCAGACGGCTTACAAACTGTTGCCCGGGTTGTTTGGGAAGTACAGATAGAGGTCAGTGAGTCGGCTCACTAACTCCAATGAAACGGCTCTGATGGACGTTAGCTGGCCGACTGCCATACTCATATAAACAACCCCAGAGAAACCTCCCGGAATCATCAGAACTCTTCTTCTGTTGCGTTAGGACTTCCAGAACATGCTGTAATTATTTTCTACCTTTACTGCATAACCCAAATATTTTAACAGTTAACATCACAGTCAAGTAGGCTAATAGCTTAGTTAAAGTAGTGCTGCATGTCTTAGATATGAAATATACCCCACATGATGTGGTTTGTACAACCCATGATTGGGCGATATGACAATGTATACTGTGAGACTAAACCCCCCCACCCAACCCTCTACTGGGGTAATTATCCCTTTAAAAAGGGGCAGCCTACTGTTTTTACACATTAATATCTGTTTACTAGTGATGAGGAGTATTCAGCCTGTAAAAAAAAAGCTGTATAATGTCTTCTGTGGTTCTGGAGGACCTTTCTTAAGTCAGAAAAAAAATAACATCATCAGGATTATCTCCGGCTTGTGCTGGCAAACTAGTAATTTATAACAGAAAGTCTTAGCTTAAGTTTTAACATTGAGTGGCATTATGGGAAAAGTTGGAGCCATGATTTCTGGAGGTTAACTTTAAACAAGGCACTAAAGGTCAGGATGCCTCAGCTTTAGTGCAATGCTAAATCCCTGGAGTTCCACAATGGTTGTACCAGGCCATTGTTGCACATAAATAAAGTCTAATACATAGCAATTAGAGCCAAAACACTTTAATTTAATTGATAAGTCAATCAACAGAACAATAGTGGTCAATTTTCAGTCAATTTTCAAGCAAAAGTGACCAGCTCAAATGTGAGAATTTGCTGCTTTTCCTTGTCATATTGGTTAGTAAATGGAATATCTTTTGATAAAGATACCAAAGATTAATTAATTAATCAGGAAAATAATAAGCAGATTAGTCTATCATAAAAAATTAACTGCAAGTTTTAAGACTGTGACAGCTAAGTAATTCCTTGGATTAAAAACATTCACACCTGGTTTTTGTATCTGAAAAGAGTTTCTCAAATGTATTTAAATGTTACATATCATACCATATTTATATGATAATTCACTACATAAAATTACAATATCGAGACAGAAGACTTTATCGCCCATCGCTGCTACAACCCAGAACATCCAAGAACAGCATGTCAGTTGTACTGGTAGCTTATAAGAGCAGTGTGAAATTTGGCAGCTTTTCTGCAGGTTATGAGTGGAGGATTGTTTGTCTTTACTTTCCATTCCTTCATTGTGTTTTGGCTGTCACGCTGGCATCCTTCTCCCCCCTGACTCATCAGGATTCACTCTATTTTGTTATCTTCTTCCCTCCTTTTCCTCCTTACCCCCTCCTTCTCTCTGTCTCTCACACATTCCTGTGCAATCCCTGCTGTTGATAAAATGCCTGAAATGCTGAATAGAGCGAGACACAGTGCAGCATTCATCCATCTCCAAACATTCGTTGGGCCTCTGCAAAAATGTAAACATGATGAGAACGCAAAGCAAAAATGTGCATTTGATATTGAGATGCGACATAGACAAAATAAGATGCCAGATTTGATCATCTGAATTGAAGATCAGTTGAACAGCGGCCCCTGCTTAACCCCTGTGGCCCCTGTCGCACACAGTGACAGGGGTTCCCTCCTGCCTCTTTAGCCTATTTACTGGGGGCCAAGTGTGTGACGAAGGGGGCCCCTCACCTCTGAACTTTGACCCTGATTCAAACCTCATCTCACAGCCTTTAGACCGATCCTGCAGACAAGTCTGCATTTTGGAACAAGACCTGACTTGTTCTTCATTCCTCTTATGTGCTGAGCATCACCTTAACACGAAGCCCCTCACGTACAGTATCAGATAATATTTTTCCTGCATAGGAACAACACACTGACACACACACACACACACACACACACACGTCGACACAGCGTCTCTGCAGGCACACATACAAAGAGGCACTGACGCAGGCCAGACCATCAACCGGCTGAATCTAATTAGCTCTCATCTGTTTCTGAGAGAGGCTTTGTTTCACAACAAACCTCCCAGTGCCTGCGAGTCAGACGCCACATGAAACCCACCCAGCTGAGACACAAGAGAGGACGAGTGCTGCATTAGGAGAAGATGACTGGGTACGAGATCTGACACTTTGCTGGACAGGTAAACCTCATGTCCAGCTAATGTGTTGAAAAGAGGGGAAACAGAGAAATAAGAGCAAATAAAAGTATAGGGGAACCCCTTAATATGCTTGTAAGGTATTCAAATATTCACAAATTAACTTATTTGTAGGCCTGCACAATTCAGCGAAAAATATGAATCACGATTTTTTAGCTTAGAATTGATATCACGATTTTCTGCCACGATTTTTTTCTCACGAAGTGTAATGTTTATTGCACACATGAACCATGACATGACAAAACAAAAAAAATTGGCAGTACCAAACATAAAAAATTTTTTGGCACCTATAGCACATTGCGCATCACCACAAGGCTGTAAACATAGAGGCTTTAATGAAGAGAAGGGAGAGCATTGCAGCGCTTGGGAGCTCTTTAAAACCTATTTTATACAGTCCATGTTTAAAACTCAGAAGAAAGTAGTAGCATTTGTGATGCTGTCGGCTCGTAAAATTAAATGAGAATCAAAGTCATAAAAAAAAGAAAAGAAATTATAATTTTTTTTTTTTTAAATCAAATCAAAAATCGAAGTTATTTAAAAATGAAATCGTGAAGAAGGTGAATCGAGATCGCGATTTTATAATGATTAATCGTGCAGGCCTACTTATTTGTTTTTACTTCTACAACTAACAACTTTAAAGAAAGGCGGAAATCAGGCCATCAGGGTGTTATTCTTATAAAGTTCAGTCAGTAAGTGGGATGCCACCTCAGTGTTGAGTGTCACACTAATCTCTGGCCCTTATCTTACTTTACATAAAGGTTATCCCAATTCAACATATTTTAAATAACTGGGAAATAAAAAATAAATAAAAAAACAGTGGTATTGAATCCGTACTTGCTATCAGAAGACACCCTGATTTAAGGTATTGGTCGAGAAAAGGTTGGTTTGATGCAATTTCCATCAGAGAAAATCACATTGGGAAATATCCTCCTCCATTTTTACAGAACATACCGTCAACTTCTTATAGCCAGCATCCATTTGTCACATTTTGTGCTCTTTTAATAGCATGATTAAATGGTTCAGTAACCTAAACAAAAACTAATTAACCTCTGCAACCGACCAACCCACCGCCGGGTCAGTCATGCTGTAGCCAAGCTTTGATCATGCTCCAGTAGGGATCCCAAATGTTCATAGGATACCAAATATGCTGAGCTGGATTTGTTTGTTTTTCTAGAAAATGTATAAAAACTGAGGCACAAGACATCTAGAATATTTCCATTTGGTGAAACGGTGCAGCCATACATTTTTTTTTTTTTTTCAATAAGGAGTTGGAACAAGCAGATTCAGCATATATTTAATATTGCAGGTCAGTGTGGAATAAGATGATTTTTCCAACTTTAAAGCTACTTAGGAATAAAAGGGGGAAACTGGATTTTAAGGTGTTGAGTATGGTGTAACTGAACTTTTAATAAGCTATTCCCATTAATAAAAAATAGAATCATGATAATAATTAAATTCACAGAACTGCAATGCAATAATTGCATGTAAAAACTAAATTTATTCAATCAATAGAGTCAATTTTGAGTCAGAGACAGAGACCAACTGACTGGGGGATCAATAAAGAGGCATAAGCAACAGAAACACACCTGCTTAACAGAGCTGCACTACAGCAGCCGCTCCCATCTCACCACAATAAACAAGGTCAATGATGACTGATGTCCTTCGCCCACCTATACACACACCATGTTTGTACAGCATCAAGGACTTCCTCATGCAAACATAATAGGAGAAGGACAAATCAGACACTCCATGAATCTGGCTTCAAAACAAAAAGCATCTGACCATTTAAGTGTGACGTAAACATACTGGAGTGCCTATATTTGTGAACACAGTGTGCACGGCCATGTGTGTGCGTGTGTGATTTAAATGTGTCAACAAACAGACAGACAGACAGACAGAGACACACACACACACACACACACACACACACACACACACACACACACACACACACACACACACAAATGTATTTATTTTCTAGCCCTCTTACCCTCTTTCCCTTAAGTGGCTTTGCCACTTGTCAGGCCGTCATTGTAAATAGGAACATGTTCTTAATGACTTGCCTATTAAAATAAAGGTGAAATAAAAAATAAAATAAAAACCAGGATAATGATTGCGGATGCGAGGTGTGAGCGATGGTGCAGCTGTCGTCTCGAGGACCGGAATGCAGCAGGGGTGACGGTGTCGAGGTGGGAGGGTGGAGGTGTAAAGGTGTGAGAGATGTTTTAATGGTGTTAACGGACTGCTGCAGGGCACTCCGTAACATACACTTTACTGTCATGCTCTCTGTGTCCACTGTGTAGTTTCACCCACTGCACTGACGCAGTTAAAGACAGTATGTAGTATCATGTTTTGGGTATGTCGCACATTTAGCCTGGGAAAATTGCATGTGCCAATACTGTTTGATTCTTCAGGGTAGTGTCCCATAATGCAATGCACAACAGGCTGGCTTTTGGTGAACTTTCCCAACTCAAAATTTGGAAAAAGTTCTCCATAGCTGCAGCACGAGTAACTTTTGTTGTCACATGACTTCTGCATCACTTTCTGTTAGTACAAAAGGGTACATTACAGTAATGTCCTATATACTAAATCACAAAAATGTGAGAAAAGTAAAGTAAAAGCAGAATATTGTGTTGCAGAATGTTTCTTTCTTTTTTTCTGTCCTCACAACTACTCAGGTTCATCTTGTGACCCTTCAGCTCCTGGCCCGCAGGTTAGAAAACACCAGTATACAGCATTGAAGTGGGATACAATGTACGAAGAATCACATAAATTCCCAGCATTGCAGTATTGTCTGTGCTATGTGCCTACTACGTGGTGAAACCATCTGCTAATGATCACAGGAATACTTTCCTCTGCCGCATCATACAGCTGCTTTCAGTTAACGTTGCCTTTGACCAGGAGCTGATCCTGGACCTGCTGACTGGATGGGGCATCAGTGGTCTGAGGTTTGCATCATTTCTGAGGTTGTTGTCCTGTGATAAAAAGAAAGTCTGTGGATCGGCTAAAGCCTCTGTCTGAAGTTTGGCTTTTGATTATTAGGAAGCTATTAGCTGGGCTGTAGAGAGCAAAGGCCACGGATCAGCAAAAAATAAAACACTGTCATCGATCGTGTGCAAGTCCTGTCTGGATACACTCAGGAGACTGCAGTTCAGGATAATGCTGCATTAGTCTGCAGTGTATCAGAGGCAAACTGGTGCATGTGACACACGGACAAAAAAAGAGGCTTTAACATCGACCGGCTCAAGATTTTCATATAAGCGCTCTCATGTTTCCCATCATATCCTCCGGCATCACGTGGCACAATGCAGCATTAGACACCATGCTCGTCCTGCCCTCTGCCCCACCCATGCCTCTATTGATCTCACCCACAAAGCCTGCACTGCTACATTAGAGCAGGCCTGCTAACAACGTTGAACTAGTCCCACTGGACATCATCATAACTGCTCAACACTCTCACGCCTTCCTGTCTCCGCGCCCAGATGCTGAACCAACACAGAAAGCCTGATTACTTTGTGTCTCATTTCGGAAAATTAAACATTTAATCAGATTATAGTAGTTTTGCATCTCACTGTTGGGCTTTATCGCTTCATCTAAATGACTTAGCATTCAATCACATGCCAGATGTGTTCCTGGATGTACTCAGTTGCACATCAAGAGGATAATTCGGTTTTCTGTACAATAAAACAGCCATCATGAAGATAAACTGCTTTTTTTGGCCAAAGAGAAGTAAAATGACATGCAGAGAGAGAAAGAAGCCCGGCTAAATGAGAGCTTGGTGTCGGCTGAGACATGCAGGGTCAAAGGTCAGGTATGAAACAGGTCGGGGACTGAGATTAGATTTAACTGAGGTCGGCATAGGAGCTTATGTAAAAAAGAAACATAAACAAACAGTTTAGAGAGAGTTAGACTGGAGGATATCAGACACTTTGAATGCAGTTTAATGACTTCTTGTTCATTAAGGCGACAGTTTTGTGGGCACAGCAGTTGTTATACATTTACTACAAAGTGTTTTACGACAAAGCTATACGTAACAAGCCTCAAATTGAAAAGATAAAAGTGAATTTTATGTGTCTGAAGGAACATTCACAGTTCTGTTACAGCGAAATACAATCAGAGAAGTTAAATGAAAGCATGACCACAGAATAGGAAGTGTTATTCTTTGCTGGAGAGGATCAACTCAACCACAACAGATAGAAAGGGAGCAAAGGTAGGTGGAAAATGGGGGAAATTCATGAGAAACCCCCCCCCCCACAAATTTTGTAATAGTAGAGTGACAGCAGAGGATGATAAGGTAAGACAGACACTGGCAAATATAGTTCATAATCCTGTCAAACACACAAACGCATTACAGCAAAGGTCCAAAGCAAATATCTCAGCAACTCCCTGGCTGACACATCCACATCTCACTCACACTCACACACACACACACACACACACACACACACACACACACACACACACACACCATAAAACAACACAAATTCACAAGAACTGGATTTATCTAACTTTTTTTCAGAATATAAGCCGCTGTTAAGGATGGGATTCATCGGTATATAACCTATGATACAGTTATGAAAGGAGTTTCTTTCTACTGGGGGTTATAAAGTCTTGTGATGTCCATTGACTTAAAGGTCATATTTTTCCAATCTTCTCATTTACGGTTATATCATCACTTAAGAAACACCCACCTGCATGTGTAGCACTATTGATGGCTTGTTTGTGTGAGTAAAAACAGTTAAAACAAGTGATGGAAGTCCACTAGCCAATTAACTGGATAATTCGCTTGATTAATAGCAAAAAAAATCAACTAAAGAAGAAGTGGTCGACACTCCAAACACCCACCGCTGTTTGGGACGTCCCGTCTCTATTGACAGGCTGTCCGCCTTCTGGTGCAGCAAGAGGCGGACAAAAGAGTGAAGCAACCCGGGCGTTAAATGTGACTCTAGATCACTTTTGTGAAGCAGCCGCTAAATTCATTCGGCTGCGCACCATTTGCCCTCAACAATAGTGAACAAAAGCTGCAGAAAAACACTGATCAAACACTTGGTTTCAGTACAGTATGTCGCCGAGTGTGTGTACACAGTGGCTATGTAAACTAGTGTTAATCCTCTTAGGAAATCACGCTCTCTGACCAGCAGTACCGCGCTGCACTTCAGCCTGTCCAAACACAATATCGTACAGGTATCAATATAATTATAAATAAGTAGCTCCTTGTACTTACGTGGTTCTCAGAGTAGGGTGGTATTCCAACAAGGCAAAAAGCAACTCCATTCATTGGACAACAGAAATTGTTCGGCTGCAACAAGGAGAGGCAGATTTGTTGCTGCACGAGCAGTGAACAGAACAGAAGCAGCTCTAAGAGTAACAATGCTGCGGTCAAACATAAACTTATGTTCAACACGTATCCAGCTTCCTTCCTTCTAAAAAACCCACTCTGTTCCCGTTGTTCCGGGCCTTTCAATGTGCTAACCCCCTCCTCATCCTCTTCTTTTTCTTCTTCCGCCAGACCGCATCAGTTGTACATAACTAAATCCCTCTGTGCTACTCGGCCCCATGCTCTGCCCTGCCTGGAAACTCACTGCAGCGGCGTCAAAACACATGAGGGGAAACCGGAAGTCAGGAGACTACTGCCTTCAAAGTAAAGTCCTGAGAGGGAACGTGTCCAAATGTCAACAAAAATGGTGGAATGTAACAAGTACATTTACTCAAGTACTGTACTTTTTCGTACAATTTTGAGGTACTTTATTTGAGTATATCAATTTTATGCTGCTTTATAATTCTACTCCACTACATTTTGGAAGCCATTTTTACTCCACTACATTTTTTTGATAACATGAGTTAATTAGTTACTTTGCAGATTCAGATAATTAATACAAAATATAAATCAACTACTACATTATGATGTATTATTATAGATTAAGCTACCCAGCAGTATATAAAGTAAAAAGTAAAGTAAAAGTTTAAATGCAGAACGTTTACTTGTAACAGAGTATTTCTACACTGTGATAGCCTACTGCTATTTTTACTTAGCCTACGTAAAATATCTGAGTAGGCTACTTCTTACACCACTGGTGATTACTACTCATGACTGAATGTGGGTAAGGCCCGAGCAAAACCAGCTTTGTAACATTTCTGGAATTTACAGATAAACAATTAGTAGTGGATGTGTTTCTCATAGGTTTTGATAAATGTTTACACTTGAAGAAAAACAAGCCCATTTATTTTATTTTATTAGTAACACATTGGCTAAAATATATTTTTGTTGAGCAAGTATTTTAATTCACAAAAAGAGTTCCTTAGTCTACACCTTTTATGGTGGAAATTAATACCGGAATTACTACAGTTGTATTGTAGTTAATTTGACATTATGGGAATTGAAGGTAGTCAAAATAGAGGAGGGTGCGTTGGGTAAATCTGTGCGCTCCGCCCTGCAGACCCGCAGCGTGCGGGCTCCCTCTGGCTGTGCCAAGACATTTGTGTGCAGGACTGGAGGGATCTCTGATGCCACCAACACAGTAAGTAAAGTAAGGGTTTGAAATAAAAAAAAGCAAAGCGTTTTAAAAAATAAGTCAGGCACTGGAAAAAAGTATATAGTTTTTTTAACCATATATTAAAGTATGTAGGACAAATTAATTAAGTTTAACTGAAGTTTAACTAACACATCTGTCACCTGAATAACTGTAAAACTACCATTACTGCAGTGTGATAATATTTAAGTAGAAGTTCCGCATTCCAAAGTATTATCAGTACTTACTTTAAGTAAGTAAGTAAGTAAGTAAGTAAAGTTTATTTATATAGCACTTTTTAAAGTTAAAAATCTCAAAGTGCATCATAATATATTATGAAGCACTTTTTATTTAATAAAATTAAATACAATAAATAAAAGACTACAGAGAATACAACTAACTGCCATAAAAACCCTTTCCTAGCTAAAAGCCTGTTTGAAGGAGAGTATCAGTTTAAGTATAAAAAGTAGAATTACTCACGCAGGCACAATCCAAGTGTTACATTATTATAGGCCTAATATCGGAAGAGGCATTATAAGCAGCATATTAATGTTTATTAACTATTTTATATACAAATTACATGTACTATATAACAATGCATCATAATGTATATGCAGTGGTTCCCAACCTTTCATTTCACCTTTTCATTTTTCCTTGGTGCCCCCCCTACTCATGTCTAAGAAAACCCTCTCTCGAGATAGAGCCTTACTTTCTTTTTTGATACAGAGGAGTTATCAGCATTTTTACGTTTCTCCGCCATGTTTCATTCATAAAATAGGGATGCCGTGGCGGGATGATAGCAGCTAGCAGCTGACCTGATGACAGCAAGGGTCCCAGGTTAAGAGGTCCCGGAGGTTTGGCCTACTAAGTAGCCTGCCTACAATTTTAAGCAAGAACAAAAATATATAGTTTTCATACAGACTTTTGTATACATTATATATTCTAGTGTATTATCATAATTTGTTTAACGTGTGCTAATTAATTAATTAATTAATTAATTAATTATTAATTACCTCAACCTCAAACCAGATAAAGACTTGTGCCCCCCCTGTGATCTTTGCCGCCCCCCTGAGGAGTGCCCGGACCCCAGGTTGGGAACCACTGATGTATATGTACATTATAGGTTTTTGAAATTTTAATCTGAAACAGGTATCACATAGATGTAGGGAAGTAAAAAGTACAATATGTCCCTCTGAAATGTAGTGAATGATAAAGTAGTAAGTACAGCACTTAGGCACTTAGTACAGCCTAGGTTCCTTCAAAGATTGTGGAATCTCAAATGATCAAGTTGTATTTATGTTGTAAAAAGGGAAGTGAAAGAGCAACTGCAGGCCGCAACTAATGATTATTTTAATTATTGATTAATTTGCAGATTATTTTCTCAATTAACTGATGAATTGTTTGGTCTATAAAGCCAAAAATCTTCACTTTACTTTCGATAACAAATATTCACATTTGAGAAAAAACAACCAGTGAATTTCTGGCATACTTGCTTAAGACATTACTTAAACGATTAATCGATTATAAAAATAGGTCTGACAGCATCATCACTTTATAGTAGCACTGAAAAACTACCTCATAATCCTGATGTACTGTAAAAGTAGTAAACCACAGGCTTATTAAATGGGATGCATTACACTGCATGAAAAATGTCATAGCCTAATTATAAATCAGTGTTACTAACAAAAGTCCTGATTTACAACAGGGATGGGCTCAATAAAGCATAATGAAAGTTTAACTCATTGACAGATATCTGAATTTCTTCCACACCCAGACAGAATAGACTATAATCATTCATATATTCTCGGAAAACTTGTATTTATAGCCCCTTTGGCTGCAGATAAATACTGTGAATCAATAGGCGTGCAGTGCAGTCAGGGGAAGCTTACTCATCAATAGAACAGGAACTTCGGACTGCTGCCAAGAAGTCAAACTACTTCATTTTACTGTACATGTGCTCCATGGTAGCTGTGGCCTTAATTATGTGTAGGAGGTGTTAATATTAGCTTTAGTCCAGATGAAGGAAAAACAAGGAAACAAGATAAAAATGTGGAGACATGGTGCTGTGATGGCTTAAAGCTGGAGGAGGCCCATGTGGCTACTATTACTCTGAGGGGCGCAAGTATCAGAGAGAGACTTCAAAAGCCTGCCTGCAGACTGGAGTCATAGGGGGGGAAAGGCAGCTTTTGGGAGCCTTCCCACGCCAAGAGCTGCAGCAGCCAATTTAGCCTCCATCTCAACATGTCTCCTCTGTCTGCTCACGCTCTCTCCACGGCATCCAACCTTCGCCTCTGGCCCGCTCAGAGACACCCAATACCCCTGCCAAAGGCTTACAGAGGACACTCTCCGAAAGTCCTAGTCATGACTTTGACTCATCTCCAATTTAAGACGGATAATTAACATACGTGACCCCCCAGGTTACTCGTATAGTGCGGCCAAAGTAGGTTCTGTGAACACACAGCTGGTTGGAAATCCACCGTGGCAAAGTGAGAGCCCAGAGAAGCTTAGCAGCAGTATCCTGGTCTTAAGGTGAGAGAGCAGGGCAGATGGTCTCTGAGAAAAGGGAGGGTGATGAGGCAGGCACTGGGGGTCATGGAGCTTGCTTTCTTTCGGGGGAGATCAAGGAGCGTGAGGGCTGTCCCAGCTGGACTTTTTCTGTATTTTGTCTGACCTTGAATCTGGATCTTTCTCTGCAGCCTATTTCTGCAGTCCATGTGTTTTCTATTATATTGTAAATCACTCTGTGCCCCGACACTTTTTTTGTGGGAAGAATGATCAGATGTTAGTGAACCCCTACTGTTTGAGGTCTGTCCACATCTTATCCCAGATTGCACGCAGATACAAACTCACGCTACGCATCAATTTGACTGTCAGACGAGCAAAATGGGCTTTCTCTTATTGCTGTTCTGCTGGTCGACTGAGACTGAGCGGTGCGGAGAGGAGGAAGATTTGTGTGTTTGAGGTGTTATGTGTCATATCTTAACGCATATTTCAAAATGCGGATTTGGAAATTCAGGGTAAGGAGCTGCAATTGTATCCACATATAGCCATTAAAGAAGTGGCTTTTATCTGACATACTGCACTTGATGTCTCTCTTCCCTGTGCTGCGTCTCTGGGTCAGCCTTAGTCACTGACACACAGCCTCAGGCCCAGTGATTGACTGAGTAAGCCCAGATCTGAATGTGATGTGAGGCGACACGCCCCAATCTTTTTCCCTTGAGGGCCGGCTGGAGACGAGCAGGGAGCATCCAGAGACTTCCCTCGACCATTACATAATCACACACAGCCTGGTGCCTTGTAGTACAAACCCATAAACAACCATCATCCTATTTGCTCGCTTGACCGCGCACCCCTGACTCCCACCTCTCCTCCGCCGGCTTGGCTCGGCAAGTGGTCCCACTGTGCTGCTGAGGCTGTGGAGGCGAGGGGAGGGATGGAGGGAGTGGTGGGGTGGCATCCCCTGTCATCCTCCATACCATTCTAGGGCACTTTGCAGAGCGTGGTATGCTACAATAAATTGTGGTCACTCCATTTATTTCAACTTTACCCCCCTCTAGGTTTCTTTATGCCCTCCTCATTCTTTCATATCTCCTCTGTTTCACTCCACTTCCCTCAAGTTATTGAGTCTGTCTTTTCAGTAAATGTCCGTCACCCATCTCTGCACACACATACTTTTAGTCTGAGGAGTGTAGTTGCCAGATCCTTTCAACATCATTTACTTTAAGCCTCTCCGGAGTGTGTATACTACAGGTCACACTATCCCTCTACTTGATACAGTTGCATTTAATGAAGGTGCTTGGATGGTTTTCCTACTGCCAAGAGCCAAAAAGACACAATGTACAAGTCCTCTCTCTCTCTCTCTCTCTCTCTCTCAGCTGATTTAATATAAAGAGTAACCTTCTTTCTGTCCACGTCTCAAATGTACTAAGAAGATTATCCATGTCTGGGCCTGATAGCGTGAAATGGGTCCAGTGAGTGCTCAGTCAGAGTCAGAGTCAGGAGCCAGAGAAATGTGGACTTTGAGCTTATAGGAATATATGTTCACATATGTTCAAGTTCAACAAGTAACGTTCAGCTTCTTATTGCTAAGCATGTATGAACACATACATGACCGTAACTGACCCAAACTGGTTGAGATGTGGATACAGAGGATGAGTGAGGGAGAGTTTTGGATATTTGTGTACTTGTGAATGAGATGTGGATATGTGAGTGATTCTGCTGTACGTCTCACACTCTGTCTGCCTTTGGCTGCCTGTTGACACAGAGGCTCCTGTGGCACTCCTTTGAAGGGGGGTTGCAGGAAGGTTGAGAGGGGGGTTAGGGTTAGAGCCGTAAATCCCCCCCTTTCTCCTCGACAGGAGGAGTCCTCTTTGTCTGGCCGGACAACTGGCACGAGGGGAGGAAACAGCTGACTGGGCAGCACAGACAAGCTTTGTCACTGTACTCTAGACGTATTGAAACTTGATTGAAATGTTGAGTTTTCACATAAAAAAGTGAATAATTGAGTTTGAACTGCATCTCTTGTCCTGTTTCAACCAATAAAAGATAATATTTTGACAATGCTTTTAAGAATTACTGATTTCTGAGTGTTAAGTACTTCATTTCATGGCCACAAAATTTTGATGATGCAGTGTCCCCACCAAAGCTTTATTTCTGGCGAAGTGGAAACCACATTTATGTCAGATTTTGGATGTATTTTTCCCACAATTTTGGGCCACCATTGGTTTCCGTCAATTTCCCTGTAATATGGAAATTAAATGGAAACTTGCTTGAGCTGTGTAATCCATCACAGTCTGCATTTATTATCTTTGAGTGCTAATGCAGTTTAAGTGCAGCTTAATTTAATAAATCTGCACTCCACAACAATAATGTAGCGTTGACGAAACTGCAATGAGTTACACAACTCAAGCTGGCTTCAAGGTTCAAGCAGAAACCAATAGAGGTATTTTGATTTGTGATTGTGATTTCTGTTGTTTTTTGTAACTATGGTCTAATAGGAACCCTTTATTATATTGTCTAAAGATGACTTGTAGGTCTAGTTTTTAATAATCAGTAAAAGGCCAATATTGCAGTCTAACCCTTGTTCGTCTCTACACTTTGTCTTGTGTGTCATCTCTGTTCCTCAGCTGACCTGCTGACCCCTCTTCTCCCCCCGCCTCGTCCCACACTACATTTCATCCTAATCCCCCTTCTCTCTTGCAGCTGCTTTGCTCACTCTTCTGCAGGACGCAGTAACTCAGACAGACTACAACTATGAGCCCGTGGACACGACTGGTTGCTGTATGGTTGCAGAGACAGGTTTAAGTTGGAGCTCTGGCTGTTGGAGAGGACGTTCGTCTGGTCAGGATACTGGAGAGAGTGACTCATTTTAGCCCTGTTTCCACTGGTTTTCACCACTGATACTGATTGTATCTGTATCAACACCTACTCATTGGTAAAGTTTTACTGGGTGTAAGCCTATTGTCAAAACGGTTCCAAGGCAGTTTAAGTCCTTTCTTCCCGTACAAGCTGATACACTATCACATCCCAAACATGAACTGCTGAGCCTCCACTTCATGCAGTCTTCATTAGGCCATAACATGGCAAAAGCTGATTAGAACAGTCATGTGGCAGTGTTTGAGATAAAGGAACGAAGAGAAGGAAATACTTTGAGTCTAACGACTAGTGGATGTTCAGGTGTCACCATTTGCACAAATGACCACTGATTCAACTCCCCAAAGTCTCCAGACTGTCTCAATCAATCTATTCTTCAAAGCTCGAGACAACCATAACAAGTGAATCACATCCAGGGTATTCCACTGTTTCCATAAATGTTAGTTGTTACTATAAATGCTTGGCACACATTCAGCAAAGGACATCCCTGTAGTAGCCCCCCCCCCCCTTCTCCACCTTTTATTTTTCCCTTATCCTCTTCTAAGAGACAGAGAGGGAAAATAAACAGGAGTTCCAGTAGCAGCACTACAAGCTTCCTTCCTGCTGCCTGTCACTTCATAGAGCCCGAATGCAGCCTCTTTACCTTTCACAGCTCTCACTTCCTGCCTCGAGCATCACTTCCTGCGGCACAGTGGGGGAGACAATGGAAATGAGCTCTAAAGATAAAATAAGTCCTCATGTCACATTCGGGAACCAGTTCATCTGATATCTGCAAAACACTGTTTACATCAGATTTTCTTGCTGGTCACTGATGAGTCAGGAACATCCTAACGAAAAATTAGAATGATAGCCTATTATTAGAGTTGGCGGCATGTTCCCAGAATATACCAGCCTGAATACTGTATAAATAAACAAACATTTGACAATTGAAAGATTTGGTAATTGGAAAACCCTTCAACTTGATTTGATCACACATCCTAAAACTTGACTATGTTGGATGTTTCTGGTTGGCTATTTCACTTTAATTCAGTTAAATAGATAATTTTGCTGTTACTTGAAGCTTCAGCTGTAATAAATGTGGTTTTTCCTTCATGCCAAACAGCAGAATTGAGACTTGGTCCACTAATCAAATCTCCTGCCCTGTCTGATTTGTATTGATACGATTCATGCTCCCTTCTTTGCCAATTCTTTCTATAAAAAAAAAGATGTTTTTAATTAAAAAAAACCCAACCTAACCCTAAACCGCAGTCTAAAAAAGTCTTAATTACAGATATTACGGCCGTCCAAAAAGAGCACAAAAAGCAGACACAGTTGAAATCATTTTCATAATGGAGCACACGTTTATTACATAATTCATTTAAATATTCAGGCATCCTCTTGTATAAAGATTTAAAGAAAAACCTCTATGGTCAACGTCAGAACTCCTGAGCATTTGTGGTACAACAAAAGCTTTGAGCCACACCTCTTACAGTACATACATTAAACTGAATAATCCTTTATGTTCGAGGGGGATCATATCCTAATCCAAGCGTTTCCCCAGCCTTAAAACTCAGAGATAAGTTTGTCTAGACATGGCCTTAAAGCAGGGTGTTCTCCTTTTGGAGGACAGAACGCTTTGACAGATTGTTAACCTTCAGAAAGGTCCCTGTTTTCATCCATCCTACCATCAGTTCGTTCCATTCGTTCCACACGTCCTAAATGCTGTTGTCAGTCTCATCAAATTGTAATTCTAGTGTTAGACTTTAAGCTTAGTCTAAATCATAGACGGAGATAAGAACAGAGTGAACAAAAGACTGGCATTGTTCGCCTCTAAAGCCTTTAAATACTGGGTACGCACACATAGATATATACTGAATTTAAAAGGAATGCACTCACAGAAACATGTAAGAAATAAAGCAAAGATGACAATTTCAATATATTTTAATTAGTGTAGATTCATATTAAGGTTTGAGAAAGTGTAAAATGATATTCTGTGAGTGAGGACATTGTTTTTGTGAGTAGGCAAACATTAATAGACCACAACATATTGCTACTGTGATCAATGAGCGTGAGAGGTCACCAAGCCAGAGAGGATTATATATTTCCCATTGGAATCAACATAAATGTGCACTGTCATCAACAGCAAAACAAACTTATTATTCTAGGATGAATTCTGTAAAAAGAACACCATCTGTTCCTTTGCAGAGATTTCCCTAAATAGATAATCCTCCATCCCCCTGAAAACATAGAAATTGAGCTACAGTTGCGTTTGGAGGCCACAAGGGGGCTCAGTACAGTACTGGCATGACAAGGCGGGGCAAGGGTGGAGAGAATGAAAAACACTCCTCAGATGCAGTTATTTCAGATACAGTTTTATATTTTATCCCCAATCCCCATCAGACGGATTTAGCAGGATTTATGGTATGATACTGATGCGACCTGAGCCCAAAATATGGCAGAAATATGTGGCTGACTGAGCAATATTTAAAGGAACAGTCTGTTCTGTTTTGGATGTGTGAGTGAGTGCCTTAACACTTAATCATCAGGGTTCGGGTTAGGATCAATGTGGTGATTTATTGAGAGGGGAAACAGGGAGATGTCACACAGAGGAGTGATGACGCCCAAACCAGGTGTCTTTAAATTCATAACATGTTTAGACAGACAATTTAATTGTTTTATCTTCAGTAGTTTGGAAAATAGGCCAAGAGAGGTCAGTGGCTCGCTAAGCATGCAGTTCATTATTGATATTCAGCTGTGGTGGCCACTGTAGGGCATCTCTGTTTAATTATCACAGTAATGAAACAGAAGGCATCAGCTGCACAGCTGTTCATTCCAGACTGACATCCTAACACAAAAACTGGACACTGAAGTCGAGACTCAAGACGTGAAAAGAAGAAGGTCGGAAAACTGATAACAAGAAATAGAAACAGATTGCCAGGGTCATAAGATGAAATCCAAAATAAGTCACTGCATATGCCAAACAAGCCCATTAGCTTAAATTGGACCAACTCAGTAGCAAAAAGCCTCCTAATTGGATGCTACTGATAAAACTCATCCCTCTGTTTTTTTCCATTTACCCCTGCTCATCCTGTGTCATCAGCCCGCAGATCCCTGACATGGCTGGACTGACGCAAAGTGCTGCTGACAGGAAGGGCTTTAACCACACGGGCTAACCTTTGACCCCTGCAGGAGCACCCCCACCGCCCCTGCCATCTGCATTCATTCATTGCTCGCCACTCAAATGCATTAAGGTCCAAAGTAGTGGTCCTGAGCTGAACAGGAGCTAGTTACTTCCTAGAGATGGGTGTCCTAGTTTTCTTTCACAGGACAATTTGGCGATTGTCTGCCTGAAGGCATTTACCATTTATATCACCCGCATGACAATCCAATAGAGCATGAATTAATAACATGAACCCTGAATGATGAAAAACATCTTTTTATACTTGAAATTATGCACTTTGGGAAAAAATCATAATAAGTTTGAGGAGTAAAAAATATATATATATATATATATATATATATATATATATATATATTACTCCTCAAACTTATGATTTTATGATTTGATTTTATTATATATTATTATATATTTTACATACAGATTGCGTGCTTCATCTGGTCAATCAACAACTCCCACAGCTCCACACCATGTCCTCTTCACAAATGTCCCCAGAGTCCTCATGTTTCCTTCATGCAAAACCAGCTTCAAAACTCTCATTTTAATTTAGATGCAAACCACATACACGGTTCATTCTTTTAGAGTCTCTCAGTTTCTACCACTCAGGACAATAGAACAAGAAATTCCTAAGAGTCCAGAGATTGAAAAGGCATAGGCAGGGGGCTTTGGGGTAACATGGGTGGGGCTTTAGATTAGACCACCTGTTCCACCATGAGGCTTTTCCTTTATCCTTCCCTCTTTCACACTTGTTGTCGTTCACATTCCCTCTCACTATCTCTTAATGAGACTCTTTCTTGTCTCTCACACACACACACACACACACACACAAACTTTTACTCTCATAAAATATCTCCCTCCACGGCTGCTTTGCTCTGAGCTAATTTTGACTGCTTTCCAATTCAGTCACATCTATGGGAAACAGACAAAACTATTTGCAAGATAACTCTGGCTGAGAGCCACAGGGACTCACACACACTTGTATACACATAGTACAGTTAGACATACATCGCCTTGCCGCCCAAACGGAGCCTACAGAGAGTCGTGGTTAGACATAGCATAAACACAGCAGCGTCACCCCTGTCCACATCACTGAGGCTCATCTGGCAGTATCAGGGATTTCCTCCATTGTAGTGAAACACTTGCCTAAGTATAGCAGTCAGGAATTATAAAGTTCACTGAGGGCAATAAAGTAGAAGTTTGCAGAAAACATTATCCCTGAAAGTTGCTCTTTTCTGTTATGATCAGGCAGCAGGCTAGCAGGCTGTGGTCAGGATACTACCAACCCAGAGTTCACAGGGCAGCAGTCACTGCAGCCCTGCTCAGGTCTGCCTTAGTGACTATTGATCGGAAAGTACTAATGATCTAAACTGATTTGCAGTGAGCCAGGCATTTCATCGTCCTCGGGCAAGTGTTTTTTGGCAATGAGAACTCTCCTGGTGTCAGTCAGTGTGTTTTATAAACGTATAAAACCAGACACCTCCACTGAGGATGACATTAGAGCAAAGCGTGGAGTGCGGCATTACTCGCGTGCAGAAGAATGCAGCGCAGACAGACTCGGAGAGAAAGAGGTGTCCCACTGCTGCCTTTGATTCACTCTCACAGACACTTTATGTAACCAGTCTTTTCCTGCTCCTCACTGAGCCACTGCCCTCCTTATCATTTGACCATGTGTGTGTCTGTCCTTGCATAGAACAGAAAAATGAGGACAAGGGGAATAACAGATGGTGATGTACTGTAAACTTTGCAGCCTTTCCATGTCTATAGTAAACACTACATGCCTCTGTTTACATTCTCACAGCAGTGTTAGTGCTTGTTTACACTGCCAAATGACAGTAGATCCTTAGATGCTCCTCAGACATATACTGGATATCCAGAATCATCTTGAAACACCAGGCTGACAGAGGCCTAAAGCAGGAAACAGTACAGATAAAGCTTCACAGCCAGATCACAAAACGACAATGATACATAGCCAAATGAGGGAACAGGAAGTGCTATAATCATATTTGGCCGTTACGTCACAATATGGTCCATCTATTAAAATGACACCGACCCAGCCTTAGCACTGCACCAAGGCCACGCTGTGTCAGCATTTTACAGCATTGCTGCGCAGTCTTATAAATAGTTTTTGTTTCCTGTGAGGTACAATACAATCAATCTATCAATACATGATACTGAAAGTGTGTGTGTGTGTGTGTGTGTGTGTTTAAGGCCATGACCCATGTACTCAGACACACCGTGTGCTCTGTGTTATTGCCCGAGGCTTCCCATTTGGTGAAATAAGGTTAAGAGTTAGAAAAAAAAACACACAAACAAGTAAAAACACGGCGTCCCTACTACAAATACGTATATTCACCCGCACACACACACAACACAACACACACACACAGTCTGACCAGCAGCAGTGATGACATCATCTCTGCTATAACTGTGGGGCTAATGTCACCCAGACCTGAGCAAGCGGACACAGACAGGAGGTTCTCCTTATGGACCACATGCATTATTCAGCCAAAGGAAGGGTTGGGCCGGGATGTCTCACCCATGCACCCCTCGTAATCAACCCCTCCTCTTTCTCCTTAATCACAAACCTGATGCTAGCAACACTTCCACCTCAGAAGGAGGAGAAGAAAGGAGGGAGGAAGGGGGGGATGAGGTAATCAGTGACTAGGAAACACACTGGTAGTGTGTTAAGGACAATGCCGGGGACATATGAGGAGAGTGTCTGCGCTCTCTTCTGCTCTAAAACCATTCATCACACTCAACTACTAGCATCTGGTGGCCTCCAGCTTGGATACAGTGCCTGATAACAGCAGCAGCATCACACCTCCACACAGGCTGTATGAAACAAATATTCAAAACAATCTGTGTTTCTGAAGATGCTTAAAGTGAAAGAGGCAAATTCATCAAGCGTCGTTCGTCTCACAGTAAACAAGCTGTGGATGACAGTCTCTGTAAAGGCTGGTGACATGAGTACACAGTTACATGTTACAAAGCAGTGGACACACTCATCTGAGCCTCTATGAATGAATGAACGCAGGCACACGCAGCTCTGGATGGGAACCCTGTTGCATGGTATCCCGTCTCCCGCCTCCATCCTCCTCCTGGCGAGGGTGCCAATTTCTTCATGACATGTTAAGACGGATCATGACAGAGGATGCCTGTTAACCCACAAAACTGAGCCACACCCCTCTTTTTATGCTTCTCTCTCTTTCCTCTCACAAAATGTTGATCTAGTGCCCGGTATCAGAGATAAGCCAGTGATGTTTTCAGCTGTGTCATCTCTCCAGAGGCCTGGCACTTGCCGGTGGCAGCACCTCTGCTGGCCCCCTCCCCCAGGTTGAAACCTATCTCGCCCGGAGGGAAGCAGAAAACACATCGCAGGATAAGCAGCATGCTGTGCTGTTTATTTTCGCCTTAAGGGAATGGAAAGGGGGATGATGGACGTTATGAATGTTGCTGCTGCTCTGTGTGTTTTGTGTCAGCAAGGTGTGAATGTGAAGCAAACGAGTGGCGGTCCCCTTCACTTCCCCTTCAGTCCCTCCCTTCCTCTCCTCCTCTCCATCCTCACCTGGTCCATGATTTCAGCGAGCCTCCTCCCTCCTCCTGTTCCCAGTCATGGCACAAGATCTCCGGCTACCTGCCTTGTTCCTTCTTCTTCTTTCTTTTTGTTCAGTATTCCCAAAAGCAATCCAATCCTACTCTCCTCACACAGGCGAGGCAGCCTGGCAGCCAACTGCTGCGTCTCTCCACAGAGGCATGGTTCTGTCTCTCCTAGTGTCTCTGACTGTGACAGTCTGATAATCCAACCAAACACTCCTCTCTTGTCCTTTTCTCTGTCTTCTCGTCTTCCCCTCCTGCTCAGGGTGGAGGCTGGAGGGTGAACAGAGCGTGTGTGGTGGATCCTCACCTCTCTCCTTGATAACCACACAGAGAGAAGAGACTCCCGCTCTCCGTATTCGTTCTCAAGCTCTTTCACTCACTCGCTGTGTAAGCTGGCCCCTCGCCTCGCCTCCCCTCCCTCTCTGTCTCCACTTCCCTCCTCTCTTTCCATCTCCCCTCCCCCTCCTGCTACAGCCGAAGAGAGGCAGAGCGAGCAAATGAGAGAGGGAGAGAGGAGGGCGGAGGACTGAGATTGGCTGCCGGGGGAGCATGTGACTCCCTGTAGAGAACTGAGGGACCCTCTACCAGCTGTCCAGCTCATGCTTCCCTGAAAACCTCTGTTGCCATTGACAACAGAGGCCGTGCAACACACCAACCACAGATCCCCAGACACAAAGCCATTGGCTGGCAGGATTTATGGCCCACGCCTCCTATTGTGGGGGGGAGCATGTTGGGACGTGTAGTCCAATCTGTAATAAGGATGGACGGGGTGTTTAAGAGCACACATCACTGTGCCCCTGGGAGGAATGTTTTCGCCTGTGCTCTCCTCTCTGCTAAAATGTTTATGCATCAGTGTGACACTGGCTGAGCTCCAGAGTGAAAGAGAAGGACAGCAGTTCATATCATGAGCATTGAAACTCTGGCATAAACTTGTATAAAACACACACGAGAAGAGGAAAGATCTCGAGGCCCGGGCATTCTTGGTCAGCCAGGAAAAAGACATCCTCTGTCGTTTTCCTCTCGCCCCACTCGGAGGGAAACTCCCTCCCCACAACAACAGGAACTCCACCACTGAAGGCCATGGCTAAGCATATATAACCCCCCTTCTTCCCTCCCTCTCTCTCTCTCTTTTCTTGCCTCCTTTTTCTTTATTTGCTCTGTCTCTATCCTCTCCGCCCCCCTCCCCTCCCTCTCCATCTATTGTATTATTACACTCAATTCCTCGCTGCTTTATCCCCCCCGCCCCCTAACCTCAGACTCATTGGCATTCCAGAAAAGGTTAAAAGAGCTTACAGGTGCCACAGAGGGGAGATGTTATTACAAACTAGCAGCATGTGTCAAGAGTCACATTGTGCAGCATCAATTTAAAGGATAACTCACACTGGTAAATACCATTGCTTTGTGAAGTTTGGTGCATTTCAGGAGTTATTTTGTGATGAAGTGTAATCATTCATGATTTTGTTTTGTCCAATCTTCTGCAGCCTGTGTTGTCTGTTTCAGTGACTTCCCAAAAGGTGCTTTATTTAGCTGTGGGATAGACACATAGATGCAGGTAGAAAATCAAACCCATTGCTGCATTTCCAAGACAACATGTTTTGTGGCTGCAGTGCATTTTGGGTCTCTCATATGATAGTTGAATGTGTGGGGAAACAACTTGAAATGCCTTTTAAGGACTGACACAAACCTAATATTTATTGTTTTATGTTTTAGATATCTGACATTTTTCAGCCATCACATTCTGCACTGGAAACATCTGGCAGGGTTGTCACATTGTATACAGTTTGCTAGTTGCTAGTGTACATCATGCTATCCCGAGGAGAAAGGAAAATACAAGAAGACAAAAAAAAATGCAAGGCACGCAGTGTGCCTTGCATTTTTCAGCAGCTCCAGAATGGCCAGAGTGTCCTAGTGCCCTACGGGTGGATTTTTCCTTTTAAAGTAATCATAAACACTTTAAAATCTCCCCTATTACCACATCTACCCAAAAATACGCAGCTAAAAAACAAAAGAGCACCTGTTCTGGCTTATTTTAATTCAATGGACGCATAACATAGCTGTGACATTATCTGATATGGTAGCCAGGAGCAGTGTGACAGTGAGTGAAGGGAGGGAAGGGGGGGGGGGTTCAGGAATGCAGTACAACAAGGTCATGCAACATGCAGAGCTGCAAACAATCAAACAAACCCTGCCCTATACTTTCTATAGTCAATGCATCCTTTTCTTACCCAATGAACACCCTCTACTGTAGACTGCTGCAGTGTCATTTGATCTGGTCTAGCCAAAGATGCTGTTTGAAGTGAGGTGTGTGTGTATGTGTATGTGTATGTGTGTGTGTGTGTGTGTGTGTGTGTGTGTGTGTGTGTGTGTGTGTGTGTGTGTGTGCGGGCGGGCATGCGTGCGTGCATGCTCTCAGATAGAACAGCGGGTGTATTGTAATGCTGAGAGTGGTAGATTATACTATCAGCAAAGGAATTCCGATTATTTCCCAGAGTGGGTCTGTCTGCACCATAGACTTTAAACGTTATAGTGTTTGGAGGAGGAGGGTTGATGCAGCACACGCACGCATGCACACACACACACACACACACACGCACACACACAATGACATTAAAGGATTAGTTCATGATTTTTAGAGTTAGATGAGAAAGTCAATACCATTGAAGAGGTCAAAACTCCAGCAACACTTGTAACAACTATTATAAGAAGGTTGATGCCACTCTCATGTCTGTACTATAAACATAAAGCTACAGTCAGCAACTGGTTAGCTTAGCTTAGCATAAAGACTGTAAACGGGGTAAACAGCTAGCTTGGCTCTGTCCAAAGGTGACAAAATCCACCTACCAGCACCTTTGAAGATCACTTATCAACATGCTGTATCTTGTTTGTTTAATTCCTATAAAAAAAATAAATTGTAAAGTAAAGCAAAGTAGTGGGGTGTTCTGTGGAGGACTGTGCGAGACTGGCTAGCTGTTTCCCCCTGTTTTAGCTAAGCTAAGCTAACCAGCTACTGGCTGTAGCTTCATATTTACAGCACAGACATGAAAGGGTTATCGATCTTCTCATCTAACGTTAACTCTTGGCAAGAAAGCAAATAAGCATATTTCTCAAAATGTGTAACAATTTCTTTAGGGAGGGAATGTAGTGGGTTTTCAGAATATGTTTAGGGAAAGCATTTTTAGAAAGGTTAGACGATTAATAAATTAATTAGAGGAATGTATTAGCCTGGAAACCAGACGAATCTGCAAGCTCATGTTTCATTTGCTCTGGTAGGTATGCAAATTAGTCTGGCGATGCCAGGCTGGGAATTTATAAAATTCTCAAAATATGTAAATAAAGAAGCTGACCTGTCACCTTGGAGTATTTTGAGAGCAAGATGGAGAAGAGGGCAATTCTTCATCTGTTAAGGAAATGACAAATGAATGAATCTTGTTTTCAAGCCACAATAGAACTGAGTTCAGGTCTGACATGTTTAGACTATCACTCATGGGTAAGTTTTAAAGTGGAAAAGGTTGTTTTTAAAATATATCATTTATTCCAATACAGTTTTGTTAACATAATAACACAACATTCCGATCTTTCAAAGTGCTCCCATTTTCTATTTGTTTGTTCTATGTGTTCGAAGCCATCCAACCACAACAAATCTGCTGCTGTTTTTCATCAACTGTTAAACTGAAATCACACTGCTCTCATCTTGTCTCGCATCACTGAGACTATAGTTTATTTACGTCATGGATAAACTGCCGTCAGCTAATTCTCCACAGACTACTGAAGGTAAACAGCACCATCTGCAGGAGCACAAGTAGCATAGTAAAGAAGCTGGCTGCTCACAGGAAATATTAAGCAGAGAACTTCACTCTTTAAAATATGACATTGTGAGTCCTCCCTCAAAAATATATCGAAAAGAGTTTGATGAGATTGTGTCCCATGTAGGATTAGTTTTGTTGTCATGAGCATAGAGGGAACTACATAACAATCTTTCTGGAAGGGGAAATTTAGAAAAATAGTACTTATTTCATTGCAGACCTGCACTGCAGTACTTGGCCTCAGAAATCTAATAATCCGTGACTGTAAAGTACAATAGGAATTCTTTTGAACAGAATAGTCTTATTGGCTGTCAAAAATAAAAGCTAGGGCATCTAGCTCACCCAGTAAGAGCGTTCGCCCCATGTTGGCTGAGTTTGAATCCGACCTGCTGCCCTTTGCTGCGTGTCATCCCCCATATCTCTCCCCCTTTCATGCCTATCCACTGTCTCAATGTAATAAAGGGAAAAGCCCCCAAATAAATAAATAAATAAAAAATAAAAGCGGATTTCAAAAGCAATATTTGTGCAGTGTCTTGCCGGCCAGGACTCTGTGATGAAAGCGATACCCCTCTCTCTCCAGGTATTTCCTGATTACAGTAATATCTCTGTCATTTTCCAATAAGGCAAAATGCCAGAAAAGTAATACAAAAAACTATACGTGCACTTAGAAGTAGATCACACAGACTTTTTGACTTATTATAGCATGATAGGTGAGCAATGCTTTGTGTAGCAAAATGTTTCCTCTGACAGAAATCAATTATTTATGGTTGTCATTGAAATAAAAATATTATTGTGTTGAACTGAAGAGGAAGCAATTGGGTTTACTGAAATCATCTTTATTTGACATATCATGGTAAATATTGTCATTAACCTCAGTAAATCATCAGTGCATCAGTAAACTTAACATTATTTTTTATATAAACAGATAATTTATATGAGATTTGGTGGTAAAACTGAGAAGCACATATAGTGGATGTATTTCTGAAGTGACGTTACTGCTCCTCATGGATGTCATTTGTAGCCAAAACAAAAACAGACAAGCATAACTGTTAAAGTATAGAACACTATATAACTGACACATTCCCCCTTAACCTGACAGGGAATCTTGATTGTAGTGAGGAGAACATATTGGCAACACGTGAATAAAGTAATATAATAACACTGATGTCAAGGCTGAGCCAACCAATCAAACCAAGCCAACCCATCTCTGACATATAAAGGGCTGAAACTCTCCAACTGTTTGATAAACAAAACACGAGTACAGAAGGGTTGGCTACACAGTCATAAGGATGATAGTCAAACTGAACATTACACAGTATAGCTATAGCCAAAAACTAGCTCAGTGTTGTTAAAAAGGCTATTACACACCTGTATTACGCTTAAACCTACAAAACCATCCTGCATCAAATGTCTACGGATTTATTACACTTGCGCAGAGGGAACATTTCTCCTCCTTTAAAGAGAAACATGCACAAGCTTGAGGAGCATAGAAAATACACTGGTTAGACTTATTGCAAATAAGTAAGTTGGAGCTCTTGGAGTAGTGACATTTTGTTGGAGGATCCTGAACATATAAAGAAGGAGAATGAGGGGGGATTGACAGAGTGCAAGTAGGAGACAAAGAGGCAGGAAGAGTTTGGCTTCCACTTCTTGTCCATTTGTTTTTCCTCTCAGCTGGATTGCTCTTCACCTCCCACATAAAAGCTCCAATGGGGAAACCATCATGGCTGGACCCTGGCTCTTCTCCCTGAAACAGATTACAGCTGGTATCACACATGTACAGTCCATCACTGGGAAATTATCTTATTAGCCTATTCAGGTGCAATAGTGTAATGATTTGCCACATATCACTGTACGAGCTATCTTATACATGAAACGCCACACAGCTATTTCGAAAGAATATCCCCCCTGCAATTTTCCCTTAATATTATATGAAAAATACTACATTTATTCGGCCTATGTGCAATGAAACGCTCCCTTACCATTGTCCATGATGGAAACCAGGGATGCAGGAGAGGAAAAACACACATCCTGTATACGCCTGTGTGCAGGACGCTTCATCATCATCATCATCATCGTCACAGCAAGTAGATGATATATGAAAGGAAGACGAGGCCGATGATGGCGAAAAACATTAACAACAAAACGTCCACCATGATGGAAATAGTGTCAGAGATGGACGATGTAGACGCGAGGAGGACACGCAGCAAAACAGCAGCAGCACTACCGCCGGTGCAGGAAATCGGCCGAGATCGGAACCGTTCGGAAAGAGCGAGAATGAGTTCGACCCTCCCCCTCTACTGCCTCAATACAGGAAAGGAGGGGTTTCTTTCACCTCGTGTTTTGGCTTTCATGCAGATTTTCACGACAAGCTACGAGCTCAACTCCCTAATAAACCTCGAAGAATTAAATCGAGCGAAATGTTTTATGTTGGTACCTAAACGTGTCATTGTTGAGGGCGATACACAAACCAGGAAACACAAGTGTGACCTAACAGACGAAACTCCGGGTAAAAATGTTCCAAAAACAGAACGGCGATTTCCTCCATTGTCAACAATGATAATTTATCCAATATGACTTACTACTTATTATCCGACATAACATAGTAGCCTACATGTTGTGACCATAGACTGTATAATGTTGTGACTGGCAAACTAATTTACACAGACGTAAAAAACACTCATGTTTTAGAGAAGTGTTGATTTAATTCTCATAACGTTGCATCAACACTTTCTCTCAGAACAGTTTCAACAAAACATAACCTTTATGAATGTATGATTAATTGCAGGACCGTTGTAGCCTATTATACTGCATTAGTTTGAGCTAGGTGTACCCATAGACTTAAAGAGGGTGTACCTAATAAATTGGCAACTGAATGTTAATAAAATGCATCACTCATAGCTGTGCCAGAAGGACCATAATCTCAATCAAACCAGACATTTTGCGCCAATTTATCTTCACAGAAAATGTTCCCCCAAATGAATACATTACCACTAGAGAAGAAATGGAAAGTTTGCAGAGAACACTCTTCATCTTGTGTTGGGAGGCTTATGGGGATGTGTCTGAAGCAAGGCTCAATAAGCTGGCAATTGCCCCGGACTCCCAAGAGGCCCAAAAGCCCAGGTTTACGGTCAGTTTGATTAATTGCAAATTTGTCAGAGAATTTGCACCACTAAATAAATACATTATCAACTAGGTGGGTACTGCATTATGACCGTATCTTGTAGTGCAGTTTATACTGTGTTCACGTGGCGCTTATTCCTTAATAAGCGCCACCACCAAACACCAATTATTTTCCCAGAGGCAATTCAAACATGTCTGAAGGACTAACATTTGTCCCACTATGCTGCTGCACAACATAAGATGTAGTACAAACAGTCTGAGAAAAAAAATGACATTTTATTGAATCTGCAGAATCATAAGTACAATTTGAAGTGCTGTAACAAGGTAAGAGATGATATCAGGTCCTTAATTCTGAGTATGTATTCAGAATGAGTTTTGAATACAAGACTACTGTATGTCAATATGCATATGGTCTCTTTATTTTTATTCAAAAAAATAACAAAATTATACAAAAAACAAAACAATTTAAGATGGAATGCACAAAACCGGTCTGAATGCTAAACCCGATTGTGGATTACATGATTTCACTCTGCGAAGTCTACGGTATATAACCAGTATCATAGAAGCAGGGAATGATTGATCATAAGCGCAGGAGCCTACAATGAAGGCTGAAGGAAAGAGGGATCTCAGCAGACAGGTGGACAGGATACTAGACAGAAAAAGGTTATGATATGAAGTTACGGTTCAGTATGTGAGTGATGCCAGAGCAGAAGAGCGGTATTTGGCGCAAAGAGGTTAACTCCTGACTAATATCCAGGTCAGACAAACAACTTGCCCAGCCTCACAGTCTCGGAGATTGAGAGCATCAGATCAGTGCCCTCAGTCATCCCCACCCTCCAGCCTCGCACACTTACATCACCACACGCCTACATTTTAACCTTGCCTTAACAAATCCATCCTGAGCCACACTTGCACAACACTGGCCTGTCTTTGGCCACCTTTTTTTCATTTCATTCAGAACATCAATGGTCATAACCAACACCCTCGACACAAAAGAAAGTTTGGATTGGATGTAATCTGCAGAGTAACCAGAGGCCACCAGTGTAAGTAGCTTTGTGATTAAATTAAATTAAAGCAAACTTCATTATAAGCCAAGAACAGAAATCATTTCACTTCAAGACAAACCAAACCACCAAACTCCAGTTTACCCAAGAAAACACAATAGTTAGCTCTAAAACAGCTTTCCCATCTAGCATCTGTTTTGCAAATAAACTTGTCCTGTTGTCAAGTAGAGGTTAATGCAAAATACAGGCATACATACAGTGCGTTTGTTTTGTTTTGTTTGTCTGGCAACCTACAGTATAAACCTGTTTGAGGTGGGTTTTTTTCCAGAATCTGTGATCAGCACTGTCACGATTCATCACATTAGAAACTTGCAAAATGTTGTCATGTTCAACACTAACTTGCACCAAACTGGATTTTTTCGATGTCAACTTTTAAAGTCGCATTACGTCCCCTCAGTCACATTCACAAAAAAATATGAACCCCTTTAATCTGCAGGCAAGCCACTTCCCAGAGCACCATGACCTGTAAAAACATTTTTTACCTAACTTACCTTTATGATACATATACAATTGTACAATGTCATCTAGCTACATAGTGAGAGCCTTGTTTCTTTAAATAAAGCTGAACGGCTCCACCCCACCTTAAAAACGGAACGCCCTGATTGCTCATGTCTGTGGCAGTCATAGTGCATCACAGGAGAATGAAACAGAAAGGGAGGGGGGAGGGGGGGAGGAGGGTATGGTCAGGGGCCAATAAGATTATTTACACCACTGAGAAATGGTCAATTTTTTTTTTTTTTTTTTTTAAATCATAAGGTCCTCCCAGAAATACAGTATCTAGAGTAAAGGAATGATACAGCATTTCCATGTAATACCCAGCAACTTAAATGCTTGATTTTGTTTATGAACCAACCTTTCTTTACATCTTAGTGACCACCACCAACCAAATGCTGGTAAATATTGGCTGATTCACTTGTCAAATATCAAAAATAGTTAACAATTTTGGGATTCACCTGCCAGAAAAAAAGAAGCAGCTTCCTGTCTTGCATCAGTAGCCGGCCCTGACATACAGGTGACGGGCCTGGCTTTATGAATGTTTTAAAGACCAGGGCATAAAATAATTAATAATTGCATGTGTATTTCAAATGCCATTCTGTAACATGACTCTTTCTTAGAAGGTCCAGAATATTAAACAGCATAAGAGAGATTCACTGATCAGTAGTGATGGTCAAATGAAGCTTCGTGAACCCTTGTCTTTATTTTCTGAGCTCACCAGATGGCGCTCTCTGTTCAAAGAAAAAGGTTAAAGGAATGGCAATTCAGTGTTTTTTTCAACCCTTTGTTGAACGGAGAGCCCCATCTAGTGGGCTCAGACAAAAAGAGAAAATGGTTCACGAAGCTTCATTTGGCCATCACTAATGATCAGAAACAGGCTTGAACGTGTGAGCGTTCGGCTGATTTCTCCAGCTGCCAGCACTGTTCTCACCCGAACCAGCATGTTGAGTAATCCCACAATTTATCTTATACTGTGTATGCACAAGTCTAGATAAACACTTCTGCCTTGGTTCATAAATTGAGTTGCTGGTTTATTTATTTAATACACTGGCTTCCTGTTGTTGAAAATAAACATCTTACAATAACAAGAAAGGCAAAGATAGAACAGCATGAGAACAACATTTACCACAGCCAACAATTCAACAATTTCTCTCACATTAAATGGAAAATAAAGACAGGAATGTTTACTCACAAAAACAGTGGAATGAATTCAATACAGAGTTGTGCTTGGCCTTCTCTTTTATGTATGCGTTTTCTTGGTGATTTTGTAGCAAAAGGGGGAAGGACTTGACCTGTTCCCATCTCCTTTCTCCAAACAGTTTAACCTTTCCACCATAACTTTGTGATTCTCTCAGGACTGAAGGCGTTCAGGCTGCAAGAAACAGGAAAAAGGGTGTACACACTCTACATCCACACAGACAGAGGTGATGTATTCAGTGTGGCTGCAAGAGATGGACTGATAAGGTCCACTAACTTGTCCCTGATCCCTCCTGTATCCGACACGCCCGGGAAAGGCAACGACAGGAGGTGCTCTTCAGTTAGGCTACGATTCCAGTATCACAACGATACCCACAATGCAGTGCTGAACGCGAGGGTGCCTAAGTAGCACACACAATGGCGAGATGTGTGTCAATCTATAAATATATTAAAAACCTCTGTTAAGACTGATAACTGGCTTATTGGTGCAACAGGGTTAGAGGTTAAAGGAATGTACATAAGTCAAAAGTATTCAAGCATAGTTTTGATAGACTGAGATTCTACACTGTGTTTCCAGTCTGGCCAAGATCACGCTGCAATATTAAAGAAAAAAACAAAAACAAGCTAATGAAAATGCCACACCCACCCATACTTCAACCGTATTTTCCTCCACAGAATAATGTCTGCAGCTGTGGTGACTCGCGGGGGGAAAAAAAGAGGCTTTTTACATTTTCTTTTCTTCCTAATTTTTGCATGATGTTGTGCTAGGATTAAGTGCTATAGCTAGGATGGAACTGTGTGACACGACGTGACCCCTGACATACTGCGATGAACTGTGAGTTTATCTTTTAAGACTTTGATTTTTCCACTTGTGACAGCACTTGAGAGGAGTCAGGTTCAGGAAAAGATGAAGAGAATGACGAACATCCAAACAGAGACGGACATCAGCACAGACAGACAGATAAAGCGGCAGGCAGGCAGGCAGACAGAGAAGGACAGACAGTCAGATAGGTAGAGGGTGTCTGTGGTGGAACAGGGAGAGCAGAGCAAGAATGCGGGGGGGGTTTCAGGGTCTCACGGAACAGATTAGGGGACAAGAGTAAAATCAAGAGAAAGCGGCATTAAGATGAGATGGCACTGGGCTTTTTCCTTTCCTTCTTTCCCTCCCTCTCTCTCTCTCTCTACCTCCTCCGTTTTCTCTCCCTCTTTTTCTCTCCCTCTCACTCAGATGGCCTCCACGTAGTTGGCAGGCAGCATGCCCTGCTGGCCGGTGCGCTCCACGCGGCCGTACATCCAGCCCTCGTCGATCTGCTGCACGTCTATGATCACATCTCCGTCCATAAAGGACACCTCGTCTTCATCGGCAGCAGAGTAGTCGTACACTGCCCTGTACCGCTTCTGTGGGCGACAACACGTAGTTCAGTTAGTTACTGACAACAGCTGCCAAGGGTACGGCAGAAATCATCTTTGTAAGAGTGTGTTTTTTTTAAATTTAAAAATCTGTTCCACATGCCTGCTACTAAACTAACTATATCAATACTATTACCAGGGATAGACGATAACATTTAGTTATTTACTGTCCAAGTCTAAAATTTGTTCTTTTCAATATTGAACAATTAACAACAATGTCTACTGATTCTTTTCAGGGTTTGAATTCATCAAGGCAACGGAGGTCCTACCCCGGCGCTGGGAGGCGGGGCGGCGGCCGCCTGTTGCACCGGTGCAGGAGTGGGCTCATAGTGGAAGTTCTGAGAGGCTGCAGGCGGCTGGTATCCTGGTCAAACAGAAGGAAAAGCAGAGGGCAGATGAATGAGCTGGACATTGTTTATTGCTAACCAGACACCAGATTTGCTGGGGACTATACCGTGATTGTTTTGGCAGGGGAGAATTAAAATAAAAATAAATAAAAATTTAAATCCATATAATGCAAATGCATGCATTTACTCCTGTATGTATGTCTGCATAGACTCTTCGAGCGAGTGAGGAATTCAAAAACGTGGCAAGCCAAGACGTGCAGCCCATGGCTCTGGATTTAATACTGAACAATACCTTTCTGTTTAAGTGTAAATCAGGCATTTCAAATACAAACAGCAAGAATATTTAAATACTTAGCTGTAACTTTGTCATTGACCTGCTAATGCTTCAAGTAACTTTCAGACATAATGTTCCTATTGTTCATACTTATGACTTCAAAGTTGCTCATTTTGAGCTTTAGCAACCAATCTTTTGGCTTGAGTGATGTTCATAGATTTGACCATTTAAATGTCACAATATGCATTACTAGAATTATTTTCATGAATTTTAAATACTGCAATTTCTGCAGCAACACAACTTTGTATAGCTAAATGGACTGAACACAGGGTAGGGCAGTGAACAAGTTACAACCAAGATCCCCGAGTGGTGTGATGACACTCAGCCTGTTAAGCTCATACAGCCTGAGGCAGGGATGGAGCCAAACATAGACAGGGCAAGATGGAAAATGTAGATACTTAGTGTACTTTATTCAGAGCCACCAATCACCAAATATGTCTAATATAAATTTCAGGGTTACCCAAACACAAAAAGGCTTAATCTAGCCATACAGATAGTTTTGGTTTTATTTATTTTGAAAGTTCAGAAGGTGCTTTCTGTAAATTAAGTTCCTCTCATACCTACTATTTTTACTATGACTCCTACTTCTGCTTGTATAACTGTAGCCTGAGTGATCACTAAAATTTTATATAAAAACTTGCCAAGCTTGGGTGTGTGTTATAAGGAATACCTGGGCTGGGGCTGCTCGGCTGCTGATTTGGGCCCGGTCCTCCCATCTTCTTCTTCTCAAAATCCTCATGGTACTTAATCTGCAAGAGACAAACACAAACAGTGTAAGGTCACATTAAAAGATGGTAAACTGCATGCATCTTCACACAAGAGCTTCAAATCTACAGGTGTGGTTCTCTTTCCAGGAAGGCGTCAGTGTATAGTTCATTTTCTATCCACCAGAGGTCTCCCACTTGCTCTGCACCCCTGTGTTTGTGGCCATAGGTGGGGCGCCCCTACTTGCAAAGCAAAGCCTCGGGAAGCAGCTTGACGCTGAGAGGAAATGACATCTCAGCAGGCCGGAAGTAGTGTGAGCTCAGAGTTGCATAGCAACCCTTGCTGACACATCAGGAAGAACAGGTGAAGTGAAAAAAAAAAAAAAGGGAATCAGCTAGAAGCTTTAACGCTTGGGGTGACAATGAGCCAGCTAGATTCAAGAGGAAATGCTGAGGGGGAAGGGAGGAGGAGGATGGCGGTCACATGACTAAGCACAGCAAAATGCAACTTCAATCGTGTATATTACGACTCTCTCTCAGTTGCAACTGAACATTTTCCTCAGAGCTTTTTTTGAATCCTAATTAACAGAGTAATTAACAAAAAGGAGCACGTGCACTACAATTTCAGCTTCAAAGAGTTCATGATCAACCTACAACCTCTCCAGCCAGCGAGACAAAGGCAGCATTCAGTGTTACAACATTAAAACAGCGCCACTCCAATGAAACTGAAACTGAGGGACTATGACTGCGCCAAATAACACGTCTCCCTTATTACCAGGCTGATAACAGACTGACTCACAGTGCCTCGGCCAAGATTTACAACCCTGATTCTGTCCTCGCTTACAGCCGCGCTCAAAGAGCTCACTGTGCTGGCGGCGTTAGTAAGGAGTGTGTTCACAGACTGGATGGGATGACAGAGTGTTTGTGCGAGGACAGTGACGCGAGTGACTGAGAGAACACAGTGACTGTTTTCAAGTGCAATATGCTAAGTGAGAGTGTGTGAGGGAGATTATATTGTTTGTTTTGAAGGAGCAGGTCAAACAGATGGGGTGTGTGTGTGTGTGTGTATGTATTTACAGGAAGTGCTGCTGCTGAACTAAACCCCCCATACTACTGTACTTCTCAGTCTTTGCTGCTCGACGAGACGTAGGTGACGGGAAATAGAAGAGAGTCGACCAAGAGTGAAAAGTCATGACAAAGCAAAAAAAACAAAGACAGATAACAACAATGACAAATCAGGATAAGTAGAAGTGAAAGGCTTAACATTGTCCACATGAACTGGTTTGTTTCTTACTTCCTCAGGGAAGAACAGAAAGATGAGAAAAACAGAAACAGAGAAAGATGTAGAATTCATCTGGAGTGGTTCCCTTACACTTGGCTGTGAATGACGCACTCATTGAAAGCAGATGTTTTGTTTATCAGTTCTGAGTAAAAACACTTGATGCGCCCGGATCTATCCCGCCATAATGCACTTCTTATGTTGATGTGGCTTGTGTGTGCGACCCATAAATACATGTAATATATGTGTATCCTTCTCTGCCAGGCAAATTTCCTTGATCTTAGACATGCAAGATCTTTCACCACATGACAGCAGTGATTATCCATCACCCATCACACTGCACACTAATTATGCCATTAGCAAGGCCAGTGCAGATCTGGTTATGTGTAATGACGTTTGCCTTGTGTCTGAGTGTGTTTCACGTGGGGGAAAAAAAGGCCTTCACAGATGACTTAAGCAGTCTGAGGAAACAAGGTAAACACTGCATGCCTTTCTACATCGCTGTCCAGCATTTACAGAGAAATGGCAAATCGATAACGGGAGCTGAGGGAGAGAAGAGTAGAGAGTGAGGAGAATCATCCATGTGGAGAGTGATTTGAGGAGAATTCCATTACTATGAATGAGGAGCAGCGTTAGCAGAGGAAGCCTGACATTCCTCCCTCCATGCCACTGCCTGTCATGCGGTGGACTTTCTGCCGCTGGGTGAGCAAGGATCTCCGGGCGGGCACTGGCGGCATGGAGGGAGGGCGGGCACCGTTTATCTGATAAATACAAACACAGCTTTTTTTTTTCTTCTTTTTGGAGTAAGCAGTGAGCGATTTGTGTTGAGCGGAGAGACCTGGAGCGGCTTTGAGTGGGGGAGCGGAGGGAACGAACCGCTTTGTGAGCAAGAAGCTGAAAATCTCACTGCTCCACTCCGCTCACATGCCCTGGTCAGTGACTAAGTGGGAGATACTTAAAAAAACTAAATGCTAAATATTAAAAAGGCATGATGGTAATCGAGTGAAGCTCTTCGAGGCCTGAGATGAAGAAGGTGCAGATAATCTCAGGAAGTGAAACAAAGAAAGTTCTGGTGGTTTCCACTGGTGAATTGTAGAAAGTCAGAGTGGACATAAGTATTATGCAAAATCTTTAATTATGCACCAGATAAGCTTGACCTGTCTAAAAAGGTAGCTTGAAGCTGCAATTCCTTCCTTCCTCCTAGTGTACTTTAATATAGACCAGTTATCATCCTCAGAACAAGTTGTCAGTTCAATATTGGCAAAGAGATTATAGTGATATAGAGAAACTAACTCACACCAGACTGGCTTCATACCAGGCTCTCAGGAGGGGAACAGCACCAGAAGAGCTCTAAATGTTCAAGCTTTGTCAAAATGCTAAAACAATTAGGAGCTCTTCTGTTACGATTTAGAGATCAAATAATACAGGTGGAGGGAGGGGCGATTGTCTTGAGGACTGTATTGCTGACACTTACATTGCTGATTTGATTCTGCGATTTCTTAATTCTCTGCATCTCTGGCGTGTCTGCGACCACGCTGAAACCTTTCCCTTTATTCTTCTCAAAATCCTCCCTGTAGAGAACCTGTAGAGCAAACACGATTCATGTCAGAAACAAAACAAGGGGTTAAAACCATGCAAGGCAAACAATACAGTGTGTGCCACATTTCTGGCTGAAATGAAAATGCACCGCCAGTTTCAATGCATTTGTGTGAGTCAACAAGGAAAATTCAACAGATGCAGCGCAAATGATTATTTATAGATGCTCTGACCTAGATTCTTTCAACATATACAGATTAAAGCAACAACACAAAATCACAAAAGATTTGTCTTGATATTTGTCTGCTTGTTTGAAATGAATTTATTATTTCTTTAAAAATAATAATAATGTTATGCTCTTTGCCTATACAGTAGTATATGTGGTACCAGAGTCCACCTTATAAGTACTTGTACTTGGTTTGACAAATGGACCAGTCCTGAGCTTACATTTGGCCTAATAAAAAAAAATTTTACGGACAGAAAAATGGTTTTACTGTTGATTTTATTACAGCTCGACACTGTTAAATGAAGTTCCAGAAACATCAACTCAAGTTAAAAAGTGCATTTTCTCATTATGAAGTATTTTTCTAACTGCGGACAACAATACGTGTTCAGCCCATATTATTAATATTATTTAATTACATTATATATTTTATATTTGGGCATTTTAGGCCTTTATATTCCAGGACAGCTGAAGATGTGAAAGGGGAGAGAGAGGAGAAATTACAGGCAGCAAAGCGCCGCAGGTTGGAATTGAACCTGCAACAGCTGCGTCAAGGACTGAGTCTTAGTACATGGGGCACACGCTTAACCAGGTGAGCTGTCCAGGTGCCCCTTTCAGCCCATATTTTAATAAAATTCTGCATGTGCTTCTATAAACATTTTATCACCTTTTTCATATTGAGTTTGTTACATTTCTCACTGTAAAGCAGAAGTTTGAAACTAAAACAACAAACAAGAGACCTTATATCCCCATTTTATTTAAAGCATAGACACAGAAGGGTTTGAGTTCTGCAGCTTAAATAATCAACGTTTTCGTATGCATAAACTATGACTGAAGTAAGCATTAGCATTGTGTGTGTGCTACGAGTGCAAGCAGAGTAAGGTTGGTCCAACGTATATTGAGTAGTCTTTTGTGGTGACGTTCACTTCCTCTTTGCTGGGGAGTAAATGCCTTACATACAGGACGTGGTAGCAACCATATATGGTCATAAATGAGAGGTAGTGTGACAAACCTCCCCACCCTATCCTGACCCAAAGGGCAGAGGAGGAAATGTCCAGCCCATGCAGCGTCAGATGAATATCAGAAATTACAATGCATGGAGCTCGCCCTCACAGCTGCCTTGTGGCTGATCTCTGGTATTTAAAGATGATTTTTTTGGGGCATTTTAGGCCTTTATTTCCAACAGGACAGCTTAACTTGGAAGGGGAGAGAGAGGGGGAATGACATGCAGCAAAGGGCCGCAGGTCAGAGTTGATCCCGCGATCGCTGCGTCGAGGACTAAGCCTGTTTATATGGGTGCACACTCTACCAGGTGAGCTACCCAGGCGCCCTGGTCTGGTATTTAAACCCACAACCACATACACCAATTTACAAACCTGAAACAGGAAGTCAGGTACAGGTTTTATTTTGGAAAAAAACAGCTACACATCCTGGCTCTTCTCCATCTTATCTCCTAGGCACGTGCTATGACATTTCAACAATGACTTAATTCCACCTACCTACATCAACCAAACCCTTACTCCTCCCTCCATGGTGACTGCACCAATTTCCTGCACTCCACCAAGAACAGACCAGGAAACAAAGCTCCACCACCACACCCTGACGACCACATAATGTCTGACACTGCTGAACAGAGTGCTGACCAATCCTCCTCTCATCTCCCAATCCTTTGTGATGACAAAGGACATGGCTGTGATTCACAGATAGTGTGAGTGTGTGAGTGTGTGTGTGTGTGTGTGTGTGTGTGTGTGTGTGTGTGTGTGTGCGTGTGTGTGTGTGTGTGTGTGTGTGTGTGTGTGTGTGCGTGTGTGTGAGAGATACATCCATGTGCCGTCACCCCTGGCGTGACGCTGCTGAGAAATTGTGTGAAAACTATGGCTGATCCTCATTCCACAGGAAATTATACACGGCTCTCAAGCCTGCGCACAAGGATAAGTCATGAGGAAGATTAATGTGGCCTCGACCCATCTTTGTCCTGCATTCTCGCTCCGCTCCCATCAGTCAACGTATGATCCTCCCCCTATTTTTATTTCAGTCTATCTCCTTTGTCTTTTTGAGGTCCAGCCTATGCAACAGCTTCTTCTCCTCCAATCATGCCTCTGCTTTCTTCCCCCACCCAAACTGCCTTCTCTCTGCTCTCCTTTTTCATTCATTCATATTTTACTGCCTCAACAGCAACAGACAGAGTCATCCCATAGAGCTGGAGCTCTTCCTCATTAGAACCTCTCTCTCTGCTTCTATTTGCATTCCTCTAGCTTTCCTTCCTCGGGGGATTTACTTTTATCTCTTCCTCTTTCACTCTGCACTCATCTCTCTCTTTCACTCTGCACTCATCTCTCTCTCTCTCCCTCTCTCATGTGCACCTCATTGCTCTCCCTCTCCTCCTCCCCAATTGGTTCTCTCCAGTTTATTTCTCTCTCTCTCTCCGTCTTGTTTCTGTTTCGCCCCGCAAAGTATTGTAATGAGGTGTGACAAACCTCTACCCTGCTACCATAGCAATAGTGTTCCCGTAGCAACGCAGTGGCGGTGTTGACGAGGGTTAGATGGCCACAGTTTTCCACAAACATCTTCAACTTCCTTACGCGACACAGATGCACTCACAAAGAGTACAGAACACTAATACTGTCGCACACAAGCATCATAGTGCAAGAGGCTTATTTCATATCATCTAAACATAAACTACACATGCACATGTGTGTGACTAATAAGCATTACAGTTTTTTTTTATTTTTTATTATCTGTTGGAATTTAAGTGAAGGGGGTAAAAAACATAATTATATTATCAAATACCACTGAAGCTCAAATATTCTGTTGCTTAACAGGAAGTTCTTTAAAAACGACCGCTTCTTTCTGGTAGTCTGGTTGAGATGCAGCACAATCAGCTATTTTTTCTTCAGTTTTCTGTACCCAAAATTATTTGAGCAGCCCTTGTCAGGAGAGGACTCACCTGCATCCTCTTTTTGAAGGGAACTTTTTGATCATAAATTATTTTAGACCAATCTACTTCTGTTAAAAGCTTTGGGTATTTCGTGAAATCATAGTTTCCTCTCCACTATGATCACGTGCTAGAGTAGAGAAAGAATCCTCGAATCCTTTGTTAATGATTACACAAATCCTTCACACACAAACATCTTTTGTGTATTAATAACCTCATTCTTAAGCTTGTGACTATGATGAACCATTACTATAATGACTGACTGTCTGTTGGTGTATGGTTGAGTGTTTGTGGGGGGCTGTTAGGATGTACAATCCATGTAGAAAAACACCATCTGTCCCCTCAATCCCTCAGTCATCCCCCTCCCTTACAAGACCACTGACCCACCCCGATACTCCACAAAAACCCTTCTCACACACCCCCAGTCTCATCCGTAGTGTTTGACACTGACACCCAGATAAGACGAGGGATGTGCTCTCTTTGATAAGCCCTGCCTCCTCTCTGAACACACTCGACTCTACTACATGCTGAGAAAACAATCCTCTCCTTCAGCTTTTCCTTTTGAATCCTCCCACCTGAATCCTTCCACCATTCAGATCCATAGATCAGTCCCTCCAGAATCTTGCAGAGCTTTTTTGTGAATAATGAGGCTCAAAATGACTGCATTTAAAGGGGCTTTTCTACTGAACTGCACTAAAACTTGCATTTTTTTCATTAAAAATGCTTTGTGTTGCTTCCAAGGTTATCTCTCTGTGGTTACTTTAGTTATCACATTGATAGTCACGTTCCTGGAATACTAAAAAGGTACATGCCCCACATGACAGCCTTCAGAGTTGACGACTGTCTGATGCTAGTTTGCCACCATATTTAACATTTTATAGCCAGTTTATTTGTGATTTGTTATGCTTTCTGTAACTACAGACAGCAAACCTGGCGAAACATTGATAAAAGTCCATTTGTGAGTACAAATCTGACTCTCTATCAGAGCCATCTTTATCAAGGCAATAACACATGACCCAGTTCAGAAGGATATTTTGGTCTAATGAGGGTTTTTTATAACTTAGAACATATTTAGGTCTTTGTTATTTTTGCTTCCGGAAGAAAAGCCATAGTAGGATTTTATGTGGTCAAAAATCTGACTTGGGACCTAAGACTGGGGGCTACTTGATAAAAACAGGTGCAGAGTAATTTTGGAGGATCTATGATCAGTACACTTAGGTGGCCCTGCAAAAACAAAACAAAAAAAGTACAGCAACAACAATGCAGAGGAAGGTGTAGTGCATCCGTATTGGGCCACAGCAAACATGGCATGGTATAAACTGCACATGATTTATTAGAATATAATCCAGTTTGCAACCATCATGAAAAAAAAAGCATAAAAATGACAGCCAGACACATTAACACTACTGCTCTCAGCACTGTGCAACAAGAGGGTTGTAGAAGTACTGGTTAAACCAGGATTATCACAGAATATTTGGCTTATTTGAGTTTGGATGTCAAAAAGAATATCCCACTTTAAATTTAACCAATCAATCACAGACAGTCTGATGGAGGACCAAGACCATATTCTGTGGAATCTACCTACTTTTTCTCAGGAAAATCAGTTCCCACAAATAGGTTCAAATGTGGTCAAGCTTTGTTACAATTGAAAACATAATATTTCTTCAGAATAACCTGGTTCTTATTAGGCTAATTCTCAGGCCGAGCTGAACCTCGCGCTTAGGCAGAATAACAATGCTCAACAGAAAGGCATTGCTTTCTCTAGACTTTTGCCAGTTTATTCAAACTAAAAAAAGGTAAATGGGCTTATAACCAGAGTTAAGGACATTTATGCTGCAATGCTTTCTTACGCAACAAGCTCTCTCTTTTTCAACTGCCGATAAAAGGAAATGAAAAATTTGGCAAACCAGACTTAAGCAACATCCTATTTGATATTTCCAAAGTGCATAACTATTTAATATAATTTAAGGGGTGCTAGTGTTCTTGTGTAGCGCGAGAGAGAGAGAGAGAGAGAGAGAGAGAGAGAGAGAGAGAGAGAGAGAGCGAGAGAGAGAGAGAGATACCTGGCTCTGCATCTTGCTCTGCTGTTTGAGGCGGTTGTTCTCTGGAGTGTCAGTCACACAGGTGAATGTTGTCTTAGGGTAGTGTCTAAAAAATAAACACACAAGACAGCAAAAGAATGTCAGTACACAGTAAACACACACAGGCAGATGTCAGCTTCTACTCAGGCTCCAACTGTGACGCTCAAGCCTCGACTCTAACAGAAAAAACAGCATAACTCAAGCAGTGTGCAGTCTGTGGCCACACAGTGAGGGTGTTTGTTATTCAAGGTGGTCCTGAGGTTGAGTTAGGAGCCCCTGTAGACAAAAAGCATGTCAGTATAACACACAATGCTCTGTCAGTGGGAGCCAAGGTAGTCTGAAAAAGAGGAAGTGCAGGCAGGAGTGTGGGGGAATGAGAGCCTGAAGGTTGCAGAGTTTTGGAGGCGAGCCATAGCAGGTGTGGAAAAAGCTTTCCATGCTTACAAAACACAGGCACCAACATATGCGCATACACACATGGGGGAAGCTCTATGGGGGATAACAGGAAGAGACACAGCACGTAACTGACACAGCAACAGGGTCAAAGAGACAGTGGGTGAGTGTGAATTATGTCATGGGCAGCCCCTTTCAGCAGAGTGTGAAGGCGAGTCTCTTTTCTGAATAAGATTCTGGGAATTTTCTTGACCGTGACAAACCCACAACCACCCAACCTCCTACTGCTCAGGAGAAAATGCTCAGCCTGAAACAAATGTAACAAAACATAAATATACACACAAGTAAGGAGAAACACGCAGACATGCAGCACACCAAGTATCCTTCCAAAAGCCATTCATCGCACACGCTTACTTATTGATTACATAAACCACTGTCAATGGTTAGTGCGTGCAAGGCATAAGTCAATGTTTTTATACACTGGAGACTTCTGTGCACACGTAGCCTCCAAATAATAATGGTTGCCACAAATAATGGTGCCTGCCAGTTTAGTGTGATCCAAAGCAGCAAAAACATATGGCTTAAATCCAATAGAAGAGGAAGAGCCCTCACAGCTTCTCTAACAGCTCATATGGACTGCAGTTCCCAGCCTGCCTCAGGGTGCTGGGTGACCTCAAAAAACTTCAACCACTATCTGTGCCTCTGGGTAACCCATTTAGGCAATATGGTTACCGTTTCCTTGACAACATGGTAAACAAAACTGAATTAGCATTGTCCTGATGTGATTATGGGATGTAAAAAGAACTTCAACATAAGTATTGTAGTTGGCTATTTTACATAAAGTAAAGCACTCTTAAAAAGAAAAAGGAGCCACTTTAAAAGGAACCCCAAAAATAATTTCAGAGAGTAGGGAGCGGAACATGAATGTAGTTGGAGAAGTTGAACGAAGCTGGCACTGAAGCTCTGTGATACGCAACAAACACAAGCACTTGATCCCTGCTTTCATTCATACAAACAAACACATGCAGGTCTGTGTAGGCTCAAACACTAGGCTTTTACAACTGCTAGCACTCAATTTCCTAAGAAGGAAGCTATCAGCAACATGCAGATGTAGTAGGCAGATGTAGCCGTTTGCTACGTGGCCGGGCAGGGTGCGAACAAGCTGATCAAACAATGCAAATGAAGTCTTTTATTGTTGCGAGATATCTAATCACAGAAATAATGAAAGGGTGTTTCCTATGCAGACACACCACTCTGTCTTTTTCATTTGTTTGTTATATACAAGTGCCCCCTGCCACTGCGGAGTGCAAACCTACATAACTATCTGTTACATTTTAAATAAAGAGGCAAAGTTGGGCTGAAACAAGGGTACATGGCTAAAATGTTGTAACACTGATATTTCCTAATGATCAGTTTACATTCATTAATAAAGGTGATTTGAGTCTCAGGAACCCATCCTTTATTGCTGTAAGTCTAATCAATGCTGAATGGCAGTTTATGAAGAATATAGTTGCATCTGACAAAAGCATATCTGTATGGAGACAATCCCAAAATAAATCTAAATGGGTTTAGATTTAGCAAAATTCACCAATTGGCTGCCATATGTTTTGCCATATGTTTTGTCTTCATCAAAGCTTGCCAACTAATAATATGTCCATTTTTCTCTGGAGTTGGGTGTGTCTTGTTTGTGGTGGAACACACTTCCTTTCACAAAGCAACAATGTGTCTGAAAACCCCTGCTTGTGTGTTGTGCGTTCCTGTTTTCTTTAATGCAGCTTGAGAAACAGTCCGTGCACTTAAGGGTCAATACATTGCTACACAAACACAACAGGGTTGAAGATGTAAGCTTACTGACTCAGTGGGATCTTGTAATATGTGTCTGTGTGTGTGTAACCATGCTCGCATTTTCGTGGCTGTTTGAGGCTACGAGTGAGTCACAGGAACACTCATCTAGCTGTCAGGTTGTATAACAAGGTAATAAGTCGCAGACGGGAGTGGGTGACACATGCACAAACTCAGTTAGCCCTGTGAACGCTAAAAAGAGGGAGTGATCAAAATGGAGGGGAGGAGAGGTACTGCTGGGGTAGAAGAGTGAGGTGGCCACGCATGTGTAATCACACATGCAAAAAACACACACACACACACACACACAAACAAACTGCCTACTGTGCAGGAGGAGAGGCCTGTTTGCATAGTGGAACCCCAGGAAATGTTGTGGCTGGCTTGACCCTGTGAGACCTGGAAAGGTTGTAATGCATCATTCAGCAGGAACATTTCATCTACATGTAAAATCTGAACAGATGTGACACACACACACACACACACACACACACACACACACACACACACACACACACACACACACACACACACACACACACACACACACACACACACACACACACACACACACACACACACAGTAGAGGCGCTGTAGTTGGTAGAGGCAGCATTGATGGAGGAGAGCTAGAAAGCATCAGGCAGAGATGTCTGTGACTGGCAGAATCCATTATACAATGAAGCTCATATATCTTTAAATGAGAAAAAGCTCTTTCCCAGACTAAAACATAAGGCAGTACATCCCCAGGAACAGTGGCATGCCACATTATGAAAGTGGATTTAATCTTGACCGGTTATTTATCAACAACATGTCACCAAATGATTCGAGATAGTGTTAAAAGCAAGAAAGCTGGCAGGCTTTCTGAATGATAAGCCTAAATCAAGGCATTTGTGACCCCTCTTAATAACACCACATTGATGTTCAAATTCATTTCTGGACTATCAGTCATTAAGGCAGCGTCCCACCAATGGCTCCCACAGTCTCCTGGGGAAATGAAGAATTTTATCTGCCATCCTCAATCTCCCACAGTCCCCCTGTGACTGGAGCATCTAATCAGGGATGGGACTCTCAGGGAAAAGGTGGGTGGGAATACAGTGAAAACAAACAACGCCTATATCAATTACCAAGGACAAATATAGAGGAGTAATGATAAAGTAGTTATCCCACAGAATAATGACAGAGAACATAGCCTGAATTCCTTTCCTGAAGTGGGAGGCTCTTCCACTGATGATGTTTACTCGGACAAGACTTGTTTTAAACAAACGGAAAGAGGCATAATAAACAGGCTCTGAAGGGCCTCGCTCCTGCTGGCGCGGGTAGCGGACGTAACATCGGAGGCAGGAAAGGGAAAAGAAGAAGCCACTTCAGTCTGTAGAAATAAAGATGATAGTAGGATGACACCTGCTGTAGGGGCTTAACACCTTAAACCAAATGTCAAAGACTGGAAGTAGGGACAGGGTCACAGTGAGATTTTAGGACAGAGATGTTTTACTACTAAATTTACTAGACGTTATCTTATATAAGCCTCTAATTAGGGGCTGCACACAGGTGTTTGGCTTTAATTCTTTTAAGGTTTATGGCCAATAGTGGTCCTACTGAGAAAATGTGATCGCTGTACTGTGACACAATAATAAAGCATCAACGGGCCTTTTTCACAGGAGACAGTTTGGCATGTCAAAGTAGAAAATCCACTGGTGTTAATAATAAAAGTGATAAGGGCTCAATTCCTTTTAACTGCTTCAGTTTCACGGTCCTGGTATTGTTCATGCTGGCTCACCCCCCCCCCCCCCATCAGATATAGCGATGTCTCTTTTTTCTCTCTTTTCCTGTTTCATTTTCTCAGGTTTAAATGCGACCTTTCACGGAGTTGGAAACATTTCAAGTTGAGAGAAAAAGGTGCAGTTATTCTGAGTGGTGTGACTCTATTTCATTAAATATATAGAGCGGGAAAAAGAAAAGTGAGGGATTCGAGGAAAATTAGGGAAATAGAGTTCCTGTAAGTGTTCAAATCAGTCACACGCTGTCAGTGCTTGTTGTTAGTTAGCCACAAACACCTGTACTTTCTAAAGAGGGACAATTTAAAAAAGGTGCAGTAGGTAAGACTTCTAAAACTAACTTTCTGTCATATTTGCTGAAACCGACCCTATGTTCCAGTAGAACTACATGAAGCAGGTCATTTAAAAAAAAAAAAAATCCGGCTCCTCTGGCACCACCTTTTTATTTATCGAAGGGCATTGAGGTTTCCCTCATTTTCAATGACGACGAGTTTACATCAAGAGTCATATATAAAAAACAACAGCAATGACAAATAAACATGAGCAACACTAAAAACAGTTGCAATTTAAAGAGCGGAGATTAAACACCAATTGCTTAAAAACAGTAGCAGATGGGAGAGTACCTCTAACCTTAGTTTGTTGCAGAGCGTTCCATGTGATAGGGGCATCGAAGAAAAAGGCAGTTTTTCCAAGATCACCTACAGCCTGTAGTGCGATTTGCAAAAATCCACCGCTCTCTGTTCAGATGCACCAATCAGGGCCAGGGGGGGGGGGGTGTCTAACTGCGTGTCAATCACTGCTCATGCACACGCATTCATGCTCCCTTGTGGGGGGAGGGGCTTAGGAGACAGTTTTGGGCTTTAGCGGAAAGGGGGGAGGGACTGAGAAGTTGTCAATGTTCACATTTTTTGACTAAGTCCTGGATCTTCACAATCCTACCTACGGCCCCTTTAATGGCTGTTTGGCTAATAAACAGAGACAAAACAAAAAAACACTAGCAGCCAAATTTGGATGAATACAGCAAGAAAAACATTCACCACTGACAGAGCAAAAAAAAAGACATCTAGGTTCAGACATATGGACAAGAAATGATATATGTTCCTTAAAAAAAATTTAAGACAAAATACAGCACCATGTTATTTTACCCTAGACACAAATGACTGATTTTAATCATAAAAGGAAGCCAAACCCTATCCACTGGTGTTGAGAATGACAACGTTAGCATGACGTCTTGATTTATTTAACTGGCAAATGAATTGGCAGTTTAGGAAAAATGCAAAAGAGCTTGTCAGAACATGAAGCAAACCCTTCTTTTTGCATTCCCTCTTAGAACATGCATTCACCCTCCAACTCTCACACACACAGAGAGAGAAAATCAAATAAAATCATTATAAGTAATGACAGGGGGATTCCATGGATTCCCGATGAGCCATTAGTGTGTGAATATGTGCTGAAGCGTGAGTGGACATGCTAGTTTTCAGTGTCCGCCTGTGTCACTGTAGAGGAACTTCAGGAATTTCCTTTGTTCATATACCTCCCCCCCTTCCCCACTGAGGAGGAGGAGGAGGGAGAAAGGCACTTTCCCACAACACATACAGGCATTTTCTCTGAGGGGGGAGCTGGAATAGTCACTGATAAACAGCAGAGGAGGGAGAGAGGGGCCTTAGTTGGGTTGCAACATGATTACGTACACACACATTTGACGAGCCCTATTTCCATCGGTGGACAGATTTAACATTGCTGTCAGTGTCTTTGGGATGCAGGATGAAAACACGAGACATGCTCATTGATATACACAATATGATGACTTAGGGACAACTTACGCATTGCAGTATGGTCTCTTCTCAAAGCCTTTGTAATTCTTCATATTTAGAGTCATTTTGCAGACCTCGCAGCTGAAGCATCCTTTATGCCAGTACTGTCAGAGACAAAGAGAAGACACAATAAGTTGAGAAGGCAGACATTTGTTTCACCTTAATTGTGGATCCAAAACCACACACACACACACACACACACACACACACGAAAGCAAACTGAATGAGTGAGGCCAGAACTACTTTCTTTTCCCTTGAAGTTTCACATGGACAGGAGCTGGATACGGACAGAAAGAATAGCGACTGTTAAGACTGTGTAAAAAAAAAAGTGACGCAAAGTGGAAACACAGTGGTTTGTGTATGCTGGCACTGAACAGAAAAAAACAAATGTCCCCTTTTTGCTAGCAAATTGTATGGTTTCTATTTATGAGTACATTGGGCTAGATGCACTGGTGTGAACAGCAAAGAAGGAACTATGGTTGACAAGTATGTATCTGTGTATTCGCCATCTAATCTGGTGCCGTCCATGTTCACACAGTTATTACAATCCAATTTTATTTTCTAAATATACAACAACGGAGGTTGTTTTCAGTCTGAAAATGGTCTGAAAGCCACCTTTTGACTTCCTTTCTGTCCGTCTGCTCATCTCTGCAGGCCTGCATGTTTCTCTAGCTCCTCTATCCATCTTCATAAGAGGCCATGCCTCTATCTCCCTCACCACCCTCTCTCCCACCCACCCGCCCTCTCGCCTCCTTTCCTTTTCTCTCCTGGCACTGGGCTGATCTGCGGCCTGAGGGTTCAAAGAGAGATCGAGGGAGGGAGGATTGGAGAAAACTGGAAGCAGGGAGGAAACATGAAAGGAAGGAGCTGGAGAGAGAGCAAGAGGAAGGGAGGGGTGGGCAAGAGAGCGAAAACGCCAGAGAGTGAAGAAATGGTCTGGCTGCTCCTGCTATCGTCAAGGGAAGGGAGAAAGGAGTGCAAAGACACGGAGAGAGAAAGAAAGAAAGAACAGGAGGGAAAGAAAGAGGGAGTCCTTATTAACATGGCCTCGGGGTGCTCTGTCATCCCTCTCATTCTTTCTCCCACATCACTTTCTACACCAATTGCCCACACACAAAACTAACTAATCTTCCAAACAAACAATGATTCAAAACAGAGGAAAAAAACGCTCATCACTTTCTCAATGTTTGACTCACAAACACATGCACAATGCAAGTTTGATTCCACACAGTCTGCTCGGGATAAGACGCTGGCATTACTGACAGAAAATCATTCGTCTGTGTGCAGTGATACAGTTTGATAATATAGCATGTGTAACAGCACTGATAAACAGCTAGCAATAAATCACCAGGATGTTGATGTTCACTGAATGTAAAAGCTGCAGATGGACAGTAGACACAATAATGGCAGTGCTATGTATGGAAACATGACCAAACACAAAGCACAATGGGCATTTCACTTCCTTCCATTATCAAACAAGAATATGGCTTCAGGCTGGTTTTAAGAACAGTCTTGTCTGTTCTGTCTGGATGTAATGGACCACCCAGGGTGGTATGTGGTGACAACAGGCAAGTGTATTTGTGCCTTTGACATTAGACTTAGACTTCTCTTTATTGATCATTTTGGGATGACTCCCGCAAGGAAATTAGATATGGGCATGGGTGTTTGTAGCTGTGAGCTAGCAATATTGACTAAGGCATAGAAAAGAGGAGGCTCACAGTGGAGACCGAGCCTGGGCTCTGTTCAGCTGAGCTGTGATCCACAGCCAAACACACTGGGCCAAACCTCCGAATGCAAACTCCTTATCCCACTACAACCCAATCGGGGCCTGAGGGAGTTGCAGATGGACACATCGTGTTACTCTTTCCACTGTGAGTCTTCTCCTTTGTTCTGGCCAGTACTGCAATGGCAAATCCCTTTACAATCAACAGCACAGTGCAGGCAGATTCCATTTCCTCTAGCTTCAGCTGATTTGCAGCTGTGGTGGCTGCCATTTTTGCATGCATTCCGTTTGGTTCATCTACTTGTAGTGCAGCAGCCCAGTATGATATTCTCCACAGACTCATACCCCCAAATCTGTGATATTAATAAACCAGGGATATGCTAACACTGTGTAATGCTAATAAAGAAGTGTATATGCAAATGTCGTTAGGAGAAAGGTGAGCATATCAGCTGAAAATGGACTTTGACATTCCTGGTTTTCCTGAATAAATATTATCCTTGGGTCTATTCTAGAGAACAAGCCTGCTGAACTCTACTGTTAGCAACTAACTAACTATTCCTAAGCATAGCCCAACCTGCTAACTAATTTTCTACCAGGACAACCCTCGTCACCTTCACATTAATAACATGGCCCTCTGAGGTGAACAGAGACACCTCAAACTAAACTGCATCTTGGATGAAGCAACAACAAGCGGACAGCTAAAACACACTCAGGCCACATGTGGAGGTGGTCAGGGCAGCATGTGTCGACATTTGCAGTATATCACAAGTGGTTACTGGAGACACATTTGAGGCGCATTCTAATGCCACGTCTACACTACTAGTCATCTCATCTTAACCTAGACACCATCTGAATATACAGTATCTGGTTGGAATATACTTGGTCTAGGATTAGGACGAATAGATGCCAAAGGGAAAGGAAGGGACAAAAAGAGATGTGGGGGCGAGAAACATCCCAAATGTGTGTTCGAGAGGCCAACCAGCACTTGTCCAGATCCAGGAAAACCTGGCTCCTTACTCTTCATCCTCTTCAAGGATCTGGCAGTCAGCTGGAAAATGAGGACAATGCAGAGACGGAGCCCTAGAAATAAAACACCCATACAAAAAAACAGCACTGTCTGCCTGCATCAGCCCAGCTCAAGGGCACATGTGTACTCGTGTGAGAATTAACTGTGTGTGTACATGTGTGTAGTACTGTATGTAGGTTATATGGCTCAGTCAGCCTCGCAGTTCTCTCGCGGTGAGAACCAAATACAAGAAAACCCTGCAGCTATCTGGGAGGCCCACACAATTTCAGACACCATGTACGCAAACACATCACACACAGAGGGACGGTTAGTGGGAGTCTGACCAACTACAGACTGATAGGAGACAATTAAGTGACTGGTTTTAGGCATTCAAATGCTGCGGGCCTGCTGTAACAACCAACCACTTTCTAAATTAGTATTAGTGTGTAATCTAAACAGGGCAGATTTCTCACTTCGTTTGGTCCACGAACCACAAAAACATATTTTACCAAACCATCGTCATTTGATTGTAATAGAAACACTGGTTGGAAACATTGGTTAAGGACCTACCAAGTGACTCAAAGAGCAGGCAAATTTACCAGGACTTGGTTTGTAGTTATTTTCTATACTGATTAGATGAGAATCTCTGAATATCGTTATTTTTAGTTGGGGGAGAAAAGAAATCGACCTAATCTACAGACCGTGTTAAGTGGGTTTTCACGATCCAGTCTTCTGGTAATCACCAAATTAAGCATCAGAGGAACTTAGCGCCTTATAACGCTGACAGACATGCCTAGGGAGCCTGATGAAATGATTAATAACTTTTGGTCAAATCAGTAGCAATTCACTTCAGTCTAAACCTCTTTGTTTAATGCTTCTAGAAGCTGATTAGGCCCACAGTTTGAAAAATGCTGTGATGGCTCTTTGACTCAGATGCTTATTTTTTAACCAAAAGTAGCTAAATAAATTAAAACCACCATCATACATACACACATGTGGTGGGGCATTACAGCAGCTTACTCTGTTTATGTGTGAAAGATTATTCTTTCATAAGGCAGTACATGCCTGAAGACAAAATGCCCACATCTTGCTGGTGCTAATCCAGGAAACTAACTCATTAAAGCATGCTGGCTAATTATTAGCCTACCTGATGCCATTCATTTTGATCCAGGCCAAGAGCTTTGTTGTTGGCCAGCAGACGGACAGTGATGTGAACAGGCATACTATGCTAGAGTACAGTATGCACTCACTTAACACTTTCCAAACCACTCCAGACTGTGATGTGTACTTAGTAACATACACACCCTGCCACCCCAGCAACAAGATATACCAGTAATAAAAACACAAAAATCCCAGCATAAAAGATGGGATATGAGCAAAGTAAAGGTGAAATGATAAAACACTTCTGCCATGTCATAAATCATCTGTATAAATTCACTTCCACTACAAAACATCCACTCATGTTGTCATGTTGTATGGCGCTTATATTAGATAAAACTGTCTCTCTGCCTTACTTTCTACACATTTTATTTTAAGCCAGAGCAACACAGGTCACATTTTTTGTGCTGGTAAAAAATAAAGCTGTAATAGATTGGGAGAGCAAACAGAATGTGTGAACCAGTTCCTTTTTCTGATAAAACTCACAAAGGAGAAGTACCTGGCTGCTCACTGAGGAGTCACCTCAGGTGATTTTGACTGTAATGTGTGTTTGTGTGACTGTGAGTCATCAAAGGGAGGTGACTAATGATGGCTGGACAGATTCCTCACCTCTTGTGGCATTTGGGCAACATGAATCAGCTCTCAGAATAATCTGTCTAAATATAGGCAAAGCGGTAGACAAATTCCTCTAAATCTGGAGTCAGAGGAAATGTGTTCACACCGTCCACGAGTGACTAAATCGTCCCAATTTATAATCAGAACTGCACAAGACTGGTTGATAAATTACTATATTTGCAAAACACTGAAATATAAACAGTAAGGAATAAAGTGATTATATGTAGCACAGTGTAATAAACCCAATTTTTTGATTTTGATTTCACATGACTTCATTCAGTAAAGACCGTACAGAGCTGCACAATTCGCATACTGTACTCTTCTGACCTTTAACCCCCCTTTTCCAGCAATTTCCTGGGATTGAGAGGCAGCAGTACAATTGAGGCTCACATCTTAACCAGAAACCCCACACTAAAGCCAAATAACACAGCAACCAATTTGTTAGCTAAATAATAAAAATGGACCCAAGTCAGTCGTAACTGTTACAGCTGGAGTACAGAACTACAGAGCGTGTCAGATACATCAGTGTGTGAAGCAAATGGTGTATGAAATCGGATTACTACACACACTTTTGTTAATGCCAACTGTGTCACATTTAACATCATGTGAAGCACTTTGTGTCACAACCTTTTTTTGCTACATACCCAACTGAAACACGACTAAAAAACATTGTTTAAAGTTTATATACAATTATACTGTATTATAATTCTAATTACTAACAGAGTGTTTTGTTTTGAGTGAGGCTGTGTCTTATCTAGGATACTTGGTGCCATGTGGGAGATCATTTGTTGCATAAAAGCTGTCTGAAGCAAGCATAAGGGCCTCAGAAGAAATATGCCAATATTGTGCATAAACACTTATCAAGATGTTTTGACATTGCTAACGTGGTCAAGAGCCAAAACATATATTCAAGAGCCAGTATCAATGTTTGTGCTTCATAATTACTTATTAAAGGATGAGCTTTCAGAACACGTCAGTTTCTCTCATTATTTATAGACTTTTGAGACTTTTTACTATATGCACTGAAATAGTAGCTGATTTACTACAGAGGAACTGGTTACACAGTGCTTTATAATCTACTGCATAATGGCACCGTTAAATATTAATAAATCAAAAGATGTAGAAGAACTGTATCTCTTTACCTGCAGGTAGGAACAGGCTCTGTGAATCAGACATACCATATGCAGACAGCTCGTAGAGATAGTTAAGTACACAGACACTCCAGCAGAGATGAGAGTGTTTCAGTGAGAGATGAGCTTTAACCACTCACACTGCAGATCACTCCATTTACCTTGAAAACACACACTTCCTGGGTGCTGGAAATGGCTGTTAATCTTAAAGTGACACACATACAAATCATTTCACTCCTCCAGACATGGCACATTAAGCTAAATGTGACCACTTTGACTGGTTAGGTTTACATATCAGGCACTAGTGTATCACTTCCTTGTTGCAAGCCTTATTGGCTAAAGGCCACTTCAACAGCTACGAAAAGATAACCTGATAGATATGAGCCTCATACTGGACCCAAATAATCAGCTCTAAACTCCTTACAATCAGCAAGTATTTTAAGTACTGAGGGGAAGCCACATAACAAGGCAAACCCGTTACTAACAAGAGCCTCAACCAAAATCCACTTCCTGTCTTTGCATGTGCTCGGCTACCCGCTCCCTCTGCTGGGCCCAGCCCTGCTATACTGGAATGCAGCTGAGAGACAGACAAGCCTCTGTGGCTCAGCCTCTCGCTACACCACAGAGGAATATCATAGAAGAAGATTGTCAGGTAAAGGTATTCATCGGTGGCTGAGAATACCAATAGAAGAAGTGGCAGAAACCTAGAATCCCCTGCCTATACCGGAGCTAGCCTAGCACACGGAAGAAAAAAAATAAAAAATCACCAGCCAATGTGGCCTCGGTTGCTTTAAACAAACAAGAAAGGCAGTGTGTCTGTGTGTCACGGAGAAGGGAAAGGGGAGGTCGTTTTGGCGTGGCTGAAGAGGTGAGCGCTGATGCGGAATGGCACCGAAGACAGACGGCAGGCTACTCTCCTCTGCTTGGTTCAGAGCAGGGAGACGGCACAGCAGGCCTCTGACAGAGCACGTTTTATGGGAGTGTCTGTCTGCTGGAATGCACTCTGCTTTAGGCCAGATAGCAAAGCCCATTCAGGCTGTAGTTGTGGCAATTTGGTTCTCATCAATACCAGCCTGCTAACATGACTCGTATTTGTAAGGGTTGGATCGCTTGTGCATGAAGAAGGGTTCAAAAAGAAATCAATTCCAGTTCAGAGCACTTTGGGAAAACATTAGTCATGGTGCATTCAAGAACACATCCTTGCAGAGAGCAATAATGCATCCAATCAAGAGCTGATGGTACTTTAGATAATGTGCTTTGTGTGCTCTCTCCCCACCTTCTTTGTCAGTCAACCCCAAGAGATAAGCACGTCTCAATATGGATTGGTTTTCAATAGCCATTCAGACGTCTATTAGACATATTATCTACCTGCCCCAAGCCCTGCTTTGGTAAAAATACATACACATTGCTATTCATATGTCAAACGTAGCAGACCCCACCCACCTATTAAGCTGAATGCGTTACATGTATCTTGTTGCAAAGTTACAGTTTAACTGAGTGCAGCAGCATTCAATAGGACCTAAATGCAATAATCAACACATGATCACCTTCCTAAAGCTAAAGAGGTGACAGGAGCTAGATGTGATGTATCAATGTTAACCCAAATTGTTTCTCAAATGTGCATTGGTGACCTGGGCAGAGTCACTATGGGTAACATTGACACGATTAGCACCTTGGCTGAGATTAGGCTACTGCTTTTGATTAACTCTAGAAACTAATCAAGGCGACTCCACTGATGATCCCTCGCTGTGATTAACCGGTGAATTGGACACAAACCATATCAGTCCACGCGGCACACCAAAAGCTTGGTTATGGAACTATATTATTATCAGAAGTCCTGTTTAATTGAGTATTTGTAAGGTAAATCCCTCGACTACACAATACGAGGAAAAGAAAAGATTAGAGACGTTAGCTAACGGTATCAATCAGTTGTCTTCAAAGCAGTTGTGCCAGCGAGGCCCAAACCAGACTGTCGCAAGCACTATGAGGCGCTGTTATAGGGTGAATCAATATCGTTGCCTTGAGTCATTGTCTTGATAATAAAAATGTCAAATTTTTGTTTCTTAAAAGTAGTCCATTAGTCACACGATAAGATGTGCATTCGTTTCTGGTCCGCGCTCTTGTGCCATCGCCTTTCAGATGTTAAGCTAGCCGTTAGCTTGCCTTGCTAACGAAATACCTGTCCTGTTGGGGTGTTCAATTCATTCACAAAAATATGTGAAAGGTGTCATTTTAGGAGAGCAGAAATAAGTGCAGTCGGGGTACAAAAGGAGGAATGTGTATTAAGAGTAGGCTATTTGTAAAATAAGAATACAAAGTAATTCGATTTCTCATGTTCTTACCTTGTCCAGACAATTCACTTTTTCCGTGGGGTAAACGACTAGATTACATCTGCCACACAACGGATTCATGTTGGAGGAATGCTCTTCTAGCTAGTTAGCACGGAAACCGCCGATGGTACTGGTTGTAGCTTTGTGCAGCCGAGTCCTCACTTCAAAAACTAGATATCGTATACGATTATGATCAGAAGCAGACCAACACTTATCTAGTTGTATGTAGCAAATCCAAGAGGTTGTTGTTGTCGTTGTAGCCGCACAGCTGGCTGTCAGTCCACTAACCAGACACGGAAAGCACGCTCACGCTTCCCCCCTCTCTCCCTCCCTCGACTGCGCGTGTCCGAGAAGGGAAGAGGCGCGTGGGAGGTTCCAATTTTTACTTGCAAAAACCATTTGATCATTATTTTAGAGGAACAGGAACTTCTATACACATATTTTAAGACTTAAGTACTGGTGTATTGCGTCACACTCCCAGTTTTGTGTAACTGTAAAGAAATCCAGGTCGACCCTTGTGCATGCAACATGTCTGTCCTCGTCCCATCTGTTCACGCATAGCAAACTCATGCGATCATCTTTATTGATGCAGGTTTTGGGGGCTTTACCAATCCAGTGTTCTCAAATCAAATTTTTACACATCTGCCACGTTACTGCATCATGTCCTACTTGACGTCCATATGATGGGTTAGAATGACGCCTGCTGACCAAAGAGCTGTACTGTCTCTGTACTGTATCCCCATATATATAGCCTATATAACATTTTCTTTTGGGGATTTTCACCCGTATTATGTACAGCATTAAGTACTGCTGAATCTGACATAACAACAAAAAAGCCTTGCAAGCTGAAGTACTTATCATGAACTGTGCAGTATGTTCTTGTAAAACAAAAAGTGGAGCTTAAAATAATCAGCTTCACCATCAAAAGAAACAGGAACTGAAACTGAAGCATGCCCAGATATTTATTTGTCTGATTTAAAACAGCATAGTTTATGTATTTTATTTAAGATTTGTCAACCTTGTGGCATGCATTTGCAGTCACATTATATAGGCCTACAGTTTTTTTTAAAAGGGAGACAGAGATATACATTTCTAATGAAATATTTCAATATCATATAACATTCAGCTATAATCTACACAAACTGTTGCAACAATTGCACCTTTTTACAATGGAGTCATGAACTGAATGTAAAAGTTGAAATGGCTTCGGACAAATGTATATATTTTGAACATTTGTAGAAATCAGTTCAATGCAAATATTTATCCACATTTCCAACCATCACTTCAACATGGCCCATCTTCAACAATGCTGTCTTTTTCATGACCTTCTCCTTCCACTTCTGTGTAACCAGGTTGTTGCTTCTGAAACTTCAAGGACGGCCAGTAGTTGTTGCGTCGCTAACAAGCACAGAAAATTACATTTGATGTGATGTTTGATGTGGATGTGTGTAATTAAAGCACACCTGGCTCTTGTCAGGGCAGGTGTAGGACCCATTCAGTGCTCACCTGGATGAGGTAAAGTGGTGATGCAGCAGTAGGATGGTAGTTGATGTAAAGAGCTACCAGTATCAGAGCCAAAAGTAACACCAGCGCAGCTGCTATTCCAGCTATTACTCCAGTGTTAGCCAACCCATCACTCTTGGTTGAAGAATCTGTCCTCACATCTGTATTAAAGATGAAGTCCCATAATTATATCCCTTCATAAAGCTTAACTATAATGGCTCTTACAATTATGAACTCACCATTGCCAGTCTTAAATATATGATGTTTGGTCTTATCTGAAAGAAGACGGAAAGCAGTCATTTCCATACCTATTTCATGGCTAAATCTATTTTTATTGAGTGAGCAACAACATGTGGTGAAATACTGCATACCTTATACTGCAATGTATATTGTACTGACACAAAAAATAGCTCAGCCTCACCGTCACTTTCACAGCCTTGTTGTCGAGGAGTCAATGAGGTCACTTCCTTGATCTCTGGTGTGATAGCAGAACCAGTGGAGCTGTCGACCCTGGAGTAATCCTCACAGGTTGCATTTTTGCTCTGCCATATACAATAATACAATATAATACATGCATGAGTCTGAAAAATGGGAAATAAGCAGATATTCATTCTTGATGTCCAGCAATACCTCTTCTGAACAGGCGTAGTCCAACCATTCTTGTCTGTGTCTATCCATGCCATCTGAACACCTAATACACACAATATCGTATAAGGTTAAAAGGCCAGACACTGAAAGCAGTATTTTTTCATGCACTGGTCAATTTTGAGATTTTGGGCTATTTTGTCTTTTTTCAGACTAGTGGAAAGAAAACAACCAAAATACATATCTGGGTTTATTTTACAATACTCAATCAATTTGTGGCTGTATATTTCTCCTAAAGGTAAGATATAAGGATGCTTAGGATTTGATTAAATATTGTGTCTGTAAATAGTGGCTTCCAATAAGAATGCATGGAGTTTTACAATACATATCTTCAAAGGCCATTTTCTCCAAATGAGTTTGTTCTCACAGGTCCAGAAATCTCCACTTCAGTAACACTTACAAACTCCAAACTTTCCAGTTTTATTCTTATGTATATTCTGAAGATTTTTACAGATGGCTTGTTCATATATAATTCAGAGCCATATTTATATAACATTTTATTCCAACAAAATGAAACAAGAATTTTGAGCCTGGCTTTATTTATATTCAGATCTGTGTTCTGGGAAAGTATACAAATTAGTACATATTTGATTAGATACTACCTCATTTGCATATTCAAACACAACATTTCAAAAAACTTGTAATATGAAAAAAAATTGCCTTAATGTTCGTAATCAACTGGTGAAGCTTCATGGTGGTGTCTATTGGTTACTTTTTTTTTTTTTACTCTATTCACCTTTAAAAACTGCAATAAGAACATTTGGGCGACGTTAATGTCCCACTCACCTCTGGAGTACATTGCACCAGCTACAACCAGAGGTTTGGTTGGATGACAGGCAGAGCTCACAGCTGTCATGCTGCAGGCAGGCTGAACAGAGAGAAAGAGACAATCAAGAAAACTGAAGTTTTAGGGTTTGAGTGTTGATGCATTCTAACATATTGAGTAGTGAAACTAATCCTTTATTGATGATAGATATGGATCACTTACTAGGCAGTGGAGTGAACTCAACAGCAGAGTAGCTGGTGACCTTTGTAGTGTCTATCTCAACCCGATGGTACTCATAAATCGTCCGCTGTTGGGCATCTTTGTTAGAGATATCACAGGGTTAAATACCTGAAGGGTTTCACAAGACTCTCTGAAGACTGATTATGTCTTTTGGTGGCAGACAGACATAAACATTATTGCTGACCTTGTGATTGAGGAGAAGGTGGCATGACCATGAAGGCATCAGACACACCGACCTTTACTGGATGCTCAGCTGAACCCATCACATCTAATGACAGAGGTATCTGATAAACCGACAAAAAGAGGAATCACTTATGCATGCAGCAATAAGGAAGATAACTAAATTAAAGCACAGAGCAGAGGTGTGTCTCACATCTCGGTAGCTGAACGTGATGGTTCCTGTTTTGTAAAGGGCAACCTGAAACGTGAAGGCGCCTCCTGACTCTTTTCCTGGGAGTCTGACCCGCTCCCACTGGACCACAAACACCTCACCTGAAGACAGTAAATGTCAAACAGGAGTCTGACAAGTGATCAGACAATCGTGTTCAAATATCAGGTGCCATCTTACCATTATCCAGGTATTGCACAGTAGATTCTTTGGAGTAGCTGGGGTCAAAATTAGCCATTAGGGGGGCGATGTACTGTGTTGTGGTCAGCATACGGTGAGTAATGTCCCCTGTGAAGATGAACCCTGAAAATGGCCAGATGGAAATATACATAAGGCATTAAGTAGTATGATTTCCAAAAGCACTTATCTGCTCTAAACATAAAGCAGGAAAGGTCACTTGAACATATGTTATAAAATCAAAAAGTACCTCCAGTTGCTATGGTAATCTGCCTCAAGTAATGTCCATAAAAAGGAAAGTCAAACGAAAGGGCAACTCTCTGCAGAGTAGAGATAGTCAGACAGAGAAAGAAACAGAAATTGAGGTTATGTTTTGAGTTGCTATTCTACGGTACTAAGCCTCCTGAAAAGGCTTACTTGTCTGGTAAAAGCTGTTTTTGAACGGTCATTTTCTTATAAAACACCACTCTTACTCATTTAGTTACTCCACCTCCTGTATGTTCAGACTTTAAAGTTATAGTCCACAGACAAGGGATTTACAGGAATTGATGCTGCAAGTAATCCAGTGTTAGTGTGTGTACTATGTAAATGATATTAACTTGACAGTTAACTATCCTACAGCCATTTCAGAGCAATTCCTCACCACTTACAACCACTATTGCCAAATGAATCTGGACTGAAATCTTCAGAATTATAACCGTATTCAATATCATTCAGACTACATGAATGTCCAGTTTTTTCTGAAAATGAGGGGGCACTCGGATTTGAACCGGGGACCTCTTGATCTGCAGTCAAATGCTCTACCACTGAGCTATACCCCCATGCCTATATGGCATATTTTTATCATAATATATTGTTTATACAGGGACAGGCACTTGTGTACACTAGCAGGCTCTGTCTCGGACTCCCAAGCAGCCAATCCAGGATTAACATTTCCCTCAGCATGCAGTCTGATGTAACTATATTGCAATGATCTAGTTAAAACATAGACACAACTTGGCTGTATAGGAGCAGGTCATTGAGGTAACCGGGTGTGTACTTCTCAAAACAGATATTCTGCTAAATAACTGAGATCCAAAACACCATGATTCACTTTTAAAATCCACATTATCAGTCTCAAGATCAAAAGAGCAAATTGGAAAACGGTCCTTGCTGTAACCATTGATAAAAATGATAACCCTCAACTAGCTTTAGCTGTATAATATTATACTAAAAACATTCATTCAACAATGTATAATCTGATGTAAGAACTGTTGCTTCTCCAACTATGTAACCTGGATTGAATGTTTCTATAAAGCCAAAGTACTTTCTTTCCACTTTCCTGTACCTGATCCACCACATCTTTCCATATTAAAGTGAGATGTATGTATTACCCAGGTGCCAGGTGTTGGACAATAGAGGTCAAAACTGGAGCGGTGTTGACAGGCTCTGGCAGGCCTGTAGTTCTTGGCATTTCCCAGTCCCTTAGCTTCCCTAGCAGTGTTACCATATGTTTCAGACTGAACTACATGCTGAAATTTTCAGGATTTTCTCTTTGACAAATGTTGTTTGTGTACTTGTATTTTCTACAGTGTTCAACTTTTGCACTTCATTTTTACCAAAGACATAGAAGAGATGAGTTGGATGTTTTTTGCACTTTTACATCAAATTATCTCCTGGTTTGTTCTTATTCACATAAAACATGTAGAAACAAATTTGGAGAGTCAGTAAATGTGAACTTGTAATTGCTGCTGCATTGCAGTTTATTGCACTCTACTAGTGTGTATTTGCATAGAAAGTTAATACAACAGGGTTATCATTTCAAAGTCTTTAAATGCAGCTGTGCAATATGTAGGGGGCACCCAGAGTTGAACGGTGGACCACTTGAGCTACACCCCCCATTGACAAGAGTTGCTCATTAATAGTCTCATAAATGACTATATGGATAAAGGTTTAAAATAACCTTTTAACACAAGTTAACATAAGTGAGTACATCCACTTAGGAAAAAAAATCCGGATTGGCTATTTGACTAGTAAACAAAGAATAATCTTTGTCACAGAAACAACACAGATTTATATAGGGGGTACCCAGAATTCAACTGGGGACCTGCAACTTGATCTGCAATCAAATACTTTACTACTGAGCTATACCCACTATAAGGGACCAGCTTTTTTTGATAGCCTAGTAATTAACCATTTGAATAAATAAAATATATAAATGTCTTGGACATAAGAAAGATAAATTTTGCCATTAAAGAAGCATTTTTGAACTGGTGTGCATGAGCAGAGAGGATTCCAACTTCATTTAAACCTTTCACAATTTAATAGTAATGCAATGTGCATGCAGCATATTTTTATAATATAGGGGACACCCAGAGTTGAAGAGGGGACCTCTTGATCTGCAGTCAAATGCTCTGCCACTGAGATATACCCCCTAACAACAGGGCCCAACACTGCATATTTATCGTGTTGTAAATGACCATATGGATGAAATGTCAACTAATCCCACCTAGATTTGATCTGTAGTCAAATGTTCCACCACTGAGCTACACCCTCTACAAATTTCACCCATTTCTTATTGGTGGCCTGGTAAATTACAATATGAATTCCAACTGTGTTTTTACTTTTTTTGTTTTTACTAATAACCTACAAAAGAAGTAAGAAAGGGAATGTATTTTTTTATGTGTGAGACTCACCACAGCCTGTTTGTATGAATTTGACAGAATGCCATGAACTCTAACTTGGCCATGTCGGACGTCACTCATGTCTACCCATAGTTCTCGTGTGCGCTGGTCTTCTGGGCCAAAGCTACGCCATGTGTAATACTTCCCAGAATCCTCCTTCCACACAAGAAAAACACAGAGGATCAGAACTGGTAATGGTGTGACAGTGTTTAGGGAGGGTGTCCTACAGGAATCAAAAGTTCACTCTGTACATGGTTAAATCATATGCTGTCATACTTCTCAAAGTGAGTGGAAACAAGGAAACTCAATTTCCACAAGAGGACAGTGTTTAATTCCAACTAAAACAAATAGAACACGTCAAAAGCCAAAAGCCAAAAGCCAAATAAATGCCACAAACCATTACAGTCATAAGAAACACTGTGGGTCAGCTCTCACCACTACACGTGTCATGTTGTCTGGCAGGGTGTTGATGGTTAGACCTCCACCCGGGACCGCCCTGCTGATCCTAGCGGGGCCTGAAGATGACCCCTGGGCTCTGCGAGGATGACTGTCGCCTCCAATTGAGTCTTCATGCTGCTGTGAGATCACACTGTACCAAATGTCTGTCCAAAATAATGAATATCAGGTTAGTATGTTGTGCTGGTCATTAGGGGATGTCATGATATAAGCACTTGCATCTTTCTTTTATGCCAACGGAAATTCCGATTCCACTGAAAAAAAGAGAACCACTGTCTCAATTAATGATGTGTTAGTATGTTGTGCTGGTCATTGTAGGATGTCATGATATAAGCACTTGCATCTTTCTTTTATGCCAACGGAAATCCTGAATCCACTGAAAAGAAGAGAACCACTGTCTCGATGAATGATGTTTACAGTTGTGGTTCAGTAATCAGCCACTCACACACACACACACACACACACACACACACACACCAAATGAGCAATTAGAATTTGCTTTTGATATTGTCAGTCCTGGCCTTGTCAGTTAAAGCCATTGTTGAATGAAGATAGAAACAATAAAAAAAAAACATTTGGTGATGCTCTGAAGGAACTTTCAAATCCTACAAACAATATAAACCATATTTAGTAAGCAGACTGCGGTAGGTAGGCTTTGTTTAACAGTTCTGGGTGTTTTAATTGATGGCTTGTGTTTCTTCAAGTAACATATTGAAAGTCACATATTCCTAGTTGATGTTAGGAGATTATTTTAGCACCACTGTATAATCTATATTTGGATTGGTTTTTAATGTATGAAGGACAACAAGTGTTTCTGTTTAAGCCATTTATTTACTCGGCACACATTCAGGGCAAAGGTAGATGATAAGACTTGACGGGTTTTTTCACGCACAACCATAGGATTTCTCCTCTGACTCGTGAGGACAGAGGGCCCTCATGTTGCTGCCTCAGGCCAGCCAGGACAAAGGAAATGCGTGGGACTTATAGAGTAGGCCGTGATTAGTAGTGAGTAAAGTCAGGTGAGTTTGGACCATGATTGGGAATGAATGAAGTCAGGTGAGTCGATGCCATGAAAGTGGGCGGAGGGTCACTGAATAGTATGACTCTATTGTACAACCACACTGTGGTTTTCACTGTGGAAAATGCATGTCTGCTGGTACACGAATACTTGGATGTGGACTTATGGACATCTTGGTCCTTGCATAACCTTGATCACTGGTACAGCTGTACATTTGGAGCCTAACTGTGTTGACTAAGCTTCTAAGAGTCATTTATGTTGGCCGTTGACATAGCAGAGGCAATTTATAGGCTTAGAAAGCTTTGAGGATTTTTTTGCTTTATAGTCTGCAGAAATGTTAAACTAAGTAACTGATCATCAGTTTAATCAGCTGGATATACATAGGCTAATTTATTAAATGCTTAGTTATTAAATATTTTCCTTGTTTTATGATGAACTATAAGCATATGTTGTTATAGACTTGCTGTTTTTTAAATAAACTTGCATTGTTGTCTTTTTATATATATATCACTTCAAAGTATTAATATATAAATGTAGATGCACTGATATGATACATGCTACATGTAGGGGGCACCCAGAAATTAACTGGGGACCTCTTGCTATGCAGTCAAATCCTCTGCCACTGAACTATACCCCCTATGACAACAAATGGGGTTAGTATCTTAGTGATAGTCTCATAAATTAATAAATAAATGGTAATAATAAATATCTTCCAGTGAATACACCATACATGCATATGTACACTTTCAGATTGAATTCCATTCTGGCTTCGACATGTAAATAGCCAGTAAGTGTGAGTAGGCTATATATGGTCAAAAAATACATTCTAAGAAGACTGCAATTCCAGCTAAATTCAAAAATAGATTTGGCTTTCACAAAACAACTCTGCTCCACTCTGTGTTACAAATACAATGTTTGCTTGAACGTTATGTAAAAATGTTTTGTTTGTGTTGAAAGATTTCCATACTTCCTCGATTTCCACAAGCCAGTTGATAAAAAGTGTATGTGTACTCATAAAAAACATTCAAGACTTCATAATGAGAGACAAATGTATAACATATACAGGGTAAGGACTATTTATTGTTTTAAAGGTTAACAAGGCATTCAAGGCATGACTAAATTAAGGTGACCTTATTTTGGAGACATTTTAAATGTTATTGAACAATATTCAGACCTCACTTAAAACATTTGACTCCCAAATTGCTGGCAGCTTGTTTATTATCTATTTCCAGGTGCTAAGGTAGGATCATATAATACATTTAGACAGTGCTGGAAGAAGTACTCAGATCTTTTACTTGAGTAAAATATCAATACCACAGTAAAGGTCCTGCATTCAAAGTCTTACTTAAGTAAAAGTACAAAAGTATTGGCATCAAAATACCCTTAAAGTACCAAAAATAAAATCCCTCATTATGCCAAATTGCGCATTTAAGAATAATATATATCAATGGCGTTCATGTGTAAATATCACTATGTTGCAGCTGGTAAAGATGGTTCTACTACTAGGCGTACTTTGTATATTGTTTAATCCATTATGATACATCATAATTTATTAGCTGATTTATATTTTGTATTAATAATCTGTGCAAAATAACTAGTAGCCTAACTAATGGTATCAAATAAATGTAGAAAAACAATAGAGTAGAAGTATAAAGAAGCATAATATGGAAATGCTCAAGCAAAGTACCTCAAAATTGTACTCAAGTAGGTAACAGTACTTTGAGTAATCCACTGCTGCATTTAGAGGGTGAATTTTTCCACATAAAACATCTTTATTCAGCTAAGGATGTTTAGAAAATAGAGCTAAGTGACAGAAGCATGCCAGATCATTATTCAAGTAATAATAGTATCTATCTATCTATCTATCTATCTACAGTCAGGTCCATAAATATTGGGACATCGACACAATTTCAATCTTTTTGGCTCTATACACCACCACAATGGAGTTGAAATGAAACGAACAAGATGTGCTTTAACTGCAGACTTTCAGCTTTAATTTGAGGGTATTTACATCCAAATCAGGTGAACGGTGTAGGAATTACAACAGTTTGTATATGTGCCTCCCACTTTTTAAGGGACCAAAAGTAATGGGACAGATTAACAATCATAAATCAAACTTTCACTTTTTAATACTTGGTTGCAAATCCTTTGCATTCAATTACAGCCTGAAGTCTGGAACGCATAGACATCACCAGACGCTGGGTTTCATCCCTGGTGATGCTCTGCCAGGCCTCTACTGCAACTGTCTTCAGTTCCTGCTTGTTCTTGGGGCATTTTCCCTTCAGTTTTGTCTTCAGCAAGTGAAATGCATGCTCAATCAGATTCATGTCAGGTGATTGACTTGGCCATTGCATAACATTCCACTTCTTTCCCTTAAAAGACTCTTTGGTTGCTTTCGCAGTATGCTTCGGGTCATTGTCCATCTGCACTGTGAGCGCCGTCCAATGAGTTCTGAAGCATTTGGCTGAATATGAGCAGATAATATTGCCTGAAACACTTCAGAATTCATCCTGCTGCTTTTGTCAGCAGTCACATCATCAATAAATACAAGAGAACCAGTTCCATTGGCAGCCATACATGCCCACGCCATGACACTACCACCACCATACTTCACTGATGAGGTGGTATGCTTTGGATCATGAGCAGTTCCTTTCCTTCTCCATACTCTTCTCTTCCCATCACTCTGGTACAAGTTGATCTTTGTCTCATCTGTCCATAGGATGTTGTTCCAGAAATGTGAAGGCTTTTTTTAGATGTTGTTTGGCAAACTCTAATCTGGCCTTCCTGTTTGTTGAGAGCTCACCAATGGTTTACATCTTGTAGTGAACCCTCTGTATTCACTCTGGTGAAGTCTTCTCTTGATTGTTGACTTTGACACACATACACCTACCTCCTGGAGAGTGTTCTTGATCTGGCCAACTGTTGTGAAGGGTGTTTTTCTTCACCAGGGAAAGTATTCTTCGGTCATCCACCACAGTTGTTTTCCGTGGTCTTCCGGGTCTTTTGGTGTTGCTGAGCTCACGGTGCGTTCTTTCTTTTTAAGAATGTTCCAAACAGTTGATTTGGCCACACCTAATGTTTTTGCTATCTCTCTAATGGGTTTGTTTAGATTTTTCAGCCTAATGATGGCTTGCTTCACTGATAGTGACAGCTCTTTGGATCTCATATTGAGAGTTGACAGCAACAGATTCCAAATGTAAATAGCACACTTGAAATGAACTCTGGACCTTTTATCTGCTCCTTGTAAATGGAATAATGAGGGAATAACACACACCTGGCCATGGAACAGCTGAGCAGCCAGTTGTCCCATTACTTTTGGTCCCTTAAAAAGTGGGAGGCACATATACAAACTGTTGTACTTCCTACACCGTTCACCTGATTTGGATGTAAATACCCTCAAATTAAAGCTGAAAGTCTGCAGTTAAAGCACATCTTGTTCGTTTCATTTCAACTCCATTGTGGTGGTGTATAGAGCCAAAAAGATTAGAATTGTGTCGATGTCCCAATATTTATGGACCTGACTGTATCTATCTATCTATAATCTGGAATATTACGGTGATTCGCGGGTTTTTAGGTACAATACGGTACACGGAAGTGACGTCACACAGCAGCCTATAAATACCCCGAGACTGCGCTCTCCTTTCGCGGAGTGTCTCATCTAACCCTAAATCAGTGCGACCTCCTGTCCTTAACGTTTGCTGTTTTTTTGTTTCTGGCTTTCAGTGAACGACAGGAGGTATTTGAAGCGGCGCTGGCAACTTTTACGAACAAAAAAGCCAAGATAAACACTCCGTCGTGTTCGGTTTCCCGTCCGAAACACCGTGAATGTCCTGCCGTGGTCAGCTTGGCTGCCGCGAAGAGTTCGTCTCTACTGCTCCGGTGTTTTCATTTCGGGACTTGTTGATAACTGAGCAGATTAAAACTGAGCAGGGTGACTCTACCAGATCTTAAAGTGGTCCGGTTAGGAAGCCTATGCTCAAACACCTGTGAACCCTCAATCTTCACTGTTGTGCACGAAGTTTGCTTGCTCCCCAAATCATGCTACGGCTAGCTTAAATCAACAGCTAACGTTAGTTAACATTAGCAGCACTGGTACTGACCCGCCCCCCCTCAGCAGTCCCCAAAGTAACCGTTGAAATGTAAACACGTTGATGAAATATAGTATTTTAAAAGTTGTCAGGACTAAACGTGTTTGTCGTTCTGCTGCAGTACAACGTGGACTACAGCCATACACGCAGTTGAAGCAGTTTGAGTTGGAGGCCGCTAGCTCTAACTTTATTTACTGTAACGTTAACCCACTTTTAATCTGACACCTGCACTTGAAAGAGGAAGTTTGAGAAGCATTAACCATGGAAAAACATACTTTTACACGATTTGTGCCATGTTCCTCCACTGAGCTAAAGCCACCTGTATAAAAGTGTGTGCTCTCGTCGAACACACCAGATTCAAATCAATTCTAATGACATCTTAAAAACTCCCATGCAATGCATTCATTTCGTGGGTCTTGATTTCAAGATTTGATTTGAAAATGATCAAGCAGATTTTTGTTTGTTTAATGCTTGATGTAAAATAATAAATCATCCCAGACTGAGTAAAGATGAACTGGGGGTAAAGTAATTAAAAGTGTGTGAGTGCACATTCTGCAAACTCAAAGAGTTTGTAATAACTTACTGAGGGATGCGGCCGCTGTAACTCACAGGTGTGTGAAAAAGATAGCATTATGATAAAACTGAACTCCACCTCCAATCAAACCCACATTATACTACAAGGTGTCGTCTGTGGTGTTGTCAAAATGGACATGAAAAGACACCACAGACTGACCTGTCCCATGATTAAGCCAGCTGCTTTGAATTCAGCCACTTTATACATGTTTTCTAAGCCTGAAAAGACAACAGCGAACTCCCACGGGTGCAGACATACCTCCCACTCCCTCTCCCACTTTTACTAGCCTATGCAAATGAGAACATTAACAGACTAGAACTTAATCCTTCTTGTTTGTTAAACAGAAAGCAGTTAAAGCAGGGAGCCTCCGCTCAATTCAGGTCATTTGTCTTCACAAAAAACTGGAAAATCTGCAAGAAAACACATAAAAGAACATCAAATTTGAGGTATTTAGCTTAAAACAACTCCTTATGGGTGCCAGCACCCAGTGCAGCTCCTCTCATGCCATAAAATATTAGTTGACGTTGGTTTAATGCCTGCATTTCTGTCCTGATTGTGGGAGGAGAACAAAGGCCAGTTGGTCCCTCAGCTATGTCCTGTGCCAAACCCCCAGAGTTCAGACTGTGTGGGACATTGGCTGGTGATGCTTTTGACATCACTCTGCATTCACACAATTATAACACTGATGTCTTCCACAGCCGTCAAAACTACAATGCTTTAACAGGTTGCTAAAGTTACAGCCCAAATGTCTTGACATCATAGGAAGCTTATTGTATTTGTTCATTAGTGTTTCTTTCCACCCTTTGATTCAGTTAAGTGGTGCGTCAATGCATTCGTGACAGCTCATATATTAAGCCTAGATGTGTGATTGTTGAGCGCTGGATCCGCCCTGTTATGGCATCTATGAGAACAGAGAAGAAATGGTGCGCACACAGTTGTTGAGGTCTGCAGTGCAGCAGATAGGCTAAACATGTTTGGATTTATAAAAGCTAGGAGGGGTTGCAGATGCGAAATATGAAGCTGTGGCTTCTAATATCTAGTCAGGTCATTGGTCTCACAGCCAGTAGTATTGAAATCATCGGCAGATAACCAAAACAATGAAATGGAAGTCATATTGTCTATGCCGTCCAGGAGAAGCTGACAAAAACTCACTCTCCTCTGATCTATTTCCAATAGTTTGAGCTCTGCTCCTATACTGCTGGGTATCTTATAACAATTCATGGAAAATAGTACATTGTGAAAACTCTTACCATTCAGATTTTCTGGGTAATATTCAAATTGATCAATTGATTTCACAGTATAAATACTCATAAACATGAACAACACTGATATTTACACTTTATTGTAAGAATTGGACATTTTGGATCTTTTGGATGCCTCTGAAATATATTGATATTCCCTAAAGTCAATAATAACTGGGCTTGCGATTACATGAAAAATAGAAGTATATGCCCCCCATATTTATCTATTTGTAGAATGTTTAGAATTAAAGTAAGATTACTTATGACTGATTTAAATTGTGATTTGATATTTAGACGTTTGAGGTTTTCATTTTTTTTTTAATCTAATTACATTTACGGCTGCACAGTTTGTGTAGATTTAGCATTGATTTGTAATACTTGTCCTATCTTTTCAAAAATCTTCCCCCCCCCTCAAAAATATCCAATGAAAGAGGATTGCAACAGAATACCTAAGTGGTGAATCAAGATGGACCTGGTTTTGTTTGCTCTTCTTTTAGGAAAAGAGCAGGGTGGTGTGCAAAACAGCTAACCCATGCCTCACTGTACCAGATGGGTCAGTGGGTCAGAAAGTAAGAAAACTGTCATTGGTTAAAGCTGCCCCTGGACAAGAACACAGATGAGGGTTGCACAATTAAATATGTTTGTTTCAGGGTGTAAAAGTTTCAAAGGAATTTGAGGCAATGAGAGCAGCACTGAAGCAAAGGATGACAAGTATATGTAAAAAGCCCAGCGATGTAAAACAGGAACCACTTTCTGAAAAATTTAGGCAATGAAAGGGCAGATGTTCTGAACAGAAAACTGACCAAACCAAGCTACCAAACCACATTTAGTGGCCTTTTTCTGTTAGTGGTCAACTCAGAGCGGCCTCAGAGAACACACCCTTCCTGAGCAGAGACGTGTGGTTATATTGCAGATGGGCAACATTTTAGTTCAGTTCCAGTGAATGAATTTCATCCAGATAGCCAAGCCACTTTGGCCCTGGAGATTTAAAGAGTGCTTTATATTATAGAAAAGAAATCTGCATATTTAACTAAACTCCACCAACTTCATTATTAAATAGCTGGGAAGCTGGTAATGTGGTACATCTCTTAGTATGTTGGCCAGTAAATGAGCTGCTGACATACTACAGTCACACTTTCCCATATATTAATGCTTTGAGAGGAGCCTCCTTTAATAAATAACAAATTTAATTTATTTTAGGACATCCCTAAGAGGGTGCAATAAAGTCACATTTCACAATAAAATTATAAAGACATTCCAATGTTGGTCAAATCTTGTGAACAGCTAATGAGTGCACCGATTGCCTCACTCTTCTTCTGTTATGTTGAAACCAAATCTCTACATGGAAAAGCCAGAAACTTTATTTTTTGCTTTTCACGATCTGAAAAGATAAATAAAAGAAAAAAAAGACTGAGTTCAGACCAAAACCATTTCCCATTCCAACGCTGTTCCAAATTACAACATGATTCAAAGAGCAAGTTGCTCCGCTGCTGGCAGATCACTGATTTTGTTCTTGCTACTTTATTTTTCCTAAAACACAAGCATGTTTTGCTTATTACAAGTCAAATTGCAAATGACTTTTATAAAAAATAAAAGTCAAAAATAAAAGTCAATCTGGGATCCACAGACAATGACATCTTATCTATGATCCAATCTTACAACACAATCCTGTTCACTTTGTTTCTCATTTTTCCAGTTTAGCTCCAACATGTCTGGATCCGCTACAGGCTATTTGTTAAGCAAACTTCTCTGCAGGACAAGAGACGAGTGGCCAAACACTGAGGTCACTGACGGGTACACAATTCATTTTCAGCTTGGGGCTCTGTGTTTTTACAGTCTGCTTCAGATGGTGTAGATGGCTCCCTCAGGACCAAAGTCATTTTTAAAAACTGACCAGTATACACTGTTGAGTGACAAGGCAGATAAGAGCAAATTAGGCAAAGGAAATGAAGATAATGTTAGGTACAAATAGCTGACCCCTTATTTTGTAAGCACATATCGAAGCACCTCCTGCATATTAATGCTGTTTCCTCTGCAACACATTTCCCTCTACAGAAGAAGTCATGAAGAGTATTGGATGATTTAATGAGATGTAAGGATAAGGCAGGAGAGGAGTTGTAGAGAGTGACCAGTCAAATTCCTCAGAGCTATAAAAATAAATGAATATGAATGTCCCAAACACACATCACTCTGCGCCCCTTCACTTCCTAAAACGTGCCCTATATGGTAACTGATAAATCCACTCTCCAACAGCTCAGAAGCCTCCTCACATTTTCTGCCAGAGTCTAGCAGGGAGGCAAGGAGAAAAACAAAGTCTAGCCTATGTCTAATTTTAAACCTGGGACAGGCTGTTTGTGGGTTGTTGTTTAGACTCAGTCGCATGCTTGTGGAAGAGGGTAATTTTATTGTATACTAGGTCATTCAATTTTGTGCGTAAAATAAAGAAGGGCATGGCATGCCCATTTGCTGCTCCAGAAGAAGACTCTGAAGTTCTGTGGTTTACAGTGAGTTGAAATAGAAATAGTAGCACGCACACAACCTTATCATACAAAATAATAAATAAAAATGTACTAAAATATAAACTATTCCTTTAACTTAAGAACAAATGGACAGCTAATTAAGAAAAAACATTTGCAGGCAGAGTTTTAATTGCACATACTTCAAAACATGAAATGCCAATTGAGCAAAAGATAAACAGTGGAGAAGCTGCAAGACACTACACATGTAACCTTGTGTGACTGAAAATATTAAAGCAATGATGATGGAGAGAGAATACACACAGCTCACCTGTTTGTTGTTGAAGCCGAACTCTTGCCAGCTCTGTTTGGGAGAGACAGAGGAATAGCATCACCAAACTGAAACACATGTTGGCCAGAACAAAATAAAGGCTTTGTCTCAGCTCCTGTCTTCTTCTCCCTCCTCTTCTGCAAAAACAAGTTTTCTCTGAATCCCTCTTCCACCCGTTACTCTCTTCCTCCCTCCAGATCCCGCTCCCTCTCTCCACACACCCCTGATTCTGACTACACCCTCTCTCTCCTCCTCACTGTTGTTCATCCGTTGACAGGGATCAGTTGATGAGGCTTTGGAGCAGAAAGTCTATCATCTGCACCTTTATTTTATAAAATGAGACTATGTATTCCTCTGTTTGGGATTTAAAAATCCATCCATTCTCTGGAGTTTCACTGTCAGCAGTGTGAATGGCGCCTCCCTCTGTCCAAACCGGCTGCAAGGACTGAGAAATCTGACATTTGAAATTAGACATGGTGATCATGATGCTAACAATGCCAGGGCTAAAATCAGTGCTAGTTATGATATACATATATTCCATGTCAAGTCTGTTTATGACTCCTCAAAACATTGTGTCTCTACTCTAACAACAACATCCTTTTGTGGCCCACATGGAACAAAAAGGTCTCTTGTAGCTGCAGTTTAATTTCCAGTGGTTATGTAAAAGCCTTGTTTTTTTATGGCATGTAAAACTGACAAAACTCTAGGTTTACAAGCACCGTGGCTGACTCCACCACCTCTCTCAGCCACCACTTTCATCATTTCTATCTGCTCTGAGAACAAACACAGAATCCTTGGCAAAGAAAATTGCAGCTGAGCGTTTATTGGATTCACAGCTGGAAAGGCAATCAGTACCCCATCCCATAATGCAGACCATAAACACAGCAAACGTGGAAAGGTCATGCTGACTTTAAACAAACAATACACAGAGGTTTTCATCTCCTTTATATTTCCTTATTTTGTATTATTAGGACCGCTGGTATGTTATACTTATGAGCATATAGTGCAAGGATAATTATTTTTCATGAAGTGCACTGATGAGGTGAATCCAGATAAAAGCCAATACCTGGATAAAAAGCAGCAGATTAGTAAGGGAACAATTTGAACACTGAGATATGAATTACGTGCAAAAAAGGGCAACTTAATATGAAGATTTAGCTTGATTGATAGTAATCCCAATGTATGTATTGTCTTAAAAGAGTATGAGAGTATGATTGTTTAAGCAACATGCGTGTTCTTTATTCCATTGGTATATGATATGAAGTGCCAATGTTTTATAATATTTTTCTATTCCTACTTTATTGGTAAAACATATCTTGGGGCTCAAATGTGTCTATGAGAATAAGTTAGGTCTTAAGTTTTTTGACAGGACAAATTATCTGACGTCTGATGTTATCTGACATGTTTGTGCACTCTAGATCAGCTGCACTGTCAAACTAAAAAAAAACTAAAAAAACTCTCCTGGGAATTTAGACAGACATTGATACATAAAGTAGTTGGAAAAGTTTCACTACATAGAATGGTTTGAATGACCAAAAAGCCAGAGAAGGCCAGACCTTATAGTGTAAACATCCAGAGGGAACATGTTCACTTGATTAATCTGCTTGGGAGCAGCACGAATGATAGGCTACTCTGCTGCTTTACTGTAGATGTTTTTATATCTCTGTATTCACTAGACTAGGCATTATTATAAGTAGCCTAGGCTATGTGTCAACATACATGGCCGATAAAGTTAATTCGGATTATGATGTTTCCCATAAATACTTATTTGTAACCTAACCTAAGTCTCATTGTACCTAAGCCTAACCAAACCTTAATCATAGCGTTGTCACATCATAAAACCGATTTATAGTCGTCAGCCTTCATGTCTTTACAGTCTGTGGTGTCAACCATGGATGTAAGGCGCGGACAAATGACGTCATCTTTCCGTAAGGGCGTCAGATCCAAAACGCTTCATTCATCCATGTTCTGTTCATATGCTTCTGTTACATAGTTGTTTACGTTCTGTTAAACGACGTATTTGCATGCATATTTGACGTTTGATTTGGAGGATTTTTTTGTTGCTTTTAGTTAACTCGGAACATGTAACCACAAATGTAGGCTCATTTCTCCCCCTAGTGGTCAAAATAACGTTGTACATGTGAAATACCCATGGACGTATTAAGAGAAATAGCCTACCACTTAAATACTGCGACTGTCGAAAAAAATGTAATTGCGTTCAGTTGAAAGTCAATACGCAATACTATCTAAATCAGTTGTCTCATTATCAAATAACGAATATACCTCCACCGATGACTACAAGGGGGTATAGCTCAGTGGTAGAGCATTTGACTGCAGATCAAGAGGTCCCCGGTTCAAATCCGGATGCCCCCTAATTTTAGTTTCTTCTTTCTTGAAATCTACCTTCATGAGAAGGAAGTAGACGTTTTCATAGCCATATAAAACCACTTTAATTGCTGCTGAGTTTTTTTACTGGATTTAGGCTCCATCAATCGATCGTATGACAAACAGGCAGAGAATTACTACAACATGCTACGGTATCTATAGCATATCAATTAAATGTAGGCCTATATGATTTCTACTGCCAATACCAGCTGCTGTGAATAACAGTTTTGGCACAATGCTCACATATTTTTGTCATTACTGTTTACTGCAGGTATAATCCACCCTTCAGTGGCACACTGTGTATCACTTATTGAACCGAAGAATATCACAGCTGCAGGATAAGAAAAACACTCACTGTATGTTTGCAATAATAATGTTTATTTAAAAAATACACAATACAATATATACATTTGAAATATGACTCATAGTCCTTAGCAGCTAGCTTGTTTTCCTATTCAGGAAACTGCTGAATTATACAGTAAATATAGTTCAAGAGCTTTGTTTTTCTAAAATAAATTACAAAACATGTTCAGGTCTAACATAGAAGTCCTGCTGTTCAATGGCATAAAATATAATTTAATACATGTGGTGCAGACTTGTATACCAACATTGCAGTTTCTGAGGCCACAAGAGCTACAGTATGTTCTCTATAGGTTCTTCTCTGTTATTGTGTAAAAGTATTTCATGATAGAAGCTTAATAATAGTCAGCTAATAAACTGACTTGGTAATTGGAAAGCTGTTTTGTAACTAGTGAGGTAGGCTACAAAATCGGTTGTCAAAATGAGATTATGATGGTCACGTTTAAAGCTATTTATATGTGAAGGCACAAGGGAACCGAAAGGGCACCAGATTAACCTAATAAAATTTGAATATGAGAAAAACAACACTTAACACACAACATAGATTATGCTTTAGTGTTATTAGTTATCATCTGTGATCTATCTGCCTTAAATGTATGTTTTAACATTTTTAACGTGTTCAGTTGTAGTAGTTACCTTAGTTACTACTTTACTTTACTGTGTAATAAAGTAACCTGTTGTCCCTTGTTAAGCCCAGTGAAATGAAAGAATCAATTGAGATTAAGGAAGTAGTAGTAGTGGGATGTGATATTTCTGGTCAGGGAGGATGTCTAACATAAAGATGGTGCACCTCTCTGCATGGATCACTCAAGGAAATGCACAAAAACACTCCTTAACTGTGTACTTTTTCATAACCACAAGAGAGAGAGAGAAACTGAAAAAAAAACGGTCCAAGGACCGAGTGGTCCTTGGACAGTGCAAAATTCAACAATTTACTGATATCTGGTTTACAATAACCGACTCTAAGATTACCCAGGTTTCTCTCTTGTTCGTGTGTGGCGAGGCAGGCTCTATCACAGATGTCATGTTCACAGGATTTTGCCCCAAAAGTTACCACTGTTTATTCCTGACATGTGGAATCTGCAGTGCCTTTCGAGGTTGGCTCAGTTTGAGGAAGTTTGATCCACTGGAGTGTGTTCTAGTTTGCAATAACCCGTGACTTCATCCAGTCCAGACTGGCAGGTAGACTGGGAGAGAGCAAAAAGAAAAAGGTTATTCAAGCAGAATTTGATGTTTGTAAAAAAAAAGAAAAAAAAAAATTCTGTTGACTCATACACAATAATAACGGCAGACAGAATGAGTGAGTGTGAGGTATGATAAGACTCACCCCTCTCCTGTCAGGGCACAGCAGGCTTGAACATGCCATGAGTGTGATGAGATTGAGTCGAGTGTGAGGCACTGGGAGATCTCTGCCGCTGTCATCGAGCCTTTCACGTCCTGTTTGTTAGCCAAAATAAGAACGGCTGCATTCTGTAGGTCCTAAAAAAGAGCAAAGATGGGTTACCGATGCTGCTTTCAGTAGCGATTTATATTTAAAGAGCTGAAACGTTTCCATTGGAAACCCTGAAAATATCCCTGTGTCAACTTTTGAAAACAAAGAACAGCAACTTCAACGGAATATTTAGACACATGCCAACACGCTGACTCACAGAGTCCGAGCTTAAACTTCCTCATCATGATGTCTCATGGGTTTGTAACCTATGGCGCAATTAGTCACTCTGAAAGCAGGAGTGCATCAGACACAAAGACGTGAATAGCTGACTTGGGCAGTTTCACTGAATAACAAAAGGGTTTTGTTGTTGATGAAAACCAACCCTGCTGCAGTGGTGGAAAGTAACCAAGTACATGTACTCAAGTACTCTACTTAAGTACAATTTTGAGGTGCTTGTACTTTTTCTGAGTATTTTAATTTTCTTATATGTATAATTCTACTCCACTACAATTCAGAGGCAAATATTGTGGTTTTACTCCACTACATTTATTTGATAACTTTAGTTACTTTGTGGATAGAGATTAATAATACAAAATAAAATCAACAAATACATTATGATGTATTATAGGTTAAGATAACATACCATTTTATTGATCGCCAGGGGGAAATTCACAAGCTACCCAGCAGTATATAAAGTCAATAAAATGACCCCACCTTTACCAGGTTTACCAGGCATTAAGGTGATGAACACATTAATGCATCAATAATTATCGTCCAGTAACATACATTATTCTGTAATGTGCCATTCTGCATAATGAGTACTATTACTTTTGGTACTTTAACTATAACTTGATGCTAAGACGTTTGTACTTTAACTTAAGTGACATTTTGAATGCAGGACTTTTACTTGTAATAGAAGTTGTATTGCTACTTTTACTTCAGTAAAAGATCGGAGTACTTCTACTGTAATATGATCGAATGAAACGAGTGATCTGTGGTAAAACATCTGGTTCGTCATGATTATGACTCTTCAACTAACACACATCTGTCAACACAGCTGGATGTGTACCTCATGTGCGAGCATTCGGTGCAGTTCGTCTTTAGTGAGATTGAGACGTTCACGGTCGGTGCTGTCCACAACCAAAATGACAATCTGAAAGAGCCACAACACATAATTGAATCAGTTATTAGCAACACAATCAATCAACCAATATTTCACATTATCAGAGCACGTTATCACGTGTAATGATAGCAGGGGCACAAGATGCCTGCTACAGACATATGTAATCTATTATAAATGATTATGTAACGGTAGTCTTGCACTGCCAGACCTATCTCCACAGCGCAGTGGTGATAAGTAACTTCATCAATATAGCAGATTATGGTAATAAGAAACCATTATGAGTGCATCATGTGCAATACCTCAGTCAGCACAGAATGCTTTCTGTTTCTGTCTTTACTCTTGAATATCTAATTTCAAAACTGCCAATGTTTTCTGGTGTTTTCTGGGAACAAAAGACCAAGAAACTTTAGCTAAATAAAAACTTTAGTCTTTATTTCTATGAAATGTTTTGGTATCCAATGTCTTGTGCTGCACAATGCAGTTCAGCTGACAGTAAGGAATCCGTACCTCTGTGTTGCCATAGTATGAGTACCAGCTGGCTCGAAGGCTCTCCTGTCCTCCGATATCCCAAACCATGAAGTTTGTTTTACCTACGGTGATCTCCTCAACGTTGCTGCCAATGGTTGGGGATGTGTGGACGGCTTCCTTCGTCAGACTGTATGTGGGGGGGGGGGGAGGAGATACAGATATCAAGCAGATTTTATAGTTATATGACACTATTTTAGTCTCAGAAAGTGGCCAAATTACTTACAACTGATAGAGGATGGTTGTCTTTCCAGCATTGTCCAAACCAACAATGATGACTTTGTGCTCTTTAGGAAAGCAAAAAAAGAAAAAGAAAAGAATAAGTAACATGTTACCATAACAGTGCAAAGTAGATGTGTTGTTGTCTCATTTGAACACAGTCTAAGCTCGAATTGCATAACATATTTCAGTACATCACAAGACAAATACACACTATAAGTACACAGATAAGATAAAGGACAGGTACAGGACTGTGATGTACTGAGCTGAATAACAGTGAAGTTGTTACATCACTGCATAGCAATAATACCTGGTCCCGTATACTGTACATCAAATGTTCAGTGTTACTTTTACTGTAAGTCAGTAAGAATTAAAGAAAATGTACAGTATATGTAAAGTGATAAAAGGGAATATTGGTTAGATATATTTGTGATACATGAAAGCAATTATTATTTAAATTTCATTTATTCTATTTACAACAGGCTAACACTTAAGAATAGTTATACCGAGACTCAAAATGTTTGAATAGCAACTTACAAACAACGTAAATTATATTAAAAAAAAATTGACACCAGAAACTGTGTGAAATAAACGTAATCTTACCTCTGTCACCGAACACAGCCATCATCTTGGTCAGAAGAAACCCCATGTCCAACAAGTGTTTGTATGAGAGGTAGCCTATAAGTGATAAATACAAAAGAACGCTCCTGTTCCTGGAGACAAACTTCAGTATCGGTTAACAGCTGCCTGGCAGACAAACTCGGATTCCTTCATCTAATATCGCTTTCTACTTTTGCATAACGTTAGTGGGTGGCGCTTCTAACCTCAGAAACGGTTATGTGTATCTTTCAGTCAAATGTAAGTCACGGACAAAGGGCATAGTAACGGTGAGTTCAGGTGCTGTGGGAAATGTCTGAATTACGCACGTGAGGGATCTCTCAGGCTAGGTAAACACGGCACGTTGATTAGGTCATCTATAAAGCGTATGCAGTCTCTATACAACAGTCCTGCAACAAATCCTGAAGGTTATAATCTTCAGGTAAAATGTAAAGGTAGTATTTACCACAACTTAGGCCTAGGCTATAAGTAATAATATTTCATATGACATTTATGAATCAATCAATCATATATAGATAGATAGTTAGATAGATAGGTAGATAGATAGATATTTTATTCATCCCGAAGGAAATTTTAGGATCCAGTAGCTTAGACAACCTTAACACAACAAACACATATACACACATATATCACACATACATAAGAATACAAATTAAAAATAAAAATAAAAATCATGCACAGAAATGCAATGACCATGATAAGGTGCTATGGTAGACTGTGTGCAAAAGTGAACAGTGCAGGGATTGAACAGTGCAGTGAGTATTATTAAATATTAACTATGACTATGAAATATTAACATAATAACATTTTAACTGACTGATTGAATAAGAATAAGAACAATCTATAACAGGGAATATGGTAAAAGTGATACAGATTTGTTTAGGAAGAACACGCTTTGCTTAAATGCATGAAATCCAAATGTAGACTTGAAACTATCTCTTTTAAATGTATTGACTGCTAAAAGTTTACTTAAATTAGTAAAATGGCCACATTTGATCAGTTAACAAATACATTTTTTTTTAATTACAGCATTAATGGCTCATCTTTTAAGTGTAACTACTGAACATTTGTTTTTAACATTTGCATATAACATTTAACATTATCCATTCTGTAAATGTCCAGTTCCCCTCTGTTTCTATCTATCAGGTTCGTGCTACCGGTTTACCAAAACGAAAGAAAATGAATCAAAAATCCAAATCCTACTTGAGCCCTTGTAACTCAGAAGTCGGAGTTTATCTAGGAGCACTTAAAGGCGACATCCAACACCGACGACAGGAGCGGACTGATGACGCAACTAATTACACACACGTCAAGTCCATATTTGGAGAGGGAGGTAATGCTGTGTTCCTTCCTCTCTTTGTATCACAGGGACTTATGAAGCAACAGAAAGCAAAACTGAGTATAAAAAGGAATCTCCTGGGATTTCCAACAGTCTGTCCAGGTATTTTCCAAGTAGGCTACCACTGCACTCAAAATATACTAATAATATTAATGATATGAATAATCTTTCCAGGTTAGGTTCCTTTTCCCAGCCACACAGTTCTAGCTATCTACCATCTACCCCAAAATATAACGTGTTTGTGTTATTGTCAGTTCAGTTTTACTTTAAATATCCAAAACTTTCCAAAAACGAATGTGTTCTACCACAAAACAATACGAAAAAGAGCAATAAAGAAGTTCAAAACATCTTCTTAACCAAATTTGTTATCTAAGCTTTCTGTGACGAGGATCTTCATTAGAGCATCTTTTTCATGACTTTAAATACCTTAAATTTAACTCTTTTTCAAAGTTTCACTATCATGTTTATGCCCTGTAGTAGGCTACTCCATAAGTTAACTTACAACTAACAGATCAACATGTTGTTAAGGGAAATGTATTTGTTTAAGTGCAGTGGTGAAAAGTACTGTATTTCCATTTGATACTGCTTTACACTTCTACCTCACCTCATTTCAGAGGGAATATTGCTCCTATTACACCACTACATACATTAAACACTATTGTACATATTTAGGATTTTATTTATAAAATATATAATCAGTCTCTAAATGATGATTCAATTATGATTTGTTTATGGACTAAATTGGCTCACGTTTAGGTTTCAGACGGAAACCACGTCCTTATTTGTCATTTCTTCCACTGCAGATGATGAGATGACAAAAACACTGAATACGAGAGATAAAAACCACATCCTGGACACAGCTGCACTTTATCTTCAGTCTTTTTCTTATTATGTTTCCTCCATAACCAGAAGACTAGAGAGGAGTGTTTAGGAGTTAACAGTTCCCGTGAACACAGACAAGGAAACAAAGTGACTGACCTAGAACATTTTCTTTTCCTGTACTTCTGTGTATGTGTATTTAAATGCAAGCCAACAATGTGGCCTTTGTTTAGATTTGATATGCTTACAGGCTTACACAGGTTCTACAGACAGGGTGATATTATAAACAGCATGATCATGTGATCATCTTTTGTTGTGATGAAGTGAATGAAATAATAATGAAGATGTAGTTTGGCTTCAAGAAGGGAAAAGAAAAGCAACAGCTTTGATAAATATCAAAATGTACACATACACACACACACATTTTGCATCTTCGCATTTGGATTTTCACATCTCACCGTATGAATTAAGTGACACAATGGCGTTTTCTGATTCAATTTTTAATTAAAATACGAATTTATCCACAGATTAAAAATGAAAGGCAGAAAAAGCAAAATGTAGCTACAATCAGGCACCAATGATACATGTTATTTCATATTTTTAACAATTGCGATAACGCAACAATAACATTATTTACTGATCATTATTTAATATGTATTTATTCAACTGAAGACGGGTGGGCCTAAGCAGCCCACCAAAGACATTCATGAATTCTCCATTATAGATAACTGAGTAAAGACCAAAGCTGATCCTAGCACTCCCCCCCCCCCCTCCCCCCGCCCCCACCCCACTTGATACTCCTCTCACTACCTCACAAGAACTGAAGATTTAAAATAAAAAAGTTGCAAATGTCCACAGGAAAAAACAACACTAATTCAGTCAGAAATCAAGAGTAAGAAGAGAGTGGTGTTTAATATCAGAAAAGCTAGCTGTTTGGGTGGAAGTTGGGAGTGATTAACCACACACACACACAAGTACTTTTTTTTATATAACCATTAACCCTGAAAAACAGACGACGAAGCTGGTGCAAAGAAAAAACTACATGAGCGACATGCTGGAGCGACAGCATGGGCTACGGTGCAGAGTAGCCATTATGCACGAAGAGACACAGATATGGTATGAAAGAGTTATGAACGAGTGTAACAAGAGTTAAGACATCCCACCGTGGCAGTGGTGGACATGGCTTGGCGAGACATTCCGGCACTTGTGATTGGAGTTTTTTTTAAATAAGGGTGTATTTAGGGTGTGAGTGACTAAGGCAGGACACATCATTCACACAACTACAACTGCAGTGTTGCTTTGAATCTGCACCACATTAGCAAAACCAGAGAACAAATGAATACCGGAGGCGCCCTCAGCACCCAGAGGAAAACAGAAACAGGAGGACTGGGTCAGACGTGTACAGTTGGGTACAGTGGCTGAACCAGGTCAGGGAAGAACCAAACATCTTTGGAGTGTACTCTTTGTTGTTATCAAGCTGACATGAGTGTAGCAACATCGATAAACTGTTGTGTTAAAATATGGCAACTTCTCCACCAGCTTTTTTTTAAGGTCTTGGTGATAAGAACGTGGAGGTGAGAGACTCATAACTTCTGGATCTCAGTATGGGAGAAATCCTGATATCCAAAAGCACTGAGTGAGATTAAGGTAAAGGGAAACCCTGACACTGTACATGGGGACGGTGACAATAGACCCTGTTTAAGACTGCAGAGGACAGACAGGACAGACTACAGCTCTAGCCTTCACATTCTACAACTGAAGGAGAGATTGAGTCTTACAGATCACAATCAGAGATTCACAATTGTAAATATTACTGTCCTCGTGCCGTCAGTATAGAAATCCATGATATTCATGCAGTATTAACAAAGGAAACAAAAAACAGACCAATAGTATTTTTTCTAAACATAAATAAATTGAATTGCAAGAAGTTGATGAGAATGGCATCTGGCAGTTGACGTTTTTCTTTACATTGTACTGGGATGTAAACAGATTCAGTAGTTAGCCTGACTGGCATGGCCCCAAACCCACACTTTCAGTTCCTTCTGAACCCAAATACTGAACCCTCCCTCCCTCCCTCCCTCCCCTCATCTCTCAGTCTGTCCAGTAGCTTCCTTGCGTCTGTGGTATGATGCGTGTTCAGCGGATGTAGACGTCCCTCCCCCAGTCGTCCTGGTTCTTGTTGTGGCTCATGTTGGCCCCGGTGTCCACAGGCTCCTGGCAGTAACGCTCCCTCAGCTTGGCACGTCCATGCGGCTGTGTCTGGCTCGGCATCGGAGGGTGGTTCAGGTTTTCCTGGTCTGGCTCGGCGCCTTCGTCTTCCCAGGATGCCTGTCTGCCGTGATGCTGCGCCAGGTGGAGGCGGCTGCCCCCACCCCCTCGGTACGGCTCGGGCTCTTCATAGGGGTCAGTCTCAATGTCCATGCAGGAGTCGCCGGCCTCAGTGTAGGCGGAGTCCCGGCTGCCCTGGGTCTCAGAGTCGAAGGTGTCTTGCCGTGACAGCCCCCGGCCGCTCCCTCCCCGTAGCTGGCCACGAGAAGAGCGCAGGTATGCTTGCTGCTGCTGCTGCTGCTGCTGCTGCGGCGGCTGAGGTTTTCCTCCCAGGTCTGTCTGATAGTCGTGCAGGGTTCCGCTCCCGCCGCACTCTGTCAGAGGCCCTTCCCGCTTCTGCTCACCATGTGCCAGGTACGGCCCCTGCAGCCAGCCACAGCCATGCCACACAGCAACCATGCAGAGACACAAACAGCAGAGCAAAATCAAACTGTCAGTGGTTAGTTAGCGGGGTTAGCATGAGGCAGGTCATACAACACAGAACCACAATATCATAGACTGGGCTGTCCCAGCTGACAGACCTGTGGTCTTCAAAGCATTAGTGTTCATGACTGACAATCTATTTATAACACACATTCCAAGTTTTGTGCACACACACACATGCTAATTTACACTCAACACAAGACAAATACAGTAATTACTCAATAAGTCAAACAGATTAGTTCTACTAATTGATCATTTTTAAATGATGATACCTTTCTGCAAACACAAACACACACAAGCAGTTATTCAACAAGCAGACAGAATATCTAACAACAATGCCACCTTTTGGCGGATTGACCTCATGGCAGAGAAAAGCAGAAATCTCAATACGACTAATGAAAGATTACAGAATTAACTAAACTCTGCAGCACAGGTTATACTAAAACCATTTCAAATAAATAAAGAAATACCGACAGATTTGAAGTGCAATTGGATTATTTTAGTTGCCGCCTCTATAATGACAGCCTCAATAAAAATGGTAGGAGATATGAAACTTGTTTCCTGCCATGTGGTGCAATACTGTTCCTCAGGTGACATGAATATCTTTAACAGTGTGCAACTCATCATAATTGATGTGCAGCCAGTAGTAACTAAGGAATAGAGACACAGCGGATTAGTACTCTGCTGTTAAAATGATTAAACTGAACAGAGTGTTAGCAACAGCCTCCACCAAACTAAGCATTTCTGTTTGAAGAGGCAGACACGACTTGCTGTTTTCAGGGGCGGTACCATGGCAACACGGAGGAGGACTGCTAACTAGATTCAGACTCCAAGAGAAGAAAAAGTGCCAGGGAAAGGAGGCCACAGAGCTAAAGAGGGCAGGGTGGGGGGCAGCAGATATCATTTTACTCTTGATTACAGCGAAATGGAGGGGGCCCCAACAGCAGAGGTGCCTTACGGGTTACTGGTTAAGTCCAGTGTGGTTTAAATTGAGCTGCTCTCACAGTGAGCAGGGAAGTAAACGCTGACCTGCTAACATACAGACTACGTAATCTTTCTTGTGGGTGTTGTAAAAGCTAGCTGTTGTGTGTGAATTTGGGCTCATTTATGTGTCAGGTGTGTTTGTGTTTCTATATACAGCATAAACAGGATTTTAATTCACTTTTCCTTCAGGGTAAAGAGAGCAGGCTGCTGGGTTGAGGTTGAGATTGAGTTGCCGGAGTTCCTTCCCCCCCCCCCATCTCTGATGGACTTCAGAGAGCATGTTCTTCCTCTTTGCCATCATGGGTTACATCACCGTCCATGTCAGGCCACAGATCCATATTTCTGCGCAGGGAGGTGAGTACCTGTACCTGCAGGTTGGAGATGGGCTCAGGGGAGGAAGCCAGGGCTGCCGTGGCCATGGTGCGGTTGAGGAGAGGGTTGGGAGGGTTGCTGCTTGGGGGGTGTGTTGCCTTCCAGTAGGCCTCCAGGTAGTCGGCTAGGTGTTCGCAGGCGTCCTCTAGCTGGTTCTCGTCCAGGATGATGTCAAACAATTCCTGCACATAAATCAAATGAGCATTTGTTGGTTTTACAGAACCAGTAATTGATTGATTTTTTTTCAGAAGTTTTATGAAGTGTTAGTTCTTTTATTACTCAAGTCACAAAGCAGAACTCACAGGTGGGCACTGGGCCAACTTGTCTGCAGCCACCATCTGCACATTTAGGTGTTTAGCTTGGGACTTCCCCCGAGATTTGATGAGCCTCTGTAAGACCTGCAGGGAGACAACAACACTTTGTCTACTGAAACAATGTTGTAGGTTGGCAATTTAAATCCAGGGCACGACATTACAGAATAAAAGCATTGAAATGATATTGCTAAAAAGAAAATGTCAACCATATATAGTATCAAAAATGGGTTTTGATTTAATGAAAATCCTAAGGATTATAACTCTGAGGTCATCTGTTGCCATACCTTAGGTGAGGCTATTTTGATGTAGACAATGATGGGAGCCAAGGAGGTCTTAGCCAGCTGAGTGGGGTGGTTGATGGTGTCTGCATCCAGAGCGACCAGCTGGAGGGTGCGGGCCAGCTCAAAGATACGTTCAATCTCACTCTGCACCTCCGCTGAAGATAGATAAGACATGTAAATACAGCGAGACAACAAAGCGATTGTGTAAACTACCTCTCTCTTTGAGGAGATGCAGCACTGTACATCAGCCATAAGTACATAACTGACATGTTTGTACTTAATCATGCATGATTAAGATTTTAGAAAAAACAGTTCCAAGCGTATGAATTAGATTGGATCACAGTTAAAGTTCCATTTATGCAAAGCTAAATGGAGCAATGCAGCATCCTCATTCTGTTGCCACCTCCCAACATTTACAGTGTCCTTATGTGCTTCTGATCTTTTTTATCTCAAAGGAAGGAGAAGAATGAGATGCCTGCAGCACTTGTAATCACTAACAATAAGAGCACAAATTCTCACCATTTAAATAAAACAGAAAAAAATACCCTCTTAAAAGAAATTAGGTGGAACATTAGTTGTTGTTAGCGCTAATGGGCAAAGCAGTAATTATTCTATCAGGTGAACCACTCAAGTCTATGGACTGCTTGGGTGTTTTGTTTTCATTGTTCCTCAATAACAGCCTATAAGAGCTTGTTACTTAGCATTTCGAGCACAGTTCCCTTTCCGTTTTCTTATCAGCCTGTTGACGTGTAAAGAGAGATTAAAACCGTAAACCAGAATGTTCCTCGCCTGTTTGGTCAAACCTCAGCACCTCTGAGGTGTGCGTGCTGACAACCCAGCGGCAGAGAGAGAGATAACAGGGGCAAGGCAATCTGCAAAGGAACTGGGCCTGCACACATTTCAGCAGCCTCCAGAGGGCTGAAGGATAGAGAATTAAAGCTGGAGGCAAACAACAGGACCTCCGCAGAGTGATAAGAAAACTTTAACTCATAGAAAGAAATCGGGTTTCTATTTAACCTCAACAAAGACTTGGACTTTTGCAAATTTGGATTTGACTGCATAGAGAAACTTGCTCCCCTGCCATGACTGGACAGAGTGCATGAAGCAAGGTCTAGCTCCTATAGAGACTATCCTTGGGTATGATTGCAAACATACAGTATATGGACAGCATTATACGTAGGTCACTAAAGGGTGAGATCATGATGGAAAGTATCGGCTTCCATCTTTGCTCATTCCCGCTCACAGTTTAGAGCAGACACCAGCTGCCCTGCTGCCCTCCCACAGATCTCTTCCTGCTTTGTAATTACTGTATTTGCTTTTAGTTCAAGACTACAGGCTGTCACACAGAAGTATGAGGAACAGAGAAACTTACAGGCAAGCAGACGGGCAGACAAACGATGTATGAGCAGATAGTGAATATGGTGAGAAGAAAAGGGGAGGGTGAAGAAGGAGAGAGGCTTCATTATTTTGGTGCAAGGAGAGCATACATACCCAGTACGTCTGAATCAATATAAAGTGGAAGAAGAAGAAGAAGATGGGAGGTGGGAGAGAAGGAAGGATTGGTGGGTGAAGGGCATGAAAGACAGGATGAAGAAAGAGGAGGCCAGATCAGACAGTCAGAGCAGGTAAAAAAGGGGAAAAACTCAACACTTTCTTTCGATGATGTACAATAGTACCTACAAGATCTCCAACATAGAACTACAGAATGTAAAATATATAATTTGCAATTCTGTATCCAAAAATCCAGACAGCCCTCAGCTTCTTCCCATTTGTAAAGCATATGTTATCACAAAGATTTTGGCTGACACAGTCCAAATTAAAAAATATCCAAGTGCTTTTCTATATTTCTTTCATTGTCTTAAAGGACCAGTGTGTAGGATTTGGTGGCATCTAGCTGTGAGGTTGCAGATCGCAGCCTAACTGAATACCCCTTCCCTCACCCCTCCCTTTTAAAAAGCGCGTAGTAGAACCTACAGTGGCCTTCAGGTAGGGCTGTGTATCGGTACTCAATACCTTTAAGCTAATGACCGACATAGCCTAGTATCGAGTAGTATCAAAACTTCTCCAGTCAAATGATACCTGCATTCTATCCTTTTTGTACCTAGATCTGGAAAATAAACACTATTTGTAAGGTTTTGCTCTCAGCCAATCACGCCAGCGTTCTTTGATTTAATGCAACATGTGATTGGTCCACTTCCGCAACAGCTACAACCCATACAGTCTGTGGTGTGGTGAAGTCGAGTGCATTTGAACACTTATTGTACTTAATGTATTCGTGTAAAAATAATTTGAAAAGGAAGAAGTGATGGTGGCATTTTAAGCAACTGAATGCTTCCATTCACATAATGGGATTTAAATATCGGGGGGAAAAAATGTATCAAATGAAGTACTCTATTGGTATCGGTATCACTTTAACGGTACTGGTATCATCATTTTTTTAAGTGATACCCAACCCTACCTTCGGGTAATGTAAAAACGTGCAAAGCCCTCTCTAGGGCCAGTGATGTCCGTTCTGGGCTACCGTAGAAACATGGTGGAGCAACATGGTGGAAGAGGACCTGCTCCCTATGTAGATATGAAGGGCTCATTCTAAGCAAAGTCTACGATTCTTAGTTTCAGGTGATTATGCACTAATGAAAACATAATTATGAATATTATATTCCATTTCTGCCAATAGCTCCCCCAAAATCCTACACACTGGTCCTTTAACACCTGTACATCACAAAAACACCATTTTACGTTTTTTAATGTGTACAAATGTTTTTGTATGTATGTGGAATTGCAAACATGTTTAATTTAGAGAATTTTGGTTTGCAAACCAAACAGCAGCTAAAAGTACATAAAAAAATAGATCTGATAATATTCTATATTTTCCTTATTGTCAACAAATCCATAAAAAAACCCAAACCAACGATGAATTTATTCTAATAAAATGAATAGTCTCTGTAGCCAAAGGCTGAGATATATCTTATTCTGTGAGCTACATTGTTGTCCAAAAACTATTAAAAACACATCAATGAGCAACACTGTTACACACTGAGGGACAGCCACTGTAGTTTCTTTTGACTCAATCCAACATACAACATCCTGTTGTTGTGAATACTAACTAGAGCTCTACTGTTTGAGTAACATGTGCTAAAAACTACAATGCCTATCTATCTATCCATCCATCTATTTATCTATCTAATAAGAAAGAAATACACTTAAAGTAATAAAGATATGAAACACACATAGCAAAACATATTTAAATGGATGTTTAGCAACATGACATGATGAAATGTTTTCCATTAGCTTGCGCTCCACAGCAGTATTGTTTTAATTCTGTACCATCTGACAAATAACAAAATAAGAGTCTCATTATTGTCTTACAACTGTAGAGTTAACAGCAGTTTTCTTTGGTTGTGGTTTGTGCATATATGAAGTGGCTGTATGTTGTCTTACCCAAACTGGAGCGAGTACTGGAGCGCTCAATGATGGTGTGTTTGCTAGGGTTGTTGAGGACTGAACGTTTGGCCAGGGAGATGTCCGCTGTCACTCGTGTGATGGATATCCTGAAACGGATATCCAGTACACCAATCGTTACCAGGGTTAGTAAACAATAACCAGTTAAAGCAGAGACTACAGTACATGATGGCTATGCATAGCAGATGATCTCACTCTTACCTGCCCTCAAACTTGTGTTTAAGAAAGTCAAAGAGTGCTTTCTGCATCATGTCTGTCACCTACAGATGAAACATCAGGTGTTAAGACAACAAACTATGGAAGTGGAAGATGTAAAACAAGCACATGTTGCTAATTTTTTCCTCCTTACCTCATATCCTTTGAGTGACGGCCCGACTAGGATGATGGGTCTCATGGAGGGAACCACGTCATAGGGGGGGACATGCTCCATCTGAGCCAGGAAAAGAAAGCACAAACACTGGGGTAAGTAAGGTTGTCATGTTGCTTCTGAACGTACACTCAAAACAGTTCCACAAAGCTCACACAGAAGTAAAGTCTTGCATAAATTAACATTAACTCAACACAAAAGCCCTCTCTTCCACTCTGTTAGCGGTCAAACCGAAGGATGGTAAGTTTCAGATGCTGGAGTCCATTCGTTTTATTGACTGCCTATGAATGTTCGGAGGCAGGGCTACATTTCTCACTGGAAACACTTGCTTCTATTTCTTAGTGTGCAGTCTCACATAATTAAAGTGTCCATAATTAAACCAGATGGTAGAGTGTCAGGAGAGCTCTTGTGACTAAGCTGCTGCTCTAACATAAGCGTCATACTTCACACTTTTTTCCTTATGTTATGCATCAGCGTCATGTTTTTTTTGTTATTTTAAGATTACATTTGTGCTTCAATTTTTTGTTATTTTAAGACATTCATTAATTCCAACTGTATCCATTTATGCTGGAAATTTACAATAAATACACAAATCTCTGTCACACCTTTATCCATTTACACTAATAAACATGAAAAAAAGGGTTTTGTCTCTATGTTTCCGTGATTTGTTTTCTTTATTCTATTTCCAGCCATATTCAATAATTTAAATAAACAGTGTTTTTTTAAAGTAAAAAAAAAATAAAATAAAAATAAAAACTGAATATATAGAGCCCTGTACATACTGCAGTCTATGGCTTTCTTTAAGCCATTTACACAAAAAATGAAGACGTATATAGTACACCCACACACAAACACGATCCATATTGCAATGCATGAGCTTGAGGCTTATTTGTACTGCATGAATCATAAAAGGAATGATTCATCTATAAGGACTTCAAAAGCATTTGTCCTCTTTTGTTCATTAGAATTGTTATGAGCATGGTGTGAAAACCGTCACACGTCCTATATACTTTGTGAACACTGAAATTGGATGTATTTTTTTAGGGCTGTCAAACGATTACATTTTCTTAATCGCGATTAATCGTTGAATTTCCATAGTTAATCGCGATTAATCGCATGTTTTATCACATGATTAAAATTCTATTATTTTGCATTTCAGAACTGTTTTTAAGTACATTAACAATGGAAAGCAAATTTTACCAGTGTATCTTGATTGGGAATCAAATGAATGCAAAGAAAGTTACTTTATGAACTTGATTTTAAGATTTGTATTTGTTTATTATATATTTAATCTAGTCACACATTTGAATCTAGAGTCAATATTAGGGTTGGGTATTGTTTGGTTTGGATACCGGTGCTAAAGCGGTACTTTTAAAACGGTACCGGTGCCTTAACGGTGCCTGAACCGATACTTTTTAAGAAAGTTAAAAAAAAGAAGGGTACTAAACGACATTAAATAACGGCTTGTTTATTGCTAAGGCCATATCGTCAAAATTAAATGTTTAATAATAATGTAATCACTATAGCAATAACTTATTTCACTAGTAAATAGCTGTTGAATGACAAAAACAACCACCAGATGGAAAAATGGAAAAATCTGTGTTTTTCTGACAACAGCAGCTGCAGATTGTTACACCCCGGTGTCGGAATCCTCTACAGTGAAATACAGACAAACTTTACACCGTTTAGCGTTAGCTGTCAGCATTTTAACCGTGTTTAATCCAGCTACTAGCTAGCGGTAGGCTAGCGTTAGCTGCTGTCGAGTATAGTCTTAACTAGCGTCACGTGCAGCGATGTTTGTGTTGCCTGTAACGTCTGTTTCAGAGCATCAGAGAGAAGTGCAGACATATCAGTGGCACCAGAATGAGGCACTGAAATCCGCGTTGCTATTCCTGCAGCAGCAGGATGTGTTACGAGGAAGTATGGCAAAATATTAGCCTGTTAGGCACAACGCAAAGCCGAGTGAAGTGAAAATAAATTAATAAATGGCGGCATGCGATTAATACGATTAAAAAAAATGAATGCATTATGCTCGGCCCTTAATCGCATTGCGATTAACGCGTTAATGCTGACAGCCCTAATTTTTTTCAGATCTATATTCCAAGCACGCCCCCCTCCTCCGTGTGTGCTGTGCAGCTCTTAAAGCAGGAGATAGTGCTGGAGTGCCCTGCTCCACTATATTACATTACATAAAGCAGAGCAACGGAAGCTCATTTCACATCATTTGTATTCACAGCAGCTAAAAATACACACTTTAAAAATTTCCAAATAGCTCTTATCTCTAAAGGGGCAGAGCTGGAGCACTGAACATAACAATGGTGCTCATTGGATTTGAATAACATGAGCACAATTTAGTGTGGTGAGTAACAGGGAGGATGGTGTACATAATATACTGTAGATCTGGACAATAGTTTATTTATTACAGTGTATTGTCACTCTGTACAATCAGATTATTCTAAAATACTACAGTAGCCATGTTTACAGCAGATGGCAGATCGGTAAGATACTTAAAAACTGACTTATTTTTTAACATTATATGATTTTCTTCCATGTAAACATTAAAAAACATTTGACTCGTGCCCGGTTAGCTCAGTTGGTAGAGCAGGCACACATATATTGAAGTTTGTTCCTTGACGTAAAAGGTCCGGGGTATGGGTCTGACCTGTGACAGTTTCCTGCATGTCTTCCCCCTCTCTCTCCCCTTTCATATCTGAGCTGTCCTATCATTAAAGGCAGAAATGCCCATAAAAATAATCTTAGTTTTTTTTTTTTTTTGACTCAATGGGTTGAACATTAGTTTTATTTTAAATGTGATTTTGGTTAAATATTGTTGATATATCAGTATCTAGATAATGCTGTGCAAATATCCAATATTACGGTCATTACAGTCATAGTGTTACAAAATGCTAATGCTGAGATTTTGTGGGTCACATTTGTCCTGTTTAAGTAAAGTAAAGTTATAAAGTTAAATGTCCTAAATTAGATTTAAAAAACTTGTTGTTAGGACTTTGTTCCAGGTAAATACCGAAAAACATTTGTCTCAGTGAGATGAACATGAGTGTAGTTGGCATGTAATTATGAAAACTTAGTAAGTCATTTTTTTAACTTAATATCTTTATATTGACATAAAGCTGTGATAGCTATTGGAGCCTTAACATGCAATTCAAATTATGCTGAAAAGCATAAAAACAGTTGATTGTGGGCTACTGCCACTCAAATTATCCGTCACAAATGCAAACGAAAGCATGTCAAGATGTATTACTGTAACACTCTGACTAACGGTCTGGGATGGATCTGAACCTGCATCTGCACACTGACAGCTACAATACAAGCTCTGGGGAAATGACAGAGGCGTCACTGTGATTTACAAATTATCCTGTGAATATACAAAACAATATTTGTTTTGCTTCAATGTGTCCTTGGAAGCATGAAATGGTGCTAGAAAAATAAAATATTCTTCAGACTGATTTCTTATAGCCACAAGAAGGAAAATGTGAGACAACAGAGGATGAGGAGTAAGAATTGAAATGTTAGAGGTTAGTCTTGAGAACAAACCACACTCACCGCCTTCTGTTTCTGTTTAGCTGGACCACCTACAGCATCATTCCACACAAAAGCCAGAAGAGACAAAAAAAAGCACAAAACACAAGAGCACATTTAGTTATTGACAGGTTGGGATTAGTGGGGAGAGGAGCTGTTAATTGATTAAGACAGAGTTTACACTGACTGCCTCCACTGTGGTTATAATAGATTCAGACTTGTGTGCAGCCATTTCAGTTCATTCCAGGCCTCTTGCCAGCTGACAAGCAAAGAAACAAACATCCAAACATATCTCAGTGTAACCGTCGTGAACAGAACCTGAGGGGCCAAACTGTTAGATTCAGGAGCTACAGTAGCAGCAGGGACAGTTCAGTTGTGAGTAGTTAGTGAGAGGGGAAGGTGAGATTAGGCCTGACCACATCTTGGAGGAGTAGGGGACAAATGCAGGAGGAGGGAGGCTGGCGAGGTAAGCGAGGGCCCCTAATGTTACCTTCTTAAAGAAGGGCAGTCGGTGGGCGTTGGCCTGAGGGGACGTTACACTGCCTGACATGCCCTTGGAGGAGCGAGGGTCACCCTGGGACTCAGGGGGCTCCTCAGCATCCAGGTCGAGGGGGTCAACGTCAAAGGCCACAGTGGACATGTCCACGTGAGCTGATGGGGGGGTGGGGAGCAGTGCAGAGAGAGGGACAAGAGGAGAACAGACAAGGAAGAAGAGAAGGAAGTGAAAAAGGAGAGAGCAAGACAAGGTAAAGCAAAAGAGGATGAGAAAAGAGAAAATAATAGAAGAGGAAAAGCAAAAGGGGGAAGAGTAAATAGAAGTAAGAATGTGAGATGTACCCAGAAAGAGGCATGAAGGAAATTGCAAGAGATTGCATAGACTGAGATCAAATAAGGGTGACATAGTATGATTTAAACTGGAAACAACATTGACAAAAGTTTAAAAAAAGAAAACACCAGATTATTATGAAACAAGTAACAGATGTAGGGCAAAATACCATGAACAGAGAGTGGGTTCAGTGTGACGAGAAAGCAACAAAACTTGAAGTGTAGATGTGTAAAGGAGGGGCTGCAGAGGAAACTGGAGCAAAGTAGTAGATAGGAAAGAGGGAATCAAGCTGAGAGGAAAGCTGGGGATTGGAATTCAGTGTGTTGGGATTATTGATGGAGGTGTGTTTGTCATGGCCGGAGGGCGGGGTCAGACAAGGCTGGCAGGTATCTTGGCAGGTGTCTTGTTTCAAAGGAGTAATTTGGGTTTTTAGGAAATACGCTTTTTTGCTTCCTAGAGTTGAGCAGATTGGTCATACTACCAATCTACCTGTCTGTTAAATATGAGGCTACAGCTGGTTAGCTTAGCTTAGCACAAAGACTGGAAACAGGGGGAAACAACTAACTTGGCTCTGTCAAACAGTAACAAAATCTGCCTACTAGCATCCCTGAAGCTCCCTAATTAACACATTATATTGCGTAAATTTAATGTGTACAAGTGTAAAAACGTGTATACACTATGGTTTTTGTACAGATTAAACAAACGAGATGTAGAGTTTTAATTAGTGAGCTTTAGAGGTTCTGATAGGTGGATTCTGTTACCTTTGAAGAGAGCCAGGTGTTTCCCCCTGTCCGTGCTAAGCTACAGGTATGAGAATGGTATCGATCATCTCTCACCAGGAGGCAAATAAGCATGTTTCCCAAAATGTCAAACTCTTGCTTTAAGTCAGATAAGCCACTTAGGATGTACTACTGTAGGTCTATTAGACAGATGTGATTTCTACAGGTACTGAGTTCAGTTCAGTCGATCTATTTGATTAACAAAAGCCCTTTTAGTCGGAGTATTTTTCCCATGTTTGCACTTCCATCTTTCCTGCTGTCTCTGCGTCGTCCTGGCGATACACACACACAAGCCAGACATACTTATCAAGTTTAATGAGTGCAGTCCATTCTCAGCTTTATTTCAGTTCCGTTCTGTGTGCTAATGACAGACCTCCTAAGACCTCTCTCACTTCACACAGCAACCCAGTGAGACGTGCCGTGATTCATCATCATGCCTGACTAACAAGCTCTCTCTCTCTCTCTCTCGTCGGGGTTGCACAAACACGCCCACACAAACAGGCACAAAGTCACTATTATTTTGCAAGTTGATAGGGAGACCCCCTTGACCTCACCTGTGCCAGGTGGTGTAGGCCTGCGGGTTCCCGTGGCAACGTCCAGACTAGAGCTTCCTCCAGATTTACTGTAATGGCGAAAACAGGCACGAATTATTGCATGGTGAAAGAAAGACAATACGGTAGCTGTACTCAACACTGAGTACATAGTGCTCATCATCTGTATTTTTTTACTACTTTTTACCAAAAAAAAATACCAGCTGCTGTTTAAACTGATTTACTTATATTTTAAGCCATAATCAAGCAATTGTTAGGTTTCCTCCTGCAAGAATAGTTTACAGTGAACAAGGTGATGTTGTGACCTTCTGGTAATAAAATCTGAAGTATTGAGGAAAAACATGAATAAGCAGTTGATTATATGCAGAATATGGCCATATTGCCATATGGTCAAAATTAAATGATTTAATAATAATGTATAACAATAACAATAATTATTTATTGTTTTATATTATTTCACTAGTAAATTGCTGTTGAACGACAAAAACAACAACCAGATAGGAAAAGGACATTTACAATAACTGCAAATGCACCACGAGGCTGTAGTTTACCAGTTTCATTGAACGCACCGTCTGTGTTGTTTCTCCGACCAGCTGCAGATTGTTACATACCGGTGTTGAATCCTCTACAGTAAAACACAGTCAAACTTTACACTGTTTAGCGTTGGCTGTCAGCATTTTAACCGTGTTTAATCCAGCTACTAGCTAGCGGCAGGCTAACGTTAGCTGCTGTCGAGTATAGTGTTAACTAGCGTCACATGCAGCGGTGTTTGTGTTTCCTGTAACGTCTGTTTCAGAGCATCAGAGAGAAGCGCAGACATATCAGTGGCACCAAATTTTTGTCTGTATGCAAACGTCAATATGGAATGGATTAATCTGCGTTAATTTTTTTTACCGCGTTATTTTTTCTCAGATTAATTAATCGAAATTAACATTATTTTGACAGCCCTAATATATATATATATATGTATATATATATATATATATATATATATATATATATATATATATATATATATATATATATATATATATATATATATATATATATATATATATATATGACAGGAACGTCATACTGTAGATGTACTGTAGAGGAATACAGTGACTCACGGCAGTGCTTTTGTCTATTTTAGGAGGTTTTACATTGCCTGGTGGGTGAAATGTGACTCAGGTCTGACCTGTTTTAAAAAGCAGGGTCGCGTTTGTAATGCTAATACTGTAGCTGCTGAGGGGTTTTCATGGTTACCTGGAGCTGAGTCGGTTTTGTCTCATCCTCTGCTCCTGCAGTAGACGGGTGTTCTCTAGTTTGACCGGGCTGGGGATGAAGCCCACCTCACAGCCCTCCTTCACCAGACGTCCGATCCACCAGTCATTGTTGTATTTCTGCATACAGACAGGCATCAGTAACCAATGATACATCAGCATGTTCTTGCTTAATCATTTCCAGTTCTTGATGGGTGCAGAGACAATTGCATTTTATATCATTAAGGGTTCAGACAATAGCTCCTAACACTATTTACATACTAAGTAAAATTATGTACTCTGAGTGACCAAAATATAATATATTGAGAAAATTAGAATAGTTTTTAAATAATTTTTATTAATTTACTTTTTCCCCTTCATTCTACCATATGTGGGTCACTCAATTCTCCTTGCACTGCAGCTCTTGTTAGTGCTAACTCCCACTCATGGCCTGGGTACGGTTTAGCCAAAAGTAGACAGTGCAGTGAGTTGTAATAAAATATGATCCCATCCTCACTGCCAACTGTTTGAATCTCCATGACCCACTGTTGGTCTTTTGTTCCATACACCATCCATGACCCGCAGTCAGTTTGATGAATTCAGGCTGAATTGGTACACATTTGTACAGTAAACTACAGAAACTTCTCTTCTGTGTGAAAAATGTACTTAAAAGAACCAACATGTGCTCCATTTTTAGGTGTGTATGTATAGCCAGGAGCCCGATGGAGTGTCTGGGAACTTTGTACCTCTTTAATGTGCAAGAAGTCTTTGGCTTCGAAGGATATGGCCATGCCCTGCACAGGAACGTCATCACTGGGGCCAGGGTTGTAACCGACATTTGTCCGCACAGCAAACGCCACCGGTTTGGTCTGGGGCAGTGATGGGAAAGACACATATTAGCATATAGACGGCGGCTCAATAAGACCACCTAACACTGAGTTCAGTGTCCCCTTGAGACTGATGAAGAGGTTTACCAGTGTCGAAACAAGATTATGCAACAATGATGACTATCAAATCAACACTGACGGATAGAGACACAACCGTTGATCTCTGACCTTAGCTTTCTCGAGTGTTGCTAGAGCCTGTCTGTCGGCCTCCTTCCTCAGGGCCTCAGGGTCCTCCTCCAGGGACACGTCTGAGTCCGACGGCCGGCTGGTGTAGGAGTCTGCCGAGCCCTGAAATGCATGACGAGTTTACATAAAGGTGAGGAGGGGAAAAGGACAACATATCCATGAATGAACCCTTGGAAGAAGGAAAAACAGGAGTAGACCAAGTGAAATTGCAGGATAAACTCAATGGTGTCTGGGTATATGTTTGAATGTCTGCTGTCAAAACCGACTTTGTTCATATTTCAGGTTTTCCCGACGTTCTCCTGTCCTTTTCCGTCTTGTCTCAAATCCACTTGTCTTAAGTGTGAAAAAGAATGGTTGTGGCTCTCCCTTTGCAATTTATTTGCAGTCAAAATGTCAAGACTGCTTTGAGAAGCGTAACCTACATAGACACAAAAGGGGGCTTGGCCTTCATATTGCATGGAAGCTGACTCTGTGTAATTTGAGGTGGAGAGGATGCATAACAGGCCGGCATATCCACTGCAGCTCCAGTGAGGCCGAGGTGTTAAGTCTTTTTGCAAAGGAACAACGGATTCAGTGTGTGGGTGTGTCAAGTAGGGACAGAAAGAGAGGTAGAGAGGAGAGAAAAATGGCCTGAGGACTGTTTATAATATTAGGAGGGATATAAATTTCTCATGAAGTGGCTACAGTTTCCAACACATCCACCACTCATGCACGGTAACTTGACTCTCTCCTGCTGACCCTCATCCATACACCCATACCACAATAAAAACCCGAGCCTCCTGTGAGCCTGCGGCACTGGCCTACTGTACTGTTCAGTGCAGTGAGGGAGGCAGCCTGAACTTCTGAAGTGTTTGAGTGTTCAACTTATATAACAATCCCACTTATTCTCTTCTTTGCTGTTTTTTTTCTCCAGCTGACAGGCTGCCTGGCGCTTTGTAGGAGGTGCTGACAAGAATGTGGACAGCTGAATGTGCCAGGCAGGAGAAGTGAGTCACTAGGTGTAGGCTTTTAAAATAGAGGTGAAAATGCGCAAAGATGACATACACCATATGTAAAGATGATGCACATGTGTAGTCAGACCACACAAAGAGTGCACCCAGTGAAGTCCAGACAAATATCACTGGACTAGGGCTGCGTATTGTTTGAAATGTTTCGGTATCTGTGCCAACATGATAGCCGAGTATCGGTGCTCATACCAAAACAATACAGTCATGGATACCTAAGCTTGGAATATAAATTAATATAAACATGTTTTAATTATTCTTCTTTTTTCATTTCGCAAAATATCCCAAACTGCTCAGTGCATCAGTGGTAAATAAAATCTGAGAATACAATCTTAAATTAGAAAAATTTCCTGATTTAGAGTAAGACAAATCTGATGAAAGTAAACATGCCTAAGAATCATAGCATGCATTTGATGCAATACTAAATCAGTGCCGTACTCTTTTAAGTAGAGATTTGATACCCAGCCCTACTCTGGACTCTTGGCTTCCTACTGCCAACTTGCAGTCATTTCAGTTGGTTTGTATGCTAATGTTTCTTATTTTAAAGATGAAAAGAAATGTGAGATGTCTCAGTGGCCTTGTGGTTACGATGTATACCATATAACGGCAACATCCCTGCTTCGATTTTGGCAGGGCCTTTGCTGCAGGTTATATCGCTCTCTCCCCCTTTTTCCTGTCTCTATTTCAGCAGCCAACTATCGTATAAAAGAAAAATGCCCAAATGATGTTCTTTAAAATAAAATAAAAAAGATGATGAAAGAAATCAATGAAAGAGTCCTTGGTGGCATTCCTCAAGAGAAACATTTCAAACTGAGTAACCCTGAAGGTCTAAATATATCCAGAGAGAAAAACTGGCCATATGTTGAAGAGTGAATCATCTGCTTGGTGTGTCAGCGTGTTTTCACATCCATTTATGTGTGATGAATGCTCCTCTACACCTTTGATTACCATCCATGCGTCGCTGTATGATTTCAATTGAAATGACAAACACAAATGTTGATTCAAGCTCAGCCACCTGTCGTATTGAAGCGCTCTGTGACTTGGCAACAGCACAATACATGTAGACAATTCCTGTTGCCAAGGTGATGGCTAGCTACTCCTCACGTCCTCAGGCATTCATAAACCATTCCCAATTCCTGTTTCATTTACTCAAACTCAAACGCTTGCGGCGGTGTTTTCGCATCCCACTCAGGTAGGATCCTGTGAGTGGCATTCAGCATCTAATGAGGACAAAAACGGCTGCCCCCACTTACCAGCTATGAGTCATCTTCTAAACCATACAAGTGCATCCCAACATGGAGCACCGACTGAGTGACACACCTTGATGGGGAACCCACAGGGATGTATTTGGAAGAAAAAAACAACTGAAATGACGTCTAAAACAACCTGGGACCAATCTGCCCACTAAGTCGGTTTTGCAGCTAAATGTAGAGTGAGAGAGACGGAGAGGGATTACTCATTGTGTATATGTGGTGTCAATGTGTGTGTGGACAAATGCTTGTCTCTGTGAGTCACTCATCCAGTTGATTTACGTCACATACAACCAGAGGGAAAAAAAGACAGTCAGGGAAAAAAGAGACGGAGAAGAACTGTGGATTGATGAGCACAGACACAAAAGTCAATATTGTATATGAAAAGAGGTGCATGTGAAAGACAAAGAGACAAAATCGTGCCTGATCAATAACCTCTCAGCACCCTTTCTCCCCTGAAACCCTTTGAGAACGTGTTGATAGACTGAGCAAGAACACATTTCCTCCACATTTTCATTTCTGACACTCTCCTTCCTTCCCTCATTGGGTTGTGTCTCTAATATAGCTGCTTGCTTCACTTCACATACAGCTCCTGTTCAAAATAGCTACAGGCCACCTGATGGCGGAGCTGCTTTCCTATTGGCAGTGACCCCAGCAGTGTCATAGTAACCATCTCTGCAGCTTATTACAGGCAGTAAATGAGAGTTGCACCAGGAAGGAGATAGAAAGAAGATATAGGAATCAATAGTCAGTGGCCGAATGTAACTAAGTACATTTACTCAAGTACTGTACTGAAGTACAATTTTGAGGTAGACTCCCTGAGTATTTCCATGTTATGGTACTTTATACTTCTACTCCACTTCATCTCGGCAATACAAAATATAATCAACTAATACATTATTATATTATTATATGTTAAACTTCCCAGCAGTACTGCAACATTAAAGTGATGTACACATTAATGCATCAATAATTATAATCAAAGAATAGAATATATATTATTCTGAAATGGGTCATTCTGCATAATGAGTTTTTTTGTTATTTTAAGTATATTTTGATGCTAATACTTTTGTTCTTTTACTCAAGTACGATTTTGAATGGAGGACTTTTACTTGTGACAGAGTAGTTTTACACTTAAGTAAAAGATCTGAGTATTTCTTCCACACCGCCTATAATAAATAAAATACTGAAGGGAAATCAGCGGTGGGGAAATTGCATAAAAGCTTTCAACAGGTGATCAATGGTTTTCTCATGTTGTGTGTCACAGCTGTGAGGCCAAAGCCTGGTCAATAACCTGGAGGATAACACAGCAATAACTACATCAAACAAAACATTATGGCCTTTAGGGAGTTTTCTCAAAGGGAAATATCCATGTTTTTTCTAACAAGACTACCAAACTTCAACTTTTCTACATCTATTTGGTAATATCCAAACTACTGCATTGTCACAGACCACAGAAGGTTAACAAAGGGTAAAACATAAGAAAGGTGCAGGAGATGAAGCTCAGTAATTATCCTGAAATCGAACCCACTGTGTTTCATCTCCATTTTCTGCACAGTGGCTGCCACTATGATAAATGTACACCTCCTTAGCATTGATATTGAATAAATGGAGGGGGGAGAAAAGAGAGCAACAGAGTGGAGGGTGGGGGTAATGGAGTAAGGATTGAGGGCGGGCCTGCAAAAGGGCCTGCGCTTTGAATAATGATTAACATTGTCTCTTCTGATGCAATGGCAACTTTGTAAAGGGATCAAGAAAAAAAAGGGAGTTGGATGTGGATTTGCACGTACAGCTGCATACAAATGATTATGAAAATACTAAACCAGCATGACAATTTGACTACTATCCTCCTCTTTAAGGTTGTTATAAAAACAAAGGAAATGATCCCCTCTGTGTCTTCCTGTTCCTATGTCAGATAACAGGGCAGAGGTCAAAGATTTTAATCTGCCACTGCCATGAACAACAGGAACATCGCAGCAGGTGTTGTCAGACTTCACAATGTATGACTAAGAAGTGATTACCATCTGAGAGCTAACACATACTGTGAACCCCTGCCATGATAATTAAACAGATAAATATACATCCATACTTATCAGCTCAGATGATGTGAAAATAAAAGCTGAGAAAATTAAATATAATTTTCCTATTTGCTTTATCTCTGAGTCTCCTCAGGCCCCTGTCATCAAATATTTCAGAGAAGAAGAAGAACACATCTCATCCCAGACAGATGACAGCCAACCATAATGCATTATCAGTCGAGTCAAGCTCCACTGTGTATTCACATCACATCCAGAGTGAGATTAGCTCAGTGAAGACAAGTATGAAAACTGGAATAAAGAGGGAAGAAAAGAGGAAATACATCTCCCAAAACAGGCAGATGGACAAACTGAGGAATCACAATGGTCAGATGTTCTGCCAGACACTCATGGCCGGTGGCTGTAAATGGCCATACTTTTTTTCTGTCACAGCAGTGTCATGGCAACCAACTGGACAGTGTGGAGAAAAAGATGAGTCATGGACTGAACTCACCAGATATCCCCATTTTCACAAACAAGCAAAAGGGAGACTCAAATAACAAGTAGCTCTTAAGGGATTATTTTTTTTAGTCAATCCCCCTAAATTCAAAATACAATTCAGCAACAAAATAAGGGGAGATACAGTTGAAATCACAATATTTTCTATTTCTCAGGTGTCAATTTAAGTCATGATTAGGGCCGGGTATGATTTGAAATGTTTTGATACTAGTGGAACCATAACAACTGAGTTTATTGACACTCTTCCCCCAATCCCAATGCTTCTCAATGTCTCATTTGAGGTTTATGAACTGTCAATTTGTTATTCAACTGAAAATGATAAAAATATTGATAATTTTTTAATAATTTAAATCCTTTTTTAATCACAATTGCCAAAACATTGAGGTTCCAGCTTCTTAAATGTGAGTATTTGCTTTTTTTCTTAGTCTTCCATGATCATAAACTGCATCTCTTTAGGTTTAGGACTGTTGGTTGGACCAAAACAGGAAACTTCATTTTGGGCTCTGGGAAAAAGTGTAATGGATATTTTTTTGTGACATTTTATAGACTAATTTATGGAGAACATAATTGGCAGATTAATCGATAATGAAAACAACAAATAAATAGGTTCCAGCCCTAATATGAAGTGATGGAAGTGATGATCAATGCAGCAAACTGTTCAATTGTTATGTATTACATCAGACACGTCATAGAAACTTTAACAACTAATTTTGTTTAAATTGGGCAACAGAATGTTGTAAAACAATATGGCGATATACTCATATCATCACTACTGCTGAACTGATTACTCGATTAATCAACAATCGATTGGTCAACAATTTAATAATCGATTGATTGTTCAAGGCAATTTATAAATCAAAAATGCGTTCACTGATTCCAGCTTTTAAAATGTGAGAATTTGCTACATTTATCTGTTTTTCTGTCATTATAAATTCAATATCTTTGGGTTTTCAACTATCTCACTCTTAGGTGAGATACACCAAGCAATTTGAAGACATCACCTTGGACTCTGGGAATTTCCCATTGATCACCATTTTTTTTAAATTCTTTTCCAATACCTTACAGATGACGGGTTAGTGGCAAAACAACTGACAGATTAAACTAATTAATAATTGAAACAGTTGCTATTTTCAGCCCTAATCATCACAATATGATTCCACTGAAAATTAAAAAAAATTGAATTGGCCTTAAATGCAAAGATTGCCAAAATAATTGAAAGCCAACAACAGAAAACTTATAAAATTGTGAAGAAGCACAGCCGAGTGCAATAAGAAGCTAAATGAAGATCCAGCTCAGGCCTGTTTGGGACAGAGGGACAGCAGTGAAAGAAGCCCCCTGAAATGGCCACGGTGGTGGGATGGCCGGGCAGGCAGTGCACATAGCAGCAGAGGCAACCGGTGGGACTGGAAGTCTAATTAAAAACACAGCCCCTTTCCAGCAGCTGTGGCCCAGCCCAAAATGGAATCACACTCAGAAGAGCAAAGAAAGCCGCAGACCAGGAGATACAGCGCTATCAGGACACAGGGGGCAAGTTATATTCTCCTGTCAAACTGTGTCTCAGAGCAGAAAGTGCTGAACTTTCAAAACTCAGTCCAGATCCACACGCTAACAGAGAAACTCACACATCAACTGCTTTCAGTTCAGTCAGAAGACAAAAAGCTTATCCAGATTCTTCTTACCATGACGGGCCTTTGAATCCTCTCAGTCCTCTCCATACCTCGTTTGCCACGCTCGCCACACCACGGCAAACCAAGCGGGCAACGCCGGAGTCCACAGACAGAGTTATGTGTATATGTGTGTATGTGTGTGTGTATGAGAGATAGTGGTAACTAGTGTGAGTATCTGTCTGGTAGATTGACAAGTGCAGAAGTGTACATGTGTGTGTGTTTGTGAGTGTATGTGTGCGTATGTATGTGTGTATGATAGGAGAGAGAGCCAGAAAAGAGTGCCGCATGTGTGAAACTAGGAGAGAGCTCTCTTAACCTCCAACCCCTTCACATAAACACACACACACACACACACACACACACACACACACACACACACACGCCCACCCCACCTCCGCAACCCAGAGGAACGTGAACCTTGTGTAGAGGAAGGGAGCTGGAGCTGGCTGGGGGTCGGGTTGCAGGACTTGTGCTACATTTGCAAACTGGGGAAATATATTTAGCCCTGGCCAGGCAGAAACAGGGACATGAACACACCGAGACCCAGAAGGAGGCTTGGTATGCAGCCGTCAGCCATTCAATGCCCTGACTGACGTTGGACAGGGCTGGGGCACTGCCCAGGGAAACCCCCCTCCCCTTTCTCTCTCTTTGCTTCATTCCTCTCGGCCTCTGTCCTGATCTCATTCTTCCCTGCCCCTCTCTCTGTCGCTCTTCCAGAAAAAAGGGGAGGAGGGATTAGGTTTTGGATGTTGGCACTCCCAATTCGATACGATTTAGATTCACAAAGTCCAGAATCGATTCAATTCTGTTCTGCAGCGATGGTTGCAAAATAGATAGCAGAGATAGCGGAAGGGGAGAAGAATGTCGGCCAAAATAGCCGGCCAATGACTTAAATTTCTTCTACATTCAGTTAGTCAAGTCAATTTTATTTATTAAGCCCAAAATCAGACAGTGTTTACACTGCCAGCTCCGTAGTACGAAGTCCATGTAATCTCAGGTTGAGCTGAAAGTGTGAACAATTTGAATTGAAAAAGTTGATGACGTTTCACTTAGCTCACGCAAAAAACGAAAAAAAAAGAAACATCTAAGGGTGAAGAAGGAGGGTGATTTACATGAAGACGGAAATTAAAATGTTTAACTGGAGGGACAATGAGACTCGGGAACTTCTATCGGTAAGAGCAGATGCCAAAAGCGTTAGACAAAGTCAAGACATCCAGCTCTGTGACAGAGTGACAAATTGAGTATTTCCTTTTGTGTGCTACATGTGTGAAAGGTAAATGTGAAAACGGCGTATGTATCTCCTTAAATCATCACTTTCAGCACAGACAGGGCAGAAACTGAAAGTCTGTTTATTAATTCATCTGCTGTTTGTGTTGTGATACCTGCAGACAGCTGGCTAGCTGGCGTTAGCTACACGGCAGGGACAGACCGAATGAAGTGCAATCCACACACAGTTCACTTCCACAGCTGCACATACCCAGAGATAATATCTCCTCAACAAACAAGTGTCAACAACTAATCAATTAAATGTCTGTTAAAAGGTAATTTCGTTTTTTTTCTCAACCTGAACCATATTTGCCATGCATTGGTGTCTAAGTGACTAATGTGACCAAAAATCTTTGAAATTGGTCCAGTATTGAACGAGAACGCTGTAACCGACAGCCGATAACCGACAGCTGATAACCGGGCTGCAATGTAATCACATACGGCAAATTCGCATCATCAATTTCCGTCCACTAAAACTGCCACTTTTTTTGCCACTGACGGGCTTAGATTGTTATTATAAGTGTCAGACAACATTATGGAAAGAAAGTAGACATGTTACACATCTAAAGATCTAACTGAACCACTTACAAGTAACTCCTGTCAACACATTACCTTTAGCCCAGATGTACACACTTTTAATCCGAAAAAGCGCAAGTGCAAAGACCGTTCTCTGGATTTTAAGAATCAATATTGGATCATTCAAATAAATTAATCAGATTATTTTCATCCAGCCCTATGAGTGATTAATACAGTGTATGTGTGCATATCTACCAACTAGGTGTTACATAGCATTCAAAATGGTCAGCTACTAATATGTTAATAAAAACATAATATTTATTTCTTGTAAACTAACTGTAAAAACATATATTATGTAAATTAGCATATTGTATGGAATAGGGGCAAATAAAAAGGCTAAAGGAGGGTGGGCTACATGCAGATAGGTGTGGTTGGAGTGCTGATAGTGGTGTTGGGGGCCCAGTGTGTCCACTAGAGGGAGACCTCTGACACAATGAAAGGGGCTTCTCCATGGCCACACACCTGAACACCTCCTCCGCTCTTGTATTAGTAGCTGATGACAACACAGTCAGCTGGGGAAAATGAATAAATAGAGAGCTGAGAACAGACGCACCAACTGGCTCCTTGTGCAGTCAGACACAGCAGCAACTGGGACTCTGCTGGGATTCATATGTCAGGACTGACAGGAGGACCGCTCGTCTCTCCTCAGCATCTAAACCCTCCAGACCTTTCACATATGGCAGCCAAGCCAAGACATGATCTTGTCTATGGAGCAGAAGGGGGAGTGAAAGGATGTTTCTTGGTATTCTGGTAATAGAAATAAGTCAATGTTTCATGGGTAAAATATCTGGTCACTGCAATACAGCATGAGAGTTTGAAGAGTCTTAAAACAAGCATTTGAGTTGTTCAATTTCTAAAATTCCCCCACAGGGTTCTTAATGAAAACACCTTGTAAATTACACCACTTCGTATTTATTCTAAATCTATTTAACTGCCACTGTCTGTGGCATTTTAAGCCTTTAGTAGAAAGATTACAGTAGGAACAACTTGCAACAAAGATCTACAGACTGATTTGAATTAGGTTGGCAGTGTCCTGTTGCGGTTACAAGTGCATGTTGAAGCTTATGGTTGGCACCGTAACCTTTTTAGACATTTTCATTTGCTCAAATGAAGAGTGCACACATAATTTTCAACACTCAGTATTCCATAATTCACTGCACACTGGTCAGTTCTTCAATGGAGTGTTGAGGTGGTCCTTGAAATATCATGTGAAAATTTCGTATTTAACAGTCACTGGTAAATGTATCACATTAAGTGGACCACTGAAAAATCTGCTGCAGAGTCTAATTAATGGCAGCCAAGCATAACCTCTGCTTGTCTGCTTTGTTCATGTCATTAGCCTGAATATATTGTTGATTACAGAGAAATGGAAGTTATGTTATTGCTGTATAATTACATTTGATCTACTTATCCATTATGTTTTGGTGAAGTGTTGAAGAGAAATGTTGCATCTTGTAATATACACGTGGGTATCAAAGAAATAACTAGTTTTAGTTTGATTGAGTCCAGCCGTTTCCGCCTCGTCTTCAGGCTTTCTGAAGAACCCTCCTTTGTGGTTCTCAATCAAGTCGCTGAGCTGGGACAGAGCTTTTATGTGTTCATCATGACAGCCCCTGATTTGATTTTATGTTGTAATGCTGCATTGTTGAGGATGAGTCTTCTAGCAGTTAAGACACAACATCGAGATTCACTTTCTAAGAGGGAAAATCTAAAATTTCAAGTTTCCACCACATCCTCCTGAACAACAGCATTCATGTAACGTATTGAGACAGACAGCACTGCACAAACACAAAGGCTGCACCCCCCCCCACACACACACACACACACACACACACACACACACACACACACACAAACCCATCCTCTCCTTCGTCTCTCCATCCCACTGTGCCTGCACACAGAGGGAGATTCAGTGGCCCGGTTGCCATGGAAACCAGCCCGAGCGTACCAGCCAGCTCTACCGTTGGCTGATTGTGGCTCTCGTGTATTTCTGTGTGTGGTGAGTGAGACTGCGCTCGCGTAGGTGTGTGAGAGACTGTAAAGCCTATACAGGGCTCTGCTTTGAGTTGTTCAAGGGGAGGCTAAAAAAGGCTATATGTACAAAAACCTATGGGGCGTCTGCATGCTTCCTTTTGTGTGAATAAAGCCAGTTGTTAAAATCTTAATATGGTTTCAGAAACACTTATAGATACTTCATTAGTTCCTAAATACATTTTTGGTTTATATGCAGCATTTCAACTGTTTTAAATCCTTGCCCCCTCCACTGCTAGCCTTAATGAATGAAAAGCTGTGCAATAACAGGGGAGGACATTTATCTGAGGAAGCATTAAATCATCCTTACTAATAATGAGAGTAATGAGTTCCTTATACAGTGTGAGTGATTATGAATCCTGCCTAACCTGCAGGCTACGGTGCACGTGGTCCTTCACAAGCCGAGTCACAGAGTTAATGAAGGACAAGGCAGTGGAGTAGGGTGATGTGTGTAGGCGAGGATGCCGCTAACCTTTAGAAACCATGGGAGAGTTCAGCTCCCTGTGTTCACCAACAGCGATGGGATTTGTTCTTTCTTCAATTTTTTCTAAAGCAACACCAGTACTGAACAGGTAAATGTCATTCAGTACGGGGCAAATCATTTCCTCTCACAAATGAAGAGGTCACATGGAAAAAGGGAGACTCATTTAGCTGCCACACAGCATGGCTTTGAGAAATGTCATGTCCAGACAGGACTGCGGTACGGGTCGCAAATGTGTAACCCCCGAGGAAAGGAAGTGTTCCTGTCTGACAAAAAGAGTCTTCTTGACCTAGCCTGAACCAGACAAATCTGCGAGCACATGCATTACTTGCTCTGGCAGACACACGTGGTTCCCCTCAGATTTCCAGCTGGCCAGACCCTGGCCGGGCCAATCACAACGGTTTATCTCATATGGGGTGGGTTTCAGACGATGACTGACAACTTGCCGAGCCTTTGCTCTTTACGCAAAATACGTGATGAGGTCATTAACATAGCGTAGTAAAGAGGAGTGCCGTTGAGGCATTTACGAAAACAACTGATGTGGAACTTTCTGTTGAAGTACTATTTTCAAACAACACTCCTTCCCAGACATATTGCTGCTACACCATCACAGCTCATCTCTGCACGCTGTCCGTTTACATTTGTCCGTCACTCAGTGCTACCTCATATTTTCGTTGCTCTGATTGGTTGTAGGTCTATCATATTGCGTCCCGTGGCATTTTGGTCTACAGCCGTTAATAATGAAACCCTTAAAACCCTTTGAAATCAAAAATGAACTGAGAGGTTCCAGACTAACTCGCATTTGCAATTTGGTCTAACGATGCCATGCTATTCGTGACCCACTCTTACCTGGAAAAAAACATGCTGAACAACTGACAGGTTTTACTAGCGCCTTCTGACAGAGCCAATCAATGCATCTACATCTAGTAACTGGGTGGAGTCAGGTTCAGAGGGAGAAGTGTAGAGGTGAGTCTAACACCTGGGGACTTATAATTACCATCAGAGCCCTGGAGGAATCTCTGCTGATGTCTCTCAGCTCCAACTTTTTGACAATAAGTCTGTGTAGATATAGTCACAAAGGTTTTACTGTTGTTACCAGGAATGTTGTCAAAGCCATTTCAGTGTGTGAGATACAGTACGGTATGTGGGCTGCCTGTGACAAACACACAGGTGAAGAGAGAAAGATATGGCTTTCAATAAAAGAAAATACAGACAAGAAAATAAAGGGTTTCACATTGGAAAAATCCGTAAAGAACTGTGATGTAGCAGATAAACTAGGTTGAAACGAAGTACATTTACTCAAGTACTGTAGTTAAGTACAAATTACTACTAATAATGCAAATTATGCAGGAAAAAATGAGCTAATTCTCGAGTAACAGTATATGACGGTCATCAGCTTCGAGAAAATAATTGGCTGATTATTTTTTATGATAAGTTGATTACTTGTTTGGTCTTAGAAATTCACAAATTGTAAGAGCCAGAGGTGAAGTCTTCTAAATGCATTTGTCCGATTAGCAGTCCAAAACACAAATATATTCAATCTATTTATATTACTTTTCTTTACTTAAAGCCGTAACTCCTCCTTATTTTTCTAAACTGGAAATAGTGAATGTTTGGGATTTGTGTTGGATAAATGACTTAAATGATTTATCAATTATTTAAATTGTAAATGATTACTTTTATGTTGATCGACTAATCGATTTATCATATAATCGTCTCTACCCTAATGCAAAGATTGAATATATAAATTGTAAAAGTTGGATTAGAGAGAAAAAATAAAAATATATAATTAAACTAGCCTACTATCTAAAGTATATGGAACTGCTGAATTCCCAGCATTAAAAGACCTCACTTTGACTCCATTAAACTTTCATGATTCTTCATTAAATGAAATGAAGCTGAGACTCAGTCTAGCACCTGGATTAGCGGTCTGCAATAAGGATTAAGTGTGAAATGTTACCTGTCGGACAAAGCTGTTCGAGGTGGTGTCAGAGGAGGTGCTTCCATCCGAGCGCTTAAATCGGCTCTTCCTCTTGCCGTACTTTCCCTGAGAATGGAGGGGTTGGTTGGAGGGCAGGGGAGAGGAGGATTTGGAAAAAAAAAGAGAAAAACACAAAAAGTTAAATTGTGTTGCTCCATAATAACTTAACTTGACATGTCTCGTAGAAAACCTTGTTTCCGGGGAGCATGACAGCAGTTAACATTTGGCATAGCATTTGTAAAAGCTTCTGAATATGATCAAGCAGTCAGATAGAACCCGAGATAAAGCAGCACAGGCGTCCCATACTGGAGAGGAAGTCTAGCAGAGTAAATTTGTTTTGTGTCCCAAACAGCCTTCATTACTTGTTCATGTTCTGATGCAAACTGGGACCTTGTAATCTGATTGGCAGAACCCTGGCAAATGGCCTATCCGGGTTGGGCAGAGGCCACACATTGCATTATGAGCCCACCCTGCCCACATCGCCATAGTTACACAATGCCGACTAATCACATTTGTTGAAGGCTCATCTCAGGGAGATTGGCTGTGTTATTCTTTCAACATGAAAAAGAGAACTGCTGGCTAAGATAATGCTGAGAAATAAACATGGAAGGTTTAACATACAGAGTGTTGATCAATAAATACTTACTGCACATAGAGAGCTCATTTAACACAGTACACACTTAGTAAACCTTATCCCTCTGAACACGCGCGCGCGTGTTCTCCTGCTCTCTCCTGTACACCTATGTAAACACTGAATATAACTGAGCAGCTGTTTCAAACCTGCCAGCAGTGATCCCTCCTCAACCCAGTATTTTGTTATCACTGTCACAGCATGTACGACAGGGCAGGCCGAAGCCCTCACATGAATGATGCCGTCCTGCCTGCCTTTAAACAAACATTACCTGTTACACCAGCGGCAACTGGTGCAAACATAAAAACACATTGCAGGCCGAGAGGTTTCCAGTTTTAACAGACAAAAAAGGCAAAATTGTATACACTCATCTTATATACTCCTCTCCAAAAATGGAGCTCAGGAGTTTGTTTGAATTTATTTTAAACCTCTTGTAGCGCACAAATAATATATCTAGCCCTGTGTGTCATGCTTGATTTACTGCTGCTGATGGATAGGATGAATACAGAGCAGGATGATCCACAGCAAACTAACTGTGTGTTGTAAACTTCTCCAAGTATAGTTAATGGCTTTTAATGTTAAAGTTGAACTTGAGGTGATGATACATGAGAAAAGATGTGGATGGGCAACTGGATTAGATGCAACTGATGCTAATGCACCGATCCGATACCACATAATAAAGCCCTAAAGAAAATCTACGTTAAAGTAGTTTATTTATGTTCTTTTTCCGTTATAACTGACTGTCAAACTGCAGAATAAAAGAAAGTTCTGTGGCATTCATTGTTCATGTTTCACAAAGAGTTTAACCTGAGCCAGACAGACAACAAAGATAGAAATCATATCACATCCATACAGGGATAGTACTATACAGTTGTTAAAACATAATAAAATATATGACACACTGGTATCGGATCGGTACTCGGTATCGGCCGATACGCAAGTTCAGGTATTGGAATCGGTATCGGGAAGCAAAAAATGGTATCGGGCCATCTCTACACTGCAGGCAAATGTTTCCTCCTAGACTGACTGAAAAAGTTGTTCAAGAATCATGGCTTTTTAGAAAATACCATGTGCACTGATAACTGTGTAGAGACGTGCTCTAAGATACTGGTTATTTTGTGTCCCTGTACATTAAACATGAACGATTCTGATGATGTTAAAGAAAAAAAATCTAACGTTTTGCCAACATTTCCGACCACATATATCACGATATACTTTCTAGTTAATGACAACAGGCTTTTGCTGTTACACCTGGTACTAATAACCATTATTGTTATCTTGCATCTGCATCTATTATGGTCAGATTTCAACATGCAAATTAGAGAGGAAAGCATGTTTTTTTAAAGGTATGCTTGGGACAGTAGGAGGACATGGAGCGGCAGTCCTTCCAGAAAAATGCGGAGTTTTTTGTGATTGTTGCGGGCAAAAATCCTTTATTATGTGGCACGTTTTCTTAAAAAATGCAATGGAATATGCGGGATATTTATGCAATTTTATGCGATGAAATTGCGGGAACTTGCAAAAACTGCGGTTTCATCATGGCTTCATCGCAGGGTTTGCAGCTTTTCGATGATGTTCACGTTGCGCAATTACGTCACTTCATAACATTCCCATGGCAACAGGGGAAAATGGCGACGCTTGTGTGAAGTAAATACAACACTTTTCAACTTTCTGCTAAGATATATGTGACTTTTTTGCAACGAAAATGCGGGGATTATGAAATCATGCAAGCCCCGCGTATTTTGCGCGGAAATCGGCACTTTATTGAACGAAAGTGCTGCGTATTTGAAAAAAAGCGGCCCCGCATCAATATGCGGACTTTGGCTGATTATGCATTGAATTATGCGATCGCATAATCACAATTTTTCTGGAGGGAGTTGGGTAACCTATCAACTTGTTGGATTTTCTTCTTAAAAAGTTTTTCAAAGCAACAGTCACGTGCCTATACGTATATTGAAACTGTTTATGCTGGATATAATCCTCCTTGTTATAATTCCTCATGTTCATACTGGCCATTAAGAGGTCCCTTCCTAATGCGCTCAATGTAAGTGATGGGGAACAAAATCCACAGTCCTTGTTCTGTGCAAAAATGTATTAAACCATTTATCTGAAACTAAAATGAGGTCTTACTAGTCTGAGCTTGACAAATCATGAGGGTATCCTCCAAAGTCATAGCCTTTTTTTAGTACAAAACCCATATTTGTGTTACTAACTCTCTAGTCTGGATCAACGGAACTACATTTGCCTGACATCCCGCGCATGGCTCACACGCCAGATGTCCCTCGCCTTCTGCTCTCTTTGTGTTGCTGTTCTCAAACTCTGTTCACTTTGGAAAACAACAACAAACTTCGAACTAGCAAGCTACGCGCTGAAAATGTCAGGTTTTGAAGAAAATTTGAACCGTGCAACAAGGCAGGCCTGCTTGGTTCTTTCGGGGAAGGATTGTAAAGATTTACAAAGAGTATGTTGCGGCATTTATTATCTAACTGGGACGTTTTGGGACCAATATGAGAGGATTGCTATGGACGAAGTAGACGCGGCGATACACTGGTAGGAGCAAATTACGTTAAACCATGTATCCAGCTAATTTAAATACCTCATGTTACTGTATTGTGTGAACAGTTAACTTTACATTTAATATTGTATGTGGCGTTTTCTTTTGCGGGGTGCAAATGTTCCACCTAAACAAGTTCCTTCCCAAAATATTTTGCAGAGCCACCGTTGCTGCGTCCGGAGCTTATCGCCGCCCAAGACGATTGTGATTGGTTTAAAGAAACGCAAACAACCCACAGCGTTTTTTTTCTCCTATCCTAGAATGTATGTGTGGTGTAGCCAGATCTTACTCCACAGCACTGCGGAGATAGGTCTGGCAATGCAAGACTAGCAACTCCATACTAACTCTCCACTGCACCTCAACAGAGAAAAACAAAGTTTTTATACTAAAATGACCGTAAATCTGCTGAAGCCTCATTTAAGCTTTAGATTAACATCTGAATATATTTTTGCATCAAAAAGGACTGTGGATCCCGCACCCCATTTCATATATTGAAAGTGCATTAGTAAGGGGTATTTTACAGTGATGGCCAGTGTGAACAGAAGGAATGATTAAAGCAAGCAACATCCTAAGTTTCAATCTTATCATAGGCCCCCGACTACTGTTTTAAGACAGACTTGAAAAATTGTGAACCTATTATTAAGAATGTAGCTAAAATGTAAAGATTACATTTACACCTGGCTGAGATCTTATGGGAACCAGACCTCCTCCAGATGTCGACACGCATTCTGATCGCAATCCATTCTGCTGCAGATACACTTACAATATACAACTCACAAAGCTCTGGTGTAAATGGGGTCTTACTCACCATCTTAATTGCTCAGATCTGAGGGTGTGCAACACAACCAAGCAATCAAACAGGTTGTAAACAAATCCCCAGTTCAGCTATATAGTCTAAACCAAATTATTTACAAGTGACAACAAAGATGAACACAGCGCAGTTACAAAGTTATTATTCACAGCAGAGTAAAATGAATGATGTTCAAGCTCAAAGTTGAGCCAGGAAGTTCTGCAAATCCTGAATGCTGAAAATGGTTTAAGTAATCGTTTTTATGTTCATCTCAGTTTTCATTTGCAAATAAGTGACTTAGACAATATGATTACACTGTAGATGTTTACCCTGCTGGAGATGTTGCTGTGCCACCAGATATCTCAGCAATTAAGCTGGCAAATACAATTTTATCGTAACAGTTAAGAGACCATAGTTAAATTACTAAAATAAGACCTTTGTTGTTAAAATAATGGCATTTATTTTAAGGATGTTCTGTTGATGGTGGCGGAGGCAAACATATGCTCTGCTGTCACAAGTTCACAATTAAATTAAACGGGATGTCTGTTGGTGCAGGTAGGTGTGTGTGTTTAGAAAGGGTCTCTACGATCAGCGCCATGATGGGGCGAGTTTCTGTCAGCAAAGGGCAGGGAAATGCCAGAGGAAGTAGGGAGGGGAGGTTTCCTGTTGTTAATCATCCTCCCAGATTAAGTGTATAAATAAAAAGGGTGTTGTGTGTTAGCAGGGGTTTTTAAACTCGAAAGCAGGGAGCGTGATGGGTGGCGGTTGCAGCCTGGCCTGGTGCACGATATCACAACTTGAAATGTAAACCACATTACACTTTTCCACCCAGAATTCTTCATACATGTGCTCACAGAGATCCATGCTGATATGCAATCTGATGGCAGTGCACAGACAGGATCTTTAATCTAAGCCACCCTCAGGCACTGAATTTGGATCAGTTCTCGGCCAACAGTTCATTTCTTCTTCTGTGGTAGAAACCGTCTCCTTCAGGATATTAGAAATTCTGTTCTCTGCTTGTCTCTCCACAGCAGAGTTATAAATGCATATACCAGCATGACCCGCTGCAGGTCTGCATGAACTTTCTATCTAATTGATCAGAGGTGCCACACACACACAAATGCACACACACCATTCCCCGCTGCCTGGCACAAGGAGGGGGTCCATCTGTTTCTCACCACAGCCTCGCAGCAGATAAAGATTTCTAAAAACAGACACGGTGAGGTGCGATAGTGAGAGCAGGATGGAGATAGTGGGACATTCAAAGTGGATGCAGAAGGAATCTGGAGAAATTAGGGGGAAGAGAGAGATGAGAAGGAGCTGGGAGGAGTGGGAGTAAAAAGGAGAGAGCAGGACTTGGCATGGTTTGATGCGTTGGTAGTCTGTGGTGAGGCGTTTTTTTTCTTCTCCAGAGAGACAATTGACTGAGCTTAGTGTGGGCGTGTTGTTCTAGATATTCTCATCTTTTTTTTTTAACCATTTAAAATGTTATGACTAAACATGCCCACAACATCATGCCACTTCCCAACAGCCACAATTTATTTGTAGCCGTAAAAAGAGTGACACCATCGAAAGCTGAAGGATAACATTGTAAATGAAGGAGATAAAAAAAAAAATCTCTTCACCAAGTTGAATTTTTGAGGATAGAGGAAGGTGTTAAGAGAATATTTTCTCCGGCAAATTGAAAAACACCTCTAAAGTGAGACACAAAACCAAAAAACTAATTAATTACTTTACAATTACTGTTCATCTCAGGTTTGAAAACTTAAGACTTCACATATTTTTGGGATTCATGTTAATCCAAATAAATTCATCTCTCATCCAGCAGGGCAGATCAACGTTTAGTGTATCATCTCCATAGTTAATTAATGATTAATTAAACAAAGGCGTGGTTTTCGCAAGGACCCAATGAATGGACAGCAATACAAACAAGCGTTACATCATATCCTCACATATGGTCACACATATGGAGACTTATTAAAACCAACACAACTACAGGCCATGGGTGAAATTATAAATCAAAATCTAAAGAACATAAAACACATTTTGCTTACTTAAAATCAGATCAAATGTAGACCTGAATCAGTGCAGCGTAGGCTACATCAGCATTTTAGACTCCCGAAGGCAAATAGGCGACTTAATTGCTTAACAACCTGTTAATCTTCAGAAGTGAAACAGCTTCCCGTCATCGAAACGCCTCTTTACAATAAATGCACGATAGTTTATGCAGTCTTTTTTTATTTTTTCTGTCATTATATTTCTGCTTTTCTTCCGTGGCTGCTCCTTGCTTCTTACCTGTGTGTGTGGATGATGGTCGAACATGTCCATTTGGATCTCCTGGGTTGAGGTCGAAGGCGTCCTGGACATACTACTTTTCTGTACCATTGATTTAACTTTTTAAAATCTATTTTCAGTTTCGTTTGTTTATGATGGTTTTGACAGACTCATATTTTTTCCAGGGAGAGTGAAGCTGCTGATGTGAGCTGGCTGATAAAATAACGGCAACAGCTGCCTCCCTCCAGCCTATAGCGTTACACACTGGCGCACCAGACTTTAACACTACAGTCAAGTCAACGGAATGACGCACCGATACATCCGGCTGTTGCTTTTTAAAATAAAATATCTGGCACGGTGAACTAAATTGGCTAGTGTAGCAACTGGGAGGGTGTTATCAATACGCTACATGGAGCATGCAATTAATTGTTTTCCTTAAAGTAACAATTTAGAAAACATTAGCATATTTATGTGTATAATAACAGTGAAATGGGCTATGGCTTCTATAGTCTCGCTTTGCCAGACCCTCCTCCAAAGCGCTCTGAAGGAGGGTCTGACTACTTAACATAGCATTCGGGCATGGGAGGAAAACGTGCTCTGGTTTAATGGCATTTCTTTAAACCAATCAGAATCGTCATGGACGGTGCTAAACTCCACACAGAGCCGCTGCAAAATAGATGTGCGAGAGAAAACTCAGATTGGACAGATAGTCTAGCTAGCTGTCTCAATTTACCATACAGAGATCTGAGGAGCAGTCAATAGTCCTCATAAATCCACTGAATTTAAAATTCCAACACATCCGGCAGAATTCCTGCAGCACCGGAGCAATCCCGGAAGTGGAACGTGAAGGATATATAGACTATAGCTTCTAGGACCTTCCCACCTTGTTTCAGAGTTAATGTATATGAATAACTCAGTAGTTTCTCTGACTTTTGCACAATGAAGTTATTGAATACAAGACTGGAAACAAACTTTGGAAAATGATTCACAATAAAATTAATAAACAAATGTATAAAAACCACTCAGCAGTCACAAAGCAATCACACAAAATATTTGTCAGAAGGCAGGGAGACCTATATCTAATATAATGCAGTATAATATAAAGTTATTATAACATTAACACATACATTAATAGATAGGCTACATACATACGATAAGTTAGCACTGGATGAAAGAGTAAGGATAGCTCGGCCTTCCTCCTTCAAATAGTTGTACTTAGTTCAAAACTTTGTAATTAATGTTGGTCTGTAGCCTACTATATTATATCCCTAATGTCACTGTGTGCAGGCCACTGTTTCATCAGAGGGTAACACCGATATAGGCTGACAAATTAATATTAGACATTTAGACAATATTGAGTCTACAGTTTACCAAATATTTTATGTAGTAAAATATGTGGGAGGAAACTCCACAAACTATTTATACGTCACCCATGTTGAATTTCACGACATTAATTTTGTCCAAAGTAACAATATGTAGGCTACAAAAAATGTCATGCCTAATTATTTTTAGCCTATACTATTTCAAAGTTATGACTGCTATTGGGCTACAATACCTATGGGCTACACATGATTAGGCTATATATCAATATCAATGGAAATAGTCGTCATAGTAATTGCAAAAGTAAAAGTAGTAGTAGCCTTATAGGTTAGAACTGAGGTAGCATTCTAACACACATGCTTTAATTTTGAAGGCAGAGTTCTCTTACTACCGGTATGTTTCTGTCTTCCTCTGTCTGTTGTTTCTCTCTGGTGTGTGCGCTCGACAGACTCCAGCTGGGAGCCGAGGTCCACGCCCCACTGAACAGACACCACCTTCACTTATCGATTGATGAGAGAACAACAGAGCAGCCGCGGTGATGGAGGCTGTGAGTGTAGATGGAGACAGAGTGCCCCCACACTTGGAGTCCAGAGACCAGAGGTCCTGGAGACCTGTAATGGGGGTGAGAATAGTTCAATTTCACAGTTAGTTGTTTGCAGCAGCAAGGAGGTTCAGTATCTGAAGGTTCATGCTGATGTGGCCCTGAGCAAAAACACCAAAACTCCAGGGACCAGCTGTTTTATAACTGATATAATGTTTACCCATGGGTGGGTGGGAATAGGGGTGAATGTTTTAGGCGGAGCTTTCCTGGGGCCTTGAAACATGCCAAAAATTAAAAATATTAGTTTCAGGCCCCTGGGTGAATTGTTGTCAGGGGCCGCAGACCTAAGCATTGCTCTGGTGGATCAAGACTGTTGCCTACTGGGATTACATTAATATAATAACATTAACATTACAAGTTAAATATTGACGAAAACAGAAAGAATGGCTCTGTGCACCTCCTCCACAAAAACAAAATTGGTCAAAACTTTGTGATACATGGGGGGTTGTGACGATGCACTAACAAGTTAGTGGTTAAACGCAAAAAAAACAATAACTGTAGAAAATGGTGGCCCCATAACAAAACAAAAATTCCGTCAAATTTCAACCTGTTATCACAAATGTGTTGACTAGGACCTTCATTAGTAACAACTAAATTAAAATGGTTTAAAACAATAGTTTTTTAGCCACTTGTGGGCAGAACAAATTGTCAACACAACATTAGCACAAAACAATTACCCATAACTACACATTTTGTTAGCAAAAATGAAGCAACAATAGAATGCATTTGGAGCTATTTTTATGGCCATTTGATGAATACAAGTCCAATACTCACTCAGCTCTGTATTGCTCTCCACCAACCCCTGAGAAAACATGTCTGCCTCTTTTGCCTCTCACTTGATTTAACTATTCCACTTTCTTCAACTAGCTTCTCATTAAATTTGCCTGTTGTCTGTTTGAGGGCAGGTAGCTAGTGTACATTGGGTTTATCAAGGTGTGTTGAGTCCTTATTTTACTATGGTTAAGTCAGAAAGCAAAGGGACTTTTCGCACGAATTTGACGCGGACCGTTTGTCTTTGTTCGCCCCAAACAGACAACATTACAGATATTAGCTGTACGCTAGCTAGCAACGAACGTAGCTACTAATTTAACTGTTTCCGTGGGAGTGTGCCTGTGTGTTTTGTGCAGCTCAGCCTCTGACTGAACTCGGAACTCACCATTTGCCTCCAGTGTCTCTCTTTCTTCCCCAAATACTCCGGTACAAGTAAAATCCTTCACCTCAAATTTCCCATAAGTAGAAATACAAAATGTAGCCTACTTAAAGTATCATCGTTAAAAGCTTACTTAAAGTAGTACAAGTAAAAGTAGGCTACTCATAATGCAGAATGGCTAGTGGTAGGCTATTATTGGATCATGTTTAACTACTTCACATAATTCTAGTATTTTAATCTGTAACAATGGGTCATATTTCATAAAGCGATCATGTGTTTTGTATGTAAAATCTTAATTTAAAAAGTAACTAGGTCTCAAATAAATGCAGTGATGGGGAAAAAAAGTACAATATCGTAAAGTATTGATTAGTGCTGCTTTAAGTTTTCAGATACTTGATGACTTTTGTAATGTTAAAACATATCTCTGAGTCATGAGCAGTTACGAGAAAAAAAGACTGAAACTCCTGAATTGTGAGTATACATTACATTTAATGTTGGTCACAGATGATATCATATTGATTGATTGACCTGAATAAATAAGGGGAAGATTCATCCACCTCTACCATTCATAAAAATCACCCTGAGAGGACAATTATCTCCATACCTGTCTGTTACGAACTCCTTCTGTGACGTTGTGATCAGAGTTGATGGTGTTGGATTAAACGCCCACAAGATCACCCTCTGTGGCTCATACTTCCGGTGAGGTGGTTACCTCATTAGGAGGAGGCCTCAATGGTTATCCTCTTTTTAAAAAAAGCAGAGAAACAGAAGCATGGTGTAATTCAAAAATAATGATAGTTGGAGTCATTGTGACTCCAGCAGCTGGTCGACATCTTCCTCCAAGAAAAACATAATGTGCAGCAGGGTTAGACAAAGTTTCAGTTTGTCCTCAGCTGCTCACTTGCTTTTCATCTTTTGAACTGTTTTTGAGTGCCTGAACAGTCATCTTTGGCATTAAGCTGATGCTCTTCTTTGCAACTTCAACCTCAAGTTTCGGAATATGAATTAGAGCAAGAAATACAAGGGTCAAAACGATATCATAAATATGCCTCAATATCTTACGCTGTCTTGTAAAATGTTGTCTTCTTCTAGATGGGCATGATTTGATGAGTGTTGCCTACTTCATGGACAGTGTGAGTAACAACACAGGCGAACGACAGCAGCACAGGTACACCATCATGAACTCACCCTGATGTGATGAGTTCAGCATTAAAAGACCCTGCAAATGTGATTGCTGTTTCCATCTGACTAGTATGTCATCCTGATATTCATTAGAGGACTGAGTGGCTTCACTGCTGGCTCAAAGTAAGTGATGGTAAGGAGAGACCTCAGACTTAGTGCTGCTTTCAGTGACTTTGATACCATTTACTTTGTAGATTAAACAAGTTATTATTAATTCATAAAATATATATATATATATACCAAAACAATCTGCAGAAGTGTAAACCATACAGTGGTGGATTCAGCAGTATTTAGAGAAAAACTTTATTATTATAAGTTATTGGGCTCTACCTATGCAAAACTGGCACAACACACCTATGTACATTCATTCACTAATTAATATTAAGATTCATTCCAAATTGAAATAATTGGTTTTGGGCACTATACCCTGATAGTGGTAATCAGCTGTTGCATTGCAAATAAGCAACATTAAAAATCTGTGATGCTGTTTTGTACCAACGGTGACACTACAGTTTCTCCATCATATTGAACGTGTTTCCATACATGTTTAGGAATATCCTGGTTATGTGTTGCACATGTAAACATCATGTCCTGGTTTTGAGAAACCTGGATATGCTAGCCAGAGTGTTCCAATAGAAACTAGGATACTTTGGCATGATGTAAACACCTTCTTCAGGTTTCTGATCATTCTCTGTTGGTACAGAAATGACTCTGAGTGGGAGTGGCTGCGATGTTAAGGAATCAAGATAGAGATGATCAGAAACCTTGATATTGTTAGGGTAATGTATGAAAATAAAGAAGTTTCTCATGTTCCATGTAAACATAGGCTAATATTAAAAAAACAGGATACTAATGTAAACATTTAATGTGAGGAAGGTGTATTGGTTTGTAATGGAGTAACTGATTGTTACCAAACCTGAGGGATGAAATGAAAGTATAAGATATTTTAAAAAGTACAGTTTAGGACCACTAAAGCCATGCTACTCAAGACACATTAATGACCCTTCTCCTCAGTAGACAGTAGCCCACTAATTCCACATGTTTACTAACTGCATGGCACATTTTTGTGCAGAGAGGGGAGCAGTGACTGTTGAAGCTGTGGTAGGAGGCGATCCGGTACATTAGGTTATACTTTGCCTCGAGATTATGATTTCAGTTGGTATTTCTGGGTTACCTGAGGTGAAAAAGTCACACAAGTGCTCCTCATGCACCCACACTGTGAGCATGCAGCGTTGCTGTGGTGACGGGCTGTTGCTGGAGAGCCAAGGATGCAATAGTGGCAACTCTAATAATTAGCCATGTTAGATGGTAATGTGGCAGTAAAGTAGCCACTCACTAAACCACTAATTGTAGTCACTTTTTGATTTTAATAGAAGCCACATGAGTATCTATATAGCTGCCGAGTATAGGAAAGAGTACTTTCCCATACAGCTCTTAAAACGGCAGGGGCTGTAATCTGTGGAACTCCCCCTGGTGGAATAGCTGTGCGTAGCCTATCACTAATTTTAGAAAAGTAATTACATAAATACTTGGGTGCCAGATTATTTCTTGTAATTTGAAATATAGGTAACCAGTGTACAAATGTAAAATATTAAACCTTTTATATATATTCCTATAAAAACGTACATAATCTTATTTAGTTTTGTGACTGGAGTCTAGATTCGGTGGCGTTTTTGGTCTCAACACCGCCCTCTTGTGTTTAAACCATGGCTCTATAAAACAAAACAAAAAAACAGCCTCACCCATAATGCATTGCAAAACACTGGTCAGTACCATTATTTTATGAGGGGGGGATAAGGGATTTAAACCTTTAAAATAAACGCAAGATTGCCTTTGTCTGTGTCAATTATCATCGGGTTAGTCTTTAAAGAAGCACACATATAAGCAATACGAAATGTGTAAGGTATTAATAATGTCCGGTGTGGTCTGGGCTAACACAGAGCTGTTTCCTGTTCAGAGATGGATTCTCCTCTATAATGGTAGCTTCCAGTCCGTCTCTCAAGCCTTCCTTTTCCTGTTGAAGTAGCAGCCATGAGGTAGGACCACTGTCGATGGCACAATAAAAGTCACCATTTAACTGTTAAAATACATATTCCTTAACCCAATTTCTCTTCAGAAAGACACATGAGTTTCTTATTTATCGTTATATAAAGTTATAACTTAATTCCAACATCAGAAACCAATATTTTGTAGGTGGCTCTGTGTAACACGATGTATCAGATGGGGAAGCCATGTTGTCAACCCGGCCGGCTAGCTGTGCGGCTAACGGCGATTTAGCTGCTGAAACTTTGCCACAACACTTAGCAAACGTGTTTGCTTCGTGGCATTGCGTTAGATACTCCCATAGAGGTGGAGATTGATAGTTTAAATTGTGACGCGTGTGACCTGGGTTGTGTGTGTGTCCTGCAGCATGCTCAGGCTCCAGAAGAGGCTGGCCTCCAGCGTCCTGCGCTGCGGCAAGAAGAAGGTCTGGCTGGATCCTAATGAGACCAATGAGATCGCCAACGCCAACTCCCGTAAGTAAATCAACACGTCCTCATTGAAGTTTTAGTTGGCATTATATCTTCACCCTCTACTAAGATAATTATGTGCCACCTCAGTAGTTGTTTCAGTGTGTGAGGGTTGGTTTGGATCATCTAATCCAGCGTGTCACCAATAGTGATGCTGAGAAGCATGTTGACTGCTAGGTTTTAATGTCTGCTCATCTAATCAAGCGATGTCAAGGGTACAAACTATTAATGGCTATTTATTTAAGCTGATTATTAAGGTGTACTTACCTGAAGCTGGGGGTCTTATGAGAGGTATATTTGAAGCAACAGAAGTCAAGATATCCTAATTTACCCTGACAATAGTCATCCAAATATGCTGGAGCCTACATTTTCTATAATGGAACCAAATTTTGTCTTTCATGATTTTCTCCATGCCTGATAAAAGACACACTCCCAATTTGTAATGCAAATTCTAAAGTCTGAAGTTTTGCTTTAAAATTATACAGTACTCCAGATTGTTAAATAAAAGAGAAGACCATCTCACAATAAGCAAAAATAAGAACCTGGCAAAATATCAGCATTTTCTAATATGTAACTTTTCTGCATTAAAATGTCTAAAAACGACCATACCTATGTTATATATTGAGTTGTGTAGTTACACTATCCCAAATGTTTCCATCAAATGGCGAACCCAGAGAAATCTGTTATTTTATTTTCAGACACGTCAGTGGCGTCATAACCTTTCACTACTGTTTGACAAGTAGCTAACATTAATGCTAGCTAATGCTTGGTGGATAACATCATAGGGTTACAAGATCGTTCATCAGCTGTATAGATAGACGATTAATCTAATGCTAATTTAGCCAGCTAGCACACCCCGCTCTGCCTGCCTCACTCCCCCAGCACAAAGAGACTTCATTCGGGATGATAGCTGACAACACAGCCGGGACATGTAGCAATAGCTAGTTACTGTTAGCCCCAGCCGGTGCCGTGTGCTTACAATGCTAACGGCAGTTTAATGAAGCGTCGGGAAACAGAATAGCAGACCCAGGCATCCTAGTCACAACATTGGCGATACATAATGTTAGCTAGCTACGTCTCCGTTAGCGTTACCGGTGTTTGTATCGTAAATCTCCTCCCTGCTGAATTTCTCCCCCCTTTGCGTTTAGCTGTCTTTACAGTTAGCTAGCTAAATTAACCCGACCAAAGGTCACAGCTGCCTTAAATATAAATGATACACTTTCTGAACTGCTACTTCAGTAATCCTGTCCACAATGCTGATGATTATTTATCAAGGTTTGCTTGTGTGTACATAATTTTTGCGGCTGGTAAATCAGTGCATCCCCGTGGCTTACTTGTTTTGTTCTGTCTTCAGGCCAGCAGATCCGTAAACTAGTAAAGGATGGCCTTATCATTCGTAAACCTGTTACGGTCCACTCCCGTGCCCGCTGCCGCAAGAACACACTGGCACGTCGCAAGGGAAGACACATGGGAGTCGGTAAGTTGAAACCACCACGTTTGCCTTCTTTAAGGAAAGTTATTGACCTGATGTTCTATTTTGAAGATTTGTTTAAAGCTATGTGTGTCTGTTAGTGTAGGTGATGTTTATAAATGAGTAATCTAACACATATTAAATTGATCCACCACACTTAACAGTAATATTGAAATGTATTTAATAACCAGTCTCTTAAAATTATTTTGTTAGACATCTTACTACCTGGATGATGAAGAATGTGGCCAGTGAAGTTGACATGCTTTGTTAATCTCTTTTCCCAGGTAAGAGAAAGGGTACTGCCAATGCTCGTATGCCAGAGAAGTTGTCCTGGATGCGCCGCATGAGGATCCTGCGTCGTCTGCTTCGTCGCTACAGGGAGTCCAAGAAGATCGACAGGCACATGTAGGTTCAGGACATCTTCACTGGTTGTTTCTGCTCTTATTGATGTGGCTTGTCTCTTGGCATGCATTGTTATGCATATTTTATTTAAATATTTGATATTATTTTTCCAGGGTTTGCGATAGCTTGTTTATAATATAGCTGGTTTTCTGGTGAGGCTATTTGGCCACACAAACCTACATTTGTATACAGTTTTTAATACTGGCTAATTTCTAGGTGTGACCGAGGGCTAATTTTACACTAACCAGGCCTCCTAAAGGTACTTGCAAATCATAAATTGAGCTCGGTGAAGCTTGTTGACAACGCTGGTATTGCACAATTTAAAGACCTGGTTCCTCTGAATTACAAGCAGTTGGTGTATTATTGTGCATTATGGTATTGATTTAATGATTTCCCCCTGACCTGCTGTCTCTCAGGTACCACAGCCTCTACCTGAGGGCCAAGGGTAATGTGTTCAAGAATAAGCGCATCCTTATGGAACACATTCACAAGCTGAAGGCAGACAAGGCTCGCAAGAAGCTCCTGTCGTAAGTCTCGAACCAAACTAAATTCTGTTTTGTTCAGGTTCACAGAAATGCAGTTTGAGCTGAATTTATCCTGAGAAAGTGTTGTAATTAGAGGCCTTCTTTTATAACAATAAGGGCCATAACATGAATGAGCAGTTTAGAGGAAGAGGTGAAAGGAATAATCTGTAATCACAATACTTAAATATTTACTTTTATATTTTTGCTGTGCACTATAAGGCCTTTGCACAATACTTAAGAGAAAACATTACAATTACAATCTACAGCTTTATGCTGTGCAGCAGATAGAAGTTGGACTTTGTCAGTTGGGTTTAGGGTTAAGGTCCATTTAAAAATTGAATAAACGTAACAATCATAACTAGATGCATTTGAAACCATTTCACTTGCATTTACTTTTATGTAGGTTGTCTTTGGTTGATGTTTAAGTTTGTATTAAAAGTTGAAAAGTGAAGATGATGATGATGCATTGTATGAACACCTGTCTGTCTGTTCTACAGTGATCAGGCCGAGGCTCGTCGCTCCAAGACAAAGGAGGCCCGCAAGCGCAGAGAGGAGCGTCTCCAGGCCAAGAAGGAGGAGATCATCAAGACCTTGTCCAAGGAGGAGGAGACCAAGAAGTAATCTGGTTCTGTCCATCCTGCCTGACAACTGCCACCGGTCAAGTGCTGACAATAAAAGTGTACATAAAGACACAATGATCTTGTGTACTTTGTTTTCCTGGAGTAAAAACCTGATTAGCGAGGAATAATGTTGTAAAGAGCTGGAGGGCTAGCATCTCAAGTGATCATTAGAAAACTAATGGCCAAACACTTATGCATTTTAGATACATTTCTCCTTCTTAACCACATTTTTCATTAATTAGACAATCTTTTGTTTGCTGTACAGTGGGGTTCAAATGTCTATCACCAAAAACTTTTTTTCACCGTTTGTCAAATGAATGCAGTGTTTCCCCTTGAGTACATGTTAAGAATGTATTTACAGCTGATAAATATGCTTAATGTTTGGTAACATTTGAAACAGCTGCAGTCAGACATAGAGCAGAAGACTGAGAGAACACAAGACTACACTATCACCACCTGTAAAACAGGGCATTGAAAGGCATATCACTTAGCAATTTCATCAAAATGTACAAAGATTGTGACTGAGAAATGGTTTTAGAAAATTGACTAAACATTTAATTTCGCACAGTTTCTGATAGTGGATCTGTCTTAAAAGGAGGGTAAACAAAAACCTGTGCAACTTGCAATTCGGTGTGAATACTGTCTTTGTATTACAGCCTCTGGTAACGTGTAGTCTTGTTTGACCAAATAAGTTTTCTATATCGTACAAAATTAACCTCAGACCTCTGATTTGAAGTCGGTTATGATTAATTTGGTTTCTTGCTCTGAGGAATGAAAATCCTGTATGGACACTAATGATTCATGTCTCCAAAGTCCAATGTTTTTACTGATGAAACTCCCGTTTCATTTTCTTAAAGTCAGTAAATTATTTGGAGATATACGAGACACTGTACAGGTGCTGGTCATATAATTAGAATATGAAAAAGTTGATTAATTCCATTCAAAAAGTGAAACTTGTATAATGTATACATTCATTCCACACAGACTGATATATTGCAAGTGTTTTCTTTTACTTTTGATGATTAGAACTGACAACTAATGAAAACCCCAAATTCAGTATCTCAGAAAATTAGAATATTAAGACCAATACAAAAAAAGGACTTTTAGAAATGTTGGCCAACTGAAAAGTATGAGCATGTACAGCACTCTATACTTAGTTGGGGCTCTTTTTGCCTGAATTACTGCAGCAATGGCGTGGCATGGAATCGATCAGTCTGTGGCACTGCTCAGGTGTTATGAGAGCCCAGGTTGCTCTGATAGTAGCCTTCAGCTCTTCTGCATTGTTGGGTCTAGCACATCACATCTTCCTCTTCACAATACCCCATAGATTTTCTATAGGGTTAAGGTCAGGCGAGTTTGCTGGCCAATTAAGAACAGGGATACCATGGTCCTTAAACCAGGTACTGGTAGCATTGGCACTGTGTGCAGGTGCCAAGTCCTGTTGGAAAATGAAATCTGCATCTCCATAAAGTTGGTCAGCAGCAGGAAGCATGAAGTGCTCTAAAACTTCCTGGTAGACGGCTGCGTTGACCCTGGACCTCAGAACACAGTGGACCAACACCATGGCACCCCAAACCATCACTGACTGTGGAAACTTTACACTGGACTTCAAGCAACGTGGATTCTGTGCCTCTCCTCTCTTCCTCCAGACTCTGGGACCTTGATTTCCAAAGGAAATGCAAAATGTACTTTCATCAGAGAACATAACTTTGGACCACTCAGCAGCAGTCCAGTCCTTTTTGTCTTTAGCCCAGGCAAGACGCTTCTGACGCTGTGTCTTGTTCAGAAATGGCTTGACACAAGGAATGCGACAGCTGAAACCCATGTCTTGCATACGTCTGTGCGTGGTGGTTCTTGAAGCACTGACTCCAGCTGCAGTCCACTCTTTGTGAATCTCCCCCACATTTTTGAATGGGTTTTGTTTCACAATCCTCTCCAGGGTGCGGTTATCCCTATTGCTTGTACACTTGTTTCTACCACATCTTTTCCTTCCCTTCGCCTCTCTATTAATGTGCTTGGACACAGAGCTCTGTGAACAGCCAGCCTCTTTAGCAATGACCTTTTGTGTCTTTCCCTCCTTGTGCAAGGTGTCAATGGCCGTCTTTTGGACAGCTGTCAAGTCAGCAGTCTTCCCCATGATTGTGTAGCCTACAGAACTAGACTGAGAGACCATTTAAAGGCCTTTGCAGGTGTTTTGAGTTAATTAGCTGATTAGAGTGTGGCACCAGGTGTCTTCAATATTGAACCTTTTCACAATATTCTAATTTTCTGAGATACTGAATTTGGGGTTTTCATTAGTTGTCAGTTCTAATCATCAAAAGTAAAAGAAATAAACACTTGAAATATATCAGTCTGTGTGGAATGAATGTATACATTATACAAGTTTCACTTTTTGAATGGAATTACTGAAATAAATCAACTTTTTCATGATATTCTAATTATATGACCAGCACCTGTAAATAGTGTGTATTTTTAAAGGTTTGTGTCCATCTAGTGGTTGTAGCTGGTATGAAAAAAGGACAAATATCAGCCAAGGATATCCTAAATTTTGAACATTAGTCTAAAGAAGGTGTTCTGCAACACTTGCAATGCAGCTGTACAAACAGTAATACATGAATAAAAAAGGACAACAAAGCTGAACAAGGTAAATGTAAAAATGTTTTACCTTGTTCAGCTTTGTTATTGTTATTTGTACAGTACCAGTCAAAGGTTTGGACACACTTTCCCAGTCACTTAAATGAGAAAGTGTGTCCAAACTGGTACTGTATATGTATATTACACACAATAATCTATTGGAATGAATGGAGGGTCTCTCATGTCCATTACAGCCATGGTTTGATGTGTACGTTATACATGTGCCCCTCTAAGGGATTGTATGTGTGTCATATACTCCGTATATCTTTAGTGTGGTCTACATGTGTGTGCACAGTGTTAAGTGTGCTGACATCATTTGTCATTTAGGTGTTTTGTGCTTAATAAGACATGCAGGTTGATAATAGTTCGGCACGAGGGCACCAGGCCTGAGGCCTCATGTTAAGCAGCTCTGGAATGCATTGGGATCAGCTGTTCCTCAACCACATGACCCCATTACTGCCCCCCCAGACCAGTCACAGCTATGGCAAGTGTGGTGGAAGGTAATGGCAATTTAAGGGCCCTCAGTTGGAGAAAGCCTACAAAATGATTCCATCAGGTGGCTCAGAGCTCCTGGAACCACAGGCATTTCAGCCAAGCCTCATCAGACGGGCTAATGAGAGAAAAATGCTGTAGAAATTGCACAGAAATGTCACATATAATATCTAAAGATTTAAGGTTAAAGCAGCTACAAGGACTTTTTAAGTGGTTATAAAACTCAACTCTCAATTTAATATGATGCCTCTATATGACCTATATAAACAAACAATACCATTAGCGAGAAGATTGGCTAATTCTATACGCAGAATACGCAGACTAAAAAAGCCTATTTTTTCCCGGGCAAAGTCTTGCAGTGAGTAGTGTCAGTTAAAAGGAAGTGGGAGGAGATTTTTCATTAGAGAATTTTATTTTTGATCTAAGTCTATATTTTGTGGTCTTGGCTGATACTGGGTTAGGGTCAGCAAACAGAAGAAAAAAAACAAAACAAACTAAACAGGACATGATAGAGCACGGATGAAAACATGACTCAACCTTAGTCGGTCATTCAATTAAAGGAGACGTTTACGGGATATGAAAGGATTTTAAACTGATCCTGAATTGGCCCTCTTCTATGTCATTTATAAAATACATTGTGATACATTGTTTAATATTTTACATTTATGAATTTACGTTGGTGGCTAAAGCAAAATGTGGGCATGAGTTGTAAGCAGTCTAAAAACATCAGAAAATAGTAAAACAAAAAAGCCCACTATTATTACCTAAAGCAGTCCAACACCCAAAGATATTTTATTTACATGACTTTAAACACCGCAAATACTCACATTTGAGAAGCTGAAGATATTTAGCATCTTTCGTTTATCAAAATAGTTGCCAATTCATTTTTAGCTTATTTATCGATTATTTGGCTAATCATTTCAGCTCAAGGTGTATGTATCCATATTTCACTTGTTGTATTTTGTGGATCATTTTGCATGTTGTTTAAAAGGCCACATTATGCAGTGTTATGTGCAGCTGCTGTGTACAGGATGTGTAATAGGGCAAATATGTAGGACATGTATTAACATGTTTGTTAATAAGTAAAAAGTTTAGGTAAATGTCCATTGACGTCATTAATTTACATGTGGGTTTTAATGCTATTGTAGTTCCTCATTCTTCCTAAGAGAGATGTATTTTGGTTGACCCCTCTTGTTTTGATTGTTTTGCCAGGCTTAAAGTGCACAACTGTCACCTTATGATAATCTATTTACAGACCTTGAGTTATTTTTTATCCCTCAGCCTCTCGCCAGCTCAAAAACATATTACACACGTTGGATCCTCTTGCATCATCTGTTTTCACTAGTTGTGTACACACAGTCACACTCATACTGACAGAAAAGGAGCAAATAGGCCTACATGCTTCCCAAATTATTTGCAGATTTGCTGATTCATTCTTCTGAGTACAGCGGATAAAAGTGTGTCTCACTTGAGTTCAGTGCGGTCTGCCTATGACGAGTCTCAACACTTTGCATCACTGTGGTTTCTACCAGGTCACGCAACCTGTTATCAAGTGTTACTTACAGGCAACAGGTCTGAGTCTGACAGCAAGTGGAAGTTCTGTTCTGAGGGCTTTGAGTAGAAGTGCAATAGAGAGTTGACAATGATAGGAAGTATCAGTTACCTTTTTTTCCCATTGTTATTTGCAGCAATTATTTTGTCCTTATATAAAAACAACTACCAAAAAACACAAAGCCTGACAGGAAGCTTGCAGTGCTTCCAGAGGAACCCCATTGTTTAGAGATGTTGTCGGCTTGTTCACATCCTCTCTTGTGGCCTACCTCATTGATGAGGCTGTAACCTGTGCTGCAGAAGATGCAGAGCAACAGCCTCATCGCTGCTGAAACAGTAAGGTGGAGGAGGGGAGGACAGATTTATTGGGTGCCGTTTGGGTGACAATGGGACCTTTGTCCTTCTGTTTGCCTTGTGATGATGTCACATAGGCTCTTTAGAGGAAGTACTGAACTCCCCCTGCAGCTTCTTGCTCTTGCCCAATCTTCCGTCATTATCACATGCCACCCAACAGAGCATGCTGCATTGAGTCTTCCGGTCAAGATAGGCTGGGAAAAACAAACAAACAAACACACATACACTTGTCCGCAGTGGTGGAATGTAACTAAGTAAATGTACTAAAGTACTGTACTTAAGTACAAATTTGAGGTAATTGTACTTTACTTGAGTCTTGTCTTTTCATGCCATGTTCTACTTCTACTCCAATACAGTTTAGAGAGAAATATTGTACTTTTTGCTCCACTACATTATTCTGACAGTTGTAGTTACTAGTTACTTTACAAATTAAGATTTCTGCACACAAAACACATGCAGTTTATAAAATATGATGTTTTATTATAAATTAAACTACCCAACAATATAACAACCTACAAGTCCAGCTGAAATGATTAGCCGATTATACTTAGTTGATTGACAGAAGTGTTTTGATCATTTCCAGTTTCTATAGTGTTAGGATCTGTCTGCATTGAGTACATTTTCCTGATGATACTTACATACTTTTACTTAAGTAACATTTTCAATGCAGGACTTTTACTTGTAACAGAGTATTTTACAATGTGGTATTAGTATTTTTACTTGAGTAAAGGATCTGAATACTTTTTCCACCACTGCTTGCCCAGAACTATGCAAACTTGTTACTTTGTAAACCTCTAGTAATGCAGAAATACAGAATTCAAAACTTGCAACTTCACACACTTTAACCATTTATGAAGGAGCATACAGACATCGTCTGCCAATCCGTGGTGCATATAGGCACATGCAGATTTTTTATTTTTTATTTTCTGAATATATAGAAACTTGCCAATTTTGCCCCAGACTCTACGCTCTGCTGAATAACAGATTAATCATCAAAAGTTAGCTCCTAATTACATAACCACCCATCATTGAGATGATAATTCCACCATGATTCATCCATGCTGAGTAAAAGAGACCGAGGGCTTCCTACAGGCACATAAGAGTTGCACAACTCTGAGAAATCTCCTGTGTTATAAGATTATGAATGTCAGCTTGAAAAATCACTTCTTTGGCTTTAATGTGGTTAAATAGCTTATGGAGTCTTTGGATGGAAATTGCATTGTCTGTATTAAGCTAATGACTGACTGCTGTGCGTGGGAGGCAGCAGGATGGCCTGTGATGAGAGGAAGCCAGATGAGAGGTCTGGATATTTGATTGTACAGACCACCAGAGAAGCAAGGTGTTGCTGTACCTCTTCTATGATGCCCTACAATTATTCTGGGGCAGTGGCTCCCTTTTTCTTGTCTGCAGTCTTGTTATTATCCTGGAGCTTCAATGCCTGGGAAAAACATTTTCTCCCACATTTCTCTCCCCATTCTTGCTCATGTCTCATGATACATTTCTCCAAGAGGCCTCCCTATCAGGGGTGAGTTTATCTCCTGCCTAATACATCCAGTAAAGTGCTGGTGCGTCTTTTGTTTCCACCCCCCAAAAGAGATTCTTTTAGAACTAGAGAAGATGTGTGCACGGACTGAAAGATTGAGTTTGACATGAAACATTTAGTCATCCTTGACGTAAAAATATTTGAAAAATGCAGATTATACATTCATCTAGGACAGCCATTTTGGAGTTTCTGCATACTATGAAGAGTGACACCTGTACAATCAAACAGGTCACACATTCAACATGAGAGGCCCAGCTGGCCCACCCACTGGAGTCACCAGATTCGCTCACCAGTCAAGGAACCATTACATGAATTTAAGGTAAAAAGCATGTTAAGTGTAGCTTTCACTTTCCTTACCAACCCTCTGTCTCTATTGGTACTATTAGCCAGATTGTATTAGTTGCACAACCTTCTATATTGTTAATTTTGTCCGTGTGGTCACAGCAAAGCAGCCTCATACAACCTCAACGTGTTTTCTGCAAACCCTGACGACGGCCGAAATAAAAACTTTCCAAGAGCTCTTTTGTTTTGGATTTCAGGGGGGGGGGGGGTTGCTGTCACAGCTCAGCTTACTCAGCATGGAATTACTAGGCATTATTGCTTTATTGCAAGGAGCTTGGTTTGGATTTTTCCACTGAGAACTCAAATCAGGCTTTATACAGGATAACTGGGTTTGGTCATCTGTTTGTGGGGGTTTACTGTTAAATGCATCCCATATGCTTAATGTATTTCCCAAAATCCAACTTGAGCTTTACCTCTTAGATTCTATTTCCCTTCCATTACACAGTTTTCAACGCAGAGCTCCTGAATGAAAGCCAAACAACGGATGAGTTATGGCTCGTCTTCTGGTCATCAACTCCCCACCTCTCGCTGCTTTTTTTCTCTCTGTCTGAATTCCCCCGATTCTCTGCTTCTCTCATTTCCGCCGGCTGTTACGATAGTTAGTTACCCTGTTGATACAGCCAGCAGTGCTGCCATATTAGAAGCATGTTCCCATCTCAGCTGAGAGGAGACTTCCCTGCCTTGGCCCCCAACCTCTCAAACGGAGAAACTTTTTTTGCAAGAGCATATGAGTCAATACAGCTGGCAACGTTTGACATTGGAATAAAGGAAGCTTGTGTGTGTAAGTAAGAGTTTTGGGTGTATTAGGAGTCACTGATTGGATGGGAAGCCTCTGCCCCTTGCCTGTTTTGCCCCTCATTGGTTTTGAATGTGTTTCCTGTCACACACTCACTAGTCAAGAGGCAAACTGTGGGCTAATTCAGAACTGGGCACTCATGTTACTGCCTCCTTTTTGTGCAAAGGGGAGAGGGGCTTAAGGGGTGTGGGCGGAGGATGGCTCATGGAGGGAGGGGAAAGCAGAGAGGGAAGGCTGGGGCTCTGGGGTGGAGGCGGAGAACACAAGGAGCTTTGGGACAACAGCGGAAAGTAGGATTGTGAGTTTGTCTGTGTGAACACATGAAAAAAGTGAAAAAGTGGAAAGAAGATGGGTGGATCAAAGAGACATGGCAAGGATTAAAGTAGGATGTGGAGCAACAAAAGATCGTATTTGTCACAGCTGACTTGGACACAAACAGGAAGAGAGGAACATCCAAGTAGAGGTGCAAAGAAGACCAAGGACTTGCCTGAACAAGAGGCAGAAAAAGAAGGCTAATACCTTAGGTGGTGTGCTCTCATTCACCCAAGGAGAGAGAGAAACACTGAGTCAAACCAGACAGAGAGACAGACAGACAGGAAGAGCGAGGGGGAGGAGTAGGAGGAGGGAGTGAAGTAACAGAAAACATAAGAAAGCAGAGAGGCAAAAGATTAACACTCTTGAGAGAGTGTGTGTGTGAGGTTGAGCAAGGGAAAACGAGCCGAAGAAGGGGGGGGGGGGCCTAAAAACAGAGGGAGGGTCACAGAAAGTAGAAAATGGGTGTGTCTTGTTGAGCCAGCTAAAGCAGAGAGGAAGACAGAAAGTGAGGGGCCAAGCGGGTGAAGTTAGCAGGAGGGGAGAGGTATGAGGGGACAACTCTTGAAGTCATTCTTCTCTTTGGTGATCACTCTCTTCTGTGTGGGGAGCCTGCTGACCACTTTCATCTGGTACATGGTCGACAACAAGTAAGTGTGTCACTTCCTTTCCCAAACACCTATAGAATACACACACACACACACACACACACACACACACACACACACACACACACACACACACACACACACGTTTTTGTATGATGGAGTGCATTTTAGTTTTTTCTGCACACTTTGGCAGTTTTTCGACTCAGTGCCAGAAGACACAAAGCCGTGAAAGGTGTAGTTAGGGTGAAATGACTAGTGTTGAGAAAAAGAGGCTGATTTTGCTTTTTTTGCCCAGGTATGTGTGAATACAACTCATAAGGCACCTTGTGTATCCGTGTTGCAATTTCATCATTCCTCTCACAATACTCAGCAAGTTAAAATACTAGCATAGACATGTGAAAGATAATTTAGAATTGGTCATTTCTTCAAAAGAAAATAACCAACAAGTGTATTTGTTTTTGATGTTATGATGTTGTTTTATTGCCAATGCAAGTTTTGCAGCAATGGCAGAAACCCATACACTAAAAAGAGTCATTGAAAGTGGCATATGAGAAGCAACCACACCAATAGCCACATGAAATAAAACTGAACTCAGAGAACTTAGAGATCATATTTCTTAATTTGAGTCCTTTTTGGAAACGTAATAACAGGAAGAGGATACATATTAGCAACTCATATGGCAGACCACAGACATCTACCATTGTAACACAGACACAAAAGACAGAAGTCTGCTGCAAAATGTAGCTAAGTAGCACAGGTCTCTGCTCCTAGGTTTGTAGGCTACACTGGTTGTTCATTTATGGCGTATGAAGCTGACAGATTTGCCACTGCTCTGTCCCATGTCAGTGGGAGAGCTCTGAATGCAGACCTTGGTATGATTACTCTATTATATACATATATATGTATATATATATATACATATATATATACATATATATATACTATATATACATATATATATATACATATATATACATATATATATATATATATATATACATATATATATATATATATATATATATATATATATATATACAATATTTGCTTTAGTGTTTATTGAAGTTAGAAATTATTCCTGCAAAAACTTACATTGCGATATTTTTTCCCCCTGCGATATATATTGCGATATGAACGTTACGTCACATGACCACCTGTCTTAAAGGGAAAGGGTCGGCCGGTAACAATCATAGAAAAGGAGAACGGTGAAAGTTTACTTTTTTATCAAAGCAACAAAGAAGTTGTAGCGTCAACATCGCAACGTCCTGCGATGTGACTATCGCGCATGCGCACATCGCGATGTAGAACAAAATATCGTGCAGCCCTATTAGAAATCCTGCATACAGCAATTGATTGCATAGAAGCATTCACTGGTTAGATCTCCTTTTGAAAATGTAAAGGGTGCCGGTAATGAATATATGCATGGAACCAAACAATACATCAGTTAGAACATGATTTTCAGTTTTATCTCTAGCAACAGCTTTTTACTCACCTGTCCTGATTATCTCGTGTTCGCTCCACAGTAATGTTGAACCTCAGAGGCCGCCTCCTCGGAAGAAAAGTGCCCCCCAGCCCTCTGACCCCTGTAAAGGCTGCAGGTAAGAGCGAACATCGTCACTGACCTTTTTGTTTATACCTTCATCATATCAGGCCATTTCAGCGCTACAGGGATTACACACTTAACTTGTGTTTGTGTGTGTGTGTGTGTGTGTGTGTGTGTGTGTGTCACAGGGAGGTCATCAACAAAGTAATAGAGCGTTACTCTAAACCCTGGAAGAAGCAGGAGGACAATTACCAAAAGTTCAGGTAAAAAAGACAACATCCTCTCAAACCTTTTTTTTAATTCTGAACTTTTAGAACAATAAAACAAAAACAAACAAACAAAAACCAACACACAGATACATTGAATCTCCAGTGTCCATAGCTGCAAAATCACGGTCCTGGTATGTACAATAAGTATGATTTAAAAGGTAATTTAAATAAACTGTACATGAAGCCATGCTCAAGATGGGCACATAAATAATAATTAAAAAAAAACACTACTTTGTTTTCTGATATAATAAAAAATCTCCTCAAAATAAAGACAGAACACAATATCATCTCATCACAATATCACTTCTTAAAAAAGGTGATTTCCATTCTCTCAAAATAACCCTTTTAGTTATAACTATGCAAAACATTAAAGCCTGCTAAGGGTCATTTGGCAGTTTTAAGGAGCTTTTAGAACAACCCAAAGTAGTACACAGTCTGGGTTGATTTGTTTCCCAATAATTTTGCTAAGTAAATAAGACATTCTCTCTTTAAGTGCTTGGAAATATAAGTCAGCGGCCCTTCACCTGTATTACATTTTTCACAAATAGCCGGTCTTTGAAATATGAATGCAATGTATTATCTTAAACTGTACTAGCTTCAAAGGTTTAAAGAAGAAGAAGAACTAAAGACATGGAAGGAGAAGTGGAAATAGAAATGTGGAAGCAGGAGAGGAGAACATGGCAAATTAATGGTCTAAATATAAGGCGTCTGGAGGTCATGTGATATGGTGATAAAGAAGGACTTCACCTGAGTCTTTTGATGGAAATAAACATCCTTATATGAAATAATAAACTGTGTATCTATAACCTCAACAAGCTGCCTATTAAATCAACTCTAATTTAACAAATTTTGCAAATGATGACACTTTCTGTTTAACAGCAGTCCTGATTATGTTGCATGTTATTATCTTGTAAGACAGACAGACAGACAGATAGACAGATAGATAGATAGATAGATAGATAGATAGATAGATAGATAGATAGATAGATAGATAGATAGATAGATAGATAGATAGATAGATAGATAGATTTACTTACTTACTAACTTACTTTTTCACTTCCCGGAGAGAAATCTATATAAACAACATGCATGCAGTGTGCAGATTTGATGTGAATTGGGTGTGCAAAATGAAGGTAATTATAAATGATATGTACAAAGAGATACATATTGCACTTTGCCAAAGTTGCAGAGACTTCAGAGTTCAGTCCAGAGGGACCTCAGCAGCCTCCCAGCCCACCGATAACAAAATCCTTGTGGTTCCCCAGATCTCAACTGAGCAGCAAGTGCCATGGTTTTGACAAGGCCATCATTACCCAGGTCAACACTCCAGTGGGATCAAAGCTTGTGTATGACGGAGAAAAGAGGAGGACCCTCCAGGTCACCCCAGAGATTTTCAGCACCTTTGCAAAGGTATGTTGTTTCTCATTGATTAATGTTAACACATCTGCTGCTTGTTTGGTGTCATGATTGCTCCTCAAATGTTTCACCACAGAGATTATTTCGCTGCTTTGCTCTAGCATGTTCTGCCAAAGGTCATGTGTCTACTCACATGTTGGCTCTTTGACACACACGGCTACACATAACAGCAGGGTTTTATTTTTGGTGAGAAGCTCACAAACTCACTCTAGACTTCCCTAAGCTGGTATCAGCCTGTACTGCTGAGCTATGCACACTTTTTACTGTTAGCCCTGACCAGTAAACATATTGTGGTTTAAGCATGCATCACACTGTAAGTAAAAGCAGTGTCTGTACATGGGAATGAGAAATCAGATTTTAAGAGTTTTTCAAACAGAATTGAAAGAATCCAAAGTATGACTTATTAAACCTGTGAAATAATAGTTCATGTTCATCTCACTTTAGCGTGTGAGAATGCTATCATTTGATAATTAGCACTAAACACAAAGTACACACTGAGGTTGATGGGAATGTCATTATAACATCATCAGATAATGTTACTCAGGAAATTTACCATGAAGATCAATTTTCTAGGCTAGAATATGATGCGTAAATATCTCTTTCACTCTGTTCCTCCCTCTCTTTCAAGGGCTAAAATATAAATTTCCTAAGTCATATTAACTTCCACTGCTTGCTTTTAATGCAAAGTGTACAACTGTTCGTTTTTGCAAATGACAAGTGGCTCATTGAATGGTTTCAGTTAAGAGCAGTAGTTCACAAATGTATATTTTTAGACTATCATTCAGTCTGTCCGCTAGCCTATTATCTGCCACGCTTTTTCTTGCGTTTTTTAAATTTTTTATAGAGGACGAGTTTCCTTCTCTACATATTATATGCCTTGCTCCCTTGTATATATGGACATAGAAAATAAAGACACTGAAGAAATTGGACTCTAAAATCTAGAAACTATAAAGATAATTAAGTGATAAATCCCATGCACACATTAAACATGACTGGAACAGAGTATATTCATCAGTTATTTCCCCCCCAGCAAAATACAAGGTCAAAAACCATTGAGGTGTCCTCTCCCTGTTGTTACATGAATGTACAGTAGCCTACATCACTAGACAGTTACTGGTCCAGTAAACTAAGACTATAATTTGGGAGGATTGTACAATTAGGATATGTTCTTAAAATTGTACAATCCTCCCAAATTATGGTCCCAGTTTACTGGACAACACAAATTGTGTGCTAAGAATGCCAAATACAATGTACATGGAAGCTGAACAAACATGATCCTTATTGTTAAAGAATTTTAAAAAAATGAATCAACTAAAATAATTCAAGGTGCATTGGTCAACTATAGAAATGTACAGCATTGTATGTATTGCCCTTAGTAACAGACTTCATTTAAAACACATTTGAAATTTTATCAGCCTTTTCTACTTGACTTCAACTGTCATAATATATTCATCAAACTTCTAACAACAATATGAACAGCAGTCTTCATACAGCAATATAACAGTAACAATGACTGTCACATGAATAATTATAAAAAAAAATAATGGTCACAACTTTAAATAATAACAGTACTTAAATGAACAGCAATATGTACCTGTTGTATTTTAATCCAGGCTGATAACAATAAGGTAAAACCACTGCTGGGTGATCAGAAAAGGCTCCAAGATTAAATAAATCCTGGCTGTTAGCCTGGTCGGGAGCAGGCTAGCTGCACAAATAAATCTCCATGGTGATTTATGTGCCTCCGCTTTCGTGAAACCGAGTCAAGGCTAAATTCATCTAGGATAACGGGGAAATCCCAGCTTAATCCCTTATCTTGGTTTTGTGATACAGGCCCCAGGAAAGACTGCAAAATATACACAATGACCAGACACAGAAAACATCAATAAATTCAAAGAGGATTTAATGAAACAAGACTGGGACAAAGTGTATGTAGAAAATGCGAATGAAGCCTATGATTCATTTTTGACTGTTATAACATCACTTTATGAAAAAAACTGTCCTCTTGTAAAGAAAGAAGTAAAACAGAAAGCTGATGAAAAACCGTGGCTAATTAACGGAATATTAAATGCATTTAAGAAGAAAAATTAGTTATATAAAGAGTTTTTAAGGAAGAGGACAAAAGTAACAGAACAGAAATATAAGATATACAAAAACAAACTGACCAGAATTATGAGAAGCAATAAAAATAATTATTATAGTAAACTACTGGAGGACAACAGAAGCAATGTAAGAAACACCTGGATGGTGTTGAATGAAATTATCAAGAAAAAAAAAGGCAAAACAGGAGACACTAACTATTTTCTGACTAAAAACAAAACAGAGGTTAAGGATATGACCTTGGCTGCAAATTAATTTAATGATTTTTTTGTTGGAGTTGGTTCAGGTTTAGCTGAGGAGTTTGCAAAGACTGGCAGTATAAATGATGTGCTAAGCAAGAATGTAAATATTAATGAATCTATGTTTATTAAGGGAACTGATGAAAAAGAAATTATTGAGATTGTTAAAACATTTAAGAGTAAAAAGTCCACAGACTGGAATGGCATTGACATGTTTATGGTCAAAAGTATTATTGGATGTGTTGTTAAACCTCTAACGTATGTATATAATCAATCTCTGAAAACTGGAGTCTTTCCAGATAAAATGAAATTGGCAAAGGTGATACCAATTTACAAGGCTGGTGAAAAACATACACTTTCAAACTACAGACCTGTTTCACTTTTCCCAATTCTCAAAAATATTAGAAAAAATATCAATAACTTTATTACTAAACATAATATACTGTGTGATCAGCAATATGGTTTTAGGGCTAATAGGACAACTTCACATGCACTTATTCAATTTGTAGAAGAAATAACAACAGCAATAGAAGAAAAAAAAATGCAGTGGGGTTATTCTTGGATCTTAAGAAGGCATTTGATACAGTAGACCACAATTTATTGATCATGAAATTACACAAATATGGAATTAGGGGGACTGCACTTTCTTGGTTAAATAGCTACTTACATAATCGACAACAATATGTTGAACTGCAAAACCATAAATCAAAGTTAAAGAAAATCACCTGTGGGGTCCCCCAGGGGTCAGTGTTGGGACCATTGCTGTTTAACTTGTATATAAATAATGTATAGGGGGTGTCAAAAAAATTGAAAACCATTTTATTTGCTGATGACACTAATGTAATCTGTTCTGGGGAAAATCTGGAACAACTCTTGGATACAGTGGAAAATGAATTAAAAAAGATGAAAAGTTGGTTTGATGCAAATAAACTAACACTGAACTTAAGTAAAACAAAATTTATATTTTTTGGGAATCGTGCAAACAAATTTACACAAAAAACTTATGATAAATGACATTGAAAAAAAGTAAAAGAACTTAAATTTCTGGGAATAATAATCGATGAAAAATTATGTTGGAAGCCACATATACACTATATTAAGGCTAAAATATCCAAATCAATTGTGATACTGTATAAAACCAAATACCTATTAAACCAATGCTCAATGTACACATTGTATTGTTCCTTCATACTGCCATACATTACTTACTGTTTGGAAGTGTGGGGAAACACTTACAAAACGAACATTGAACCTATTTTTATTCTTCAAAAGAGAGCCTTAAGACTTGTAAATAAAACCACTTATAGAGCATCAACTAATCCACTTTTTGTCAAATTAAAAGCACTAAAATTCAGAGATATTGTTGACTTTAAAACTGCACAAATTATGTACAAAGTAAATAATCAACAGCTATCGAACAGTATCCAAGGGTTGTTTCAAATGAGAGAGAGCAAGCATAACTTAAGAGGAACGTCTGTATTTCAAAAGAAACATATAAGAACGAATGCTAAATATCACTGCATTACAACCAAAGGAGTTAATGTATGGAACAGCTGCAGTGAAGAGATGAAATCATGTACAACAATGAGTAATTTCAAGAGAAATGAAATATGAATATATTGAATGCATACGAAAAGGACTCGAGGTGATAGTATTGTATACTGACTGTATGGTTCCTGGACCTATATACTAAGTCTAGTATGGATGTGTTATTATTTGATTTACTATAGATAGACGGAAAGGAAGAACATAGATGGAAAAGAAAGAGAGAGAAAAAAAAAGAAAAAAAAAGTGTATGTATGTATGTATGCATCTGTGCCTATGTATGCATGGGTATATGTGAGCTGTAGGTAGGTAGATATACGGTGTACGTGTATGTAAAGAAGAATTGTGTTGAATTGTTTTATATTTACTAAATTTATTTATTTATTTAACTAAAGGATAAAAATAGAGAAAGGGGGTGGGACTAGAAAAATTTGTTTATGAACTTCTTCCCACTCCTTTTCAAACAATTTCTTACTTGAATTACTTATAATAATTTTGGTAGATTGTGCTGAGAAGTACATGTCCTTATTTATCTGTCATTTTGATTTTATATATGTATGTATATATATATTTTTTACATGTTCAAATAAATAAATAATAAAAAAAGAAGAGTTTCTGAGTGTGAGTGACTCGCTCAGAAACGTGTTTTAAACGTTTTTGTAGTGTTCCCTGGACACAAACCAGTAAGAGCCAGTAAAAAGGAGTTCCACAGTACTGTAGGTGAATGATGTAAATCCAATACATCCATGTGTACCCTTTGAAATAAAAGATTATGAATTATAATTCATTCTGAGGCTGCAGCACCATCATTAACAGAATTATAATTATAATTCTTTTTCACCCGCAGTATTACACCTAAATGTAATAGATTATAGGTTCAATACCATTTCACCAGTAATATACTTATGATTAAATATGATATACACTATATTGGAATATACGCATTTACTCTAGCAGCAATTTTCTCCCACGCAAATTCTTTCTCTTTTGCAGCAGCCGCTGTGTTGTTTTTTTTATCTCGCTGTGCGCATGAGTATTTCCCCGTTTGTTTGTGGTTGTTACCATGGTGAATTGTAGTATCGTGGCTCCATTCATGCTGCCTTTTTATTGTGGTGGTGCACGTGCATGAACCTACTCTGAGTTGATTGCACCAACTCAAATCAGCTGTTCTGAAACCGAAAACTCAGAGTTTCCCATCTCAGGGTAAATCAACTCAGACATCAGGGTAAGACTCAGAGTTTGTTAAACCTCCTTCCTGAAAAGGGCCCTAGGTCTGAACAGGGCCAGAGCAGAGGTTGATGCATAGACTGTATAAGTGAAGCCAAAAAATCTTGATCGCCCCGTGGTGGCTGGCTGCATTATAGGTCATAAATCTTGCACCCATCCTTGTTATTGGATAGGACATGGGCAAAACTAAAGTAGACGTCAAATACATCTTTACCAAAGATGGTTTCTGTCATTTTAGGTAGTTCTCATCACGCTGTTTGTTATTTTTCTGGTAAGTTTAGTTTTTATTTGTTATTTAATGCTAAAAAAAGGTCAACATCATGATTTATAGCTGTGATTGACTTTCGATTGGTCGGGCGGGTGTATGGGCGGGACTTCCTGATCACTACTACAGAGACTCTGGCTCCAAGATTACAAGATGGCAGCTCCTGTATCTGGAATACAGAAGTGAAGCCAAAATGGCTTCACTTTTGTACAGTGGGAGAAAGTGGAGACGTGTTGTCCATCTTCTTTTTTTTTTACAGTCTATGTGTCAGGGAGGCAGAACAGGAAATACAGCACTCTCAACTCTCCTCAATGATCTGGTAGAGTGGAAGTTAGTTTTTTTTTCTACTGTTCAGTTTAGGGAAGTGACCATCATAGGTTTACATTATGCAATGACTCATTCATAAGAAGCAAAGACAAAGTATTCTAGGGGGCATTCAGATTTGAGCTGGGGACCTCTTGAGCTGCAGTCAAATGCTCTACCACTGAGCTATAGCCCCTCCTTGTGCATACAACAGTATATAGCACTCAGCTGCATCTGTAGTTCATTTGTCCACCAAATGGCTGCCATAAACTTATAACATAACATCTCTGTATACCACCCAGTTTCACTGATATGCATAGTGCAGTGTGCAGTCAGGAAAAAATTGAATAGTTGTGTCCATATTTGCCAACAGTCAAAACATTTAGAATTTTAGGCTATATTTATACCTTTTTAAATCTCAAAAGATTATAGAAAATCCAAGACTCTAAAACACCTCAACCAAAGAAGAAAAGAACATTAATCTTGGACATTAGCAAACATGCAAACACATGTAGGCCTACTGCAGGGGATTTCCCCCAGTGAGGAAAAATTTGCAAATAATATCCGATAGATAATAGATTAGATTTCCCTCCCCTAATATGGCTCTTTCACACACAGTATTATATATATATATATATATATATTAAAGTATACATGTTGTTTTGTAATACATTTTCCGTTGGTGTTGATTCCAGGAGCATCCGTTCCCAAATAAAACATGGGACACGTGTGCTGTTGTTGGGAACGGAGGGATCCTGACCAACAGCAGCTGTGGAAAGATGATCGATTCCGCTCAATTTGTTATCAGGTGAGAAAGGTGTCCAGTGTACTGGAATAAAAATGCTGGTGACAATCTTAATCAACAGAATTAAACTAATCTCTGTTAAAATTCCAAACAATCTCTATGTTGTCTTTGTTGCTTTTTCAGGTGCAACCTACCTCCTTTGGAAAAAGGCTATGAGAAACATGTGGGCATAAAGACAGACCTTGTGACAGCAAACCCAAGCATCTTCCTAGAGAAGTGAGCAAGATGATGAATCACTGCACCTTAAAACGTTCCTTTTGTCTTGTTTCTTCACATCTAAGTGAGCAAGATGATGAATCACTGCACCTTAAAACGTTCCTTTTGTCTTGTTTCTTCACATCTGTTTATTTTCAGGTATGGGGCTCTAATGGGACGTCGTCGTCCGTTCGTGGAGAGTCTGCGTAGCTACGGCAACTCCTTGCTGCTCCTTCCCGCCTTCTCCTATGGCCACAACACTCCTGTGTGCATGCGGGCCGTCTACAGCATTGAGGACTTTGAAAGCCCCACCAGGCCCGTCTTTTTTAACCCTGAGTACCTCCAGCGTCTGGCCCTCTTCTGGCGCTCCCAAGGCCTACGAGCAGTGCGGCTCAGCACCGGCATAATCATGGCCAGCCTGGCGCTGGAACACTGTGCCAACGTGCATCTGTACGGGTTCTGGCCCTTCAGTAATCACCCACATGGACTCTATGTCCTGACTAACCACTACTACGATGACAGACAAACTAAAACGAAATTCCACGCCATGCCAGCTGAGTTTGATCTCTTGTTGCGGCTGCACAGTCAGGGGGTGCTCAGGCTTCACCTGGGAGATTGTTGACCAGCTGAAAAGTAGTTCCCAGACCCAGAGGCAGCTGACAGAATAGGAGCAAAGTGCCTTGTTTCTAGTCCAGTTGCTCGTGAAATCCTTCATCCATCCATCCATCTTCATCCGCTTATCCGGGGTCGGGTCGCGGGGGTAGCAGCTCCAGCAGGGGAACCCCAAACTTCCCTTTCCCGGGCCACATTAACCAGCTCCGACTGGGGGATCCCGAGGCGTTCCCAGGCCAGGTTAGAGATATAATCCCTCCACCTAGTCCTGGGTCTCCCCCGAGGCCTCCTCCCAGCTGGACTGTGAAATCCTTCATATACTTTTTAAATGAATGGACAGATACATTTTGGCTGATGACATGGATTAAGTGTGTCCAAGCAAGATGGACGCTTGGACTTGGAATGCTGAGTTAGCCCATCAGCAGCCAAGACATTTGCACTGAAATCAAGATGCAACAATTATGAGGCTTACAGTGTATCTAAAATTGTATTTATTTTGTTTCAGCTGGAGCCTGGATGCAGATATTTTGATTTCTAAGGGAATCCTTTGTGGAAGTCGAAAATATAGTGCCTTGTTTTGGATCAAACTGAATGTATTTTGAAGAAAATCAAATACCTCCTGGGTAAAACACTTTAACGTTTAATGAAAACTGCCGCACTCTGAATGTAAAGAATCTTTTAGATATTTGTTGGCAACTCTCATGTGGAAATGTATGGTAGGATACTTACCCATTAATAGGGGCTTTCCGACCGGAGGGATTTTTGCAGTTCTTAGAACTAAACGTTCCTAGAACACTTTTTTCGTCGTATTCCGACAGGAAATATTTGGGGATTTTTAAGTTCCTCTGGCCGCAGTAGCGGACTTTTTTAGCTCCTACTTCAGAGCACGGTCTTTTCCCTTTTCCCTTTCCCTAGGTGTACTTGATTGGTCGAACTTATAAGTCACGCCCACTGCCAACTCGGAACTTGCAGACAGAGCAACAACCAACAACGGGACATTTTTAACAATTTTCACCATCTTATTCATCATTAAATTCACTTCTGACAACGTTTTAGGCGAGAAATTAACTGTTTAGATTTCGAATATAGGCAATCTTGCGAAAATTGATGCCGAATTGACAATTTGCTTCAACGTTTTCGGAGTTGAGAACCTCCATGAAGTGAGGCGACAGCCAGCAAGTGCCTCGAGCTCGTCGCTCGGCCAGTCATGCTCAGACACCTCGCCGTAAGCTGGAGGTCTCTCAGACCGCTCTCGTAAATAAGAGGCTTTTATTTTGCCGTTGACGGTTCGTTTGTTTAAATATCACAACAGATGTCCATCATAAGATTAACGGGAACCTGTGGTTAACTGTCTTTTCGGAGTTAAACTCCACAAGCGTGTTCTGCGGCTCGCCGGCCGTCACACATTCACACATATATACACACACACACACACACACACACACACACACACGTCCACAGCGCAGCAGGCAGAGGCAGGGTCTGTTCCGAGTATAATAAAGCCCCGTCTGTGTTGAGCAAAACATTACGTGAATTACTTCGAGAATGGACGGAATGCGGAACTCGGAAAAGTGGACTGATGCGGAGGTGCAGGCACTGCTGGCCATGTACGGACTCCTCCATGCTGCTTTGATGTTGTTGTATGTGGGGCTAAGGTCTAGTGACGATGCTATAAAGACCGTTGCCATGCTTGCGTCACTCCCTTACCCCTCCTACTAGTCCCTATGGCCACTTGGCCAGTGGGAATGCAAACGGAGAGCAAGGGACTAAACAGAGACACCACAGAAAGAAACAAGAATAATAGCACTTCTAAACACGGGAGGTCCCTCCTCACAAAGGTTGTTATGGTGAATCTGTGTTACAATGTGCTACCCCCCGTCACCACAGTGACCAGAGGTGTATATGTACTGTAAGTGGAAACATTCACATATTGTAACAATGTTAGGTTGGAAACAAGTACTTTTTAAGTTGATGTAAATGCTAAATCAATGACTGACTTTAAGGTGATGTAAGGATTGTGAATTGAGCACTTTGATTGAAAATTGTAACCTTTGGGTAAGAAGCATCAAGACTTGTGCAACTGGAAGTAATGCCTTTCATGCTGATACTTATAAAGTCTTAACAGTGATTTTTGTCATCCAGAACAATAATGTACAAGCTATAGACGACCAAACTTGAGAAATCTTTGTGAGCCAGTTTTAGAATCATGTGATTTTGTTTTTGTTTAGTGAACAGCATGAGGTAAGAGGGACAATGAAGTTAAAGTGAATCAGTGAATAAATATTTAACACAAACCGTTTTTTTTGGATGTAACGAGTGGCTGAAATGGAATTCAAAAGCTTTATCCCAGATGTCTCAGCTTGCATGATTTAGTGTCTTTGAGCCATTAGGTGTCCCAAAACCAGCCAAGATTTGTCATTAAAATGCAGTATTTCTACTTTCAAACCCAACATTTGACTGGAACACCACATGATCCACTGATTTATTAGCATAGTTTTGCACAGCGCTTTTATATGCATACCTCTATTGATTCTCTTCTCTTTTTTTACACCCCGAATAGCATTTTCATTCCTCACTCTGAAGTGCTCCCTCCTTTGACAGGAAGTCTCCCTCTAGTGGCTCCAGCTAACGGCAAAGTATCACCAGCTGTCTGTTATCCATTTATGCTTAAATTTGTTGGCAAAAATGTAAACAAGGTTACATGGTAGCAGATTAATACATAATAAAAATTATCATTAGTTGCAGTCCAATGCAAAATAGTTATAAAAAAACAAAACAACTCCACCTCAACCAGCGACAACAGTAAAAACCTGCTTTTACATTAATGCATTAGTAATAATAAACATCAGTCATAGGGGACATTTTTCTTGCATTGAGTACTTTTATTTTCAGTACTTTAAATAAATTCACCTCATTATACCTACATACTTTTACTAAATTATCAATGCAAATATCCATACAACTAGACCTAATTTAAAGAGTGTTTTCGTAGCTTTAGGCAGTAACTCGGTCCATAAGAATTTGGCTTGGGAACTGGTGGGTCACCAGTTCAAGTAATGGTGTAGACAAAGTACTAAGTGTGGACTGGTAGCTAGAGAGGTGCCAATTCACCTCCTGGGCACTGCCAATGTGCCCTTGAGCAAAGCATGCTCAGGCCTGCCTTTCTATGGGTAAATGTGTAAAATGTGTGTGAAAAAATAATAAAGTACAACTTCTTCTAAAAGAAGCTGGCTTGAAATTTGGAGCAAAGCAGCACCAAAAGGCATACTGTAATACAAAAAACAAGTGATTTTTACAAATGGGTTTGTCTGACGTTAGCATTATTCCACAATTGGCCACAGTATTCCAAAGCTACAAACAACCAGGCTTCATGGCAGCCTAGCATAAGCACTGCACTGACATTTGCATCACACAAACAGTGTTTGGTCTCACTATTTAGTAATGGCTTTAAACCTTTTCCATTACAATGTGGTGATATAGCAGTCTTGTGCATCTAACACTGAACTTGTAGTGCTGAGAAGACTTAACTGGCACAAGGCTTGTCACTAGAAAAGGAACACTACAGCTGGTTAAGGTATTGCTGGATGCAGGTAGCATTGGCAACTGGTATCTACTCCCCAATAAAGGAAGCCCAGTCAACTAAAAGGCAGATGAGAGCAGTGGAGTGCTGAGCAGCTTTGTTCAAGAGCCAGAGAGAGAGAGCTGCAATGAACTACTTCTCACTGCTTGTGTTCGCTTGTCTTCTATCACACCTCCCCTTGAAGCCATTCACCAATCACAGCCATCGCAAGTTAGGTGATGGCCATTTAAGGGCCCACAGCTGAAGAAAATGATTTTATCAGGTGGCTCAGAGCTCCTGGAATCAGAGGCTTTACATATACATCCATAATGTCTTTATTTTAGATTTAAGGTTAAGCCATACAGATGTCATGGGTTGTAAGCAGTCAGATTGTAAGATTTTCAGAGGCCCGAAGAGGTAAACATAGGACTGCAACAAATAATTATTTCCATCTTTTAATTTGGTCAAGAAAACATGCATCATCCAGGATATGCTGGTACGACGGATAAAAGTTTGTCTTTTGTTTCTAGTTCAGGAAGAGACTCTTTCAGATCTAGATGTGTGCACAGACTGAAAGATTGATTTTGACATCAAACATTTGCAAGCCATCCTTGACGTCTGAAAATATGCAAAACCCAGATGGCACGGTCATTTAGGACATGATTTTTGCATACCACCATCGCAAACAAGTCAAATATTCAACATGGGAGGCCCACCAGAGGCCTGTACTACGAAGCAAGATTTGCCGTTAACGAGGAAACTTCAGATTCAACCCAGGGTTTTGTGTATCACGACGGTGGATCACTTGTTACCGGGTTAAATCACCGTGGTAACTTATGCTAACACCTAACCTGCTCGGGAGCAGGTTATGTTGGAGATTATAGATAAACCGAAGCACCGCCTACTGACCAATCAATACTCGATTGATAACGGCGTCACCGTTCTTAGAAGATCAGGTGGAGCTCGGAGAGAGAGGTGCGTTCATAAAAGTTAAAACATTTAGAGACCGACAACCCCGTTAACATTCCCTGATGGGTATCTTTATGAAATATATTGATTTCCAGCGCAGAATATTATGTATAGGCTATTTGTCGGCTTCTTGAGACGTGTGTTGCCAATGCCACACATCGGTTTGAATTATATTTTTATATTTTTTTTATTTGCTCCCAATGCCAGGGTTGCAACTGAAATAACAGGCCAAAGCAACGACAGTTTATAGAAAGCACAAGTGTAATTATGGTCAGATCTTGTGCCTGACTGCTGGTGAAGTGATATTGATAAGCGTTGTGATTTACACATAACAGCGTCGGCTATTTTTTTTTTTGTCAGCTTTCCTTCCTGTTTTAGGAAGCAGCGACTGTATTGCTTTTTGCCTTTTTAAAACCGTGTCTGTGTTCTTCATATTTATGTAGAATTATAGTTTGCTCTTATATAAAATGCGTTTCTGGTAGATGTTTGCGATTGGTCATGCTGTGCAAACACCGCCTCTTTTATGTGAATGCGCGCGTTGCTGGATTGGGAAACCCTGGGTTGATTGAACTAGTTGATAACCACCGTCGTGACATAGTTTATGCGGGACCGCGGTTGTTAGGTGAAGCCGGGTAACTGAAATCAATCTAGGGCATGTTGATCTTGATTCGTAGTACAGGCCTCAGCTCAACGGAGTCATCAGATCTGCACAACAGTCAAGGAACAAATACAAACACTCCATTTTGATTTGGTGAGGGGACATGTGTCACTACAGCTGGCGAAGTTTGACATTGGAATAAAATAAGCTTGTGTGTATAGGTAGGAGTTTGGGGGGGTATTAGGAGTCACTCTGATTGGGTGGAGGCATGGAGCTCTAGCTTTGGGACAATGGTGGAAAGTAGGATTGTGAGTTTGTTTGTGTGAACACATGAGAGAAAGAGGAAAGAAGATCGGTGGACCAATGAAATTGATATGACAATAGTGAAAAAGGTTATTGAGGGGATATCAAAGCCATTAACATACATATGTAACTTATTTCAAACAGGTTCATTCCCAAATAAAATGAAAATAGCTAAAGTCATACCTTTGTATAAACATAGGAGCAAACTCCACTTCACAAACTACAGACCTGTCGCTATACTTCCACAATTCTCCAAAATTCTAGAAAAACTCTTCAACAACAGATTAGACACATTTTTAAGAAAATCATAAATAAATTGCTCACAGACAATCAATATGGATTCAGAGCAAACAGATCTATGTCACTGGCAATAATAGAATTACTTGAAGAAATCACAACCGCCATAGATTAAAAAAAAAATGCAATGGGGGTATTCGTTGATCTCAAAAAAGCTTTTGATACGATCAACCATGACATATTAATAAATAAACTAGAAAGGTGTGGTATCAGGGGGATAGTTTTAAACTGGGTTACGAGTTATCACAATAAGAGACAGCAGTTTATGAAGTTGGGGAAACTCCAGCCCAGTATGTTTGGGCATTGTTTGTGGTGTCCACCAGGGGTCAGTGTTAGACACAAAACTGTTTATTTTGTATATCAATGATATATGCAATGTTTCCAAGTTGTTGAAGTTGGTGTTGTTTGCGGACGATACAATTATATTCTATTCAGGTGAAAATTTAACTTAACTTTAACTAACTAATAGAGGATGTTACTCAGGAAATGAACAAATTGAAAAGATGGATAGCAATAAATTATCATTAAACTTGAACAAAACAAAAATAATGCTATATACAGGTGAACATACAAATAGATGGGGTTGAAATTGATAGTTTATGAATGCAAATTTATTGGGTAGATGACAGAATCAGTTGGAAACTACACATTAAACACGTACAAACCAAACTGCCAAGATCCATTTCAGTATTAAAAGCAGGTTCTTGATAAAATTCAGTCCATATTCTACACTGTTCCCCAGTTTTACTATATATCAATTACTGTGCTGAGGTTTGGGGAAACAACTACAAATGTTCATTATAGTCACTATCTATTCTCCAAAAAAGAGCAATAAGGATTATTCACAACGCTCGGTATCGAGATCACACTAACTCATTCTTACAGTCAAAATTATTAAAACTTTAAGGCGCAAATGATGTTCAAAGCCAGAAATATGCTATGACCGGGAAACATTCAAAAATTATTCAGGGATAGAGAGGGAGGTTATAGATTAAGGGGGACATTCAATTTCAAAATAAGCAGTATACGAAAAACCAGGAAAAGTTTCTGCATTTCAGTTTCTGGAGTAAAGCTATGGAACAGTCTACAGGTGGAACAAAAGCAAAGTACCAACATAAAGCAGTTTAAATTTGGGTATAAGGACACGGTTTTCACAGGTTACAGGGAGAAAGGGAGAAAGAAGGAGGTTGATTTTCATTAGGTGTTTTCTGGGGGTTCCGTTTTAGTTTCCGTTTAATTGGTGTGAATGCAGAAGGCACCTACACACACCATTCACACATCAAAACGTTCAGCTTGATTCAGAATCGAGTGCTACTGTTTATAATATTCATAACATTTATAATTTCCGAAATATTCAACGTTTAGCCAACACAGTCTCACTCCCTACTCGTCAAATGTCTGACGCATGGTCAAGGACCCCTGGCGTTAAGTTTTAACGAAACCTGTTGCATTATTTTTCGACGTGGGGGGTCCGTCAGATAGACATTCATGTTAATCCCTCACCTTCGGATATAGACGAAAGAAAAAACACGCCCCCCTTAACTCGAAATCTGTGGCAGTTTTATTATTGGTATTTTTAACCCAATAACAGCTGTTTCAGTCAACATTTATTCACGAGATCTTATCATGGTTTATATGTATTTCTTTTAATGTTATTATTTCGGTCTATTTCGGCCAGGGAAGCTGGGTTGCTTTTTTGTTTATTTATATTTTATATAACTATAACGCTACATCTATCAACATTTATTTAGGGTTAACATTTATTTTTGTTTATGCCTTCATCAGATCAATTAATGTCAGAGCTACAGGGAATACACACCTGACTGTGTGTGTGTGTGTGTGTGTGTGTGTGTGTGTCACAGGGAGGTCATTGATAAAATACAAGAGCATTACTCTCAACCCTGGAAGAAGCAGGAAGACAATTATCAAAAGTTCAGGTAAACAAAACGTCATCCTCTCAAAGTAAAAAAAAAATATTATTTTGAATTTTGTGAACAAAACCCCCCAAAACAAAGCAAAATAAATTGCAAATAATTGTCATCTTCAGTGTTCATAGTCCATTTTGGCAGGAATAGTCATTGTGACATACATTATCATTGTCACGTCATTATACATTGTCACAGTCTGAAGATGTACGAGTATGATTTAAAAAGTAGTTCAATTAAACTGTATAATCCAGTACCTGGCCTGTAGACCCGTTCACAATTTCTCACTTGAACTGAGTTAGTGGGTCCTTAGACATGAAAAATCACAGAGGTGCTCGTCCGCCATAGTGCCACGAATTACGTAATGGTCAAATCAAATATGGCCCCCATCGGATGATGAGGAAAATCCAACTTCTTTGTTTCTGAATGTATATACACATGTAATACCTCCATTTAGACTTATTATGGTATGTGGAATTAATTTCTACGACAGCCACATCAGCGATTGTCACACTTGCCTGCACACTCACATACTGTGAGCAGACTTGGTGGTAAGGGCTTCAGACATTTTGATGGCAGGAGTGTGCCAAAATGTGTCTTCCATCCATGTTCCGTTGGCTCTAGTCTTGTTTTGGGGTCCTTGGCTGTTGCAAGCAAATGGCATGCTGTATGAACCAGAAAAGCCCCTCGTTGGCAAGGGCGCGGGAAGGGGGGTGCTGAGGGTGCTGCAGTATATATATATATATACTTTATATATATACTTTATATATATATATATATATATATTTTTTTTTTTATTAATTACTAATTCGCTGTCTGACATTTATATTTTTGAATATCAAATAAGGCAAATAGCAAAAAAGGGTTATGGGTAGGTTCGAATATAGCCTACTAAAAATGAACTGTTATAGCTGCTACAGAGGTCAAAGTGAAAGTGGGTCAAAGTGATGTGACTCGCTAAAGTGAAAGTGGGTCAAAGTGATGTGACTCGCTGAGAAGCGAGCAGGCTGAGGCTAGTTGACTGGAACGTTAGTTGTAGAGAAGAATATGTCGCAGAAAAGGATACAAGATTTTTTCTTCCGGAATAGTAATACGGCTAAAATTAGCATGATTTCATCTGTAGATGTTACAGTTGATGTTTCTTCGTCCACCGCCGAGGCAAACTCTGTTGGGGCAGCTAAAGAGCCTGAGTCTGAAATAACGTTAGCAAGCAACTTGGCTAACGTTAGCAGCACCATCATAGCATCTAACGATAACTTTACAGAAGGATTCAAAAAGCCCTGTTAGCCAAGCAACTTCAGTTATCCTGGAAGGAGGTTCGGGACAGAAACTTTTCAACGGTCTTTTCAGCTGAGATGAGAATGAATGATAAGCCGTTTCTTGTCATTTGTTGTGTTAAGAGTGCCATCTACTGGGCACAATTGGTAATTATCCTGAAATATGGGAATATGTTCAGCTTACTTCCTTTTCATGTGTGGAAAAGAACTAAGCCTACAGTTTACACACTGGTTCAGTGTCTTCTGAAACTTTGGTTATTCTGCAAAAAGAATAAGTTGCTTTAAATATAATTCCGTTCCCTGTGAGGGCAATGCCTGTAAGTATGATTGTTTTCATTTCATATGTTTTGTGTAACAGAAACCGCTGTGACGTGGAGAAGGCACACGTTAGGAAATTGTTGGCGAGGTCATTGCAGCCTGATTATTAGCATATATTTTCAAGCCAAACATCTCTGGTGTGGTTTTGACGATTAGAAAAGTATACCTTAGCTATATGCTGAAACAGCCTAATGATGTCAAGTGAGCTTCTGTGATGTGGATGTGCGCAGTGGAGTCAGAGTGGCGAGTGCTGTCGCATAATTGTGGAACAGTGGAATTTGTGGCTGCCCAGGACTTTTCTAAAACTTCTTACTCTTAACCGTACACTGCGCTAAAATGACGTATTTAGCTGTCAAAATCCAAAACATTTCCTGGGGGGAGAAGTCGTTTCAAAGTGTGGTTGTTGGTGAGAAAGTTGAGGATATCAGTGATCATCCCAATCTCATGGAACAAGAGTTCAAACTCTGCTACAGCATTTGCATTGTGTGTGGCTCCTGCTACATAGTGACCTCCAGGACCCTTTGACACTCGCTGAATGGTCTGCTCGACCTTCATGTCACCTCCCACAGCACAGAACCAGCCATGGCGATCCTGCACAACCCACTGGCCTATAGAGAAGTGCCGGTAGAGATCAGGATGTGTGAACTCTAGCACCTTGATTTGTTCAAGATACTATGAGGCATGACGAAGGTAGTTTATGCAGTCACATTCTGCAAATATTGGCATAGAATCCTCTATAGTAGCCACATGTAGGTTCCAGTTTCCTTCTCTTTCGGAGACTACAGCATTTTTTATGACGGCCACCAATTCCAGCCAAACTCCAAAGAATTGGCAGAGCTCTGACTTCGCTTCACACTCCTTCTAAAACTCCAGAAAGTCCTGATTCAACTTCTGCACTTGTTCAATAAAATACAAAAAAAAAAGTTAAACCTTGTCCTCTTATTTTTTGTGAACTGTGTCTAGTGTTGTACAAAAACCCAGTATAAGGGCAGACTGTATATTTGAGTTAGTTCGCATGTACATGTCTTTTGAGATTCTTCAGAATAGCAAAACAACCTTGACCATGACCTTTCAAGATCAAAATCACCCAATATGGTCATATCAATGGCAGAAATGAATTCCACATACCATAATTAGTCAAAATAGAGGTATTACATGTGTATAAACATTCAAAAACAAAAAAGATAGATTTTCATCATAGCCGATGGCGGCCATATTAGATTTGACCATTGCGCAATTCGTGGCACTATGGTGGACGAGCATCTCTGTGAGATTTTCATGTCTAGGGACCCACTAACTCAGTTCAAGTGAGAAATTCCCCCAACACCAAATTAGGAATGGGTCTACAGGCCAGGTCCAGAATTTGTGCATGAAGCAATGCTCAAGAGGGGCACATAAATCAACAAGTTTCTTATATAATTAAAATATTTAAAAAAAGACTTTGACTCAAAGGTTACAGTATGAGTCCAATGACGCGTAGGTCTACCTAATCCCCTCCAAATAATGACAGTACACCATGTATCTTTTGTTAACCACATGGTCGAAATATAACACATCTTGCGGTCATGTGAGTTATGGTAAAACAGAGGGAGTTCACCTGAAGGACCCAAGACTGCTTTCACACACCTGGGAAAATTATGAAGCCTTCTGTTTACCTACACTCCTGACCAGTGCTTAATTTGTACAGTGGGAGGTCCCGTAGCGTAGAGAGGGGGGGGCGTCGTGGATCAAACAGTAATTTTTTTTTTTTCATTTAGGCGATTCATTTTTCATAGTGACACAGGAGGTGCCGGATCCAATAAAAAAGGTCCGGATCCAACGTCGGAGGTGCCGGAACATGTTCCGGCGTGTTCCGGCTCAAATTAAGCCCTGCTCCTGACCATCTTGTATGTTATTTAACAAAGTCCTTGTGGTTCCCCAGATCTCTGCTGAGCAGCAAGTGCCATGGTTTTGACAAGGCCATCATTACCCAGGCCAACACTCCAGTGGGATCAAAGCTTGTGTATGACGGAGAAAAGAGAGATTTTCAGCACCTTTGCAAAAGTATGTTGTTTGCATTCATTGTGTCATCCGATTCTTTATTATTGTGTGAATGCTGATTCAGCAGCATTCACAGTATTGTTATTCAGTTCTTTATTGTGTGAATGCTGATTGAGCAGCACACAATTCAACTTTCCTCTTCCGTACATTTTTTGGTCTTCTCTAACTTCTGCATACATTTAGCTTCAAAAACCATTCAAATATCAAAATGTTAAAGGACATATATGCTTGTATTCAACTTTTTTTCTACTATTTATACTTTTTTTCCTTTACATTGAGTCAATGGAGCAATCTTAAAATCCTCTTTAGGCTTCTTCCACTTCGAAATGCTACTCCTTCTACATAATTTCAACTACAGACGTCATTCAAACTTTACAAAACCTTAAGCTATTGCAGTAGGATTCAGCTTTTTGATATCCTTTACAGTTTTTGTGTTATCACTGTTTAAGTTTAGTGCTTCTTTCAGGTTTTTTCTGCGTTTATAATGGGTGTGTATTGCGTGACTTAGACTTTTTGTGTGGAGTTTGCATGTTCTTCCAGACTTTCTTCGAGATACTACACTATGACTTTTATATGACTTTTTTTCAACATGTCTATTTTATCACTTTTTTTCAACATGCTATACTTTGACTTTTTAGAATTTCTTTTCACTGTGACTGACCCAAAATTGGAATGAAAGAAAGAAAATATTGACCAAACGTATAGTCGCACACCCTACACGCGCAGGCCCAAGACAGCCAGAGCAAGCGCTGCTCAGAGCTCAACTTCGGTAAAGTTAGAAAGATATTCACAGATTCGAACTACTATGTTATTAAATCACAAACTACGCATCTTTTCTTAAGGTAAACAACAAGCTAAAAACTAATTTTCATCAAAACGAGCCGTCCTCTAACCTGGAGAAATAACATTGGTCTCTACGAACAGCCGGCGGTGAGACGGCAGTAAGACGAGTGCTTAGGGACCGTCTACAAACTACAACACCGAAAAGAGATACAACAACAATATTTATTAATTTAATGATTAATTAAGGTATTGTCTTCAAACTTACCTCAATTATAACTTATCTCCTGCTAGTTGTACTATAGCATTTACTTTTAAAAAAATAAGCATATTCATAATTATGGGGAATATTTTATGCCATACATTTTGTTTCTTATATATGTCATAATTACAAAGAGGCATGTCTCCAAAACTACTCCACACATAGAACACCCCCTGCTGGTTGTTTGAATTTCTTTTCAAAGTGCACCAGATTGATGCATTTAAACTAGGGCTGTCAAACGATTACATTTTTTTAATCGCGATTAATCGCTGAATGTCTATAGTTAATCGCATATTTTATCACATGATTAACAGCTTTTAGGTACATATTAACAATGGAAAGCATTTACCAGTGTATCTTGATTGGGAATCAAATGAATGCAAAGAAAGTTACTTTATGAACTTGATTTTAAGATTTGTAATTATTTATTTACTGTAACCAAAAGAAAAAATGTGTGAATCTGTCATTATTGCATAATTCCTCCAAGTACCTAACTAAAAAACTAAAAATCCCTATCCTTACTAGAGTCAATATAGTGTTTAGTAACTCATAAATAATGTTGATTACTCACTGACATCCAGTGATCGGTTAATGAGACAGCGCTTTGCAGCACCTTGCAGCAGTTCCCTGAGTACCTCCAGAGTCTGGCCCTCTTCTGGCGCTCCCAAGGCCTACAAGCAGTGCGGCTCAGCACCGCATAATGATGGCCAGCCTGGCGCTGGAACACAGTGCCAACGTGCATCTATACAGGTTCTGGCCCTTCAGTAATCACCCAGATGGACTCTATGCCCTGACTCACACTACTACGATGACAGACAAACTAAAAAGAAATTCCACGCCATGCCTGCTGAGTTTGATCTCTTGTTGCGGATGCACAGTCAGGGGGTGCTCAGGCTTCACCTGGGAGATTGTTGACCAGCTGACAGGACAGGAGCAAGTGCTTTGTAGCCCAGTAACTTGTGAAATCTTTCATATACTTTTGAATGAATTGACAGATTATTTTGGCTGATGACACTACCATGTTAAAATAAAGAAGCTGCAAAACTGCCTTCTTGCTTGCCTCTCTATGGTACATAAAACATGACAAGGTGCCCACGTGATGCAGTGCGATGAAGACTGCCGTACATGCTGGGAAAGCTTTCTGCACGCTTATGCCCCACCGTATGCAGCTGGTGCACTTTTTTTTGCCCCTGCTGCTTAAACAGCTTGAGTCCACCACTGGCTGATGATAAGGATAAAGTGCGTTCAAGCAAGATGGATGCTTGGACTAACAGTGAACGCTGAGTGTCCCATTGTAGTGAAATGAAGATGCAACTATCGTAAGGCTGTATAAAACATTATGTAAACAGTCTTTAGTGTAGCTTAAACTGCATTTATTACCACAAATATTCCACTGGAATCTGGAAGAAGTTATCCCTTGTTAGGCCTTTGTGAGGGTTGACATTGAAGTGCCTTATGTTTCTCAATGTATGTTAATCAATTACTGATATATATAACTGACCATGGGATCTTTTGATTTGCATCAACACTTCTTGTGTAACTGGGAATTTTTTCTTTCATACTTATAAAGTCTTAACAGTGATTTTTGTCATACAGAGAAATAATGCATATGCTGTAGATGACCAAACTTGTTTTAGTATCATGTGAATGTTTGGGATTTTATTTTTTCATGAACAACACGAGGTGAGAGGAACATTTTTAAGTTAAAGTGAACAAATATTTATCGGCAAAAAATATTTGTATGTAATTAGTGGCTAGAGTGAAATTCAAAAGGTTTTTTCCAGACGTCTAGAGTCTTTGAGACATTAAGTGTTTCAAAACCTGCCAATTAAATCATTATAATGCAGTATTTCTTTGCAAACCGCATATTTGGCTTGAAGACGTATGCTGCAGGGCATCCCACAGTTACAGAGTGGACGACACATGCAACAGACTCTGTGAAAAAACTAACCGGGGAACCCTTGCAAAGTACTGGAGAAGTCTTTGTCCTACTCTTTCTCTGTCCCCCACTTCATAATGGTAGCCTATGTACACTGTCTCTAAAATGACATATGTGTAAGGTAAGTACATCCAGCCAACTAGGCCATTAATGGGATGAAATGTTTGCTTCTTTTTAGGAAAAATAGCCTGCTGCCACAAGTTGCCATCCCAGACATTGCCCATGGGATTCCATTCATATCTGCAGTGACCTCGTTGAGAGAGAATAGTGCTGCAGCTAGATAGCTGCAGCACTATTCTCTCTCCCCTTTATTTGTCTCTTCAGGGAAAGGTTTTTATTTCAGAGAATCACAAAAACATACTTTCCATTTCCATTTTTGTGTTAATTCTCCAGGCAGTTTGACTGTGAACTTGCTAATGACGAAAAATCGTGGATTTCGGCAGGTTATAGTTAACATGAATTCAGTGAATTAAACAGTATAAATTAATTTGCAGGTTCCGTTCCATAAACTGTATGAAGTTAATTGTGAATATGAATGAATATAAATTGTGCATGTTTTTAAAAAAATGTTTTATTTCCGTGAATTAAGCATGTGATCTGTTTTCATCCTGCCCCTCAACCAATCAGGAATCAAGAATCGTTTAGAACCAGATGATCCCCAACGTACCAAATCTACCCACTCAGATGTTCTCTCTTCACAACCTGAAGATATTTATAGGTACTCATATTTTCAATTTCTAAGAGGAACTGCATGATCTTGGTTGAATGAAACATATTGGTTCAGTCTGGATTAATGAAGAAGGGATTGTATCAAGCACAATTCAGTTTTTAAAATGTGGTGACTAATTAGAACAAACATTGTGCTTATAATGCATTTATGTAATTCAAAGCCTGACAGACTCATCACAACCTTAAGTTCAACTGTCACTGAATGAACTGCCAAAGTGACAAACAAAATGACATAGCTGACATGAGCTGAAGTGGCATCTCTTCGGTCTCCTGTGTTGTTCCTGCCAGTGACACAACATCAGCCTGTGTCACTGTAATTCGCCTGATAGGACTGTAGAGACCCCTGCTCTCTACTAATCAGAATCAAACACAGATCTCATACCGACAACAAGAACAGGGCAATACTCAACGTTTCAAGAGTGGGAAGCTTTTTATTTCCTAACAGGGTTTTCTCTCGGCTGTTGAGCCGAGACAAAAGATGCTGACACTTTATTCAATATGCATTTCTGATTTATTTTTTTTAGGAAAATAGGTCTTTTCACATGCAAATGTACTATTCATCAATGGATATGAAAACAAATCTTTGCCAGGGGATGCAAGAATGGCACTCAAAGAAATTTACATTTTACAAAAGGCATAGAAAAACACAGAAATGCACAAATGCATGTATGAATCAGAGTTTGTACTCAGATTACCACTAGTTTAATTGTCACATCCCACATGGGTGACTATAAGAAACATAAAGGGAAACAGCACAGTCTTTCTCCTGAACACTGACATTTTTTTACATAGACAGACAGATGCTGAGGGTGGACATTGTGGTATCCCTGATATATTAACCCACAAAAGACTTTTGATACAACCACTGTGTGACGTGCTTTCACTTATAATTCCTTTAGCTGCCATGAGGGATAATACATTGGCTGTCAGTTACAAAGTGTTTTAAAGGGTGCTCAAATGTATATTGTTGATGTCAAGTAAACCATATCTCAAATTTAGGTAATGCATACTGCATACTGTCAGTACTTTGTTAGCGATTAAGTTTAAGCTGAAAATCCTTAAAGAATCAATGTACTTACATAAAAAAAAGAACATTCATGAAAGAAACCAACATTTACATAGTGCTGAACCTGAAGGATAAGATGCTCATTATGGGTTGAGAAAAATGTCCTTCCTAACAGGCCAACACCCTTATTTATTATCGCGCAAATGCATTGTCACAAAGGTCAAAACACACATTGATACACTTGTAAGACAAATCAGACAGGGCTCCTTTACCCTTGGTTTGTCCTGTTTTTGCTTTAAGGGGTTTTTTTTAAAGCCCAAGTGACATTTTCATGTTTTTCACAGGACAGCAACAATATGCAGAGGAAAATAAACCCTAATACAAGTAGTTGTAAAAGTCATTTCTGTCCAGTGAGCACACTTGTTTCTTTCTTAACTTATTGTCTTTCTTTCTCTGTCACTCACTTCACAAAAGAGAACAGGGCAACACAAATACATAACCGTGCCAGAGGGTGTCTTTTGAGCTGGATAGCTGCTTGAATTCCTTTCTTCCCCCTAGAAACAGTCAAGTCTGAGCCACATAACCTCAAATAGTGTTGGATTTGTAAGGCCAAGCTGCCAGTCATGCAGTCTGAGCAGATGGGGACTTTCAGTATGCTCATGGCACCTCCTCAAAACGCCCTTCCTCACTCTCTGAAGTGCTCCTTCTTTTGACAGGAAGTCTCCCTCTAGTGGCTTCAGCTAACTGCAAAGCATCACCAGCTGCATGTTATCCATGTATACATTGTTTGTTTCCTTTTATTGAACAAAACACAGTAACTACTTTAGTTGAGAAACATTTCTCACTGGGGAAGAATTTAATGAGTGCTGATTGGCCTCCAGGGGAGGAGACTGACACTGACTGGAAGTCAGTAAATCACCTCTGGCTTATTGGGATAGAGCTGCACCAGTGGAGCCAGTATATATCAATGCTCTGATAAGCAGCTGACTCAAGTACTTCTGGTGATTTATGACTGTCTGCTGCTGGCCAGCTTGGTGAACAGACATGTGGAGCCAAGAGGTGAACCAGCCAATAAGAAGGACTCTTTCTATGCAAGCACCCTGCTGTAACTTTATGTGAAGGAAACCACGTCACAATGTCCAGCCACAACTCACATGAGTAATGGTTTGTTCAGTTAGTTCACTATTTCCTGGGAAAGACTCAGATCCTTTAGACAATATTTATAGATTTATTAAATCAAGAACATAATGTGCCGGCTTTTTAGATTTGCTTCCCCTCCCAGTTTTGACATAGAATGAACTGCTGCTTGTTTGGAAAGCCACTGTGGGCAAAGCTTGGAATGGTTTGAATAATTTGGCACTTCATGTGCTTGTCTCCGCACACAGCTGTTTAGCAGATCTCAGAACAATGTTGGAAAAGGAGTAACACTGTTATTAAAACACAGCCCAGAGGGTTGCTACATACATTAAATACGGATACTGTAACATACAGGGAAAAGTCTGGCTTTTTTTCTTTACATCAATAAGTCACTGTAGCCAACATATTATAAAAATATACTATGTAATATTTCATATTTCTTTTTTTTTTTTTTACAATGGAAGGCAATTTAAAACACAATAACCATAAATACCTATACAACTAATTCATTGTTAAAAGAACTTGCTTTCTTTTTCTTTATTTTACAAAACACATTAAAAAAGAGTGCTTTCATATAAAACACCGGTTCGAACATAAAAATCAACTACATTTTGGAGTTTGCTCTTTAAATCCCATTCTGAAAAGCAATACACATATTGTAATACAAAAAACAATTGACTTTTAGAAAAGGGTTGGTCTCACATAGGCATTATTCCACAATTTGAGTAGCATGGCCACAGTATTCCAAAGCTACAAACAACCAGGCTTCATGGCAGTCTAGCATAAAATCTTGGCACTGACACTTGCATCACACAAACAGTGTTTGGTCTCACTATTTAGTAATGGCTTTAAACCTTTTCCATTACAACGTGGTGATATTGCATCTAACACTGAACTTGTAGTGCTGAGAAGACTTAACTGACACAAGGCTTGTCACTAGAAAAGGAACACTACAGCTGGTTAAGGTGTTGCTGGATGCAGGTAGCATTGACAACTGGTATCTACTCCCCAGTAAAGGAAGCCCTGTAGAAGATACCACCAGGGGGCAGTCAACTACAAGGCAGATGAGACAGCAGTGGAGTGCTGATCAGCCTTGTTAAATAGCCATGAAGAGCCAGAGAGAGAAACTGAGATGTTGAGGAATAAGGTATACAAACTGGATGGTTTATGCACCTTGTTGAAAATAACTTTTTTTCTCAGGAATCATCAGATGTAGACTGGTTAAAAAAAAAGCCACCTGCTGTACTTATCGGTTTTTGAGTAGCAGCTGGTGTAGCAGAGCTATCAAAAAACCCACAGGAAACATATACAACCACACTGTCAAAAGCCAAGTCACAGCAACATAACACTGTGATTGACACTGGAGAGAAAGCAGAACACACACAGAACATGACTGACAGGACACAGCCTTCAGGAAGGTGATGTTCTCACTGCATTATAAAGTCACTGCTTTAGGCATTCCCATTCAATTATAGTTTCATTTTATTGCATTTTTAGTGTGATGAAGTTCCTTGATAACGTCATTACAGTATGGATTCATAGCTTTGGCTTGCCAGAACATAGTGATGACATGGCATCCCTTTGCCTTTGTATTATGATGATACATAAATACATTTTGATGTCCAAAGAATTAGGATGCCAATGTATTAACGGAAACGTTGTCTTTGCAGAGGAGCGACCAGAAAATGAGCTAAGCCAAATCTGGGATCAATCTGATTTGTTACAGAACTCATTATCAGGTTCAAATCCCTTAGAAAGGATGAACGGGAAGACAACAGAGGTCAATAATCTGCTTCAGGGCTTGAGGAGAACGAGACATGTAACGACAGACTGTGGCCTACAGTTTGTGTTGGTGTGATGTTTCAAGTTAAACAATGACAGCCCAGACAAAACAAATTGTCAGCTGCAACATCACATTTGTTGACACACCTTAGTACACAAACACACATCTTCTCCAGCTTGCAGGATTCTTTAAGGCACAGTGGTGTTTAAATATCCAAGGAAAATTGCAACAACTCGTCATCCAGTCTCTAATATATACTGTACATTGTTTCAATACATGCCACTGTTTCTGGGGTTAAATCCATACAGAGGGCTTGCCCTCTCCTGATTTGCTGCTGCTGCTGTTGCTGCTGCTGCCTCCTCCACTGCTGCCTCCTTTCCCATGCTTGAATCTATGCTTGCGCTCTTTCTGAGGCTGAGGCTGTGGTTGAGGTTGGGCCTGGATGATGTTACTTTGGGGCTTGTCGTCCTGGTTGTCCCCAAGCTGCCCCTCTGCCCGGTGCTGCTGACTGTAAGCCTGGATGGCCGCCTCCAGTTGCTCATGAGCTTGCTGAATCATGTCTTTGTTCAAAGCTACGCGGGCCTCCCCTCCAGTGGGAAAGTTATCCTCATTGCTACCAAATTGCTGCTGCTCCTCTTGGGCAATGTTTGCCCGGTTCTGCTTGCATGCCATCTTAGCGTTGCTAAGGTCCGTGTAGGGCATCTGCTCTGGCTTTACTACAATGTTGTAGCCAGGTGGAGCTGATGGGGTGTTCCATGAGAAGGGGTAACCCACATAATCTGCAGCCCCATCTCCACCCACCCCTCCATCAGAGCCTGCCTCTGGCCCTGTCCCCCCTACTGAGCCCTCCACACCTCCATTGGTGCCCAGTAATCCCAACTGGTACTCATCCTCCTGAGGTGGGCAGCGCCGACGGCGAAGAATGTCACAGATGGTACCAATCCCCAAATGGAGCATCTCCCAAACGTTAAGCGTGAGGCAAAGGACAGTGACACCATACATGATGCGGAGGAAGATGGTCTTCTCTGTGGGCCGTGACACAAAGCAGTCAACGCTGTGGGGACATGGTTTTCCCGAGCACACGAACACTGGTGTCACACGGAACCCATACAGCAAATACTGGCCTGCAAGGAAGCCTGCTTCTAGCAGTGTACGAGTCACCAGTTGCAAAACATAGACCCGCATCAGCCCCTCATCTCTTATACGTTTGCGCCCATCATGCCGGATTTTGGGTTTGGGTGCGGGCTGCAGTGGATCCCGTGGCCTTTTGGGGGGCTCAATCTCTGGCACCTCATAGATCATGGGATCATCCTCTTGGTCCTCCTCGGTCTCCTCGATGCCTCGGTGCTGCCGTGATCCAAAGCAGATTTTCCTGGGCTTCCTGTGCGTATAGCTCCCTCCTCCTGTTCTAACTTCAGCAGAACCACCTCCTCCTTTGGCTTCATCTAACCGTGCAATTTTGTTGACAGCATAGCCCATGTACATGAGAGAAGGCATCGCCACCAAGATAATCTGGAAGACCCAGAAGCGGACATGAGATAGAGGGGCGAAGGCGTCATAGCAGACATTCTCGCAGCCCGGCTGGCCCGAGTTGCAGACAAACTTGCTCTGTTCGTCGTAGTAGATGGACTCTCCCCCAACAGCAGTGAGAACGATGCGGAAGACGATGAGCACGGTGAGCCACAGCTTCCCCACGAAGGTGGAGTGGTTGTGGATCTCCTCCAGCAGCCGCGTGAGGAAGCTCCAGCTCATTGTGTCGCTGGACAGTGGGGCAGACAGTGTCCCTCTCTCACCTGTTCACAGACTCTGGAGAAAGGAAAGGGGAAGACAAGATGCAGAAAAAATAAAGACAGCATGAGTTCACATATGTTCACAATAAATGCAAATTTCAAAACGTGATTAAAGCAAATAGTACGATTTTCTAGACTTTTATCCCTGTCGAAATAGCATTAGTTCTGCAAATTCAGCAGCAAGATGGGAAAAGGGGTGACATAATAATTGCCTTAATTAAAATAAATGTTCCTCTCTGAGCTCAGGCAATCATCAAATCCTTTATTTGATCTGTTGCTTTTTGCAGCACAAATGCACAAAGAATTTGGAGCTCAGTGCCACAGTGAGGTTGCTGTCAAGTTCGAGCTTTTTAGGGAATTAGAAGACTAAAAAGAGTGGAAAGAGGATATCGGTATTAAAAAATACCATCAAGCAGCACTGAGAATGACGTGAAATAATCCAAATAGGGAATTTGCTATCGCGAAATACACACTCACTTTATTTAACAGCTTTCTTTTTGAAGAATAAATCCTCTTAGAGAGACTTCTTCTGTGTGAGGTGCAGTTTTCAGGATTGTATTAACTTCACTGGTTTGTTCTGGTTGGGAGGTAAATAGCAATGTGCTATGCTTATGTGTGTGTGTGTGTGTGTGTGTGTGTGTGTGTGTGTGTGTGTGTGTGTGTGTGTGTGTGTGTGTGTGTGTGTGTGTGTGTGTGTGTGTGTGTTTAGGAAGAGAGACATGTAGGTTAGGTCTGGGCTCCAGGCAGTCCATCCAAACCAGCAGAATCAGCAGGTGGCTGGGCACAAACCGTTGGAGCGGGGAGTCAGACAGCAGACCCACATTAGCTCAGGCATTGGAGCTGAACCCAAAAACTGCTGTCCCCCAGGGCAGCTTTGGGGGTTGAGTTAACACCTCCACAGAACTTTCCCCCTTATGAAGCCACAAGCGCATGGCTTATTGTCAGCTAGACTGAGAGGAAAATCCCACCATGAATACTAGCTTAGTTTGGGGTTTAAAGGGACGATATCCTTACCAAGCAGGTTGAGAGCTTAGTCGGAGCAAGCTGTAGCTGCAGCGAAAGGGAAAATTCAGCTGGAGGACACAAGAAGGAGCTCCCAGCCCTCTGCTTTGTGTCTCCAGTAGGAGCAGAGAGGGCAGGAATGTTTTGAAGAAGGCTTGCGATGAAACATGTCAAATTGATCACTCTGACCATATAAGGGCCTGCCAGAGAGACAGGAGTTTATGCTAGGAAACCTTTGTTTGTACATGCACACTCCAGTACTCATATTACCCACATACAGTAAGAGGCCATAACTGCGCAGTCCTTCTGAGAGTGCCAACTGTGAGCGTCTGTGACCGACATGTATGAGTAAGCAGCAAATGGCCGAGGCCACAAGCACACAGAGTCATAGCAGTGTCCTTCCATGGTCAAGCTCTGTCTGACTTTTACAGCATTACATCATTGCGTTTCTTAACATAACTCTTACTGTGCTGCACAGTTGTCAGATAATTGTAATAGTTGTTAGATAATAACAACCAGATTGAGTCCAGACAAACAATCAGTTGCAAAGGTTAAACTGCTTTGATAAAATATAATGGTAAGCTTATTCTGTTGTTTATTGTTTTTGGGAAAAATGTTTCATTATTAGTGGATCTTTGGTTTTTTTCCTACTTTTTCTTTCTGCTGTATTTCTCTTTTTAGTCTTGTACTTTTTACTATAATTCATTTTTATGGGACTTTATTGAATATTTGTGATGTAGTCGATTTCATTTGTTATTTATACAGTATTCTTTGTAATGTGGTCTTTTTATAGAGGCATTATTTAGTGGCTGTTATTAGTTTGTGAATGTTTTTTCTGATTTCTTCTTCAAACTAAAGTTTTGATCCAGCACATATTAAAGTTTTTTACTCTTGCTGTATTCAAATTAAGGGCAGCATTACTTTCTTATCTTAACCCCTTATTGTAAAAGTCTTCATGCTCCAGTGCTTGATGTTTACACTGAGTGAAATGCTCAGACCCAGGTTTTCATGTTTTTGTGGCTGCACCATTGGCTCAAATGGAAATATTTCAGATGTCTTGTGCATGATTTTACACACATTTCCTCAAAATCCAGTCTGGTATTTTGTATTTTTGGAAACTTTGGGATTGAGAAGCTCTGTGGGTCAGAGGTGTTTTTAATTTCATAATATAAGTAAGTAAGTAAACTTTATTTATATAGCACCTTTCACAGACAAAAGGGGTCACAAAGTGCTTTACAGTAAAAACAAATAAAAAACAACAACACATAAAATACAATACAAAACCATATGGCTAATTAAATGCTTGTCTAAAAAGATGTGTCTTTAGGTGTTTTCTAAAAATTTCCACAGAATCCAAGGCTCTCAAGGCTAAAGGGAGAGAGTTCCAGAGCCTTGGAGCCACCACAGAAAAGGCACGATTACCTCTTGTTTTAAAACGAGTTCTGGGAACAGTTAAAAGGTTGCTGGACACAATTTAATGCACGTTTGTAGCTGAGACCCAGCTGAAACAGTCCTTGCACATTCACAAGACATAGAAGAATTTAAGTGTGTCCTGTGATGAAGCCTTGTATTTATTCTGTAGAGTTCTTAGGTAGTTTGTGCACCAGGAACTGTCACGCTCCCTACTGACCAGGAGAGACGCTCCAGCCCAGGCAGCCAAGCTTAATAATCTTGCTACCTCAGCCACATATAACCTGGCATTTTTCTTTCTCATTCAATTTATGTCTGTGGGAGCTAGTGGGGCAGTTAGGGGTAAGAAGCTGACTCTATGCATTAAGTAACTGGGGTGAGTCAGCCTCCCAAATAGCAGCGCACACACAGCAGACTTTCTGTCTGTTACTCTGATATAAACGATGAACTGATGGAAATCATGTCATACGTGACAACATGAAAAAGCACACCAGACTTTGGTTCTAAAGTGAGAAAAGGAAACATGTAAAACATAATTTAGTGTAATCATAATGTGATTTTATATAATAAAAGACTACTGATTCAAGATCAATGGCTCTATAGTCATCAGCCCTAAAAGTCATGTCTGTGTTATTACGGGTCATCAAACTCTCAGTCTCGCTGATACATCTGAGCTCATAATATTGCTCATAGCCTTACCAGAACAGTACAAGGTCAAAGGTCAACAAGATCAGTTCCTAAGGTATAAACTCCACTTCATGACCTCACACGCTGATTCAATCAGACATTTACAAATACAGTAAGCGTCACTGGAGGGATCCCCTCAGTCCCTGGTTTTTATCCCTCGGGATCCACAGAGACTCACATCCCGACATATTACATAGACAGACTCACAGAGCGGCAGACACACGCACACGTGTGCACACACACACACACACACACACACACACACACACACACACACACACACACACAACTTCAAAAAGCATGCAGAGTAGATGAGAATGTCCCTGTACACAAACACACCATGACTATGAGGAACACTGCATAGCTGAAGTGCTCCTATTTCACAATTGACTGATCATGTGAACACAAGCTGAAGGGCCCTGGGCTTGGGAGGGACACCAGGGGAAGGAGCCCACCACGGTACAAAGCCTGACCCATGCAGGGGACCACTGCAGGTGAAAGAGGGTTGTAATTGTGTGTAACAGTTAGATGTGCTGTGACTGCATGCTTCATCGAGGGGAGTCCTGTGCAACAACAGGTAAAGGTACATAAAAAGGTGAGCCAGGTCATGGTTTCTGTACATCATATTTCAGCAACACTATCAGTTACTGTCCTTTTGCCATGAAGATTGGAGCAGGTGGACCCAAACGCAGGAGTCTGCAGGCAACAGGAACTTGGAGAAATAGTCTTTATTTAAGGTTGCGCACAGGCGACACAAAACTGATAAAAAAAAGAACAAATCCAAGGATCCAACAAAGAATGAACCAAAAACCGGGACTTAAATACAAACTAACCCGACAAGGGGATGACGTGTGGGTGGAGAGATCGGTGGAGAACCTCAGGTGAGCAGGATAAGGTGATTAGGCAGGAAAACAGGCAGGGAGCTGAATGGCTGGGAAACAAATCTGGCGAACAGGGAAAGACTAACGAGACTGATTCAGAGCAGGTGTCAGAGGTCTCTACCTTAATGCTTTGAGCTTTTTCAGAGTCTCTCTATGTTAAACTGTTAGGGGGAGTTAAAAGAAATCTCTCTTTCTGTCTGTATCCTCTCTCTTTGCCTCTAAACTGTCTACATATTATTCCTGCTTGTCTTTGATATATGCAGATACATGTATAAACACACACACATACGAATAAAGCCACAATAATAAACACAGGCCACAGGCAGTTTAGATAATGAATGTATGAATGGTAGGAAAAAAAGCTCTAATGAGTGTATATAAGGGTATCAGATTGATTTGCCTCTGGATGAACTTTAATCAAGTGAAGCATACTAACATGTACATTTATAGACAAATGAAACATATTAAACTGCTATGCAAAACTATTATTGTACATTATATCAATATTGTCTGTTGGGGAATGTAAATTACACTAGTTATCGAAGTTACTGGATCATTTCCTATTTATTTTTCATATGATTTTGTCTCTGCTTCTCTGTTAATCTCACGCAGTACTCATCCTTAGACAAACATCCTTACAGATGCGGCAGCTGCTATCCATCAGTCAGCTCACAGCACACATGTACTTTTCCCCCTGCAGAGTAGGAGTGTGAGTACAGGCTGTGGTAAACATTTCCTGCTTCACCATACATGCTAATAATTTAAAGTAATTGTGAAAGATTTTAAAGCAGATCTAGTAAAATAAACTTTCTTCTGCTATTTGATTTAGCCCTGATCCTGCTGATCTGTGCTGAATGTGAGGAGTGTTAAAACACTCCTCACATTGACTTTACTTTTTTATGTGATTATTATTGCTTCTTTGTTTATACACAGTGCTGCTTTATGGGGTCTGCAACTCTTAATGGCTCGCATGATTTGAAAAAGATTGTCTCCATCAACATGATGGCACAAAGTATCCCCTTACTGTACATGACCACTGAATGTTACATTATTAAAAATTAAAGTAACTAGTTAAAGTCTGTGCTTCAAGTAATAACCAGATTTGTGTGTTCTTATCATACATGTTCTTATTAAACTTCCAGTAGATTCATGAAGTCCAAAAATGAAATATTTGTAACCCTCTGTGGCAAATGTGTCCATGTTTATTTTTGCAACAATTTCAGGGGAGCAACATGTGCTGCAGAGAGATTTTTAGCTGTTTGCTACCTACACACTTTTGTAAGTGGAAACAGGAATGATGAAAGCTATAATTTGTTTTGTCATATTTTTCATACTTTGTATCTGTTTACAAGTTTCATTAGTGCCTAGATGTCAGATTTTATCCAAGATAAAACATAAATGTTTATATTGCATATATATTTTGGGATTAAAATCTAGAGTCAGTAAACCCAGCTAGTTTAAGGTAATTTATCTACTCCAAAAACCGTAAACCTTCTCTATTCAAACTTATTGAATAACTTATGGCTATATATATATATGTGTGTATATATATATATATATGTATGTATGTATGTATATGTGTGTATATATATATGTATGTATGTATATGTGTATATATATATATATATATATATATATAAATAACAGTCAAATAAGAATTAGATTAAATTAGAATTTTGTGGCGAGGCAAAATCGGGGAAAAGAGAAAAGATTAATTACGCTGCTTGCGTCACTAATATCTTTCCCCTTGTGTGACAAAGCCACATTTTTACTTACATTTTAAATTAACAGAAATCCTCAACGCAAATGTAATCGGTGAAGATCGAGACCAAAGCCAGTTCAGACTTCACTAATCACATAAAAAGAAACACCTTAATTCTGAACAATGTAGCTAATAATTAATTGGGATGAAATAAAAACATAAGTCTGGCCTATTGTCAAAGAGGCATACAGTATGTAAATGAAAGAAAATTAATAAATTACTAGATTCTGATATCAGGGTAACCCCAAGCCAACGAGAGACACATGGAAAACTTTAGTGTATTTAATATGATTTCATTAACTTCATAATAGAGCCAGTCACTAGAAACAGAAATACTTCTACAAACAAAAGCATCAGAGAGCTATGAGACAACTTGAGGGTCAATGCCCTCTTCCTCTGTTCTGCCAGTGGCATCCTCAGGCTACATTGGTGCCCCTCCGAGCCTCCACCTTGTCCCACATAGTCTGCACACATCAGACTAATCTGCTCACACAGTAGCTGGCCAGACATCTGTCCATGAGAACCCCCTGGATCGTCATATGTGGGTTAAATCGTGGCTGTTGCAATGCCATATAAAACCAACAAATTTATGTCACAAAGGGTCACCAGCTTCTGCTTGCGATTTCACGCTATGAGTGGAGATAACCACAGTAACAGCGCCGCGTCAAAGACCGACCGCCAAGCAAATGCTCGGCTTAAAAAGCACAGGGGGGTTTCTGATATTTTGGTTCCCCCTTCTCCTACTTTGAAGGCTGGATAGGCTCCTTTGTTAGGCACTCAGAGATATTCAAATCACCCCAAAAAATCCAGCATAACTAAAAATGGATTTCTTATCAACTTTTCTCGTCGTCCTTTTTTTTTCCTTGAGTCCTTGAGTCCTTGAAGTGATTAAAAACATGCATGCCAAAAGTGACTTTGCATTAAGTTAAGTTCACCCACACAGAATGTTATCAGAGCTGTTAATCACATCCACTTCATTCACTAATCTCTACCAGATTGTGTGGTGCATGTATTTATACAGACATGAAACTTACTTGCAGAGTGATCAATGCACGTGACCATGACAAACAAATAAATTATAAATTCCAAAGGTTTGAGTAGACAGTACACCCGAATTTGGGCCTGTGGCTCATAAAACGTGTAACGGAAGACATACAGGAATTCAAATCAGAAAACCCCACTAGTGAGGGATAAAAATAGAAACTGCTGAACATTGTGGTCAAACGTGAAACTCGGCCTGTGAGAGAATCTTGAGATGAGGAAGTCTTTGCTAAAAATGGATGAATGAGCTCTTCGATATTGTGCAGGAGAGCGGTGGGTTCAGAAGGAGCATTTGCCTCTCACTATTCGTGAGAAACAAAAAATTCCCTCATTAACGGTGACCGAAGGGAAGAAACGCAACGGTAAACCAGTTCCATATGTTACAGGATGAATCTCTGTGGCAGGAGCAGCCTCTCTGTGTGCATCTGTGCCTTTAATTCAGCTGCATGCAGAGAAATTTAAGACAATGTAAATTGTCTTTCTAGTGATATGAAGTTCCCTAAAAGAGTATGAACAAGGATCAGGAAGACATTGCACCATGGCCAGACCTTGTAAATATTTGTCTTTTGGTCAAGAGGTCTGGATTCTTGATAGAACTCATCAGTTACAAATGAAACTTTGTCTTCTTGACTTAAAGTCACTTTCATTAAATAATGCAAAATACAAGCACATGCAGACAACAAACAAGCAGCAAAGTAATGAAAGTGATGAAGCAGCATACTCACTCTACTCCTCTCCCAGATAACAGGTACTGTGTCCTTTGTCTCTCAACCTGAGGCCCCTCATCTCTGTCTTCTTGTCTCACTTAGCCTCTTTTAAATACCCCTTAACCTCGGCTGACATCAAACAACCCAGACCTAAAATCAACAACGGCATCCAGACAACAAAAACTCCAAACAGAACACAAGGCTCCGCTGCCGTTCTCTCATGAAGAGGCTCAGTGTGTGTGCTTAGCCAAGTGTGAGCTCTTCCTGAAAGAAAGGAATGAGGGAGGCAGAGCATCTTGCCTCTCTCCCTGTGGTACTCAAAGGGGTCCTCACTTACCCCCTCATCCTCTTTCAAACTGGGTCATGGTTGGGGGTGGGGATGGGTGCGTGTTTGTATGTGTGGTGATGATGAGAATGAGGAAGAGGTGGTGGGGTTTTAATACCCCTTGGAGGGGTGAAGGGAGGGAAAGTCTGACTGACAGACAGTGATAGGGTGGAAGAGGAAGTAAATGGTTTTGGAGGTAGATTTGTGAGACCTCTTGCCACTGGGTGCGACAGGACGGGGCTTAAAGGGTAAGGGTAGCAATCAGGAGTCTGGTCTTTATGTTTTTGTAACAGTGTTATTGTGCATCTAATGTAGCCTACATGTCCTGTAGCCTTGCGAGTCCAGTAGATTCTAATTAAATAGCTTACAGCATGTATTTTGCGTACATAGTAAAACATTTTGTCCTTGGTTTGCAAAAAGGAAAAAGAAATGTTTAACTGGAGTAACCAAGATAGAATATGTTTGTACAACAAATGGGAACATGACTGAGAAGATTTTCAGCTTCCGTAAAACAGAAAGTAGGAACTGTTACAAGAGCTACTAACACAAACAGAGATAAAGCTTTGTAACATGTTTATCCTTTGCAACCTTTTGCTACAAAAACCAATGGAGCTAATAGGAAATAAATCCAGAAATACTTGCAGTTTAACTTCTTCGGGAACCCCCTCCCATCACACTTTTCAGATGTCGGATTAGGAGGGGCTGTGTCTGATCATTTCTGCAATTTTCCAACATTCACTTCCACTTCACGCCGTGATTTATTAGCTGCACGAAGGTGCCAGATTTTGAACTTCTCTCTCTAGCTCTCCTTTTTTATTCTTTAACTACCTGTCACTTCTTTTTAGTACAACTGACTTCAACCAGTTATTTTCTTCCCCAACATGGCGTTGCACTGCTGGCAACATGGAGGAAGGCTCTTGCTATAGCTCTTAACAGATTGAATGGCTTGTGATTAATTGGCTGGTTGTTTTATCGCTGGCGGATGTTTGCACGTGTGTTAATTAATGTGTTTTATTGTGATGTCTTGTCTTAATGGATCAATTTCCCTTTCTCCAAGACATTTTCATATTCCTATGGGAGATAATAAAGTAACCTTAACCTTTCTTTCATAACCCGGCCCTAAGAGTTGGATATATTGGCCCATATTAGCTTATTGCAGATATATAAGTATTGGTATAGGTCGTCCAATTAGTCAATAGAAATTGCAATAAAGAAATACCAAAGACATTATGTTTGCAGTAGTTAACAAACAGTGTCATGATTCCATTATTTTCCCACCTGAGAACACTTACAAACATGTTTTTAGCCAATCCACCGATAATGTCAGTCTTTAGGTCGGTCGGTCAGTTCTCCACTTTGGTCCAGACAAAACTCAGATCTCAACCACTGGTTGGATTGCCATGATGTTTTGTACAGACATTCATTGTCCCCAATTGATGTATCCTCATACTTTAGTGATCCCCTTTTCCCTTTTCACTTTTCCTCTGGCACAACCATGAAGGTTCTCTTTGAGGTTTTTAGTAAAATGTCTCTACGTTTGGGTAGATTGCCATAAAATTAGGTTCAGATCTTCCCTTCAGGATGAATTTGATATAACTTTAGTAATTCCCTAACCTTTCATTTATTGCCAGCATCAGTCAAAATTTTAATGCTGCCTTATGACCAGAACAAGTACAGTACCGAGTACCAAACTGGCATTCAAATCATCCTCAGCTGTTAGTGCTAAAACCAAATGTTCAATTGTAAAATAAAACCGTGCTCAGTACATATATTATATGTGTGTATATATATATATATCCTAATTCTTTAATATAAACTACATTTTTAACATTAGAATTGGACAATATATTGAAATTTGATTTTTTTAAATCTTAATTTTCACTATTTGCCTCAAAACTCCAGTATCAGTTGGGCTATACTCACAGTACTATTCAGACCACTGGCCATGGTTTTATACCAAGTCCACTGTGTCAAAGCATAACAAATAATTGATGTCCAACATGCTGCATGTAATGAATGCCAGTAGATTTTTGGGAGAAATCTGAGAGAAGGCCAGTGAGCTGCCAACTATATAAAAAACAACAACAACATTAGTCCACATAGAAAGTTGTTGTAAAAGTCATAAAAGGACACTCCTTGAACTCTTTGTGATAAAAGTTGGAGAAAATAATCATCTGAGCCTGCCCTTATGCAGTTTCTTCTTGCAGATATATGGCCACTTGGTCATAATCCTCCCCATCACTTTCAGCCTCTGCATGCCCTCGTCCCTCCATCACTCTGCTCCCTCCCTAATGCCCTCTCATAGAGTCATTATCATGCAACGCTACGAACAATAAAAGTTGTTCGTTTGATATTGTCCAAATCCATTCACCAGTGGTGGTTGCTCAAATTAGGACTGCACGCTATCTCAGCCTCTTTTCTTATCTCTCTCCTCTGAGCGGACCAATTGCTATCACCAAAATTCACAGATCATGTGCTGAGAAATCAGAGGGTATAAATAATAAGTGGGGAAATGTTTAGTTTTTTTAACATTTCATCTTGGTAATAACCTTGAATAATTTGACATCCTCATCTCGTTTTGATGTAGGCCTAAGTATTTCATGGAGCACTTTCTTCAGTCATACTTTTTTTTTATAGAAAATTGCACTAGATGTGATGGTGATTTTGATGGCTATAATATACATACTAAAGAGGAATAATGTCAGCGTTTTACAGCTAATCATATTAAATCAATATAGAAAAGTTCTGGGTACCTTGTGTGTTCAAACACTACCTGTGAATAATATAAAATTGCTATGGAAGCCACTTTGCCTGTTTGTTTATCCCACAGTCAAGGCCATCTTTGCAGACTCAGCCAGCACACGGGTAGAGATGATTTATTACATTCATTTTCTCTGGCCGTAAAGTGGAACAACTCCATGTTACTGTGATGGCCTATTTCTAACACAAGGGGGTATAGCTTGGTGGTAGAGCATTTGACTACAGATCAAGAGGTACCCAGTTCAACTCTGGGTGGCCCCCTCAAGTGAATATTTATATAACTGTGTCCCAAATTCAAACTACATATTCTTAGCAACTTTTTAGTATATAGTGTGATCACACGACAAAATTAAATGCTGTCAAATCAGACATTATCCACACTAAATACAGTGGGCTTTTGAGTGTGCTGTTGATGGATACCCTCCCACAATGCAATGTTCAAAGGAAATAAAGGAGTAGCTCACGGCTAGAGAAAAAATAAAATACAAATTGTGAATCTTGGTAAAACAGCTCTAGAAAGATTTTTTTGTGTTTATGATGTTTAATTGTCAAAGTTTGATGGACGCCTGACATCGCACATATTGCATGACCTCCTGTTAGCACCAAGCGATTAAGAACATTGAGTTTGGCGGACACTGTATACTAACTGCTAAAACAGTATAACGGTTAAGATATAGCATACACATTTCATGTAGAAATAATATCTAGTATGTAGTACAGATTTTGGACATAGCTACAACCGTAGCACTGTTAATATAGAGTTTTAATTTCCCTTGAACTGTCTCCCTTAAAAATGTTTTTATTTTCCTGCTTTTTCCTACACTGTATTGGTTTTATACACCAAATTGTTTTGTTTCTGTTTTCTTTTTAACCTGATGATTTTATGACTTGTCTGTTTTATTTTGCTGCCTTTGTGGAGCACTTTGTAACTTCTATTTCGAAGTGTTCTATGAATAAAGATTATTAGGCTATTATAAAATAAAGATAGTTTCACTGCTAACAGTTATGATTAGCTGTTAAGACAACTACTACTCTATTTAACCAATAATGCTGTAGCTCCTCCTGCTGTCATAGCAGTCTCCAGTAACATTTCCGAGCAGTGCCAACTCATAATCACGATCTCTTTCGTCTTCCACGCAGCATTAGAAAAACTATTAATATTAGCAATCTGTAAGCTGTGGTTGGTGTACACATGGGATGATCTGCTGACTAAATATATTTGACAGAAACCAGAGTTAAATGATGCGCTGCACATCAGTTGACTCCGACTGACACTGTAATATCGATTCTTTATCCTTCATGAAACACAGCTGAGACAAGTTACAAAGATGAGTTTGTGTGGCAACTGAAAAGTTCCCCGATTACATGTATAAAAAAACGGGGAGTTATACTTATTTATACAGTCCGAGTGCTGTGTTATCTGATTTTAGCTCTTTCAAATATGTGTAAAAGGATCATAATATTTAAGCTAGAACTAACTGTGGTATATTATCCTCCCCAGGGATAATAATCACCTTCAGTGGGTACGACTTTACCGGCTCTCAGTTCGTAAATCTGGGGCTTCCCTCCATGCTGCTCATCATGTATACACTAGGACTACATAAAACAGTATTAAAGTAACAACCTTCACAAATATGTATATATCAGCATGTCATTAAACTGACTGCTCATAGATGGATTGAGGAGATTGGGGGTTTCTTAACTCTCATAATCCTTCAGGCTGTCTGCATAAACCAAACTGATTTGACTTATTTGACAGTGTATAGTCCATGTAAACATTTTAAGAAGAGCCTTGAGTGACTGATCCGTCAGACGTCTTCTTGTAATTTTTTTTCATTGAGTTTCACTCAAGCTTTTACAGCAATTTTTCTATTTCTGAGTTGTAGACTGATGGGTTGCTATAAATGTGCACTAAGCCTGAGACTGCACATGTCACGTGTCATCATGAAATGGGGATTTCATGGAAAAGTTTGCAAGGAAAACAGTGCATCTTTAAAGATGACAACACAGTCAGTACAGGAATTTACAAGTTTACCACCAGAAAGTTGACTGACTGACTGACTAAAGTCCAACCAATAATAGTACTATTTTCCAAAATAACTTCCTCCCTTGCTATCAAGTTAACGTAACCCACTTAATGTTGTGTTCAACATTCTGTTTCAACTAGAGGTGTTCGATATATGAACTAACAAATCTTTTGATTTCCACCTCTCAACAGGCATCACATCGGGAAAGTAAAAACACAACTGACTGAGGTCTTTACAGTACTGTAAGTCACATCTCCTTCCAGTTCTAATGTTTAGTCAAAGAGTAACTGAACATCTTGACTGTGTCTGCATATTTCCTATACAGAGTCACTATAAACTACGCATGTGGTGTAAATATTAAAGTATCAACAGACAACGAGTTGGGTGGAGCCTCCTGATCTCTTTGTTAAGCTACTGTATGCATCTATGGATTTAAATATCAGAGGTAGTTCAGGATAAACTGTGAGAAGATTTGTTTTAAGATATTATAATTGTGTTGTTTATAAAGCCAGAGAAAGACATATAATATGAGTCCACTGCCCAGCATGGAGAGAGCAACACAGGTGAGAGAGGCTTTCTTGGTGTTTGGGTTGGGTAAGCAGTTTCCATTGGAATGTTTGGACACCATTTATTTTAATTACATCCACTGGTATAAGTCATTGGCCAAACATTTGACAGCAGGTCATGAGCTCTCTTGTTCAACTCTGGCTGCCTCCCTTGTTTATACAGTGATAGTACAGATGTTTTTGTGTCAGTGCATCCAAAACCAAAGTGTGAGCAGACTTGCTGAGAAAGCACTGCAGATCAATAAGTTAATTCAAAGACCGATACAAAACAACTTGTATTTGTTCAGAGTTTAAAGAACTGAAGCTAAGAGCTTGTAATGTTACAGCATACATGTCATGCAGCTTATGGCAATCAGATGGTATAGCTCAGTGGTGGAGCATCCGGTCCCCAGTTTTAAATATGGGTACACTTCATTAACCATATTACTATGGTTAATGAAGTACATACCTTAAATGCTATCCTAGGAAAAAATAGTTCTTATAAATGTTATTTTAGAGTCCAGTTAAAAAGGTTGTAATGTTCCTTTATCAATAGTGTATCTAAAGCTGACCAGCCACACATCATTTCATGCTTAGCTGAAAAAAAACTTAATTATAGGCAGTCCAGTCTTTGTTTATAATAAGCATGAAGGAAATTAGTCAACCTGAAGTAAAAAAGCAACAAACAAGCAACAAATATGTGAAAACACTTTTTTTAAATACTTTAGGGAGAACAGGAGGGAATTACAGTCTATATATATAGTTGCACTATTATTTAAATCAAGACCTGATAAGAATTGAGGAGGTGGTCCTCAGTGTAACTCTGAGTGCCCCCTGAAATCCCATATACACAACCTCTAGGTAGGCTACTACATGGTGTGGAAGCACTGGAATGCATATGTATTCAGTTCAACAAAATGATTTACATGAGCCTGAATAAGTGCATCAGGATAACAAGGAAATGTACTAAACTGGGCCATCTGTAAGGCAACATTAATTCTATGTGAAACACTTTTATAGATCATCGTTGCCTTAGTACAAAACCATTTCAGTGAATCAATATTGATGCAAAGTGCTCACTTAGGTTAAACAGCATGTTTGAGGAGGGGTGGATTTATTCGTACAATTACCTGCAGTGTCGTTGAGTGTGGTGTCTGGCTGGAACGGAAACCTGTAGACTTTCAGAACGCACTAGTACACAGTTTGACACCTGTGGCTGTGATGTTATGTAATGTTTTGTGTTACGTGCCAGTGGCTCTCAATCTCACTGTCAGGAAACAGATTCCTGCTAGTTTAATTTGAAACATTCCGGCCTCTACATAAGGACTGCTGTGCTGTTAGACTGTAACAAACAGCAGAAAGGATGTTTATGTTGTGGACATAGATTATTTCTACAAGGGGTACTGAGATTTGAACTACAGCATCTACAAGCACACTTTCATTATCAAACATAAACATTCAGAGGCTCATGAGTGAACCCACACAATCAACACATCTGTGATTGAGAAGGAACGTGATTCCTGCTTGACTCAGTAATATCTGCTCTGAGTTGAATTGAGCATTAATATCCACCCCACATAAGGGGGTATATCTCAGCGGCAGAGCGTTTGGCTGCAGATCAAGAGGTCCCTGGTTCAACTCTGCGTTTGTTATGTTTCATGGTGCAGGGGCCCGTTTCAGAAAGCAGGTTTAGTAAAAAACTTTGAGTTTGTTAATCCTGAGATGAGGGAAACTCTGGGTTTTCTGTTTCAGAAAGAGAAGTAACTTCACCACAGAATCAGTTACTATGGTAACTGAGCCTGTGAACCTAACCTGGTCGGGAGCAGGTTTTCCTCAAGAAACCTCGAGTTTCTCTCAGTCTCCTCCCTCTGACACAGCGCTCTTTCATTTCCTCATTCATTCATTCAGTCTGTATCAGGCACATTTTAGCGCAAAAAAAATTGTTGGTTTATTAACCATGTTAGGCAGACTATAAAACTTTTTGTTTTTGTCGACGATCCCATTGATGAAGAAGCTGTATTACTTCTGCTTTACTTCGCAGGATGTTATATGTCGGGAGATGATATTGAAACCCCGACATTTTAATTTTCAGATAACTTCCTATTTGAGCGGTATCGTTTTTCTTCCCAGTCTGTTATGCAGCCTAGGCAACATAACCTTATCCGTCCTCAACGCCAACATCTTATGCTCTACATCCCAGCAGATTATTTGTGACGTACGTTTTTTTGCAAACGGCAGTTTTCTTTACAACATTGGTGATGCGGAGCATATTAGTAAAGCCACTGTAGCAAAGCGCCGTCAGAAGAGCGTGACTCGCTCTGAAACGCGTTTTAAACGTTTTTGTAGTGTTCCCTGGACACAAACCAGTAAGAGCCATTAAAAAGGAGTTCCACAGTACTGTAGGTGAATGATGTAAACCCTTTGAAATAAAAGATTATGAATTATAATTCTGTTAATGATGGTGCTGCAGCCTCAGTGGGATTAGTAGGCGTAGTAGGCCTACTTTTTCGTCCGCAAAGCACCTAAATGAAATAGATTACAGGTTCAATACCATTTCACCAGTAATATCAGGCTATACTTATGATTAAATATGATATACACTATATTGGAATATACGCATTTACTCTAGCAGCAATTTTCTCCCACGCAAATTCTCTCTCTTTTGCAGCAGCCGCTGTGTTGTTTTTTTATCTCGCTGTGCGCATGAGTATTTCCCCGTTTGTTTGTGGTTGTTACCATGGTGAATTGTAGTATCGTGGCTCCATTCATGCTGCCTTTTTATTGTGGTGGTGCACGCACGTGAACCTACTCTGAGTTGATTGAACCAACTCAAATCAGCTGTTCTGAAACCGAAAACTCAGAGTTTCCCATCTCAGGGTAAATCAACTCAGACATCAGGGTAAGACTCAGAGTTTGTTAAACCTCCTTCCTGAAACAGGCCCCAGGTTGGCACAGTTTATTTTTGTAAACGCGTTTGTGGAGCCTGGGCTGTCTACAGAGACCACACTTTTTTTTACAGTGTGTTCAGGGGACAGGCAGCTAGCGGATAGTGAGGAGATGTTTGCTGTATGTGACAAAAAATGTTGTAGCCTAAAAAACACGTGACATCGCTTAGAGCACCCCTAAGCGTGATTTATGCTTCTGCGTTAAATCTACGCCATGGCTACATACATAGGTACGTGGAGGCACGGACCCTACGTCGTAGCCTGACGTGCACCAAATGTAACTACAGGTCGTGGGGACGCACGTCGCTCGGCTGTGGCTTGGTGGCGTTGCTTTTCCCACTACTCATTTCCTGGTTCTCCTTCTCCATAAACAACATGAAATCAAGGAGAGGGTTAACTTTTCCTGCTATAGATTTCCCACCGTGCACAGGGGAGACACTTTGTTTCTGCCTCTAGAGTCGGCACTTGCTCCGAAGCTAATCACCGTCACTCTCTCACTCGCTCTACCACACACTCCCCACGCGCACACACATGCCGGGCCTGCTTTCCTCTTACAGAGATCGACGCACACACTGACGCACACATATAAACTTTAGGCCACTTACGTAGGCTACGGCGAAAGCTTTAGTGGTAGAGCATTTTACTGCATTTTTTCCTAACCTTTTCTTATGAACTGCATATGTTCTTTGAGAGTTGCGTATTGTATCTTCCATCATATGTACAGCAGCAGGGGGACTGAGCCACACTTCATTAATGCTTTGCCATTCCAAAATCTTTAACTCAACTCAACCTTATTAGCCTAATTAGCGGCGAGGAGACGAGTTAACCTGAGGTGAACAGATGGTCGGGCATCTCCGTGAGCATGTGTACGTTATCCATAATCATGCATGCCAAAACACACATGCACACATCTAGAAGCACACAGTTATCACCTCCTCAAGCTCAGGCTCACCTGCACGCTCAGAGAGTCATTAGAGAAGGAAGGAGGAAGAGGGAGGAAGGAGCTGAGGGAGGGAGGGGGGAGGGCTGAAAGAGGTGGAGTCTGAGGATCTGTGTGTGAATGAAGGCAGTGTTTGAGTGTGTATTGACTGAGTAAGCATATACAATATATGATGAATTAGAGATAAAACAATTTTGTCCCAGTAACCAAGTTAAAGGCCATTGGTAAATCAAAGTTCTCCTGAGGGTAACAGCTGGTCTTTGACTGGTGTGTGTGTGTGTGTGTGTGTGTGTGTGTGTGTGTGTGTGTGTGTGTGTGTGTGTGTGTGTGTGTGTGTGTGTGTGTGTGTGTTTGTCTCTATATGTGTAGGTGCATGTGCAGAGCACCTTTGCCTTTGGAGATTTGGGTGGGTGAGATGGGTTTAGAGGGCAGAGGGAATGTTTGCATGTGTTTGTGTGTGTTTAAATCTCTGAATGTTTGTGCTTACAAACTACTGTACATGTGTGTTATTGTTATTCATATTATTCTCATTGCCCAGGGAAGTGGTCAGTCTTTCATTAGTGTATTCACTTGTCTGACAGTTCTGTTTCTGAGGTGGCTGCTGGTGCTAAATATCACACACCTGGATGCATGGCGTGTGTAGCTCCCTCTCCTTCCGTGTCTTCTAAGACCCTATTACCATGCTAATAATATCCAACAAATCACATAGCACGTTCACCTTCATGAGTCTTCGTCAGAGCGGCCATACAGCACATATAGAATTAGGGATGACTTAATTTACAGTGGTGTATCTTTAATACCGCAGGAGCCGAAAAGCTGGGCAGAGGGAAGACGGATATGAGAGGAAGGTTTCTTTAACAATCCAAATATGTGTGTATAAATACTACAACTGGTTCCAATATTAAAGTCATCTACTGTTTACATCTGTTTTTGCTCTAAAATGTGGAATGGGAATTGGAGAATATAAGTTGAATTTAGTATGCATTTCCTTAGTGGTAGCATGTTTGTGTGCATTTTATGGCTAATATGACACAAAATATGATGATTAAAAGGGCATAAAAGCATTTAGTAGTAACATATTATGATACTGCTGATTTATACATGTATGAAATATTATGTTACATGATTACAATTATCAAAGGTGAAAGTATTCAGATATGTTGCTTTACTAACCTGAAAATAATAGAATGTGAAAATCACAAGTAAAATAGTTTAAGTTAAAGTCATTTTTTACCAGCAAAAGGTCCAAAAGTAAAAGTAGTAATATCGGGAATGATCCATTTATGACTCTTTTTGCTCAGTAATTGAAATCAAGCTCTAGGCAAATACAATGACAATAAAAAAGAAAATTATAAGTAAATAAAATATATATATATATATATATTCATATGAGCAAAATGGTAAACATGCAGAAGTTATTAATATTTTAACAAACTAAGCTTGATCTCCAGTCAAACATAATGATCTTGGAATATAGTCACATACATATCTTTTCTTTTTATATTGTTGTGGCATTTAATCTGTGATTCTTAAGGGGGTCCATGGCATTCTGCCAGGGGGTCCGTGAAAAGTTTTCAGATTCATTCATTTAAATGATCATGACACAAAAGGCTTCATAGTTCGACGAATGATATTTAAATCTATAATAGTTTATAGATTACTTTTAAATCTAACAAATATATGAGGGGATCCACAATATATTCTCTATCTTGTAAGGGGTCCTTTGTTATAAGGTGTGGAAAATCCTAACATGTAAAGTAAATTTAACAACAGCTGTCGAATAAATGTAGTGGAAGTACAATAGTTCCCTCTGAAATGCAGTGGAGCCGTAATCCCAGCATACATAAAACCGTGACGTGATGTTACCTGATAACAATCACTATCATTAGTAACACACAACCCAGTCAATGCAAATTTATCAAGGTCATGCGAGATATGAACTGTTAATCTGTTAATTGAAACTCTGGAAGTGGAAATGGGTGCACATTCATTTTGAAATGCTAAATCATTCTAGCAGTATGTAAAAAAGAAAATGCAAATTTCAGCAGTCTTCACATGGCTACAGGTCTTTCACGCTTGGCTAATGTATCAGTTAGATAAATCTGACATTAGAATAAATTAAGTTGAACTGTCTGTATAGGCCCGCTGCATTCACTGTCCTCGCCTATGTGTTTGTAAAGGACTTTGGTAACCCACTTATGCAGCTGGATTTGCATTGAGTGAACTGAAGCGAAAGATTTAAATGGCATCAGTCTTGTTATTAAAGCAAAGCAAAACATCAGACAAACAGGGAGGAGCAATTTGCTCTCTCTTTATATATATATATATATGTGTGTGTGTGTGTGTGTGTGTGTGTGTGTGTGTGTGTGTGTGAAGCAGGGGGAGTGCTGTCCCTTGCCTCTGCTCAGTGTGTGCAGCAGCTGCAGCTTTCAGCCTCAGTCTAAACTGTAGGGGCCATTCTGCTGTCTAAAAGACTAGATACAAAGAGCAGAATGGTGATGAGAGATGACTCTGAGGAAAGCACTGATGGTTTGTTTCAAACAGACTCAATTCGCAATTCAACATTTGTATGAAGTGAAAACAAAAACCACGCTTCCGGGTCAAGGATTCGGAGCGGGCTCTAAAATAAGTCACACTGTTTGGAGCTGTTTTTGGAAGAGGTGAACACAAGGGTAACACTGCCATAAAAGCTTGTGTCGGTTTCACAACTGGCCTGAGGGTGGGAAAATCTTGGATTGAATTTGGAGAGAGTAGTCTCATCCCTCCTTTCCTGATATGAGGTCCTATCCTTTGTCGTCTGCTGTCAAAACACACAGTAAAACAAAAAATAAAAAAAGACCATGGATACAGATGCTGACCTGCGCCTGATGCACACATAGGTATGTTCCAGGGGAAAGCCCTGCAAGCGAAGCAATCAATTCTCACACTCTATAGAAACAAACAGGCATGAATGTACACCTAAACAAACAAAGGGAGCTAAACACGCATTGCGCCCACAGTCTAATGAGACAAAATCAGAGAGGGTGCATGAATGGAGTGCCCTGTTTCAGCCCATGGCATTGAGCGCTAAGCAATGACAAAGCTCTCATGCAACACCCCCATTCATAGTCTGGCACTAAGGGTAGAAAATGGAGCTTGCCCGCAAGACAGCTCACAGTATAGAGGTATTATAATATAAGAAAGCAGGGGGACTCTGCACACTAATATTCGTCCTCACCATCCCCCACCTCCCTCCCTGTGGGCCCTCGCTACCCGCCCCCACAACTCCCAGCACACCCTCACCCTTCCGCTAACCTCCCTCATTTTTGCTCTCACTACTGTTCTCAGTCCCCATCCCCCTCTCCAAAACCTCCACTTCCTTCTCCTCATCATCATCCACGAAGGGCCATAAGAACAGATGCTCTTTTTAATTACACACACTGGATGATGATAATGGTTCATTCCAAGCTGGAGGTCACGTATATACAGTATGATGCCTGTCGTTTGGTCTATATATTGTCAAAAAAATTTTTTGTGAAACTGCCTATCAGAATTTCCTAAAGCCCAAAGTAATGTCTTCAAATTGCTTGTTTTGTCTGAGACACAATGACAATCATGTGAGACAAAAAAAAGCAGAAAATATTCACTATGAGAGCTGAATTTGGGGGTTTTTCCCAGAAAAAAAGCACATACAAAATCTGTTAATTGTTTGGTAACCCTTCAGATTTATCTTGTGTACCCCTTGGGGAGTAAATGACCGCTCTAGCTTATGACCAGGCATAAGCATTTTTCTGTTTTATTTGAATACACTTTTAGTCAGGTAAAAACTTCTAGTAATTCAAATGAAAAAGTAAAGAACATCTAAAAACGTTATAACTGTCATCTCCCATCCATAATGTGAGATATGTTCATATCAGATGCAAACATCAATGTGAATGGGCGTAGAGTTCAGTGGCAGAGCATTTGACTGCAGATCAAGAGATCCCCAGTTCAACTATAGGTGCCCCTTGCTCCAACCAGCTACAACTTCTGCTACAACCAGAAGGTGGAGCTTTGCTCTGGGAATGCCATTTATGTACATAGTAGCTCTGTTTTGAGTGTCCATGGCAGCCACTGAGAAGCAAACAGAGAAGAGATAACAGTTTCCAAACAAAGACACGTCTACACTGTACGGCTCAGAGTTTTTGACTCAAGATCAAACTATTATTTCAAAAGAAGTTCGAGAGTGCGGAAGAAACAAAAGTGCGTTTATTTCTTCTGTGTCACTATTTTTTAAACGCCCCCCACTTGTGACTGCACAATCATGGGAAATGTGGTGTGCAAAATTTAAACCTTTCAGAGGTGACACCTTTTTCTCAAAACAAAGAGTTTTCTGCACTGTACTTGTCATAACTCAAAAAAAGTATAAATAGCAGAGAGTAATTAAGCAAGTGTGGCTGGGTTGGCTCAGTGGGTAGAGCAGGCACACATATGCTGAGAGGTTTATGCCTCGATGCAGAGGTCCACGGTTTGACTCTGACCTGTGATGATTTTCTGCATGTCATACCCCTTTTTCACCTAGCTGTTCTGTCAAATTAAAGGTGGAAAAGCCCAAAAAATTATCTTTAAAAAAATGTATAATAATAACAACACAACAAGAGCGAATGTGGCACTTAACAGCTTGATTGTTGGTCTTTATGAATGGTTTCTGAGCGCCTTGGTAGTTGAATGGTTACAGGTCACGCCACAATGTCGCCGGTTTGAATTCTAGCTGGGGACCTTTGCCTCACCCTGTTTCCTGTCTGCCTTTTTACTGTCAGCTGTCCAATATAGGGGACAATGCCAAACAATTATTTTAAATCTTAAATAAATAAATGGTTTCCATTCTCACGTCAGCTGCAAGTGGCATTTTATTCATTTATACATCAGCTCTTATTTTTGGAGGGGCACTCCAAACTGAGGGCAATTCTAAAATGAAGGGTTAACAAAGCCTTTAGCCCAGCATAGAAAAAGTATAAAAGAAGTATTAATTTTTATTTGGTGTCAACTTTATGCTGCGGACAATCCACTTTTACGCATTTTTGGAACAAATCATAGTTGTCTAATTAAAGCGAAATGATGATGTCTTTTTAACTCAGCTATGACAATAATATAAATGTGCTTAGTTTAAAAATCACATCCTTTGTGTTTGTGTGGCCCAGTGCACACATACCGTCTTGCTCCTATCTGATAGAGGATTGTGTATGCTTTCAGTGAGAGGCAGCAGTGATGTGAAACAAACTGCTAACAAGCAGTGGAAGGCAGGACTAACCCCCCCCACAGCAAAAAAACATTTTACAGACTTTGGGCCAATTACTACACGCACACACAAACACACAGTTTCTTCACTTATTGACGAGATTGATTTCTTTGTGCTCAGAGGTGCTATCCCTGCCAGCTGATGTGTGCAGGAGCTGATTAGATTGTTGATTTATGACTGACCATAAATAATGGCACTCTGAGCTCAGCTAGAATTGACTTGAGAGGGGAGATGCATGGGATTGCATGGTGAAAAGACAAATGGGTTAAGCGAGGTAAAGCAGGACAGAGGAAACGAGATGAAGGTCCTGTAGAAGCCTGGCTTAACTGTGAAGCTCATTGTCTCGGGCCAAAGCAGACCTGAGACCTGCCAAATGCGCTCATCTCCCTCTGCTTTGTCAGGGCTGACAATGTCAGCGCTCACCATCAAGATGACAAACAGACTTAAAGTGAGGAATGTAAATCACAAACAGGTCCCTGAGGATGTAATACAATGCAACAACACTAATGAGTTGATTAACAGCTGTCTTATTAAACTCCTCCCATTCTTAGTACCTGACATTTCACTTTAAACAAGTGAATAGCTTAACTTCCACCCCTGTAGCTAGCGTGAAATTGGCAGTTAGAGCATCATGAGTCGTGGACATCTATTTAGGGTGTGACAATGAGTCAATCAGTTAGAAACACGCATGACTTCCTGCTAAAATTAATTAGCATTGTGTAATGAAATGTGGCTTTCGCCCTGCAGCAACAAGCTGTTTAAATCATCTTAGAGGAGCAGGCATTGACTTCACGAACCAAGACCTGAGCTGCTGGGTCCGATGGCAGAGGCTCCGCACACACATGCTGCCAGAAAGGAGAGCACACAGAGGCCAAATGCCACTGCCAGCCGCAGTTGCATTTTTCTTACCGCAGATAAGTAGAGACATTCTTGCCATCACAGTGACTGAATGCTGAGAATATGATTTTGGCTCAACTTGTGTGGAGTAAGAGGCAGGTTCGTCTGTGCGCTCAGGGCTCATGTTGGCATAAATTAGTGTAATTAAACACACATACATGCACCCGAGCAAGTCCATATTCCAATTAAGGTTTTATTTGGGTTAAGCTGTTCACATGAACCCTTGATAAATTGCAACCGAGTCTCCCTGTTGACATGAATGATTCACTTAACACCAATATTCTTGTCCACCTGTGATGCTGGACTGCAGATTGAGCAGTCTGTTGCCAGCTGCCCCCTCCCTCTCTCTTTGATATAGATTACAATTTTTAATATATAGGAAAGAAATGATCCTCCTAGTCCAAAATTTGTAATCTATATCTCTTGACAGACGTCCAAGAAAGAAATTAAACATTTTAAAACCAAACTGGCTCTTCATCAGATACAGAAAAAGAGCCATGAAGTAGCCTACATATACTTATTTTAATGTAATAAATATAAAGGAGAACATGTCATGGTGTTGCAAGTCTTTTGTGGGAGATAGCATATGCAATATTTTTTTGTAGAAATGCATATCTATTCTATAATCATAAAATGCTGACTTTGGGTTTGTGCAGTTGAAAGAAAGTGAAAGAGGTCAAATGTTTCTTTTCACAGAGGTCATCATACAGTAACTTCCCAGAAAATATGAGTTTAAACTGTAACATGCAATTAATCAAAATCAGGTTGTGTTAATAGAAATACCCCAAAAAATGTCAAGAATGTAAATGCACTGAAGTTTCAGGCCTGACACATTGATTTCCTGCTTCCCTGATATACAGTATACACCATCTCAGAGACGAGAACACAACATCTACTGTACAACATCTTCTCTTTTTTTATAACAGCTGTTTGTTTGTTGCCTTGAGGGAATAATTCACCCTTTGCTGGTAGAGGTTAAACATTTCGCTCAAGGATGTTTTAGCAGATCCTTCCGATATAAATATAAATGCGTTGGCAGACACTGACCCTGACCCTGTTTCTTTTGACAAATCCAAAAGACATCATTCATATTTATATCTGGCCACGAATAGCAGGGGACAAGGATCTCCCAAGCTATACTTCTGGGTAATAACTCAAGTGTCAGTGCATAGTATCCATCAGCCATCATTCACTTTCATCTGACTGCACCATGGACACTATCACTCCACTTGCCTTAAGTAGCAAAGCAGGCTGACTGAAGACTCCAGCGGCAGGAAGGGCCAAGCTTCATCAAACGACAATACTTAGAGACAGAGTTGATGCAGAGTTCAGCCTGAATTCATTACAGTGACTTACAGAGAGCCACCACATGGCGACATACATGTCAGTATAAATGACGGGTTTAATAGGTGAAAGTCAAGAGGTAAATGGATTGAAGCTCTAATTTAAGCCATGCTGCCAACATAGGTCTATGGATGGCAATGTTGTCAGACTGAAATATCTCAACAACTAATGGATGTATTGCCATGACATTTTCTACCGACATTCATGTCCCCCTCAGGATGAATTGTAATAACTTTGGTGATCCCTTTTTCTTTCCCGCTTCTCTTGCAGCATTATCATCAGGTCAATGTTTGAATCAAAGCCAAATACCTGCAAAACTAATGACATTCCCATCAGCCTCAGTTGTACTTTGTGTTTAATGTTAATTAGAAAATTAGCTTTTCTAACAAGCTAAACTAAGATGATTAACATGGTAAACATTAAGCATGTTAGCTTTGTTATTGTGAGCATGTTAGCATTTAGCTCGGGTACAGCTTCACATAGTCGCTGACATGGCTGTAAACTCCTGTTTTTACCTTATTTATTCTCCATGTTTTGTAGTGGCTGAATCACTAAAAAAAGAAACTAAAATGTTACAGAGGTACAAGTCATCTCAACTTCCATAAGACTGAAACCTTGCTAGGACAGATTTCTCCAAAGTGTGCCTCTGTGCAGAATTTTACTAGCATTTAAGCAGATTATTTTGGTTGCTTAGGTTTTGTTTTTTTGGTGATTTTTGTGTATGTGTTCAAGAGACAAGATGATTCAACCGAAGATGGTATTTTCTCCCAATTACTATATATGTTTCATTTCTTATTATCTCTTTGGGAAGAGGGTCAAAGTTGAAATTGTTTGGGCATTTTAGGTATTATATACCCATGTGTTAAAAATGAATATCAATATTTACATTAATTCACATACAGTAACTGCACTGCTTCAAGAGCAAACAATTCCATACTAAATGTATAAGCTGCTACCATAAACCTTCAATATAAATCACACATTATTATGTAAAAATTTATGCTGTCATTGTTTGCTGCTCTCAATCCATATTTTTTATTCAGAAACACACCCAGCTTTTCTGTGTTATTGGTGGTTGAGGTGTCTTCTCTCTGTCTTTTATTGAGAGTTTTGTCTAGTGTTTAAAGATCAGAATATGCCAGAGATAACAGAAAAGATTAAATGGAGGCACAGAGAAAAAGAGGAGGCATGCAAAGCTGCCAACATTAAGAATTGATTCCCAATTGCAGCCAAGTTCAGCAGATGGTGAGTGAATGTAAACAGAACTGAGCAATCACATTTCCTATAAAACACTTAAAGGATGCAGAGAAGGGGAGGAAAGACAAAATTGAAGAAAGCTGGAGGAGCTGAGAAGGAAACATACTGAGAACAAAAAGAGCCTGTTTGCAGCAATATGTTCTCGCCTACGGTTACACTTGTTCCAATGCAACTTTAATCATCCAATCATGCCTGCCATGTCAACTGACAGGTCTGGTTGTGTAGAAATTGGATTTTGGATGTTGTCCAGCGATGCAAAGACAAGAAAAGGAACAGATAGCAAATAATGGAGGAACAGATTTAAATCTGCACAAGAGCTTTTTTTAGGCCAAGTTTAGACATGACAATGTGTTGTTTATAAAATCAGATTTTATGATCAGTTTTTGAAAATTGCATTGGAATACAACCACAGCACAAGCTAGAAAATGGCGTGTCTGCTCAAGAATTGCCTAAACAAATAAAGCACACATTCTCTAAGCTGAGTACAGACTCCATAAGTCAATTGTTGCCTGAGGCAAATCCTTCAGGCTGCCTCACAGCTGAGGTGCCCAGTCGGTGTGTACAGCAACCCAATAAACACTCCTACGTCATATTAAAGACCACACAGTGCTGTGCTTACATTTGCCTACATCAAGACTGGACAAAGTAAAGTATTTTCTTGTTTAGGGCTATCTATGGCTTCTGTTATTATAGGAGATGAAATAAACACAAGTATAAAATGTAAGATGGAAAAATAAATCTCCAAGTTGTTTTGTATTCTACTCACCAACACATAAAAAGGGTTTATCTGCTATCCAGTTTTTTTATGAAATCCAGCCCCATTTTGTTATGCTATTTATGGCGTTTCTTTTCTACAATAGCTATTCATTGTATTTACATTCAGTGATTAAGGGCCCCATTTAAACAATCTATAGCGCATGGTCTGAAGTGCATGGCATAGGTACGTTAGAGCATGTCCAACTCCACTTTTGCAAGTTAAACGGTGGGCGCAAAGTGAGGCAGGGAGGACAGCACAAGCACTCCTGCCTGGAAAGGACACGCCCCCCTCAGGTGCAATCACTTCACCCAAACAACAGGCTATACTGCCATCACTGTAACCACGTGTGTCACCAAATCTGAGATTACACGACAAAGCTAATAAGAATATATCATCTGGGTTAATGCATGAGACAGGTTTGCCAACCTCAGGGAGAAATTAGTGTGTCTGCCCTGAGGGTTAGACAGAGAGGTGGGCTGAAGCTGAGGGGTCATGACTGCTCCTTTGCTCCCACGCCAAAACCGAAACAGAAGCAGTGATGAGATCCAGAGACAAACACACTGTGCCAGCTGAGGAAGCTGCTGCTGCTCTCCCTTACGGCCTGCGCATACAATCACTAAGTCATTATCATTCTCAGAACAAACACGTTCTTTATGTAATCTTTATGTAAACGCTCTGTCTTAAGGCGGAGAGAGGATCAGTTCCCTCGACTCCTAAAAATTGCATTTAAGATGGTCCCAAGCAGCGGAGGCCCAAACCAATAATAAACAGAAAAGAAAGAAAAAAAACAGAAACAGCACAGAGCTATTTAAAGTAAGGCCTTAAGCATTTCTGTCAAGGGAATCTTTTTCCCCTCTTTTTTTTATTTTAGACGTAGAGTCTTAAAGTGTTAGCCTGTAAGGCTATCATCGAGGCTACACTTGTAGCACAAGAGCATCTGTGCGTGCCTTTGGGCTTTTTCCTACCAATCACACCATGATGGGCCATGGCTCTGATAGTCCTGAGGCCTTGTGGCCATGGAAACCCACTCATGTATGAATGTTACTTTGTTTAAACAAGACTCCAGGAGAAGAAGAAGAGGAAAGGACAGGAATGTCCTGGGAGACACATCACGTGTTGGTGATGTAACAGGAAAAAGAAAAGCAGTAGGAGTCACTGCTTTGGTGTTTTGCTGCCCAAAAAATATGGAGAGGAAGCTGACTTGAGGTTGTATGTGGGGGACTTTCCTCTATTCACTGGTAAAGCTTACATACCGGTAGCTTACCTACATACAAGTGGGATGCTTAATCAACGCATTAAAATGAATATTTTCTCTTTATTAATGTAAACTTATACATACACACAACCAGTGGGCTTCTCTTTGTCCGTCTTTACCTTTTACTCACACTATTCATGTTGCTGCTTGCACCTCCTAAAAACAAAACAAAAGAGAGGACTGAGTTTTGTTTTATATCATTGCAAATAATATAATAACACACAGACCTTCTGTTATTAGCCACGCAATCAAAAACACTATCAGAAACATCTCAGAAAATGATCTCTTATTAGAGCTATAACATGTATCATGGTGATCATTTTGGTAAAATATGAGCTCATGAATATATGGTATTTGTGGATTTGTAACCTGTAACCCCATATCTAACCTTAATCCAGACTCTGCCTGCAACATATCCTCAAAACCTACTCTAGTTATTTCCAAGGCTCCAGTTGAACCTAGTCTAAGGTATGAGGTCTCCATAAGAGAATGTATAAACACTGAACATGACCCCAGGGCATCTTAGTGTCTGGAGTAACATGTTGTATATGGAACAGTGGCTAAAAATAACCCTGTGCTAGCTTGTCTCTTTTTAGCTTTTTATTAGTGTCACCCCTTTTATTTGCTCAATCGAGTGAAATTATTCTCTATGACATTTAAAGAGCCAGCCATCTGCTGGTTCACATGTCATGGCATAAACAGTTTCAAAACACAGCACATTCAAGAACAACTGGGATTTACATGCTATTAGTAAAGGTGGAAATAAAATTTAACACATTGTACAGCTAATTCCATGATGCTCACACTTGTGTGCATTCATCATGAGCTAAATAATTAGCTCTCTGACGCAATTGAGGTTGTGACCTTTTGCAGTATTGCAAGCAGTGGCAGGGAGGGGTACGGGGTAGGGAGAGGAGGTAGGAGGGTCTGCAAAAGCTGACACAGCACTGATAAAATGGTAGTAATATGTGAATTTGGTTATTGTTATAGTGAATCATTACTACAAAATACCCCAAAAATGTCTCCTTTCCCGAATTACATTTTGGACTTCACACAATCCTCCCTGTGCCTTCAACTACTTTGGGTTTTTGTTACTCTGTGGTCCACCTTCCTGTTTTTGTGCACTAGCATGTGTGTGTGTGTGTGTGTGTGTGTGTGTGTGTGTGTGTGTGTGTGTGTGTGTGTGTGTGTGTGTGTGTGACAGATCTGTTGTTCCGCTAGTGACAGAAAGCGGCGTCGCCTCACCATGGCTGCCCCAGCTGGGCCAATCAGGCGTGAGCGCTAGTGGACGGATCAGCGCATGCCTTCCGCCATGTGCAGCGCTGTGGCACAGATCCCCGTATGGATTCTAATATGTTCCCCACAGTATCAGCGGCACTCTGCTGATCACTCCTGTGTGTTTGTTCAGATAATGAAGGAGTGTCTGTGCGTTTAATGAAATCTCTGCACCCTCCTTCACTGCAGGTAGGTTGATAGTGTTTCAAAGGATTACACAGAGGCACATGGCTGAACAATGTGGGTTTGTGAAAACTTTGACTGCTATGGGTCTCTGAAAGTTGAAAGAGTTAAAGAGTATTTTGGGCCTAAAGCTGAGTTTCAATTAAACTGACGTTTAATTGATAATTAAAATAATTTGTCAGTTGCAGTGCACATTTTCAATAATGATTAAAGAAACACAAAACTGCTAAAATACAAATTAGGCCTTAAACCACATGACTGGAGTAGCACTGCCAAACTGATATTCTGAATTAATCCAAGAATACACTTAACCTACTCTGACAACATGAGATAGAAGTGAAACAACAGGTATGAGTCACACAAGCACACACAATGCGATGCACAGTCAGCTGTGTAGTAGCAAAAATGTTACCTTACCACAACTGAACCCAGTACTTTGACTTAGGCTGCATTCACACTAAATCAGGTGTTGTGGCAGAAATGCCAGTCCTCCCATTCCTTTGAATGTGGGTAGTGTGTTAAGGCTGCGGTGGTGGGGACTGCAGTGGGTGCCGAAAAAACCTGGTGGCCCTGAAGTGAAAAGTTAAAACAGAATCCACTTCTGGAGAAACGCAACCTGACGTCACATGATAGATCACGAAATCAGCGATTAGAAAAAAACACAATGGAGTGAAACCAGGAATGCACCGAATCCAGGATTCAGATTCAGCCGAATATTGGGCTTTTTGACGAGGTTCGGTTTCTGCTGAACCCTTTCTGAAGAATTTTTTGGTCGTAATGACGCCGCCGTTGATCAGGGGAATGTGTTTATGTACGTGGACCGTTCATTGCAGTAGGCTGTGAGAAAGTGAAACTGGAACTCGTGAGCAGAAAAAGTGTTGTTTGGCAGTACTTTCAGTCAAAAGAAGGCGATTCAAGTTGAGCTACATGTTCAAATTGCAATGCCGATTTGTCTCGTGGTGGCAAGGACCCTAAACAATACACAACATCGCCGCTGTTAAAACATTTGCATATGAAACATCCAAAAGAATACGAGTTGTTCAACGTTGTTTACTTCATTAATGTGTTTACTGTGTTAATGGACTGAGGATGGGAGTAGGATTCGGTATTCAGTTTCGGATTCGGCAGAATCTTAACCAGTGGATTCGGTATTCGGCCGAACCCCAAAAATCTGGATTCGGTGCATCCCTAAGTGAAACATTATGTTTACAGTAAATGCACCAGTTTAAAACCCACCGTAATGATCGGCCTTGCATCCTGGTGAGTTACTGAAATTAAATCTTTTTTTCTTTTTTTTTATCTGTCAATGCGGACAGACAATCACTCGTAGGACCCGGCATACTAGCAGCATGGCTAAATGCTACCAGCATGGGGAACACAATGGAGGACCAAATGGGCCATCAAGATGACACTGCTGCACAACGCCTGATATGGTGTGAATGCAGCCTAAAACAGAGAGGAAGGTTGTGTCATTGGAGACTGACAGTGAATGAAAGGCATCTCTCTGCCTTCATTCCTGTCACGTTGTGACTCCGCCCCTCCTGTGACCCGAGGGAAGTAGCATAAGACCTGTCACCCCGAATCATGGCCCGGCCCACAACAGCCGAGCTCATATGTAAATGTGTCAGCATGCACAGATTCATGAGTATGTCATATCAGTTTGAATATGCATGTTCAACACTGACTGGAGCGTAAACATCCCTGTACGTGCAGGGCTCAGTGCATCTGTGTGTGTGTGTGTGTGTGTGTGTGTGTGTGTGTGTGTGTGTGTGTGTGTGTGTGTGTGTGTGTGTGTGTGTGTGTGTGTGTGTGTGTGTGTGTGTGTGTGTGTTTCTAGGCACACAGTATGCCTGTGCTGATCCTGGTATGCTATAGTGACATTCCCGGTGGGAAGGAGCCTCACGACTGTTTTCATTTGCAAGACTGCCCATATCTCTTCATGAGTACAGGCTGGGGGAAAGTGACATCTGATTTCATCCACACTCAGTAGGGTTCTCTCTGTCTGTCTCAATCTATTTCTCTTACTACACATGTCTCTGCTGCTTACACCTTCTCCAAGTGAGGATTTACTGCTTTTCTCCATTTCATATCATTGTAGATTATATTATATTATATTATTATATTATATACTTTTTAGTTTGTTGGCTGTTGGCCAGGCAATTTCCCTTTGGACTCTGGGATCACATGATGGGATTTTGTCTTATTTGTGGTTATTGTAAAGACATTATCACACTATAATAAAAATGATTGTTAGTTGGAGCTCCAATGTGATAAGTTCACATGATATGGCAGAAAAGTTTAATTTCAAAAGTAATAAAACGATCAAGGTGAACTTATTTCATTGGTAAATTAGCAACTTATAATTGTTTTCATTATTAATGAATCCGTCTATTATTTTTTCAACTAATCATTCAGTCTAAAAAATGTCAGAAAATGGTTAAAAAAGAAGAAGAGTGAAGTCAATCCCCGGCTTCTCAGTCCACAAAAATGGCATCTAGAAATTACTTGTTTTGTCTGATCAACAGTCCAAATCCCCAAATTATTCAATTTATACTGATTATAAAACAGAATAAAAGAAGCACATTCTCACATTTAAGAGGCTGAAACTGGCAAATGTTTGCCACTTTGCTTGATAGATAAGTTAAATTAATTAATCGGGTATCAAAATTGTCGCCAACCTGTTGACCAACCCATCAATTAATCAACTAATTATTTCAGCTCTATGGTAAAAAAATAATAAATTGGAGTGTGTGCAAATACAATATAAAATTGAAGTATTCAGCTATACTGCATTGCTTTCAGACACAAGCGTTGCACCTCTATGCACATGCTGCAGCAGTACTACATGTAGGACATGAACCACAGTGATCAGGATTCCCTCTTTAGACAAAATCAGGCATTTCTCTTTTATTTTTTTGCTAATTAAAGACTCAGAGATCTGCTGTGGCGTCACAGTGACACGTGCACCGACACAACTGGAAACACGGCTTTTTAGCCAAGGGTCAGGTCAGACTGTGAGGCTCGTTTTTACCGAGGAGTCATTGTGAGTCACAGAGAGCACGACACAACCCTCCCCTGCTCGTCGTCCTCTAATATTTGGAGTCTCCCCTAAAATATCCGGTGTTACGGAAACAAAGCATACTCAGTTGTATGCTTGTACTTAAGACTACAATCATCCAGCACATAAACGATTCATCCTTCATATCGAATCTTTAGTCACATCACCGCTGACTAAATCAGGGAAACACAAGAAGGTCAACATTCTTATTTATGGCTCACAACGTGAAGTTAATAATTTCTAAATTTTATGACAATTTAATTGCAGTTTTAATCTTCACAATTATCTAAAGACACTCGGGCACATCTCAGTAGCCTCACCAATTATTTTTCTACCAATGTTACGGAACAAATTTCATTATATTCACTCAATCTTCTAGATTAAACTATTCTCCCAGAAAATTACCGTTTGCTGATTAGATATATAGTCCCATCACATCATCCAAATCATCAATTACATCCATACTGTACTTTCAAATGCCCTATCAGTACAGCTGAACCAAAGTCCTTACTTTATATAAGAGGGAGTTAAAGGGTACATTTGATGACCTCTAACAATTGTAATCACCCGGTAATTACAAAGAGAGCAAAGTCCCTTGCCTCTGCTCTTACTTTAATGTCGTTTACAGGAACTGGCAACCAGAAAATGTAGAGTAAAGTACACAGTGTCGAGCTGAGGGAATCCAGACTAGTTGGCAGGCATAAAGACACAGTTTTCCCTCTGTATGCTGCACTCTGAGGATTAAGGCTGGAAGTGTGCTCACGTCTGCTAAACCAGATATAGACATAATACCTTGATATTTCATGTCGCATCAAGCCAGTTAGGGAAGTATAGGGCTGCAGCAGCGAAGGATCTAACCATCATCCCTGCATATTTCTCAACTCATCCACAACACTGCAGCCACCGACTGCTCACATATACTTATTTTGCCAGTAGTATAACGTGTTGACTGCTTGTGCTGCAAAACACCTGCTCCTCATACACAAGTTGGTGTGTTTTTGATGTAGTGGCTAAAAGCATAAAATTTACCTCTTACTGTACTGGCTCCACATCACACATTCTGAAGGGAAGAATTGGGAAAAACAGGAAGTGAATTACTCCATGTATTCAAAATAGCTGCCTATAAAGCATATAATTGACTTAAACACATCCCGCAGACATTTCACGAGACTATTATGATAATTGTAAATGCCTGATTTAATTGCAAGTGATTAACATAAAAAAATAAAAAAAAACATTTAAATAACAGAGGTAGAGATTTTGATACACATTATATTCTGGTGATATTAAGAGATTTTAATGGTGGAAATGAGGCAATTTAGGATTCAAAACTATCATTTATGACTGATGAATACTGTATGTTACTGTATTATGTACATCTGGCTGAGAGTGGCAGAGCTTTCATGGTGATGTTATCTTGACTGGTTAGGACCAAACATGACATGGAGTTTAACATGACATTAAACATGAGATCATTTGTGTGGTAATAAGAACCCCTTTTATTTCCATTATTATGTATGTAGTTAAATACAACATTAAACCATGATGCGCTACGCAAAGTCTCTGAAAGGTTTCAAGAAAATCTATTGCACTTTTAATTCAATAACACCATTATCGATTACAACTGCCAGGAGCATTGTTCCTGCCCTTAAACGTGAATTGAAAGAGGAACAGAATAATGAATTCTCCAGTATATGGCAATATTGATTTTCCTTTTTATCATAAGTCATTAAGAATTCAATAGTAACGTTTTTAAGCCAAACATATAAAGCTCTGTAATGGGCTGTGCATTATGGACTAGACTGATGAAAATATTTAAATGTTAACAAGGGAACCAGATTCCTTCAGGATACATAAAATCATTTAGATTGAACATCCTGAAGACTTTGAGTATTGCAGTGGTACTCAACAACTGTACTTTTTAGGTACTTCATTCTATTTCATTTGTACAATTCAGAGGGAATGTTTTACTTTTTACTCTACTGTTTTACTGTTTAATTTATTGGACAGCTCTAGGTACTTTTCAGATTAAGATTTTACAAACGATGCACATGATGAATTTATAAAATATAATACCTAACCCAACAGTACATAAAATAGTTAAAAGTAGCTCAGCAGCATTATTGCATCAGTAATAGAAATTCCCAAATTAATTTAACAAATAGAGGGGCCATTTTCCTTTTGATATTTTAAGTACATTTTGCTTATTATATATTTACGTAATTGAGGTTTTCAGTGCATGACTTGAAAATAGTGGTTACTGTTACTGTATTTGCATTTTTATGGTATTTTATGTTGCAGTATTGCTACTTTTACTTACGTGAATGATCTTAATAGCAGTGGTGCTTTTTCCACTCTAATTTCTTTAGCAGGTAAAACTGAGCTCTAAATGTCATACTTTTATCATGCAATTTGTAAGTCAAGACACTACTTTGCTGCATAGTTGATAGCCAGCTTTGTGAGTGTTGCTTATCACAACTTATCAAAGAGCCATTTTTGGATGGACTCTTTTTGTAAGAAACACAGCTGAAAATGTTGTTTTTATATATACAGTACTATTGGATCTGTTATAAATCAACTCACCAACTAAAGTGGCTATGAAACATTTCTCAGACATTTCTGGGACATCTTCTGATCATTTAATAAATATCCATGCACAATGTATCACTTATGTCTGCCAAGTCATGTTTTTTTTGGTTGTTTTTTTTGTGGTCGCAGGAGTGTTTCTTTCCAAGAGTGAAATAATACAGAATATGCTGTATATTTTAAATGAAAAGAGGACAGGAGCACATTGGTCATGATACTAACTGAAGTGATGGGGCATTTCCTTGCTGCCACACAGAATCTGCTCCTCATCTCTCTCTCAGTGCTGGAGTGCACAGGGGTGGACTTCCCCTTCTCCCATATTGGTACAAGTTCCTCTTCCAATCCACACGGAGTGAAATAATGGTCTTTGGGGAGGATGCAGGGGTAACAAGGTGGGAGGAGTATCGGGTGACAGAGATAGACTGCCTCGCAGTAATAGTTTCACATACAGAAAATGTTCATTAAATCTATATGCAAGGCTGTGAAATGCCAAAACAGCACTTACTGGGTGCAAATAAAGAAGAAGGAATAAAGGGCAAATGGAGGTAGATATGCTTCTACTGGCAGCTTACCAAAAAATTAATTCTGAATAAATGCATAGCATCCATATGTTAAAGCAAGTATCATTCACTAGCACTAAGCTCTTTCATTTGGCAATATCCCAAATCCATTACAGTGACCTGACATATAGTGAGGATTTTCTGAAGCACAGGGGAGAAAGTAATTATGGTGGCTCATATTTGAGACATTGCTGCTGTGGCATTGACAAATGCTCCACACGGAAACCAATGTGGCATATTTCAAAGGCATCCAGCACAATGAAACGGATTCTCATCATAGTGAATAATGCCGGGTGCTGGCTGCTCCCCAGGTTAACCGCTCCGAGAGGTGGGAGTGTTTCTTTTGATATACTGACTTAAAAAATGATGAGATAATCACTGAATCAGGGAATATGTATGTATATGGAGGGGCTGTCAACGCAATTGTTAGCACATTCTGTTGCAAGAAAGGCAAAAGGCTTTTAGAGCCAGATCACCCAACCATGCCATCATGGATCAAATAAGTCAAATCCTGAGTGTTTTTATATGCAGAGTTGCAAATTTTTCTACGCCCAATTGTGCAATTAAATACCATGAATGGTCATTGTTAGAAAGGTGGTATTGTTATGTTCTTTTGGCAACTGTTTCGTTTTAAACAATCTATTAAGCAAATTATATGTTTTATTATAATAAGCACTGCAGCTCCAATTAGCTTTTGTCACCTTGTTTTAAATAATTCGGTTGTATAGCTTTTGATAATGGGAGCCTGCATGCTATATATTACAGGACTGTTTAATACAATTTACTACACAACTAAAAATGCATTGTAGGCAAAGCTTTTCAACACTCGTGAAATATATTCAGTATTAATAAATCTCAAGAGTTTGCCAATAACGTCATTACAAAGTCTGAGTGTACTTCCACTAATTTGAACAGCTCCTGCAGGATTAAACCAAATCCCGGGGAGAATCCCTGCACCGCCCATCTACACCATGTTTCTGCTGAAATGATTTGAGAACAAAAGATTATGAGACACTGTGGTTCAGTCTTCAAAACTTGATTAGCATTGTTTTTTAAGGCTTAAATTGTATTTGATTTGAAACTGATGGACAGGAATTAGGACTCCAAATTAGCAGTTTTTGTCAATTCGACGCGTCGGTCGCTACAGCTTCGCAAAAGCACATTTGTATAGAGAAGTTGCTCTCTTGTTGCTTACAGCTTGGCCTTGACCAAACGTGTTGCACTTAGAAAAAAAACTGAGAAAATCCAGTGCAAATTAAAACAGAAATAGACCACAAAGACGCAACCGTCGTCTGTGCGTTATGGTGCCAAATGGTGCGTCCATGACCCCCCAACATCCACTCCCACCGGGGCTTCCATTGGGTTAGAAATTAGCCACATTAAGAACAAAGATGGAATTCATCACAATATTGAAAAATCAAAAGACAAATTCTTACCGCTATGCGAGTCTGTGAAGATGCTTTAAGATGTAAGATGATTCTTTTTTTGGAAGGGAAGGTCGTTTTGGACTTGGTGAGGTCCAAACTTGAATCCCGCCGTTGATAATCTGCTCCACTTCTCGGGAGGAACCAGCTCGGTGATTCGCTGATGTCTTTTTATCTCATAGCATCACTACGACATGTGTACGCATTCTTTGGCCATGCCAGCCTCACAATTCTGTCTTCGGTCGAGGTACGTCGATTAAACTATGTGGTCTGCTGCGTAAAACCGGTGCCAAAATTCCTGCGGGCCCATTCCGTTACAGCGATGCTAGACAATAGTCTGGTCATTTTGGCATGGACTGAACCTACTCCGCTGCCAAGAACAGTTGCATCGGCTAATTACAACCAAATCCTGAGAGCTATTTTGTCCATATCTGTGATTGGCTCGAGAATGTGGTAATAAATAACGCTCACGTGTGCCAGTTGGCTCTGATATTGTCTTTCAGGTCCCTCATCTTTTTCTCCTTCGCAGGAGGAGTGGACAGTCTGTTGATCTGTTGTTCGCTGGAGGTCCACCTACATCCAGCGGTGTCTTTGTGTCGTATTTATCGGGATCGGCTTTTCCGCCGTGTGCCACATACAGTCCGACACTTGCTGAATGGGACTCTCGTTGAGTCACAGCTGGATTCTCTGACTGAAAGCTTGGTGACCCATCTTTGCAGGGGAGCAGTAAAGCAGGATGCTGCGCGTACGCGTTTTTGACAGTGCGCGCACCCGACAGGTCACACATCTTCTGTCCACAAATTTCTGTAGGCCTACACAATTTATTTTAAACAAAACCTCCACTTTGTTTAGCGCATATTGTGTAGTCTTTTAGAAGTAACTAATATATTATCACAGTATTCTGTTTTGTCTGTTACAATTTATATGGTCTATTATATAGACTGTATTAAACACTTAAGATTACTATGGTTTTGTAATAATCCTACATTTATATTCTCAAAATATTAAAGCCTGTTAGAATGGTATAATCATACTTAGTGGTGCTAAGGTGTCATTTTTAAATCATAATCATATCTTTATATAGACTAATATTTGTAGGCTATAGTATCACTTGAAATTTAGGATTACTATGGTTTTGTAGTAATCTTATATTTACATTCTCAGAGTATTCCTATTGAAGTCTGTTTTTTCTGTGTCAGTAGGCCTATAGTGGCATGCTAATCCTTAATGGGATTGTACCTGCTAACTGACATTTTTAAGTCATAATCATATATTTTTATAGACTAATATTTGTATAGTATAATTTAAAAACGTAGCATTACTATGACTTTGTAATAATACATTGATATTCTCAAAGTATGAAGTATGAATAATGTATTGTCAGTGTGGCTTAACTACTTCACATTTTACCCAAGAATTGTTGAGTTGGTTTACATTACAATATCAAAATACAATTTTATTTCTATCACAGCTTTGAAAAAAGAGGTCATTAAAAGTGCTTTACAGGAAGCAGAAAAGAAAAAAAGATAGGAAACAGAAAAGAAAATAGAAAAAGCATTATAGGTTACAGTGCAGTCAAAGACAAATGGAATGCAAAGTAATAACAGAACAGACTCTTCTCTGAACAGGATTGAGATTGATCTAGTTTGGTTTGTGGTGAACCCCAAAGTATCAGCAGTGGGACTTAAGTTGTTCTTGTGGAGCCCACAAAGCTTGGATAAATTGCAGATTTAGATGAGTTTAGCTCATTGGATGGAAAACAAAGTGACACAATTTGACAACCCACCAACAGGCCGCAAACCATGTTCCAAGGAAATGACTGCAGCACACAGGATCCTTCAATGGATGATGTATATGATTCCACACAGTCTGAATGCTTCTGTCTTGCTGACAATGAGTGGAAATGATTTGGATCATTCCAAGGTGCTTTGTCGTTTGTTACCAGCTCAATGTGTGATGGCCTGCGTCTGGTGTCAATCTGCTGTTGTGGAAGGCCTCGAGCACGGGAACACGTATGGCTCATTTGGCAAATGCAGCCCTCTAAGGAACCCGTGCATGTGCAGCCATCAGTATGTGCAGCTAAACTCTGAGATGATTTGACTTCTGGATCCTCTGATCTCTGTAGGAGAAGGATTCAGTTTCCTGGGTCCTTCAGGGACCCTAGGGTGCAGGAGTCACACAGTCATGTGCGTGTGTATTTCTTTTTTTTTTGTGAGTCTGCCCACAGCTCTGACCTTGCCAGACCTCAAATTGTCACTGACCTGGTGGGCAGGGATGTCGCCCTCCTGTGTTTCTGCTGGATAAGCTACATTTGACTACAAGAGGGAGACATCAGAACAAATATGATGCTCTTTGGTAAATGGAGAAAGCGAAGATGTATTAAGAGCTGGGTTTAGAAAAGCTTTTAATTAAACACTGTGAAACATTAAAAATGTGTTAGGACAGAAATTTAAAGACCTGGTTCTTGGTAATAATGAAATGTACATTACTAATAGTTAAATTGTTTTATTCAGTGTAGTAAATTAATGCCAATACTTGTTTTACTTTCAATTTTTATACTAATATGACTAACATGAAATAATAATAATAACCTATTTGTAACTCCAAATAACCTACAGCCATGGACAGATCTTGAGAGAACAGGCCTCACCCCTCCTACAAAGAAGAAGGGACAGGGGCGCATACACTCTCACTGTACCTCAAGTAATTGACAACCTGCAGACACTTTTTGGAGTCATGATATTGTTTGGAGGCTGACTCAACCTTTATCATCTTCATTCAGCCCGCAGATCTATAAATGATTTGTTTAACTGGCCACTGGTCAGTTTAAAATTGCCTGACTGGACTCTCTTCCTACTTTGGACTGGATGTTCTGGAGGGAAAGGTCTGCTTGTGATGTTAGCAGGAAGAGACAAGTGTGATTGAGTCACAGACACATGACAGAGCCAGAGAGGTGTGTAGGTGCAGAGAGTCGAGGCAAGATGAAGGAGAGGTAAGAGCAGAGGACAGAGTTATTGCAGGGAAAGGTGACTGATGAGGCGATTGAGAGCAGATGGAGGTGGAAAGGAAAAGGCCTGACTTGCAGAAGGAGGGTGCCCCTAGCCGGCCTTATACCGAGGCAGAGTCTTGCTCCTGTCTATATTTAGCACAGGGACCACAGATTGTAACGAGCGCTCTAGGGCCCTGTGTTCAGACCGGCAAGAACTCCTGCCATCCGTCTCACCGCCCGGGGCGAGGCACGATCTCGGCTCACGCCAGCGCAGGGGAGGAGTGACGAGTGATGAACATTTACCTAACACGTGTGCAGAGTTGATCACATTCTGTCTGAGCACAGGTAAGAGGATATAAACCCTGAATCATCTACATGTCGACACCTTGATGAGTAAAGTGTCATCAATGTACTTAGCTTTTCCTAATGGTTCTTTCATGTTTACAGCAATTCCTCAATCTCTTTTTCTCCTTCCCCTAAGCTTTGAAAAAGGGCACAGTATCACCCCCCCTTCCCCATCTACCCACATCTGTCTCGCTGGACAGGATTGACATTCAGTCCAAATGTCAAAGCAGCTAAAGCCATTTTTGACTCTTCCTGTCCCCGTTCTTACCTTCCCTATCTCCATCACCTCCAGGACTGTTCGGAGGATTGTCAGCGTTGACTGATGAAGGACTGAGCCGTTCAGACACATCAGACTCGCACAACAATTCATCATGAAGTGCAGTGAAACGCTTATCTCAAGAGTGATTGTCCACGCAACATATACGTTTTAAAAATCAAACACTCATCACCTGTAGGCTTGAAAGGTTGCAAGTTTCATTTTTCACAGTGGCTGTGGTTGGCTTGAAATCACGCCGGTTACGATGCATGGCGACGAGTTTCAGAGCAGATAGTTAGCAGATTTCAACGTACCCCCTGGGTCTCTCTCAAAAGAGCAAACTTTTATTTCTCGGCTAACTCGGATGTCAATACTAAGTCTTGTTGCTTTAGTGACATCAGTGACATGCTGCATCATTCCCTTTTTCTTTTATTCGGCTAACCTTTGGTTGCTCTCTGCCTATTTCCAACAGCCTGTCCATCAGTCACCGCCCACACAGCGTCTCAAACAGACACGCCAATCCCTCAAACCATCGGCAAAGCTCCAACTTAGCACTATTCTCACTACACTAAAGCTTCCCAACTCCTTCTATATCTCAACTACACAAGCCCTTAGAGATAGCAGCATTGTGAGGATGTTGTTTCTTGCATGGTCTTAAAGTACAGAACACTGAAACGTCTTTCTTTGACTTCTTTTATTCAGACATACGCCAGATCAATGACATCCCATTTTCTTTTTTAAAAAAGGCTTCCACGTCATCTTATTCTACAAAAACAATTTGTACATTTAAAAAATAAAAATACAACAAAAACGAGACAAACTTCTGCAATGTTTTGACAGCTGCTTTCCAAAATAGGAGAGCAACAACTCTCCTGTGACAGCAAAGGCTGTGGATTTTCCTGGTTTCCATCAATCCAAGGATTGATCCAGGTGACCTACTTTTGTTACAGATCTTTTTAAACTGTTGGTTGGGGGACAGTAGGAAATGGAAGAAAAGCTAATCAAATCAAATAAAAGTCTTTGGAGATCAAGAATAACCACTGTGTAATCTGAAACTAGGAAAACCTTTTATGGATTTGGTAATTGTAGTTAATTATTGCCCAAATACCTATAAACAAAGTAGGATTTGCTGTTGATTCACTAGAGGTTTGGGTGTTGCAGTTATGGGATGCAGTCTCACAGGGGGTAGTTAAGCACCACGTCCTGTTTGGCCAGCTCCAACAACATAGGATCGTCGAAGAACTTGCTGATGCTCACATCCTCGCTCAGACCCTGCAGAACAACAAACATGGGAGATTAGTCATGCAGAAAAAGAACTTCCCAACAACTGTGAGGTGATGGACAAAAGGCCCACCTTGCGCCTTCGGGTCTTGATCATGAACTCTCTGGCCAGGTGGGGGGCAGGTTGAGGCTCCAGAGGCCTGATCACAATACTCTTGTCTAAAGGGTCACCAGGGACGATCTGAAAGGAAATATGAAATCTAGTTAACCCAGAGAGAAGAAGCGAATGGTCAACAGAGGAAATCCAGCCAAACCCAATCTGAGAAACAGTCCGACAACATGAAACACACATCAAATTTTGAGCTTTAACAACTGACTGGACACTTCTATAGTGGCTCCGACCTTTCACTAAATAACTGATTCAGTTGCAAGTCTGTCCCATTGTTACTGAGTCAGGAGTGCGTCCATCAACGTGATGGAAAAGCAATGTGCAAGTGCTGTCACTCCTTCAGTATGACCAACGCTGCATCAATGCAGTGTTAGCAAATTGAGTTAGAAGAAGTGTTCACAAACTTTAAATAATATTAACTAAAGCCATTACCTAAAGGAGCTCATAGTGTATTCTTCACAACGTGATCTCATGGTCATGAATACAGTATATGATACATTCACCGTAAATGCAGAGAAGGAAGAGAAGGAATGCTGAATCTGGAAATCATCGGGTGGATTGGACTAAATAAGACGTTCCCAGCCTCGGGGAAAGATTAAGCGGGAGGAAAATGGAAAAAAATCTTCAACAGTGGCTGAAGCCCAATCAACATATGGAAGAGAGCTGCTAACAGTAACTCAACACTGAGCTGCTTGCATGCCAATACTCGCAGTACATAATCAAACTAATGAGGGAGGCACACACCTCTTGAGTTCAATGAGCAAACAACACAGTTCAGGGACTCCCATGTTTTCCTCATTTTCTAAGGCAGTTTATTTAATATGTACCAACAGGAATAATGTCTGTTGAAGCCCAGAGGAGAGGAGAACATTCAGAGTGTTGACTGTATCAGGTACAAACTCTGCAGCTGTCATTTCGAGAGGTGATTGGTATTGGACCCCAGGGGTGTCTTGTGGGGGGGAAAGGTATTTTCTGTTCACGACTGAAAATCCTCAAAATCAAAAGTAGACCTCAGTATCTGATGTGGCCACCAGCTGCATTAAGTACTGCAGTGCATCTCCTTCCCATGTACTGCACCAGACTGGCCAGTTCTTGCGGTTGTTTTTGCCTGTCCCGCAGGTGTAATATTCAGATGTACCGATCCTATGCAGGTGTTACACGTGGTCTGCCGCTGCGAGGACGATCAGCTGTGCTTCCTGTCTCCGAGTAGCTCTCACAGTAGGGACATAGCACTGTATTGCCCTGGCCACATCTGCTGTCCTCATGCCTCCTTGCACCATGCCTAAGGCACGCTCACGCAGATTAGCAGGGACCCTGGGCGTCTATCTTTTGGTGTTTTTTAGAGTCAGTAGAAAGGTCTCTTTACTCTCCTAATTTTCTTTTAACTGTGACCTTAATTGCCTACCGCCCTTAAGTTGTTATTGTCTTTTAGACCTTTAACAGGTGCATGTTCATTCATTGTTTATGGTTCAACAAGCATGGAAAACATTGTTTAAACCCTTTAAAATGAAGATCTCTAAAGTCATTTAGATTTTTACAAAAGTATCTTTAAAATACAGTGTCCTGAAAAAGGGGCTTGTCATTTTTTGGCTGAGTTTACAATTACAGACAATAAATCATACATTTCAATAAACTGCTCAGCCCTACCAACATTACTGTAAAACATGTGGTAATACATGCTTGAGCAATCTGTGGTTCTGCATAGTCAACAAATGTCAACAACATTTTCATTTATTCTTGATGTGCCCAAAGGATCTATAATACATCCTTTTCCCAGTGTTGGGACAAGCGTGCAAATAAATAATTCATCTCTAGTCTCTTGTCACACTTGCATTTTCACCTCAAGGGGATAAAACATTACACAAACCTTTTTTTTTTTTTCTTTCAGATGAATGATTTTGCTGTAAAGTATTAATCCTCCCTAAGTGGAGTTCATTTTTCCCTGACACAGCTCTCCAGAGTGCAGACACAAACACTTGTCAGACATGGCAGGCAGAGACAGCTACATTATACTTAAAACTTAATGACTCAACACTCCACATCAAAGACAGTTTAGCCAGAGTGGCAGACATGGGCACAAGGTTGGTCACTCTGCAGCACAAGCAGCCACATGTTTGTGTATGAGAGAGTTGGTGTATGTAAAGTAAGCAAGTAAATGTGAGACTGTGTTTGTGCATGTGAGTTTGTGTACGTGTGACAGCGGGATACCAAATTTAAAAATCAGATTTGTCATCTGAATGGAGCCGTATTAAATCAGAAAAATGTGTAATGTTGACAATGCTATTAATAAATGAACAATTCGGATTTGTTTGTTTAGGCATAAGCAGAAAAAAAAAACCCGTTACACTGTTCCCCATAGAAATGATGCAGGCGTGGGGCAGTGATGCAATGTGTTTTACCTGTAGGTGCCCTGACAATCACATTTTTGGCAAATATGTTTACCTGCCAGTGGTGGAACACAGACAGAGCAAAGGCCTGTCCCTGTGTATGAGTGCGAAGATCTGTCTCAAAGCCAAAAGAGTCGATGGCGGGGATGAAAGCCTTAATGGTGTAGAGAGGAGACCCTGGAATAGGTGCATCCTGCGTGACATGACCCCTAGATGACAAACACAGGACCACATTTTTTTTTCTTTTCCCCAATATCAGGAGATATTGTCAATGCATTACATTTCTGCCTGGGTTGACACTAGATGTTATGAGAAGTAGAGTATACCAACCTTCTACGAGCCAGCACTGTATAGACGGCAGATACACAATCAGCTGGAGCCTGAACCTCCACAAAGTAATAAGGCTCCATCAACCTTGGAGTGGCCTGCGACACAAGGGAGACCATGCATTAGAGGGAGGACAAAAGCCTGGAGAAATTGTATGGCCAGCACATGTACAGCTGACCTATGGATTTATGATAAAAGCAGGGAACGAGCGAAAGCAGATGAGGAAAGACACCAAAATTGTGAAAGAGGAATGTTTTCGCACTACAATTAAAAAGAACGCACGTCAGCAAAATCCAAACCGTAATCACTGTAATGGAACATTAAAGAAAGTGAAGATGAAAATTAAGTCTGGAGGAGTAAATGGCAGACGAGGGGAAGAATAGGCTTAGGGAGGGATGATCTCACCATGAGGAAAGCCGAGTACACCACTCTCCTGGCTGTAGGGATGACCTGGCCCCCTCCTCTGTGGAGAGGCTCCTGAGCAATGACTGCGTCAAGGATCTTAAACTTGACATTCCTAATGGCTGAGGGCAGCAGAAAGACTGAGTTATTGTAACATAACACTGATGAGGAAAAATACATTTGCCCTTTGCACAATGCTCACAACGCTAGACATTTCTGGCGAAGAGGAAAGTCCAGCACCGATGGCAGTACAGAGAACAAAGGTTTATTGTTTATTAACGTGTTTCAGGGTTAAAAAGGAAAGCAGAGAGAACTTACGCTCATCACACAGCGGCCCCTCCCTGGTGCCCCACTGGAAGCCCTGAACTATGCTGTCTTTGACTGAGCCGAGCAGCGCCTTGTCCACCTACGGGGAGGGGACCATGACAAGAGTTAGGTACAAAAACAGTTATTCTCTATAAAGCAAAACCTGACACTTGTGTGATCTTCATCCCAGTTAACAGATGTAAATATATTTATAGTGTAAATAAAAAAATTGTAAATACATGCAGTTATTTTAACCCCATGCTTTAAAAGTACTGACTCATCACTTAGGAATGGATTTTTTTTCTCTCTTTTTTGGCATTTCAAACTCAAATGTTGTATGATTGACGCGCACATGGTTTGACAGCGCAACAATGGCCTAGTCTGGTGGTGATTTAATATCAATTAGAAAGAATATAATTACAGTCATCTGTGTTATAAACAAAGTGTGTGGCTCTAGATTAGAAATGATAACTCAAGCGATTAGTCAAACGACACAAAATTATCAGCAACAATTTCAATTACTTGTTTAAGGTATTTATTAATCAAAACTGCAAGACATTTGCTGGATCCAGCTTCTCATGTGTGAGGATTTGGTGCTTCTTCTGTTGTAAATTGAATATGTGGGGGGTTTGAACTGTTGGTCTAATAAAACAGGTAATTTGGTGATGTCACTTTGGAAAGTTGTAAATCAGTAAAAACCTTTCAAAAACGAAAATAATTGCTAGTCACAGCTCTATGTGGCTCTAAACAGTTGGAGCAAGCACTATACAGCAGTTAATGTATATCGTTTACTTAACCAAGTTAAGGGGGATTTAAACTTCTGCGTAAAATCTACGCCATGGCTACGTACGTAGGTACACGGAGACACAAAACCTCCACCGGACCCTACGCCGTAGCCTGACGTGCATCTCTCGAAAAATTTAACTGCAGGTCGCGAGGACGCCTGGCTGTGGCTTGGTGGCGTTGCTCTTCCCACTACTCATTTCCTGGTTCTCCTTCTCCATGAACAACTACAGATTTCCCACCGTGGTCAGAAAGCACAGGGGAGACACTTTGTTTCTGCCTCTAGAGTCGGCACTCGCTCCAAAGCTAATCACCACCACTCTCTCATTCGCTCAAACACACTCCCCACGCGCACACATACATGCCGGCCCTGCTTTTTCTTACAGAGATCGAGGCACACACCAACCCACAAGTATAAACTTCAGGCCACTTATGTAGGCTACGGCGAAAGCTCTGCGTGGAGCCTCCGCAGGACCATAAATAAAGCTTTAGTCTCCAGATAAAGAGCCCTATTTCAGCTGTGATACACCTGCCTGGTTGGTACAAAACTTACCTCAGAGGGCAGTGTGTCGTCTACAAGGATGTTTGGTCCTGTGGTGTCTGGTCCAAAGGCCCAGATGGACCTGGCAGCCAGCAGATCCCAGTCGTACTTTGTCTGGAAAAACTCTCCCAGCTTCTTCCTGCCATGAGGAAACAGAACAACCACTGGTTGAAAGGAGGTCTGCACATTGTGTCAGCAGGAACATTAAGGAGATTGGTTGATCGGGGGGCAGAGGAGGAGTAGAGCGAAGGTTCGGTTTGATGGTGTGTAAAGTATGTCACTTCTTTGGCATTGCTACTCCACACTGGCACCGCTAGGTCCAGATGGCCTAACAGATGAGCCACACACACACACGCTTACGCTTTTAGTGCATGATTCAATTACTGGGAGTGATCTGATCAATACTTTGAGGAAGATTTTTAATGAGCAAACACTTTGTACAGAAGGCTGTCCTTTACCTTGCTTCAACATTCTAATAATCTATTTCACAATTTTCTAATAGATATATATCTGTAATGAACATTGTTCTTATTTTTTGCATTTCTTACACAGAGTTTCTAAGGCACCATTCAATCTGACATGGTGAAGCAGAAATCCACTTTCTCACAATGACTGTCATGTTCTGCAGTTCTGACATTTTTCAAAACTTTCAAAAATGAAAAAGACAAACCAGACTGATTTTAAGTACTGTTCTCAAACAGCAACACAAGGTTGTCATTTCCATGTCCAACTTTAAAATGAAATTGCTGGTATGCACATCTTGTTCTATGCATGATGACTTGTAGAAAATTGGGCAACACACCTTTGGATTTAGAACTATTACCCACAAATCCAATAACTGCTCTTTTTAAAATGACAATTTCAGCTGTGGGCATTTCTATATCACTCTACCGTGTTCAATAACAGCATTGCATTAAAGAATCAATCATTATTCTTACATGGCGGCTACTTTATCCCTGCTAACGGAGGGAATAATGAAAACGAATGATCGTCAGAATGGGTCTGATATATGGAGAAATTAATAAGGCTGCTGCCATATCAGACTGAAATGAGGAAAATCTACAGATACGTCTAACATGACAGGCACATTATATAATTTTAATTAATTAAGAGATTACCTAATATGTGTGAGTGTGATGGTGACATCTTCTACATCTTACCTGTTCCATGTGATCTGCACCACTTCGTTCTCTATGTCCTCAGCCAGCCCCTTCTCTAAGGGCTCAGCAATCATGGTGATCTTATTCCTGTCAATCACATCACACGGCTGTCAATCACTCACTCTGGGTTGGGTAGACACTCGGCCAAAGGGAAGGGCTAACTCTGACAGTGACTTTAAACACTGCACAAATTGAACTCCCCAACAAGAAATACAACATCCAACAGTCTTCATAACAGTTCATGCAGAAAATTAGAAACTTCAAAAAATACATTACAAAGCTATGAGTTTTAAGGTATATTAATAATATAGCAAAGTAAGCTTTCTTGTAGTTGCATTCATGTCATTGTATGTGCGAATAAGATCTGAAATTATTAAGTTTGATACAGACTTTTTGTTAGGCGTTTCAGCGAAGCACTTGAGTGATGATGTTTCCACAACCGTTTCACAGAAAGTCACAACAGGGTCAGCAACCTGTGGACAAAGATGAGCATAATTACACAAAGAACCCAAAAGCCCCACTCCTGTGCAGTACTGTGTCAAGTTTTTTGTAAGCAGTGAGAACAATTACTTTAATGTCGATCTCAGAGTACATCTTGCGCAGGTCGTGCATGACACAGTCCAGGTAGAGCTCTCCTGTCCCTAAGATAACATGCTCTCCAGACTCCTCCACCTGAAAGACAAAGACACACACGTCTTAGTATAGTAAATTATAATTTAAGCAATTGAATAGCAACATAATTATTGTTGAGCTCACAGTTTATACTTTTCACATCGGTCCTTCCTTCGGGGTCCATATTTGTATTTTGTTCTTCAGAAAACCATTTTAGGAGGCTATAAGATGGCTAGACTTACCTTTGTGGTGAGGGACGGATAGCTTTTGTTGACCTTCCTTAGTCCATCCAACATTTTCGGTAGCTCTGATGGGTTGACAGGCTCCACTGCAATCTTTATAACCGATGCTATGTTAAACTTCAGTGGCCTGAAAATCTGAGCCTGTCACAGAAAGTAAAAAATGTCAACCATGCCATTCTCACAAAGTATCTTTTTTTTAAAGATCTCAGTGGTGTTTCTCTCTTAAGTCTCACCTCTTCATTCCCTCTGGGCTCTGTGATTGTGGCGGTCTTGACGATTGGCTGGTCACAACCTTCGATGAGAACCCAGTTGCCCGCTGGCACTCGGTTCACTTCAATTTGGTATCTAAAAAGGTGGATGGCGCAGTTAAGATTTAATACAAACAATCATTGATTTCTGACTCTTAGGAAGTCAAACCCCTGCAGCGTACCTGGCAACTGAAATCCAGAGACGGCCCAAAGTGCAGACCTGGGAGTCTTCCTCGTCTTCAAGGGTGTAGTTCTCTCCTAAAACTTTGACAGGCTGACCTGCCTGAATGGTGCCACTCAGCACCCTGCCAAAGGCATGGAACTGAACCCCATCCTCTGTGCTGTACATCTTAGTGGTGTGGCACATCAAAGGACCCTGAGGGCACGAGGCATGAGGTGAGCAGGAAAAAGGGATAAGAAAGAAAGGAAAGTTTTACCACTGGAACATTTCTTCCTAAAGAAATATAAGAGGGCTTAGGTAAAAGGCAGTAAGACTTTTAATGGAACTTGGAAAACTGTGATCAATGTCCAGCATTGTCCTAAATTGGCTTATTTAACAGCCTGTTCATTTCAAGCCAATTAAAACGGCCTGTTCACTTAATCTGTAAGAGCAGCTGGAATTACACCACTGGCTACGACTAGAAACAGATTGCAGCTATCTGGCATATCTGCTTCTCACCAGCCAATAAAAAGGAGACTCCTGCTCTGTTTCCATTATACTCACATCAGGGTCGCACTCTGCCATGGCCTCCCCAAGGTCTGAGTCCATTCCTCCAGTGTACGTGTGCTCTATCTTGTTCCGAGCACCCTCCTGTGGTGAGGGGATGTGGTGTACACACATGTCCACAAAGCCTGTAGGGAAGAAATGTATGCTTGACTTTTTGATTTAACATGTTTACCAAAGCATGACCATTTATCTTCAGATAAAGAAATACAATTATGAGCAAACACATTAAGTAAAGCAGCAAGATAGATAGAGTGCCTCTGCAGTATTGTTATTACTTTATTCATACAGTTATGAAAAACATAGTTGTCCATATACAATAACAAAATGCTAAAAAAATAATAATAATAATAACACAAAAAAATGAAAAGGATAGATAAAAACAAATAAACCCATACCAGTAAACTCTCCAAAGAAGCGGTTACAGACCAGCCTCAGTAAGGGTCTGATGTTCAGCTTTAGTTCCTCTTTAGTCAGGTGGATCCCCAACTCATCCAGAACTCTGGGGAGTGATGTGTCACAATCCCCAACCACCTAGACACAAAGAGGATTTGGGTGAGGATTACACACTGAGGTCTGCAACTCAGCCAGAGCCCGATGGGGCGTGTAAGTATTGAGGTAGCTGTATTGCCTTGTTACACAAATGTTTATGTTTGATGTGTCCAACCTGTGAGAGGATCTTGTAGAGGGGCTCCAGGACAAATTCCACAAAGCTGCGCTGAGAGTTACTGCTGGGAGCTTTCTTTGTGAACTTGCGACTGAACAGAAGAAAAGAAAAATGGCCGATACCATAAGGACCTGTTATTAAAAGGAGGAGGATGGCTTATCATTCAGTTCAAATCCAAATTAGTTACTCACGTTTTGGGATTGAAATAAATGTCTCCCCAAAGCCTCTGGGCAAACTCATTATAGTTGATGTCACCTGCAAACACAAAGAGAGGAGTTAGGTAATATCTTCCTAACTTCATTAGGCATGAGATGAGAAAAGGATGTGCCAGTTCCAGTTTATGAGAGCATGTGCTGAAAAGTCATACCATGGGTGTCTGAGTAGATCTTTGCAAAGGACCCCAGAGTGAAGCAGATACTGTACTGAGAGCTGGCGAAGCACACATTTCCAAGGAGAGGAGACACCACCAAGTTCTCGTCTGTTGAGTATGTGCTGAAAAGGAAGATAAATGACTAACCATGAAATGTCACTTTTCCCCCCACCAATATGTAGCACTACATCACATAAAGCCATATATGCTCTCCAGACACTGTGGACATTAAAGGGTTTCAAGTATTACCTGAGCAAACCATTGACCTCATCCACAATGTGACGAAGTTTATAATAAGCATCTGTGGGAGGCAATTTGAGCTCCACAATGAGCCGGTCCACCTTGTTGATGCAGATGGTGATGGCCATACGCTCCTGAACTGCATGTTTGATCAGGCGCTCGGTGTTCAGCATCACCTGGGCAGAGATACACAAAAGTGTAAGTTACATGGAAGGTTGACTAACATGACAAATGTGCAGAGCGAGCGCAGGATTGGGAGAAGATCAAAAAAGGAAAAATAAGTGACTCACTCCTTCTGCTGCGTCTATGAAGAGGACAACACCGTCTGAGATCCGGATGCTAGACGTGACCTCGTCAGAGAAGTTTACGTGGCCTTCGAGGGAGACACAAGGTTTAACATAACTTTCTGCTATGACACACCAAAACATACTTACAGGAAACAAAGCATCCAGCCGCACACAATACCTGGTGTATCCATGATGTTGAAAAGGTAGGATTTGCCCCTGGAGTCTGGTAGGACCATTGTGACAGGGGTGCTCTTGATACCAACTCCTCTCTTTGGAAAAAGAACAAGACAGAAATCACCTTTGCAGGAAGGGTACCATAAGTCCATCGTTAAAGCTTATTTTCTTAAAATCATAATTTCTGGCAACAAGGTCCTGCAACGTTGCTGCTTTAGTTGTTTGATTAAACTGTATTCTTTTGTCAATCATATTACAACGTTTACAATTACTAGCCATTCTAATATGTGGTAATCAAATGTATTTCAAGAAGTGTTATCATTATGCCACAGTTCAAACAAACAACTCACCTCCTGTTCTGTAAAGAGGATGTCTGTGTAACGGAGCTGAAAAAGTCCAAAGTCATGTTAGTTTCTGCTGTCATATACATAATTTAAATGTAATAAACTGCAAAGATGCGTTTATTATTATATTATATTATATAATATATATTATATTATATAATAATTATTATTACAGTCGACACTCACATCCACATCATCTCTCTTCCTGATTTCTGGGTGCGTCTGCTCAATCAGGCAGTCCACAAAACAGGTCTGAACAGAAAAAACAAATTCATTAGATCCCCATGAGTCACAGATAAGTCTAAAGTGCAGCCACGTTATTGGCATATGCTCCACAACAATCCTACCCTCCTATATTTTTTTTTAATCTAAGGAACACATGTCCTCTCTGGCAAAATGCCACAGAAGAGCCCTTAGTAGAAACACACAGCTAAATGAAAAACTGAGCCAGAAGCAGCCATAAGGCAGACTCTAACCTTGCCATGGTGAAGGTGACCACACAGGGTGATGTTACGAATTAGCTCAGGACCGTCCATTAGATCTGCAAGGAATCTGCCAAGAGAGAGGAGGGAACAGCAAACATTTGTAAATTAAAGATATGTAATGGGAAATACACTAGATCGAGAAGAGTGCTGTTGCACCAGTTAGGATCTGGATGAACATTTGCATCTACAGTAGGGTGGCACGATATTGACCAAATGTGATATTGATTATGAATATTGCGATATAGATATTAATTTCGATATTTTTAAACATATGTAAAATTACAAAAGTTATGGGAAAACGCATCAAAATAGATTCATAACAAATAAAACAAGTTTTCTTACAACACAAGGTTTATTTCAACTGAGAGTCATATTGGACTGGTCCAACATGAATGAATAAATAAATACATAAATAAATAAGGACCATGTCTACAGAACCGAACATGTTTTACTGGTTGTACAGTATAAAATATATAAATAAAGAGAACAGGGCAACTTTTCTTTCGCTTTTCTGATTGGCTCAGTTTTGTTGTCTCTATCTATTTCTTCACTTACACTGTCACTCTGTCTAAATATGCACACACGTGGTACACTCCATAGGGTTTGTCACGTATAGGACCCGTGCGTTGATGTGTACTAACATGTGCAAGTGGCACGGTAACTGGCCAATGAAACATGATCATTATAGCGTTTCAAGCGGGCTCTTAATCAAACACAACTGAGCCACACAGCCAACAGACGGGACGCAGCGCTCCACAACTTTAACAAAATATTGCATACTTATCGCGACACTTTCGATATAATATTAATATCGCGATAACGATATTGAGTCCATACATCATGCACCCCTAATCTACAGACTTTTCAGGCAAAGAAAAACAGGACATCCTGTGTATAATCATAAAGACGACTTACTCCATATCATAAACAGTGGCAGGTAACTCCTGCTCCATCAGGGTGAACTGCTTGTTCTTCACAGGCTTGATGATAGGCTCTGGAGTGGAGAGAAAACACTAGCATTTGTGTGTTTATCTTAACAGCATATGAATTATTAGCATCTATCACATACCATTATAAATATGTGAAAGTATGTGGATTAAGTAACCAAATACTATGCACTTTATTGTAAATCTGCAAATACAGAGTACACTGTTCTTTGTGTCTAACCTGTGAGAGGTTGTGTGTCTTCCTCTTGGACAATAGTTTCCACTTCGGGCCCATAAACCTCCTCTGCTGTAGGATAGTACTTCTTGTCCTCATGCAGGACCACCTCCATACCCGGGACATCTTCATCAGCATCAGCAGGCTCATCATCATCATCTTCGTCACCCTGCACAAGGAGAGAGTTATTAATAGGACATGTGAGCACATATTGTATAAACAAACTAAAGTACTACCTAGTCATAACTGTTAACACTGATTTTGAAGCATACCTCGTCAACATCTCTGTCCCCTGCATCCAGATCATCTTCATCGTCGTCAGAGTCCAGCTCTGGACCGATGTAGTTTCCAAACTCGTCATACAGATCAGCCTCCATCTTGTAGAGAACTGACAGAGGGGTCATGCGTTAATGAATATTAGTGCTTTTTGCTTATTGGTAAAGCCAATATATGAACGAGATCCAATGCAAAAAGACAATGCTACAACATTTTAGCTGAAACAGAAATGGGGATTACATAGGCATACTATCTTTATCTAATGTGGAGAAAGCATACAACAGGATACAACTAGAATTGTTTTAACATGTAATTAGTTTTAATTAGTTATGTGTAACGTTAAGTGTGTGAGTGTCATGTACACCAGTAACGTTAATATAGTCATTTTCATGTCTCCTTTGTAATGACAATTTGCCTTGCAATGTGAATTAGGCTTTGCTTATATTTCCAAAAGCCGGTGATAACTACTACTAGCTAGCTAACTAGCTTACTTAATAGTACCTTAAATTACCAGTAAAGTCAATGCTAACTTTGCATGTAATGTTAGCATTTATGCATCACCAAAAATTAATATATTCATCAAGCTTACAGATGCTTTCTGTCAGCAAAAACTCAGACAAAAATTTAGCTCCAGGCAGAAGTTTTCGATAAACTGCCTTTTTTCTTGTGTTGGCAATGTTATTAGCGAGCCAAAAACTAGCATCCTAGCCAGCTAACAGTAAAGAAATGAATGACTTGGAGGCGACGTTTCAGTTACGTTGTTTAGCTAGCTAACGTTATCTCATAGCACTAAATTATAACTCGCATGCTGCAAAACCAACTTACCTGTATTCTGTTATAATGCGGTCAGGAAAGAATATTGTCAAACGAGATACAAGTTGGGTATATGTATTCAGAAGATGGATAATTTCCCAAATAGCGCCATGCGTATGAGATATTACTTCCGTCTCTCTTCTTCTATTGAATGAGGTCGGTGAGCGTTCATCGTTGTACTCACTATCGCCCCCATCGGTAGATTTTGTACGTGCTCACCGAAAGGTTAAGTTTGTCGTCTCCTTGCAATTCACACGGTGTGTGTGTGTGTGTGTGTGTGTGTGTGTGTGTGTGTGTGTGTGTGTGCGCGCGTGCGCGCGTGCGTGCGTGCACGTCACGTGTCATATTCAAAGTGTCTAGGATACTCTTATTAGGTCTGTATAGACCTGTTTAATGGCTGAATAATGGGCATTTATAACTGAGTATAAGTTCAATTGAATGAGCCCTATTCCAGAACAACTTCCTAAGATTTAAATTCATTTAGGGACCGTCTGTTATTTATGGAATTGACCACCGGAGGAAAATAGGGGAGGGTCATGTCTTTTTATTCTTTGTTGAGGGGAGGGTCACCCAACGTTTTTTAGTCTTGGGGGGGTCACCCAACTTTTGTATTCATGAAAACAGCAAAATTTCAAAGTGGCCTGTTTGGTGCATATTTTTCCATGTAGCTCTCAGTCACGGCCCCCCATCGCCATGCCCATCGCTAGCAGATGGGTCTGACCCAAGCTAACTGCGCCACCTGTTGCCAAAGTATCGTCACTGACATGAAGCTGGAATATAATGAAGCTGACTAGCTCAAAGGTTTCACGTTGCCTAGCAACTAAATATTTGTTTAAAGCTTCAAACCAACAGCAGAAACGCTAGGAGAAACATAAACCATGTCAAATGTAAGTAACATAACATTAATACCTGGTCGAATTTCTGGCAACTTTCAAATGTCTGACCCAACTCGGTCTCTGGGACTTGTAGCTGCAGGCATTGCCCTGTGCTTGGAGGTCGTAATCCTCGCATTCTTCTTACCCCTCCGCACACCATGTTTATCCTTCATTTCCTTCTTTCTTGCAGGGTAGGGGGAGTAAAATAAAGGCCTCGCGCTGTGGCTTTCGAGTGGAGAGACTGAGGGTCCTCTAGGCTAGGGCACTAGCAAAGATTCTAGAGCGAATGTGATTTCTGACGCCAATACGTTCTCTTCAAATATCATTTCGGCACCGGTGATTTGAAATTGCGCAAACGACAGCCTTTTCAAGGCATTTGAGAAGGAAGGAGTGGTAGCATGCAAGCTCCCAAATTGACGCTCGTCTGAAAAATGGAGTTTTGGATAATGTTCAGCTTCGGCAGCTTTACCTGTTATATACATAGACAGTATATAAAGGTTATATACATCCTCTTTGGCACATCCATCTGGACGTCTGACTGGACACTGACTGTAGGAGTTAACTAAATCCAGAAGATGGCAGTAGTGCAACATTAAGGATGCAACTGCCGTTAAGAAGAAAAAGTAAAACACGGACGTGACGCGACGTCAGGATTACGGAAGTGCACCCTTAATTTTCCTAATTTTACTGTCTATGGCTGCACCACTTTAAGATTAAAAATGCTATTTGCCGACAACAGTTGTGATTCAATCGCTTTATGGTGAGAAAAGACTGTTTACAACTGTTAACAACATGGCACAAGTTCCTCCTTCCTCCGGATCAATCGTAGTAGCTGACTGGCATCGATGTAAAGACAGCAAAGAATATTTCAGCAAAATTCTACACAAGAAGAGACGCAAAAACTTCGGTATGACTAAGAAACTGTACCATTTTGTTTGAATAACAACCTTTTTCAAAAGCAGCACATGATTAATATGTACCAGCAGGGCTTTGATTATACAACAAAGTATTTCAGGAAATATGTTCTACAGAACATGTTTGTGATTTATTGTCAGTGGGTCAATAAATCACAAAAATATGTATGTATTGAACTGTCAGTGGGAAACAAAGTGGCTGGTAGATACATGTGCATTTCCAATAATACATCTCCACCATCACTGCCAAAAAAACTTTGAAGACATGATGTGTGTTTTGTCATTATTGGCTCTAGATGTAGGGAGAGTTGGTAGCATTTGTAAACATGACTTTTAATTGTCTTATGAGGCTATACGAATATTGTGTCATAACTTATGTTTGAGTTTGAGGTTGTGTAAAGAGAAAACAGAACAATGTAAAGAAAATGACATGTTACAAGCACACCTCTATAATACCCTGTACTGTTTCACTGGACAATCAACATGAAATCACTAAAAACAAGATGGCATAACAAAACCTAGGATTGTAGTGTGTGTGTGTGTGTGTGTGTGTGTGTTGTGTTTTTTTTTTTTTTTAAATAATTTGTGATTATTGTAGGAGATTTCTAAGAGCAGCATACACTTGACATATACAGTATTTAATAAATAAAATGATAGACAAACTAATTCATATAACATATAACATACTTCCATGCTGTCATGTTGTATATAACAAATTCCAATTCAGAATTTTAAATTTCAAAGTGACACAGTGATCTTTGACCAGCACACCATTTTGACGCTGTCATGACTGAAAAGTATGAATACCAAAAGTAACTATTTAGACAGCCCTTTTAAAACTTGTTTTACAGGCCTATTGGAGTCTCCGGTGATGCCCCCACACGTAGCTGTGGACACAGTTCACTATAAGATCTTCATCTCTGGCAAGAGTGGAGTCGGGAAAACTGCTCTTGCTGCACGTCTTGCAGGCCAGAATTTTCCTAACATGCACTATGAAACCATAGGTAGGTCTAGAATCAATTGCTTTTAGAGTAATTTATACAATTAAGGGTAAATATGGTTACAAATATTCGTCCAGTTTATCTCTTGTTGTTGAAGGTATTGAGACGACAATGGTGTATTGGCCAGTGAAGCTGAGAGAAAATGGCAGAGTGCTTTTCTTCCGTCTGCAGCTGTGGGACTGTGGAGAGAATGTCTTGCGTAGATTTGACCATTTACTGCCAGTATGTTTATAATATAAAGTGTTTTCACACAGCACATTGTATTGAGTTATGAACTAATGTGAAACAGAAAAAAAGACTATGCTAGTATTATTCTAGATAAAAAAAAATAAGTACCACAACACCATCACACCAGACATTTTGTCATACCCTGTTCCCTGTCTTACAGGCCTGTAAGGAGCAGGTGGACGCTGTCCTTTTCCTGTTCTCCTTCACTGACAGGACATCCTTCGATGATCTGTCAAATCAAATTGCTAAATGGACTGGGACACCTGTGGGTCGTGTTGTGAAATTGGTGGTTGGCACCAAGTATCCTTTTTGTGTTCTTTAAAACTTAAAGGTTGAGTATAAAAAAACTGTTTTGAGGGCTTAGTGTATAACTATTAATACAGAGATGGGCATTCATCCTTAATGTTCCCTTTAGATTTGATCTTTTCATGCACTGTGATGTGACAGAGAGAGATGTGAAGGACTTCCAGGAGACATGGAGCTTACCGGTGCTGCGTGTAGGCGGGGAGGTCAGTGACGGGCTGGGTGATGTAGCCCCCCTACTCAACTGCCTGGCGGAGAGCCTGTGGCATCAGGACTGTGTTACAGCCAGATCAGCCAGCCACCATTAACAGCAGGAGACAGAGACTACTTTAATACAGAAAATGATTTTAAAGATGCAGTTGAGGTGAACTGGAGGTTCACCCCTGGGTGTCTGCCTTTGAGGGATTGCACTTAGCAGCTGATCTGGGAGTGCTTCAGATTTCTCAGGATGAGATGGAGGCTGCTGTTGAGATAAATGGACCATTCCCTCTGACACTATAATGACTGCTGTCAAGACGGATTTTTGATTCTGAAATGTCTTAAAGGTCCCATTGCATTAAAATGTCACTTTATGAGGTTTTTTTTAACATTAATATGAGTTCCCCCAGCCTGCCTATGGTCCCCCAGTGGCTAGAAATGGCGATGGGTGTAAACCGAGCCCTGTAAAAGGTATCCTGCTCTGCCTTTGAGAAAATGAAAGCTCAGATGGGCCGATCTGGAAACTCCTCCTTATGAGGTCATAAGGAGCAAGGTTACCTCCCCTTTCTCTGCATTGCCGCACAGAGAATTTGGCCCACCCATGAGAAAGAGAGACATCATGGCTTGCAAACAAGCAAAGTGGCAGTTGGTCAAGGCCACACACTCCCCCATTGTCTGGGACTTTGGTTATGTTAACGTGCAGAAGTTTGTATTTTTTGTGTTCTCCATGCCATTGGGTGCCGGTTAATTAAGTGCATAATTAAGTTCTCACTTTTATGTATTAGATAGCGCCAAAACTTTTTTCATCACTTTGTTTGAGACACCTTTTTTTTCACAGATTCCTGTTAACATCTTCTAAAAGCAAGTCAAAACATTAAAACAGTGTGTTAAATACTTTTATGTCAGAAGATCAGGGGCTGTTTTGTCAAGTTGTTGTTACCAGCTTCAGTTGGAGGCATTTTGTTGCATTAGGCTGAGCTGACAAAGTCAGACTTTTATCAAAAAATAAATAAAGGGCACATTGCTTAAGAGGCCAGCATTTTAATACAAGTGAATCTAGTCCCAATAATTAAAAAAAGTCACCTTCATGCTGTGTGTCTGCTAATTATGACATATTCAGTGCACGTTTGAACCCTTCATGTTGTGTCGTATGGTTCTCCAGAGGGTCTTTATCAAGTGCGGTCAAGTTAAGATACATTTTAAGAGTGAACCAAATTTACAATTTACAGTTACCAAATTCTTTCAATTATCAAAATGTATACATTAGTATAATGTCCAAGTTAAAACAACCAAAGTTTGAATTATAAAATCAAAAAATATATATATCACACAATGTTTCTATCACTGCTTAGACACGAAAGCGCCTTCATCCACGTCTCTTTATCTGACCTGCAATTAAAAAAAAGAAAGACAGGAATCACAGATGGATGACCGGCTGCTGAAGAAGATTTTAGTCATTAAAACATAAAAGATGTCCACTCGTAGCTTGTGTGTGCAAGTATCGTGGCTGTTGGTTGTCTGGTGTGACTTTGAGAGAGATGCAACAGGAAGGAGTCTGGGGGTAGACCCAGGACAGTCTCCAGATGAACAACGTGCACACGTGTGGGGAATTCAGCATGATCCACAACTGTGAACCTCTGGTCCCTGATATGCGGAGACAAAACACAGTCTAGTTCAAAGGCAATTCAGTAATAGGATGGTTAAAAATAGGTTTGTGGTGTTAAAGATGAAGTTACTTTTTCGAGGAGATGATCAAAAGGTCATAGAAGAGGTGGAGGTAGACGCTGACGAATGATACTCTTGAGTTGTAAGCTGCCACAGTCAGCTGTCTCATGGGACCCTGGTGCACCAAAAAACGCCCGCTTACGATCAGAGGGACTGACTGGATGGAGGAAGAGGCAGTCAGTCAGAATTTATAACAGACTTGATTTTGTTGTGTAAACCTGCAGATGGTAATATATTCTGTGAGAAAGAGAAAAAGAAACTTGTCACCTTAACTGCCAAAATCCAGCAGCATTTCCAGGCGGACCAGCTTCTCGATTTGTTTCATAGCAACCAGTTCATGTGTTGAATTTGTTATTACCCAGTGTTCTTTGCTGAATGGTCTCAATGTTTTATTTCATGTGAATACTAGTTTACTAGAGGAGTAATGCAGGAAGTGTGCATTCAGTTTCCATGCTTATTGTGTTTCCACAACAACGTTAGTGAGTAAATCTACTGAAATGGCCACCACAACAGTGGAGTATGATGTGTAAGATGAGAAAGCAGAGGTTAAGTCATGTATGTCATGACAGTGGATATCTGTACCAAGCGCAAACCAGTACACAAGGCATTCATAAATTATTGGGGAGGGTCATGCCTATTTTCCCAATGATTTTGGAGGGTCATAGAAAAATGTATTGCTGGCAAAGGGAGGGTCAAGTCTATTTTGTCTAAAGATCCCAAAACAACTCCTGTAGCCCCTTAAATAAATAATGAACAGTTCCTTATGAAAATTAACAATTTATATTAAAATACTAAAGAACCTATACTTTTTAAATAAGTATTAAGAGTAACGTAATCGAAACGTATCCATTTCTATCAATGTTAAATACAAAAATACTAATAGAACCTCTAGCCTATTTGGGGGAACGTGACTAAATTAGCCTCCTTAAGGTTTTTTGATTGTTAAAGTTTGTTCTATTGTCATTTATTTTAACCTGTTAAACTGCTGTTGATGTGGTATGCATAATTTGATTGCAAAGGACTGAATTTGCCTAACATTTCAGAGAAGTGAAGCATGATGTTGAAAGTAAGTACTGTCAAATACAGAATGTGGCCTTCAGATAGGCTACATGTAGCATGTAACAGGGGGATGTATGACTTATTCCATGTGGATGTTGATGAGGTTCAATGATAATTTCAGACACAAGCAGGGTTTCAGTTGATGGCTTTATTCCTGCTGGTGTTCATATTTCTTTCAGTAGGCCTGGCCTACACAATAAAGACACAACAGACTGATAAACAAGTCAAAATAACAAACAACCAACCATAGAGCATTGTCATAAATTCCTAAATTAGACATAGGGTATTCTCTGAGAAGCATATTGATACAAAAAAAAGTACTGTTTGGTCATCTTGTAGATCTGTTGAAATGCCCATCAGATGGCAGTGTAGGCTACTCAGATTCCTGTATTGAGACTTATATCACAATTCATATTTAAAAAAAGTGCAGATAAGAAAACACACTTGTTATTAAAGAGCAACCCATCACTTGGTTAACATAAGCATCCACACCATTTTAAATAGTATTGCTACTGAGGTTTCTCAATTGACCCAGTTTAACACTTAAAAGCACCATGTCCCATTGTATTTAGGGTATTTATTATGCAAATACAGACAAACTCATACTCTTACTTCTAAATGTTTTTATATAGCCTATAGGCCTAATGAAGCATTGGAATTGTCATTGCTTTCCTCTCTTTGGGTGACAGTGGCAGGGCTCCATAATCATTAACCTGCTGATAAACTGGGCCTCTGTTCTGAGTGACCTTCGGAACAAAACAAGAGAGGCTAGACTGAGGAACGTGCAGGCTAGACACACTTTATTTTTACTGACAGTACAAGTGATGTTATTGCCTGGAACATTAGTTTCTGCGACTATTTTACCTGAGAATATGACTAAAAGTGTCAATTGGCCCCTTGCTGCTCTCCTTTCTGTCTCTGTGTGGACCCCTCTAGCCTAGGCTACTCTGCCACCAGCTTCCTCAGCCTCTGCACCACTTCCTCCGCGCTAACCCACGGCACCGTGACAGCCTTGAACTCCCCGGGCATGGCTTCATGGGTCTCCGTGATCAGCCGGTGCATGGGGAAATCCCGTCGCGGGAAAGCCACGTCCCGGGGCCCGAGGGAGAGCGCTGGGCAGAAGTCGTTGGCTCCGTCCCCCACGTAGAAGACCCTCTGGTACGGACGGCCCCGCTCCTGCGTCCTTCGAGCCACATAGTCCCTGACGACCACCTGCTTGCACATGTTGCTGGGGCAGCGCGCGCAGTCGTGGGAGTGAAAGGGCCGCATCACCAGCCGACCATCCTTGTTGAAGGTGGCCGGGTTGCTGAAGATCCGGTGGAAGAGTGGGCGGGCACCGGCACGCCGGAGCCAGGACTCGATGAAGAAGGTGTTTGCGTCGGACAACAGCACCACTTCAAAGTCCTGCGGGGGCCGGGTGCGGAGGAACTGGAAGAGGGTGATCATGCCGGGGGTGGCCGGTATCTTCTCCATGATGCTGCGCATGTCGCTCTCTGTGACGCCCTGCTCCGCCAGGTAGGTCAGCACGCGCTGCATGTACTCGTTGTAGCGGCCGGGTTGGTAGGTGTCCTTCAGCCAGCCCGGGAGGTGCTGACCAGGGGCGGCCTGCACCACTAGGTCGTCGCTGGTTTCATCCACGATGGTCTCATCGAAGTCAAAGAAGATGAGGAAGCGCTTGTCGGAGGAGATGTTCGATGAATTGGAGGCCATGATCTCTGAGCGCCTGGACCCGGAGAGTTCCCCCTCGCCTGGGGGATGGGGTGGGACATAACAGCAGTTGAATATCGAATCCCCCATGATTGACTAGCTATGCCACACCTCTTTTACTGTTGGCATCAAATCTCCCCTCCTGCTCTCCCACTCTCCAGCATCCCACGCAAGGCAGGCTACAGTAAGGTGGAGGCTACCGAGGATGGCTGTCTGGGAAACTTCAATGCATGAATAGGCGAAGAATGGGGATTGGGGTGGAGATAAAAAAAACAAAAAAAAAAACAGAATCAAATATAACATAAAAAAAGGAATGACCTTTGTGTGAGTAAAGTGAGCAAAGCAGCCAGCCAGCAGTACTTTCAAACCAGAAGAGGCAGCATCCACCAGCTCATGAGTCTCTGAAAAAATGTGAAGGACTTTCTACTAAAGTAAGAGGAGGGGTTGGGGATCATCCTGCTGTAGCAGAAGTAAAAAAATTAGGAGGGGAATAGGATTATATTCTGATCTATGAAATAGCATCTGGTCTACATGCAGACCCTGGAAGAAAGCAAGCAAATTTACATTACACGAACAAGCAAGACGGTCCCATGTCTACAGTGTGCATAGGCCTACGTGTCTGCCTGCATATAATACAAAGGTATATATACCTTTGAGGTGATGTCAACAGCGGACGTCAGCTGATCAAGTCGCCTTCAAGCTGTTGCGGCTGGTTTTTGTCTGTATTGAGGAAAAACACAATAAATGCTGAACTGAACGGTGCGTGGCAGCATTAAAAATCATACCATGGTCCCTTATATTCACTCATGTATCCTACAAGAGTATGTAGAAAAGGAGATCAGTCTACTTAGTCACATAATGATATCAAATAGCCTACATAAAAATAATAGGTCTAATATGTCTACAAATGCTAACTAAAATGTAAGGACACCAGGTTCCGATTAAATCTCTTTGAAGTCTATAGTTGGCTGTCGAACACATTTAAAGTCCCCTTTACAACAATCAAGGAATAGGCTAGGCTACTTTACTTTTAGGCTACAGCACAATCCATATAAACGTCCAACACAGGTAGCCTAAGTCTGTTTGGAAATTAACTTGTCAGCCTGCCAACCTTACATGTCGACTGCTAAACTAACCTACTTCATCATAACAATAACAGCAGAGAGCCCGGCACGCAGCAGATCAAACTTGAACTCTTCTATTATTCTTGCAAAAGAAAAAAAGAAAAAAGCATTACTGTGTGTTGCGGTGGTTCAGATCCCCGGTGCCTGTCAGGTCCGATCCGGTCTCGCAGTCCGCCGGCCGGCCGGTGGGACGCGCGCTTTTATGTGACAGTCACCAACGGAGCCGCTGTGGACGTGACCGCGCCTACAGTCCGCCCATTTAATAGCAGCCTAGTGAGCGCGTGCACGACACCTTGAAGAGGAGAGAGGGGGAGAGCTGTGGGAGGAAAGGAAGGCAGGAAAAAATAAAACAAGGACAGAATGTAAATATTCCGTTTCCTGAATAGGTTAGTCAAGTGAATGGGTCAGCTTGTTCCTGCCTCACTTCTGCAGTAATGATCTGTGTCTCAAGGCAGACTACAAACTCATTCACTTTCCAGTGGAGCAGGGGCGATTCTAGGATCAGACCTTTAGGGGGGCTCAGCCCCTAATGAGAATGTGATAAGGAGACAGTGCCTTGCAAAAGTGGGTCTGTCCGAGGTTTCTCCCTAAAAGGGAGTTTTTCCCTCTGCCACTGTCACACTAATTCTTGCTCTTATGGGTCTAGACCTACTCAATCTGTAAAGTGTCTCGAGATAACTCGTTATGATTTGATACTATAAATTCAATTGAATTAACATTCATCAATTTTAGTAGTCTGGCACAACCACCTCCGATTGGCCGACACTATGTCTCTGTTGACTGGGTTACAGGTGCGTAGCATCGGCGACAGCGACACAGGATATTAAACCTGTTTCAAGCCCTTTGAACCTGTCATTTTTTGTCCGCTGTCACTAAGCCCCCAAGGTGCATGGCAGTAAACTTTTAGGCAGCCACTGGGAAATGTTTGAATAATCTCTATTGTTCAGTTGACCTAATGCAAAAGATTTCCTGCTAAAGACTCCCCCCTTCAACAGGATGATCAGGATTTGGGTCAGTGTGACAGTAAGCACGGTGGAAAAACACAGACTCTGCTCTGAACTGTACTTGACCTCTGACCGTTTCCTATTTTGAGGGAGATGCAGGAGATGAGAATAGAGCTCTATCATTTTTTTTTTAAGAGATCGATTGGAATCAAATGAATTAAGCATTTCAAAAGTAATACTTCATTTTAAATTTGGAACAATGTGGTGTCTCCATTTATTAACTACAGAGAAACGGTAGCATCGCAGCAAGGGAATTTGTAGATAAATCCTCGCAAATACATAATGATTAATGATCCGCACAGCAACTTTCAGAGCAGCGAATGCATGCCTGATAAACACGGAAGCCCTCCTCTCTTTATCTGCCTGCTGACAGACGCAGCCTCCTCCCTCCTCTACACCACAAGGCATAATGACTAACAGCTGGGGTGGCTGACTATTTTCAAACCCAAATGGGAATGGAGATGTACAGACGGTGTGTTATTATCTCCTCTGCTTGTGAAGTGAGCCTCTGTACCTGACCACCCACTCACCATCAATGAGTCACTAACGTTTTTTCTCTACCCATCGGCCCACTCAGTATCTTATAGGATTATGTGACTCATTGGTGCCCCACTTAAAACCACATATGGTGATGGAGGGCACACTGCATTTTAGGAGTCATTTTAGCAGAAGTAAATGTCTTAATGTGCCCTTAGAGGAGGTGCACTCTGTTAATGGATGAATAAAGCTAAAGTTGGAACAAAGGATATCCAGGCAAGGACATTCTTCACACAATCCTGTTTTCAAGCTGATATTTAATTTGTATAAAGACACTTCCTCCAAATGCAACTGCTCATCTGAGGTATGATATATTCACATCGGGGACAAATAAATAAATAGGAAGTGGTCACGAAGAAGAGGACCTACAACTTTTGTGGACAAATAAAAAGCTTTGAAAAGCAAAGAAGTCAGCTGCAGGGTCATGTGCAGCCAGCAGAGCAGACGTTTGGTTACAGGCCTAACACCAAGAACCCAATTACCCTAAAATAGTAAAATAACAGCCCTGAAGAAAATCAAGTCTGTGCAGTTGCAACAGTCCACTGGAATTTAGGCTTTTAGCAAAGCTTAGTACTTAGCTTCCGATCAGGAACATGTTGTGCACAATTCTTATTTTTCTACATTTCATGTTTAAATACTTGTCCTTGTTCACAGTAAACTCACCGCATTTGAAGATAAAAAGAGGCAAGAGAAGAGATGTGTGATAATCATGGCTACTTGTTTTTACTTCTCAAAGTTAGCAGTCAGTTAAATGTACATTATCAAAAAAGGCCCAACGTTTTCCACTTCTCCTCAATCTCCAGATAACATACAAAAAGGACAAACCAGGACATTATAAAGCTGCACATTTTGTACCAGATACAATAATAAAATACGCAATGCTACATTAAGTGGTTAAAAATACAAAAGGGAAAAAAAGTATATTGATTTTTTAAAACATCTTTAAAGAATATACAATGTTATTTTTTTCTTAACTAGCTAAGAATTTTAGTAGAAAGTGCATTCTATATAACAAAGAAAGGAGGAGGAGAATCATTCGGCAAACTGAAAGACAAACCAGGACATAACAAGAGACAAAAACTCCATTAACAAACAGGACAGAAGAAAGTATGTAAGACATAGCTTGGAGGGGCTAGTGTAAAGGCGCCAAAGCAGGAGGAACATCACTTTCACTTTGAGGAGAGCAAAAGTGTATTTCTTTGAAAAAAAAAAAAAAAAGGAAATAAGTGTTTGCACATACTAAAAGACATGTTATTCAATTGCTATGGTCCCTTCCCCACTAACCGCCTCCACCTGGGATTCTCCTCCTTTCCTTGCCTAAAAACCATCCACTCAAAATAATCACCCTTTCCAATGCAGCCACAACTGCACTTTGTTCCACAATGCATTGTCAGTCCCTCCCTTCCCTGCGCCTCACCCACGCAGCAGTAAAGTGCAGAGAATACACACAAATGAAAAGGCTTAAAAAAAAAAATAAAACAGGACAAAGACCCATACTGCAAAAATGCTGAAGCACAGCAGTGAACCGGAGGGGACAGGATGATAAGCAAATAAGGATGATAAGCAAATAATGCCGCCGTCTTAGGACCCACAGTAATGGCAGGATAATTGCAGGTCTCAAATCACAAAAGGGGCACCCTTAACTACGGAGATTAACCACTTCCGACAGAATACCGTTGAGTGGTAGAAAGAGGATCATGTTAAATTTACTGCTATTGTCCATCTCAGTTATCCCCAATACACATATTGGGGCACAATTTGTAAAAGCAGCTTTTGGTAGAAGAGCACTGGGGACAACCAGACAGACTGGTAGAGACTAATGGACACAGACACAGACACACACACACACACACACAGAAGGGCTAACAACCACACAGCTCAAATTCATGCCAAATACTTGCCAACTCTTTATGCTAATTTTAAATAACATTCGGCTATTACATTAGCAAATGTCATTTCTTACGCTGACCTAATCACATGTATGCTTATCTGTACAAGAAGTATTAGAAGTTGTATGACCACTGCCTTTTATCCTGACATTTCCTATCATGTGCTAACAACAGTATATCTACACTGCAGAACCATTCATTAGCTTAAAACTGAGCAAATGATCAGAGAACATTAAAAAAAAACAACAAAAAAAACATATCAGCCATCATTCTGCGTAGGCAACATTCAACAGGTTTAGACACACGTTTGCCTGTGTGGATCAAAGTATATCAGTACGATGAAAGTCAAAAAACAAACCTTTACATTACAACGCCCCACACCAGACCGTGGAATATAGGCGGAGGGGAATATGCATAATTGCCTGTTAAGAACTGTGATGAAAAAGGTCCCAGGTGTGTATACTGTGTGTGTGTGTCAAATGACCTTTCACATGGTAACCCGTATCATTTCGACAGCAGCGAAGGGAAGTGGGGTAAATCCTGATGGGGCCATATGTCTGGCCCCTCACAGTGGCAGTATCTCATCAGTCAGTCATCTGTTATCTAAAAGCATCTGTTGACCAACAGTACTGAAAGCTGAGGTTGCACTGATTACAGTAAGTAAATCAGTGGCCATACGGTCTTTGTGTTTTGAGTGTGTGCTTGAGTAAGTGTGAGGGTGCATGTCATGCATAATTTGAGTGTCTTGACCACAAAATATCTAGTCAAACCTCAAATCCATTGTAGAAAAGCCAGGCTGACACAATACGTTATTTTGTAATATTACACTTCTGAAAATCAAATGGAAAAGCAAAATTAAGAATTGTATGTACTGGAATGGAAAGCACCATTTAACCATGATGTGAATCTCAGACTATGTCTAGATTCAACTAACCATTTACAAAACCTGTTTTTCAATGTCCCCTACAAAATGTCCTCCCCCCTTCTTACTGTAACCTATGGCACTGCATCTTGCACTCCTGCTGTTGCCCCTCTGACAGAAAGCCTTGGCTTTAGGACAGAGAAAGGCTCAGGTAGAACCGCTTACAATATTCAACAAACATTTTTGCGGGGCGAGGCTCTATAGTACAACTAGAGGGACAGGTTGAGTATTGCTATGGGAAGGAACTGCAAAGAGAGTCCTGATCAATGTGCAACCATAAACAACTTGACACAAAGAGGAAAGTTCAATGACACTGATCCTTGAAGCCCAGGTAATACATACGTCGACCTCCATCAGCAGCTTTTGATGACAATGAGATACTTTACACCCATTAATGTACAGATAGAGAACTCGCACAGAAATCATTTTGTAGATTTCCTAAGAAAATGTTCAAGAAAAAAAAAATTCTAGAGGTTGTAAAATCTTTGTCAGTTGTCCAGGGTTTTTAAGTAAGGGGTTCTACTTAAATAATGTGTGCACTGAGGGCGTACACGTCTGCGTCACATACAAAAGGTGCGTATGCGTAGCTTGACTTATCCAAATCTGGTTGAGAGGAGCACCCTTCATCAGGGGCCCTGGCAACTGAGAGACCGAAGCAGGACTATGAGAAGAGGAGGAACAAGGCGCGGTTTGGTGTGGGCCTGCAGAGCTGGAGCACAGTTCAGTGGTGCTGTGGGGCTCCGGGGCCCTTGTCAGGGGGAGCCATGTGGTGCAGGTAGCTGCTGTCTTCGTGCCCACAGTGGTTTAAGGGCTCACTCTTGAAAAGGGCCGGGGGTGGGGGCAAGTGGGAGACTGGGGGCACGGCCAGGTGGTGGTGAGGGTGAGGTGGGACATGTTGGGGTGTATTTGAGAGGTGTTGCTGGGTTGTCGGGGGGTGGGGATGATGGTGAGATGGGCTTGAGTGGAGCTGTACGTGGGAGAATGTGTGTCCCACAGGGCCTCTTGGAGGCATGCCCCCCCCTGTCGGGTTGAGGCCCAGGGGTGCTGAGGTGGTGGCTGGGGTGGCAGTTGAGGGACTGGGACCGGAAATGGAGGAAGAGGAGGAGAAGGTGTTGGCAAAGATGCGGACAGGCACAGGTGGGCCGCTGGTCTGCAGGACCACAGGGCTGGTGACCCGGAAACACTTCTCTTTGTGTGCTTTGAGCATGTTGGAGAAGCGGAAGCGCTGGCCGCACACCTCGCAGGGATAGGGCTTCTCCCCAGTGTGGGTACGGCGGTGGCGCTTCATGTTGGGCCGGCTGGTGAAGCTCTTCCCACAGATCTCACAAATGAAAGGCTTCTCTCCTGCGCAGATTCAGAAAATAAAAGACTGATGTGTGAGGAAGACAGAGACTGGATCAATTAACAAAAAGATTGGAGCTACAAAGAGAAAATAATATGATGCATCAGAGCCAAATCCATTGCAATGAAATGTGATGGTTACATAATAAAAAAAATTAATCAACTGATTAAAGCTCTCCAAAAAACAAAGTTAACTTTTTCCCCTTCAACCATTTCTCTCTACAGAAAGCGACAGTTCTCTTTTAAAAATGCTAATAAGTTGGCATCTTGAATTGAGGGTCTTTGCTGTCAACCCACCCACTCCGCAGGAAGCCATTACAATTCACACGTTGAGGAGAAGAGATGTGAAAGTGAATAACAGCAGCTCCGTTGAAATGCGGCTCTCATTAACCTCCCTCCATGGAGCTACTGAATGTGCCTGCTACCACCCACACAGTCATCTATTAACATGCTGCTGAAGGGCTCTCTTAATGCCGTACACTGGCATGTTATGTGCAAAGCTCTTCCAAACCAATTGAATATAAAAAAGGTGACAGCTAATGTGCTAGTCATCTGTAACTGTTACATTACACTCACAAGAAATCATGAAAAATGTGAGCAGTGAACTCAACTTTGGGAGTTTATGTTTAACATGTGTGGCGCCTATTACAGGGCATGACTGGGTGTGGCTCCTCCTGCAGGAGGCTAAATTGGTTGGTAGCGGCAGGGAGAGGAGAGGGGTAGTGTAATTACACATCACAAATAGAACCATGAGGTTCAACGTAGAGCAGTGTACACCCACGACAGGCACGGCTGGAGAAAAACAGTGAACGACCAACAGGCTGCACTGCTCAGTTTGGTCTTAGAAATAGCAATGCAGCAGGGACAGAAAACCAGAGGGATGTAATACAGCATGTGTCTGGGTAGTCATTATAAGCCCCAATTTATGCAAGGCTCTTGTTTGATATAGAACATCCCTCTCATTACAAAAACTGGGCGATGTCTCCCTGCTCTTACCACCATAATGTTCATCTTGGAAACATCCAATGTTTTTCCCTTTTTAGAGAGTATATGGTGACTGACTGGCTGGCTGTCTCAGCCCAGGAACATTGTTGTTGGGAAAAGTTTTAATCTTAAAACATTTCTGAAGGTTAAAGTCTATTTAGCTTTGCAACAGGCAGAATAAAAGCATATCTGATAACCATTTCAAAAATTTATGTTTCAAAGCAAAGCAGACAAAAGATTTAAATATGACCACTTTGTATGAAATATAATTTCCGCAGGCACTGCCACAACAGCTGAGTCATTTTGTTGGCTATGTAATTTACTAAAGCACAACTGTGTGATATTTAAATACTGTAAATGTTGGAAAGGAGATGCAGGGATTGAAGGAAAGACTGATGCCAGAAAGGCGAGACGTCGGTCTCCAACGTAGTAAGGCTCTGTTGAGTGCTTTCTGTTTATTTTTCTGTTTTAGCCAGTGTATAAATCAAACACTTTGTGTAAAAAAATAAAATAAAATTCTTACGCCCCACTTTCTGTTATCACACACTTTTTTTTTAGCCTGGAAAGTTGGCTGCATAACAAGTGTTTATAACATTACAATCAAATCAATTATCAAATCCTTATACAGTATCTATACCAGTGACAGCCAGGACTTGCTTGTACTGGAGCCTCCACCCTGATAGTTCCTGGGCCATTGGAAACTACAATCTCTGGAACAGAACGTCTTATTGGACAGGAACACTAACCTAGGAACTAAATTCAAAAATAAGATCTTTCAGTCACTACATCGATTAGGTTCATAGTTTCCCACAAAGCTTCCCAGTTTCTGCAGTCGATAATGGCTTTAAAACTAGAAGTAGGTCCATGCAGTCAAAAAGCTGGTTACGTTTGTTTCCTACAAAACATTCCTCGGGTCAAAAAGGGTAAAACCACAGGCCCTAAGGACACTGGGACAACTGGCAATGAGTGCACCAACTTTTTTTTTTTTTCCTTTTGTAAAGATTATTTTTTTTGGGGCATTTTAGGCCTTTATTTCCAACAGGACAGCTTAGACTTGAAAGGGGAGAGAGAGGGGGAATGACATGCAGCAAAGGGCCGCCGGACGGAGCTGAACCCGCGACCCCTGTGTCGAGGACTAAGCCTCTCCAGGCGCCCAAACTTGTCATTTCTCACCTGTGTGTGTTTTCATGTGCTCATCAAAATACTGTTTCATGTTGAAGTCTTTGCCACACCACTGGCACATGAACTGCTTGTGTCCGATGTGAATGCTCATGTGGGAGCGCAGCTGGTACTTGTATTGGAACCGCTCGTCACAGTTCTACAGCAGAGACAAAAGAGGCATCACATAACACAATAGGTCTTGTCAAAAAAACTCTGAATTAGGGTAATGATATTTCACATACTTTTCTTTATAACTTGCCAACTTGTTGGAAATGGTTTAAACCTTAAGTGTTTCCTTTGACAGGTTTAAATTGATTACGAAGGGTGACAGATTGACTCACAATATTATGTATAATGCTCCTTTTGAGCATTAAAAACATGTACAAGTTATGTGATCTTGTTAACAGATACACTGCTGTTACGTAGCAGTTGTAAAGGGACTACTTTTACTCTTTACATGCACACAAGAAACCAGGTTAGTCCTGTTAGGCAGGAAAGGGAGGATGCATTTAAAATACTTTCAAATATTTACCTATTGAAATTAAAATATTTTGCATATGAGGGAGTTCAGCCCAGGTTAATTTTATATATGGCCAATAAAATCAGGTTTCTCCAGATATCTAGCAGCATTAACATTTATCTTAATCCCTCAATCTGATGCATATTTCTCATTTATATGTACATGACATTTAAGAAATTAGGGTTACTGCATTAAGCCAACAATAACCAGATTATGTGGGTACATAGCCACACTGCATGTTTGCATTATGAGGCTTTCTTGGTCAGGTCTTTTCCTAACGTAAAATATTTATAATCTCAATGGCACCACCTGGCTAAATAAATGTCTGTGGGGTGAAAAAAAAATCTAGCAGGTTCCATTCAGCACTACAGAGTAAGACCACTAAGAGAATGGCCTATACATTACATACACCCTTAATAAGCATGTAACATGTTACAGTGCAGGATGACTTCAAACATTTAATTAGAGCAACTCCACCCATACACACGTGTTCTGTGTGCCGTCCATTCAAGTGGTTGGACATTAAAAAGGCCTCGGGTGGGAGTAAACCACCCCATCTGTCAACTTCCTCTGAATTCACGAGTGAGGACAGGGATAAGATAATCAACTCTAACTAACCCTGTTGAGCAGAAATAAGCTTGAAAATCTTGACTTACAATGTGACGAAATGCATTCATAAGAGTCTTCAGTTAAAGCCCTGAACACTTAGTTCTACGTCATGTTGTAGTTAATTTGTTAACACTGTATGTGTAGTTTGCTAATATTTGACATGGTTTGACTTCTCTGTATAACTCAGATGATATAACCGTGCAATGAATGTTCAAAATACCCATTCTGAAAGGCAACAACTTAATATAACGGACCATATTTGGTTGGTCACAAACCACATGGCACAGATTCTCCTCTGCTCAAACTAATGAGTGAAAACTACCTTGAGGCTGAGTACCTTGGTGGCACACAAGGGCAAATTCATCAAAACTGTAACCTTCAGTCACTCTACTCAAATGGCCAACCACTCTTTGAGTACTGAACTCGGCTCAAAATAAATACATTACCAAGGAAAGGAAACAGATGATGATATTATACAATAGGTGTGTGCGTTTATGACAAACAATATTAAGTGCATACCATCACTCCACGATGCCAATGTCAGTATGTTTATATAGGTTTTGACTAGGGCTGTCAAAATTAATGCCACAATAACGAGTTAACGCAAATTCCTTTTAACGCCACTAGTTTCTTTGACGCACGATTAACACACACACATTCTGTGATTTGGGCCTCGTGCTGCTCAGTAGTTTGGGAAATCAGGAAGCCATGCAGCACTGCTGCACTCACCGGAGATTTCTCTCAGTAATCAGTTATGTCGGGGTCACAGCACATTATTTTGACTCACAGTGGGAACTTCGGTCGCTTTGACTGTTATGAAGATAAGGGAGAGGCATTTATCGGACGCGTGTGCTTAGCACTTTCTGCAAGTAGCCAGAGAGTGGGACATAAAGTCAGCACACTGACCACTGATAGTACACGCAACATGATTGCAGTGGCCAGGCACCCCCCCGTTCCAGCATATGCCTTGAGTCGCACATAGCCTCTACCGACCCGTCATTTTCTCTCAAACTTTATTTATTGTTTATTTTAAATTTATTTTTTTGTATCACCCTGTTAGGATCCCACTGAGTAGAAGGAGATGTTTTTGTGAGCTTCTCTTTCCCCACATGAGGTTAAACACAATTACATTGTTACATTTAGCTGACCATTGTACTTGTACAATGTGTCTGTTGCTGTAATGCACAAGGTCCATTGTTTTGTGTTGAGCTGCCTAAAATAATGGGAGGTTTAGTTAACCTTTACAAGTATAAAGCGAGACACTACATTGTGTTAGTATTAGCAAGTAATGTTACATTCAGGTCAATATACCCATCTGTTGTTTCTTGATGTGCTTGAGTTTGCCATATTAGGCTTTCAGCATATTGTTATTGAGCATACAGTACTATTGAGGTAGTATTAGTCATTGTTTTGGATTTTTTGCCATAATAAATAAACATTTGCTTAAAGCAAGCACATTTGTCCGCTCCCATGTTGATAAAAAAAGGTAATAATTTCCAACACACTATTATTGAACATCGAAATGAATATATAAAAAGGCACCACTAAAAAGAATGACAGTTACATCTTAAAGTGTGAAATTTTCAACTAACAAAACAATCTGAGTGTCTTTTGCGATATGTTGCAGCCTTTCATAATGTCTTTATTGCGCCAGTTGATATCGCGATGACGATAAAAAAAAAAAAAAAAAAAATATTGTGTAGCCCTATTTAGAACAGATTAACAATATGCAATGAATCGCAATTTAACTATGGACAATCATGCAATAAAATATGTTAATCGCTTGACAGCCCTAGTTCTGACATTTGGGACAAAAAGTTCTGACTAGGGCTGTCAAAATGAATGCCATATTGTCGAGTTAACGCAAATTCCTTTCAACGGCACTCTTTTTTCTGAGGCGTGATTAACACACGCGTTCTGTGATTTTGGCCTCGTGCTGCTCTGTAGTTTGGAAAAATCAAGAAGTGATTGAACAAATTGAATTGAAAATAAAAAGGCACCACTAAACGAATGTAGGCTGCTTAAAAATGCATGTGCGGTTGTGAACTGTCATGGTAAAAATGTCTATGTTATGTGAATGACCTTTCATGGCAACACATATTTCAACAGCAGCAGGTGGAAGGGTGATAGGAAAAAAAGTGACAGTACAAGAAAAACGAGCCCCATTCCACAAAAAAATCCTCTTGTGTACACCTGTATTTAGTACCATCTACTTGTGACTGGGTGTACTGAGAACAAAGAGGATATACCTTACAGACAAAGGAGTGGAAGCGCTGCTGGGTCTCTCTTGTATTCAACTACAGGTGCTCTTCGGATATTCCGGGTGCACTGTTTAGATCCTGTGAAGGGCTCATTGCATGAGTGGAAACTGATCTCAAGTCCAAAATTTGTAAAGATGCAGGTCTCCTTCAAAAATAATCAAAGGCACTCTGTAGGTCTTGTGCAAAAATGAATGCCTTTATTTTTTTTCACAAGACCTACAGAGGGCCTTGGGTTATTTTATTACTCAGTTTCCACTCATGCAATGAGCCCTTCACAGGATGATCTAAACAGTGCACCTTTGTCTGTAAGGTATATCCTCTATTTGTTCTCAGTACACCCAGTCACAAGTAGATGGTACTAAATACAGGTGTACGCAAGAGGATTTTTTAGCCGAATGGGGCTCGTTTTTCTTGTACGGTCACTTTTTTTCCTATCACCCTTCCACATGCTGCTTTTGAAATATGTGTTGCCATGAAAGGTCATTCACATAACATAGAAGACATTTTTACCATGACAGTTCACAACCACATATGCATTTTTAAGCAGCCTACATTCCACAGTTGAATGATTAGTTTGGTGGTCAACAACGGCAGCTTTCAGCTCCCTCTTAAGGAGAGAGGCTGAAGCTGGGGGACAGACAGACAGATAGACAGATAGACAGATAGATAGATAGATATATCTATATCTCCATTGCCAGGGACGTTTTGTACCATATTCACACTGTGTAGCAGACTGTGAGCACAAATGTGTCAGTGTCACATTGAAAGACAAGTTGCATACAGCACAACAAACACTGTTTTATTAGTTTTGACTTGGAGGAAGTTTCAGCCCTCATCTTAGGTGAGGCAGTCCAATTCTCCAACTGTATGGCCTAGCACACACAATTTGTCCACGTAGCAATGGCCTTAGTTTGAACAGATACAATCAATGTGAGCAGAAAGACGAAATATGATCACAAGTGGTCACTTTGGATGCAGGTGAGAAACATTAAGATACTGTTGTGAATTGCAATTTGATCTAGATTTATCAAAACAGGGCCACAATGTGTATCTTACCTCACAACGGAAGGGCTTCTCTCCAGAATGCTGGAGTGAGTGAACCTTTAAAGACATGCTGCGTTTAAACGATTTTCCACATGTCTCACAGGTAAATGGCATGTCCTTAGTGTGAGCTGGGTTTGGGGGTGGGGTGGGGGCGAGAAACAATGATGAGACAACTGCACACACCTGATCAGATAATACATCAATGTTTTAAATGGGATAAGTGTATATGAATAATAAAGGCTAATCAACAACTACAGATAACATACTAAATCAGACTTATTTTTACTAAACTGTAGACACAGTGTTAACACATGTAAAATTAAAGAAAATGTATCTGATGATTCTACAAAAAAAAACCCTACATACACACCTCTAAAAGAAAAATGGTAAGTGTAAAGTGACAATACATTATTTTTACACACACACACACACACACACACACACACACACGCTGGTCATATAATTAGAATATCATGAAAAAGTTGATTTACTTCAGTAATTCCATTCAAACAGTGAAACTTGTATAATGTATACATTCATTCCACACAGACTGATATATTTCAAGTGTTTCTTTTACTTTTGATGATTAGAACTGACAACTAATGAAAACCCCAAATTCAGTATCTCAGAAAATTAGAATATTGAGAAAAAGGTGCCACACTCTAATCAGCTAATTAACTCAAAACACCTGCAAAGGCCTTTAAATGGTCTCTCAGTCTAGTTCTGTAGGCTACACAATCATGGGGAAGACTGCTGACTTGACAGCTGTCCAAAAGATGACCACTGACACCTTGCACAAGGAGGGAAAGACTCAAAAGGTCATTGCTAAAGAGGCTGGCTGTTCACAGAGCTCTGTGTCCAAGCACATTAATAGAGAGGCGAAGGGAAGGAAAAGATGTGGTAGAAACAAGTGTACAAGCAATAGGGATAACCGCACCCTGGAGAGGATTGTGAAACAAAACCCATTCAAAAATGTGGGGGAGATTCACAAAGAGTGGACTGCAGCTGGAGTCAGTGCTTCAAGAACCACCACGCACAGACGTATGCAAGACATGGGTTTCAGCTGTCGCATTCCTTGTGTCAAGCCAATCCTGAACAAGACGCAGCGTCAGAAGCGTCTTGCCTGGGCTAAAGACAAAAAGGACTGGACTGCTGCTGAGTGGTCCAAAGTTATGTTCTCTGATGAAAGTACATTTTGCATTTCCTTTGGAAATCAAGGTCCCAGAGTCTGGAGGAAGAGAGGAGAGGCACAGAATCCACGTTGCTTGAAGTCCAGTGTAAAGTTTCCACAGCCAGTGATGGTTTGGGGTGCCATGTCATCTGTTGGTGTTGGTCCACTGTGTTTTCTGAGGTCCAGGGTCAACGCAGCCGTCTACCAGGAAGTTTAGAGCACTTCATGCTTCCTGCTGCTGACCAACTTTATGGAGATGCAGATTTCATTTTCCAACAGGACTTGGCACCTGCACACAGTGCCAATGCTACCAGTACCTGGTTTAAGGACCATGGTATCCCTGTTCTTAATTGGCCAGCAAACTCACCTGACCTTAACCCTATAGAAAACCTATGGGGTATTGTGAAGAGGAAGATGCGATAAGACGGACCCAACAATGCAGAAGCGCTGAAGGCCACTATCAGAGCAACCTGGGCTCTCCTGAGCAGTGCCACAGACTGATCGACTCTATGCCACGCCGCATTGCTGCAGTAATTCAGGCAAAAAGAGCCCCAACTAAGTATAGAGTGCTGTACATGCTCATACTTTTCATGTTCATACTTTTCAGTTGGCTAACATTTCTAAAAATCCTTTTTTGTATTGGTCTTAAGTAATATTCTAATTTTCTGAGATACTGAATTTGGGGTTTTCATTAGTTGTCAGTTCTAATCATCAAAAGTAAAAGAAACACTTGAAATATATCACTGTGTGGAATGAATGTATACATTATACAAGTTTCACTGTTTGAATGGAATTACTGAAATAAATCAACTTTTTCATGATATTCTAATTATATGACTGTGTGTGTAAAAGATAAAACATTATGTTGTGGCTTAATTGTATTAAACAGTTACCCCAGTATAAGATATTAGGGTGATACAGTACAAAAGGAACTGTGAAAAAAGGCCCCCACTTACCAACCATGTGCTTACGGACATGAGCCATTGTGTAGAACTTCTTCTCACAAATTTCGCATGAGAACTTCTTTTCTGCATAGCCGTGCACAATCTTAATGTGCTCATGCAGTGACCAGAGCTTCTTAAAAGACTTGTTGCAGGAGACACACTAAAGGACACACAAGTAGAAAAAGAAACATTAAGATTAGGGATTGCTGATTAATATTATGAGCACCAAAACCTGATGGCCATCAGATTGTTCTCATTTGCCCAAACTGTTTCATTATACTCCAGCTCCCTCTGCTGGGGGAATATCATAATGAGTCTGCTTTCCTGAATTCCCCCTGGAGATCTTCATAAATTACAAAACAATCGATTGCATGTGTATTCTATCCCTTTCAAAATCAATATTCATTAGAGGCACTTTTGGCAGCAAAAACAAACAAACAGCTTTACTTCTGTGTGGGTCAATCTGTATGAGCTTTGCGCTTTTGGAAACTGTACTTCTGCTTTGCAAAACTGTACAAATTCTCGACTGGATTCAAGTTTAGACTGACGTGGAAAATTGGACATTCCTGAGCTTTGGGGCTGTTGTCTTGCTAGAAGATGAATCCAGTTGTACTGGCAGTTATCTTGCAGACTGCAGGGCCTACTGTAGAGAAGCATCTCCACAGCATCATGCTGCCACCAACATATGAAACACAGAAACCCAAGCATTTAATAGGATGACCAGAAAGCTTAATTTTAGGCTCATCATATCAAAGAGACTTCAACTTTGTTTTCTCACATGCCTTCTAGCAAACACGTACTGTCATGTGAGCTTTCCACTACCATAAAACTGGTGAGGAACAGGAAAAACCGTTGTGTGTGTGTGCATATTGTCTCCCATCTCATCCATGAACCCTGGAGCTCTGTTGGTAGCCTCGCTTTTATCACACAGACATTCAGTTTTTGAAGTAAGCCTGTTGAAGACAGATTTACACTGTGATGTATTTTTTAACCTTTTTTTAAAATAAGTTTACTGTCCTGGGATAATGATTCTTGTATCCTACCCTCGTTTTGTTCTTTTCTGATTTGTTTTGGCATGCTCCTTCGTCCTCATGATATAGTTTTGAAATTGACTAACCAGCCGTCAGACCTTCCAGATACTGTACAGGTGTATGGAACCTAAAAACAATTACTTTTTCCACTCTGATTCAATATAGGTGATCTCCATGCAACTTATTATCTAGATTCACTTGGCTACACCAGCGATGTTTTTTGTGTCCGAGTAAAACTATGCAATCAGGGTTTTTTGTTAATATATTTGCACTTAATTTGATTATTATTATTTTCCAGGTGGTTGCCAGACGCCACAAAACGGTTGCCAACTGACTCAATCTGGTTGCGAAGGACAACTGGGCAACCGTTACTGTCAAGCCCTGCTAGGTATATAAAGATGTTATCAAAGAATATGGTGAACCCTGGAAATGCACTTTTCTATCATTCACAATAAAATGTTAATTTGCAAGAGAGTTAACAGAGATATGATATGAGACGGGAAAAGTTTGCTCTACCTGGATGTTCTTCTCACAGTCAGTCTGCTGGTGTAAGGCCAGCTCACTCTCCAGGACAAACTTTTTGCCACACTTGTCGCAAATTTGCATTCGCCTGTGAGTGACATTCATGTGCTTCTCCAGGTACCAGCGTGTGTTAAAGACTCGGGGGCACTTTTCACACGCCAGCATCTCCTTCTCCTCCACTTCTGCTTTCTCCCCTGTCGTTGTGGTTGTGGAACCGGCAGATGATGGGGCATTTCTGCGCTTGCTCTTTGGAGGCTCCATGCGCTTCCGTCGCCCCCTCGTGGTCATTCCTGCAGTAGCAGTGCTCAGAACGGTTCTGAGGCTTTTCCTCCGAGGCTGGCTAGGAGCTGCTGTACTACTTGCACCACGACGGGCCCTTTTTGACCTCGTTCTTCGACTCTCAATCTCATCTTCCTCGTCGTCGTCTTCCTCCTCTTCATCATCGTCATCATCATCATCAGGGCTGTCCTCTTCCTCCTCCTCATCGTCGTCGCTGCCAGCTCTCTCAGAGTCATCTGCTGTGGTTCCAGTTTTGTTGTCCCCCTTGGATACATGAAGTGTTTGGTTGTTCAGATTAACCTCGACAATGATCTGCTCACGCTTGAAGCCCTCATCCTCCTCATCCTCATCTTCCTCATCGTCGTCATCATCTTCAGTGTCGTCAGAGGAGCAGTCGTTGCCAGCCTGGGACCCCTGCGTCCCCACTTCCTGCCCTGCTCCTCCCTCTCTGAAATACTGCTGATGTTGTAGTGGAGTCACATGTTGAGTGGGCAACTGACCAATGTTCTGATCTCCAATGGATGCCTTCGCTGCCATTTTATTGTCCACTAACACAGAATATGGCTTACCACCAACCTCCCTCTTATAAAGCTTGCCCGTCAGGTCCAGATCTGGGTTAGGGGAGTGAAAATAGGACTGCGACACCGGCGCCCTGCGTCCTTCCTCCTGTGACATCCCGCCAAGGCTAGGGACAGAAACTTCTTCCTTGAGGCTCTTGCAGGATTTCATGAAGCGGGAGAAGAAAATTAAGTTGGTGCGAGGCACAAGGCAATGGAAAAGAGTAACTTGCTATGGGGCAAGGTAGACTAGCCTACTCTACAAGGAGGGGCAGGGGACGCCACACCAATCCCCCACCCTCCTTCTACTGAAGAGACAGGAAGGAGGGGATGAGGCGACAGATCGTCAACCTGATTCAAAAAGAGCATCCATGCTGTCCAAGGTAGAACATGCAGTAGGAAAGACATACAATCTGTTCCAAGTTTTGTTCCATATGCTTAAAAATCTGACTGCAAAATCAAAGGCTCGGTGTCTTTGATGCTAAACATTTGAAGCTAAATTCCTCTCTCGAGTTTGCATGCGAGGTGTAGGCAGATCCCAGATTCAGTTTCTCTGACGGCAGCTGCTCTGCAGGATGCCAGTGTCTTCAAACTGCAGAGCAGGACAAGATGAGCTGAATGCCAGACATGGAGGAGCTGCTGTAAGGACTTCTGTGTATTGCTTGAAGAGCCATTTACAGTGCATTACCTAGGAGATAAGACAGACGAAACAGGGGAAATACAGATGAGGTTAGAAAGGGTGCTCCTCCACTGTCAATACAGAGACTGTGAACTGAAACTACAGCCATAATGTCAACTTTTCAACACCGAGTGCCACATTTGCCCACAAATGTTTCAGTGTTGTGTGTAGGAGTCAAAACCACAGCCTTCACAAATGAATGTGAGTAGATTCAAGTTCAAAAGCAGAGTATTCTAAATACTAGAAATATAAATATACAACTGAAACGCCTCACTATAAAATAAAATGCAGAGATGGTTTGCTTTCTAGAGTGACACACCGTAATATATCTTGTTAATTTAAAGAGCATATTCACGACAATACGTAAAATATCGTCTTAATGACAGTCAGATAAAACTTTTTACATTCATGTTTCATTTTAGTCACAAAAGTTTAAAGACAAGTACAATCATAAGACGTAATGCAGATATGTGAAATAAGACACCCTGGTAAGCTATTTGAAGCTTGTGTTTAGGGGCCCAGACACGATAATATAAATAAATACACATTATAAATACTATCATATTGTTTGTTTAAAAAAGGAAACATGTATATTCAATATCATTTACAACCTACAAGAAGAAGAAACCCTAACTACCCTTACACTACTTAAGTGGTCCCAAGACATGTAGTCCATCAGTCTAAGCATTGGTGAAATAGATAAAATGCAAAACACATTAACCTATAACAAGTGAGAATAACAGTAGAAATAAAATCAAAAAAAAGGATTTCAGCATCACTTTCAGTATTAATTGCTGTTTTAGTCTCATTGTTTGGAGCAGAAAAAACTTGAAACGCTTGTTAATAGTGCCATATGTATTGCAATACACTATGACAACCTAGAACACTGTACACCACCTACAATAAAAAACAAACAGTAAATTAATTGCACCATTCAAAAATGGAATTCCCTCGAAATTACGTTTTCATATAATAATCACAAAATGATCTGAGCACTTTGCAAAAACACAAACCCACACCGTGATGTGTCAATTATGTTTAAGCAATACACACCAACTTGCACACACACACACACACACACACACACCTCCCATTGACTGTTAGAGGGCATAGAGTAACCACAGCTCAGGCGCTTGTATTGCAGATACAACCACAGGAAACTCTATTTCAACTTGTCAGTGAAGCCTAAGCACTGCACAGTTTGGAACCTACAGTAATAGTCATGTTTATGCAAGATAATGATAAAAAAAAAAAGATATTAAAACAAATAAATTTAGCTTTTGAGGGTGTTTGTATGTTCTTTACTTTTGCATACACCTAACCTGGGGCTGACAGTTAGTTGACCTCATACAACCTCACACCCTCCTCGCCTTAATGAGTGTGCACCAGGGCGGTTGGTTCAGTAGTAGAAAACCTCCCGGAGCATGAAACAAAAACACATTTCCTTTCTTGGAGACGGCAAACATCCTCTCTTCTGTGTCTTCATGAACATTTTTTGCTTTATTTCTTTTAAAACAAAATGTTCCTCCGTTTTCTACAAAGAAAACAAATAGGCCAAGAGGGACTATCATAGTCAAACATACCACCACCGACCCATTAAGACTACTTTGTTCTAGTCTTTAATTTGTAGTCATGATTAAGATAAAAGGGTTTGCAGAAGTGCCAGAAGAACAGAAGAGAGTGAAAAAGAGGGGATCATAGGTGACATGATGAGTGTAAAGCAAAGCAATCGCAGCAAATATTACAGGCCTCATTATTTTGACAATTAAAATCACAATTATTTAATTGGCAAAAATCATATTTTTTGTTTTGTTTTTTACTTCTACTGGAGTAGTATTTGTCAACTAAAAAGTATTTTCATTTCTGGTGTCTTTTGTGCTGTCTTACTTACTTTTACTATGGCCCTCATAACTACTTTATTACTGAGGGTTCAACACCAACACTAATTCAAACTGAACAGAAGCTGTACTTGCTCAAAGTCATCAGTAATAAAATCAAAATCATTCCAAAAGAGGCTTTCTCAATATGCAATCTCAATATGCAATCTTAACTTAAGTTCTGATCAAGTGCATTGCTATAATCTCTCTTGGTCAACCCTAAACTGATTTCCCTGTACCATACATGAATCTATGTTGGACGAGTTTTGCAAATACAAGCGAAAGTAATTTATATAGAATGTGTGTATCAACATATACAGACACACCTGTCTTCCTGTGCATGCTGACTCTGATCCTTTCTGAGAATTGGACAGCAGCTCTGAGAGCATTAAGACCACAAGGGGAGGGTGAGCCCTGCACTGACAGAACAACTCAACTCACATGGCTGTCTTAGAGACAAAGCCTAATAGATTATCCTGCGTCTGGATGACAGGGAATATAAATTGCATGAGAAACCACTGCCTGAACATGATTTAACATGCACCTTGTTCCATTCTCTTTTAAGTACATGTGTGTTTAAAATAAATGTTTAAAAGGGCTAAAAGAATATACAACAGCTAAGTTTAAGAATGTATTTAATTTGCCATTCGCAATAATAAAAAAGTGCTAAATTCACTGCTGAAGAGTGTCCCAAATACACCACACACATCGGCAAATAAACAAACACACTTATGTAACCCATATAGAGTAAAATCCTTCCACAGGCTTATCATTATCAATGATGAGTCATTTCAGGGTTTCACTCACAGCGAAATAATGCAGTCCTTTGATGTGGGAATCAAGTAGAGCGCAGACTCCTCAATATCACTGGTAATTACTCTACACAATCACCTTGTCAGATCGGGAGGTCAAACCTATTGGAATGATGATCATTTGCAAGTGTTTTGACCTTTTTCTTTTTTGTTTGGACAGCTTTCAAATATCTTTGCAGCCTGACGTAAAAAGAGAAAAGTGCATAAATGAATGTCTCTGACAGCCCATTTAAGTAATCCAAAGCATTAGTAATGCTCAGCAAAAAAAATCAACGTTTATTCAACAATAACCAATTTATAGCTTTCCTCAACCATGCTTCAGAAACAGGACGAGAAACCAAAACTAAATTTCATATAGGGTAAGCCACAAAGCCAGTCATATACCGGATAGATGCTACTGTGGCTTAACATTTGAATGACACAGGATGGGAGCTTTACTGCAAAGGCACTATACAACATTTACCAACAGCATTAAATAGTGCAAGTGATCCCAGTAAAGCAGATGAGACTTCTGAAGCAGTCAAAATGCGTCACGTTTACCTCATATTATGCAGCAGTGCTCCTCAAATCCATGGTTCCTCTAACGTCTAGACTTTAATGAGCTTTCCCGTTCGCAGCTTGTAGACGACCGTGTGAAGGTTCACATTCCTCACTCTGTCCAAACTCATAAGACCTTAACCAGCTCACTGTGTGGTGCACTGCAGGGGTGCTCCATGCCTCTCTAAGTATTTGGCCCTCAAGCCCATAATCGGGTCAAAGCAGTAGTGTTTTTGGTCTGGTATAAATCATCTGAGCTATCACAGAAAAGTGAGAGTATTATCTCAGGCATCTGGTCTCCCATACCAAGTTTCTTTACTCTCATCACTGCACAGAGAGAGAGACAAATTCAAGCCTGACAGCATTCCACTGATATTGACAACTGGGATATCTGTATTCTAAATAGGGGAAGATAACATAGGGACATATAACATGGATCTTTTGTTTAAAATCTGATTTGGACTATAAAAAAAAAGCAATAATTTAAATATAAACGGAAGGATTGGGTACAGCAAGCTTGCTATTTCTGGCGAACAAGGTTACAAAGTGCGAAACCAAATAACGTTACATCATTTTGGAAAGTATGACGAGATAAAGTGCAGCAGCTACTTTCATCTTGCTGAGGGCAATCTTTTTTAAGCTACAAGGCTTGGAGGTAACGTTGCAGTGTGTATGAAGCAAAGAAAGGGTTAAAACAAAAAGGCAACATTATAACACTGTGCAGGCCTGGCCAACTTAGGCTACTTAGCTACGTAACATTAGCTAGCGATACTCCATAGGTACTAACCTGCACACACATGACAAGCTAACTTGGCTACATTAGCTCAAGGTGCAGCTATTAGATATTTTAGTGCAGTTAAAGGTCACTCAACAACAATCATATTACCTTGCACAAGCTGTACCATCTAAAGGCTAGTATTTGCTGACATGCATTAGCTAATAACAGATACAAGACTTCCACTTTTTTAACCCAAAACCGCCCAGATTGGCGCTAGTTAGCTTAAAGCTAGCATTAACGTCAGATATTTAGCATTAACGTTACACTTAATTTCGATACTGCACTTTGAAGGGAAAAGTGTGACAGTTATCGGACCCACATCAAGCTAGATGAAAAGCCGATGTCATGCTTTGTTATCAATGTCTCTTTCTTGTCTCACAAGATGAAAAGCGCCGCTTTCCTAACAAAACCCCGACTGCTGTACTGACAAACCCACTCAACTCGACACTGTCACAAAGTCAGTGCTAGCTGAGCTCACGAACAATTCTCACGGTAGCTCCGGCCACCGGCTACCGGTGACCTACGTGTGCTTTTCCCAGCAGCTGGCATGCTTGTCATACATGTAAGTGCATACGATTAAGTTATATAGCAACATTTTGTTGTCGGTTTGCTGGCTTACCTCCGTCGAGAGCGACCTCCCTCTTGCGTTCGTGCAATCAGAGTTGCACAGATTCAGGGTTGCACGCGCACTTCTCTTGCTCGTTCTCCCTCTACATTGGCGGATGTGCATTTAAAAAGTGAAATGCCAATGATCTTTATGTGCAAATGTGTGGGAGATTATTTGTTGATGTGCGGTATGGGCTGCGGAGATACCTGCGCACCGGTGTCTTCAGCCCCGCTACGTGGCCCGGCCAAGCTCTCGCGCGTACCACCGTCGTCCCGCGCTCATCCTAGGCGTGCGTTGAGGCCGCTGTCTGGGCAGGCGCGCGGCAGCGTGTCTGAGTCTGGATTCTTTACGTCTCCCTCCAAATCAGACACCCGGTGCGCGCGCACACGCGCTGAGCTGAATTCCTTGATTGATGAAATAATAATAAAAAGACCCTGAGGACTGTTTTATCCTCTCAAAGGAGAAATCCTAAAAGTGTAATGATTTTATTCTATTTTTACCATCGACTCTTAACCTTTAATTAATATACCTCTTCAATTTGATGAGTTTGATGTTGGATTTTTAACTAAGTTCTTATTGTCTGGACACACAGGCGTTCCCATTTGTCTCCCAGGAAAGTGACCAAATTCAATATTTTATGGAATATATTATCCTAAAAGATAAATAACATTCGCGACAATGCATAGCATCAGGGTTTCAAAATGGTTCATCGATATAAAACAGTTTAGATATCTAAAATGCAGTATCCTTAATCTCAGCCATGCCTTCTTCTAAAATTAGTTGTATTTAAGTTGAACTATGATTTCATCTATATACCAGGACACAAAGAGCCCCAATAGTTGCATTAACGCTACCAATGACATATTGGAACAATTGTATCCATTTTGAGCCTTTATGGAGGAATTAAGGCAACAATGAACAGTACAACTGACTGCTTATCTTCTACAATATTTATAAAAAAAAATGCAAAATGCAATTATGACACACCCTCCTGTGGCGACAATTATAATTACATAAAATACTATTCACCTCTGAGGCCTTGAACAACAAGCGTGACCACTGGGAGGTAGAAAGACAATTTTATTGTTGCGTTAAGCCATTTCTGGAACATGGGGCGTACACTTTCTCCACAAACTAAAGACACAGCGACGACTGTAAAGAATGAAGGATCATCCCCTACTATTTGACAGGCACATTCCAATTGATTGGGAGGGGCAATATTATTCATGAAGAAATAATTTGCTAGAAAGCAGATCTATTCAAGAGATTTAATCGTTCTGGCAAATCAAAACACAAAGAATTAAAGTTAAATGAATACACCATCTCTAGTCGGTTATGTCAGTGAATCAAAAGGAGAGCCTTTCATTACAGATCTGAATATATGTAGTTACACAATTTGAGGAAACGTTCCGGAACATACAACAGAGTAATGGCATTTATCATTTACTTTCATCATCTCATCTTTTAAAGGAATTGTGTGCTTTCTGCACATGCAGTGCTCTGAAACAATGTAGCAAAGACTAATCTTTTGAGAATTTACTACATTGTCAATTTTTATATATATATAGGTTAACCTCCACTTCCTTACACATGGTTGGACTTCATAAATGCATCCATCACAGACATCTCACTCTGTCTCCCAACATCCTGCAGTTAGCAGAGCCCAGTCCAGAGTTGGCGTGGGAGAAATGGGTGTGAAGTTGAATGTCCTTTATTAAATCCTCCAACCACCCCTTCCATGGCCCTTATAACAGCGAGAGTGGGCTACACATGAGGTTATCACTGGGGCAACTGGATCAATGTGCGCTGTCCTGATGGCAGGTAAGTGACATTGCGGGAGCGGGAGAGCTGGAAAGCGATGTCCTCAGCTGCCTCCAGCTTACGTAGCTCTACCAGACCATCACCAGCCTCCATCAGGGAGTTGGCAATGAGCAAGGCAGCCTGGGAATCTCCTTCTGCTGAGATGATGGTCGCCTGCTTCTGTTGCTCTGCCTTAAAAAGGATAAAAAGATTTTGTGAGCTGCCTTAATTCACATTAACTGTAATAAACCATCCACCCTTTCCCCCATGGAGACTGTCACGCATTTCTGAATGCACTAGTAGTATAGGGATGACCTGTGTTATAAAATAAAACAAATACCTTTTCGACAATGAAACGTGCCCTCTCAGCCTCCTGCTGGGCCACCTGCTTCATCTCAACAGCCTCTGTGAATTCCTTGCCAAATGTCAAGTGTGTCTGAAGGAACACAATACAATTATTTCTCCAACTTAATATCCAACTAAAAAGATAACATGGACAATGTTGCAAAATTTGCCAGCAGCTTCATACCAGTGAAACGTCATCCAAGATGAGACCAAAGGTGTTGGCTCTCTCTGTGAGGTCCTCACTGACCTGCCGAGACACAAGCTCTCTCTGGGTGATGAGCTCACCAGCATCAAACCGAGCCTGTGGAAAAAAAGACAGTGGAAGAGTCAGTTTTTTTAGCTCACTTATAACAAGAACCGTCATCTGTTTATTTGTAATTATTTTTGACTCATACTCACCACTACAGACTTCAAGACCTCTGTGGTGATGGATGGCAGCACTCTCTCATCATAGTCCTCACCAATACTGGTGAAGATGCGTGGCAGCTGGGTGGTTACCGGCCGGAAGAGGATACGCAATGTGATGTTTACATTCTGCAGATCTGTTGGGGGCAATGATTAAAGTGTAACTCTTACTGCACATATTGGCCTACAAGTGAAAGTGACAACTGAATTTTGTATGCAGTATAAGTTACATTCTTAGGTAATTTTTGCACAGCTTGTAGACCTAATGTTAACATATAGCATTGCTACATTAGGTAACATTAGATGTTAACCTTGCCAGCTTATTTTTGTCCTTAATAGCATTTCCAATAGGCTAGTTGTATCTGTGAACCCATTCAGACTACTGTGTTTTAAGAGACAGAAGGTTTATCAACAAAAGTGAGGACAACATTACAGTGGTTTACAACAACGGTTTAGTAGCTAATTGATGTACCTTTGCTGCCTGTGATGACTGGCACGTTGCGTGGACGGGAGCGACAATCAAAGATTATAGGTTTCTGAACCCAGGGAATGAGAAAGTGGGTCCCTTCACCAACAACATCATCTTGCACACCTCTGAACCGGTCAAATATCACAGCCCGGTGCCCTGCATCAACTGTAGAAAGGAGTATAGTGAGTCTCTCTGCCAAGGGGTCTGTGTACAGCATACAGGTTTTTATAGCAGTATAGTTTATAGCTCTACAACTGTCAAATGTTTTGTTGATTTTTTCTTTTCTTTAACCAGGGCAGTGTTTTCCTAACCTTTGACATCAAACCATTTGTTTAAATCATACGAATTATATTGCTGAAGAGCTAAACATTACTTTATGACTGTTATCGGGTTTATTAGACATATTTTAGGAAATACATTCATCATGCATTTGACAACACACATTCAGCAGTAAGAAACTAACTGCAAATACAAAAGACAAGTTTTAGAGAAATGCTGGTCGTGTTACAGTCTATGGTTACAACACATAAGAAGTTTCCAGGAAAAAACACGCTAGATGAATATTGAAATATCAGAATCACGCAATCTGACTTTAAAAAACAAAAAGTTGCCTCAATTGCAAACATCACTGGTGAGAGGTAAAAGTATTTCTTCAGCTGCGTTTTATTAGACTTAGGATATTTCAACATGTGCAATGCATTTCTCTATTCTACTTATTGTCAAATTACTAATTTGTGTTTTGCAGCAGAAAATGCTTTCTTCTGTTTCTTGTGCTTTGTTAATTTGCATGCGTTTTTTACTACATGTTGTACTGTGTATGATTCAATGTGAACAGCTGTAATAAAATAATCAGTTTGATTGCTCAGTTGATTGATTAGAATTTGTGACTGAGTGCTGCAGTGTTAACATCAAGGACATATGAATCACATGTAAAGGTCAAAAAGAGTAAATTGGCACGTTATGGGTTATTAGGTGTCCTATTGACAGCACTCACCATTGAAAAGGGCAGAGTTCACAACACCTCCACCAATGGCGAGGGCCAGCCCCAACTTCCCAATAGACTCGAACAGCTTTGCCATGATCTCACTAACAGTGAAAATAAGACAAGAGGTTGATACAATTAGTACACATCACCAACATTACTCCTGCGCAGTATAAACCATTTACGTGTTTGTGAGGGTGTTTAAAAAGCCGGTATAAACCCCTTGAGAGATGCCAAGGCTGTGGGTGAATTAGCTAGTGAGCTAAATTAGCGAACACTGTTAGCTAATTTAGCTCACTAGCTAGCATTAGCTTGACAGCTAGCGGTATATTAAGACAGCTGGCAAGCTAAGCCGAGTAAATCGAGCACTGTATCTTAGCGTTTACGATATAAAATACTACTACTTTTTCCATCATTTGAGATACATTAAAATTACAAAAATGCTTTGGTCCACAAAGTAAACCCGGGTGACTTACGTTACGCATGTTATCTATCGCTGATGCAAAAGGGTTGCTCGTGTTCACCTCAACACTTAGCTAGCTATGATATAACGTATTTTATAGATCTAAAAAAAAAAAAAGCAGTCTCCAGTTCACTTTATAATTACTGCTATTCACACATGTGGCTATACAATTAAGTCACGCACACGTTTGCATATCATAACTCACCTCAGTTTTGCTCAGATGTCTATGACCTCCACCGGACACGACGTGCGTACAACACATGAAATATCTGCTCCACAGCGCATGCGCACTGCATATAGCAACGCAGCCTCTGATTGGACAAAAGACAGACCTCTTCTTCTACGGCTTGTTAAGTGAGTGGTATTCAACCTAATATGGCATTACTGCCACCTACTGTTTTTAGGGTTTTGGTGGACCTCAGATGATTCATTTATTCATTCGTCAGTTCTTCAGGTATTGAAAGCATAACCTTATTGTACAGTGTGGCAATCAATTCAACTTTTTAATCTCAAAAAGAGGATCCAAATTAAATAATTGTTTAATCTTGTGTGTCTGTCAGACTGACCTCAACCATAGGCTATTACACACATTCTGTGTTTATAAGGTCAAGATCGCTCAAATCACTGCATTCCTTTAGCTATTGTTATGGCTGCATATGATCAGTAGATCTTTACTAAAGTAAAATACCATTACAAGAAGTTAAAAATACTCCATTACAAGTTAAAGTCCTGGATTCTGTACTGAGTTAAAGTACACAAGTAGCCTACTTAAAGTGTCAAAAGTAAAAGTAGCCTGATATATTAGGCTGTTACATTCCATTATTAGACTGTTAATACTGATGCAGCAATGTAATGTAAGTATAGTTTGTAGCTAGTTGAGGTGGAGCTAGATCTAGCTACTTTATAGGCTAGGCTACAGTTAGGTAATTTAATTCAGTGATTCCCAATTTAGGGGTCAGGTAAAAATCGGAAGGGTCATGATAAATGGGGTAGAAAAGATGAAAAAACAAAGCTATACAATTTTAAATTTGTATTTAAATTGTATTCATATTTTGACTTTTTTTTGTGAAATATTGTATACTTTTACCACTTTGGGCCTGAACAGGTATTTAAACGAGAGCATCTGAGACGTTTAGAAGGAAAATCTGTCTTTCGAGGAAATGCTATTATAAAATACATGACAAGGAGCCCCATACTGCTTTTTAAGGAGTCGCTATAGCCAAACAAGTTTAGAAACCATGGTTTAATCTTTAACAAGGCACTGTTTTATATTTATCATCTGTTTTAAAAAAAAAAAAGTAAAGTCTCAAATAATAAGCTGTCAGATAAGTATACCGTAGTAGGGTAAAAAGTAGGTTACAATATTTCCTTCTGACGTGTAGTGGAGTAGAAGTAGCCTATATCCTCCTGAAAACCAAGGAAAATAAGTATTTTCCTAATCATATTTTTTGTGATTCCATACCTGTTTAGGGTTAAAAAAAAAAAAAATCTCACAATTTACACATTTTAATTTTAATTTTATTTTTATTTTACAGCATGTCCACTAGTGGACAACAGGATCATTTGAGTACGAAAAGAGACACATTTGTTAGATATACATTTTACCAGATTATAGAGTTTTATTAACCAAGAATACATACATTTTAGGCTGTAGAGTGATCATCATCCAAGAATACAGACATTTTGATTACAAAATAGACACATTTATCATTCTTGAATCCTTTTCCTTGCATTTTGCAAGGATATCTTTACTATTAAGTATTCAATTGGATTCCAGTCTGCACATGTTGTAGGGTCATCTTGACACAAAGGAAGCCCAGGTAACCCAGGTGCAAATCTGATATGAAGGAAAAAATGATAATAAATGATAGGTAATAACAGTTTAAATACTCAATGCAGTTGAATTTAAAATTGTTGAACTGCATCAAACATACATGTTACTCCTGACCCACAGAGGGCGACAAGTTTCCTGCTCATCCCTGTCTGTATCTGTGTCTGTGTCTGCATCTGTCCCTTCAACTGAGCCTTCTGCGTCATCTTCCTCTTCTTCATCACCGTCTTCTATCACTGGTTGAAACTCATCCTCATCTCTCTCATCATCTGACAACTCCAAATCTGAATCTCTCTCAACTATTTGATAAATAATTCTTTCTGCTTCAGTTCTGTTTCCTAAGACAATGTGGAGTCATTATTTACATGAAGATAGTCCTGATGTCCACTATAATAGACATTCATAAAATAGCAACTTTTTCGAACGACACATAATTTAGTTGCTATCAGAACTAAATATATGATTCCTAACACCTTAATGAACAAGAAAATATATGATTATCATAGAAACAAAACCATAGACAAAAAATATTTGCCTCACCTCTCATCTTTCCATAAAATGTGCTTGTTCCCATGCAGTCCATTTTGGATTGAAAGATAGAGGCGGTTCCCAGCCTCCCAGCCAATCAAATGACATATCACTGAAAAGCCCAGGATGTCCTCTGTACAGTACAGCAGGAATTAAGAGACTTGCACAAAAGATTCCAAGGAGAGGGATGAAACTCCAATGTCCACTACAGTGGACACAAGTCAATGGGCTGGGTCTCAGTAGACCTAGCCTAAAATATGCCTCCAAATTGTAGGCTACTTAGTACTTGAATAAATGTACACTGCCGTCACCCCCATGTGTGTGAACCAGCTTGGTGACTTGTAAACTGATCAGTTCAGTTATCACTGGGGCCTCTCTTCCCTCCCTCTCTGACATCTACAACACCCACTGTCTGCGCAAAGCCATAAGCATTGTTAAGGACACAACACACCCGTCCCTTGCACTCTTCTCCTTACTGTCATGCCATCAGGTAGAAGGTACCGCAGTATAACTGCCTGCACCTCCAGAATGGGGAAGAACTTCTTCCCCATTCTGTCTATGTTCTTCCCTCAAGCATGACATGATGCAAATTTTTCACACTGAACTGAAATGCACTCCTGCACTTTTTTTGTCTTCTGCTGCTGCTAAATTCTATATATTCAACAACATTCACCTCATTTATAACAATCAGTGCTCAAGTCTATTTATGCCCTGTCTTTTGTTGTCTGTTTTCTTTCCTGTCCCTTGTCTGTCTTAAATGCTCTACTTTAAGTAGTAATTGCACTTTATGTATAGTCTATAATGTGTGTGCACTAAATGTAGCCTGTCTCGAATGTCGTTTGTATATGTGTTTTAAAAAATATATATTTTAAATGTGTAACACCACTTCCATGGTGAAACGTTGTTCGTTTCACTATATACAGTGTATATGGTTGAAATGACAATAAAACCCACTTGACTTGACTTGACTTGCTTTCACTGTCTATGGTTCAGCCAGGTCTCTCTCTCTCTCTCTCTCTCTCTCTCTCTCACACACACACACACACACACACACACACACACACACACACACACACACACACACAGTGCGTCTCACTATCTTTGTGGGAACCCGTCATTGACATAATGCATTCCCTAGCCCCTTACCCTAACCTTAACCATAACAACTAAATGCCTAGCCTTAACCCTTACCCTCACCCTAACCATAACCTTATTCTAACCCTAAAACCAAGTCTTAACCCTCAAACAGCCCTTTAAACTTGTGGGGTCCAGCGTTTTGGCCCCACAAAGCTGACCCCACAAGTAGGCCTATATAGAACATTTCTACAATATTTCCAACTAATAGGTCTTTAAAAATCAATGCGAGTACAGGAAATTAATTGTGGCCAAATGGAGAGGTGCTTGTGCAAGTCCTGCTCTGATTAAGGCTGCAGTCACACACACACACACACACACACACACACACACACACACACACACACACACACACACACACACACACACACTGTAGTTTAGCCTATTGTTAAATATTGTTATTGCCTACGTAATGAGACGGCACTTGGTCGCCCCCTCGCGCGGACATGACAAATCACACATTAGTTTGTAGTTTCACTTTTCCTCCATGGCTTGTAGTCTAAAGTGTGACGATCTTTGAAAGATAGCGAGAACCACCGTGAAACAGTTGTAAGGTCAGTAATCGTTACAAATCTTAAAGATATCCAATATATTGTGTGACATAGTAACAGCGGCGTAGGCTATGCAAAGTGAAGATCCGTCGATAGTGCGATAGACGGATTTGTCTGATTTTTTTTCCACTTCCTTGACACCCCGCTCTGCAATGTGGCTTTCCTGCTCGCTTCTACATATTCTACTCAACATTTTGCGCACATGTTGGAGGGTGGCTGCAAATTAGACCAACATAGTCTATCATAATATGATAGTTGTTTCACCAGATATCTCTTGTTTGTGTGTGTGTGTGTGAAAAGCAACATCTAGCCTAGTTCATAAAGAAATGCTGTTTTGGAGCAGTTGATTCTTTGGCAATCAGTTTCCAACACGACAGCAACCAACTGTTGGTAGAAATGAAGAAGAAGGGGCGTTACGATCATCATCTGTGACAATCTGCACATATTATTTACTATTTTTACATTTCATATTGCACGATTTGAACTAAAATGGCAACACGTTTTCTTTAACAATACGGAGCAAATATCTCATATGGCATTAAGATACTCAAATATCAGTTGCCATAGCCTGTCATGATCTTAGCCTGTCAATGTTTCAAAGAACCAGCTTTAGATGAATTAGAGTGAGACACCTTAAAAAGATTTAAGATTGATAATAATTTTTTGCTGAGAATTTCAACAAAAGGCTTATTAATGATGGCACATGAAATGGACGTTTTGGAGTTAATGTTGATGTAGTGTCCTAGTAACCCCCAATAGAGGGTGTTATATTATCAAATATGTCTCCCATCTTATTTGCAAGGGTGGGGTCTGTGAACGCTTGGCTGATATTTTTACATGAACAGTTTCAGGAAGAGCTGTTGTGTTTTGACTTTTTGTTATCAACCTGTTGATATTCACACTCACTGTTTTTGCAGAATCATGTCATTTTTTGCGCTGCTTTCTTCAATCACTCTTAAAATAGGTTTTCTACATAGCAGCGATTGTGTTTCTCCCAGCAGATGGCAGAGCCGGGCAGGACTGTGAGGGTAAGTGGTCTGCCCACAGACATTGAGGATGACAGGCTGAAAGACAAGCTAGTTATCCACTTCTTGAGAGCCAGGAATGGAGGAGGGGAAATAAACTCCATCACCATTGTCAAGGCAACGCCCGTCTCTGCCCTCATCACCTTCGAGGACAGTGGAGGTCAGTGGGGTCAGGTTGTGTGCATGTCTGTGCATATGAAGTGTATGGAGGGGGATTTTTCTGAATACTTGAATGGTTCCATTACAGAATCATGTTGGTGTGAAAATGCTATTAACAATATTATATTATCTACATTACCACTCAGGTCTGACAATAGAACAGTTAATGCTTCATTAACTTTCACTCTAAAGACTCCAAAATATAATTGCAGTAATTTGCAAAGTATCAGCAACATATTTCACTCTGTCGGCTGTCACCAGTGATTTACACTAAGCTGGAATGTTGACATGCAAGTCAATGAAATAGCCAATGGTAAAGCGCTTAGACAGGATGCTTCACAGACTGAGATTGATTTCCGTCTGGTGACCCCTCTCACACAGTGGTACAGAGAGTTATTCAACACAGCCAGCACATTCTGCAAGTGGATGAGAAAAGGTATAAAGTCATTGTAACTGAGCACCGTGAAAGCCTGGACCCAGACAAGGTATACTAATGTAGAATATTCGGAAATATGTCAACAAATACTGAATATACAGTAAGATCCATTAGTGTTTGTTGTCTTTCTTTTTATATCATCATAGGTCATTTTAAGTTTATCAGCAACTGTCGACCACAGCCAGCTTCCTGGGGGAATAATGGCACTGACGAGGCTCCATAAGAGCCACCCTGATATCCAGATAAACTACGATGCTACTGAGGAATTGTGCACATTGCATGGGGCCTATTCCAAAGTCCAGGTGGCTTTGGCACAATTATTTGACCATCCTGGAGGTCCACAATCAGCAGAAAACAAAGAATCAGGTCAACCTTCCACCAGTGGCTCCAGGTCCGTTCAGATAGCACAGAAGCCTCGTACTCTGGAGTCTGAGGATCAGAGCAGGAAACCTAATAAGCAAAGAAATCCACGAGAGAAAGTTCACATTGGCAGACCTTCTGATGAGAACAACTCCAGCTCACATAGAGACCTGGCACCTTATGGTTATGGCTGGGAAGATACTGGCCAGACAGACGGTGCAGCTCTGCAGCTTCCTGGGCATTCTACCACGCCAGAGGAGGACCTCACACTAATTGTGGATGCAGACATGTTCCAGTATCTGCAGAAACACTGCCGGAAGGAATACCAGCAAATCCTTAGTCAGTATGGTGTTGATGTGGTGGATATGACAAATCAGGGGTTGACTACTCTGTTTTTGCAGGTTGCGACAGGAATGGGGGAGGGTGGTCGAGATCAAGAGGGCCTGAAGTTAGCAAGAAAGGCAATAAGTAGGCTTTACCAAGAAAATGAGACCAAGATCCGTCGAGACCAGCTCTCTAAGAGTATCCTGTCCCTCGGGGGCGGACTGCAAAGGGCGATAGAGAACTTAAGTGTCAGATTTCCTAAGCTTCTTCTGAATGAAGATGATCGAAATATTTACATTATTGGGAGCAGTAGTGACGTGTCTGAGGCCAAGCAGTTTCTTCTCCTGGACCCCAGCAAAGTGAGGGGTAAAACAGAGGATGTAGCCAGTCTTCTAGCCCGATATCCTCCATACGATTCAGGTTTATCAACTCATGCTGATGGCGAGAGTGTCCCCCTCACCATGTCCTCCACTGTAGATTCTCTGGATGACAGGATAGATCAGCTGCTGGGCAGGTCAGAGGAAGATGAGAGGAGAACTGAAGGAGCCAGAAAGTATAAACTAGCTGCTCGGTTTAAGGATTTAGGGCTTAATGCGTTAGGCAGTCGACCAACTGACTTCACCTTACGAGGGCTCTCATCTCCCAGTAGACAAACACGCCTTGGGCCAATGTTAGGGCGTGATGTATTGTCAGAAACAGCAGGGATTGCTGATGAAAGCGTCTCCAGAGCATTATCCCAAAACACTGGAGGGGACATATTGTTTAAGAGTGGAGATGCTTTGCCTTCATTTGCTTCTATGCAAAATAAAAGCTCCTCCAACTCACATTTAATTGATACTCAACCCAAGAGTTTAACATCCCCCCTTAGCACAGCTCAGTCCAATTTGTCTGGAAGTAGCCCACTTCCACCTGCTGGGTCTGGATCTACCTTGAAGCGAGCTAGTAGTTTCTCAGGAACGCCTCTGCAGAAGGCCCAAGTTATGAGTCAGAAGAGTCAAGACGACTCCGTCAAGTCCACAGTCGGAGGCAGGGCCAGGTCCTCTAGCTTCAGTAACCAAACAGGGAGGGACAAGCGGGACGTCTATAATGCAGAGATTACAGTTTCCCTTGTGATGTGGAAGCACATAAAAGAAGCCTTCAGCACCCGAGTGGACGACCTGACTTCTGACGTCCAGATGAAAGAGAGACGCTCTGAGGGTAGTGGTGATGTGACTGTCACCTTCAGAGGGGCAAACTCATCCAAAGTGAATTCATGTTGGCTAGGTTTACAGAAGCTGGTTGATTCAGTTAGTGTAGACTTCTCTGTGCAGGAGCTGCGCTTGTCGGAGCTGGGTATTAATGACACAGCAGATGAAACTTTACAGGCTTGTTGTGCTGAGGTACGTAGCCGGTTCAGGAAGCTTACCATGCAATTTTTAAAGAAGAGCCTATATCTTCTCGGTCCAAGGGAATTGTGTTCTCAGGTAGATGCTTCACTGCGGGAAGTATTTTCTAGAGATTCAGCCCAAATACCTGAACAACAGGATTTCTCTGACCCTTCTACCTCACAATGGAATCAATCCACATTTTTACAAATGAATGAGGACCAGAGTACTACTCTGCACTGTTCCAGTAATCCTAGGTTGATGCTAGAGAGCCAAACAAGCAAAGCTGATGGGATTGATAGTTATCAGGAAAGGATAACAAACCAGAGAAGTGACTTTTGTGAGACAGAGCTTGTGAATGGATCTGTTAGCCAACCGTTAGTGAGGAAAGACCCTGTCATTAAAGAGAAGGTGAAAATCGGAGGTACAGTGGAGATGGATGGACAGAAGACTGAGGCATTTGTCAGCTCTAAAGCAGGAAATGATAAGAGTGCAAGAATTGTGAATGATGTCGGGTCAACAACAACAACAACAACAACAACAACCCCTACTGATAAAGACATGGCCCTTCATAAGAAAGAGAGAACTGTACATTCTACCCAAAAGGGCAGTATGCAGCAAAGACAAACAGAGATCCAAGACCCACCGGAGGAATCAAGATCAGGTCTGGTAGGCCTTGGGTGCATCTGTGTGTGTGGGGGGAGTGAGATGTTGATGAAAACTAAGTGTGGGGCTACCATGTGCTCAAAGTGCCTGGACACTGTACATGTCCACTGCAGAGTTTGTCATGAGAAAGAGCTGACGGCACGGGGCATCCAGGGCAAAATGAGCTACTCTAAACTACACATCACCGTACCAGGTCACAAAAAAGACTCGGCGATCAAGATCACTTACTGCATTCCTGATGGTATCCAAGGGGTGAGCTTATTATTATTTTTTACATATTCTCACTGATAACTGTTGTATCTGATATATTTCACACATTGTATTGTTTATTGTACACCAGTTTCCTTAATATACTATGTATTACCTGACGTCACTTTACAGGAAATGGTATTATCCTTTGTAAGGCTTTTATTACAGAGAAGCTATACACAGATACACTTTATCGTGTTGTAGTTGACTCCAATATGATTTCAACAAGCATTTAGCTGAACTATTATGATTTATAGAGTACTGGAAAATACATAGTGACATTGTGTGTAGAAAGTTACTGTACTGTACAAGTTTCTTATGAATGGTGTGTGCTAAGGTATCATATAGAGCTTTTATAATTCTTTTTGCTCACATTTTAATATATAAAGACTTTGTTTACAACAGTGGTCTTTGCTTTCTGGCTTACCAGGAGGATCACCCTTCTCCAGGCGAGCCATTCCAAGGAGGGGTGTTTGAAGCCTTTCTTCCAGACTGCGAGAAGACAAGGAAGCTGGTGCCCAGACTGGAAAAAGCATTCAAGCAGGGACTCACCTTCACAGTGATGGGCAAAAACACAGGGGCCAATGTCACCTGGGACTGCATCCCACACAAGACCACCCTACATGGAGGCAAATCAGGGTGAGTGAGGCCAGTGGGAACAGAGCTGTAGAGTTAAAGGCCACACTAGTCCATGTGTCTGAGCTGAACACTCTTCTTTTTGTCTCTCTCAGGAACGGTTACCCAGATTCCACTTACTTGACTCGCTTGTCTGAGGTCTTGACCTCCAAGGGGATCGAGGAGCTACCAGTCAAGTCGTAAGATTAAAAGCAATGTGAGGAGAAGTTCTTATGTAGTTTAAAAAAATGTGGTTTGAGTCATTTGCACTGTATTTGTGTGGGGAGTTCATGAGTTCAAGGTCATGATGTCTGATAATGTATCTAGAGATTGAAATATTTTTCAGATAATAATTATGGCTCTCATTGCAGCCATTTTAGATTTTTAAAATGTTATAACCTGCCTCACTGTTGCTTACTATAAGATTTGAGTTAGACTTTTTCAAACTAAGAGAAAATGAAAAATGTTACCAACCACTATTGTCCTAGTTATTTCACATAGCATTCCAACATGTTCTTACTGTCTCAGCTTTATTTTGTATAATAAAATGCATACTATTCTGTAGTGTACATGGTACTGTATAGATATCCATCTTGTATCGTCCTATGTAGTTTTTAGGATCATTTATCATAGTTTAGTGTAGTTTAAAAACAGGAAGATATTTGTAGAATATTGAGGAGTAAAATTATATATTTTTTAAATCAGCTTGCTTCTCTTCAGTTTTTTTTCAAAATGGGCACAGAAATAAAAAAGCACATCTCCTGACTTTTTGTTATGCTTTTTTTTTTATTAGTCCTGGAAAACATGTAAGGCATATGGTAACATTACACACTGAAGCGTTACAAGCTCTAAAGGCCATGTGGACAACATGGCACCACGCAGTAAACCCAGAGTCAAGCACAGAAGCAGCATCAATTCAAAGGGTTTAAAAAACAAAGCCGAGAAGAGTGTTTGCAACCAGAAAAAAACAAAAAACAACAACACAAGGAAGGACAGAGTAGAGGAGAACTAGCTTAGAAATCAACCTGTTGGGTATGCCCTGTAGAAAATGGCCAGTGGTGACTGAATTCCAACAGGTGGTGTGTAGTGGGATGGATGTGAAGTGAGTTCTGAAACATTCCCAAGGATAGGTTAAGGTGTATCATGAATGAACCAGCTGGCCATGACATGCTGAGGGTGAGGAAGAGGGAGTCAGGGAGCAGTGGATTGGCTTCAGTTGGCAACGTGATACAACTGGAAGGGCATTCTCCTTCTTCACACCACGCCACTACACAATGACTAAACTATCGTGGAAAGAGACGGTGAGCTGTACACAAACACATGCCTTATTTTCTAGTTCTCTCGAATAAACATGCATCCTAGTACTGTACATGACAAACCCAGCCAGGTTGTACTTCCATAGCATCTCTGCAGTGTTGCTGTAATGTAAAAATGACTGCTAAGGAAACAATAGCTGCAGGCAGATGTGGTTGTTGTTTGGGTTCTCAGTGTGGATGAGTGAACACAGTTGCTCTGAATTTGGAAATGACCCACTGACAGAGAATCACCTTTTGACTCAGAATACTAAAGCTTACATCGAACATGGATGGTGTGACAGATGGTTTGTGCAGTGAACTTGGTGAAAAAGACTGATGTTATGTGTGTGTGTTAGGAAACGCAAAATTAGGTTGGCTTCTTACATGAAGTAAACGGCTGTTTGGAATGACCTGAGAAACCATATAAAACAAAGAAATTCACCTCAAAGCTGAACGGTGGGTGCCTGTGAGAGACTTCAGATATACAAGCCAAGACAGACAGAAGAGTAGCTATTGGAAATACTACACTCATTGTCTTAGTACATTTTTCAGACCCAAAACTATGAGTGTTAATTAGTAATATCAAATCTAAACCTGCTGAGAAAATTACCACTTTGTTTATTTTTACTTTGAAACACCGTTTTTCTCACTGTGCATCTCTGAGTTGCTAAGTACTCTTGCATACGTGTCTGGAATGACTGGGAAACCATTTCAAGATGACATTACACTGCATCTTCACCATGGTGTAAGTGTGCTCAGGCAGCAGGCCAACCGCCCAACTGATTGAGTTCATCTCAAAGGCATCTTAGCTCAAAAGAACCAAGGGGAAAATGTGAAAGAAAGAAAGAGATTATAATCGGTTTTCCACATGCCAATAACTGCATGCAACTTCAAATTCCAGATGTCAAACTAATGTTTTATTTGCTATAAATGTGTATGGAGAGAGAAGGGGGGCGGTATGGAGCAGAATTTTGGGCCGCCACTGTTGCACTGGCCAAGAGGCTCTGCAGATGCAGCACAGGGAAAAGAGGAACGTCTCTAATAATCCTTGAGTGAACTGAGATCAGCAGTAAAGCGGAAATGTTGTGTCTGGGGCAGGCCAGAGCTGAGCTATGATCAGCCAATAAGCTGGGGTTTTGTGCAGCTGTGTTACAGTATTGGCATCCCTGCACAGCTGTGTGAAAACATCTGCTCCCTCACTTGCTATACAAGCCATTTGGAGATAAACTGAAAGAAATAGAAATCCATAGAGTCCGGTGGAGCTATGGATTTGGAGGAAATTTGCAGATTTCTGCGAATCTATGTCTTTTGGTGGAGTATTGAACCTTAAATGCACCATGTCCAGTCCCTTTTCACTGTGATACTAATAGTATGGTTGTAAACACTTCGACCTGTTGTGGTCGACATGATGTGAAAGCTGGTAAAACACAGTGAGAAGGGTATGAATACGGAGGGAGGTGCCTCGGATTGAGGTAAGCTGTGTGCAAGGAGAGAGGCACAGTGCAGGCCTACACTTGAGCAAGACTGCAACCAATCAAAAACTACAAATTGTGTTAAACCGTTTGTAAACTGCAGCAAAAATTCTGTCAGCACCCATAAGCATTTTGGGATACAAATCTGACACACTATGAAAACTCTTATATTTTCACTATTCTTCAAGATTGATGGAAATGCATCCAAAAACAGAATTGTCTTCATATTATTTTATGCACTGTTAATATTCAAAGCATTGACAGAGGAATATACATACAATTTGGCACACATGGTTCGGACCAACAGAAAGACTTCATCACATTTAAAAGGAGTGCAGGTTGGCAGGTCCCCACAAAAGAGTATGAACTTTGAACTTTAAACCCTTGGATAACAAAACAGACAAACAAACGGAAATATAAAGGTAAATTAAAATAACATATTAAGTAAAACATCCTCTTTTTTTTTTGTTTTTACTGAAGCGCTTGTTTCTCACATGGCACTCGGAACAGAAGCACCGTCCACAGGTTCACAAAGGGAGCCCAGCAGATTAGAACAGAACACTAACCAGAGGCTGACAGGACACAGTCACTCCCCACACCAGCGTAGCGGTCGTACTCCAGCCCAGTTCACTCCGCCCTGCTCCACATTTTACTTCACACAGTCAAGGATGGATGAATGCTTTGATTTTAGCTGCCACCCAGGAGAAGTTGGCCCGGGCAGGGACTGGCAAGCTGAAAATGAGGGGACCTTTATATGAGTGAGAGTGTGTGTGTGTGTGTGTGTGTGTGTGTGTGTACGTGCCTGCATGCGTGCGTGTGTGTGTGCCACCTGTGTTTTCAGTGAGCTTCAGCAGATACACTGGGAGTGGATGATGGGAAACAGACTGCAAACCTGGAGCAGAATCAAAGCCTGCGTAGGACTAGAGTGCGACTGCCATGCCTGTAAGTGCAATAAGATCAGCGAGCAGAGTGCAAAAATACTAATACCAACTGTCCTCATAACACAGGCCTCTTATCAGACAGGAGGGAAAGATAAAGTAAGAGGGGAGGGTTGTAGCTACATAATACTGTAGCAGAGTAGTGTGAGGGGGAAATGTGGCATGGGTAGGGTGGGTGCTTTTAAAACCTGACAAATGACCTGAGGGGACACACACATCTTCACACACAATGGCACACCACACACAGCACATGAGGGAGGCCACTCATGCTAACACAACAACTTTTTTTCATTTTTTTTTTCTCCAAACATTTTGTTTTGTGTTTTTTTACAAAGTCACTAGTCACCACCTGAGTCTCAACGCTGAGGCCGGGCTCACAGACAGGTAGGCAGGCAGGCAGCCAGGTAGATAAAAGTTTCAAAGTTGATATCCTCCTACATGAAAGATTTAGAGTCCACCCAGTGGGATTTATGCTAAAATGCTAAGGATTTACTCCAATGACATTTCACCAGTGAGACAAAATTCATACTGGCCATTAGGGGGAGCGGTGCGCTGTTTTTGCCAGCACACTGCTAATTGCACACATTGTCAATACTCTGTTTAAATTTCACTGGTTGGGAGTGCAAAACTAACAACCTAGAAAACTGCTCCACCTCTTCATCTTTATCATCTGAAATCCGACTGTTGGCAAATATAGAGTCAGGGAGGCAGAAAAGAGAGACACAGGGAGAGGGAGTCAGAGAAACAGACCACAGTGCCTCCTCTGACGAGCCTGACGCCTGTTGCTATGCCGACCATAGAAAGGGAAATGGAAAGAGGAGGGAGAGAGAGTGTAGAGTAGAGACAAGCAGGGGGGGCGAAGTATGGACGGCAACTTAAATTGAATTCTCCCCTCCACAGGTCAGGGTGATCGACAGGCGAGCGGCCGCTGTGAAAGCAGCAGAATGCCATGGAATGCCTGGAGGAGGATCAGGGAGGAAGAAAGCCTGATCCTGAAGAAAAAAGGACTGATAGTCACCTTCTTAACTTGCTCATTTCAGACGTTTCACTGTCTCAGCATGACAGTGCCTCTTTCATCACATTCAGAGTGTGTATGTGTGCGTATTTGTGGCTTGTTTAAACAGAAACAAATTCTCTCTTAATTGGCACTGCGAACTTCTTGCCAACAGTTGGTCAGCTAGAAAAATCTGTAACTAAGGAGAAGGAAGCTGAGCAATGAGTTCTGCCTCCCTATTCAACACTGCACAGAAAGGCTCATTATGAGGACAATTCATATTCAGGCAAGTGCAAAACTGTAGTCACTACATTAACTGCACTGAAATGGGATTGGAACACATGCATTATGGAGCGGTCTCATTCTACACTCATGGAGAATGATAAAAGAAATATCGAAGAGAAGGCCATATATATATATGATAACCAATGTTAGGCCTTCTAGCACTAACACCATTGTCTGAGCAATCAAACATCATGATCAAAACCAGGATGCAAATATCTCCAGGGGAGCTGGGGTGCATCAGCCAATCACAGGCATCTCTGACTCATCCTCAGTGACATAACTAAGCGTTGGATACTAGAAGAGCAACGTGTGGGTGGGTGCGGTTCTCTGTTTATCTGCCTGCCTTTGTGCCTGTCTGTGGGTCCGGCCCGTGGATGGGTTGGGGGCGGTGGTGGTGTTGGTGTGGGACTTTGGGGGGGAGAGAGGATGAGGGGGGAAGAGGAGGTGGCAGGTGGAAGTCAGAGCAGAACAATTTAGCACAGTGGGAGTTGAGGTGTGGAGGGGCATAGGGGTCGAGGGTGGGGCCGGAGTGTGAGCAGGGATTACGGTTGTCAAGGAAACAGTAATTTGCCCCAGGCCTGGACCGTACCCACAATCCTCCATGGCTCTTGTCTCTCGTCATTCCAGATGGGAAAGATCTTTCGAGTGTTGCGGCTGCCTTCTCAATCTTGTGAGGCAGAGAGATAGGTTTCGGTGCTTACAAGGTGTTACAAGTGATTGGACATTTTTTTCTTCTTTTTTTTTTTTTTTAGAGATAAATGCAAGAATACAGGATGGGAAGGGGGTGGGTGGAGCCAGGCCTGAGTAATCACTGCCACTGTGGAGTCGAGAGGGTGAGGCGGAGGGGAGGTGGACGAGATGAACGACTGACACTGGTGTGATCATTTTGTAATCTACCCTTCTAACTCCTTCCAATCCTTTCTTACACTCCACCCCACCTTCCCACCTCATCCATCTCCTTCTTCACCCCCCACCCCCCACTCCCCCTGCTCCCAGGACACAAACTCTCTGCTACTCTGCTTGACTATCCGTCCCTCCCTCTCACTTCTCCTCCTTGTTGGGCTCTTCCTTCTTCTCCTCCTCCTTCTTGGGCTCCTCTTTCTTCTTGTCGTCCTTCTTCTCCTCCTTCTTGCCATCGTCCTTCTTCTTGTCATCCTTCTTCTTGTCGTCCTTCTTCTTGTCCTCCTTCTTGGGCTCCTCCTTCTTCTCCTCCTCGGGCATCGGCTCTGTGTTGAGGATCACTTTGCCGATGTTGTTCCTCTCCTGCATCTTTCTCATGGCATCGCCCACCTGCAGGAGGGATAGAAGGAGAAAGATGGTTACATAAAGCGAGATTAAAGAGTGAAGGGTGAAAGGACGACAAGGAAGATTTTAAATACACCTGTCATTGAGAAAAATCTATTGCGATAACACTTTAGTAGCCAGTTTCTCCTCCACCCACACATTTCCAAAGCAATACGAGCCTCCTCGTATTTAGTTCCTCTAATCTTCTGTTTTGATACCACAGACTAGAAGCACATTTTACAGGCTCAAATATAACTTTAATATCCACTATATGAGAAACTGCATTTGTTTAGATGAGACTGTAATAATCTTTGAGGGGAAATGAAATTGTTGCAGCAGCAAAAAGCAAAGAAAAAAAGGGATAACAGAAGGATAACCAAATAAATGAGTGGAATAATATGTACCGCAAAGAGATACTTTCAATATCAGAATGTATTAAGTATAACTATAATGAAATGTTTATGATTATACGTAGACAAAAACGAAAATTGAGACATGAAGCAGAAAAGTAATCATTTCATCTAATATCCCAATGCCACCGAACAACACATTTATTTCAAATCAGAAAATATCATCTCTACATTAAAATGTGTTGATCATTGTGCATTTAAAGTTAAGGACAGAAAGGAGGGGGCGTGAGGCAGATTTCCTGGAGTCTGAATGATGGAGTTGGATCTGAGACCTTGGTTCAATCCTAGTCTAGTTTGGGTGTCAATTCTAACAGGTGCTGGCGTTTAATGAAGGGTCTGATGTGAATTGTTATATCATCATTTCTGTAAAATTAAGTTGTGAGCCAGTGCAGATGATTCAATCAATAAACTGCTGCTGTCAGATAGTGCTACATCTCATTTTTAAACAAATGAAGAGGGAATTTTGCACTAAAACTTTAACCTCTTACCATTCCTGATAAATTAAGCGAAAACGCCAATCCAAGGCATGCCCAGAAGTTAATTGTAATCTGTTTTTGAACCATTTGGAGTACATGGAGTCTGTTGTCTAATTTAAAATGATGCAACAGCAGTCCGTGGGTATTTATTGATGTAATAATTTGTTTTGGACTAGATATTTTACTGGATTAGATCGTGTGGTCCTTTGCCTATGTAACAAGACTAGTTTTGTCAGAATATTATTCAATTGGTGGATTACTATGTGGCCTCATAGGTGTGTTGCCTCAATTCTTCATTTGTTTGCTTATTGAGGTGTTGAGTGTTGACCTGCTATTGTGATTGTATCTTGAAATGGTTTACATCAATCGAATCACAAGAATCTTAGCTTTCTAGAGATATGTCGCATGAATAACCACTCAAACATAGCAGTTGTGTACAGGCCGTCAGAATTTTAAGAGGTTAAAAGATTTGTGTAGATCAGATCACGTTTGTTTTAGCCAAACTTAAGAACGTGAGTGTTGTTTAAAGATAGACTTGGAAAAATGTGAACCTATCCTTTGGCAGTGCTTGTTCATCACAGGTTAATACCCAGGACACAGCCTTTATCGGGTTAAAACAGTGGTAACTTTAGAGGTGGCTAATCTGATAACGGAAGAGCTTTATACATAGTCAAAATGGTCTTTAGTAAACTAGTAAATGTTTTTAGTCTGTAGAACTATAACATGTTTGGTCTGTGACATGAAAGCTGGATTTAATAGAGTTAACCAATCATCTTGCTTTTGGGGACAGACACTCTTGTGTTGACAGCAATCAGCCCCATCCGATGATGGATCGTCTAACTTGGTCCCACTGACTGTAAAACATAACGAGGAGAGGAGAATCCCCACCAGACCAACCCCACCCTCCTCTTGACCATCGAGCTCTGTCCACTGTCTGTTCCTGTCTCTGTCGCTTCCCCCTCCCTCCTTCCTCCAATCCCCCTCTTCATGCGAGCCAGGCAGACCACCTAACGACCAATGCCATGGCAACTGCGCCATCTCCTAGCAACGTAAAGCCTGGCTAAAACGTGGCCCTGACGACTCAGACACATGGTAAAGAGGGGGAGTGTGGGAGTTTGAAGTGAAGGGGAGGAGGGAACGAAAGGGAGCAACTGGTGTCCTTCAGATGAGAAACACGCCTTGCCGAAACTGAAAGGGAGGGTGGGGGCAGTCCGCGAATTATAAGAATCATCTTCAATGTGAATGAAAGTCACAGTGAGAGCGACTGAGGCTCTTTTGACGACTCCACCCACTTCCACTCTTCACTGTCGCAGATCTGTCGATCTGTCGACCTCTCTGGCTTCCAGGCATCTCGGACAGGAGGGTGCTATTTGCGGCTGCAGACATGATCCATTATTCTCCTGGGTATCAGTGCATATGTAGATAATGAACCAAGAGAAACCACAGGAGGGAGGGATACCGCTAATTTCTAAATATTGTCCAATCATTGTTATTGATTATTGGAGCAAAAACGAAGGGGGGACGGAGGATGGAGGAAGGGCTGTGATGGATTAGGTCAGGATGTGGCATCTGTATTCAGCTTGTAATAATCAATCACTTATCTCATTAACTATCACCTTTTTGTCTTTGATGCATATACACTGGAAACTTTCCACACCCGATCGCCTTAAGCCAGACTGAAATATACCTTCTTCTCTCCTCTGTTGTTCCACGCTCCTTCCATGTCTCGTTCTCATACATCAGGGCCCCTCCCTAAGACAGACGCACACACTGACTAAAGGATGTCACCATAGCAACAAGAGAGAAAACGCAAAAAGGATACACTGTGAGGAGGGAGAAGGAGAGAATATAGCAAGATGGAGAGAGACAGAGAGGGAGTCAATAACCTAAAGACAGAGAGAAAGAGTTTGATATAAAGAGCAGACAGATGGAGAGGCAGAGAAAGAGCGTCAGATGGCGGAGAAAGACAGCGGGTGTTTCTCTCTGGCCGCAGTAACACAGGCCAAAATGCTGACCAGCTCCGACTCTGACAACAGAAGATGTCAGCCTCTGACTCGCTCTGTATTTTTCACACTCTCTATTCATATCTGTTAGCAGTGTTCATTTTGTCAGCAACAATCTGACTCTGTCTGGCTGACTGAGTTATGCTTGAGGAGACAGTGCTTCTTGTGGACAAACTTTGCCTGTTTATTGCTGAGATTCATTGAATCTGAGAGCCACACCCAACTCCTGAAGATCCCACTGCAAAACCCATGCACACATAAACCCAGCTGGCATTGGCACATGAATTCTGGGTGACTGGGTTGTAAGCACATGGCGTAAAATATGATGTAGTTCAGGTGTAAATGCACCCATGCTATGCGGTGCACAGTGATGCATTTAGTCACACTAATAACCAGGCATAAATGGATCTGAAACCTACATACAAAAGCCGTTTAATGGAAATACATATTGGAGTGTGGATTCAACCTAAGAAGACAAAACAACATTTCAAATAGTCATATACATGTCTGGAAAACTAGATGCATTCGTTGGATGTTAAGGATAATATCTTGGTACAAGTAATTTGTTTAGAAATGAATTCCAGGTGTAAAGGGATGGGGAACCACAGTTAGACACAAACCTGCTCAAGATGCCAAGTGGAGTCGATGCGGGGCTTGACCTTGCCCTCCTTGTAGAGATCCAGGATGGTGTTCATGGCCTGGGTGATGAGCTCCATCTCCCCGTCCAGGTAGCCCAGATGGAAGCCGCACACCGACTTGTTCCCCTGGATCAGGCTGAGCGTGTGGATGGAGAACTGATGGTACCAGTTCTTGGCCACGGCGAGCAGGTTTTTCTTCTGGCCGGCGAGCATGTTAGATGTACCTGAAAGAAGAGAAAGAACCTCAATCTTTACTCTGTGGGAGAGAAAAGCTAAGAAAGACAGTGTGTCTGTGTGTGTGTGTGTGTGTGTGTGTGTGTGTGTGTGTGTGTGTGTGTCTGTGTTTTGTATTCTCAGGTACATTTCTTTTTTGTGATTAACATTTATTTATTTATTTTTTAAACAACATACAAAACATTCAATTTGCAACATGTGAAGCACCCCTTCATTCCTCCGTCTGGCTATGTGCTTATCCATCCCGTTTAGGATTGACCCATCTCCCAGAAAAAATAATCTTGGGCTGAATGGAACCTGGGTCCCTGCAATCCGACATGGTAGGTTATCATGTATCCCAAATTCCTGGACCTGATCACAGGACCATAGGACATGAAGAAATTGGCCGTCCTCTGTCTTACATTTCCAACAATTTGGTGTCTTTCAGACCAATGCTGGAGGGAGTCCAATAGAAGCAATGCATAATCTTGAACTGAATGAGGCGCACCCTCACATCACGTGACATAGTTTTAATATTCCTTCAGATTCTGTCCCACTCCTCTTCCTCAGGTACATTTCTAAATCCTTGTGTATAATTGATTTACTGATGATGTAATGTTTAAAAGTCTGTTTCATTTTTTATCACATTATCTGCCCCCTTACTCCCACTTTTCCCTCACCTGATCATCAACTTTTCTCTTTTAGCATCACTCGGTTACTTAATTGACAGAAAATAACTAAACAAATGTTGTCAATACATTCATCTTGGGCTTTGGTGATATCGCATCTTTTCATGTTTTCCAATTTTATGACATGTTATGGGCCAAACACTAATGGACAAAAATAAGAGACTGGTTCATCTTTAGGCAGCATGTCAAATCCACATTAAGTCCTGTCAGGTACCTCTACTGGTTAGTTCTGGTTTATATCTTTGCTCCGCCTCTCTCACACTCTCACCTACACCTTCCACCCGGAAAACCTCTTTAGCACTTCGTCTCTCATCTCTGTCACCACATCCGCCTCCTATTCCTTCCTTTTGTGTTCCCATTGGCTCCTATGCTCTCTGTGTCTCTCTCGGGGGAAACAGGCAACACAAAGCATGCTCTGAGAGAAGAGAGGGACCCAGCTACATTCAGACACATTCCAGGTTTCGTGTGGATAGAACGCCCATTGTTCCGCCATGCATACTTCTGATAAGCTGGAAGAGAAGCAACCAGCAAAAAGGGTGGGGAGGACCTGGGAGGGGGGGGGGGACACCATGCTGAGTAGTGGGTTTTTGTGCAGCATGCAAAGGCAAGGCCCTGTTCTTCATGGATGCCGACCCCGCCCACTATTGCATGCATGCTGGTTCCAGATTGGCATCGCCACAGAGCCAGCGTAAAGGCCTTCCCACAGATGACACACAGCACACTGAGGACATGGACTTCTACAGAGAGGTCACACTGCCCACCAGGAAGCAGCTTTATTCTGTCTGTGTGGAAACCCATTACTATTTCATGTACTGTATTCATTTGCTTAACAGTTACGCTACAGGATTTCGTTGGAGTTTCTATTAAAATCAAGCAGTCTAAAATAACGGAATTTGCAGCTGCTTGTCCGAATATTTTGCAATAGAGTGGAATACTATTTTAAAATAATAAGTGAGCAGTAAAGAACTTACAGATAATCATAATATATACAGTATTAGTATGAGTTTCGAGGGTATTTCTGTCAGCTGCTAGCTTGTGCAGGTAGCTAGACAACTTAAAAGGTAACCGCTGTACTTCCTACCATGCTGTGCAGCGCTGCCAACAAGCGCTGCCACATATTTGGATTCAGGCATTACATAAGAAGTTCTGGTAACTTTAAAAAAAGATTTAGAATCTTGGTTGGAGAGATACATACAGCTTGGGGGCAAGCTCTGCGTGAGTCTTTTCCACGTTTGCTTGTGGTGGTTGAGACTTCATTTTTATTTGAGATTGGCTCATAAAAGTGGTTCTGAATCTGATTATTTTGTGTGGAAAACTGCTCAAATTGGCAAGCATTTTCCCAGACCGACCATTTTAACCAAATCTAATTGCATTAACTCTTGCCTATTCTTGCTCTGTTCACTCATGGAGGGGCTGTGTCCTATCACTGAGGATTTAAATGGCGCTGCTCCAAACTTGGCTCTACACTGAAAATACCTGATCTACATGCAGGTTACTACTTACCATAGGTGATAAGTTTCCCCATAGGCTTCAGCAGGTTGTAGGCCTTATGGGTGTCTGATCCTCCGAGAGGGTCCAGTATTATGTCCATCCCTGTCGCAGGAGAGAGAAGAAGTTATTACTGGTGTGAATTCAGCGAGAGCAGCCTGCCATGCCTGCAGGTCACTAGGAGGAGCAAGTGTAGCCAAGTTGTGCCATGTTTACACAAAGACAAACCCATACGTATGCCAAGAGAGGAGAGGAGGAGAGCGGGGTGAGATTCTACTTATGTTATGTTTCCTCATTCTTGTCACTGATAAGACAAGAGGGATAAAACGTCTCTCCGTCACTGTCCATTCCATTCCAAGGTGGAGCAAATAACAAACCAACCTCTGAACAGATGGTAAAGAATGGCAACCTAACTATGAAGGTTTCTCTGTGTCTTATTAATGTCTGGCCATGAAGGCCTGGCTTTAATGATGTTGCTTTGTGCCAGAGGGGACTCCTCAAATTGGGCTACCCCTCCTTGCTGCGTTAAACCCTGGTTCTATTGACTGTGGGAGGCTCACAGCAGGACTCTGCCTTGACCACAGCACAGATGAATTGACAGAGAGCCAAGACAAAGGGAAAGGTAGCGAGCAGGGCTGCACATTGATCCAGGCTTCTAATTAGATACATTCTGTCTAAAGTGTCAGTTCTCGCTCTCTTCCTATCTGTCTCTGTAATGTCTGTCTGTCTCGCTCCATGCGCCAAAGAACACAGACAGGGTTGGAGAGGGGACTATGAAATGAGCATAATAACAGTCTCCATCCTGCTAGGAACACAGCAGTAGGCGAAAGAAAAAAAAAGAAGAAAAAAAACAGGAACTGGATGTTGTTTCATTTTGCTGAAAAGCAGCGTTTTTCTCGGCGAGTCCAGAGCCACATCTCCATAAAACTCTGTGGATGCATTATTGATAGCGATGAGAATCCACAGTCGCTGTTTAGTGAAATGAGTTTGCTCGGTAGGAAAAATGACTCCCTAAGCTGTCAGTCTAGTGTACATGGCAGCCAGCTCTGCTGAGAATTGTGTCACGAGAAAAAAAACAAAGTGTATGAAAATATATCATCTCACTGCCTGCAGTCACACAGTATTGCTTTGTGCCAGTGGGAATATATTGATCCGGACTATGTGCTTTATGAAACAATTTCTGTGAAACATGAATATTGATGGAACCTTGATTACAGATAGGTGACACTGGTAAATTATTTCCAATCCCTGCACACATAAACTCAGAATTTAGAGTACTTTGTCTCAAATTTCTCACCTTTCGGACTGATCTTGCGGACTTCCTCCACATAGTCCTTGGTGCGATAGTCAATGGGATGTGTGACTCCACCCTCGCTGATGGTCTCGTGCTTGCTGGCGGATGCCGTGCCGAACACAGTCACATCCTTCACTGTCTTGCACAGCTGAGTGGCTGCAATACCCACACCACCTGAAGGAAGAGGGGCAGGGTTAATAAGCAGTTATGATTTTGTGAAAAAATATAAATTTCAGGACATGACTTGTGATTTATTCTATTGCAAATACTATTGACAAGGATTCGAAGTTAACTGAACATGGTTGTTCAAGGCAATGCCAAGACCAGAATGAAACTCAGCTGAACAGAAAGGCACCTAAGAATTCCCATTCCACACGTATTTTCTATGGCAGGTAAATTTGATTTGCATTATTTATTGTCCCAGACAAGCCAGTCAATAACAGTGTGGATGTGTTTTGCTCAAGGGTATGTAAAGAGCGCATTAAACACAATCACATTACCCCGACTGGCCTAGGGAGAATAGACACCCACACACAGATGCACAGACACACACACACACACACACACACACACACACACACACACACACACACACACACATCCAACTCAGGAGAAAGTAGCCATTGTGGCTCAAATAACACGTCATTTTTTTGGTTCTCTTATTCAAGACAACCTGTCTAAAATTCCACAGGAATAAAAGTTTTTTAGCAGTGGTATCTGTTTTGTTAGGAACGGAGAGTTGGATGACATTCTATTGCAAATTACATAAACACAGCTCCTTATAACCATGCCAGCTGAAAACAAAATGTCCTACATTGTCCAAGATAACTTTTATTAAAGACAACGTGCTGTGAGACTGTGTGCTGCAGTGGATGTTTCGGATATCTGTGTTTGTGTTCGCTTTATTTGAAAGTGTGTACATAGTTGTGGCAAATGCCTCTGCCAATGTTTGCTAAGGCAGCCAGAGCAAGAAGTAATAGGTTACTGATAAGCAGTGGCTTGTTTTAAATGGAGGCTGACCTGAGGACTTGAACTGAACGGCATCCATAAAGGTCATTTATGCCTGACCAAGTAAAGAGCACGTCTTATCTGATACCAGAGAATAAAGCAACACAAAACATGTGCATTTACATCCATTTGTAATGGCATAGTGGAGCTGCCAGACCGCTGGACAGGTTTAAATTAAATGAATGATGAAATCTTGATTTGCTTGCTTACTAAACCCAACATTTAATATGCACAACCAGTGAGATAAAGAAAGGCAGGAAGGCAGGCACATGCACGAGAAGGCCTATGCATGTGTGATTAGACTTGTGTAGAAGTCACCAACGAGGAAGATATATTTTTAATCTAGCACATTTCTTGTTCTCATGTGACATCAATAAAAAAACGCTTCTTTCTTTATCTGTATAAACTTAGACAACAAACACACACACACACACACACACACACACACACACACACACAGAAATGACATATTACATCAGACTGTTACTTCCACCATTGCTGTCCAATGAAAACCATGTATGTCCAAAATGTCAACTTTTCACAAGCTAAGAAAATCAGCCCCGTTTCTAGTTGTTTGACAATGCATTTTAGGGAAATCCATTGGCTTTTTAAATAGCTTTTTCAGCTTACAATGTAGGAGAATTTTCTCAACCCATAAAGGTACACTTAATCCTTTGGTTTATCTGACAAATTCAAAATCACAAAACATGGATAAAGATGTTTTCCTTGGACAGCTACGAGCATCTTCTATAGTCTATTTTACGTACTCAGTGTAACTGGACTAATGTCAGAAATATCATGTCTTTATATCTTTTATATGGAGTAGAACATTAGATGACACTGATGCACCTCTGGTCCCTCTTCATCTCAGCATAGAAAATATTCTGAGCCATTGAACCAGTCTTAGGACAATTTTCTCAACGACATCCTGGCAGTTAGTGTGTGAGGCTGCACTGTCACATAAAAACAGCACTGACACTGGCCAAAAAAATTAACTGAGATGTAATGATAAGATTAGTGCCAAATCACATTATCCTCTTTATTAATCTCTGTTCAGGAAACGCTCAGCATGAAAAAAGGTTCATTTCAGGGCCCTTTAAAGCGCCCATATTATGCTCATTTTCAGGTTCATAATTGTATTTTGAGGTTGTACCAGAATACAAAAAACACCATATTTTTGTTGTACTGCACATTGCTGCAGCTCCTCTTTTCACCCTGTGTGTTCAGGTCTCTGTTTTAGCTACAGAGTGAGACATCTCACTTCTGTACCATCTTTGTCAGGAGTCGCACATGCGCAGTAGCTAGGTAAGGATCACATCAGCTAGCTAGCTGTTTCTCTAACTGCAGTCAGTACAAGGCAGGATTAGCCGGGAGACTTCTTCTAAACGAGGGCACACTTCCAACTTTGCGTGGAATACCTGCAGAACAGGGACATGTAAGTAGTTCTTTTGTAGATTATGGTGAACTTGTGTGTGTTGTAGCAGTGTTTTGCCATTGAGAACGAGGGGGCTAACCACTAGCATGCTAGCGCTAAGCCCCCCTCATTTCGGCTAGTGTGTAGAAAACCCTGCAGATTTTGAACAGCTCACCCAGAGACTGAAGGCAGGACACATTCAGAAACCCATAACTTTTCAAGTTTGTATGCATGTGGAAGCACCAGAGACACAAAATAACACCCCAAATCCCAGAAAAAGTGATTTTTTCATAATATGGGCACTTTAACTTGTTTTAAAAATCCTCTGAGTGCTTTGTTACAGAAAATAGTCCGTTGATGTAAAAACAGGCAAGACAAGTCATTTGAATACAACCCATTTCCTGCCCTCTATTTCAGTGTAAAGATCAAAAAAATGTTTTGATCTGTGGTTCTCATCTTAGAAGTCCATTGCACTGCATTACTATAATCACGCTTGACACAGAGCAGAGAATTGAATGAGAAAATAAAAATCAAGGCTGTTGCTGTTGGATGCAAGTGTTGTTGCGGCTGCGTTATAACAGCACCATCTCTCCTTGTCCTCAGTGAGAAACCAAGTTTGTGTTGCCAAGGAAACCTTAGCCAAATTGCCAGTGATGACTGAGCAAAGGGAGCCATTTTGTGTCATTGACTGTTCTTCCTTTGGGCATATAAGAGTCATTTAATGGCAATCATATGTTTGTCATCAGTTTATATTTCACAGACTGGGTCACTTGTATACATATTTTTACACATACAAACACTAGTGAATGTGCGTCAGTTTGCCTTTGACACAGGTTTTTACACATCAGCAACTGTCTGAGGTAGAAGGGAAATCAAAAAAAGTGAGAAAATGAATATGCATTGTCTGAGTGGTTAAGAGCTGTTTTTACTAAATGTCTCTGTCGCATAGTAGCAACCTTCACATGTAGGTGTGAAAAAGTGACAGGATGATGCATCCATTAATCCCACGTACTTACAGCCAGGCACTGGCATATTAATATTTAACTAACACTGCTGTCATAAACACAGTGATTCCCCTTCTGTTTCTGCTGTATGAAGTCAGTGAGCAATGGAAAAACAACCTCTGCAGAAATATTTATAACCAGGCCATAAACCATTATTTAGAGGAATAGAACAAAAAAATATTTGAAATATACAGATATCTTTTGTTTCTTAAAAATTCCGGTATGTAAAAACATATTTCCAGCCAAAGAAATATGGTGCCTAGGGAGGAAGAAGGTACCTGTTTCTGAATCCCTTGAGAACAAACTCCTGATCGCCCATCACAAGACTGTTGAGCTGTGCCAAGAACCCCTTACTGCTCCCCACCTCACTTTACACACACACACACACACACACACACACACACACACACACACACACACACACACACACACACACACACACACACACACACACACACACACATCCATACATAGATCACAAGGGAGACAGAAGTGGGGCTGCAGCCTTGAACCGTCCTGAATGACTGATCAAATTAGCTTATCTTTACAAATATGCACAGAGATTAAAATATTTACCTTTCATTAAACCGGTGCTTCAGTTCCCATTGTTTCCAGATTCATAGTTTCTCTATATCTCTTTCTCTAGACTAAAATCATCTTTCTTGGTAGGGGTTGAGTGTGATTTAAGACCATCCACAAACCCTTTCCTCGGGGGTAGAGAAAACAAATTCTTGCTGCTAATTGCATTTGCTCTCCTCAGGATTCAATTGAATTGTTTACACTTGGAAATTACATAGGAAACGTCAAAAAGCATCCATCTATCTATTTTGTTTTTCCCTTTCTCTCTGGAGAAACAGGATACACAGTAGGGTTTTGTCTTCCTCTGAATCCTTGCATACTCACATTTTGGCACAAATTGATCTTGGCTTCCATAACTGTTAGGAGTGAAGAGGAACTTACAGCAAAACACAGTGGAATCCAGACTGACACTGAGGCCACTGTTATTGCTCCACACCCAGAGCTTAACAACATGGGTGGGTGGGGAAATCAGAAATGTTTTTCGTATTTATGAAAAAATAATTGGATGGACGTGGACCTGGTTGGCTCAGTGGGTAGAGCAGGCGCGCATATATTTAGAGGTTTATGCCTTGATGCAGAGGTCCAGGGTTCGACTCCGACCTGTGACAATTACCTGCATGTCTTCCCCCTCTCTCTCCCCTTTCTCACCTGTCCTGTCCATTAAAGGCGGAAAAGCCCAAAAAATAATCTTAAAAAAAAAATAAAAATAATGGGACGGACACCACATCTGCCTCGTCCCAATTAATACATCCCTCATCGACAGCTCATGCTTCTTGTCTAAATAAAAGAGGAGCTCACATCACAGCATTTCTTCAAACTTTGTGAGCCAGGCTATGATCCTAGGTGTTAGTCGGGGGACGGATGGTGGCCATATGTCTACTGTCAACACCTGAGTGATGACTGGTCCCTTGTGTCTGTGCTCCGTGTTGTTTTCTTGTGTGAGTTATTCTGCATTTATTTCCACAGTTCCTCAAGGACTCTCGTCTTTCTTAACCTATCATTAGCCTGCAGTGGTAGTGGCTGAGAAAGAATGAAATACAAACATGGACCCAAGCATCTCTTTTTACCCAAACCCGCTGTGGCTGCGCTACAACATCAACAAGCTGAACCAAATAAATGAACTTTTTATTGCTACTTTGTAGAGTTCAAATGAGTCCTGTAACGGTGATAGGAGCTGTGGTTGGCTGTTTGTGAACGTTTACTCTTGAGGTATTACTCTGTATTATGTAACCTTGGTGTTTTTTCTGGGACGACTGTGTAAGTGTGTGTGTGTGTGTGTGTGTGTGTGTGTGTGTGTGTGTGTGTGCACACACTGTGGGCTTGAAGAGCAGTTTAATGTGTTCTCTCTGATGGTGAATTTCTCTTCGTGCAGCAGAGAGGAAGCCCATTTTTAGTTACTGGGTGAGTGAATTTTAAAGAAAAAACATCCTTTGGTGAAGGTGGTCCTGTGATTTCCTGAGTAAGGATTCTCACACTGTGAACTAACACAAACACAGAAACACAACACAATGCACATGCACATAATATGCATCGGTGTGTATGGACCAAAACAATTTATTTCTGACATAAGCCACTTTCTTTCCTCGCATGAATCCGGGTGCAAAATGAAACACAAGCTTGTGCACACTCATCCAGTTTCACACAAGCAGGTGTCCTGACACAGGTTTCACATACACCTGCGACTGTATGTGGTGGTTAGGGTGGGGGGTGGGTGGATGGGGTAATTTGTCAACGGCTGCAGCGATGAGAGCGTGACGAGCGATGTGATTGGTGGGGTAGGTTGGAGTTTGCCCTGGTTTCCCTCCCCTATCAGTGCAGCTGATCTGCCGCCGGCAATGCCAGGCCTGGGGAACACAGAGACGGTTCAACCACGCAGCCCAGACTCCCGCTTAGTGGTCAGACTGAATTAGCATTCTCTAAACTAGGGTAAGACCTCCAGAGCAGACAGACCGGAGGAGAGGAGAGGGAACCATTTTCAAGGCACATCACATTTTTTCATGGCTCCCAGGAAGAATGGGTCCATAAAAGAGAGAGTTGTAACTACACTTGAGCTAATGCTTAAACAGCAAGGGACTTCGTTAACTGGTATATAATAAATGAGAACAATAATCTGTCTGCGGGAGTCCTAGGGGAAATAACATACATAGAAATCTATATTTATTTCCCTTTAGCTCACGAGTTTCTTGCAATCACCCAACCTCCAAAAAAATTATTTGCTTCTCATTTTTCAATCCCATCTGCAATCAGCTGTGCACTGAAAGCTCATATGGCTGAGGCCCTGCCTGAAGGTCTGACAGCAGTCATGAAGATCTACACCAGGATAGAGCTCTCATTCACCATACCCAAGAGATCCAGCCACCTGTTCCTCTTGCTTTAACCCTTGTATTGTCCTTCGTGTCATAGGGACTTGGTTAGTTTATTTACATTTTGTATTAGCCTGTCCAAACGCGTTCGATCGCATCACGGGTCTCTGGGACTCCCCCGTACAAGTTCAAGTGAAATGACATCACATAGTACACGGTCACCGGGGGACCCGAAGCTCAATGCCATGCCAATGCAAAAACATCAAATAAACTGAACGGGTCCCGGGGACCTGAAGGACAACACAAGGGTTAAGCATTTACAGTACACCTCTGACAACACTTTTCTAAGATTGTGGTACAGAAATGTTTAAGGCCACCTTCCCTGTCAGACACAGCTAATAGAGTCAGTCGTTTAATTCCAGAAGTTAAAGTCCTGTTGATGTTTTTTACTGACAATGTTACATGACAGGGCAGGAAATTCTGCTGATGAGAACATGCATAAGAACATATGTATCTGGTTCTTGTGTAGCTAAAAACTTAAGGAGAAAGGTCACCTGCAGTACAAACCCCGAAGAGCATGTCAGTAAGAAACATCCAATTAAAACTTAAAATAATATTATGTTTGTGCCAGCAAAAGTGAGTCAAACCTTAAGATCAGGTATTGTAGATAGTAGTTCAAATTAACTGCATTTCAGATTGAGGGTCAATTTCGGATGAATTTGGCGACTATGGTGCATTTCTTTGTCCCCAATTGCAAATGTGAAGCATCCTGAATTTACCACAGCTCTGCATGTCCAACTGGCTTCAGCACAGTATTTAGAGCAATCTGTCATACCAAATAGACAACTGAAAAACATGATTTCTAAGAAACAAAGTAAAATAATTGTAACTGATGGCATTACCATAAACCTATAATACCATTAAATTATCCAATGGCAAAAATGACTTCCAGAACCAGCAGCTCAATTCTATAGATTGCCATTAACAAGGATTTAACTCCTTAGCTGTGACTACTGTCACCCATCACCCTCATGGGTATATTACACCCACATGCAGGAGCTAGAAGCCACTCACATCAATGGTTTCCAGATAATCCTCTATGTAACCTGGTGTAACTCTATCCTATACACAGACACTCCAGCAAGAAGCAGCTGCAAAAGTATGGAAGCCACCATAATTGGCTGGTAGGAAAAATAAAAAGTTTAGTAACAGTTAGCTTAAACAGCACTGAGGATGTGTGGAATCTAACAGACAAACCTCAAACACACTACTGTGGAGCTTTATGACAGGAGATTATTGATAATATATGTTATTTATCAAGTTGGAAGCCACAAACTCTGGCAGAATCGCATCAGAGCCAAAATGTCACACAGGAGGAGGTGGCTGAGGGCATGAAACTAAATTATAAGATCAATTGATAACACGGACTCCTGTACCACCACCTAATTTATATTATGCATTCCACATCTGCGACACAATGCTTGACGTTGGCCTGCAGTCAATTGAGAGCTCATAAATAAAACAGAGGTGGACGTCATCATTGGATGCAGCAGAGCCCCTTATGGATGCAGGAATGTGTACTGTGGGTGTGGTGGTGGGGTAGCCGGCCAGGGTTCATAAACATTAGGACAAGTTCAGGGAGAGGTCAGAGGAAAGGTTGTTGGCCGGGCACAGTAGAAGACCCACGAGATACATCCAAATGTCGCTGAACTTTCCCCCGCCCAAGCCCTCTGGGGAAAACAAAAGGAGAAACGTGTACTCGTTCCCCGATGACGAGGAATCAAGCACGGATATGGCGAGGTCACGCAGAGGGAGCGGAGGTTACGGAGAGCCGGAGGGGGAGGAGGAGAACGGAGGATGCAGATGTGCGGTGCGTTGGAGAAGGGAGGCACGATGGGAGGAAATACAACAAGCTATTGTTTGGAGAGAGAGGACAGGAGCAAACCCACGGGAGAGGCAGCTGAGGACTATTCACCAGAGTTTATACACACACACACACACACACACACACACACACACACACACACACACACACACACACACACACACACACACACTCTAAGCACCAGTCGAGCATTCTGCGCTGGTCACCTGATTGAGATGGCTAAAGTTCACCATGCTTTTGAGGAAATTATATTCTTTATGGAGAGCTCTTGACATTACCTGCAAACATGAAACAATGGAGAAGCGATAGGCAGGAGGATGGATACCCATCATCATCCCTCTGTAAAAGCCGTCGATACAACATCAGGTTTAACAGGTTATTTGCCATATAGAGCTGTCGTTGTTCAGGTTTTGCACCAGCAATATTTAAGATCAACACATTTATGATGATCATTCAATGTGACCAGCTGCAAAGTTATGTTGTCATTTCTGTTTTTTTACAACCATACCTTAGTCTCCACTCTGAACAACTTTACATTTTATCTGAAACTCTTACACTTAGTTTGACATGAGACATGACATTTGGGAAATTTATTCACTCGGACTTAGATGAGAAGATCGATAGTCAGCTGGAGCCAGCAGCCAGTTAGCTTAGCTTAGCATCATGACTGGAATCAGAGGGAAACAGCTAGCCTGGCTTTGTCCAAAGATTAACAAAATGTGTCGACCAGCAGCTCTCTAATTAACTTATATCTCTCCTCTGTTGTTCTTCCTCAGTTTCTCCCTTGTCTCCCCTACTTAAGGGTTCTCCTTATCCTAATCAAGGGTCTTAGGATAAACTGTTAACTTGTGTAACTCATAAAGCACTCTCAGACATACAGTATTAGGGATTTTGGACCATATGAACAAAATTGAACAAAACAAAAATGAACAAAAATGACACTATTTATTAATGACAGGGTCACAAGATGAAGAACCTGACATATCTTGACTGAAATACCTGTTGAAGATGATGAACAGACATGAATATTATTACATTTTGTAATTGTTGAATTGGTTATTTGTTTAACTCCAAGTTCCAGGGGCTTTGGACACAAAGTAATCTAAAAGTAATTGAAAAGAGGATAATCGTTTTCCTGATGTACATAAATTAGTGGATTACATCCTTATTATGAGAATAAACAAGCATTTTTTGTGACAGAAGAAGAACATTGCTCCTCAAACACAGTCTATGGCTGCTGTTTGGTAATCGTGATTAACAAACCGTACCATGTGAGGGTGAAAAAGAAATCGCTTCTACTCCTCGGCTGAACAAATAGGCCCAGTTAATCTCATGTAAAAGCTTACTATTTTATCTTTGCAAGACATGGACTGATCTAGCAGGAATGTAGTGTTGTGCAGGCATGTATGCCACACAAAATCACTACTGTTTAGTTGGATGCAAAACTGTATATGTAATGGTCAGTTGCAAAGTATGGTGAGACAGGCTGACGAGTTAAAGTAAAGCCATTCAACCACTGTAATACTGTGTGTGGTTAAATGGGCTGTTCACTGGAGCTGTGGGCAGGGTTGAGTAGTAACAGAGTACTTGTTAATTACTGTTTCACAATCAAAATACAATACATGCTCTGTTAGTTTTTGATGTGTTACTTAGAACTGTTTTCACTCCAGATACTTGTGAAAAAAATACATAAATTCTTGGCAAACATTTAAACTGAAACAAGGAATTTGTATTGAGGCAACAGTGGTGGTTTTCTACATTTATATGTGACACATTACAGTCAAATTAATGAAGTGAGTGCAAAGTAACTGCAAGTAATCAGAGTTCATTACTGAGGATGGATAATACTTTAGTGGATCCAAACCAGGGGATCAGGATCCCCATCCGGGTGTTTCAAGATGAAAGGAGAAAAGAAAATGTATGTGTGACATACTGTAAAGTTTTAGCTCTTCAGGCCATAATAAGATATTCATGAGAGATAAACATAGATGGGAAAATCTCTTTGATCTGCTCACAACTCAGACATACCTGTGACCTGAGGATGGACTGTAAAGCTATTAAGCCAAAAAGGGAACCACACCCTTAAATTACATTACTGCAGTGCTGCAACTAACATTTATTTTCATGATCAATTAAAGCAACGATTCTTTTGTACCTTAAAATAATGTTTCCAAAATCGTTTCAGTGGTTCATCAACTCGTAACAGGGTGAACGGCACTTCTGCATTCGCTTTGCGGCCCTCTATCAGCTATAACCACACTATGCAAGTTTGACAGATCGGGTAGCAGATCTGTACTTTGAATGACAGCGGTAATGGACAATTCCACTTCCAACCTGTAGGGGGACCGAAGAGTTCAGCAGGTTTATCAGTGAATCTGGTTTGGTTCTGTAAAATGTCGAAAATGCTACAAAATGCTTGTTAAATTTCCCCAGAGACCAAGGTGATGTCTTCAAATTGCTTGCGTTGTGCGAACAAAGATATTCAAATGACAGTGATATAAAACAGAGAAAGCAGATACTCTATACATTTAAAAAGCCTGAACCAGTGAATGTTTGGCATCTCGCTTGATAAATGACTTAAGTTAATTATCAAAATTGATTGTCAATCGACTAATATATTAAATAGATTCCGTGATATTTTCACAAATACATTGCTATGTTACAATTTTGCTAAAACAACCAGTTCCAGAATTGGAATACATTTAGTGAGGAACACCCTGTCTGCAATTTCCTGAAAATGCCAGACTTGAGAAGACAATCACAATCTCACTTTCTCTCTCTCTCTTACTTTTCCATACTTTTGATCTCTCTAATCAGAAAATATCAGACCCACACTCCAGCTTCCAGCACCATGTGAGCCATGCAGCCCCACGACGGAGGGAGGCGAAGGATGTGCACATCTCTCCCACCACTACTATCATGTTCACTGCTATTAACAAGAACACTTTAAAAGTCTCAATGGAGAGGCGTTGTAGAGCATACAGTATGATAATGATTTGCACATGCAAAGAATGACAGAATGCAGTGAAGCAGACTGTTAAGCAAATGTTTTTGTCATAGCCTCAGTGATGTGCTTTTACAATCCTGATGTCCGGACAGCTGGCGAGTCAAGACTGGCAGCCTGCCCTGAGAAACCAGAGACGCCGCCTCGACCAAACCAGTGGGGGAAAGTGTCTCGCACCACACTTCCACAGCATTCCTCCTATAGCAAACATAATCTGCACAGAAAATCTGGCAAGATGAGTGATATCAGCTGGATGAAATGGTGAACGCAAACATTTGGGATTCCTATGCAAACCACTAATCCCACAACTATGAGTCTGTTAGCTGTCAGTCAGCTCTGGGGACACTGCACGGTTTAACGGTATTCTTACATATTCATTCCTTTTGAGTGTTATTGTGTTAGTACCAAGGGATACATCCACCTGGGCTGGCAGCCTACTACAGCTCTCTGTCTTTTTTTTTGTCTCACAGAAAGAAAACGGGCTCAGGTTTCATCGTGTGCTTGATTCTCTTAGCCATTCACGCCCACACACTGTCCCAAATGCAGAGGGATTCCTTTCTGACTCCCTCTGCACAGACAGAGTAGGAACAGGAGGAAAAGTGTAAGCTGTACACCGGCAGACACAGAGAGAGAAATGGGGAGAGAACCATTTCTTTTGGCTAATGCACTCCCCATTCTCTCCAGCTGGCCTGATTGTGTAAACACAGCAAAATCAAATGCTCTCAGGCTCAGTGCATCACACCCCAAAACAGGTGCTTTTACTCCCTCAATCCCCATCTTTCCCCCACCCACTCACTTTGAACTTTGACCTCACAGTCCAGGTGGCAGGTGCTCCAGTATTAGTGCAGTCCTAGAGAGTGAAAAGCACTGAGCCATATCTCATACTTATGGACAGTGGGACCTTCTCCAGCAGCCATAATTCATATAGAAAAAAGAAATGCATAAACAGGAGGTGCAGAGAAGGAAGAAGTCTAGTACAGTAAACATTCAAAAGGCGTTTCCTTAAAGTCATAATACAAGCTTTGCATCTTTGTGTTGAGCTTCTGCAGAGGATTTCAAAAATGATTCTCTAGAGAAGGCTGGTGATAATATACTAAATTATTTGTGATTTGTGTTGCTGCTAACTACAGAACCAGTTAGAAAAAGTCCTGGGCTGATACTAATATTAAATTGATTAAATGTGGTTTTCAGTTGCAGGATTACAACATAAATCGACAGTTGTTCATAGATACTACAGCAAACAGTAAAACAATGTTTGCTTTGGTTTGTGAATGAATTATTAATCAATTTATAATTAATTCAACCATCATTTAAATGTATGACTCTTTCATGAAGAGTGATTCATCCATTCCCAACCTAAGATTGACATAGATTAAGAGGGTTTAAGTGTGCCCTATGTGCATGTGTGCCGTGTGTATCCTTCTCTGTATTTGTCTCTTTACCTGCAGCAGCGTGGATGAGGACACTCTGGTTGGGCCGCAGGTTGCCAAAGTCAAACAGCATCATATAGGCAGTGATGTAGTTCACAGGGAGGGCCGCTGCCTCCTCAAAGCTCATGCCCTCTGGGATGAGGAAGGTGTGGGTTGACGGCACCACCGCCACCTCCTGCCACAGTCCAAAGCGGTTCAACACCATCACCTTATCGCCAACCTGGAACAGAAGGCACAGGAAGACAGGGGGGTGAGAAGAAGGTAAAGAAAAGGGCTCTTTGTCTGTACCTGTTTCCAGTTACTGAAAACAATGTAACTTAAAGCTTTAGTGCGTAACGTTTTTATAATAATGAACGTCCGTTACATTCAAGCCATTGCCAAATGAGTTGCTACAAAGCTAGTTAAGACTATCGGCTCCACAAAACTCTCTCTGTATTTCTCAGTATGGCTATGTTTAGAAATTGGTAGAAACTCGAGTAAAGATAATTACCTACTCTTAATAGTACATGATGTTTTTTTAATCCTCCGTGTACGAAAGGCTTGTATCATGTGGATGCACCGACAGAATTGTTGTCATTACTTAGAATTCCTCATGGGGGAGACAGAAACTACGCACTATAGCTTTAACCTAAAGGCGCTGACACACCAACCCGATTATCGGCCGTCAGACAGTCTGGCGAGGTCGGTGACTCGAGTCTGTTCGGTGTGTTCCGTGCCGTCGTCAGTCGGAGGAGCTGTCGGCGTTCATTTGGGCCGATTTGACTTGTTGAATGGGCCAGTGGGCAGTCGGACTCAATGACCAATCTGATTGGTGGAGTGCTAACCCGGAAATGACGAGCGGGATGAGCGTGACGAACGCCTCTCAAAATCTGACGAAAATCTTTTAAACTGACCTTTGTCCATCTGAAATGAAGACAGATTCAGCAACTGTATGGCCTATTTCTCGCTTAAAATGTTTTCAGAAACATGTTTCGGTGAACTATTTTCGTAAAATACGAGATCGTATTCCGAACGAGCCGCCATTATGGTCGGTTTTGAAATTCGGGAGAAGCCAGACCCACGTGACGCGTTCGTCCAATCAGCTGCCGGTTTTAATTTTTTGGGCAACAATACAGATTAGCGCCGCCTGCTGTTATGGAGATGTATTACATCTCACGCACGTGCAGAACGTACGCTCAAGTCAGCGTCGCTTCGGTGTGTTCTGAGGCACTTTTATGACCAACTCGGGGAGGCAGTCAGTCCGACTGCATTTTCTGCCAACGGTTGGCCGTCGGGTTGGTGTGTCAGAGCCTTAACGCAGTGATCCCCAACCAGGGGTACTTGCAGACAGTGGTGGAATGTAACTAAGTACATTTACTCAAGTACTGTACTTAAGTACAAATTTGAGGTACTTGTACTTGAGTCTTTTCTTTTCATGATCTATGATCTATCTACTCCACTACATTTCAGAGAGAAATATTGTACATTTTACTCCACTACATTAATTTTACAGCTTTAGTTACTAGTTACTTTACAAATTAAGATTTTTGCACACAAAACACACGTAGGTAATAAAAAACGATGTTTTATTATAAATTAAAGTCCAGCTGAAATGATTAGCCGATCAAACACAGAACTGTTTTGATTGATTGCTTCTAAAATGTGAGGATTTTTACTTTTAATACTTTAAGTACATTTTCCTGATGATACTTACATACTTTTACTTAAGTCACATTTTCAATGCAGGACTTTTAGTATTTTTTACAGTGTGGTATTAGTACTTTTAGAAATAATGAAGTGACAGATGAATCAGGGGGAAAAAAATGGAAGTGGCTCTATTTTTTGTTTACCATGTTAGATGCTATCTTTCAGAACCACTATAGTGACAGTGAGGAAGCCACAGACATCATTCACAGTGCTGCACGCCACAATCACCATCTTGTCATGTTGTGTTTCCAAACACTCCCTATCAAAGCAGGATCCTCTGATTCACAACTGTCTCTTTCCAGAAGGACAAGCCTCGATGTAAACATATTCCTGGCCCCCTCACTAACTAATCAGGAGAGCCTGCTCGAGGGACACAGGAAACAGAGGACTGCAGCATTATAACTCTCTTCCTGTTTTCTTCCTCCCCCTTATTCACCCCTCTCGACATAGCTCTCCCTCCTCCACCGTTTCCATTCTCCTCACTTTTTCTCTTCCCTTCTTTCTCTTTCACTTCCTGACTCATTTTCCCCTTACAACTTTAGAACGTCTTCCTTCCCCTTCTCCAGTCCCTCGTCTCGTCCTGTCTGTGTCTCGGTCGTGCCGCCTTCTTTGACGTTCTCTCTTTCCTCCACATTTCTTCATCCTTCACTGTCTCATTCTGTCTGTAACATCCTCTTTCTTTTCTCTTGCGAGGAGTGTCCCGTATCCCCTCTTCCTCATCAGTGAGACAGGACAATGGGGCCCATCTTCTCCACTGGCTTCCCTCCACTCATCAGAGTCCTTGCCAGATTCTTCCCCATGGCTGAGCATAAGACAAGCTCTCTCCTCATGGGAATAAACCCTCTCCACCCGGGCCTCTCTAATGGTCTGGAGGGAGCAATGTGCCTCGCTGTCTATCTACTCCAATTAGAGAGATCTCCCTCTTTCTCTCCCTTTCTCCCTCTCTCTTTTCATACCCGCATCTTTCTGTCTGAGGTTCGACTCATTTGGTTTATTTTCAAACTCTACTTTCGCTTTTTCACCGTGGGCTACTTCTCTTTTCTCCCCTTTGTTATTCATGCTGACTCGCTCTCTCCCATCTACAGCTGAGATCCCCCCCTCCCCCTTTTTAAGTCTTTAAACTCATCAGCCTCGCAGGTTTAATTAGGGGTGCAGTGTGGCTCAAATCGATAGGCAAGGGAGTTCAGGCTTTTACAGGAAACACACATAAATATGACTCACAAATTATTCTTCTATTCTTCTGTGCCCACGTAAAGCATGCGAGTTACTGTCAGTCACACAGAATCTGGATAGGAACACTCAAGGCCAAGCGAGCTAGCCTTGTGACAGTTCTGTTACAACATCTTCACAGTGTGACTGCCACACACACACACACACACACACACACACACACACACACACACACACACACACACACACACACACACCTCCTTTCTCAGCCTTCTTGCCACTGCATCAAATGTAGTCACAGTTGGGGTCAGGAGTGCGGGGACACTGAACAAAGACATTTCCAGTTAACTGTACATGAATGGACTTAATCAGATGGTGATTCAATTTTGGGGTATGCAGGCCTCCAAGTCAGCTGCTTCGTGGCTCTGAGCTTTGATGATCTCAGCAAAAAATTATCAGAAAAAAAAAAAAAGAATGAACCAAATTTCTGATACAGTGTTCCTGAGTCAGGTAGAGGCAAAAGATGGTTAATGTAACACCCACACGAATATCTCCCTTGTGTCAGCATAGGTGTTATTGTGCTTTGACACAGTTTGTATGATGTTCGGATAAAGGCCGCGCCCTGCTTACATACAGCAGAGAGGATGGTAACATAAAGAGAGGACAGCATGATAAAGGGATTCACTGACAGAACGATCGACAGAGGAAGAATCAAGAGATCATAAGAAAGACGGAGAGATAGTTAGTAGGAAGGGAAGGAGGGATGAAGGAAATACCAGACTGACAATGTGGGCCAGGGGGAGATAATTGAGAACATATGGGTCAGATCCAACCAAAACTCACAGAGGGAGAGCATGAAAAATGAAAAAAAAAGCAGGTCAGGAGAAAAAAGTGCTGATGTTTGGTGTCAGGGAAGCTTCGGTGTGATTTGTAATATTTCCCCTTCTCCTCGCTTACTCACTAATACACTTTTCCCCCCAGTCCCTGTTAGGTCATTCCAGGTGAGAGCACTGTAGCATTACCTCATTCAACTTTATTGTCCCCTTCAATGGATACTTGTTTTAAAGAAGTTATTAAAATATAATGGAAAGCATACAGTGGATAATAAATACATATACAAATACAAGGGGCAGCAAGCAGGAAAACAATAAACAAGACAAAGACAGGGAGACTAGTGCAATGTGCAAATGCTGCCTTTATTAACTCTGCAACTGTCTAATTACATTATATCTGGGGATGAGTGTTTGAATTGTTTCTATACATGAGTTTTGATACCAAAATGGCATGGATGTGTGCATAGCTCTGTGTACACTGTATGTGTGTGTGTGTGTGTGTGTGTGTGTGTGTGTGTGTGTGTGTGTGTGTGTGTGTGTGTGTGTGTGTGTGTGTGTGTGAGTGTGTGTGTGATAGAAAGGCAGACAGATAGGGCTGCAGTGAGTGATGAGCCTCCCAAAAATTCTGTGCCGTCAGGGTCAGCACATTCCCTCTGAGTTGGCTGCCAAAAGATCTCAGAGATCTCCATCCATTAAGAAGATTGGCTCTTAATTCTTTAAGCTAGGGACTGCAAGGGGATGTGGGAGTGTGAGACCTTGATGACAAGCTGTGTGTTTGTGCATGTGTGTGTAATGCGTGACCTTTAAATCCAATCTACATTACTGACAATGTGGAAAGAAGCTATTAAGTATTTTAGAAACACAAGGGTCTTAACCTTCTATGATGTATGGCTGCCATTGGCTGACCTGTCACCAATCATATTCCTATTAGTCTGCATAGATTCCCCATCCATAAGGACTTGGCATATGTGCCACTCCCAGCCAGATGCACTGATTGTGCATTTGCATCACACATCTGATCAGCCTGATGTTACCCACTGACATTAACTGACTGATGTGAGAATATGTAGTGCTCTTACAACAAATGTTGTGAGTCATCACTGGCTTATGTGTAACATTTCGGCATTGTACTTTAATTGCCTTACAAAAGCGTTACCGTGGTGATGCTATGCAGCCAGGAGATATAGGCCTGTGACTCATCATGCAATGTAAGAAAGCGACTACTAAGCATCTTTCAAACACCACTTCATTCCTTGTGGCTGAACGTTAAAGAAAAGCTGCTGTATTGTGATTGTTTAATTGACTTGGCATTGTCTGTTTGAACTTTAATTGTGATATATTTACTCTAAATAAGTGTTAATATTTTCCGAACACAATAGAGGCGATAGGCTGTCTGTTGAGAAAGAGGGCGAGTGATCCTATTTCTCACACCATGCTGTCTGTTGCGGCGCGCCTCGCCCTTTCCACTCGGTGAGTCTGTGCGCCACCGTCGCTCCCGGTAACAAAAGGCGTCGGTGACTTCGGTCTCCGCCACCGGTGTAAAGTCAGCCATATTAATAACTGTGGCCTCTGGCCATCGTCTCCAAAATAAAATCCCTTATTAATTAACAACATTGCAAGCAAACTAGGAGTAGCAAACTGGAACCGAGATGGCATTTTTGTTTCGTTTTAACCAAAACGTTATTTTAAATAAAATACATTTTAGATTTTAAATTTAGAGCATTAAAGGCCCTTAGTTGGATGAAGAACTGCACACCTATTGCCTACATGTGCACTGTAGCTATATGACCAACTTTGACACGTCCATTAGGCTAAACATGTTTTCCATAGCCTAGCCTTCTCATCACTCCTTCGTGATTTCCATATTGTGCACATATTTTCTTTAATTTATCATCTTTTGCTACAATAAAAAGGCAAAGGAAACTCTCCAAGGTGACTATTCAGAGCTTTCATTTTGAAGGCAGAGCAGTCTAATTTCCGGTCTTATTCTGTCTGACTTGACGCAGCTCTCCGCGCCTTGGCACACATCAAAGCGCAGTAGACAATAGCATAGGTGCTGCAAGGGTGGTAAGCATCTCGCAGTTTACATGTGTTTATTTAGACTTAAAACTTACAACTAATGTTGCGTATTATCAATGAATCCATCTGCATCTAGGCAACTATTTTGGACTTGAAATTGCTCAATCTAAGTGCGCACAATTCAGCGCAATTTGAAAACCGGGGAGACAAGAGGGGCGACGCCTGCTGCTGACTTCATTGTACTCAACTCGTGTCATTTACACACTTTGGGCTTCTTCTACAGAGATTACATACAACATGAACACAAAAACAGGCTTCATGCTTTCCAGTTTGAGATAACAAGTGATGTCTCTTTACGCACGAGTTAATGAATAGATGAGCACCAATAACAGCTCAAACATAAACTATAGATCGATATTTATTATTAACCTATTGTGGTGTTAATTACCTGACCCAATGGCCTATTCGCATTTAACATTAAGTCATGAAACAGCACAGCACAACCACCACTGCCTGAGCAGCGAGCAAAGCCTGACACGCCCATATACTGATGCAGTTCAGAACCACAAAAAACGAAGCGAGGCAAAAAAACTCATCACTTTAACAATAAAACACACACAGTAAAATGAGACTTAAAGTGGCAGGATTAAAGCTGAGAGTGTGCTTACTTTTCGGTCCGTCACTTCTTCCCCCACAGCCTCCACCACCCCAGAGCACTCCATTCCCGGGGTGACCGGCGGGGACGGCAGCCGGTCGTAAAGCCCCTGCCGAGCCATCAGGTCTGCGAAGTTGAGCCCGCAAGCCTTGACCCGAACCAGGACCTCGCCAGCCTTGAGCGCCGGCTTGCCCTTCTTCACCTGCAGCTTGACTTTATCATACCCCCCGTAGCCAGTGAGCACCAGAGCGCGATAGGTGAACGTCTCCTCCTCGGGGACCTTCTCGGTGGCCGCCGCGGGGGTAGCCGTCGCCTCGGCGGCGGCGGCAGCGGGTGCGGGCTCCGTCTTGGGCGGCTCGGCTTTGGGTTCCTCGGCGGCTTTGGTCTCCTGCTTCTGGTCCACGGCGTTTTGCTGCTCGGCAGGTGCGTCCTCTCCAGACATTGTGCAGGGAGCTGTGAGACAGTGATGAGTCTAGAAAATAACTTAAAGGCTTTTTTACACCTCGTGCTTTTGTTGCCGTGGACGGACTTGTTGTTTGGTCGCGTATGCTTGCCTTTGCGAATAAAAGAAAATGCGAGAGTCAGAGCTTCTTTTTCAGCAGTCTTGCATGGAGACACAAACCCTGACAAAGTGGGCTGATCAGTGGCCAGTGGCTGTCAACGCCGCGCTCTGACAGAGTGTGAGTGGGACGAGACAGAGGCAGGCTGGAAAACACGGAGAGCTGATGAAACCCGGGGAATGGCGCCTGTGATTGGGTGGGTTTGGCTGTCTGGGTAGGGCTATAAAATAAGCCTATATTGCAGAGAGGTGATTTGCAAAAATGCCAATTATAGCTGAAAGGCAAATAAAGTTGAAACCAACCCTAGAAAAAGCCTCTTGAAAAAATATTGATTACGGCAACTCTCTCATACATATATTCAAATTAAAATGTAATATTGTAAGAAAAAAAGTGGCAAAAAGTAGCATGCCAAGGAAGCCACAGAACGAGATTAGGTTTAATCCTTGAAAGACAAAAGAAGTCACTATAAACTAAACACTGCATATTGATTGTTCATTTTGAGCTGATTGTGACATATCTTCAGAATACAGTGCACTTCTGCCCCTCAGCTGTGATGAAATAGAAGAAACAATGAATTGATAGGGTAATGATAATGAATTCATATTTTTTTCAGCAAGTATTTGCTTATTTCTGACTGTTTACTACTGCTTGTTTTACAGTGAGGTGTGTGGTGCTGGAATAGTAGGCGCTAGAGGAAATGTCTGTTTATGCTGCATATTCCACAGTAGGATTTGCAGGAACTTTGGGCTCGCGTATGGCTCATTGTTGCAACTTCCCTGCATAGACAGCTCAGAAAAATATGAGTTTGTGTTGAGGTCATGCCATTTTTGATTAAACAATATAACCGGCTTTGTATTATTCAGCTTCAATACAGGGAGCCAGAGCCACAGGGTGGGATCATCAATCAATCCATCAATACACAGTACACATGGAACAGGGCCACTCATAGGGCTGGGTACCGAATTCAATACTTTTTAGGCACCGACCGAATTGCCTCTAAAGTATTGAGTATTGAAAAATGCCTCGTCATTCAATACCTAATTTCAGTACCTATGGAGTAAATCTCATCATCGTCAGTGAGCCAATAAACATGCAGCATGCTTCCACCCAGATCTAATAATGCTGGTGATTGGCTGTCTAACGTTACACGTCGTAGAGGGAGGCAGGAAAAACTCTACGTTATGCACAGACTGGGCTCACATAGTAGGAGCTGAGAAATAAATACTAAGATTTGTGCTGTAATGTGTAATGTTGTAATTTCTTTTTATTTTGTAAAATTGGTATCAAAGTATAATTTAGGAACCAGTATCGAAGTCACGGTATTGGTATCGGTACCGGTATCAAACATTTTTGAACAATACCCAGCCCTAGCCACTCATAAAATAAAGAGTATTTTGGAGAAAGTCTCGGTGGCACAGGGGATAGAAACAAATAGTTAAACTTTTGTGATCAAAGATGCAACTGCCAGTATCTCTTATATTCGTCACAAAAAGAAACCAGAGTCTATTCACATTGTCCAGCTCTGTGCCTTTAGAGTTTAGAGACCAGCCCAGAGAGATGACTGGATGTGGCCACAAAGAGGAGTGGTGAGACACCTTGTGGGCATAAAGTGCCACTCAGTACTTCTGGGGCCAAAGTCAGCAGTGTCCTGATCAATATCCCATAGGGGCTTAATGATGTAGGATGCAGGCATTAATGATATGCTGCTTTGACACAGGCAAAATGTTATAAGGCAGAATGTCTGTTTTTCCCAACCAACCGCACTGAGCCACTCTGAACATACATCAGTATGCTGTGGGTGCTCGCAGAGTGGCTCTTCTCCTCATTAGCTCTGACAGGGCTAGTATGGTAATGTACCAGCAAAGCACAGTCAGGGAAATGTTCTAGACTGCAGGTTGGAGTCTGAAAAAAGGATTAGAAGAGAGGCATAATGCAAAAGCTTCATATAATAGTTTCACTGTGAGGCCAAGAAGAACATTTCAGAACACGTCCCAGCAGCTTAACAGAGTTTGAAAATGTATCCATCACAGGAAATGGCTGCAGTTAAAAGGAACACAGGAATAGGATGCAGGAACAGAGATGTACTGCCTTGGACACCTGGTGTAGTTTGGAGACTTCCTCTATTGTCTAAGTAGGTTACTGGATGCATAATGTTGCTCAGTGGTGTAATTTGGCCTGAATAAAGTACTGTGTCACCACTCTGCCAGGCATATAGAGTCTGCTGGTCTCTGAGGATGTGAGCCTGAAATACAAACACACTGATATTTCACTTCCATTAAAGCTAGGCAAATACTGGGATATATAACAAATCACTCAAATCCCATGCATTCTGTCTGCATGAATTATTACTGCATGATGTAAGGAATATAATAAAAATCTTCATGTTCTGTGGCTATGGTGACTTACCTGCCTATTACTTAAAGTATTAAGGTGTATTAATGGTCTATTCGGCTTGGTTACCTTCTTGATACACGCAGGTAGATGTTATTCTTTCACGCTTTACTAAAATATCTTTGAGCAAGATGCTGAATGCCTTCAGTGCTGCTATTTTGTGTTGTTAATGACCCTTATTAAGTAAGACTCCCTTATGTTTATGGACTGAAAAGTTCAAACATATACTCTAGCCTTCTGAGATTGTTTCATTTGAACTGTTTTATAGAAGCTTGAAGAAGTAAAACAGTCCAGTATTTGGCTTAAGAAAAGCAAAGACTGGATACAAGTCGGAGAAAAACAAACATAATTTAAAAAAGCAGATATATACGTTTTTGTTAATTTGATCGTCTTGTGATGACTAAGATTTTTGTCAAGATCATTTTGGAAGTCCAGACCCTGGGGTTAGGAACCACTGTGTTAAACCCTGAAGTATAAGCAGCAATATATTGTTGTAGCTGGTCAGGGTAGAGCAAATTCTTACTACACTTTAAAAGTATGATATTTCTCTCTAAATATGTTAGTGAAATATATGCATAAAGCAGCATTAAATGGAAATTATTAAGCAATAAAAACAAGTAACTCAAAATTGTACTTAAAGGGATACTTTGTGGATTTTAATCCAGGTCTATGTCATGGCACTGTGGGCATGTTTTTTCATCTACCCTCTTGTTGCGTGATCTGGCAGTGGCAATTCTACACTATTCACGCTTGGGTGTAATGAGCTTATTGGTTGAGTAGCATAATCCATTAAAGCATCTCTTAGCACATACTATACATGTAATAGGAATGCAGAACACAACACCCACTTGCTGGCAGATGCAATAGACTGTGTTGAATAGTCAGCATGAGAATGAGTGTAATCCACATACTATTAATTGTAAGTATTTATGCATTTATGTACACATAAATGCTTTTGTGGATATGTGGAGCGTGATTAGCCTACACCAAAACTGTCTCCTTGTGCTATATAAGATTCCTTCTCACTACACAACAGAAGATGAAATATCTTTGTCTGTAACCTTTAAGGTCTAAGCTAAAAAATACAAATCCTGCTCTAGTAATGAATACATACTGCCACCTGCTGTTCTATTGACTCAAAGAGTGACTTTAAAGGGTCAGTCCCCAACCTTTTTGGTCTTATGTACCCCCACAGCCCTGTCAGATGAACTAATGTACCCCTTCATCAATTCCAAATGTATAACACTATTCATTATATGAAAGTGGATATTGTTGGAGCTGTCAATATTTAGATTCATGAATGTTTCAACCATGTGTCCATTACTTTTAGCTAATTATTTGAAGTGTTTAGTAAGTCGGCCTACCCTAACCCTTTCAGCTGCTTATGCAATACTTTAAGATAACTATTTCAACTGTTTGGCTATTACTTTTAGCTATTTATTTCTACCAATTTATTCATTACTTTTAGCTAACTACCTATTTAAACTTCTGTGCTCGCTTGCTAACTAGTTTTCAAGCACTCTTACATAACTGCAACATCTAGGGTTCAGGTGTTTACAGCTGATATATTCTTTTAATCAAATCACAATTTCTATTTTAAGTTAGTTCTCTTTCCACCTGTCGACCGACTTGCAGAGTTTACACCCCATGGTGATTGCATGGAACTCATCTCACACACACACACACACACACACACACACACACAAAGTACAAAGTTTGTTGTTACTCAGCTGGCTGAACGCCGCCAGCCATTTAAATTACCGACTCGTGTGCACCCTGAAGTTAACCTCAATCTGCTCCAGGTTCAACTTGCTCTGCTCGTTCATTCTCAAAACACAATGTAACCGTTGCACGCAGTCTCTCTGTCCCACAGGGACTCCCACTGCCTCCTCAAAGTCTGAATCTCTGAATAAGTCACACCTGGGAAAAGGAGTTTAATGTCACAGACATCAGAAAGGCCTCGCACTGCTCACTGAAGACAGAAGTTGCTCAGTGAAGCAGAAGTCACGGCTGGAGGATCCACCGTGTGCATCTTAACGTTTAGCATGTTAGCCACATGTGTTTATTTGGATCACTGAAGTCAGAATCAACAGTAAGCAAGTTAAAGCTGTTAGCGTGCTGGCTGGGTGGTGCATTAACGAGTGATTAATTTGTGCAATGCAACCACCTTTTTTATTATTATTATTATTTTTTTTTTTTAACTATGCCGAGGTACAGTAATGGTAATGAGTTTATCCTTAATGTTATTGCATTATTATCACTAATTGCAAGCCTACCCTCTGACACTCGGCCACACATTCAACATGTAGCTATCTTTCCCAGAGTACTGTATATTCTCTGCAAATTACCTTCCTCTTCTTTTTTGTTTAGCGGGTGGCACCTATAGCGTTTGCGGTGCATTACCGCCACCTACCAGGCTACTGGAGTGTGGACCAGAGTTCCCTATTTCTTTCTTTTCTCGCTGAGTTTCTCTTATCTTTTAATTTGGAAAGACGTGTGCTGCTAGGTCCTGAACAATTAAAAATGCACTTTAAAAATCCACAGTGTGGTAGGCCTACTGCTGGGGCATAGGAACAGTGGTGGGAAATGTATTAGGTCACAAATCGTCATCTAAGAATGACAAAGGTGTCCTGCCCTGCAACAATGCTAACAGGAGACTCAGGAAGATGTCTATACAGTCTATACACACTCACACAGTCCGGGGAAAGACCAACCACATTAACAAAAAACACCTCTGTGGGTGTTCAGAGCCTTTAAAACTGTGTTGTAAAACATTTCTTCTTTTCTACCACATTAATCATCTCATGACCCCTCAGAATTGTCTTGTGACCATTCGGTCTAGGGGTGTCGGACTGGAGGGAAAAAGGGGACTGAGTACCCAGGGCCCTCATGTGAGGAGGACCCAAAAAGATGCTAGAATATGACCCATAGAAAATGCCTTTCTACAGGGCCCAGAATTTTGTGCTACGCCCCTGATTCAGACCCCTATTTTTGGAATAAACTACCGAAATAAAGTAGGCAAATTAAAATAACCATATGACCACCATTACCAGCTACAACACAAAATACTGCTTATGCATTGATGCATCAATAGGAACAATATAGTAATGTAATACATAATATCAGTCACAGGGGCCATTTTTCAGCAGAACCAGTATTTTTTATATGTATGCTAATAATCCTCCTGTACTATCTAATTATAGGCCTACTTCACTAAGGTACAGGTTTGAATGCAATACTTTTACTTGCAATGGAGTATTTTTTACATTGTTGTGTAAAGGAGTCCTTTTTCCACCACTGAAAGAGAGACACACCCAACAATACAACAATTTTAACTACAAACATAATGTGAAGAGAACGAGTAATGTAAAAAGTTTGCAGGTCTGTTGTATTATATTGTGATATATTATAGTTCTGCTTTTTGTACTATGGCTGTTTTTGTTTTCCACGTGATGTATTGCCATGTATGTCCACAAGGCGGCAGTGTCGGTCTTCAGGGGAGAAAACAGTGACTCAACAGTGCTGACCATAGACTGTTGGTTTGCTGACCTGTCCTGGCCCTGGCACGTGGTGCCGCGTCATTTAATTATCTCATTCACAAAACCAATAACTCCTCAGTGGAGCACTTAAAAGGAACATCAACTAAATGCAAGGCAATGAGACCCATAAAGGCAGCCCAGTCACCTCTAACTACTTCATTTGATGGACTATTTTATCTATGTACGCTGCATTTATTGTATCTCCATTAAGAGGTCATGCGGCACTAAATCAAGTGTATACTATGCAGATTATTCATGATGCTTTCCCAGCAGTGAGGAGGAAAAATAGGTCTTTATTCAGTGATCAGTATACTATATACTAAAAAAATAAAATACAAATAAGAATTTACACATGCTTTCACTTAAAACAGTCTTCTATCATTAATATTAAAAGCCTAGCATATTAAGAGTTTTATTTTGCTACTTTAAGGAGGACACACTGCATTTAAATGGTTTTCATCATATTCCTTAATATCATTCTTATTGCAGAGGAATCTATCACAGCATCCACGACTGCAGTGAATAAATTATTAGGCTTACCTTACAATCTGATTTCTAAGAGGTGTGACTTATTCACTGTAGTATCTCTTTAGCGAATAAATCAGAGCTGAAGCCACTCATTTAGCCAAGTAATCTACACTTCAGTAACACAAATACAAATGTTACAGCAAACCATAGGATGTGCGTGCAGATACACCCAGTTACTGTTGGCCAACAAGTGGGATAAAATAAAACTTACAGGAAATTATAAAATATCAGTTTAGGAATGTCCTGTAGCAATCTCTCTGGGTGCAACCACTGACAAGCTTTTTATAGGAATATAGCTGCCAAAAAAGAAGTTAAAAATCATGAAATTGCTGTGGTTCTTTTGATTACTTTTTATAGCAATATTAAGGCTAGGCCTATTTGAAGCTCCAATAGGTTAATGGTACTATTATCAGGGTCACAATAGCCTACATGCATGGACTCTTTATTCTGTCCCACAGATGTAGGCCTAATAAATGCACAGACACTCACGACAGAACAGCAGGGAGATTATTGTCTCCATAAACTCTTTGAGTCTCGCTACTTTAGTATAATCATTGAGATATTAGAAAGACCAAGAAGGCTAAAACAAACAGGATAAGGTCAATCGAACTATTTGTCCCACAGACCTTTTATTTCCCATTAGACCAGCCTATTACAGTTGAGTGATGTGACTCAGACATGAATATTAGGAAGGCGTGGCCAGTAATCAAACTACAGAGTTTCCACGGAGGGTTGTGCTGTTTCTGTTCTGTTGTCCTGTTTGACCAGACAGAGTCTGTCAGCGGAACCAAGGAGCTGCGCGTATCGGACAGAAGGAGCTGGATAAAGCGCACCGGCTTGGTGCATGTATTTGCTCATTTTTCTTTCCCGTGTTCTTTCCCGCTTAGTCTCCTATGCTGGATGCTGGATGCAATCCATCCCCGCGTCAACAACACACCTCTGACGGACAAACTATGGACAGTCTAGGCAGCCGCTGTAAGATTGTGGTGGTTGGGGACACGCAATGTGGGAAGACGGCACTCCTGCACGTTTTTGCCAAGGACTGCTATCCAGAGGTAGGTCTATCAGAAGTCTGAACTTAAGTGTTTTTATAATTTGAAGATAAATGAGATCAGGAGTTTGTGAATGAGTGAGCACTGCCATTAAAATGCAATGCTGAACAGTTCCTTACTGAACAGTTCAACTTCAGCTCTTGTTCAGCAGGTTACATCCACCTGCCAAAGACAGAAATGTGAAATAAAGACAGCGAGGAAGCGCTGCTGGAGAGGGAACTGTAAAGAATGCCTGTAAAATCACTGTGATATTCCTGTAATGTCTAAATTGTCTTTTATTGTGTCTGCAGTACTGCCCATAAAACTTTAAGGCGTTGTCTCCATTTCTATAATATCACTTTACTGTATGTCTAAAATATCCCCAAAGGGATTCCAGTCCAAGCTTTCCTGTGAATTGGGTCTGCCATTATTTTAGTTGTCTGCTGCATCATTTCAAATATGATTTTTCCCACTAGTCTACTCTTCTGAATCTGTGGCTGTGTAAACCCGCCTATCTTGTCCATCTTAATTAGATAACTAAAATAAATCTCTTATTTTCAGAGCTACGTGCCCACGGTGTTTGAAAACTACACAGCCAGTTTTGAGATAGACAAGCACCGAATTGAGCTGAATATGTGGGACACGTCAGGTAAGACAATTTCATATCTCTGTCTGCACCTTCTCTTAAATGCTGACATCAATCCACTCCCAGCCCTGCCATGGTGCCTGTCCATGGATGCGACCGTGGGAGGACTGCCTCCAACTCCCCTCTCCAACTTTTCCAGCAGTCATCTCTTTGACAAATTGCTTTGACCTTGCCAACTTCACATGGATGTCTTTTGTTTTTAGATTCTTTTCTTAGCTTGGTGCATTTGCTATTTATGATTGTTGTCTTTGCTAGAAACTTCAGTACCAGCCATGTCTCTTGGTGCCTTGTGTTTGCATTCCTTCCTGTGCTGTCCACTGTGTGTGGCTGGCTCTTCCCATGCTCTGGCCAGGGTCAGGCGACTGTTGGGGGAGAAAGGGCGCGGATAATTGAGACAGGATGGGCCTGAAGGGACCGGTAACTTTTTTGATGAACTTGTTTAGGTGTTTACATCAGAGTTAGACTGATGTTTTGCTGACATATCAGCCAGGTATGATATATATTGTCTACTGGTTTGATTAAGTTTCCTCCTTTGCCACATTTTCAGACAGACAGTCAATCTGATATGAGTTTTATTTCCTTTACACATTTGTTAAAGAATCATTAATATAAAGAAAGTAGATTTACTCCCAGGGTCGGGTAATGTTTCCAGAGTTTACACAGCTGGCCACCACATCTTACCTCCCTTAACCCTGAAAGAAATACATTCATTGAGTTTCTTTTTCCAATTCATTCATCAAGGTTTCAACTGAAAGTTGTAGTGACTTTTGATTAATGTTGTTTTGGGAGCTTTTTCCACCCTATATAAAAGTCTCAAGGCATTAAAAATGTCAAAGTTAAACACGCTCATATGCTCATAATAACAACTACTGGTGACGTCAGTGTCAAACACTGTTGTTCCACAGAAAGGAATCTGTGTCAGCAGTGTTGTGCCATCAGAAGGGGACTTTCTCAGATAACAAAGCATGCTTACTTTGTCTTGTCATATGCTTCTTGCTGGGGAAGTAGTTTTGGCCACCAGGCAACCAGTAGGATGAGACTCCTGCACAGAAAACCATGGTCTACTTTCATCCCAGTCTTGTTTAGAATTGGTGGATTAACTGCTCTGAGCTACCCTGAGATCTGCATCTCATCATCTCAGACTCTAGGCTCTTGTCAGCTTTCTGACCAGTGACATGGCTGGGCAGTCACAGGACTGACTATGGGATCTTCCCAGGGGGAATTCCTTCTTTTATCATAAACATTCCCAAACCTAAAAACTATGTTCCGGGAGACATGATGGGAGTTTCTTTTTTTATGTTACATGGTCAGTCAGTGAGAGAATGTTGTTTTTGGACCTCATGTCGACCCTGGGAGTAAATCTACTTGAGCCTGTCAGTCAGGGGTCGGGGTCCTCTGGGGCCTGGGGCCACAACTTAAAGAGTTCCTTATCTCTGAGCTGTAAATGCCTAATGATGTAGTGGGAATGTTGTTCTGTCCATCTTTAAAACCCTAAACCACCTTTGGCAGTGTTCGTCTTTAATCTTCAGCCAGGAGCCGCCCACCCCACAACAAACATGACGTCACCCAACCCACAGAGCAAATGTATGTGTGTGTGTGCATGTGTGTGTGTGTGTGTGTGTGTGTGTGTGTGTGTTTGTGTTTGTGTTTGGTAAGCATGTGTGCTTCTGTGTGCGTTTAGAGGTCCTTGTGTAATATGCCATTATTCACTGATTCACAGCAAACACAGATGTTCATATTTTCTCTCAAGAAGAAAAATAATTGGCTTGCACTTAGATGAAAAAAATGCTTTCATCTGAGGCACATAGCATGTATCTCATCGTTTATTTCAATGAAATCGCTGTGATCAGTGGACTTTTAGCTTAGAGTTAAACTTTAATAAACTTGACCTGTGAATTCACTCTGTGGGATGCTTGTAACTGTCTTGACGGTGTTGACCTTTGAGGGAACCTAAGGGAGGCCAAAATGGAGGAACCTATCATGGTAGTTATGTGCCAAATGAGGAGCAATGCCAACAGAGCTTTCCTTTTTCGTACCTACTTTACCTATTATAAAACCAGTCACAACATCACTTCCATACAGCTGTTTTTCCTTTTGACCACCAAGCTTTCTACTCTTCACATAATGTATTGTCTCCCTTTTAATTGCTGGTGAAGTCTGCCTGCTGTGGTCTGGCTCCGTTCACAAAGCATTATTGATCGCTATCTCAGGCATGGCTATTTAAACAGCTTGCGTCTTGTCTGGTTCACATTTCTCTGGCATGGTTAGATGTGCATTGCTATTTTAAATGCTTCCAGCCCTTGTTGTTGCACCATTGATTAGTTTGGTCTCATTAATTCCGGTTCTTCCACAAGGTCTAGTCTTTGCAGGATGGGTGAAAACTGTGGTGAAGTTTTTATCTAACTGAGGTCATTACTAAGTGTAAATCTGTATGTCTGTGCATGTGTGTGTGTGTGTGTGTGTTTATGTTGCAGCTCTAAATGAATGGGTATTTTGAGAAGCATTAAACAGAAACAGGGAGGTCTAAATGGCTTCTGGGAACCAGAGGGCAACTTTCAGCTGTGTTTTGTATTCTGCCCTGCATTTAGCTCCAGACCATCTGGAGAATTAGAAAGCGATTTACTGGAATTCCAATGAGAAAACCATTGTAAGTGTGTATGACAGATACAATCTGTGTGATAGATGGCATAGTCTGTTTCACCACTGCATGTATCTGTATCCTAATGGACTTTTAAAGCAAACCAAGCTGTTAAGTGGTCAAAATGTTAATGTGGCTCTGTGATAACTTGTCTAAGAGCCATTACTGTTGACGGTCATGGGGCACATTGGTCAGTCACATAGTCAGGTTATAGAGCCTGAGGCATTATTGCAATCTTCATCTCTTCCCAATATGGTAAGAGTGCCTGGGAAAGATCCCTCTAGCCTTGGCCTCACACTATTACCCAGCTTTCTTAGTCCATGTCATGACAGGCTGGGTTTCCTCAAACTTCCTGCAGAAGTACACTCACGTCTCTTTCTGTTTCCCATCTCTGCTGACTCTCTAATGCCTGACCTGGTTCTCACATGAAAACTAGAACTCGTACTTTCTGTTTAGTCATGCTGGAGTGTGCTTTCAAGTGGCAATCCACAGGAATCTTGTGTTTCTTTGTTCTTTTGCTTACATCTTTGCTACTAATCGCTCACGCTGTATTTCCCCCCCCCCCCACTTCACTTCCCAGAGATTGCTTGTCATTCAAATCACGTGTCCCTCACTCTTCTCCCGGGAAGTTCTGTCAATGAAAATTTTGTTTCTGAGTTTTTCTGACTGATCTGAATTGTTGGCTATCGTCTTTTGATATAACCACCCAGTTTCTTCCTCTATTTATTTCCATACAAAGTTCTGTTGTTGCTGCTGCTGCTGCTGGGAACATGAAACGCATCACTTGCTGTGCAGTGGAGGATTTTTCCTGCAATAGACCTGCCTGACACTGGGTGTTCACAACAACAAATATAAAATCTTTCATGAACTGGCTACAGTTTGAAACTGCACAGTCAGTGATGAAGGCAGAAAAACATTTATTTATCCAAAAATGTCGGATCATAAGAGATTCTTAAATAAAATTCCCACTCACGTGAGTTTCAGAGACTCTTTTCTATATTGAGTTTTTCGCTGTTAAAGTCATTTTTAATGTTTTTTGTGCCTCATTTCTCATGACAAAGCTGTCTTGACGTTTCACAATCAGAGGTGTGATTGTTTTGACTCGAGAGACGGTAACAAGACACTGCAAGTGTGTAACACCACTCCCAGCGCCAGCACTCGTTCACAGTCACAGTGTGGTTGTGTCCCTCCTCTCATGACTTTCCAACATTCCTAATGTCTATATGCTTTTTAAACACCACATTCTCAGCGCACTGGACCAGTAGGGCATCTAGAGGCCTGTAAAAACAACGTCGAATTCAGTGGGCTTTCTCTTCCTCAACACTTTCCGCTTGATTAATCTTTAATAGAGAATGAGTGAACTACAACCACAACGCAGAGCAGAAATAAAATCAACAGGCACCTCTTTGCCCTCAAGCTTACAGATCACTGGAGTCAGAGGATGCACAGAAAGGGCTGTCTGACAGAGCAGTGAGCTCAGTGTTACAGGTTGTAACATTATTTGCTCTGGGCTCTTACAGTTGGTCTTTTTGGCCTCTCGGAATCACTGCTGTAATGTTAGGCTCAAGTTAAATAATTTAAAACCAACATTTCTTTCTCTTTTCTCTGAATAGCAATTGGAGAATGAGATTGTGTTTAGGTGGTTGCAACCCACTGGAAAGGGAGCTGCATATTTAACCACAGACAGTAAATACCTTTTGTTTATTTTCGTCAGCATCCTGAAGGGAGGATGACGACATCCTTTCAACTGCTGTTCACTGAATGTATGCACCGAGCCTAAGCCTGGAAGTTGTTCCTAGTCTTTGCCCAACCAGCCCAGGGCAATAACTGCCTAAACAAAACCTGTTGTGATGATGCATAGCTGGCTGGAAGGCACTCCCCGGCACTGGGGGAGAACAGCTGCATGACAGTTTCGGGTAATGAGTAAACTGAAGATAGTGCAAGGCTGCTGAAATACTGTAACTCAAAGTAACTGTTTGTGCCCTAGTAATTAAACACATACAATCAAGACATTTGGAAAAACTCTTCTTACCCACTATTTTGGGTAATTTGCTTTTCTTCCCTGAATAACAGTCCAAACCCTAAATATATTCCATTAACAATAATATAAAACCTCACATTTGGGAAGAGGGAAACAGCAAATGCTTGGCATTTTTGCTTTATTAATGACTTAATTAATTGCCAAAATTGTTATTGAATCATTATCTATTGATTTAGTAATCAATTAATCAACTAACTGTCTCAGCTCAAGAGCTTATAGAGGGGCGGCCTTCAGCTCACCCAGTAAGAGCGTGTGCCCCATGTAGGTTGAGTCCTCTGCAGCAGCCCGGGTTCGAGTCCAACCTGCGGCCCTTTGCTATGTGTCATTCCCAATCTCTCTCACACCTTTCTTGTCTATCCACTGTCACTTTCAAATAAAAGGGAAAAGCCCCAAAAAATAATCTTAAAAAAAAACTTATAGTTCTTATGTAGCCATTCATACTGTTATTAGGCCAACATTATGGTGTCATAGAAGACAAATGAATATATTGTAAATATGGCTATTGTTTCCCATAAGACATTTTTTTCTGATAATGAAGATTCTGTTTTTAGCCAATGCTAGCGATATGCCTCTATGGATGGCATTGCTAGTCTTTCAGTTGGTCGGTCCACCACAGACTGAAATATCTCAACAACTACTGGATGATTGTCATAAAGTATGGTACAAATATTCGTGGTCCCCAGAGGATGAATCTTAATGACTTTGGTGATAGTCTGACTTTTCCTCTGACGCCAGCATCAGGTCAAATTTTAATTTACTTTGGTTTATACCTGCACAATTAATGACATTCCCATCAGCCTCAGCAGTACTTGTTTAGTGCCTAAATGCTAAACTAAGATGGTATATTATATTTTACCAATGTATGTTAACATTGTCATTGTGAGCATGTTAGAATGCTGGCGTTAGCATTTAGCTCAAAGCACTGCCGTGTCTAGGTACAGGCTCACAGAGCTGCTAGCATGGCTGTAGACTGTGACTCTTATTTAAGCATGAGAAGGAATGTCAGGTGTTCGTGAAAAGAACCCACTGTACACATTTATTGTAGGTTGCCCTTTTCAATTTGGTGGCTGAGCACAGTGCACAGTTTGTAATAATGTTATTCGACTTGTGACTGCCAAGGGTTGGAAATAAACTTGGGCTTTTGTTTCAGATCTCCAATCTCCATAGACAGTTACTGGAGGGCTGTGAAGGTATTTTTGGACAAAGAGGGTGCTGGTCTGTCCTCTGGGGCCTTATGAGCTTGACAGCAAAATTGCAGAAAAAATATGACTCTTATCCCCCTGGCGTCAGGTTAGGAATGACCCTGCAGCCTCTCTGGCAGGATGCCCATGATAATCCCGGGGATTACAGTAAACGGTTGGAGCCCACAAAGACGTTTGTCATATTAGAAATCAAGTGGCATGAGCTGCGTGTGGTGAAGTGGATGTGCAGTCTTTGTGTGTCACTATACTGTAAATTGTACACACCACCTCACATTTTATAGCTGAGGACTTTAGTGACTTCTGAACATGAAATAAATACATTTCAACTTCAACTAAGAAGAAAAATGTAAATGTAGTGAGTATTTGCTTTACTTTAACGGCCACTAAGGGGACTGTTGAGAGCCTTAAATGTCCAGGTTTTTTCATTAGACAATAGCTAAAATGTATTTTACAGCTCACGAAACACAATTGCTCCATAGTCACATGAATAACTAAAATGGCACTTACAGAAATACAGATGCATGCATACCTCACATTGTAAATTTCTCTTACAAGAACAAATCCAGGCGTTCCAAGCATTCCCTTCTTCTTCTTTTCCTCTTTGCAAATGGTCTCCAGCTCTAAACTTCTTGAATAATGATGTTCTCATTCACAGTGCTGCACTCCATTTCACCCTGACTCTGAGTGGGTTTGGGTGACATTATGGAAACTCTGGAGGACAGCCGGTAGTCCTGGCTGCTGGGCTGGATGTCTTAGTTCTTGAGCAGGCAAGCAGCTGTGCTCCATCCCTGGAGCTCAGCACTCCGTGAATCATATTCTTAAGACTATTACATGAAGGGTCAACAAGCTTAAGAGGAAATGGCTGCCTGTATGTTATAGTAGCTGTTAGAGAAGATGCAGAAACAAAGGAAGCTAGAACAGAAGAATTGTTGATGTGCATGAGAGCATAATGTAACTTCTCTGGAGGTGGATTGTCAGTTATCTTTTTCTCTGTGCAATGTATTTATCCTCCCCTCTGTCTTTCCCCTCATCGATGTTCTCCATCTCTTATTGCCCATTAGTCAAGGCGGCTTCTGAAGCACAGTGTTAAGGTCATCAGCAGTCGGGGGCCGTGTTAAGCAGGGGGTGGGCAGAAGTGCTGCATGAAAGCCAGCCAGCTGCACTGACAGGAACACACAGGCTGTAATTAGCAGCAGAATATCTGCTGTCCTCAGTGACACAGTGAAACACACACACTCACACAGACACCTATACTCAGACACAGAAGTAAAGCCTTCCATCTGCACCACTCAGGCATGTACCCACTGTTCAGCCCGCTTTTACATGCATTCAAAACGCCCAGCATGTCGCATATGTCCACCTGTCCATAAACAATAAAAGCACTTCTTGGAGGCCCCAAAGGAGACAGCCTCTCATCCCTTCTGGTTTTATCTCTGTCAGAGGAGCATGTAAATGTGACCATGGATACAGCTATGAGCTGAGAGCCACCACACATTCCTTCTCCACATCTCAGCTGAGCATCAGGCAAAAAAGTGTATAATCTGCTTAAATAGCATGTCCACCACTAAACTGCACTGCACGCTGCTGATAGACTGTATATGGCTTTTACTTTACTAATGTGCCAATGGAATAATTAAAGTGATACGTTATTAGGGATGAACAATAACTGGGTTTAAAAGGAGTCTACACGGTTAAGAAAAAGAGCACTTAAGGTTTTCAATGAGCTCACACTGACTCAGATTACAAGCCCTGTCTTAAGCCTTGCCATGCCGTGCCACTAACGAATGGGCAAATTCGTTAGTGGGGCGAATGGGCGAAAGGAGCTATACAATGACTGACAGAGGTTAAAATTATAAAATGAGATAAAAGATGTGAAACTGTTTGTGAAACCATATACCAGATGTGAAACTATATATATATATATATATATATATATATATATATATATATATATATATATATAAATAAATAGATAAATATATAGTTACCTAACCACATTTGTGGCCACCTGAAGAATATACAGTGGTGTGAAAAAGTGTTTGCCCCCTTCCTCATTTCCTGTTCCTTTGCATGTTTGTCACACTTAAGTGTTTCGAACATCAAACCAATTTAAACAATAGTCAAGGACAACACAAGTAAACACAAAATGCAATTTGTAAATGAAGGTGTTAATTATTAAAGGTGAAAAAAAATCCAAACCATCATGGCCCTGTGTGAAAAAGTGATTGCCCCCTAAACCTAATAACTGGTTGGGCCACCCTTAGCAGCAACAACTGCAACCAAGCTGCTTGCGATAACGTGCAATGAGGCTTTTACAGCGCCCTGGAGGAATTTTTGGCCCACTCATCTTTGCAGAATTGTCCTAATTCAGTTACATTAGAGGGTTTTCGAGCATGAACGGCCTTTTTTAAGGTCATACCACAACATCTCAATAGGATTCAGGTCAGGACTTTGGCTAGGCCACTCCAAAGTCTTCATTTAGTTTTTTCTTCAGCCATTCGGGTGGTGGACTTGCTGGTGTGTTTAGGATCATTGTCCTGCTGCAGAACCCAAGTTCGTTTCAGCTTGAGTACACGAACAGATGGTCGGACATTCTCCTTCAGGATCTCTTGGTAGACAGCAGAATTCATAGTTCCTTTTATCACGGCAAGTCTTCCAGGTCCTGAAGCAGCAAACAGCCCCAGACCATCACACTACCACCACCATATTTTTACAGTTGGTATAATGTTCTTTTTATGAAATGCAGTGTTCCTTCTACGCCAGATATACTTGGACACACACCTTCCAAAGAGTTCCACTTTTGTCTCATCGGTCCACAGAATGTTGTCCCAAAAGTCTTGGGGATCATCAAGATGTGTTCTGGAGAAATTGAGACAAGCTTTGATGTTCTTTTTTGCTCAGCAGTGGTTTTCTCCTTGAACTCTGCCATGCAGGCCATTTTTTGCCCAGTCTTTTCCTGATGGTGGAGGCATGAACGCTGACCTTAACTGAGGCAAGTGAGGCCTGCAGTTCTTTGGACGTTGTTGTGGGGTCTTTTGTGACCTCTTGATGAGTCGTCGCTGCGCTCTTGGGGTAATTTTGGGCGGCCGGCCACTCCTGGGAAGGTTCACCACTGTTCCATGTCTTCGCCATTTGTGGATAATGGCTCACTGTGGTTCGCTGGATTCCCAAAGCTTTGGAAATGGCTTTATAACCCTTTCCAGACTGATAGATCTCAATTACTTTCTTTCTCAATTGTTCCTGAATTTCTTTGGGTCTCGGCATGATGTGTAGCTTTTAAGGATCTTCTGGTGGACCTTACTGTGTCAAGCAGCTCCTATTTAAGTGATGCCTTGATTGTGAACAGGTGTGGCAATAATCAGGCCTGGGTGTGGCTAGAGAAATTGAACTCAGGTGTGGACAACCACAGTTATAGTATGTTTTAACAAGGGGGGGGCAATCACTTTTTTCACACAGGGCCATGATGGTTTGGATTTTTTTTTCTCCTTTAATAATAAACACCTTCATTTACAAATTGCATTTTGTGTTTACTTGTGTTGTCCTTGACTTTTGTTTAAATTGGTTTGATGTTCAAACACTTAAGTGTGACAAACATGCAAAGGAACAGGAAATGAGGAAGGGGGCAAACACTTTTTCACACCACTGTAGTCCAATATTTACTCTTTTTTAGCTCTGTTTTTGGTCTCTACCAACTCCTGAGGGAAATATATGTCTCTTTAGCTGCTAAATGCTCCACCATGTTCACCAGCTAATCTCTGACTGAAAGTTTTTTTTTGCTGAAACAGCTGGCTGCATCTTAAAAAGACGCTATGAGAGCTGTAAGAGTGAACCAAAACACTAAAGCTGTGGGTCGGACAGCTAAGCAATGAGCTGAAACTCACAACGAAGCTCCGCAAAGGAGGAGGGGTGCCATTGTTATTATAAAAATATAGATTATAACAGCTTTAACTAACGTAACTTTAGCTGTCTGATACTGTATATTGATCTCCCATATTTACAAGACACTGTAAAGTGAAAGATAGATGGATACCACAGATATACCATATACCACAGACCCTATGTATAATGGATACATGTGAGTGCATGTATACGTGTGTGTGTGTGTGTGTGTGTGTGTGTGTGTGTGTGTGTGTGTGTGTGTGTGTGTGTGTGTGTGTGTGATTGAATAGGTTTGTGTTTGGGAATAGGTTTGTGTTTGGGAATTCCAGCAGCTCCGACCCTGTGACCTCTCCTGTTGTTTCCCAGCTGACCAGAGGCGTAATGGGGGCAGATGAGAGGCGCTGGGGTGGGAGCCCGGGACACAACAAGGCTGGAAAGCGCAGCAGCTGCTTCGCCCAATAGCCAAAGAGATAGGGGGAGTGAAGGGTGGAAGCGAGTAAAAGCAATAGAGGCGTGGAGGGGGGCTGCCATTAGAGCATGTTATAAGAGCAGCGAGTGTTCACTAGATTGAAAACTGGGAAAGGGGACAGAAGGAGTAGACAGAAGGAGAAGTGTACATCTGTGCTTTTCCCACCCCCACCCACCACCCCACCCAACGAGGCTTTATGTTGTGAGTAAGGTTTGTTGGTGGCACCCTTGGGACCTGACCCACTGGGGTCCTCGGGGATACAGAAACACAAATGCCAACTGTGTCACACTGTTAGACCACTGCAGAGCTCTTGTTACAAGCTAAACAGCTACATATGGCGATATAAATAGTCCTGTTGGAGATTTAATGCAGTGCTTTTGCCTATTATATTCAGAGATGCAGGAAGCATGCTTTAATTGTGCGACCTCTGTATTCATTGACCTGAAGTAACATGATCTATGGCACGATGCAAAGGAATCCATTGACTCAGTAGGAAGTTATTGATCCTAAATGTAATCACTTCAAGGGCACATGGACTTAACCAGACCACCTTCATTTTTTGTTTTATAATGAATAAACAGACTAAACACTAACAACCTTTTGGCATATTTTTAGTTCAAGTGCTTTGACGGATCTGACCTGGACACAGCTTACTTCAATATTCTTCTCTTCATGTAAAAGTCACGAGAATATTCAGCATCCGGAGCTATCCGTTTAGTGAAGAGGCTCTTGTGGGCCATTTAGCCAGGACAAAATCATTTTTCCTAACAGATATCCAAAGAGAAGCAAACTTATTCTTCTTCTTTAACAAATTACTATTTAAGAACACTTCATTTTGTGTGTGAACCTGTCTGCTTCTATTTGGACATTGCTTGTTTTGCAGTTATCCTTTTCTCAAAAGGTATTTATGCAGATTTTAATTCTATGAGTTATTACATGATTCAGATTGTGTAACACAAAGAGCGCAATTTTCAGAAGGCCAGTAACTGTAATGTAATCACTACCAAAGCAAACTTGTGTTACTCGGTGTAGTAATGCGATTACAATACCACATTATGTTACCTCAGCACTGTTCATGTGTTGACTTTAACAAGAGAAGAGACATAAATGCATTTTGGCACTAAACCAGGCATTTGTTCCTATTCAGCAACAGCAGCAGCAGGGAATGCCTCAGTCATCCAGGCAGACAGGAAACCCTCCAAGGGAACTGTGTCTCTGTGTGTTTTTTCCCGGTCCACTCACTCTACCGAGTGCAACAGAACCCAGTGCGAGCTTTGATCAGCCCACTTCAAACAGCCACAGACTGGTTCTGCTGCTCCCAAAGCTAGTGCTCAGTCCCTCTGACCTCCCCCACGGAGCAAAACCCACTCAGCATCCGTCTGCAACCCTTCCGAGCGTAAGGGGATACAGGGAGGCTGTCTTTCACCTCCATCCTTCACCCCCCACCTGCAACCCCGCTCACACACACTCGACAGATCCCATCATTTATGGATGACTTTATTTATAAACAAGATCCAATGTGCTCTCTTTCTCGCTGCTGCTGCTGCTTTTGTGGAAGTAAAACTGCATTTGAAGTAGTGCCATGTCTTCCTGGTGGCCTCCCTGTGGGGTTTCAGAGTGGGCTGGGGGATAGATAGCACCATGATAGGGATGTGTTTGGATGGTTATGCACTGGAGGAAGTGGAGTTGATGGAGCAGAGGATGTCCTTTTCCACTCATCCTTTCGTAAGCCTGTGTAGCTGCCTAACTATTCTCACTTCTTCTTTCATATCAGACAGCTGTGGACTTTGAAGCTGCAGTCAGTGTTATTACAAGTTTAATAGTGGAAATAAAGGATGTGAGCTCTGTTGTTTTACAGGTGAAAAAGAATAGAAAGTGATGGATTTGAATACTGTAGTGTGTGTGTGTGTGTGTGTGTGTGTGTGTGTGTGTGTGTGTGTGTGTGTGTGTGTGTGTGTGTGTAGGGCTGGGAGCTTTTCAATGCAGATTTCATTGTGTCATGGCAATCATCAATAGTCGGTTCAAAGAATTAGAGTGGGTGTCTAACGTTGGCAGTAAACTCAAACAAACATTATTGCATGATGTCAAAGACTGTTAAAATGGTGCTGTAAAACAAATACAATACTCCACGCAGCTTGAGGTATTTTCGATTATTGGTATCCTCGCCACATGGAGGTGCTGTTAATAAGCTGCAAGCTCAGAGAACCACTTGTTACACTTTTAGATAAACATTGTCACATGTATCAGTTTTAAACTTAATTGAGGCTTGATTGAAAATTCCTTATTTTGGCACCACACGGTGGTAGAGAATGACATGGTGGCAGATGTGGCGGTGTGTGCATTATCTATCATGCATGTGTGCTTCCATGCATGCAATTGTCCAACACAGTGCTTTGTCGGATGACGCTGCATTGTGTTGTGGAAACATTCAAGCCAGGTTCAACTTTTTTGCTGGTGCCTTCTGCATTTGCCCAGTGGTCTCATTAAAATGAATGAGGGGGTTGCGGTTTTTTTCACGCAGTACTAATGTCAGTCTGAGCATTGCCTTATGCCATCAGAATCATTTGGAAGCTGCGATAATCCTATAAAAGTCTACAATAACGTTAAGTTTAGGCATGTGGTTATGTAGGTAAACGTCAGAATTACACTACCAACATGACATTGTTGACCTGTCAAGCAACTGAGTATTTTTTGACAAACTGTGCACACTGCAGCAATTAAAGCCAAATGTGCTTTATTTTAATCACAAAATGATCATTATGCCTGTGTAAGAGTGTTAATGTTTGAATACATTTTTTTTGGGTATACTGTTAATAATGGTGACCCAGGCCTCCATAATCTGGATGTCTCTGTAAAGCAGTGGCTCCTCCAGGGTGGCAGATCTGATCAGCCTTTTAGGAGTAAAACTGGACATTCCAGCTAGCCTTCTTTCTTTAAAAAATACCTCTTCACTCTCTGAAATCTTCAGCTTTTACATGTTCAAGTTGAGCAACCAGACAAAAACAAATAAAGCAGAAAGACTTGGAGTCTGTGTTGGGTCCAACAGTGGTGAAAGGGTTATGGTTATGGTTAGGTTGTGCAAATAATAAATAATCTTAAAGTCAGCATCTAATGTGCTTTAACTAGTTCTTGCCTGTTTGTTTTTTTAAACTGTATTATTTGGTGGATCTTGTTCAAACAGTCTGCTGTTGCTGTTTTGACGAGAGTCAATGTTTCTGGCGTGAGAGGCGCAGAGCTTGAGGAAACGCAGTCCTGCGTGGGCTCCCTGTGACAGCCAGCAGTCGTTCACAGATACTTGACTTCCTCACACAAACAAAATCTGCATAGTGTTTGTATTGTAACATCTAAACACATGAACAGCTTCAAAAATCCAAGTAGATACATCTTTGGTGTTTTTTTTTTTTTTTTTAAAGCGAGGCAGGAAATATATATTTCGACAGAAGAAGTGGGAAACAAAAGAAGCATAGTCATCTTTAAAAGCAAAGCACAGCATGAAACAGAGCCCTAGACACGACACAGCGATCAAACAACAGGAGATGAAATTCAAAGCTATTTCTCCAGCAGAATGAGAGTGTGTGTCTGCGATTATAAAAGAGCGGCTGGGGGTGAGGAGGAGAAACTGAAAGCGGACACACTACTCCATCTCCATACCCCTGGGGCGAGCAGGAGACAGACAGTAATGCTGCTCTGTCCCCTTGCTTTTGCTGTCAGCGCTGTGGCCGGCCCCGCTTTTCAACCTGCGTTTGGTCGACAGACACAGGCATTAACTCCTCAGCAGCAGAGCTCAGAGCAGATCCGTGGAAGGTGGTCAACGCCTTTCAAAGGCTGCACTCTCTCCACAGGGAAAGTGCAGGGAGCTTTGATCAATATCCCCTGTGTGAAGGCTGCAGACATGGAAGGTTAATGGCCATTTAACCCAGTGTCACCTCCACTGTCCCGGCTGTGTGCTAATGCCTTTGAAAACTTGACACAGCCATCTCTATTACAGATCAACAGCTTTGTGTGTGTGTGTGTGTGTGTGTGTGTGTGTGTGTGTGTGTGTGTATGGTATGTACACTTGTATAGCCTATATGTTAAACTGCATGAGCAACCAAACATAGAAAGCTGCTGTCTATAGTACAGGCCAGCTGAGGTTGCTTCATTGCAGGCTTTTTAATGGTTTGTTTCACTGGATTGAGTTGATTTTTCGCTCACAGATTCACTGCCTAAGCTCCTTATATAAGGCCGTGGTACATACTGTAGTGGTGTCTCTGTTGCTTCTACATATTGCACAAAATGCGGCCAACATTTTATGTGGTGTAATCTGAAAATTGCGGTATTACTTCAAAGGTTAGATATTTCAGACATATAAACCTTATATCATTGGTGCTCATTTGAAAGTTACATTGCAGTATATACAGCCAATCTTTGCCCTGCTATTATCTACCAGGAAGAAACATGCATTTGACAGATTTCACTCAGAAGAAATACCAAGTGTGGATCTCAATAGGAAATTGGAACTCTGAAATCATTAATCAAATGAAGTCAAGAAAACACACAAAAAGTGATGGATACTGCCTTCTGTTGAGATTCTTTTGGAAATTGCTTTTTAGGAAAAAAATACACCTCTGTTATGTTTCACATATCAGGATTAATACAATTACGCTGTATTAGATAGATAAGTGTGTATGTGTGTGTGTGTTATGAGAAAACTTAGTTTTATGTGTACAATTGGTGGAGGGCCCCTTTAAATTTTCTACTTTTCCATTGTTCCAGACAGCCATTGTTTGTCATTCATTTCTTTATTTTATGTAAATCAATTAGCAGACTCTTCAATTTTGCTTGAGTTGTGTCACATTATTGTAATGAGGTATTGCAAATCAATCTGCACTCAAACTGCATTACTTAGCAGTGACACTGACCAAAATGAATGCTGACTTTATCCTTACTGTGATGGATTACACAACTCATACACATTTCAAGTGTCTTCTCATTGATTTTCATATGATGCACAGATGAATGGAAACCAAGGGTTGCCTGGAACAGTATGATAATCATGTCCAGAACTCTGAAAAGTTAGAACTTGCATTTAAAAATCCCCCACTAATGTAACCAGCTGAAATTCAGAGTTTACTTTTAAATCCCTTCTTAAACGTGAAGCACTAGTTCTATGCCAATCTTCCAGGTAGGTTTTTTTCTCATCTGGAGTGTGAGTTCAATTTGTTTGCCATTGTAATAAGGTCAGTGGCACCATATGCAGTAGACTGTATTGAATCTGGACGTTAAAGACTGTAAAAGAAAGTGCACTGCAGGCTTATAGTCACATAAAAAAAAACCCGTGCTGCCTTGTACTGGGTCAAAGTAACTCCACCTCCTCTCGAAGAGTATCTTGGCAGCAGTCTCTGTTTATCTCTGTTGGAGTAAGAACCCTATTGAGGAGAAGCCATAACAGCTCACAATAGAGCTGTACTCGGGCCTTAAAAGTTAGGCCCGACAAGGCCCGAGCCCGACAGAATTCGGCCCAAGCCCGATAAGTACATTTTGATTGACAGCTTTTTAAAAGCCTGAACCCATTTACAGCCCTACATTATTCAAATGTGCACACGCACACAGCTCTTATGCCTTTTGTCAAGAATGAGTCATTTATAACAATTTTTAACATCATTTATTCATGACTAACGTAGGCTATTAGGCCACTTGGAAGTTGGAACAAAGAAATAAAATAAGTCCTCCAGAGGCCAGCCTCCGTTTCACCTCAGCATCCATTTTCGCACTAATCAAAACGCATCACCTGACTGCTCATTTACCGCACAACCTGGAGCGCAAGCCCGAGCCCGGCCTGAGAGCCCATGTAAAATGATAGAAATTAAGACTGAACCCGTCGGGTCCCGTCAGGTTCGGGCAAAGATCTTCGGCTCTAGCTCACAACACAGACCTTCAGCAATGAAAAGTCTGCTCAACCTCTTAAAGAATGGAGCGCCAACGTTCTTCTTCTCCTCCTTTAAGTCACCTCTAATCATCAATGCGCCGGCGTCATTAGCCTCTGCGATCCCCTCGTTCTCCTGCTCTCTTCCTCCGTACTTCCTTTCAGGGCCTCACAATGAAGCCATATGCATCCCTCCAGGTTGCTATGATACTCGGCCACCCCCAACTTGAAATGTTTTGCCTTTGCTTTGAAGGTGAATTTCAAGAGCGAAACAGCTGCAGGAGAAGAAAAAAAGATGCCGAGTATATGTGGCGCTGAATGTGTTGTGTTTCTAAGGCTGCTTAGAACTTAATCACACAAACTGTTTTCATTTATTTAGCAACATTTGAGAGGGTGTTTGTTTCCTTATGCCCTGCCTTTGTCTGTGTGCATGGGTGTTTGTCTATGTGGCCTAATGAGGCTGTTAGTTGCTGTTGACTCCCTGCCATATGGGTAGGAACACATCAGAGAGCCTCGAGGCAAAGACTATTCTTTTCCCCTCACTCATAATGATTTGCTTTTTAGCTGCGTCTGCAATGAGCATGCAACAAACAGAAAGAGACAGAGAAACATTCCTGCTGGGATGGTACACATTAATGCACTGAAGACTGGAAGGCTTTGTTGTTGGTGATGCACACTTAATTCCGCAGGTTTCCTGAAAAGAATCTTCTCCGTCAAACTGCATAATTTGTGTTTTATTGTTAAGTTTATTTCATTGCTTGTCCTCATACAATGGAAATTCTCACAGAGGATGGTTTTAATGAGCAGATAGAGAGCTGTCATGTTTCAGACAGATTGTCCCTACGGGGGAGTTGTCGTGTCAGGGGACAGGAGGCATAAATTAAGTCATACCACCAACCCTCGAGCCTTATTACTGTACATAAGCGCTTCAGTAAGTTCCTGTCCGCCTTAACATCCTCTAGGATATTTCTGGCCTTTGATGACTGACGACTGGTGAGGAACACTTTCCTCCCACCTCTGTCACCTCTGCTTGGCAGAGCCTCCTGCGTGGCGCTGCGGCGTGGCTTAGTGCTAAGTAACCATGTGGAAATAAAGACAGAAATCCACTTTCCACTATGAGAGATCGCCAGTGCTAAATCAGGCTAATGATTATGCTCAAGGAGGTTTTGTGAGGGGTGTTTTATTCCTGTCCTTGGCACGACATGGCAGGGTCCCACTCCTTGCCAGGTGTGATGGTTTTTAGTGGCTCCCGCCAGACTGTGCTCCCCTCCCTCACCCTCCTGCTCCATCCATCTCATCCTGCTCTGTCTGAAATTCAATTGACCTTTTGTTCCATCTCACAGTGAATGGGCACAGGCCAGCTCCACCACTAGCCAACCCAGCGCTCTCATACCTCTTTATTTGATCTGTCCTGCCGAGTCCAGTGCTTTCATTACCTACCCAAACACGCATGGCGTACCCCCCGCCCCCCCAACCCCCTCTCCTCCACTGCTACACAGCTTCATCCTCTTTTATCTTTGTTCTTGTCTCTTTGCTGGATGGGGGACAAGTGCATTTCAGACGGTGGAGATGATATATTTTACTCTTTTTTTCCTCCTTCTCCTCCTCGTCTTCTTGATCGTTATAGTGATTGGCTTTTATTTGTGCCTGCTCGGCTTGTTTTAAACACGGCACTTTTTCTCCTTTCCTCTCCCTCAGAGGACTTTTTTTTCTGACTTTGCAAAAGTGCTGAGGTAACTTCCCTGTCGCTCAGGGCAGAAGAGAGCGATGTGACTGTTGTGACCGTGACCTGCCAATCATTTGGGATTGACAAATTGATCCCAACGGTTTGTCCCAGCCTCTAATTACATCTTAAGTCAAACAAGTACCATTGTCTCAACTTTCCTTCATCTGACATCTCTTCCATTTCATCTGGATTCTGCTTTAATTCCCCAGTTGCTTCTCATCATATCATGCTTCTGCACCTTGCCCTCGCCCCAGCGTCAAAGTCATTGAATCTTTTCTTTCCCCTCTCCACCCCCACATGCTCCGTCTCTTTTCTTCTTCAGCTCTAACCTCAGTACAGGTCTGCTGCACTGTGATACATACTAAAGACCAACTTCAGCAGCTACAGCACCTCATGTGTGACCACTGCCAATCAGTGCTCGCTGTCGTACAATGTGTGCTTTGCTGACTGTAGGACTTGGCATCCATGTGATTGGGCTTTGTGTGTGTGTGTGTGTGTGTGTGTGTGTGTGTGTGTGTGTGTGTGTGTGTGTCCTGCTCTCTCAGCAATACAAAACAGTCGCAATCTTGTGTTAATAAGACGAGGAGGGGACTGTGAATTCCAGATAATGTCCTGTCAGGTATAAGCTGAAATGACGTTTATTTTTCATTTTCTTTCTTCTATATTACATTAAAAATATGATTACAGTATACATTGTTTAAAGGTGGAGAAACACGATCAAAAGTGTAAAGTATAATATTTTCCTGCCATTCATTTATGCAGAGAGTCAGCCAGAGGAGGCCTCTTATGCACATGCTCTATAATGGCCAAAAATGCAGACAAGGCTGAAGAACCTTTACAAATGCACTGAGCAAGTTTCATTAAAATGAATAGGGCACAATTTTGGAAAACGGTATCCAGTAATTTTAATATATCCATGATATACACGCCATGAGCAAGGTTATATGGCTACATGTCTGTGCTGACTGCAGAGGACAGTAATGCGTGTGTGGTATGCCACAATAACAGGAGAGAAGAAGAAGACTACAAGACGACATAAACAGCGCATGTTTCAAAGCATTTTTTTCAAAAGTCTTAGGCATTCAGAACATTTGTTGCATTTTGGAGAGAAACTCTCACTTGGCGGCACCAAAAGCATTAATCTTTAATGTGCAGGCTGTTGCATTGTTCTCAGTGGGGAGGGAGCAGGTCACCATGGGACAGCCAGCTGAATAACTGGGGCTACAGGCCGCGTGCACCTCTTGTCATTCCATCATTAACAAAGAGAACATAGTGATGCTAAAATAGGCTGTAGCGCCATTGTGCAGACTCCATCTACCCCACCAGACAAAGGCACGCAGCTCTTTAACCCGCTGACTGCTTATTGTGTTCGGTCTGGTATGAAGCACGTTAACAGCAAGTATAAAGACAGTCTATAATTATCATAATCAGTTTGTGTGACCTTAAGGGATTAAATGTAATATTTGAGTTGTTTTGTATCCTAAAGAGTGCAACATTCATCTACAATATGTGAGTCACAGATGTATTCATTGTAGCAGTTGTTTAAAATGTACCAGCTCCTAGGGGAGGCAGGAGGGAGGGTGCCCACAGCCACAGCCACAATTCCAGAGAGAGCCCAGATATTTTTACAAGCCTCCTAACGAGAGCTGTAAGAGAGCAGGACCCGTGTAACCGAGCGGCTTGTGAAAGTACAGAGGCACCACGGCGCCTTCAAATTTGATCAAGGTATAGAAATGAAAAGCGAGAGTGCGGAGAGGCGTGTGAGTGCATGTGAATCTCATATAGAGAAGAAATTGAAGATTTTAAAACAAGGACCATTTGGAAGAGAGACTCAGAAGGGATGAGTCAAGAGAATTAAGGGGTTCAACCTTTAGTTTGGCCTTTGTGCTGGCATTCACGGTTGTTTCAAGATGATTATGGATTGTGTGCACAAGTCCTCCGGTCCTTAACCCACTATAATTCACTTGTGTGTGTGTGTGTGTGTGTGTGTGTGTGTGTGTGTATATGTGTGTTTCTCTGAGTAACCCCTCGGCATTCCTCGTGAAGCACTGTGATAAAGGGAGGCCACAGCTGTGTGGACGCCCAAGAGACAAAGACACTCATAGATGCACACAACTGTTAAGATCAAGACTCATTTGCATCTGCAGAGTGCATTCAAGCTGCAGCATGTCCAAGTTTCTGTCACAGCCTCTGCTTTAATGGGCTATCCACGTATTATTGGCCTTTAGATCACCTTCCAGGGATGCGCAGTAGGTTTCTAATTGACAGAATAAGCCATATGGTTGGGATGAAGAACCTCATGGGGTTAATTCAGGTTAAAAAACAAGTACACAGAGGTATTTCTCGGAAGACACCATGACCTTATGCCATATGTTATTGTGTGTCCACAGGTTCCTCTTATTACGACAACGTGAGGCCGCTGGCGTATCCTGACTCAGATGCGGTTCTCGTCTGTTTTGACATCAGCCGCCCAGAGACTTTGGACAGTGTCATAAAGAAGGTCAGTGTTTTATTTTTATCTTTTTATCATCTTCTCCTCTCAACACGGTGGGATCAGCATTTAATATATGCTGTGACACTGGAAACTCTAACTGGAAGAAATCCAGTTTTTCTCGATCAGCATTTTAGTACCCACTGAGAGTTCTGTGCCAGCAGCTTGCATTTCCATGGCTCAACAATAGAGCAAATCCGCACCGAGGTTAGAGCCTCCATTTCCTTTATCTCATCAAAACATCCATGGATACTTGACCCTCGTCCCTCTGAGAAATGGAAGGTCAGAGTGAAGAATGAGAGGAGAGGCTTTGCACCCGGGTGGGTTTGAGTGGAATATCAGATGCGCATATTAGCCACATCAGCCATATCAAAGAGGAGATGTTGTAGAGCCTTTTCAAGAGTACTACAATTTCCCTTCTGTAGGCATTTAAAATTAAAAATCTGAGTTTTATGCAGAACAGTTAGCCAGATGGTGGTACTTAACATTTGTAAGGTGGCCTATGGTTCAGATGTTGTAATACTGGAGTTAAGATTGGCGTGGTGGTGATTGCGAGGTTGTGGTCATGGACGTGTTTTTACAGCCGGTGGGAATACCTATTGTATATGTAGAGACGCCAAACTTAATGGGTTTATTTGCGCGCATGTGTGTCGTGTAAAATTGGCCTGTGCCTTTAAGTGGTCTCTCATCTTGAAGCCATGTGTGTGCGTTTCCCTTTGAACTGCGCTGCTTGTGGGCCAAAGACAGTTCCCACGGCTGGCCTGTTGACGTGTTTAGTGGTCTGAGGGGTGCTGCTAAAATGCCCCTGCAGACTTTGTAGATTTAAACCCAAGACACCTTTTTTTTTTTTTTTTTTTACTTACAAGTATCTCACAAGCCTCAGTGCTCTCTGTCAACAGGGGGAAGCAGAGCTGCCGTCAAGCTTTTGGTTTTCCCATGAATCCATTGGCAGGGGGGTTGTCATGACCCCTGACCCCTAGCTGTCGCCCTGGTAATCTCCGAAACTCAGGGGCACATGGAAAACCTGTTGCACAATCACCATCCCAAATTAGACTCTTAACCTCTAGGAACAAGCAGGTCACCAAGGTTTCTGGATGACAGCTGGGGGAGGTGAGAGGGCTAAACAATCAAAGCTTTTGATTGGTTGGTATTGGCAGAATAGGGGTGGGCTTGAAAGGTCTAAGGTCATTTTCAACGTGAAGGATGAATGGACACTGACATCCTGCACACGGCATGAGGAATATTTCAGGCCTGTCGGCTGCTGTCGTGTATTTGTGTCACAGGGAGGAGGGACGGCATGAATAAGGATGTTGTATTTTTACGTGGTTCTTAAAGTGCTCATATTATGCTTTTTGGCTTTTTAACATTTTTTATTCCTCTTTTCATTATTATATTTACAGTTTTTTCATTAGATAAATGCTGGAATAAGGTTACATACAACAGTTTTTCAGTAGATCTTTCATTTATTTTGTATTACTTTATTTAACATGCTAAAAAAGCTAAAAATAATAATCGCAAATCAAATCGTAATCGCAATATCTGGCAGGAAAATAGCAATTAGATTTTTGTCCCCTTTTATCAGGAGAGCATTCATCTCCCTCAAGCTCAGGTATCCAGTGTCAGAGAAGCCAAAGGTCAGCACTGTATCTCAGTGACTCACCAGTCAGTTCAGGAGGCTCTATTCTCATATTTGGCACAATCAATGATATATTTCTGTGTCTCTCTGTCGGTTCATGTCTCAACAGTGGCAAGGGGAGACGCAAGAGTTTTGTCCCAATGCCAAAGTGGTGCTGGTGGGCTGTAAGCTGGACATGAGGACAGACGTCAGCACCCTGAGGGAGCTCGACTGTGCTAGGGCGAATGAGGATGTTGTATTTTTACGTGGTTCTTAAAGTGCTCATATTATGCTTTTTGGCTTTTTCCCTTTCCTTTATTGTGTTATATAATTTATCTTTTTTGTGCACGTTATAGGTTTACAAAGTGAAAAAGCCCAAAGTCCACCCCAAAGGGACTTACCATCTCTAACAGAAAACACTGTTCACAAACTGCTCCAAACAGGTCTATTGTAGTCCAGCCTTTACTTCCGTGACAAACGTGCGTCACTTTGTAACACACGTTATAATGCTCGCCTAGCTGCTAGCATGGCACTCCCTCATGCACTGCAACTGACAAGCTAGCAGTACTTACTGCGCATGTGCGACTCCCAACAAAGATGGAACAGAAGTGAGATGTCTCACTCTGTAGCTAAAACAGAGAGCTCAACACACAGGGTGAAAAGAGGAGCTGCAGCAATGTGCAGTACAACAAAAATATGGTGTTTTCTGAAATTAAACCACATAACCTATTCTGGTACAACCTCTAAACACAATTATGAACCTGAAAATGAGCATAATATGAGCACTTTAAACTACTGTAGTGTAGCGTAGTGACATTTTAATTTTACAGTGAAACGGCGCATGGGAATATGGAAAAATGGGACGTGCCTTTATTAGCAATGCTTCTACTTACAGCTGGAATGATTAGCAGATTAATTGATTCGTTGTTTGACAGAAAATTATGCAAAACATGCTCTTCTTCTAGCTTCACAGTCGTGAGGATTTGTTGTTTTTCTTTGTTTTATGTAAAAGTAAATTCAATATCATTGGGACTTGGAGAGGTGAAACAAAAGAGGCAATGTGAATATGTCACCTTGTGTTTCAGGAAATTATGATGTGCATTTTGTACTTTTGTACTGTAAATTTGATTTGAAAGAATACAATAAGCTAATCATGAAGACCGCGATTAATCAAATGTGAAATATTTAGTTGAATGTTTGGTGTAACATTTGAGTTAACATTTTTTATTCCTCTTTTCATTATTATATTTACAGTTTTTTCATTAGATAAATGCTGGAATAAGGTTACATACAACAGTTTTTCAGTAGATCTTTCATTTATTTTGTATTACTTTATTTAACATGCTAAAAAAGCTAAAAATAATAATCGCAAATCAAATCGTAATCGCAATATCTGGCAGGAAAATAGCAATTAGATTTTTGTCCCCTTTTATCAGGAGAGCATTCATCTCCCTCAAGCTCAGGTATCCAGTGTCAGAGAAGCCAAAGGTCAGCACTGTATCTCAGTGACTCACCAGTCAGTTCAGGAGGCTCTATTCTCATATTTGGCACAATCAATGATATATTTCTGTGTCTCTCTGTCGGTTCATGTCTCAACAGTGGCAAGGGGAGACGCAAGAGTTTTGTCCCAATGCCAAAGTGGTGCTGGTGGGCTGTAAGCTGGACATGAGGACAGACGTCAGCACCCTGAGGGAGCTCTCCAAGCAGCGCCTCATCCCCGTCACCCACGAGCAGGTGAGAACCAGCAGATGATGGATATGTGAGGAGAAAGGGGTGGGGTGAGTAATGAGTGAGGGACTTGGAAGGTGCCCTGGAGAGAAAAAAGACAGACTTGAAAACAACGACAGATGCAGGAAAAGAAATTAGAAAGCAATCCAGCGATTATATACGATTTTTCCATCTTGGATCAGCAGTGGCATTGCCTCTCTGGTGAAGTCACACAGGACAGGAGTGTGAAAGGGGGCTCACGCAACACAATCAACCACCGCAGAATAATAGCTGTGTGCAAACCCCTCAGGGACATGTTGCTGGGGTTGGCAGTTTGACTGAAATTTGCTGACAAGTGTAGTAAGGTTGCTTATGGCAAGGGCTGTGGAAGAGGCACGGGCGGTTAGTGGAGTTTATGTCTAGGGACACATTTTTCCCTGAAATGAAATATTCATGCAGATTTGGGGACTGCAGGATGAATAGAAAAACAGACATTGATAAATGAGTGAGTCTTTTTTATCACAGGCCGCCCTGACCTCTAAGCCAAGGGGATGGGGAGAAGTGGGAGGGGATGATAAACTGTTCTGTAAATCTGTGAATTTTAATCAGCTTTCAGCGTGTTCATTTTGTGCTCTCCTGTGTTGGACATACAAAAAGTGGAGGGGCTTTTTCACCACCACACAAAAGCCCTCAGAACAAAGGAGCCTTTTTTCTTCTGCTGTCTGAGAGCTCGCCGGAGGCTAAAAGCACGCAGCCTCCAAACAAAATCGGAAAACAACAGACATGTAAATAAGATACATAAACAAAAGATTGAGTGGCAAACCATAGAGCTAATGTAAAATGGCTGGGGACCATTTGTGGCCAGGCGTACATTATTGATTAAGCTATTGTTTTGCTTCTTCACAGTCACTATTTTCATCTGAGCCCACTACTGTCCGTCCCTCTAACATGCCCAGTAAATGTGTCACACAGCAGATGCCAAAGATGTGCACAATAAACATTTTGGTGCTCTAATCCAATAGCATTTGTTGCTATCCTGTTGGTGATCTTGAATTGAATTCCAACACAACTGAGGAGTCTCCAGCGAAAGTGACCATTGGGTGAACTCCTGACATTTCTGCACTAATCTGCCCGAGATCCGATTGAGCCTTTCTGCTTGTCACAACATTCTCTACCTTGGCTCCCTCCAGTCGCCACCGCCACCCTCAATCTAAATCTGCCGTTCCACCTAATGAGGACTTTATTGCTTCTTATATGCAGCTCAGTGCACAACCGCGATACAAATCAAAACAAGTCCACTAAGGATGAAAAGCTCTCTGTTTTGGAGAGCTTGCGATTTTAGGGTCATGGGAGATGCAATCCTGTCTCATCTGTTACAACTTTTGCATGTCTTAATCCTGCGTGAATGTGGGATTAAAGTCTTGATCATGTAGCAAGAGCGAGGCTGTACTGCAGCAAAGAGAAAGGCCGAGGGACTCTAAAATTAAATTTGTCTCTGATTTGATCTCGAGCAAACAATTTACGGTCTCAATTAACTGGGTATGTTGTAACATTACTCAGGGGTGAGCTCTAGTGCTGGAGGAGCTCTGTTAGAGTTTAGTCTCTTCTCTCTAAATAGCTGCATAGACCATGTCAACACCGGCCCAGTGGGCTCTCTTCCCACTCTCCTACCACAGACCGAGTCAGAGCATCTACATTATTCATGCCTCAGCTTCATTTGTCTCCAGATATGTTTAGATCATTGACATTCAGTCTACGGTTTGGATCGACATCTTTGTCTCGGATCTGCTGCCTTTTTTTCGGGGACATTTATTCTTTCACTGTTGAGATGTAGCACCTGCTTATGCCAAGGTACAAGACTTGACAGATGGGGTGCATATTGTAAAATTTCATTTTCTTTGTGAAGCTCTCACACAGCACCTTGATGAGTAAACTCTTGTCTAGCACAACCTCTAAAAGGAAAAAGGAGAGAAGACATTGTTGTGTCACGGTCAGGGGTTCTATTAAAAAAGAGGCAGAATAGAAAACCATTGAAAGGAGAAAAGGTGCAACAGAAATGTATTGTGAAGATGTAAATTCTACAAGCTGATATTTTCTGTGGCACTGCAGATAAAATGTTGCATGTAGTCTCCCCTTTTCCTCTTTTATGTGTCCTGTAAAGTATTTTTTATTTTGTTTCTTGTGTTTTGAAAAACATAAATGAAGTTTGCTTGCTTGCTAATAGTTTCTTGCTTTGCCTGTGTCCGTGTTCCAGGGCAGCACGATAGCTCGACAGATGGGGGCGGTGGCCTACGTAGAGTGCACCTCCAAAGTGTCAGAGAACAGCGTTCGGGACGTGTTCCACGTCACCACAGTGGCGTCGATGCGGCGGCCCCACAAGCCACAGCTAAAACGCAGCAGTTCCCGTAGAGCCCTGAAGCGAGTGTCACAGTTGCCCCTCCCACCCCTGCCGGGCCGGACTGAGCAAATGGACGAGGCCCCGGCCATAAGGAAGGACCGGGCCAAGAGCTGTGTGCTCATGTAGAGACCCATCACTATAAATATATGTACATACATAAACACAGAAATATATAACAGAGGAAGTCTATTTATTGTTTTTTTGTTGTTTTTTTTCTCCTATTTTATTTTTTTGCACTGTAGAGTAGTGAGGAAAAAAGAAACACTGCACTGTGGAAAGAAATGCTTTGGATTTTTTTTCTGTTTTTTGTTGAGTGTGTGCATATTTTCTAAGCTGTTTACATGCAGTATTTGTGTTGTTTTCAAATTGGACTAACCCTCTGGACACGAGGAAGCTGTGATAGTGGAAATGCAGTCTAGTCCCAGTATTAAAGAGGAATTAATTTCCTGAAACCGCTCTAATAGGAGGAAGGCACCACGGCGAAGCAGCAGTGAGGAGGGTAAAGAGCGTGTGAGGAAGACCATGTTGAAGCAGGACGTCTGGAATGAAGCTTGTTGTTTTCACAGACTGTTGCTCAGCGAACATGAGGACTAATTGTAGCTCGCTGCACTGTCTGAAGTTTGTGCCTGTTGCCATATTTGAGAGGAAATGTACAGTAATGCCGAAAAGGGATTCTAGTGACTAGATGAATGATGGCTCAAACCAAACATTAGGAGCTGGAAAAAATATTTTGCAACACTGAAATATTGAGGTGGGGTGTGTGAGCATTACTACCACAAGTGCATTTTAGAAGTCACAACATATCTGATTTTATTTTTGTCATCAACTCCAACTGTGTCAGTTTTCATTCACTGAAGTTCACGTTAATGCTAAAACCTATTCTATTTTAAAGATGTTTCTTTGTGGAAAATAAAGTGGTAAAATGTTAGGGCTTTTTTGTTTTCCTTTCACTAAAGTCTAAAATAAAGCAACAGATTGACTGTAGAGGGAAAGGACGACTTTTTCATTACATGGCATCAGATGTAAATCATATAATTGTTACAGACTGTAACCAACTGTCTCATTATGCTCAGAAGGAACAATCATTCACAATCCTCAATCTTTTCTCTACAACTTCCCATCCATGTGCATTCTTCTACCAGCCTTCAAACGCCACATCTGTGAATAACAACTGTCCTTTTCCTGTTTTAATGTCAACTCTGTGTTCTCATCCTACCATGCAAGTCAAACATCACTGCAACCTGAGGAATGAGACAGTCTTTCAATGTAATGTGCACACTGTGCAGAACCCCCAACTGGCAAAAACATAATTGAACTGCAATGCAGCAGCACCAGAGTACTGACATACTGTTTCAGGAGTTGAAGCCTATTCAGTACGACAGATGACATGACATGTGAGCTCTTTCATTCGCAGAGAACAATTTTGCTGTCCAGTTGATCCAGACCTTTCAAAGCGAGTTCTTTCTGTAAAACAGTCCATTGGTCAGTCTCAATGTGGACAGTTTCTCTTAGGCAGCAGGACTGTCTGTCTGGAGTGTTTTTGAAGTTGGCAAGCTGCTGTATCCTGACAGCATTTAGGTGGAGGTGAGAGTAGACAGGCCCTGTGTACTGTAAGTCATAACACTGGCAGCAACTGAAAGATTTACCTTTAGAACTGTCAGTGTTGTCTGTCAACTTAGCCATCGTTGCACCATGCTAGACATTAAACCATTGACAAGATGAGCTCAAATGATGGATGAAATGTCATAGAAACTGGGATAGATGAAGAGAGAAACAAGCTAAGACAAGAAACAGAATAGGAAGTGACAGACGGTGGGTGGGTGGAAGTATTAAAAGAATATAACACCAAAAACACAGCTTTAATACTCAACTCCTGTAGGCATGAAAGGTGACTCTGAAAGGTTACAAACTTGTTCTTTCCCATGACAGAAGTTGTAGATTGGGTTTGGATTCACAGGTTTTAAGATTATTTTTTGGGCTTTTCCACCTTTAATTGATAGGACAGCTAGGTGAGAACCCTGGACCTCTGCGTTGAGCCATAAACCTCTCAGTATAGTATGTGCACCTTCTCTACCCACTGAGCCAACCCAGCCACTGGATTCGGAGGTTTTACAATGGATTTACAATGGACTCGTGGAAAAAGGGGGGGTTGAGATGTATTTAAACAACCAAAGAAAGTTCTCAAGCCACTCCTGCAGCATAATTATCTTCACTGCCATTGATCCATATGGTCAGTATGCTCTAGACCAGTGGTTCCCAACAGGCTAAGGGGTTGCAAGATAATTCTGAGGGGTTCTGTCAAGACAGAAAAAAAAACATTTCAGCTACAGAAATATTTATCTGCCTTTGTGATTTGTGGTTGTGGTGAAACTATTAGTGTTTGAAACAAACTGAAGATACGGATCAGTGATGTAGACATGGAGACGTTTTGATACTGATTTTTCATTGTAATCTATTGTACCTGCTGTGAATCGAAGCTACTACACTACTCTGCAAAAGGAAAAAGCTACTAACTTTCAGAGCCAGCTTTAAAGCTTACAAGGAAGTGAATGTTTGATACTCAAAAGACAGAGTTTTAGTGGTGTATTCCTTAAGCAGAAAAAAATATGGTGGGGCATTTTTTTGGATGAACACATGAGTCACAGAGGAGCTGTAGGAAGGTGTCACCCAGGGCAGGAAATGAGCAGTGGAAATGAGGCCAGCACCCACAGCAGGGGCACAAGACCTGCTGTGCACCACAGCTTGGACTGAGACTTAAGAGGATTAGTCTTGTGGTGTCAGTGTGTGTGTGAGTGTGTTTGTGCGTTAAAGAGAGTGGGCATTGGGCAGCATCATCTCTGTTGCACTGGCCTGCATTTCCCCATCAGCCCGCATATTCATCAAATAAAGCAGTCACCCAGACGCTCACACAGATGTGTACATCTCGCCAAGATGAAGACAAATCAGCTGCTGCTTTGTTTGTATAATTAGGCATCTGAGTTTATCTTAACAATCTACTCCAACTCACAGGCAGGTTTATTACTGCAGGATGTCTCGCCTCCATTTCAGCAATCTGATCAGCCATTAGCCCTTTAACGCTGAGACGGCAGGAGGATTAGAAGTACCTTCGTGGGTTCACACTCTGATTCTGCATTCTTGAGTTTCCCTTCCATTCTCTGCTATTCCAAGTGGCTCTGAGAAGCACAGAGAGCCTAGTCATCTTATCTCTGAATGACCAGAGCTGACGTCATGTGCACAGGAAGCACGAGATCGCAGACGTTCTTGGCTAATTACTACAATTTGCAGATGGGGTTGTGTCCCCAGAGATGGCAGAGAAAGAGAGACAGAGCGACTGACAGAGACACATTTAAGACGAGGTATGGACAGAGACAGAACTTAGCTGCCTGCTGACAAAAGGCTACAGAGCAAAGCCACAAATTGCATACAGTCATGAGAGGATTTGTAATGAGAGGCAGTGTGTGACCAAGCTGAACACACACACACACACACACACACACACACACACACACACACACACACACACACACACACACACACACACACACACACACACACACACACACACACACACACACACACACACAATCAGTGTAGTGCACAAGCAAATGCCTTCAACAGCATATTAATCTGACGACCTTTCCCCTGTTACCTCTTTGAACTGTTCTTCTCTTTTGAACTTATTGTTTCCTGTTTCCCAGCAGATGAATTCAACAAAGTAGAGAACAACCTGGCTCCTCCCTGAAATGGTTTAGCAGTGAAAACACAGACTGTGGAGATTAATTATCCTACGGTTAAATGCTTTCTACACTAAAGTGCTGCTAATTAAAATGTGTTAGTGTGTGTTCATATAGTTTGTCAATATGTGTGTGTGTGTGTGTGTGTGTGTGTGTGTGTGTGTGTTGCATGTATGTCTTTATCTGAATATGTGTCTAAATTTACATCTGGGACCAGCATGTTATTGCAGATTAAAAAAAAATGTTGAAAAGCAGAGCAGGGAGAGATTAACTGATGGAGAAGTTATTGATATTTTAGAAGGCAGGTTTTTTTTCCATCATGTGTTTTCAGGTTGTGTATGAGTTGCTTGCAGGGATGTCACTAGGAGTGAAAGACAGGGGGGGCTTAGCCCCGAGGCTATGCAAAACTTTCCCTTGCAAAATCTTAATCATTTTAATTACTTCATTTTAACCCCCGCCATGCATCAAAGCTGCATGGGGGGGATTTAGGGGGGGCCAGACTGTGCTCCTGCTGAGTTCTTCTTTAGGCTAATACTGCTATCTATCTGCCCGTGTAAATGTGTGGTAAAGTAATACCACACCTAATTCCTCTCTCTATTAGATAAGCTGCAGGTCAAAATAAGACTATTTAATTACTAGGGGTGTAACGATACACGTATTCGTATTGAACCGTTCGGTACGAGGCTTTCGGTTAGGTGCGCATTACAAACTAATCCTATTTCATTTTTTAAAAAAAAGAGCTTTAATTATGTGAAATATAATGTTCTCAGTGCCACTGCACTCAACAAGGCAGCCCAAATGACAAAACAGGCAACATGCTGTCTGCCCTTCCCACTCCTAAAGAAAAACACACTACTCCAGTCAGGCATGATACGCTGAACTAGCTCGTTTCAATATGGTTGACAAGGATTTAAAGTATGTCTGAATTTAATAACCTGATGGCGAGATGAATAAAAGTTCTAGTATGTATGTATGTATGTATGTATGTATGTATGTGCTCATATATAGCCTAGTCTACATTTAGGCAACATCTACATACTTGTTTAATTTATTACAGCAAAGGAATGCAGAAAGTTAAGTTGGTCAGAATCAAGCATATATAATAAATATCATGAAATAATTTAGTTTAGGCTATGCCTTGGTGCCTCTCTCTCTCTCTCCTAAAATATCTTCCAGTATCCATTTGTTCAATGAATTGAAGGATATACTGTTACAATAGCATTAACAGTGACACTATGATATTTAGGGACTGATATTGTTTATAATACTATAGAGAAAGCAGGCTATATAGAGAGCTTCGGATACCTTACTAGGCGAGCTATTTCTTGTATTTCACTTGTTTACACTAGCTAGACTATTGTTTTCTATAGCCAACTAAAATATTCCTTTATCTTTACCTCAAGTAAATGTAGCTAAAGTGAAGCAAGTAAAAGTCATTAACAACAACTTACAATTTCACTCTGTATCACTCACTGTGTGTGCGGTAGCAAGTCCAGACCAAAGATTTGCGATGAGACAAGATAAATCCTGCAGCTACTTGCAACACACCGGTCTGCAGCATTCTGAAAGCTGAGACAAGATGGTGTATCATCTTCATAGCCATTGACTCTTTGTACTTCTGTCTAACTTTCGACTTTCCGGCTTTTTTGTAGCTGGATATATTATTTGTTGTTTCTAATATAGAATTTGGATAACGTTAATGATAGTGAGATAGTCAGTGTTGTAATGTAACAAAGTACAAATACTTCGTTACTGTACTTAAGTAGAATTTCCACGTATCTGTATTTTACTTCGTTATTTATATTTCTGGAAACTTTTACTTTTACTTCACTACATTTCCCCTAAGCATCTTTGTTACTCGTTACTTGCAAGAAATGTTTTCTTACGTTGGAGTGAAAGATTCTTTTTCACAAAACAATTCAAATTATGTTGTTTGAGTTGATGTTCAAGAAGGATGTGGAAACCCTGAATATAATGCTTTACTAGGAAGGAAGTCACAATAAAGTTCAGAATCAAAGATTTTATTTATTTTTACTTCTAATAATTCAGTACATTTAATATCAGAAAATTACTTTTGATACTTAAGTAGAGTAAATATCAGATATTGTAAGACCTTTACTCAAGTTATATTCTAAAAGGTGACTTTAACTTCTGCCAAAGTCTTTTTCTGGTAAGATACTTGTACTCAAGTATTGCTTTCAAGTATACTTTATACAATACTGGTCATAGTTCTACAGATAGCAATGTTGGTTGGTCTCTCAACCACTTTGGTCTAGATTATTTATTATATCTATTATATTTTAACAACTCTTTCATGGATAGCCTGGACATTTTGTACAGACATTAATGGTGTCCAGAAGATGAATCCTAAAGACATTGATTATTTCCCGAACTTTACTCTAGCGCTAGCCTGGCTCTGCCCTCCTACGTACTTCCGCTCAATTTTCATTTTCCTTCAGTACTCCGTCTGCGGTATAGTCTTGGGTTTTCTCCGACAAAATATTTGGTGGTCCAATCAGCGAACAGAGGGAGTGGCTGAAAACGATGAGGTTGTGACGTGCACTAGTTAGAGTTATAGTTCCATAATGGCGGTGGAGAAAGATGCGGTCCGTTGTGGCAACGCTGCCGAATATCCAGAAGTTAAAGCCCGAGCAAGAACAATCTTTGCTGAGTTTTGTTGGTGGCCATGATGTTGTGGCCCTCCTCCCCACGGGGTTCAGGACAGAGATGTTCACAAGTCATTTTTTGGAAGTCCAAGTCAAGTCTCAAGTCTTTTGCCACAAGTCCAAGTCAAGTCTCAAGTCTCCTACCATCTGATCTGTCCCTAACACTGTATTGTTAAATCTTATGAATTCAAAGCATGTCCTGTAGCTACCATCCAGACAGTACAGTGTTAAAATCAGTTGTGGGTTAACTTTATGGGGTCTACTTAACACATCCCTCTAGCCCTCTGACCTGGTGAAATATTAACCTAAAGCTGTCACATCATATGGATACAACTATAAAGATACAATGTGCCTGTTCCCAGCATTAGCACAACACTTTGCGATGGTTAGCTTGTTACCTGTGGTGATATATGCTAAATGTAACGTCTCTTTCACTCAAAAAAATCTAATGTTGAAGTGGAAATCAAGAGAATAGTGGCATACCAGTTACAGAACAACATGCATCTCAGTGTCAGTCCAAATTACGCACAATAAGCAGTTTGAACTCACTGATCCAATGCAATTTATTTATTTTTTAAGTGTTAGTATGCTCAGTGAAACTGAGTCCAGCGCGAGGGAGACCCAACTCAGAGGAGGAGAGGTTGACAGTGCGCACGGATCCGCTGCGCCACGCATGGATGAAATAATGAAATGGTAAATAGGACTACAGTAACAGAAATATGTGCAGAATTAAGACAGTCAAGACCGCCCAGTGTTTGGTGGACCAGGTACACCTTGTTCACTTAATAGCCCACCCGGCACAGCGTTTGTTCCTGGGGAGATGGATCCGTGCGTCCCGCCTCCTGTGCGCCATGGATGTCTGAGCCTCAGCAACTACTAACTATAAAGATACAATGTGCCTGTTCCCAGCGTCAGCACAACATTTTGCGATGGTTAGCTTGTTACCTGTGACGATATATGCTAAATGTAACGTTTCACTTTCTTAGCGTGTGTGACTGACCTATTTGGGTGCGTTTTGAGATGCCTGATGAAGTTCGACGTTGTTGATCCGGCATCATTTATCTTGGTGCCACACACCTTCCATGTAGCTGTTGGCTTACTGCCTCTGTTTACCAAGTTATTGACAGCAAAACTAATGACAAACAGAAAACAGACTTGGTGTCTCCATCGTCAATGTATTTTTATGTGTGAGTGCGCGCACATAAGGCATAACGCATGCGTTACGTTGCACATTATGGCAAAGGGCAGGGGACATGCAGCTCGTCATACGTTTCCCCAACGTATATGCGCCAATAAAAGAAAACAGAAATACATGAATACATTTAGATTTAAAAAGCAATAATTGCATGAAAACATGTTGTTGACGAGTCTCGAAGCTCGAGTCTGAAGTCTTTTGGGTCGAGTCCAAGTCAAGTCTGAAGTCAGCTGTTTGTGCGACTTGAATCCGAGTCTTAGACTCGAGTCCCCATCTCTGGTTCAGGAACAGTTTGATTTTCCAGCTCGCTCCGTTAGTGGTGAATGAGTTGGCTAAGGCGAACGCTAGCGATGCTAAGCCGATAGTTGTTGTTGTCTCCCCTATTGTTAACCTGGTCCTACCAGACAGTACGTAGAAGGGTGGAGCCAGGCTACCAGAGTGGCTCTGGGCAAATCCAATAGTTTTAAACTTCAACAGAGTACCCGCCTTCAAGGAAGTTAACACTTGTCAATGGAGAGTACCCAGACTCTCTGTACAAATGAAATGTCTGAAGAGTCTGGTAGGACCAGGCTACTCTAGCACCACCAACAGGTCAAAGGTTTACTGTGAAATATTTCAACAACAATATTGTGAAATATTTCAACATCCAGAAGACGGATTGGCGGCAAATTTTGTACAGACATCCAAGCGGTTCCTAGGCAATGTATCCCAGTTACTTTGGTGATCCTCTGACTTTTCCTTTAGTGCCACTATTAGGTTGACATTTGAGTGCAATGTCTCAAAAACTATTGGGGGGATTACCATGATATTCACTACACAAATTCATGTCCCCCTCAGAATGAATTGTAATCATTTTGATTATCCTCTGACTTTTTTTCTAGCGCCATCATCAGGTCAAAATTTCACTTTGTCCAATACTTTGGTTTATGTAATGACATGTATTGTCTGTTGCTAATTAGCAAAAGGTACCATGCTAACATGCTACAATATGATTGTCATTGTGAGCATGTTAGCATGCTAATGTTAGTATTTAGTACAGCCTCATAGAGCCACTGGCATGGCTGTATACTCTAATGCTGTGTCTCAATTTGGATACTTCCGTTCCACAATCAACTTTTTGCCCATTATGAGTGCACCATCCATTTACTCATACTCACACTGCAATTCTGCTATACTTCATCTGTGTGAACGCACCATGCACTCAAAAAAGCAAATGTAAATACAGAAGTGCACGATTAGAGACACATCATTAGTCTTGTTAGCTTTCAGCAGCTACAGAGTCTATTACATGATATACATTTTATGCTCCAATAACTGAATCTGAATCCAATGGATATTTGTTTTCTGCTCATATGATCAAGCTGGCAAACTAACCACCTGTCACCAGCTAATTATGTGGTGAATAACTAAGGCAGCAAGTGGCAGTTGAAATACTTTGTGACCTTGCAAGCAGCTGTTCTATATTTGGGACAATCCAGCAGACTGCTTGAGTTTTCTTGTTCACTCAAATTCAAGGATAAAAGGTCATCAATCTGATATGACTGCTGTGTTTATGTGGCTCCTTATAGTCTGACAATTAAATAATAATACACTTTATTCATACAGCACTTTAAGTTACAAAGTGATTTATATGGTTAAAGCAGGATTAAAACTTCTGGAATGGCAAATAAAAAATGAAACAAAAAATAAAATTGAGTAAAATACCTAACAATTTTATAAAATAAAAAACAGTAATAAATAAAACAGATCAGACATGTTGGAAATAAAATGGTGTACTAGTATTAATAAAAAAGAGTGAGAAGTGATTTAAAAGATGTTATTGAGTTATTTACATGCACAACAATATTCCGCTATTATTCCGAATATAACAATATTCCGAATTTGATACAGGTCATGTAAACAGCATATTCTAGTTGGATATTCCGACTAAGGCCTTTTTCCTAATATAACATTTTCCGATTGAGACGTGGGATATTCCAGTGTTATTTGGGTTTTAGAAGCATTCTTTGGACATGTAGACAGCGCATTCAGAATATGCGTCTCAATCAGGGTTTTTACCGCAGTTTACGGCCTCTTGCCTGTTTACGGATTATGGTCAGCTCTGTGCGTTGCTATGGTTGCTGTACACAAATCAACCATTCAACAGTTTGCAAGGCTCCAGACCTGATAAGAAGGAGAAACACAGCTAGTTTTAAACATTATCAAAGACTTGGATATCAACAGGTTTTTGGATATGCACACACATCGCTGCGTCAACCTTTCCAAGAAGCTGGTTGAAGGAATTAAAGAGGGACGCTGTGTTTGCATGGTCCAACCACAGGTGGATGCACTCATATCATATTTTCCACCACCGCTGGAAAACTTTGAAAAAAATCGTATTTTGCACGGCTACATGTAAACGGAAATATTAGTGGAATATTCACCTTTATTAGCCATGTAAACAGCTTATTTGGAATATCGTCTTTTTGGAATAAGGGCAAAAACTGGAATATTATGTGCATGTAAAGGTAGTCCATGATTCTACACGTCTCAGATCTTAAAGTTGTGGTTCAGAATTTTGGACATAGGACCTCATTTCCAAGTTAGCCAGTGTGTTATCAAATGTGGCCATAGTACTATAGCTTGTTGATTCCTTCGTGCAATGTACTCTTCGCTTCTGTAGCAATGAGTGACAGTGGCAGGTAAATAAACTTGCGTGATTATCATGTAAACTGGCTTTCTCGGTAGCCTAGGTAATATCACTCCGCCGCTGCTGTAGCCTATGCTACCAACTACAGGGAACAAATTATAACTATTGCAATGCGATGCAAGGGTAGTTTTATTTCTAACATTCCATCAACAGACATTTACATCGATAGTCTGGTGTTATAATTTATTTGCCTCGGGTATACTGTGGAGTGGTTTTAATGACTGTTTTTAATGGCAGGCTAGCAGTTACTATTGACTTGCGCTAGCCTAGCACCAGCGAACTCTGCAACTGGAAGGACTGGATGAAAAGTGTTGAAAACGGTCTCCACTGATAAATAACACACTGGCTAACTTGGAAATGAGGTCTTATGTCTAAAATTCTGAACCACCCCTTTAATATGATACAATGAATGGTTTATTTAAACAGTCTCATCTTTTTGTCTTGTTTGGGGTAGGTCAATAAAATGCAAAATTCCCCACCCACCTCCTCAGCCACTTGCATTCTCATATTTGCTACAGGGTGTCATCATTTACATAGTCACACACTAGGGAGATGCCCTTTTAGTTGTCCACAGTTTGGCCACCGAGTAGCTCGACTGGAGCAGTCGGGGGTTTAGTGCCTTAAATGTCACGTCGCTGTCAACCACCGAGGCATGGGAGAACATTATCTATTCACTGCTGGCAATAATGTAAAATACAATAATCTCACCTCTCCCTGTTACAGTTTGACCTGCTGTGAGAACTTCTTTCATATCTTGAAATATGTCAGGAAATGTAATTTGGATAAAAAAGGATAGAGTTTTTTTTCCCATTAGAAACCTGATATGATTTCCTTTGACAAAAAAAACAGTTTGCAGGGTTCAGTCCATTTATTTTCACTCATTCGTTGTGAAAGGAAGACCTTTAAGATAATTACCTAAATTTCCAGTTGTAATGCACTACATTGCAAAACTATTTTGTGCTTCAAAAATAGGGTCACCTTCTTTTTTCTTTTTTTTTTTCTTTTTTTACTTACAATTAAGTGGTTTAGCTAATTGGGTAAAACTGAACTAAAAAAACCTTTTGATCAATAACAGTGTCATCACATCCCAGCACATCTGGCATGAAGCTGGCTAATAAAATGTAATCATCTTAAAGGGTGAGTGTTATAAGAAAAGATTAAAAAAGCAGAAATGAAATATCATTATTAAGTAGCAGAACAAAGACAAGAAATAACATGTAAAATACAGTCAGGTCCATAAATATTGGGACATCGACACAATTCTAATCTTTTTGGCTCTATACACCACCACAATGGAGTTGAAATGAAATGAACAAGATGTGCTTTAACTGCAGACTTTCAGCTTTAATTTGAGGGTATTTACATCCAAATCAGGTGAACGGTGTAGGAATTACAACAGTTTGTATATGTGCCTCCCACTTTTTAAGGGACCAAAAGTAATGGGACAGATTAACAATCATAAATCAAACTTTCACTTTTTAATACTTGGTTGCAAATCCTTTGCATTCAATTACAGCCTGAAGTCTGGAACGCATAGACATCACCAGACGCTGGGTTTCATCCCTGGTGATGCTCTGCCAGGCCTCTACTGCAACTGTCTGCAGTTCCTGCTTGTTCTTGGGGCATTTTCCCTTCAGTTTTGTCTTCAGCAAGTGAAATGCATGCTCAATCGGATTCAGGTCAGGTGATTGACTTGGCCATTGCGTAACATTCCACTTCTTTCCCTTAAAAAACTCTTTGGTTGCTTTCGCAGTATGCTTCGGGTCATTGTGCATCTGCACTGTGAAGTGCCGTCCAATGAGTTCTGAAGCATTTGGCTGAATATGAGCAGATAATATTGCCCGAAACACTTCAGAATTCATCCTGCTGCTTTTGTCAGCAGTCACATCATCAATAAATACAAGAGAACCAGTTCCATTGGCAGCCATACATGCCCACGCCATGACACTACCACCACCATACTTCACTGATGAGGTGGTATGCTTTGGATCATGAGCAGTTCCTTTCCTTCTCCATACTCTTCTCTTCCCATCACTCTGGTACAAGTTGATATTTATCTCATCTGTCCATAGGATGTTGTTCCAGAAATGTAAAGGCTTTTTTAGATGTTGTTTGGCAAACTCTAATCTGGCCTTCCTGTTTGAGGATCATCTTGTAGTGAACCCTCTGTATTCACTCTGGTGAAGTCTTCTCTTGATTGTTGACTTTGACACACATACACCTACCTCCTGGAAAGTGTTCTTGATCTGGCCAACTGTTGTGAAGGGTGTTTTCTTCACCAGGGAAAGTATTCTTCGGTCATCCACCACAGTTGTTTTCCGTGGTCTTCCGGGTCTTTTGGTGTTGCTGAGCTCACCGGTGCGTTCTTTCTTTTTAAGAATGTTCCAAACAGTGGATTTGGCCACACCTAATGTTTTTGCTATCTCTCTAATGGGTTTGTTTAGATTTTTCAGCCTAATGATGGCTTGCTTCACTGATAGTGACAGCTCTTTGGATCTCATATTGAGAGTTGACAGCAACAGATTCCAAATGCAAATAGCACACTTGAAATGAACTCTGGACCTTTTATCTGCTCCTTGTAAATGGGATAATGAGGCAATAACACATACCTGGCCATGGAACAGCTGAGCAGCCAATTGTCCCATTACTTTTGGTCCCTTAGAAAGTGGGAGGCACATATACAAACTGTTGTAATTCCTACACCGTTCACCTGATTTGGATGTAAATACCCTCAAATTAAAGCTGAAAGTCTGCAGTTAAAGCACATCTTGTTCATTTCATTTCAACTCCATTGTGGTGGTGTATAGAGCCAAAAAGATTAGAATTGTGTCGATGTCCCAATATTTATGGACCTGACTGTATGTAAAACATAAGCCACCACGAAAGCTCATTTAAAACAATGTACACCAAGTGACAACATAACATGAAACATCCTCAATAATTAGTTGTTATAGCTATAGTGATATAATTACACACTAATGTCGATTTTGTAGATTGTTTTGTGATACAAACGTAAGCTCACAGGATGTTTTACAACACTTGTGGTTTGAACAAATGCTATTAGTACTGTCTGCCAGAAGAGCAGCAAGCCGAAACCCAGAGCGATATGAGGCTGTACAGACAGCAGTGCCAACCTCTGTAAATGTTGTAAATGCTTTAGTTTTAACAATCAACAATGCAGATGAAATAAAATGACAATTCTTTAAACAATTACAAACAATACAAACTAATCATGTTGCTTTGTATAATGCAATCAATAGGCTTGATATTAAAAACTGCTTGTATGTAATACCATGTACCATGTGAATTAGGACAGCACTTTGGATAATTATAATTGAGCTGTACCTTTGGATATAAGAATAAGTAACCCAGACTGTCCAAATGTAATATCAGCGAGGAGACAGGATCCTCATCCATCGTCTCTCTGGGAACAAAGTGTCTCAGTCTGTCGCTGAGGCAGTCGAGGTGATTATAAAGTAATAAAACCCATGTCCACTTGTGTATCTCAGAACAGGTTTGTCAGGTTAGCTAATCTGATGCTGAAATCCTTCCTCTTGTTCACATAAACTAGCTTTCTGATACAATATGAGTCTGGTTTGGACAATTAAACACACATTAGAGAGCCAGTCAGGTGGTTTGTCACCTCTCACCGCTGTTGGATTTTTCTTTCAGATTGGTAGACTATTTATCATCCATGGTTCGGAACAACAATGTTGGTTGTAAATTACAACTATTATGAGAACAGAAAGCAGACGAGAAACACACAACAAATTATTAAAAGTGTGTTCTCTGACAACCTGACGGGATGAATAGTAATATGATCGTGGCAGAATGAGAATCAGACCCTGATCCCCGAATGGGTTTCCACAGAGACACTGACGTCATGGCAACTGTGGCAGTGATGCTTCAGAATGTTAATGAGCTCGCTGATGTCCAAGACATGTTGTCAGTTACCTGGCGGAGGTAAGTCACTCAGAAGTACTCACAGACACGGCAGCAAAGCTAAAAGCAAAGCACGTCGGGAGGAAATAGCAGAAGAGGACCGAGGAAAACAAGAGACACAGGAAATGTGGACATGGATGGTTTATCGGTAGGGAAAAAGCCACTGAGCCATTCCTAATCAGACCTGTGTAGCCCTGAGCACGCACACCAACATGACGCAAAGGCTGAAGTGTGTTCCACTGGCTGCCCACCTCCTTTCCCCTCTTCCTGCTTTGTCTTACTCTGCATTATTAACCCTTGTGTTGTCTTCGGGTCAAATTTGACCCGTTTTCAAAGTTTGTTTATCGGAAATATATAATATATAATTCTGCCATTCAAAATAATAAAATGGTTTCAAAACAGTTTCCTGACTAAACATTGACATATACCAGTCTGTGATAATCCATCAAGATATATTCATCTGATCTTCACTATAGTGAAAATAATTCATAATTTCTGCCTATTTTATTCCAAAATAAGGTATAATTTCATGTACAGGAAATGTGGTTTATTGACCATAAATAAATAAATAAATAAATAAAAATAAGTGTAAAACTATTGGTAATAAGTTGGAATGAAGTTGGCTAGAAGGTGCAAAATAGAATTGGGTGATACTATACTTTATGCTTTATAAAAAGGCAAAACAGAGTTAATTTTGTCTCATTTTGTCCTGATCGGCTACTCAGGACACTATGGTGCCATGATTGTACTCCCCAAAACTCCTCAGACTTAGAAAACTTTTCAACTTTAAGATGAGATGGATCAAGGCATTGAGACCGGCTTCAGTAGTTTGCTGTTGTCTGTGTGGATTTACAAGTGTGTGCTTGCGGCTGCCTACTGTACACACATACTTGTTTCTGTATATTTTATCGATCTTTGCATTGCCTATGCAAGCACAGCTGTGAATTATTATGTGAGGATTTGTAGTTTATAAGAGAGGTCCCAGCTAAGCCATCGTTGCCAGTTTGAGATGGCATATCACCCAGTTGGCAGCACCTGCTTTCAGACTCTGAGGCCAGAGCAAAAATCAGAATGGCAACTTTGCGATGTGGACTGCTGCTGCTGACTTGGTTGTTATATGTTGCCTCTGCAGTTAAATGGCAGCAGTATAAAGCTGGCTGGCTCTGACTTGCAATTGGTGATTCAGAAGAGTGAAGCGAGGTAGAGATTGACACGTCAAGACCATGACCACAAATTTATTTATTTATGTTATTTATGCATGTTATCATTTACATGCTATTTTGAGTTCTGCTCCACTTTGTTATGAACAATTGCATCCATCCGTCTGTGTGTTTCTAATGAGATAAGGAAGACACATATTGTTGAGCAACAATCTGCTAATGAATAAAAACAAATTAGTATTCTTTCTTTCCAGCATACTGCAGGTAGGTTTACTGCTAATTTTTTATGGACTGGGAGGGCATTTTCATTTGCTTGTGTGAGTATGTTTAAATATGCTTATTTACAGTGTGATCTGGTATGTTTGTTTTGCATCACAAGTGTATGTTTGCGTCCATGCCTTTGCATCCATGTTTATTTATGCAATGCAATGCATACATTTCTTGCTGGGCAAAGAGGAACAGATGAACAAATAGCAAGTGAAGGAGGGCCGGCCTGGAGGCTTGTGTGTGTGTGTGTGTGTGTGTGTGTGTGTGTGTGTGTGTGTGTGTGTGTGTGTGTGTGTGTGTGTGTGTGTGTGTGAGAAAGAGTGAGGGGTAATAACCAAAGCCTACTGAATGCCTTGTTTTGGTCCACCTTAAGAGTTTGCTTTGTGTTTTTGGGTGGACATAACTCCTAGTGATGGCTGAGTTGTGTCAGCAATATGTGTAGCCTCCCTCCTGCACGACACATAAATCACTGCCTCCCCCACAGAGAGACTTTACACTATACAAACCCATCATCCAGAAACAGCGCCGGCCAAAGCAAAAAACCTCCAACAAAGTATTTCCTCGACCAAACTTGTGTATTTCTTTGGTAGCTACAGTATTCCATAATAAATATTCACAAAACATACACCGTCTACTGTAGTTATTGTCTAAGGGGAAATAGCAATCATCCCACAGAGTATATACAGTACTCCTAATTAGGTACTTTTAAATCACATGTATTTAGGTGTTTACAATTCATTGCCACCCTCATACGACTCTTGGCTAAGTTCCATTCCTGTAGCATGTAAGCTGCAGCTAGTGTCTTTTCTAATGAAATTTTCAGACCAGTCAGAAACCAACCAAGCTGGTTATGAGGATGCTTCCAACACCAGAATGTCATCCTGGCTTATAAATGAGTCATACAGCCCCAGGGCAGGCCTGGAGCCAGGGTCAGGGTCTGGCAAACTGGAGGAAAGTTAGCTCGGCAGAGTCAGAGGACTGCGCTGAATGCTCAGAGCTGGCCACTCCAGCCACATGAGCGGAAACACATCTCACACTGGGGAGATCTCCTGCGGCAAAAACAAGCGCATGTTTAGGTTTCTTGACTTAGCTAAAGCTGGCAGCCACGAGGATGTGTGATTTTGTTAGAAGTGCAGGAACACAGCTGACAACTGGTTGGCTGAAATAAATACTCACAATTTTTCTTAACTTAGTGGTTTATTTCCCTTGATGCACTTGTTTTCCCTTTTCCACAATTTATTTCTCTGTGTATGGCTTTCTTGTACAGGCTGGGGCTTTTTGTTAAATAATATTTAACACAGTCCCTGAAAATCTACTCTAAGCAGCTAAATGCTTTTCACTTGCTATTCTTTTGGGGTGAAAGGAAAGTGTGCAGTCATTACTTACAACGTCTGCAGCATTTTTCTTCATAAACTAATTTTTATCAAATATTTGCCAACTGGCAGCTGCACAACCCAGGTTGTTTTTTCGATAAAACAAACAAGAAAATGAATCTCGATAAATAAAGCAGACACTATAGGTTGATGGATGGTGCTTATCTTTTAATATTCAGAGTGGTATGACATCTGAATATGCAAAACACACAAAGCTGTATAGTCTAACTGGATATGAGCGAGAAGGAAAATGACAGAGATAACGGAGAAACAAAGAATAGTTTTAAAACTGATTATTATGAACCTAAAAATTCACTTTGAGCCTCCCAGAAACAGACCGACACAGAAACAACTTTCCTTTAGATTGTTTTCAGTGTATGTTTTCAAGTACAGGTGTGTCCATGACTGACAAAGCTTCACTAGGATATTACAGTTATGGATTTAGTGCTTCCAGAATGTTCCCCAATGTCTCAGTGGCTGAGCCAGACATCAAATGGAAGTGAAGAAAGAGCTCTCTTACCTCGGCACGGAAAGTGCTGGCCAAGGAAAATGGCAGTATTAAAAAATGGTTTGCCTAATTAAACAGCATGTAAAATTAAGCAGATTATAGATGTGTATATCTAGCACTTGCATTCACAAAGGCTCTCTGTCTTTTTCTCCATCAGCCTCCCACCCTCTTTTTTTCATCTTCTATTCAACAATAAGTCAGTCTTTATCTCTCTAGCACTGATTACTCATTTTGCTAAGACAATGACACACACAGACTCACTGAGGAGAAATCTGTTCCCTGTGCCACAGGAAATTAGCTTGTTTGTGATTTAATTTCACATTTTCAGACTTAATTACTTGTGTGTAGGTGTGTATTGTAGATGTTTGTATGTGTAATGTTGTGTGGCCCACACACATAGGATCTATGTGGAAAATGACAATTATGTACATTGCCTGCAGTATAGCACACACGTGGGCACCAATAATGATGGCACTGTAAGATGAAGGTAATTATTCAACAGCTTGACTCAGGTCTGTCTCCTGGAAACAAGGAATGAGAGCTTTTATATTTCTAATAAACGTGTTATTTACAAAATGATGTATCTTTGAAATATGAAGCTGGGTGGAAGTGAGAGAAAGAAAGACCTGACTGACAGCTCCGAATGAAAGAGAAGATGAACAGAGATTAGAAAAGCATAGAGAATGAAAAACTGAGATTCAACACAGGGGACTGTGTGACTAGTGATCATTTTGGATCACTAGACAAGTGCAAGTATGAGGCCACCTGAAGTCAAAAGTTGTCAGTCCATCCCTCCTGTACTTAAGCTTTGCCTTAACACCATCTCCAAATAGGAATATTGATTTGGACGATTCTACAAACCTATTTTTATTTCCGCCTCATACAATGTCTGCACATGGCAACTGTGGTATGTTTAAATAGCAACTTACCACCCCCTGAAAAACTCCAGGGCTTTAACTTCACCTTGCTGCAGGGATGTACACGTGTACTCCAGGGTGTGTCAGTACAATGTGACATCACATTGGGTGTGGTTATGGGTGCAACGGATTTGAAACTTCAACTAGAGAGGGCAGTAAAACAATGGAGACGGTGCTACAGAGCACACATTCTGACGGGTCACAGGTTTCGGCTGAACACCGGAAAACGCCGTGTTAGTGAGTATGCAGGTAAAAGGTAGCAGGAGATGTCTTTATGTAGGCCTAATTCATTTTATTTTAGAAGTTATCTGTTGAAGTTATGGAAATTATCACAGGAAATTAAACGAAGAACGACTAAAAGCTAAAAGGGAAAGTGAAAGACGAATGGCAAAATCCAAGTCACACTCGGTCCGGTTTTCAACAGACAATACAATTACTGGATTGTAAATAATTTAAAAATGTCCCAGAATTGTCCCTCAGGTATGTAATATGTCTATTTCATTCATAAAATAATTTTGGATCGCGTGTTGTGGTTGTACCTCAGTAGCTGACATTAAATTATGTCCCCCTTCCATTTAGCGCAGACGTTTTATTCCTTCAAGTCCGTGTTTGTGTTGGCCTACTATTTTCTTTTCCCTTGTCCCCCTGTACTTGTGTTAAGCGTCCGTGGATTTCATGAAATGCGCTATATTAATCTAAGTTATTACATTGATTGTTACAACAATCTCTTATTGCTTTAGCTCACGAGACATCCAAAGGATGCTAAGTTACCGATTAACGGTGCACCTGTAACGTACTCTCTTATTGTAAATGAATTATTATCTGTTTGAGCAAAACATTCATCGCAACTATATGACATCCCGGCAATGCTAACTCCTAGACCTTTACAACAGCAAGTGTGGTAAAAACACCACGGCTTTTGTCCAAAGGGGCCGCTGAAATCAACACAAACTTAAAGTTACATACAGTCACTTTAAGTATATAGTATTTAAATTTTAGCCTCTGGTCCTACATAAAATAGTAGAAGCTCGCTTGAGAGATTAATACCACCACACACTAGGGGTGCACGATATATCGACTCAATATGGTTTTTGCAATATCACGTTGTGCAATATCAATATCGAAAGAGTATGCACTATTTTGTTTATTAATGTGGAGAGATGCACCTGTGGTTGTGTGTTGTGATCAATTTAGAGCCATATATTTCATTGGCCAGTTGCCCTGTCATATGTGCACACTTCGACAGCGTGAGTGAAAAGATAGAGACAGCAAAAGAAGCGAGAAGCGAAAGGACAGAAAGAGAGAGTGCGAACTGCAAAGCGAGTGTAAGAACATGAGTGTGGCTCAGGGAGACAACGACATTATGGAGATTGAAGAGAAAACATTACTAGCCAAAAAGTAATGCCTCATCACCAGCGTGGAAGTACTTTGGCTTTAAGCCAACAGCTGTTGCTCAAGCTAATGCACTATGCAAAACGTGCCATATTGTGGTACATTGTATGTGTAAAATGTGTTGTTTTGATATTCTATTAATCTATTTTGATACGTTTTCCCAAAACTTGCGTTTTTTTATATGTTTAGGAATATCAAAATGAATATCGATATCACAATATTCATGCTCATTATTGCAATATTGTTTTGGTCAATATCGTGGAACCCTACCACACCCACATATACACACACGCACACAGTCACTCTGTGTCATTCACAGCATCTACACTAATTATTTACAGAGGTGAGTGATGGCACGGTGCTGAGCACAGGGGTGTCCTGCCATCTGCTCAAGGGCAGCAAACACACACACACACACACACACACACACACACACACACACACACAGAGATGCACACTAACAGACAAACACAAATGCACATATGAACATGCACACTCTTGCAGAATGAGGATTGGGTCCGTGAATTTCACAGAGCAGGTGACAGGACTCAGTGGATCTCTTGGTGACACCGAGGATTGTCTTGGGTGACATGTGAGTGTTTTACACTAAACATTACTGGGTCAAAGTCATTCTGTTGCCATGTAATCCTAATCTGCTCTGGATAAATGTGAAACCTGATGTTAACTCTGATTTAAGTTTTCCTGACACAATCTTCTAATGTCATTCTAAGAAAAGAAAAATACACAGACACACAACAAAAACACACAGACACACATCACCACACACTTTCAAAATACCTATTCAGAGAGAGAGAGAGAGAGAGAGAGAGAGAGAGAGAGAGAGAGAATGATAAAGCAGCAACGATACAAGTGAGCCTAGAGCTTAACATCAATATCTCCTATTGATTTCCCTTTTGTCCTGACACAGAAAAATGAACAATTTCACAACATTAGACAGTCCTATTGAGTCTTCTGTTCTCTACCCTGCTCTTATCTCTCTTCATTTTCCTCTACAGGCTTTTATTGCTGAGGCTGGAAATAATGACATAATAGCTGTCGTTTTTCTTTGCGAGCTGCAGATGGGGGTCAGCAGCAGTCAGGGTGTGTGTGTGTGTGTGTGTGTGTGTGTGGGGGGGGGTGTTACTATTTCCTCGGTCACAGCCCTCCTGAGTCAGGATTCATTCAGGGTCAAGGAGAAAAGTCCAAGAGAAGAGAACCTAGGAGGAGACAGGGCATGGAGTGAATCATTCTGCCCTGTTGAACTAGGCAGTTCTCTCTGGTAAAAAACATAAATATGAACCACCATTGAATACAAAAAACATCATAACTCCTAGATACATATTAATGGGAGAGTAATCTCACTGTGACCTCAAGCATGTGGCTGTTCCTGAAAACCCCATGTAGTATCTTGTAGGAGCTGTAGGGTTTGACATGCTCTTAAGTTGGGCATTCTTCAGGCTTTTTCTTGACAAATGAGGCCACCTCTGGTGTTTTGACAACGCTAGCTTTGCATGATATCCTAAACCTTTATTTACTTCAACCAATGCTGTATAATATACATGGGCAGCAGCAGCAGTCATACTCTGTGTCCAGATGGCTCTGCTGGCCTTCAAGTATTCACTCGAAAGACACAAGATGAGGAGGAGGACACTCTTGGCTCAGGGTTTGGTCAAGTGTCAGCACTGGTGGGTGTTTGATTAGTATTATAATCTGCAAAGGGGCTGAACACTGAACAGCCACCCCTGGAGAGATGAGAGGTGTGAGAGTAAAATCAAATTAGCTGAAAAAAACAAAGAGGCATCCGCTGAAAAGAAGCCACATCTATGGCGACTGGCAGACAGACAAAGCCACTCCCACCGGCTCTCCTGACCGGGCCTCCACTCCCCATGTGGTCACAACACAAACAAGCCAGAACCAAGGACTTCAAAGCAGCCACACACAAACGCCACACACAGGGTCTGTCTGAGACATCTCCGGTCATGGGACTGCAGGCCAGGTGCACTCAGACTGAGCCCTTGGCAAAGCAACATGGTTTCAGCCCCTGTCAGTTTTGATCGCCAGCCAATCAGAGGCTCACCCTCCTTTGAGGTGGCCATTTTGGGAGATCAGGCCACCTCCCAGATTGGCTGAGCACCTGCTGCTCTCCAATATGCCCACCCGCTCCCCACAGCGGCACAACAGGCCTCTCATTCAGGCTCCTTCAAGCCCCCCTCCCTCTCTATCTCCTCCTGCCAGGTGGGACCAAACACATGCCCGCTGTCTCAACCACAAAGACGTGCCAGCGTTGCCCGGTTAGCTGCGAGGAGTCCTGAGAGACATCCAACTATCACACAGACTTGTGGTCGAGCCAAGCGGCAGGGAGGAATCAGACAGGCAATAAACAGAACAAATCCCAAGAAACTTTACAACACAGCAGCACAAAAGCAGCTGACAGACAAGCAGCACACACACACTCAAAATTAATCAGACAACAGAAAGAACAAGGGAAAAAAAGTCAAGAAAGAGAAAAAATAGCAACCGTCCACAAAGCAAAGGCCTAATAACAGATTTTCAGCATGAATAAACACACTATAGCAAATCTCCAAACTGTATTTATAGGAGTGAGGATGGAAAGGGGAGCCAAATAAGAAATTGCCTTTCCCCTCTGTTCGTTTATTTCCTGCAAAGAGGCAATGATGACCAATATGTCTGACCATCAAAGCACAGCACCTTCCTGCAAATAGCCATGTAATGTAGGCAGGAGTGGCATTAGGAGATGCAGCGAGCTCCAGGCCGGGCTGATAGGAGACAGATCGGCTCCCCAATGATGAGAGTCGCACAGGGGAAATCAAGCCAATCATTCACTACCCCCTCACCCCTCCACATGCTTCTCTCCTTCCTTTACCTCTAAATAATCACACTCCTCTTTTCTTTTCTCTCTGCCCATATCGCTCTCGCAGCCTCTTCCGCCGTTGATCTATTAACCCGTCCCTCTCAGCAGAGGAGCCGGGGTAATCTCAGGCTGGCAAAACCAATTCAACAGACAGTGTAATGCCTTCCACTTCAGCTAAGCTCCAATTGGAGCTCTTGAACTGGAAATTACATTTTCACAGCTTGCCAACACTGAATTAATGCCAATTATAATGGGTGTTTGAGATGAAGATGCAGTGAAAACAGCAGCTATATTCTAAGCCAAAAGGAGCATATTTATGTGGGCTAAATGGTAATATCACTAGGTTTTACTTTTTGACAGCTGTAATTTGTATTCAGAGCAATGGACAACACTTGCACCATTTCATTCCTCCCTCTTTTATTTACCACTATCTTTATTTCTGTCTTCCCATCACGGTGAAGTGTTGGATTTAGAAAGACAGCCTGTAAAAGTGGGCAACAGCAACATTTTCTCCATCATGTACAAAGGAGAGGAATAAGGACAGAGAAACAGTGAGACAAAGTGCTCTTGTGTCTAGAAGAGAGAAAGAATAAATGGAGGGAAAAAGATGGCACTTTAGAGGGAAGTTAATAGTGATAAAGTACTCTGCTGGAAGAAAGTCCCCTCAAATCCATATAGCTGTAGCTGCTCAATCGCCACTAAGAGATGGGAATCTAAACAGTTATTTTGCCAGAGTTGACAGACTTGCAGAGTTTGCACCCCATGGTGATTGTTTGGAGAAATAAATGTACCGAGTCTCTCTCTCTCTCTCTCACACACACACACACACACACACACACACACACACACACACACACACGCACACAAAGTTTGTAATACTAAACAAAGCACTGAAACTCAAAATCATATATTTACAGTTTATGATAGTACGGAAGTCCAGATCTGCCAACATCCAAATGCTGATGTTTGGAAAAACAGATTTGCAGCCAAAATCATTTTTTCATTTTTTTACGTAACGTAACACTGCCACAATAATCATGAAATTTACTTTTCATTTTCAAATTCCAAGTCAAAAGACAACAACCAAAATTTTTTGAGAAGAATTATATCCTTATTAGAGCTATTTTGAAGTGAAAATAAAATGTGGTCTTTTTCATGGTCATTTACATAAAGGCAGGAGGTCAACCTCAATAACTTCCAATTGGCACCAATCAGACAACACCATTCCCCTGATTCGGTTTCTCACCATTTGGGCTTGTTTTTCTATGCAGGGCCATTTTAAATTCAGTTTACAATTTTAATATTTCATATTTATTATTATTTTAGCAATTCATATATTACAATAAAATAGTATAAAAACTGATTTGTAGAAAGTAGGGCTGTTAAAAAAAATAACGCAGATTAATCCATTCCATATTGACGTTTGACCCGGAGCCGTTCTAGCCATAGACTCTATATATGTCTATGGTTCTAGCCACCATTCGACTGTAAAATGAAGGAGGGAGACGAGAATGTTCTGCCTGGATAATTAATTGGAACATTTACTTGTAAAAATCTTCTTCCTGCCAACCCTGGCTACCGAAATCTGGTGCCACTGATATGTCTGCACTTCTCTCTGATGCTCTGAAACACAAACACCGCTGCACATGACGCTAGTTAACACTATACTCGACAGCAGCTAATGTTAGCCTACCGCTAGCTAGTAGCTGGATTAAAAACGGTGTAAAGTTTGACTGTGTTTTACTGTAGAGGATTCAACACCGGTATGTAACAATGTGCAGCTGCCTTCGGAGAAACAACACAGACTGTTGTAAACTGTTGTTTAGTACCTAGTACATTTTTTAATCGATTGACAGCCCTAGAAGAAAGCTAACAGCATTTAGTTCCCTGGTTTACAAAGAAAATCAAAATACATTTTTACAAAATCAAATTTGCAAACCCTTAAATTTGTATTTAACAAGCTGGTTTGATCAGCAAACTTCTTTTTATATTTGAAATCATAGTAACTCCAGTCTACCTACAGTACAAACAGTTATTTTGCTCCTGTCAATTTAAAAAGCCATTCATGTTCAAGGCACTTTCCTAGTGGTGTGATGTGTAGCTGAAATTAGAGCTGAATTATCACTTATTGTGCAGTCAGAGTATCACAAGTGTAGTGTAATTCCCAATGATGATCACACCTGTCACCGACACCATCTGGAGCTTCAAGGTTCCGCTCTCAGATTCAGCACTCGCTTTCATTTGTCTCCCTGCTTGCATCTCTCTGTGTCCACAACCCTTACCATGACTGGTTGTGTGTGCTTTTGATTAATCATTTATCAACCAAGTCAAGCAGGTCATGCATCATAGCCTTCTCTGATGATGGACACACTGCATATTCTGCTTGCAAAATATCCAGCTGCTGTGTGCAGGTTTCTATTACTGATATGTTTCTAAAAAAGCAATCTGCAAAAATAGTGCCTGACAGAGTAACATTATGTTTCATGCCCCAAAGATAGCAGATTTACAAATACATTGTTTTATTTAAACACATTAACAAAGCATTAGAGAGAGCTGGAGAAAACCAGGCTTTGTTGTGTGATGGCTCATCTCTTGAGGCCATGCTGTGGATGTACACAGCTCATTAAAATGAGCAGCAATAATGGGTACAAGCTTGATTATCTATCTAATGACATGTTGTTTCATAAAGAAACCTAGAGAGCTACAGCACAGGGATTAACTACAGTAGAGTACAACACTGCATAGCCTAAATACATAAGATCTGCTGTCAGACCATAAGTGTTGCACTGTGGGCAGATGGCCAATCCTAATATGCTGTATGTTGTGTAAACAATAGTGACGGTCAGAGCTAGGTTAAAGTGTCAGTTCACCCAACTACTAAAGAGCAGGTTTTCTCACAACTGGTATAGCCATGCAGATAGTCTCAGAGATTTCTGCCTCCAATCCAATAGAATTGAATAGAATACAGCATTGAAACATTTTAAAAGACAACAAGTCTACAGCCATATACTTGAGATATTTTACTCAAAGTGTAATGTCAACCTGCTGATGTCGTTAAGAAAAGGTCAGGGAATCACCTAAATCAGTAGGCGTCATCCTCTTGGGACCATAAAGGTCTGCACAGAATATCAAGGCAAATAATCAATAGTTGCTGAGAATGAATGGCTAAAAATAGTGAGTCTTTTCAGACACAATGTCCTAGTTACTCTGGATAACCCTTGTTATAACTGCGTGTTGTGAAAATTGCTGACTCAAAATGTGTTTCTTTTTATTTGGGTGATCCCTAAAAAAAAAAATCACAAGGGTTGTATATCACGCAACCTTTGGCTAATTGTTAAATCTTGCTCTGGCCTGCACATGGCACAGTAACAGGTTTCTGCAGCAGGTTCCTGTTGGAGGAAGCACAATGCTTGTCTATTGGCTTAGAGGCTGCAGTGAGCTAGTGGCTGTATGCCCAGGAGCAGAGGGATGTTTTTGTGTGTGTGTACCCATTTGCTCTTTTCCTCACACAGAACCTCCATTGTGATGTTTCTGGCACTCTGCAGTAACATTTGACTGGGGGCCTCTGCCAGTTCCCTGAGCCTGGCTCTCCCTCTGGACTTAAAGAAGAAAGACAGGTGAAAAATCGGATCTTAAATTGTCTTTCCCAGAAAGAGTCTGTAGTGTCAAAATGGCAAAACGTCAAAATAAATGTAAGGATTCTTTTTTAGTTTATTAATGGGAAATCAGATGTTTTCTCCCATTTGCACAGCTTACAAGCCTTGTGCATTGAAGACATTAATAACTGGTCATTTCCGATGTGATTATAGACAGCACCTTATCTGAAAGCTTCCAAATGCCTTTTAAATGTCAGCTTATTCTGCTTGCTCTTGAAGTGTAGCATCAGTAGCAGAAGTATAAGGTCTCATCATCATCATCTTCATCTCATCTCCGGTGTGACCGAACTGTTGACATTTGGGATGCATCAGCTCAGGCAGTTTTCTTTGGAGAGCACCGAGCAGTGGGATCAAGTGTTAGCCCAGGTGACGGCCTCCCCTTTCCTCACAGTAGTTCACCCATCTCCTGCCCTACACAGGAGCCCTCCTCACCTGTCCGTCATCCTCCTTCCTGCTGAGTGACAGCTCTGTCAGCTACTGGGGAGAGAGGGGAGACTGAGCGTGCCCAGTCACATCTGTTGTTTTACAGGCAGCCTGCGTTCAACCCTAGGGATCTCATTATAACCCGGCCTGTCGAGAGAACCGCTCCTAAAGCACTCAGCCACACAATGATACACATACACACACACACACACACACACACACACACACACACACACACACACACAAACAAGACTGCATGCTTTTAGACAAAAACGTAGGCATATGTTGCTCATGTTCGCTCAATGGAGGCAAGTTTAACCATCCTGCCTACCCACACAAACATATAGAGACAAATAAGCCAATAGGATGACAATGCAAAGAAAAACTGGGGCCTCAGTGCAGCACATGCCATGCAAAACAATACGTAACACCTCCCAGTATTCACTGCTTGTATTCTACTGCACAGCTGTCGATCTAGGATTAAACTTCACCTGCAAACACATAAAGGTGAGCCGATGCAGCCTTCAAAGTCAAAAAGGCAGCTGTCACGACGAGGCAGTGAGGTGCTGGTTTAGACTGCCCACTGACTCAGCGTCACTTCTTGTTGAGACAAAGTAGGCTGACTTGCTTCACAATACTGATTCTCTCTGGCACGATGGGTTCCATGCAAATCGCTGGTGTCTGTTTTAGTGTGCGTGTGGTTTGTGTGTGTGAGAGGAAATGGGAATGAGCAGAGGAGAAAGTGAACAAGGGAGATGGAGTGTGAGGGATAGCATGGATAAAAACAGCATGCATGCTGGGATATGTATGTTGATGTAAGCAATCGTGTCACTCTGGTGCTCTGTGAAAGCAGGTTGCCCATTTACCCCCCACAGTTAATTACATCCACACACACACACACACACACACACACACACACACACACACACACACACACACACACACACACACACACACACACACACACACACACACACACACACACACACACACACACACACACACTTTACATTCAAATACACTGTGCTATTAGTAGCTGTGTCTAATAACTGCTATGGTGCTTTTCAACAAAATAACTAATTTAGAGATGTTTCCAGTTTCTTACAGTTTGGTACTTATTTGCTTAGTTTTTCCCCATCATTTATATCGTTCATGGTCACTTTGTACTCACCAAAGTAACTGCTGAGATGGCAGCATTATATTTACTTTATTTGGATATAAAACCAAAAGTGACTTACATAATATTGGTAATAATCCTTCATTGGCCATAAACACTTTGTGTGCACAACTACAGTAGGTCAAGTTGAACCTGGAATTTGTTTCCTCTTCCAAACAAAGTTTGGCTTACCTGTATGATTGAGATGACTGTTTGTGTTCTTTTAGCTATGGTGATGTGTTCCCAGATCTCAGCGATAACTTTGATGAATGCATCCTTCCTATTACTGATAGGAATAATGGCCAAAACTACAAAACTGAGACCCAAGTTTTAATAAACCAGAACTATCCTCGCAGGTTAGTGAGAGGAAATGTGTAACCTTGTAAGCTAGCTGGTATATGTTGCATTTTATCGAGAGACCAAACCGACTATTAGTCTTGATGTACTCGAAAAAGATGTACATTTATTCACTTTATATATCCAGCTAACTCCCCACACATACAATCTCAGTTTTCTTTCAATTCTGACTCCTTCATTATTCACTACTCTCCCTCTCAATGTCCATTAAATAATTCAGCACACTCCTCGCTTTTAGTGAACACCACTGACCCATGCTCCTTTGCGTCTGTTTTATTGTGACACCATGCACATGCTGGGAAAGTATGTCAATGTTGTTCAGTGTTTGAGATATTCAGTCTAGCCAGTAGGTCAAGATCAGGAGTGGACATTAAAATTCATAAAAGGAGCGCTTCAAATCCAAAGGCATGTCGGTAACCGAGAGAGGAGATGAGATGATAAACATGTGAGCCTCAGGTCGACATGCACAGACAACAAGCCCCAGGCCAAAGCAAGGCCACAGTCTTCTCAGTCAACTCACGTGGGCACACCGAGGGCATTTATGTCCACGCAGACTAGTCAAACTGCCTCGCAGGAGACTTAGAGAGAGACGTGTGACTCACATTTAACCTTTCCTGGATATTGAGGCTGACACTGACAACACCAGACTTGGTTTGATAGTTTTGTGCAACACTGCTGGCGGCGCTACATTCTTTCTCATCCCGCCAGGATGACAGGAGTTCCTGATGGCTGTTGTGCCCCAACTACAGCAGATGGACCTGCTTGTCCAGGTGGAGAGGAAGATAAACTTTGAACAGGCTAAAATCCTACTTTGAAAATGATTTTAATCCAGAAACTATCTAAATAGTGTACAGGCTGAAACTGTCCTTGATCTGATGCATGGCTGCGAGGCAAGCTCCACTACAGCTTCCTGTTTATAATATAATCTCTCGCCAAAGGCTACACACCATCTTAGACAATCCTTTTTAACCAGCGTCTTATCCAGCCTCATGTCCACCCTGCGACAGTCATTTTAATGTTCTCTCTTCTTGTATTTTTTTTGGCTGATAATTTTTCCTAGGGACAACATTACTTCCATTTATAGGGACAGAAGAGAACACCATATGAATGCAGAATGCCAAACTTTGTTCTGAACAAATGAATAGATTAAAATGAAACATTATTGATACCTGTCAGAGTAAAATGCTGTAGTGTGTCAGGTAAACACACACCTAAGAGTTCAAACATTGTGTATATGTAAGTGCTGTGTATAAATTAGAGATGGTACGATACCATTTTTTGCTTCCCGATACCGATTCCGATACCTATACTTGCGTATCGGCCGATACCGAGTACCGATCCGATACTAGTGTGTCATATATTTTATTATGTTTTAACAACTTTATACTACTATCCCTGTATGGATGTGATATGATTTCTATCTTTGTTGTCTGTCTGGCTCAGGTTAAACTCTTTGTGAAACATGAACGCCACAGAACGTTCTTTTATTATCCAGTTTGACAGTCAGTTATAACGGAAAAAGAACATAAATAAACTACTTTAACGTATTTTTTCTTTAGGGCTTTATTACATGGTATCAGATCGGTGCATAAACTCCAGTACTTACCGATACCAGCGTTTTAGGCAGTATCGGAGCCGGAACATCTCTAGTATAAATGTGTAAAACATAATGGATTGAAGCTTTAATAAGATGTAAAAAAAGAAGGAATTGAATTTATGGACAAAAAGAACATGACAATGATTAATGCATCAATATATTTGATATCTGACATACTGTACAATAGGAGCATAATAATATGAACAAAAACAGTTTTCTTAGTTCCCAATCACAAGCTTCGTATGTAAATACAGAAATGATCTGTGTGTATGTAAATGTGAGCTGTGAAAGTACTATGTATCTTATATCCAAATTAAAGATGTAGATAACATGCAGTGTGTAACAGATATAGACACATGTTTTTTTATATTTGGATATGAGTGTTGCAACACTCATTTTTTCATTCAAAAAAAACTAGATGGAGAAGACAGATTTACATAAATTGTGGCAGTGTGTGCACTGATGTGTGGTGTCATTGCAGTTGCAATCAACTTTGCAAGAAGATGTAGCAATAGTATATATAAAGTAAAGCATATATACAGTAATATAGTGTTGTATACACACTGATGAGTCAAATACACAGCACAGGCACAGCTATACGCAGAGAAGCATAGAAACATGGATCATTCTTTAAAAATGATCCCTTAGCAGTTGTAGATAGACAGTTAATATTAAATGTTGATGTGGTGATGTGGAAAAGACTGAAATGCCTCTTCAGTTTGATTTATATTCACCTTCATATTGTAACATTTTTCGAAAAAGATGGCCAAGAGAGCTCATAAAAATGCCCTATCCAGCACACTAAACAAGCCATTTGATTGAAAAATTCAAATACTAAAATAAAACCTTCACCGTTCTCTTTCACAATCTGATTTTGAAAGTTTTAATGGTTGATGAATCGATCCCTCCTGCATTTTTGCTACAAATTGAAAAGTAGAAAAGGATAAAAAATAAGTCAAGAAATAAGCCTGGAGCTGCATGAGGCAGTGCCGTGGAGAAATTACCTTTATTAAGTCTACAACGACCCTATTGATTTTCTGTTGCGTGTCTGCCATAATAATGAAGACGGCGGATATCAATGCTGCCACAGTGTAATCAGTGCATGCTCTGACAGCCTTTCTCCAAGTGAGGAAGAGGAGACATGTAACTGCCTGGCAGGCCTGCAGGTTCACAGCCAATTTGAGCGCTGCTGACTGAAACAAATTAGTTTTTAATGTGGAAATACAGATCAAGATAACATCAATCTTTGAAGTACACATTTTGAAAAATACACAGCATCTGGGTTTAGGAGTTCTTGAAGGTTGAAGGCCCAGTTATTTGTTTTACATGAAAATCTGAGCTATATTTACATACGTTTATGATTAAAGAACTTTTCTTAATGATGAAAAATCAACATTTGTATTAAAGGATGTTTCAGGGTTTTTACAACTTGTATCTCATTGTCATAGTTTGGCCATCATTTCTATTAGGGCTGCACGATATGAGGAAAATATCAAATAGTGATTATTTTGATTCATATTGCGAATGCGATATGATTCACAATATTGGAGGGAATGATAGTTTTTGTATCATTATTCTCATTTTCATTGAAAAATATTAATTAAAAGAATAAAATGATTTTAGTGTACTTTTTACGAGGATCTGTACCAAACAGATTTTTTTCTTTAGTCTGTAGGCTACAATTTGTAGGCTGGGACGTCTCTGTAGCACCACAATACTTAATTCAGAATAGTTTGACAAATATCTTTCCATTAACAAATGTCCCAGATGTCAGCATTAATCAGTGAGTCTAGTGTCATAACTAATAGGAATGAGGGCCAAAACTATGTAAATAAGACTCAAGTTGTAATGAACGGCACTCAGAGAGCACAGACCTCTACCAAGGTATGCCCTATCTCGCAATAACTTTCTAACTTGAGGGGTTCATGTGAATATTATGAATTTTCCCACATTTTTGTGATTATTCTGACACCACCGATTGCAGCACAAATGCCCTATCTCCCAATGTTAATGAAAGTAAAAGTGAAAAATAATTTGTCCGCCCCGTGATTCAGTTAACTCCAAAATTCAATGGGTTCTTCCTTCGCCCATGCTACACCCTTCCACCAAGTTTCACAATTAGGCCAGTAGTTTTTCCATACTCCTGACAAATAAACAAACAAAACAGACTGTCACACTTCTAATGGGATAATGTGATCATACCTCTGCCTGCTTACTACTATAGAGAGATGGGATGACAGTAGCATATTTAGCTACTTTAAGGATTAAGGATTTCATTTTCTACAGATGGTGAAGTGATGGGTAATCTGAAAAGGCTTATCAGTACTTCCATAGTACGGTAATATAGGAGTGGTGTAGAAGGAGGTGGGACAGAACCATGTCTATCTAAAAGCAGACATAGAGTAAGTTCTTCTTCAAGTTGTTCTCTAATCCTTCCCGTAGTAGAAGGCAGAGGTATGATGGGTATCATGGCTAGGAATACCGTGGATAGCCTATTTTCTGTCTGGAACCTAACTGTCAGAATGAAGCCAAAAAAGATTTAGTGAGGAAAGTAGCCACAAGATTGACTTCAACCATCCCCTCTAAGTCTTTTCTCATACATAACCATATGTACACCAGAGACACACATGCAACACACATACACACACACACACATTCAACACACACACACACACACACACACACACACACACACACACACACACACACACACACACACACACACACACACACACACACACACACACAGACACAGCAGACACAGATACATGCCAGCACAATCCCAAATTGTGGACTTTGACTTGATTCCTGACATATTCATATCCAGGACAATTTCTATGTAAATTTGCAGCTATTCTGCATCTCTTGACATTGTCTGTTCGGGCAACACTAGCCACAGCACAAATTGTAAAGTACCCAAGACGAATTTGATCCTGTTGAATACAAATGATGACACGACTCAACAAAGAGGCCTTTCACACGGACTCCTCTATCACACCAGCCCGTTGCCTTGAAGTCACGTCACAGATGGAATAGAAGTGTAATGCCTCACTCTGTAGCTTAAGAAAGCTTTTTAAAGGAATTTACCCGATGAAGGTCTGAGACCAAAACGTTGTATTTTTCTAAATAAATTATTGCTTGCATAATGGTCAGTGTGCGTGACTTTCTCTAAGCTCACTCTGTAGCTAAAACAGAGAGCTCAACACAGGGTGAAAAGAGGAGCTGCAGCAATGTGCAGTACAACAAATATATGGTATTTTTTGAAAATGAAACCATTTCAAATTATTGTAAACTTGCATATATTTTGCTTTTGGAAAATTGTTGATTTTTTAAAAACTATTTTCTGACATAAATATGAATTACTAGCAGTAACTGACAGATGGACAGATGCATTTGTAACAGGGACATATTTGCATTTGGCTTTATCTCTTCTTTCGCAGATCTGCGCAGAATCGATCACCACCGATCGCCGCTCAATGCATGCCGGTTAGATTTGTGTCCGACTTGATCCCGACTTGCTCTGACGTCATGCACATGTGGGCAACGATAACCTCACAAGATCAAGGAGGCCGCAGTTCTGAGATGCAGGCAGCGCAGTTGCTTTTCACCGACTGCAAGACCCAGGCGCACCCAGGGCATGCTGGGAAACGCCGGCCTCTCAACTGATCTAACAGCTGATTGGTTCAGAATCGACTCAACATGATGATGTTTTGTATAAACTTTTTACTGATTTTGAATTGGAGGGATTTTAACTGCTGTACAAACCACGTGTTGTGTGGCTGAGAGTTACGTTTAGAAGTCAGAGAGACGAAATCCGTTCAGATTACAGATCATCTACAGTCTGTTGTTTATTAACATCAGCAACAGATCGCATGTAGAGCATTTTGAGAGCTACTCTGTCATAATAAAAACAACTGAGACTGTGTACAAACTGATATATGGGTCTGATAACATTTTATTAAATCGGAATCGGACCACAGTGTTTCTGTCACTTCCTGTTCAGCCTGAATGCTGCTGGAAACAGCTGGAAACTGTCTGACTTGACAGCGGACTTTGTCACCGCCCCCTGCTGCTGCCGCCTGCTCTCGTCTACTTTACAGGTAAGGCACAGTTCATCTCGAGCGAGCCTATAGACAGAGGCTGTCAAGTCAACTCAAGTGTGTTTTATTGTCATTTCAGCCATATACGCGAAACAACGTTTCACCGTGGCTCAAGTGGTGTTACACATTTAAAATATATAAAAATGACATACAAAACAGGCTACATTTAGTGCACACACATTATAGGCTCCTTAAAGTTCAGCTAACGCATTGGTAACATTACCGCTTGGTGTGATGTAAACACTGAGTATAAACACAGCCGTGAATTTGCGTGTAATGTAGAATGGTCAGCATTTAACAGTCACAAACTCCACCAGCGGTTAGCAGTAGTTGGATAAAAGCACCCCATTTCTGCACCAGTCCGTGTCCGTGTTAACACAGCCCACCTCCACGAGTCTTACCCGACAGAGCAGCATCTGCTCTGAAGGCTAGCAGGCCTGGTAGCTGTCACACATTCCACCGGTCACACATTCATAATGCAAAATAATGAAAATATCCATCGGTTGCAGCCCTACTCGCCTACAGCTATTTTTCAGTAACAGATGGAACACAATGGCCAACACTTACAATAAAAATAGTGACCTGTCCTTAGAAAGGGGAAAGTTCTCATACATCATGTTTAAACTTGATAACAGATGGTGCACTCTCTTTTTTTGTCTCCAGGTTTCTTGACGATAAGGGCTGAGGAGGAGACGACCAGACATATAGAGGTCTGTTGGATGCAGGGTGTGAAGGTTCAGAGAGTGGTGATATATACTGTATATTCACAGAGATGTTCGCTCTGTGTGACTTATTGCTCCTTCAAAACCTTTTTATGCTGTAAGAATTCTTCATGTCTTCTACCTTGATGTGCAGAGTGCCGGCTCTCTGGAACATGATGGACATTCGAGTCTGTGAACTATAGGCAGTCCTCTCTGTTCTGTCTCAGCTTCTCGGTTTTGTTATTCATCTCTTCTGCTCTCTGCAAGAGGGAAGCAACATTGCCTTTCATTGATACTTCGTTCCACGGATCCAGCTGAGCATGCAGGAAGTTTTTGGGGTTGCTGTCGGTGTGTTCTGGGGTTGAGTGTCTAGAAATTCAGAACTGCTTGCTTATATGTATTATGTTTATAGACAAACTTTATAATTTTGCATTATTTTCATTTTTTTTGACCAAATGGTGGCCAAATTTCTAGATAGCTAGCTAGCTTGTTGCGTGGTTACACCTATTTGGGTGATGCGGAATAGCAATGTTAATTGATTTATTAATTTTGCTAATTAAGTTTAGTTTAATAAACTTAATGTCTTGTTTAGTAATTGAATGAAAGTGCATGGTAAGTTAATCAATAATGAAAACAGTTACAGTAACTGGTCATGTCACTCCGTACATACTGAGGCAGCCTACTCCATTATGCAATGCAATATCCTGTGAAATTCTCTTAGACACGTCTCCTCATTAAGAACATCAACTCATGAAGGTATAATCTGCTGTCAGATCATAACTTAATAACTTTGTACCTCTGTAAATATCAACAAACACCAGTGAGACTACCCTATCTTTTTCTAAATGTAAGACTAAGTATTTTTTGTGCCTTAACCTAACCAAACTTTGAATGTTTCAACAGTAACAGCGTCTTTAAAACAGCGACCATTACATTCTCTTATATACAGTACGAGGATGGAAAAACGCTCCTGTGGGTTGTATTTCCTGCCACTGCTGGGGGCGCTAATTTCTGAAACGCTCCTGTGGGTCGTATTAGAGGGTAGGAATAAACAACCCATATCATCGTATGGTTTGGAGGACTTGTTGCCGCCAGTACCCCTGATTTCTCCACCTCATCCCGCTCACTCTCCTCTCCACTTCATGGCCTGGCCCTCGCTCTCAGACAGAGAAACTCATTATAGCTAAGGATTAGATCGATCAGTATAAGGGGGGAGATGCCCAGTGGAGAGGCAGCATGCCTGGGCCAAGCAATTTATGCCAACAATGGAGCTCATCTCTGCATATCCTGACTGCTTCACAGAGGAACACTCAGCAGCAAGCCAGAAAGGGAGGGAGGGAGAGAGGGACGGACGGACGGGCACACACACACACACACACACACACACACACACACACACACACACACACACACACACACACACACACACACACACACACCTAATTATTAGTAGAAATCTACCAATGGTTACTGAGAAAACCTTGTTGGTAAAACTCAAACTATTTTTACATTCTGAGAAATCTGCAAAGAGAAAAAGCTCCCATTAATGGACCATTTTCCCCACAAAACATTTTATTTTCAAGGCTGAAATTTTCTCCTCTAAGTAGGTTTGCCTCTACAGGAAAGGCAAAGCCTCCTGCCATTGCCTTGGAAACCAGCGAGAGTAAACACAAGTGGAATTGGGTTGTTACTCTTCAGTGTGTCTTCATAGTAGCATCATATCAATCCTTGTGCACCCTCGGCCTATCTTTATTTCCCAGAGGGGTAATATTGGCTTCAGTACCTGGTTTCCCTGAATCAGGAATCCTCAGCTCGTCAAGGTGTGTGTGCGTTAGAAAGTGTGTGCGCACATGCATGTTCATGTGTGTCTGCCCAATGTTGTGGGGTTTAATAACGGATTAAGCATCAAAGCAGTGAGCATCGGAGCAGCTGAGCTTTCCATAAATTACCTTCACCTTTTGTCTCTATTTCTTCTTATTTGTGCCTCCTTACTATTATTTTCGGGTGGGAAACCATACAAATAAGGAGGTCTAATCCCGTCCCTGTTTAAGGGTGATAATGGTACCTTTAGTTGTTTACAGTAAGGAATTATCATTAGGCAGGTGGAGGAGTGGGCATGTGTTCCTGTCACTGCTATTTCACTTTACTTCATTTTGAGGCTTTTGGCTATAGCACACAAATGCTCTTTTTGAAGTGCCAAAATAGTTCAATAAATTGTGTCTCAGGGACAGAAAATGGTAATAAAAAAAAAGAGAAATCAACTATCTTAAATGCTTGGTTCAAAATAAGGGTTGCTATTCTGTCTGAGCAGTGAGGGTTTTCTTGTGGTTAAATCTCAGCTCCCTTATCGATTTGTCATCTGTACATAAAAAGGGTCTGCTTTTGAAATTAGCACAAGCTGTGCAGGCCCTAATTACACCCATTAAGGATGCTAATTACATACCTGAAAAATGGCCAAAAAACAAGACAACCAAGTGCAGATCACAGAAGACAGAGACTGGGAACAGTGTGCCCATAATCCCTTTCACCACACGGATGCTGTCCTTGGCCTGAGAAAGAACAGCATCCCGCAGGCAAAGACATGTTCTCATCTGCACAGTGGAGATAACTGCACCACACCCAGCATCCAGGCCTCCACGCTCCCCCCTCCGCCAACACCAACTTGCCTCTGCAAACCATCCATTCTCCTGGGGGTCCAAGTTTTTTCTCTTACAACTGTACATCGCAGCACACACACACTCAAACTAAAACACAACGGCACTGCAAACTCACTGAAAAAATGAAAAGGGAGAAGAAAGACGGGAGTTGAAATTAGTTTGAAAAGCAAAGTGAGAGCAAAGCTTTTTTTTCCTTTCCTTTCTACTGCTCTGGCATTGCTGTTCTGTCTGTATCTCTGCTGATCCAGTCACTTTGAAGTGTGCAGCCTTTGATTTGGATAAAGATTAGGGAATTTGATCCCCATTTAAAAGAAGCTGGCACATAGGGGTTGTTTTCATGACCATAAAAAAATCACTTTGACTAAAAATCAATGGCTGATTCCAGATGGGGCCTTCTTTGCTAGAAGTGAAGTGCATCATCTCTGCGTATGTCATTGTGTCTGCAAAGTGTTTATCAGGCAACTGGCCAAGGAGATTATTATATTGACTCCACGCTCACAGTTCAGAGGGGTTCGGCAATGACAAGCATCTAGCAGTAACAACAGGTGGATAGAGAGCCATCATACTGCATGATGACACACCAGAATCAATCTCGGCCAAGAGCTCTTACCACTGCAGATAACAGAGATGGGGACATCATCATCCCTGTGGTGCCTTGATATAAAATGAAGCAGGACAGCGCGAGTACGCTGTGCTCTGGACGGAGACCAGTGAAGGCCATTAGAAGCACTTTTCCGGTGATGGCTGAGCATTCTGCACAGCCTCCAATTGAGAGAGACGACGTAAATGTGCTGTAAGCAACGTGTCTGAAAGTTGTAAGTCTTCTGGTAGCTGTGCCAGGAGAAATCTCAATCATTCCGAATATTGCAGAGACGGAGAGCGTAGGTATATGTAAGGAGATAACATAGGCACAGGCTAATTATTGCTAACTAAAATGCTAGTTAACATTAGTAATTAAACTTAAACAGCTAATGTGAGAGGAAACTGCCTGTGCGCTTTTCCTATACTATACGGTAATTCCTCTACTATGCGACAGTAAGTCGCGTGGTTATGACACAATCGTTAGCCTATTTTTACAAAAACGTCCGCTACGGAGCCATAACCTTTTATACATTGTCGTGTTTCTTTAGAAATAAACAATGGACAAATAGAGTCTTTAAACACTTCAGATGTAAAGTTATTCGCTGTCAAAGTGGCGCCAAAATGAATGGCAGTCAATGGAATGCTAACGGGAGGTGATGGCTTATTAGCATCAAAATGGCGCCATAGGAGGTTCGCGGTCCGAGGAGAAGCTTACCCCCTTGCTTAATACATCCATGAGACACACCAGCAGTAGCTTCTTCTTTAGTGTTTTAGGGGTTGGCAACTCAGTTTAAAGGTGCATGGTCCATGCATTGCTGCAGCTGCTGATTCTCACACATTTTATCATGAGCTTTTTTAACTTTTGTTTTAACTCTGTAATAGATGCTACTTGAAATGTAGCAAATTGTACTACATATATAACAAAAATAGGTTACTTGGGGAAGTAAAATGACTGATTTAACATTACACAAGTTCACACAAAACGACTTTGTTAAAGTAATGAGAGCAAATGCAGGGGTGTCGGACTGGGGGTGTAAAGGGGACTGAGTACCTAGGGCCCTTGTGTGATGAGGACCCAAAAAGATGCTAGAATGAATAGCTGTGGATGTGGGGTGGGGCACATAGAGAATTACTTTCTACAGGCCCCAGAATTTTGTGCTACGCCCCTGAGTAAATGTGATGTATTACTTCCACAGGCTACACTGATAGACAATCTTATCGCCAACCCCTAGTATGGGGTCGTAGCACAAGTTTTCCAGGCAAATAGGCTATACCTCAAAACTCTGGAACATGCAGGTAAAACCCAAACTATCTGCATGGCTATAGATACCACCAGAGGTGTGTGATTTAGGTGAACTGACCCTTTAAAAACAGCAATAAGTACAAAGAGGAATGGAGAAGAACTTGTTTCTTCTTTTTGAATAAGAATAAATAAGACTCAACATGGTAAGGCATTGTGTCAAGTGCTTGGACTAAATTACAACAAAAGCAGCGAGCAAGACAAATAATACAGAGTGACAAGTACCTGAAAACCAATACCTGGTGGCAAAGATTGCATCCACCTCTATTACTGTTACTAAACTGCATTTTGTTGCACTTTGGACCTTAATTAGTACCTATAGTTCTGTAAATGGTAATTTAATGAAAGTGCCGTGTGGTTATCAGCATGAGAGGTTTGCTGATAAGCTGCATAGTCAGTCTCATAGATCCCATTTTGGACAAGAAGCACTAAAATACATTGATTATATAAGACATCAGCAATTCTAGATGTGAGCCAAGTTTTTTATTAGGCAGCTTCTTTTCAAAAGAGCCCATTCCATTGCTGGTGTTCAGGAGGAGAGTGCATGATTCTATTCCTTTCAAAACTCGCTCTTTTTTTCTGAATTTACTTTTTTCCTCTCCTCCTCCTCTCTCTCTCTTTGTCTGTGTCTCTCTCTGTGTCTCGCTCTCTGTCTCCCTCCTCCATTGCCAGCCTAACAGCTGCTTCTCCTTTGGCCAGCCTCCAAATGGATGACTGAGGAGAGTGAATGGGTTTTTAATTTCACTTGTTAACGCTGCTTTCTCTCTGGTTCTCCAATCTCAACCTGCAGTGCCAACCAACCAGATAGGAAGAAAACTTGGAGAGGGAGGAGGGGGAATAAACAGCAGCAGCAGTTTGTGACAAACACAAGAGCCTGATCTGACCTTCAACCCTTCAAATTAAGAGAATATTGATTAGGCAGGAGTTGAGATATTTGAAGTGTGTTTCATTCTCCTTTCTTTTTAATTAATCATGAAGGGTTTCACTCGAGTATTTCAGAGGAGGCGAGGACGATTGAAGCAGTGATATTGTTCTGTTACTCCATGAGCAGAGACCTCTGCCACCGCTGCCTGTCTTCAAACTCCAAAACCCCAGACAGGTGAATTCAAGATGCCTCAGGCAAGATGGCTGCTTTAGCTATGGCTACTGTACATGTGCAAAAAGAAGCCTCATGACTTTGACTCTTTTCACCTCACACTGACACTTTTACATGTGACCTTTCATTGAGTCATTACTGCATCATCAAATGAGGAAATAAGGGAAAACAGTGCAACTGCTGCTTGTTAAAAATCCTAATGATCATTAATCATTAAAATGATAAGTAGGCAGTCAAACAGCTTCAAAGAAACCTTGGTGAACAGGTCAGGTCTTCTTATTACAAAGATGATGGCAACATTTTAGCAAACACAGACACATGATCAAACTGTATACAACACTTAAAATTTCCTTCAGATGTTGCCAGGGAAACATTTTAATTAAATCAGCTGTTGTGACATCTGAAATATTCAGGTGTCTAGCAAGCTTTTTGATATCCATTAAGGACAACATAGTACTAAAACATTAGGGTACAACACAGCCAAAGATAAATACAACAAAACAAAGACTAGAGGCTGTTTAACACAGCTAGAGTCTAAAATGCAACAGACAGAAAAGAATTTAGTGTTTAAAGAGTAAAAGTTCCCAGAGGATGGTTTCCATACACCAGACACATTAAAACCGACAGGCGGCAGTGTTGTGAAACTTATAAACAACTGCTGCAGTGCATAACCCCTGGATGCTTTAAACTGAGTGCCTGCAGCATGTAGTTGAATGAATTGTGACATCCATCCTAAGTGAGATGGATTACTGAGAGCCAGTTTGATTTGAATAACAAGCAATTTACTGGGATGTAATGCTGCAGAGGTGCAGGTCTCAGGCAACACCTGGTGTAATGGAAGCTTCAAGGTGTTGGGTTTAAAACACCCACTTGTCTTTGTGTTGGTCTGCCTGTTTAAACATAGTCCAGCCAGGAGGTGGAGTATGGCTTGTAGTTGCCTTAGTTGTAGATAGCATCTTATCAGGCATAATCATATTGTTTGCATAAAATGCTTTAACATGATTGCAATCACACAGAAATGGAAATTCTGCAGTTGAGCACAATGCAAAACTGGTCGTTGTATGTAAGTTGTGTACCTTCGTAGAGAAATAAAACACACAGTGACCTGGGCCTTGAGAGACAAATAGTCAAATGAATCAAATGACACCATGAGCAGGAGGACGTGTCCCATACATCGGGCGAGGTGTGCCCTCTTGTGGAAAAACATCAACATTGCAGTCCACATTTTACACATCAATTCCTTAATTCATTTCAACAGTGAAAACGTATCACTAAGTCACCAACAAATGGAGAGTATACTGTTTCTCTCTGTTTGTGACAGTAAACAGGAAACAATTTCACATGAGAACTTGCTCCACAATGAATAACAATCCACAAATAATTGTGAAAGCAGAAGCTTTGAGAACATAGACTTTATTCATTTCATATAAAAAAAAGACACAAAAACGTTCAAAAAAAAGTTGAACAGGTGCTTCAGCTAATCTTCACAGGGACAAGAGCCGGCCTGCCTCACAGACATGATCTCATTTGGGAACACACAGAGGGCCGTCACACCTTCAGCTCAATCTGTTCATATTTTACTGTATATAAAGACAAACCTGTACAGCAAAACTACCAGCAGAGGCCAGGGTAAGCCACTGCACCCTTTACACTCCTATCCTGCCTTCTTCTCTTCCTACATCCCTGACTCCTCCTCACACTCCTCCTTTCCCCCCTTTTCTCCTTCATCTAGTTTTCCTTTTTCCAATCTTCTTCTTCTTCCTGACCCTTCATGTCCCTGAGCCCTCCTTCTCTGATTGGTTCCAGACGTGCCACTGAGCTCTTCTTGCCGACTCAACATTCCACAGCTGGAGACTGCACACGCTCTCTCTCACCCACCCACCCACCCACCCACCCACACACACACACACACACACACACACACACACACACACACACACACACACACACACACACACACACACACACACACACACACACACACACACACACACACACTTCTTCTTACTCCGTCCTCCTCCTCCCTTCCCCCTCTGTCTTAGTCCAACTCACGGAGCAAAAAAAGCTGTTTTTTTTTTTCACAGCAGCTCTGTGAGACACCAAAAGCCTCAGACTGAAACGGCTCCAAAGCATTCCTACAAGCAGAAAGACACAAATGCACTCAGAGGCAAGAGCTGAGGGAAAAGGAAAAATGTTCGAGGAGGCAAATGAGCTCTGATAAATGTAGTTATTACGCTGTGCAAATGTGAAATCTTAAAATGACATGGAAAAAGAGGTTTTCTTGTACACAATTTTCACTTTAAAACATTCCTTGGCTCTCATACTGTATATACAATAGTGTCATTCACTTGAGGGATGTTTTCTTTTGTGGGGCAATGAGAGGAAGTGTTGATGAGTATCCCATAAAAGTAGGAGTTTCCAAATGTCTTTACCAGTAATTTTTAAGTCAAAGCACATAATAAAACCTGCATCGTTAAAAAGACAAAATATCCAAAAGATAAAACATACAGAGAAGTGAAATGCGGTCCATAAAAAGATGAATCAGACAAATATCAAATTGCAAATCCTTTTTCATGATGCATACAAAGAGAATTACTGCTCTTAAAAATTGCTGAAACAGCAACAGATGGTGGCATGGAGAGCCAACGCAAAAAAAAGTTAAGAATCACAGGACAACAGTGTCTCAAGGAAAATGACTAAAGGCAAGTGGATGATTGAATTAGCTCAAGAAAATAGCAGAAAGTGCCAAAATGTACAAGGAGCTGGAAGCTGAAAGTCTGATCATGCAGTCTACTTACAGACCAGCTTTCAATACTAAGTACAAAACTTAGTATTAGTAATGTGCACAATTCTAGTGTACTGCCCTCAGACGGTCACCACTAATAATGGTCCCTGTCACCCTCCACACATTCACATTTGGACTTCCTCCTCTGTTTGCCTGACAGCTGGTGCTGACGTGTCAGATCAGAAAGGAGGAGAGAGGCAGACTCACAAAAAACACACATGCATCATCAGTAACAGCTCTCTACAGCTGCACAAATAATGACAAATCAATGGGAATGACATGAATGCAATAAAACAACAAAAACACACCTCAAGTTCAGGTAAATGGCAAAACAGAATTAAAAAAAGGTGAATTTGGTCCTGAAGAAGACTGTGACTGTGTATTTAGAGGACAGAGACAAATAGTTTTAGTTAAGAGTCGATCTGTGGATCTAGGACTTTTTTTTTTTTTTTTTTTTTTTTTTATAAATCTTTCAATCAAAATGGGAACAACAAAGGAAATATACACCGAGCAAAAATTTACATTGGCACCAGGGAAGACAGCGAGGAGTCATTTCAGTAAACCGATTTATGTTGAACTTTTCCAGCTGCGATAAAACTAAACTCCCAGTAGATCCACTCATGGCCTTCATGAACGCTTTTGGGGATAAGCTGTAGGCTACATATGGAAGGATCTGATTTGTCTGGAGAGAACTTGCCTGAACTGTTAAGTCTTGGCAGAAGAGGGTTGAGAAGGCAGGGATTCAATTTAAACTTAACATCTGCTGCGCTCTACACAGCCCTTCAAAATATATATTTTTTTTGGTGTTAAAAGAGACAACACAAGCATAAATGCCACAATGTGTATCTGAGTCAGCACGTTAAAAATCAGCCTTTTCTGTGTCAGGTAGGGTCCAGTCCTGGGTTGGTCGTTTTGTCCGGGGCGGCTCTGCTACTCTGCCTGCTCGTTCAGCTCCATGTCAGACACCAGGATGTTCTTCTCCAACTGCTCTGCGAGGCTCGCGTTGGTGCGGCTGTAGCGGGCCCCTTCATAGGACCCCTGGGACCCAACAGTTCGCCGACGGTACAAGTAGATCACGCCAACAATCAGCACCACCAGCACCAGGCCCGTCACCATGACAACAATCAGAGTGGGCAGGTGGTCGCTATCCACTAGGTAGAAGATGGATGTCAGGATTAGTATACATAATTCACTTTCTGGTTAAGTCATTTATTCAAGTGAACAGAATACCATAGCAGCAGATAATCACACTTACATTTTACAGCTGAGGTTTCAGCAGCTGCAAATGGAAGAAGAGACAGTTAGTAAAAATTGATCACTTTAGTATTTGGCATTCATTTTAATTGCATTTGATCTCCACTGTCTGTTTTTCTGTGGCTGCTTCATTGTTAATTTATTTTCTCTCAACACTATAATCAATTTAAGGGTTTAAAGTTTTGTATAGTATTATGTGAACCTCTTTTAATCGATTAGCCAATATTTGATGTATTGATTGGTTTGATGTTAAAGGACACTGTGTCAGCTCCTGCACATGGATCATCATGCTTTAGAACATCTTCAGCATTTGTGAAACCTTGAAAATGATTTGATTTACTCTGGTCTCATTGTTGACATAGTGTGATCTCAAACTTGACAAACTCAAATAGACTGAGAATAACCTCCCCTTGGCTAAAGTGGTCTTGTGTGTGCTTACTGCGAGGCCGTTTGCAAATGACTCCATGTGTGCGATTTCTGCATGAGCCCGGCTTCCACAGGCCACTGTTGCTCTGGATCCAGAAGCAGGAGTTTGGAGACAGAACAGAGAAGGCGACATCATGCGCCTCCCAGTTAGTGTACGACATCTCTGTGTCCTCGCTCCACACTAGGCTTCTACCTGCAGCAGGAACACATGCACACACACTCAGAGAAGCTTCAAATACACTGAAGCCAAAACTGTTTCTTTAGTTTTATCTTAAGGAGAGATAATTCGTCATATCATGTTTTGCCTGACATCTCTGTTTATTCATAGAGGTTTCCAATGTTGGATTCAGTTACCATTAGCTTACCAAGCATATTTTAGGGCATTTTACTCAAGAGATAATAATGCAGTTTAAATTAATTAATTTTTCCGAGATAATGCACCGTTCTTAATCACATTTATTTGACACAAGAGAAACAGTCTTAATTAGGTTTTGTCTCCATAATTAATTGTCTCATGATTATTCTAAAAATAAATAATAATCAATCAGGTAAAACTTATTAAATTAGGGGAATTATCTGCAAGCAGAGTAAGAAAATTTCACTACAAGCAGCCAAAAATGAATAAGCTTGGATTTTTTTGAGTTTTTAAACTGAAGGTTAATAAGTTTGCTGCTGTAGAGAGAGATGGGACAGACTGTCTGATGCAATGTTGCTGGACCTTTCACGCTGATGCCCAGCCAAGCTCCATGCGCCTGCGCTGCATAGCTCTGGATGTGTTCCCATACAAATCCATTCTCTGTCTCATCCAAGATAGAGAGAAGTTCAGCTCCCACTAGAAGAGACAAAAAGAAAGGGAATACACAGAGATGGAACAAATGATAAATGGGAATTGATCATGTAAGTAGATTTAACAATGGTGCAGCCGGCTCAATGATGAGCATTTCTAAATTTAGACATATTGATATTGATCCTTTTGTCAATTATGTTTGCAGTGGAGAAGGTCAGAAGTGTTGCACTAAATTGGCTTTCAATTCAGTATCATGAGCTGTGTGGGCAGCACAGTAGGAGGATGGAGGATGTGTGAGGGAGCTTCTGAAACTCTTCCCTACCTTGTTTACAGTATGTACGTGCATCCTGCTGCAGTCTAACAGTTTGCAGGTTAAAGGCGTAACAGTAGTTTCTGAAAGGCACCCATGGCCACTCCCCCACAGAGTGGGGGCACTGGCCAGGGTAGATCCACTCGTGAAGCACACGCTCATCTGGCAAGAAGAAAAACAACAGAGATTAATACATTAAATTAACAGGAATTGATTACTGACATGTTATTTTGCACATACCACTAATTTGACAGATAGCAGCCTCCAATTTAGCATCACAGGGAGTCATAGTCCACTGGCCAGTAGTGGTCATGCGTCCGCATCCAGCTGTCTGATGGGGCTCCCCATCTCTCCAGTTTGAATACCAAACTTCTTCTTCACCCAGCCAGGTGAAGCTTCGTCCCTGAAAACATTATTATTATTATTTTTTTTTAATTAAAGTTGCAAGTCATTGCAGTTTCCCTCTGCAAGGAAAACACTGTTGCACGTGTGTAACTCTATTAATATTATAATAAGATATACTGTAAGTTAATAGGCTCACTCCATAATTGTAGAGACCGATCCAGGCAGGCTGACGCAAGCTGTTGATCAGCAGTGTGAGGTAAGCTTGCTGGTAGGGATTCTTCACCGTGGCCAGGGTCCCATTCAAAGATTCACAGAGGTGCAGGGCGCCAGTCCAATCCAGACGCTTTTCCACAACCCGGTATGTCACTCCACCCAGCTCCACAGGCTTTGACAGGGAGGCAGGAATAAGCGCCGGGGCCGGAGAAAGACTTGAGTCTGAAACATGGAGAAGCAGGGTTCAGTTTCTATGAATTTAACATATATCTGGAACAAACTCCCAGAAAACTGCAGGTCCGCTGCAACTCACAGTTCCTTTAAATCAAAACTACAGACTTTTCTGTTTGCCGCTGCCTTTTATTAAATCAAATAATTATTAATCTCTTACACTGCACTGTAACTTTTATTCTTGTGTTTTATACCCATCTTATTCAATTTGTTCATGTTTCTATTCATTTGGTTGTTTTTAATTGTATTTAAAATACCGTTTAATCTTTTATGTAAAGCAATTTGAATTGCCTTGTTGTTTAAATGTGCTATATAAATAAAAGCCTTGCCTTGCCTTGAAGAAACGACAAAGTCACACAAGATGATTTACAGTAAGTAGAATTCTGTTTGTGTTGCAAATATTCTGCAATTTTGAAGCAGACATTGTTGTGGTTATTATTCAATATCCCACCTTGTTGCCTTTGACAGATGAAGCCATTACTTTCCATCTCACAGGCTCGTGAGGCCCACATGCCAGTGTTCTTCTGTGGGTTCCCATGAATCATCACCACACAGTTTCCCTGAGAGGTGACAGTGAAATCATCAGAACAGGAACAGATTGAGGACAAAAACATGACGCGTGCGCTGACAGGTAAGTGTTAGGGGTACCGGGGTCTTGTTGTGGTGTGGTCCGCTGTTGTCGAGTGGCTCTCCAGCAGCCCAGTTGGTGTAGCTGAGCAGGCCAGCCTTGGCCCAGTGGAAATGACCTTTAGAGTCTGCGGTCAGACCCACCCAAAGGTCAACACTGGCATTTTGAAGCAGGGTAGTGACAAAGGCTGTGAGGAGGAGAATCGATTGCATCAGTATGCGTGTATGTGGTGAGACTCTTATGAGACACTCATAATCAGTGTTGAATATAGGCATAGGTAAATACAAACATGAATATCTAAATCACACACTGATGAGTGAATTAACAGGCAATCACGTAAAATCAACCTATTAAAATAAAATGACTGTTTCTTTTAATTCTCATAACATTCTACATCCATTTGATGCTGCTGACAATGGCAGATCATACGCATTTACCTTATAAATAAATTTAAAAAAAGTAAGTTATATTGAAGTAGAGAGGTAAGTTCATTAACTTCAGCTAAATCCAGCACCACCTTCCTGCTTCTAACTTTATGTCGGATGTATTCTGCTGTAATTACCTTGCTCCAGATGATTGGACACCACTGCCAGTACACCTCCCTGCGTTTCACATTTCAACTTGGATGCAGACCATGTCACTCGGTATGACTGATCAAATACTCTGAAACACTACAGAAACACCAGATGTCATGAAATAAAACATTAGGTACTTACTTGCTAAGCTTCACTGCCTATGTGGTAACATATTTGATACATTCTAGACACCCAGCATCCTTTATACAACTTAACATAATAGCTGCATTATGCTGAACTCCTGGTGTGTTGCAGCTCTACCTTATGTTGATAGGAAGACCATCCATCAGGACAGCCTGAAGGTAGGTGGGGTGATGACGGAGTTGGAGGAATGGTGCCTGTGACATTCACTCTCTTACAGATGTAGGGCAGGTCAGACTGGCACTTCTGATCAGCCCAGTCCGCTGTTTTAAGAGTGAAAAATACAAGCTCATGTATGGGTACTGCATTTGATTTACTCTCTTGAGGTCTCTTATTCTGGCTGTTCTCACCTGTGCTGGCGGACATGTGGACACATTTGCGATCACGGCTGACTGGGTGCGGCCTCCCAAGGGCCCAGGACACATAATTGAGCACAGAGTGGTCAGACCAGTGGAAACGGCCATCGTTTTCGTAGGTGTGAAGCCCCAGCCACCAGTTGTCACCCTCCACCTTCACCATCTGAAAGTGAGAGAGGAATGGTAAAAAGGCATGTTGAGGCCTCACAGACTTTTAAAGCCTGCGGAAGGCTGCCATGCGGAATATAGACACAATAATTACAGAGATCACACACAGGTTGGTGCCTGTTAGGTATTTCAGAGAGTTTTGCCCTTGATTATATCAACTCATACAAAGAATTATGAATTTTTTGATAAAGTGTGCAGTGCCTTGCGTAAAGTGTTGGCCAGGAAAGCTTCCTCCTCAACTGAGTGGACCGAGACCAGCGAGGAATCAAACCAGGAGCAAATCCTCTGGGCCTGGTTCCAAGTGGTGCGGTGGTCAAAAAATTTATACTCAGCTTCCTGGAAGCCAATCCACTCCGGTGAAGTTGTGCCTGACAGATGAGGGATGAGATAAGAAAGACAGCCATGAGATAGAAATGGATGGTTTTTAAATAAGCCCTGAGGAAATCAGTTTAGTACCATGACAGAAGTTCAAAGCTAAGAAAATAAGACTGACCTTCAGAGACGTCTGGTTCCTTCTCAACACTACCTAAAAAAACAGATTAAAAAAGATAAATACAAAATAACAAAGTGTGAGAGAACCAAAATGCAATGAATAACAAGAGGGAAGACATCTTGAGAGACTCAAATCAGAGAGTGATGATATAGGTGGAAAAGGGTATTTCAAAAAGATTTATAGAACTATATAACTGTATTTTGACCGCACCAATACAGTGTACTGTAGGATTGTCTAAATAAGCCCAAAATAAGAGGTCCAGTGTTGTTGTACCTCTGGGGATCTTGCAGATCCAGTCTAACTCAGAGTCACAGTGCATGGCCAGCCAGGTCATAGTGCCCAAGTCTGCTGCAGCACATTGCCGGACGTTGTAGTAGTAGCGGCCAAAGTTCTGGTATGTGAACTGAGACACAAGCAAAGAGTAAACAGATTGTGCTTCAAGCATTTTTAACTACACAGTGAGGCTGCATCTTGTCTTTACTCACAGCCAGTCCATCACTCCACTTCCAGCTGCCATTGTCCATTGGGTTTCTGCGGTTCAGTCCGATCCAAAACCAGTGCTGTTCATGGTCCTCTGACTCCCTGTGGGCCCCATCATCATCATCATCAGCAACAACATCGTTATCATCATATGACATCACACGTCACCTGGTCAGAGGTGCACACCCACCCAAAGGCCTCATGGAGGACCTGCAGAACAAATTGCTCCTCCTCAGGGCTGCTGATACTCAGCAGGTTGGCTCCGTGTCTCCGGCAGGACAGGTGAGCCTGCAGCCAGCTCAGCTTCTTCTCCAGCTGGGAAGAATGGAACACCTGCACACAAGTGATAAAAGTATAATTGCAGTCCAATTAAAATGCAATACTGGTGTAAAACAATTAGTATTAGCAATAGTATTACTTCCACTCCTTTGTCTGCCATTTGACAGTAAAAACTGTGAAGAACTCAGTGCTGTTAACTTATTTTTTGTTAGACTTTACAGATTTTTTTTTTTTTATAGTTATGAATTAATGAAAACCAAAGTGTGACTGAAGTGAGTACTGATGGTGTGAAACAGTGAAACTTTGCTGGGGTGAACCTTGTAACAGTAGCGCAGGTCGCTGTTGCTCTTCCAGCTGCTGGGACAAGAGCCGCTGAGGCTCGGGGTGGGCTGGGGGACAGGGGGCTCGGGGCTCAGAGACGTGTCCTGGTTCTGACGGCAGATGAATTTAGCCTTCGATGACGCACACTCCCTCACCTCCCACAGACCTGTTGCGAAGCCCGTCGCCATGGAAACACAGCCGCCACGGACTTTCACTGAAATAGATACCAGGGTGAAATGTAGGTGAGTGGAGAGAAAAATAGGCTACAATGATGAAATGTGTGGAAATAGAGGAATGAAAAAAAAGTGTGGAAAATGTAATTACACATTTTTTAAGAGACAATTATGAGTGTTGGATGCTACATTCAACTTTTCTCAAAACAAGGGCAACATTTCCTGTAAACCCTGTTTGGGCTCTATTTCTCTAATCACCCTTATGGATCTCTGTTATGGACCATATTTAAAAGAAAATAGTGGTCTTCGATGTAATGATTTTTAAAAATTTCATTATGAAGATATCTGTCTGTATATTTTTCTATGTGATTGTCTCTGTATCACATAGAAATAGTGGGCTTTTCTCCTAAAACGTAATGATACAATCATAGGCTTTGGAGCTTTGAAGAGAACCAATAGAGGTGTTGGGGTTAAACTGTAGTAAATACTTCTGGTACTACTAGGCCTCAGGTGCAAGCTCAGGTGTTACATTTCGGGGGTTATGAATATCATCAGAATATAAGTTAGTATATAAGTGTTTATACTAGAAATTAAATGAGTTCTTTTAATAAGCCAAGTCTACAAGAGCAACAAAGTGCAGCTATAATCTATGCAGAGGTCAACCAGTTCATATCTTTGGATCTATCAGTGACTCTAAAGACAGAGGACTCGCCCACAACTGGTTTTTGCGTCTCCACGTATGGTTTAGAAATTATGGTGAATCTAAAATCCATGCTAGCCGGAATTTCACAAGGAGTATTCTCCCCTGTTTGCTGCCTCATTCCTGTGGAGCTCTAATGACTATTTGCTGGAAGACAAAACACAGTTTACGATTTCCTCAACAAGCTGGTCCAATTTTGATACATTAAATTTAAATCAGAACATACCCATGCTGGCTGGTTTTGACAGCTGCTGATAATTTTTGCAGATTGTCAGCTAATCACAATGCTTTACAGCCAAATCAGGATATCAGGGTATAGTTTTGAGTTTGTATTTTAGCCAAAGAAAAAAAGAACCTCGAAGAAATCCAGTTTCTTCTTTGTAGATGCAATCCAAAATTGGCTCTGGTTCAGAATGGACCTCATGTTAAAAAAATCTCCAGCTATAGAAGTGAACTCACAGCAACAGGAATAAAGTAATAAATAGGCGGTGGGTGGAGAAGATTCTGTAACAACCCCAATCTGGTCATTCTACTTCCTGTAATACATTATCAGATCATATTTGCAGTTCATTCTGCTCATTCAAACATGGAATATATGACCTACCCGGCTGGTCGCGATTCCAGTTGGTGTAGGACACTTCATCCCCGCTGAGCCAGTGGAAAGAGCTGGGGCTGGCCTGGTCATGGAGGCCGATCCAGAAGGAATCACCAGAGCGACCAAACACCAGGCTGTTGGCGAAGGCCTGCTCGAACCTTTAAAGATTTACAAGGAATTTTAGAAAGGCAGAGTTAACAGAACACACTGTGATGTCGGTGTGCATGTGTGTGTGTGTGTGTGTGTGTGTCAGGGTATGTACAGTTTGTGTTGCTGTCGCACCTATTGGTAATGGTAACAAGGGCGGCTCCATTGTCCTCGCAGGACTTCCTGGCCTCATCAAAGGTAAACAGATCTTCTCCCACCCAGTAACAAGCTGGACTGTGCCACTTCCAGCCCTGAGAGAAGAAACAAGGAGAAAGTGAAAAACATAACCATAACGAAACTCAAAAAATAGACATTAACCATTCAAATAGTACTAATGTCTACAATGGCTGTGCAACACTTTAGATTGGCTAATTCAATCATTTAAAACCTGGATGTGCATCAAAACACACATGGAGGCATATAATCATGCAGCTTTTTGGATACTGTCTAAATCCCAGCAATACTGGTGCTTTGTAAATGGAAAGTTACAATTCAAGTGAGTCAGGCATTTAAATAGCTCATGTTTCAGTAGCACCACCTGACTAGTCTAGGTTTTGGCAATTTATAGGCCAACGACAAATTGGAACAGTTAAAGAAAAATAGAGAATCAAATAACATTGAACTGGTTTGAGGTGTTGTATGGATATGTGAAAGAAATGTGTTTGACCAAGGAATCAAAGAAAAAACTCACAGACAGACAAGCAAACAACACCTAAAACATACCCTCCTTTGCAGAGGTAAAACACATAAATGGTGTCTCTCAGAAAATAATTTGAATGCCATCTTAACAGTTAAAACAAAAGTGAGTCCACTTATCCCAGTATCCCAAATGCAGATTAAAAAGAACACGTCTAGGCATGCAGAAATAACTTTTCCCTGGCCTCAATCCCTCCTGACAGCTCATGTAGGCCTACTGTAGTTGTGGACGTGTACAGATGCAGAGCGCAGCCAACACGCAGAAGGTCACAAGGGGTGAGATTTTGCAGAATAATAGAGAGAGACAATTCGTATACAGTTGTGGAATAAAGCCAAACCTCGGGCTTTTTGCACAACCACGTTGTTATAAAGACAAAAACCTCAAAAATTACAGCTGCTGGAGGTTTGATCTGTTCAAACTCACGTCTCTTAAACACTCATTCCTATCCTTCCTTTCCCTGTCTGACAGTCACAAGATCAGTGTTGACTTATTGCATCTTCTGAATACCATGTAACAGTATTGGGACGTATTTCAACCAGAATAGACTGTTATGTAGTTATGTTATGAAACACCACACCTGATTTCACCCATATTTCCATTATCCATTGATTTAGCTCCCCAATAAATGACACAGAAGCTGAACCATCCTAACATTACATTCAAGTACACAATCATCCCCCCCAAACAACAACAACAACAACAATGACATGGCAGTATGGTAGCAAACTATTTACATTCAGCAATTACCTAGCAACATTATCATTCATTTGGAGTTATGTTTCTGAGCAGCAGATAAATGTGCAATATTCTCTCTAGCTTTGTTGTAGGTCTCTACCAACTCCTGAGGGAAATATCTGATTCTTTAGCTGCTAAATGTTGCACTATGTTCACCAGCTAATCTTGGTGGGTTTTTCGAGCTTTTTCAGCTGCCAGCTGTGGCCGAAAATTGACGCTATGAGAGCGGTGAGAGTGACCCAAAACCTAGACAGATAAACAAAGCTGAAACTCACTATAAAGCTCTGTAAAGCTGAGGGGAGCTGCAGATTCAGTTGATCATTTTCTATTGGTTTATCACTACAAGCATCCTCTTTCACATTGTTTTTTACCTTGTCATTTAATATTTTGTCATTATAACAAATATCGATTAGTCACTGTAATATACACTTGCTGATTTTGTTGCTGTTGTTCCTCTAGAATGTGTTATTAGCTATAATTCCAATTCTGGAAGACATCTGGGGTGTTATTAGGCAAAATCCGTACTGTGGCTTTAAATGGTTAAATAATCACACAAAAATGAACACAAACGAAAGAGCTCATTTCTAACTTTTTCCCTGATGAAGATCCTTTGAGGCAAAACACATTGGTTGTTAACTTACTATCAGAGTACCTCGGATACTTTTTAAAACTGACAACAAATACCATGGACTTCCTTTAAAGTAATCTGTTTTTTGTATTCTTACTCTATTACTTGCCCTATCCGTGACGAGCACCTGGTTTTTTACTTCAACATCAACAACGGCACTCCCTATTTTTTATTCCCATTTTCAATTATTGCAAGGGTCTCATGGTGACTGAGGGGCCCTAAGCAGCTGCTTACGCCCCAGGCCACCTCTGACATCAGAGATCAGTGTTGTCTCATCTCTCTGTTTATTCACACATGAAGCAACTGAGTTATCCTGATAATAAAATCACTATCTTTGGAAGTATAAAGCAGAAATGCGACACTTCAGTGAGTAAGTACAATGACAGCATTACTGTGATGAGCAATCCATTACATTATTTGAGTAATGAGCCAAGCGCTGGATGGGGTATTGGTTCGGGGATCATGTGGTGTAATGTTGCTGAAGCGGTCTGTCATTGTTGTTTCACATGTGTGAAGTGGCTCATCTGCCTGAGACGAACTGACCCGCCACAGGGCCCTGCAGTGTGTGCCATGCCAAATGACCCCTGTCACATTACCACCCATGATGCCTCGCTCCCCCAGGGAGAAGGGTAAAGATTCATTACACCAAACAATCCATACAAAGATCTTTGTTGAACGTAACAGCTGAGAAACAGCACGACTCTCAACGTCAGATCATTTACATCATAAATCAACGCTTAGCAAAAATGTAACATTGCTGAAGGGCACAAAGACACACAAACGCACACTAAGATTAATTTTCTCACTAAGATTATCCCATATGTCAAACATGGATTGAATAAACTATACTGTCCACTTAGACAGTGACCATCAGCAGCAGTGGTCAGGTAGAGACAAGTAAGGTATGAGAGGCCTAAAGTCTCATATGGAGAGAATTATGGACTGGGAAATCGGAGACAGATGTAGATGGATCCTCCAGATGGGGTTTGGTTCGCCATGTAGATACAAGTAGTGGGCGTGATAGTGCATTTCTGTTGTATGTACTGAACACACTTGATGAAATGAAGACACAAACAACATTTCCCAATTTGAATACCGTAAAAATATAATGTATTTTGTTTTGTTTTATTGGGCCATGGAAATGTGTTAAGCCAAGTTTCCAGCGTTCCGTTTGTCTGGGGTGCATGCTCGTAGTCTTAGGGGAGTGATTTATATTACAGTTACAGACTGGGGGTGGACTAGTGGATCAGTGGACCAGTGAAAGGGTGAGAGATGAAGGGTGAGAGATGAAGGAGAGTTCTGGGAAAAGGGGTCAAAGGTAAAGGAACAGCTGAAATACTTAGAATAATAATTATGCTCACTACATACTGTCAGCAGCTGGAATAAGAGCACAGAAATGCTGCAGGGGATCTGAATAAAATCTTTGTGGCGTAAAACTGAAAGATATAGGGAAGGAAAAAAAAAAAAACTAAATTGTATCTACTCCAGAACTGGGGAAAAAAACAGTGATCTAAAGCACAAACAGACGCGTCAATGAGAAATTGAAATATGTAGCACTAAAAGCAAAGCAAGAAAAAGAGTAATACTTGTTTGCAGTCTTGGTGCTGTGGCTTCCCATCACTCTTTGTTCCCGGTTTCTTACAGATGGAGGCCAGAGTCAGATTACAAGGGCTGTCATCCCAGCGGCCCTCCTGCACATGTAAGCAAGACACAAACAGAAAGAGAGAAAACAGCTGTTAAATATATACAAACAGAGGAGACTCGCTGACAGTGAGAGTCCATTACTTTGAGGTGATTAAGGCCCCAGACGTTTGGGGGTCAGTAAGAGGGTGAAGAGGGTCACTTACAGCTCCCCAAATGGAGACGCAATCTTCCTGGGTGTTGCGGAAGTTGTTGGGTTCAAAGGGGTGCCAGTAGGTGAAGATGACGGGCGTGTGGTCAGTCCATTGGAAGTCCATTTGCATATCAGTGTCATGGAGCCCGATCCATAGCTGGTCAATCTCTGACAGAGGAAGTAGTGGAAGAAGTATTCAGATCTCTTACTAAGTTAAAGTAGCAACAATATGTTGTGTTAAAATACTCTGTAAGTAAGTAAGTAAAAGTCATGCAAGATGTTACTAAAATTAAAAAAATATTAGCATTAGCATTGAAGCATGAATGTGTTAGTGGACTAAAAGATACTATTAATAATAGTAATATTTCACTCTGAAATGTAGTGGAGTACAAGTATAAAGTAGCATAAAATGGAAATAGTCAAGTAAAGTACAAGTACCTCAAAATTGTACTTAAGTACAGTACTTGAGTAAATGTACTTAGTTACAATCCATCACTGGACAGAGGACACAGACAGACATTAAAAGGGTGATAGAATGATTATATAGGGTATTTCACACTGTTCCTTAAGGTCTCCTAATAGGGTATGTAACATTGGTTGGGCTGAAAATTGCCCGAATGCTATTTTATTAGGCCCTTAACTACCCTGTGAATATGGCTCTATTTGGAACAAGAGCTTTTCTTCCAAATATGGTATGCTCATGAATATTTAGATGAGCTGCACGATGATTGGTTTGAGCGAACCACATAGAAACACATTGGAGACGAGACAGCAGGTCTCATATTTCAGCCACTGCAAAGTTACACATTGTTTGTCAGGCTATTTCGTTATTAAATTCACTTCTGATACTTTTTTAAGCGAGAAATCAACTATATAAAGCTCAAATATGGGCTGTTTTACGAAAATTGATTCCTAATTGCAAATTTGGTAAGACGTGTCGGACTTTAGGAGCTTTAGCAACCTCCATACCCAGTGAAAGTCACCATTTCTCGGTTACTGGACTACCGGGGCTCGGGGCTCCGGAGAGCTCCGCGAAGCTGGCTGGCTGCCAGCTGCCAGCATACCTAGAGTATATTTACAGTTTGAATTTCGTCACTCCACTTATATTACAGCTACCCCAAAGTCTTATAAAGCTAACAATGGTGTCCGATTTCAATTTAATGCATTTTTGTGAACATTAGCTAGGGATTTCGTTAGCTGCTACTGTCCCTTCAATCCTATGTGTACAGATCGCGGCTAGTTAGCTTCACTTTCGGCATAATTAGAGTATAGTTACAGTTTGAATTTCGTCACGCCACTTATATAAAATCTACCCCAAGGTCTTATAAAGCTAACAATGGTGTCAGATTTTAATTTAATGCATTTTTGTGAACATTAGCTACGGATTTCGTTAGCTGCTACTGTCCCTTCAATCCTATGGGTAAAGATCGTGGCTAGCTGCAGGCCTTTGAGCTCCATCAGGGCCTCGGCATTTTGTAGTCCAGTAACCCAGAAACTGTGACTTTGCGCGGATCCAGCTAGCTCACAGCGAGCCAGAGTCTATGAAGTAGGACACGGGGCGGCGAGGCAGCACCGGCCGCTGTCATGTAGCCTGCTGAGCTCCTGCTGAACTGCGACACACAGTCGGACAAAATTTGCAATTAGCCATCAATTTTCGTAAAACGGTCCATAATTGACCTCTACATAGTTGATTTCTTGCATAAAAAAGTCTCAGAAGTGAATTTACTAATTAAATAGCGGACCTCTGGAGATCTGCATGACCTAGCTAGATTCAGAAGACTAAGCTGACAGGTCAGTGGTGTAGCCTATGCAAATGTTTGGGCGTGACAACGACTAGGAGTTGAGATGTTGACGTCAACTTTCAGCGGCAGTTTCAAAATGTGAGATTTGCATAGTAAAGGGGTATCAATGGGATTTTGAGCTTCTATGTATGTCCTATTTACCCACCGAACTGTCATTATTCAACTATGACAAGGTTTTGCATTCTATCACCCCTTTAAGGTTAGGAAGACAATTAGGAAATACAGAAACAGGGTTCAAAATGGGATTAGGGTTCCAACTTTGACCATATTATAAAACTGACAAACTTTTCCATGAGGTTCATTAACTACACTGGAGCAATTCCATGACCTAAAAATTTGATTCCTCACTTTATATGCTGTTTTTCAGCTCAGGAAAAGGAGTGAGCTGCCTGGTTTCCACTACATTTGAGCTTGCTCTGGAGATGTGGGCATACAATGTAGGATAAACAGCTGGAAAATATCATTGATCGTCGATATTTTACTTATCTTAACTGAAATATTTGCTATTGCTTTTCTTTTCTTTTTTTACACAGAAATATATATCCAAATCCACCGGAAAGCATACTGAAGAAGGCATAGCTGAGACATTTTGCTCCACTGTGCTTAAAATATAAATTGAAGAAAATAAATTTACAGAGCATTTTGATAGACTTGAGTGTGTGAACTCTGTGAACCATTTGCCTCATTAGTTACACACAGTGCAATCCTGTTCTTTCTTTTTTCCTTGATTGAGCGTGATGTTTTTTATTCTTCTATAGTTATACAGAAAAATAGCAAATTCCCTCACTTCCTCTGCCTGGAACAGGTTATTTTTGTATTTATTATATTCCTTAAAGTGTACTACTAGTGGGTATCCTGTGGTATAGAGATTGAACTCTGATTTAAGATAATTCCATTTAATTTCTGGCTTCCAACAGCAATACAGTTTAGAGGAAAAGGTGCAGTACAATAAAAAAAAAGGACAAAACACCTTTCTTCAGGTTGCGTATGATGAACTCGAGCTCAGGTAGGGTGTGGATGCTGACCAGGTTGGCCTCCATCCTCTGACAGGTTTTCTGAGCTGTATCCCAGTCAATCTTATCTGAAGTTAGCTTGTAGCAGCCAGCCTGGAAGGCCTGCCAGCCCACATCACACTCATATTTCTCATCATCTGCCCACGAGTCTGTGGGAGAAAAAAAGATAAAAACCCATCAAATGCTGGACTTTGGCACTGTGGCAGGACTGTTTCTATTATATTTCACTTCAATGTACTAATTCAGATGTCTGTACACTGACCAGTAGTGAAGGGGTCCAGGGTGGCATTGGGCCTCTTCTTACAGACATACGGCAGAGCAACAGAACAATCTCGGTTTTCCCAACGACCCGATGTTCTGATCACAGCGCAGTTCTCCTCCTCAGCATGGTTTGGCTGCTCTGGAGGACGAGAGTTAAAAAAAGAAACTCACTTTAAAACATCACTAATGCCAAGGTACCTTTATTCACCACTTAACCCCAAAATACTCCAGTGCTCGACAGTAAAAGACTGCAAATGCACTGGAAGGCCACAAAGAGTGTATTTACACTCAGAGCAGTGTGTGCTCAAAATGAGCAAGCATGCTCATTCAGCCTTCTGTGGGAAATGGATGTTTAAAAAAAGACCACAGATACTTCAAGCTTAAAAAAAAAAAAACAAGAAAAGGGTGAGTTGTTTTTACAGTCTAACCTGACTCCCAGTTGAGATATTTGAGCGGTGACGAGTCGGCCCATTGCCAGCCTCCATTAATGTCCAGGTCATTGAGGCCAATCCACAGAGCAGCACTGTAGCCTGTCAGTAAACCTAAAACAGTGGAAAAATACCTTTCTCAAATGTTGTGAAATATGACAAAAAACCCTGTGTTTTCTCTGTGTACTTTTGGGAAAGAAAACACAATAAAAGTTAGCCATGATTTTAACCAGGGCTGCTGTGTGTCTTGCTCGTGCCCAGGACAAGATGATGTCCAAAGGCCCCACCCGCAGATTATTTAAAGGTTAGAGAGCCCAACTGACCCAGTGTTCCCCCCGTGTGAGCGGCCCTGGTTTTAAATGTCAACACTGTATTGGGCAGATGACAGAATTATTATCTAATAATTGACTAATATTGGCAACAGGGTCATAACATCCCAAAAATCAATTATTCCTGTTAGGAGAGTGAACGTGCACAGAAAATATGAGTAAATATTATTCCGCACATCAAATGTTATTGCCCTAAATGGCCTATTAATATTTGAGATTTTTTTAAATGTTTTTCACAGGAAAACTAAGAAAGAAAGGCTTGATCAGCAGACATGATAACACAGTTTCATTTTAAAAAGTAATATGGTGATTGCTCATATTAGAAATTAGAAATGTATTAAGAAATCAAGATTATTTTCCTCACTGCTGATTTGATCAGGGGTGCAAACGGTGGAATTGCACCCCTACGGATAAAAAAACCCAACAGAAATCCTTAAATTCCAAATTATCTTTCTTTAGACTGTAATTAGACTTTCTCTTATTTTTTTGTATGCCAGGACGTAAATCAATGATTCATTGTCTAACTGTGTTGATTAATGTGTGGTTGCTGCATATTTCTGAGGTTTTATTTGATGGTGTATTGTGTATTGTATTTCCAATATAGTAGCTTTGTGTCTACCCTAAACAATATCAATGTATATTTCAAACAAGTAGCTATAACATGAGTGGATGTCTTTGCACATAAAAGTACATGTGTGCACATTGACATTACCATTGATGTATGTCTGCTCATGTAGCTTGGTGATGCTTAGCAAATCTGCTCCCTGCTGCTGGCAACTGATCCGAGCCTCGCTCCATGACAGCGTAGCTTGGAAGTTAAACTGGTAACAGCTCTCTGTCAGCGGGTCAGTATCCCAGAATGTTTCACAGCCACTGGCTGACAGTGAAGGAAGGGAAATAAGACGTTAGTTAGACAGGAGGGTGAGAGGAAATTGTAGTAAATTTTGCTGAGCTTCTGCAATTAATCATTTGTGCAAAGTGATAACTCACTCTTTACAGGACAAAAGCCCCAACGTTCGTCTTTGCCGTAGTCAAAGGTGGTGGCACACCAGAGGTGACCGTCCTCACGCCCGATACTGGTGCAGTTGTGGAACCACTGGTTGTCATACTGGAAGGGCAGATAGCAGGGGCGGCCATGAGAGTTCCCTTGGATTGTGTAGATCTCTGAGGAGCAAAGAGAGGAGAGTCTTTGAATCCCTGCATGCGGAAGGAGAACCGGCTGAGAACGGTGCTGAACTGAAATACCTCATCTGTTTTCCCAGTGACTTGTATAATCAAACACATTGTGAAAAACAGAGGGTGATGTTACAGTTAAAACAGTGAAGTCAAATAGTGGTCAGCAGAAGGAAGAGCAAACAAACAGGAAAAGCGATATTATGAACTATATTTAAAAACAGAATCAACTGTTTTCATTTTCATGTCATTTCATCAAATATGTATGCCTCAAAGCAAGATCTTTAAAAGAGCACACGCAATTTGTGAACCAGGCTAGTTTCCCTTATAAACTATATCTGTATTTATATTTTCACAGTTTCACAGTCACTCTGAGGTTGCCGTTCTGCTCTCTAGAAGTAAAGTATGGTGTGAGGAAAAGGGCAACAGAGAGAGGGAGACGCTGGATCTGCAGTGTTACCAGAACAAGTTAGGCCAATGGAAAGTAGGGCAGACATGTTAAACGAGGAAGGAAAGATTTCTGAAGCTCCCTCCCTGACTTCCCTCCACCGCTGGCCAGCTGGCTGGTAGGTTGGCTGCAGCGGAGTCTCTCCGTCGCTTACTAATGTCAGAGGCATTTTTCTCCAGCAGCGAGTTGACTTCACAAAGAAACTTTTGAAGCTCGGCATTTAAAAGTTGAAAATGTCCACGCGCCCAATTCCCTCGCCACAAAAAAGCTAAAGAGAGGAGGGATAAAGGAGGAAGTATAGGGAGATTTTCTGATCTTGCGTTTATGGCAGATCTGGTTTTTATTGCAGTCAAGCAGAGCCTGTTAACTGTAGACTCGTACAGCTGACTGAGCCTCACAGTATAGTTTGTCAATGAACAACTGTGACATTTGATATTGGTAAGAATGGCATTGACAGCGGAAATGAGGCTTAGCTGTCAACCACCATGGTTAGATTTAATCTGAACTGAAAACTATACATAAATATACTTGAGGGCAAGGAAAACTCTGTGTGTTTACTGGAGTTTACAAACACTAGCAATGTTTTCCTTGGTGTCAGCCACTTGTCCTCAAAGATGCCCTAAAAGCAACATTTTGTTATATCCATTTGATCAGATACAGATGTGGCATTCACAACAGTAAGTCTATCTTCCGCACTGAGGCCCCACAACATGCAGCGAAGGAGCAGTTCACTGGGTCACTGTGTCAATATTTGGGATCTCATTTCTTATATTTAATGGATTTGATGAATTACTTTATCTATTGTTATTATCATTACTTTTATTTTTTTTATTTTTCATCTTATGTATTTTTATTTTTCCTTACTTAACTTAATGTTGTTCCTATATTATTATTTTTTTTCAAATTTAAATAAATAATGATCACATTAAATAACATACAGACTTAATTAGCTGTGCAGGTTGTGTAAAGTGTCTATTCTATTGTCTATATAGTATTCTATGTTTCTATGATTATTTTTTTAAATGAAAGTATTTTAAAGGGAATCTGGAAGTGTAGTTAGTTAGTAGGGTGGCAGTAGCTTTGTCCTGGGCACTGCCAAGGTGTTCTTGAGCAAGGCATCGAACAAACCCCCAACTGCTCGGTGCATGTATAGGTCCTTAGCAAGTGTGTGTATTTCAGGCCTGTGTGTAGTGTGTGAAAGAGTGAAAAAAATTTAATTTCCCCCCTGGGGATCAATACATTCTTATTATAATTAGTAAAGCCTTTTGGGTCAAACACACAGGTAAAGACTGACCACCAATCTGAAGAATCAGCAAATCTGATCTGGTTTGATTAAAAGCATGCTTACCACGATACGTTTTAGAGCACAGGTCCTGCACACCACCATACAGTGTCCATTTGAGCTTTGAAGGAGGGGAGGTTGAGGAGGAGTTCCAAAACGAGGGTGAGGGAAGGTAGTTGTTGAGGTTGTCCAACACCTGGCCACAGTTCCAGGTCCAGCGTATTCTGGGTGGCTCGCGGTCACAGGTGTACACACCCAGAGGAGACCCGTCCCGTCTGGAGGTGACGTTACCAGTGGTTACGCCCAGGCACAGCGACGAGCCCAAGTTGAACAGGCGACCACGGGTCACCCACTTCCAGCGCTGGTTGTCTTCCTCACAGGAGGTTGACAAGACGAGGGAGTGATCCCGCACCCCTAGGCACCCCTGGGCGCCCTCATGGAAGAAAGCAAACTCGTCAGAGTCCAGCGGCGCTGTCCAGACAGAGGGAAACAATTGCATCAGTCGATAATGCTGATGAAAACGGGATTCCATGTTAGCAGCTAATGTGGCAAAAGAACGGGTCAGCGGCTAGATCAATATCTCCATTAATGGAGGCAGTGCTGGGTGAGAACTAGATTGAGTTGTGGCCTCTGATGTCCTGCGTAATACACTTCAGTGGTATTAATAGTAATAATAATATTAACCCTGTAATAACCTTAAAATCCTGTGAACACATTATATGAAAGAGCTCTCAGCAGGACGTAATTGCAGAAATGTAATGCAATAAACTGTAATAAAATGGTTATGCATGTTTATAATGCAAGGTTAGGAAGTATTTTAACATGCACCCACCCCATTCCTAAGGCTTGACCTGAAATTGCCTCTCACTTTGTTCACTTGGTGTCTATTTAGTTGGGTCTGACTATGGAGAAAGCAGCATTTGGTGGTTTTGGTGGAAAAGGTCTTTATCGTGAGAATCTGGCGGGTGACTGATACATTCGACCCAAATGACTGAATGTTTTCACAGGTCTGAATTTGATTAAATTGATGAAACTGTAATGATACTCAGGAGTGAAATGGGTAGCTGTTTTCATTCAGCAGACTGTCATGGCTGTACACTGATGCCTTTATTGGCATCACCTCAGTGTGATTCTTTGAGGAGCTAATAGCCGCCTGCAAGGTGTTAACAGAGCTTTGCAGTATTCTCATATACACTTGTACAAATGTATCAAAAATAAATAAAAATGTAAGCAGAAAACTGATCCTAACCCTATCTGTAACGGGGGGGGAATTATTTTGAACTTAACATATTCAGAGCAGTGGCTGGATGCCAGCCTCGGTGACTGGAATTTCAGGATGAAAACCCAACACCCTTTCTCAAAAATATATGTGGTTTTCCATCATTCTTTTTTTTTTCTTGAAGGATTTAGGGTTTGGTAACCTAGAAGCCAGGATTGTGAACAGAATGGTGTGTGGTTGTGAGTCTGTGTGAAGGTGGTAGAAAAAAACAACAACTCTGGAGTGTAGGAGTGATTCTAAATTACGGTCCTGCTAAAATGATTTGAAAGAAAATATCCACAAAATACACATAAATCTCTTTTCTCAGATCTGAGATTTGGAGAAAAAAAGTGAGACCCTCAGCATTCCTACTCGGCAGGCTCCTGTGAGAGGCCAGGAAGTGGGGAAGGTGGGAAAAGATCACTGGGCATTTGGTTTAAAAAACACAGCTTTCCTATGTGGATACTTCACTCCGCTCAATGAGCGGCAATTTCTCGTTTCCTACCTAAAAGCTAAAACCCTCCAAACCTCCTGTGCTGCTTTTATAGACACAGAGACAATGGAGTCTCATCAAGAGCCCCATAAAACTCCCTGTAATCTGGGGTAGACGAAAGACACGCCCCTCTTTTTGCTCTCAGCCTCTGTGGTTGAGTTTCTCAGAAGCAGTGTTAGCTCATTTGGTCGGTAGCAAACACAGTAATGGAGCGCAGTAGAGGCACAGTGGTTCAGCTTAAGTTTGAAAGTGCTCTGTACAGTGTAATCAGATATAATCACCACCCTGTTCTTTTTATAAAGCTATCCCTCTTACAGTAACACCCAGCTGCTAGGTTTGTGTACTGCCGGTTATGGTTTTAATCATGAAAGATTCAAATCAGAGCAAGTGTTCCCTGACAGGGACACAAAAAAAACCTTATATCTTCTCAGAAATTCTATTGTATCCAAACACTGGTCCAGTTAACACAAAACATCTCAGTTGCTTTTGGTGCAAGATTATCTTTCCATGAGGCTGTTATTCTCGTCACTTCTATTAATGCAACGTAATCCAGAGCAGGATCAAATGTAAAAAAAAAACAGACAGCAAAGAGCTGTGGAAAATCACAGTAATCTCCATTGAAAGTGGAAGTGTTAAAAGGCAAAAACATCAGCGACATCTGTCTGATCCTTTTCTGCTGATTATTTTCTTGATTCATTGATTAATCGTTTTTCATATTCGTAATCGTATTTAAATTGTTTTGTCCATTCAACAATCCAAAAACGATACATAGTTAGATACTTAGTAAATGTAAATATTCACATTTGTGAAGATAGAACTGTTGATATTTCTTTGCTTAAAAAATGACTTAAACAATGGATCGATTATCAAAATAGTTTGATTCATTTTCTGTCCACTGACCAATCGTTACAGCTCTAAAAATCGTATTTTGCATTAAACCCTCAGGATAGTTCACATAAAACCCTCTCTGACAGACATGTCCTCCGATCTCTGCTGTAATTCAGCTCTACTCTGCAATTACAGTGGGGTGTCTACCACAACACACAATAAAATGTTGATCTATAATCTTAGCTCAGGTTTTAGTTACACTTCTCTTTGCAAGTAAAACCCTTATGAAGACTTGAATAGCTGGAGTTACACAATACTGACTTCTTAATGAGATGAGGCATATATGCAAATAACTCAGTCTTATGCCATTTTCACCCAAAATGGGGATTAAAGCCATGTTTTATAATGGACCACAGTGTTACCTCCAATGGTGCCTGTAAGAAGATTTTCACACTGGAACCAGCCCAGTAAAAATCAGCATTACAGTGACTGTTGAATAAACTTCAGTATGTGAATATAAGATCAGGATTAATATGATGACTGCATGAGAAGTTCCTGGCAAAAGCTTTTGAACCACTAGACAACCTGAAGCTGAAGTTCCAGACAGAAAGAAGCAAATTCAAAAGAAGTTTTAATTCCAGTCTGGAGGCGACACAACTGGATGTTTGATGTGAGAAAACTCCCGGGCAATCAGAGAGAGTGCAGAATTCCAGATTAACTTTAAGCCATTGAGCCCTGTGAAAGCTAAGCCACAACAGCTCTCCTGCTGTGATCTCATCCTCCCCTTTGCCTTGTCACCCCTTTCTTTCAACGCTGGAGACAGTTTCCTGCTGAAGAGAAGCTGAAACTCACGGCCAACCACACTTGCCAAGAGAGGCAGATATTCCCAGAACCCCCACCTCCGCACTATGGTCATCTGTTGGACTAGGTTTGAGGACAGTACTTGCAAATCTGGGTGACGAATCAACAGCGAGTCTCGGCTTGAGAGATGATGAGTTCAACAAACTTCTCCATTGTGTGACTCATTGCGGTTGAAACAATAATTTAAACGAAGTGGCCTACTTTTACCATTCATTTATTTTACATAATTATGTCTAATCTAAAGATTTAGATTGATGTTCGAGCAGAAGGCTTTTCCCGTATAAACCTTTCCGTATTTTGACAGATGTCTGAGATTAGAAGAACAGGCCTTTACTGGCCAGTGTGATAAAATGGCAACCAACAAATAGGCAGGAAATTCCAGCCTGCTGTGTTTGTTTCTTTGGTGTTTTATGGTGGTCTGGCCTCTGAAGCAACCCAAACTGTGGATAGGTTTAACCTCATCCAAGAAGCATGGGACAGGGGAGAGGAGAAAGGGGGGGGGGGGCATCTCTCAGCCACACTCAGAAACAGAGCTAACTGGAAAGTGTTTATCAAATTTAGAAACCAGTGTGAATACATGCAAACTGTCGAAACTTTTCATCAGTCCTCACGCTTCTGCACGGTATAAGGGGGATAACGACTTGTCACAGTTCAGGTTTAACTGCTAAATTATAGTTTGATAAGAGTTATATACAATAGTAGGTAAAGGGGAACAGTGCTAAGATGAACGTTGATGGGTATTTTGTGTGAGATCATGAAGATCTTCGCTCTAAAGCTTGGCACCAGAGACCACCAGAGAGCTGGAGCTGAGTCTCCACATATGATAAATCATGGGAAACTTACTTTGAAATCCCACACCATATTGGTCTGAACTTTCCATGCCCGAATAAACTCTGTTGTATTGCAGTTCTGCCAGTCATGAATCAGGGGAATCAAATCCTAATTTCCTATAAATCATCTAGTATCACTGCCCTTCTTTTTCTTTCCTGTTGTGTTGTGGTGACAATACATGGTCCCGGACAGCACTACACTCTCATTTCTCATGACGTTACATAGTGCATGAAAGTTCATGACAACATGCTGAGCACATAACAAATCCAAAGAGACCTAATTTCATTAAACAAATCAACAATCATTATATTTAAACTTAGATCAGTTTGCAGCTCATTAATTTGGTCCAAAAAAACATTTAAAAGGGATTCTATAGTTTGGCAACAGGGCAATTTGATGGCAAATGGATGCAAGTCATTTTAAAATAAAGAAACTAGTGGCCAATTAGCTCAGTTGGTAGCGCGGGTGCACATATGCAGAGGTTTATTCCTCGATGAAGAAGGTCCAGGGTTCAAATCCAATCTTGCAGGTTTTCCTGCATGTCTTCCCCCTCTCTCCTTTCATATCTCAGCCTTCCTATCCAATAAGGGCAGAAATGCCCCAAAAAATACTTGTCAAAAAGAGCTCCAGATTATTTAGATTGTGCAGTATATTCTTAGGGATAAGACTGGGAATGTAAACCTACACAATCTCATAATCTTAAACTAACTTTAAGATCAAACTAAAAGTGGTACATGTGTGGTTAATCATTTTCTTTATGGTAGCTGCCTAACTCTTATTTCCAGTTGACAAGCAAAAACTCTGGAAAAACAATTATGTGGTCAAAAAAACAACAAAACATTCTATAAATTTCTAATTTAATATTTACTGGAAGACATTGTTTAGGTGGGTTTAGCCTCCACAGCATCCCATAACATGTTAAGGTCTAATAGCTGTGCAGGCCTGGACTGAATGTGTTAATTGCAGCCTGTAACAGGATGTAAAGGTCACATCTGCCCGCAGGGTGCCAAATGAATCGTCACCCCCACGTCAGTTTTATCAATCCGGCACAAAAATAGAACAACACAGTTAAAAAGTGCGTTGCTTTGCAGCTTTAAATAAACGTAATACATAAATAGACATCACAATAGAGACACTAAGCCAGCAGCCCCCCTCCTCCCCCCGTTTTTCTCCACATCTGGTTCCACTCACTGCTCGGACTTTTGGTTCGTGGCATACCGAGGCACCGAATCCAGAATACGCAGAAATGATCTCTCAGTATCTCCTTTCTAATGCCTTTTCGAACTGGAAGTCGTTGTCAAAACAAAAGCATGCACACTAGGTTAAACGTCGGCCCGGTTTCTCGACTTTTACATCAATTAAATTAAGCGAAAGTTGATATTTTCTCACCCGTAACGCTCCTCTTCAGTTCCAGACTAAAGATGAATAAATATAAAGTGCATTTGTAAAATGTAAGTTGCCGATTTGTCCATGTTTTCCTTGATTCCTTGTTTCGGTGATGGCCGTTGCTTTGCATGCTCACAACTACAACACACACGCTGCGAAAAACACAGCAGAAAAAAGCGAAGCAGGAGCAGCAACTGCCCCAGTGTTTTACTTTGAGTAGCCTACGGATGATGCAGAGTTGGTGGCGAGTTTGACCGCTATAGCTCCGTCTGCCTCTCAGTCAGATCTGAGTGAAATGAATGGAGCAGCGTCAACAACGTGTGTGTGGTTCCCAACATGAGGTCCGGGGACCTCCAGGCGCCTGTGAGGGGACCCCCAATAGCAACCAAGTACAAAGAACTGGTGACAGTAAATAAAAAAAACAATTTAATCTCATAAAAGCTATTTATTAATCGTAGCTGTGAGGAAAAAGTAAAATAAATGATGATGATAATGGTGCTAAAATCAAATATAAAATCGGAATTTTTAGAAAATATTTAATTATTTGAGAAATTCCTATATGCCTCCTTTACATCATTATTTTTTGTATTTACTTTTAGAGTTTTGGCTCTTTTGCACAAAACACTATATAGGATTTACTAGTTAAAGGTCCCATGGCATGAAAATTGCATGAGTTTTTTTTTAACATTAATATGCATTTCCGCAGCCTGCCTATGGTCCCCCAGTGGCTAGAAATGGCGATAGGTGTAAACCGAGCCCTGGGTATCCTGCTCTGCCTTTGAGAAAATGAAAGCTCAGATGGGCCGATCTGGAATCTTCCCCTTATGAGGTCATAAGGGGAAAGGTTACCTCCCCTTTCTCTGCTTTGCCCACTCAGAGAATTTGGCCCACCCATGAGAGAGAGAGACATCATGGCTTTCAAACGAGCAAAGTGGCTGTTGGTCAAGGCCACACTAACACGCTAACAATTAGAGACAGGTGGTCTTAACTCTTCGCATATCACTGGGTCTGGACTTTCTCCTTTTCCAGAGTTGCTCAGGGTGAGAGCCCCGGCGATAGTGGGGATAAGGTAGTAAAGAAGCTTGCCAGAGGCAAGGCACCATGTGTGGATGAGAGAGCACCTTCTATGCTGAAGCTGCGGAGGGTATGCTTAAATTGTCGGGGCATCCCACTCCTCAGCCTCCTGGGAAAAGCTTATGACAGGGTGCTGAATCTGAGGTCCGACAATCTGACCTCAGATTCAGGGGGGGTACTACGCACTGGTGTAGTGGAAGGGTAACGGCCAACGGTTAACAGTCAGCCACCCGTTCCTCATATAACTGTAATGAGAGCTCTGTCTATACTCCGCCACGGTTGTCCCTTGTCACCGATTCTGTTTCCGATTTTCATTGACAGGATCTTAAAGCCATCTGGGGAAGGAGAGTGTACTGTTTGGGGAACATGGAATTGCTTCTCTGCCCTTTGCAGATGATGTGGTTCTGTTAGCTTCATCAGGCCGTAACATTTAAAACACACTGGGGTGGTTTGGTTTAATTAGTCGAGACTGGGGTGATAGTCAGCTCCTCCAAGTCTGGGGGCATGATTCTGCCGGAAAACAGTGGATTGCTTACTTTTAGTTTGGAGTGAGTTGCTGCCCCAAGTGAAGAAGTTCAAGTATCCTGGGGGTCTTGTTCACAGGTGAGGGTAAAATGGAGCTTGAGGTCAACAGGCGGATTGGTGCGGCATCAGCAGTGATACAGGCACCGTACCGGACCATTTTGGTGAAGAGGGAGCTGAGCCGGAAGGCAAAGCTTTCAATCTAGTAGTCGATCTACGTATGTTCCAACCATCATCTATGGTCGTGAGCTCTGGGTAGTGACTAATAAATTAGATTGCAAACGGCTGAAATTAGTTTCCTCCGTAGGGTGGCTGGGCTCAGCCTTAGAGATAGGTTAAGGAGCTCAGACGTCCGGAGGGAGCTCGTAGTAGATGTGCTCATGTGTAAGTTGAGGTGGTTCGGGCGTCTGATCAGGATGCCTCCTGGTCGCCTTCCTTTGCAGGTTTTCAGGGCATGTCCAACTGGTAGTAGACCCTGGAGAGACCCAGACCATGCTAGAGATATTAAATATCTCATGTGGCCTGGGAACACCTCAGGATCCCCCAGGAGAAGCTGGAAAAGGTTGCTGGGGAAAGGGACATCTGCCTTGCTTAGCCTGCTACCACAGCAACCCAGCTCCGATACTGCCTAAAACGTTGGTATCGGTATCGGGAAGTACTGGAGTTTATGCACCAATCTGATACCACGTAATAAAGCCCTAAAGAAAAAATACGTTAAAAGTAGTTTATTTATGCATTTTTCCATTATAACTGACTGTCAAACTGCATAATAAAAGAACGTTCTGTGGCATTCATGTTTCACAAAGAGTTTAACCTGAGCCAGACCGACAACAAAGATAGAAATAATATCACATCCATACAGGGATAGTAGTATACAGTTGTTCAAACATAATAAAATTTATGACACACTGATATCGGATCGGTACTCGGTATCGGCCGATACGCAAGTTCAGGTATCGGAATCGGTAAGCAAAAAATGGTATCGTACCATCTCTAGTTGAGAGAGAGCTACTTATGGAGTTTCATATGCATGCACAGTTGTGCAGAATTCCTTATTGTGTCTATTATCATTCAACATGCCACCACAGAGACAGATGACAAATGAGAACCCACTGAATATTGGCTTTTAAAATGGTGTTTGTATTAATGTTGTCCTTCACCTTCTGACAGAAGCACAGTGACTCCAGACCAGTACTGGATTTATGAATGAGACAGCATTTATCAAACTTTACTAATTTGACTGCTGCGCTACACTAACATTTGTATTAAACCATAAAGTAAGCTCATACTAAATCAACATTGTCAACGTGGGATTACGGTCCAAGTTTACAGTATGTTTTCTGGCAATTACTGAGTTGTTTGTTCCATTTACTCACTAATCAGAGAATATAGCTTAATTAAATATAACTGAATACGAAGAATACACCCCAACACCAGCTAGGTGAGGCTGGATGTAAGTATTATCTAAACATATTTGAATTATATTCTGTAAAGCCAATTTTACTTAGAAAAGCATAACACAAAACCCAAGTACAGAGATAATACTCATGACTACATTGTCAGCTGTGTTGTCATTAGAGGTTTTTCCTTCAAAGAAAGCTGTGATGGTTACGCCAGTCAAACAGAAGCCCAGAACAACAAACACATTTTAACCAATAGTATTTAATGGTTTATGCAATTCTCTGCTAAGGCCCATTCTCCCCCAACAGTACTATTAGGCAAACCAGTCCCTTGCATTTTATTGGCCAAAAATAAATTCAAACATACCTAAATAAATATGTGTTTATGGTAGGGGGGGGTCAATAACAGTTCTAATTAAAAGGCAACTTGAAAAACAACAGTTTTCGTCATAAAACTGGTTAAATTGAAAAGTCTTTAAAAAAATGTAAAAGGGGTTGTTTCTCAACAGCTTCCACTCCATATAACACAACTCTAAAACCATTCATTATAAAAAAACGGAGGTGGAACACTGCCACCAGCTGGAAGTTCTAAGCTTTGGTCACAGGAGTTTGACGAGGAGATGGGAGAGGGTTAGGGCCTAGTAGCTTCTGTCCCTCCTCGTCACAAACTATCTGGTCTGGAATTTAAGCGGGGCAGGGGATCCCAGAACAGCGGGTTTGGTGACATAGTGCCATAGATATTTAGGGGTTCAATACAATAACAGGCCAGACTGGTTCTTTCAGTTAAGTTCAGGGAGATGAGAACAAACAAAATGTTTGAGCTTGGGGAGTTCAGACTACCTCGGACCAGAATGGCTCATGCATGGGTGTGTGTGAGTGCGTATGGGTATGAGGCCTTCCACAATCCTTTCCATCTGGCCAAGCTGAAGCAGTTCTATACTTCTTTTTAATTTCTCTTTTTTAAGCAGAAAAGAAAAATCCCAATCACTGAACCCCACTTTTCACCAACACAGTGCCAAACCACGCCCCCTTACTGCGGGAGTCGTCCAGGGCTTTGACCCCCAGAACAATGCCAGCCTTTGGAGAAAGGAGGATAGGTAGGCTGGGGTGGGTGGACATGAGAGGGACGATTGGACGTTGGTCTCCCTTCCCAACCCGTCCATGACTTCTCACCCACCCCTTGCCGTCATCTGACCCGTTTCTCTTTCTCGTCATGGCAAGGTGGGATGCTGTCGGGTGGGAGGACACAATAAGGCGTCGCCCCCACCCCACCCCACTCAAATGGTTCTGTCAGTCAGTCAGTCAGTCAAGGGGTGTGGGCTCAGTTTGAGGCGCTGCTGTTGGAGGAGCTGGATGTGGAGGCCACGGCCATGCCCGAGGTGCCCGAGGAGGCCACCGACTTGCGGATGTGGGGCATGAGGAAGGGGTCACTGGCCAGCTGGTGCACATCGATGCGGTCCTCCTTACGGTAGACTAGACAGCGTCTTATAAAGGCCTGGAGAAAGACAAAGTGACATTGGAATGACGTGAGTTATAGTATAAAGAGAGAATACGAGGAGGGTATTGTGGGGGTTGAAGTGCAAAGACATGATGCAAACACTAAATAGAGAAAACAAAAGCAGTGAGTTGAGAGAGCAGAACCAGTACCTTAGCTTCAGGTGTGACTACTGGTTTAGGTGGAAACTGCACATCTGTTGCCTTCAGTATGGTGTTCTCCTGCAGGATGTCCTGCTGGGACTGGTTGTGGCCGAAGGGCTAAAAGAGCAAAGAGAATGAACCAAGTGTTATTGAAACAAACCAAAACATGAACTAAAATCAAGTGAATAGGAATCATTTAAGTGTGTTGATGTTCAATACACTGCCCATAATAAAATGTTACTTAATCTTCTTTTGTCTAAAAACCATTTTACATACAATAAAACATTAAATTCATGTAACCAACATTTTTATCGACTTTATAACTGACTTAATAGCTTAGATGTCTTGTTGCAACATATTTTCTTCAGTGTGTCTCCTACCTTGCGGCCATACAAACACTGGTAGAATATGACTCCTACAGACCACACATCCACCTTGTTGGAGATTTTGGGTGGTTCCTTCCCAACCACAAAGCATTCTGGGGGAAGGTACCTAAACAAGAGAAAAGGGGAGCTATGTTAATATTAATCAGTTTCAACAGATACAATTTAACTGTCCAGTTTCAAATTGCATTTTGTAGTCATGACAAAAGACTAAGAATCTTTTTTCAACATGATCTCAGCTCTCTGTCCCCACATATGAAGTAGTAACATCAACAACAAACAATGTGCACAGAGTGATCCTCATGAGAACCAGGCTGTGAGTGGATTTGTTCGTGTGGTGGGCATCTTGCTTAAGTGACCTTTGTGTGAGCATTCGTACACCAGAGGCCTGTACTACGAAGCAAGATTTGCCGTTAACGAGTAAACTTCAGGTTCAACCCAGGGTTTTGTGTATCACGACGGTGGATCAGTTGTTACCGGGTTAAATCACTGTGGTAACTTATGCTAACACCTAACCTGCTCGGGAGCAGGTTATGTTGGAGATTAGAGATCAACTGATGTAAAAGCACCGCCTACTGACCAATCAATACTCGATTGATAACAGCGTCACCGTTCTTAGAAGATCAGGTGCGCTCAGAAAAGTTAAAACATTTAGAGACCGACAACCCCGTTAACATTCTCTGATGGGCATCTTTATGAAATATATAGATTTTCAACGGAGGGAATTACGTATCTTTGTCGGCTTCTTGAGCCATGTGTTGCCAATGCGCGCGTCGGTTTGAATTACGTTTTTATACTTTTTTTATTCGCTCTCACGATCGCTTACCACTGCCAGGGTTGCAAATGAAATAAAAGGCTAAAGCAACAGCAGTTTATGGAAAGCACAAGTGTAATTATGGGCAGATCTTGGTCCTGACTGATGGGAAAGTGATATTGATAAGCGTTGTGATTTACGCATAACAGCGTCGGCTATTTTTTTGTCAGCTTTCCTTCCCGTTTTAGGAAGCAGCGACTGTATTGCGTTTTGCCTGTAAAACCGTGTCCGTGTTCTTCATATTTATGTAGAATTATAGTTTGCTCTTCTTATGTAAAATATGTAGCTCGGGTAGATGTTTGCGATTGGTCACGATGTGCAAACACCGCCTCTTTTATGTGAACGCGTGCGTCTCTAGATTGGAAAACCCTGGGTTGATTGAACTTGTTGTTAACCACCGTCGTGACATAGTTTAGGCGGTACCACGGTTGTTAGGGTTAGGTGAAGCCGGGTAACAAAGAAATCCAGGGCATGTTGATCTTGCTTCGTAGTACAGGCCTCTGGCAGCATGATAGAAATGAAAAAAGCATTCAACTAAATAGACGCTGGAGCTTTTTACATATACCATATATGTACCATATACCAAGATACACCTCAGTAACATTACAACTACTGGGATTAAAAGGCATTATAACCGTTGCTGCCCTGTTCTCTGGATGGATTTTCTCACATGTCTTTATTGCTCCTAACAATGTTTATTGCTCAAGCACACCCTGTCATATTTCTTTGTATGATTCTTCTACAAATGTTATAGCAAGCTTCCAACTCTGATTTTGCATCTAAAAACACTCATACTGCACACTTTAGATTCCGCCATATTGTTGTTTCCTTCTACAGCATAAAATGCCTTCACACAGCAAAATTATGACTAACGCACTGTGCTGTGGGAAAGCAGTCAGGCATTGAGAAATATTTCAGCCCTGACAACTGAACATAAAGTTGACCCTTGAGGACTAACGCTCCGTAGTAAAAAATACACAGCACAATTTATTATATCACAGATGGTGCCCCCCCCCCCCACCTGCGGCAGAGTGGCATCTTCTTCCAGTGTAAATCTCACCAGTATGTCCCTGCTCCCTGTGACGTCAGCTCCATCCCGTCCACTGAGTTGTAGCTGTCATCGTCCATGATCTTCGACAGGCCAAAGTCTGTGATCTTGATCTCTCCACAGGCAGTGCCGTTCACCAGGAGGATGTTACCTGAGCAAGGTGGGGAGAAGATTTACAGCAATGAAAGAAAACGCCTGCATAGTTCAGATTTATATTCACATTTTGAGATGAAAATAAAAATTCTTCTCTGGATGATTCAGTTCTGTTGAATGCACAATAAGTGCGTTAACCTCCAGTTTAAAACCTGGTTGTATTGGGTTAAGGCAATGCCCCGGTTTCTCAAACGCCATGTCAACACCTTACCCTGGCTGAAATCGGAGTTCTCATACCCCGGTTAACAGACCTAGCTAACTCCTTTAGTAACCGCGGTATTCGCGCATGTATACACCTTAACAGGGGTAAGTTCAGGTTATGCATCTGCGCATGCTCCGTAGGTCATAACTACCCCTTTTGACCCGGAAAGAGAGCAGTAGAAGCCAAAAACAGCAGCAACAACACAAGCTTTAAACTCACTTAACCGGGGTAAGACCATACCCTGCATGTAAACACACTGAATGATTTCAAATTTTCTTAATCTTAATGGAATAACGGCCAGCAACTGGATTGAAGGCCAAATCACCTATCAAGACAAACCACAAATATAATCTGCCCAACAATTGTATTGCGTGTACGCCTATTAAGACGCTTGTAAATTCCCAACGCTGGACAATGTCTCCCTATCATCACTACTGAAGCTGCAGTGGTTTAAGTGGTTCATTTAACTGAAAGTTTAATTTGAAGTAGAACTGCACAAAAGACAACTGAAACTAGACCATGCAAGCTGGAGACCCACCAGGTTTGAGGTCATAGTGGATAATGGGCGGTCTGATCTCATTGAGGTACTTCAGGGCGTTAACAATCTGCATGATGATGGAGCGGCCCTCTTTCTCTGACATAAGTTTGTGCTGCTTCAGGTAGAAGTCCAAATCATTGCCTTCGCAGTACTCCAGGACTGTGCAGAACCTGCTCCAAAATAAGGGAAAAGCATTTATCCACCTCAGCAGGATTTGGTCCATCAAATCAAAACACAGTTAAGGCTCTACTTTTTGGCTCAAACTGAACACAATCTGCATGAACATGAGTCCATATTTTGGAAGGCACACATTTCTTTATGAGGAAATGACTTACGAGTCAGTGTCAAGCGAAAAGTAGTCGTAGAGTTTAACTATTCGTGGGTGGTCCAGCTCTTTATGGATTCTATATTCCCTGCACGCGTGTCTGAAACAAAGAGCATTTCCAACATTTGCACCAATCACTTGAAATGTGGATATATTACACACAGTGAATCCGATGTGTTAATAAATGAACTGAACATAACTCATAGTCATTCAAAATATATTACAGTATTGCATTAAAAATTGAACAGCACTCACTTGTGATAATTTTCCTTCTTCTCATCCCTCCAGTTCTTGTTTAACTGGTGGATTTTGACCGCAACATACCTTTGCTCCGTTAAATCAAAGGCCTGGAAAATAAATGTCTCATTAGTTAGGAAGTACATTTGGCTTTACTTTGTTTTAACTGCAGTGAAACTCTTGCATCATAATTTTTACAGTGATGACGGCAGATTCTTGGAAAAAGTCTCACATTCTGACACAAGGAGTTTTAAAATCCTAACCGATTTTGAAATCCGGTTGCAACACGAACATGAGAATCTCCACAGATATTCTGTTCCCCAATCTTAAACACACGCTACAAGATTTGAAAATAATGGTGCATCTATGAGTTACGATAATCTAAATAATATCCTGTAGTAGGACTACAGGATATTATTAAGATTACCGTGCCAGAGGGAGCAAGGCACCACCTCACGTGATCTCTCTAACGTGATCTCACGGGGAAGCAGATGTAAACAAAATGGTGACTGACTTGGGGCGCCGACTTTCTGTAGCAGGGATTAAAAAGTGGTTGGGAAGGCGTGGTCAACACGGATTGTCTGTTCTTGACTCTTCAGCGAGAACTGGAGGGGAGTTAAACCATTTCTGTCTCATGTTTACTGTTGCTTGGCAACACTGTCAGTTGCTGCAGGACTCATTTTCTTTTGTGAACTACTGACATAATCATACAGATAACCAGTTCGGGAGGTTTAAGATTGGATCTGTACATGGCTCACATTACCAGGTAATCTGGGCCGGATTATTAACTATTTTTTATATATATATATAAAAAAATTATTATTAATGATATCAAATATTATTTCTCCGCTGCTTACGGGATAAATCGGCCCAAAACTCTTGTAGTCTGAGCCAGGCTTTAGTGTATAGCAATGAAACACGCATCCTCAAATATTTTCTAAAGTATCACTTTGAGTATATGAGCACCACAGTCTATGACATAAAAAATGACCACAGACTTCAGTCAACTCACACTCTCTTAAGCAGCAGAACACTGGTAGTTGTTGCAAGGCTGTTGTACAAGATCATATCGAATTGTACACGTTTATTACCCAATTTTTAAGCTGGTAGAACTGTAAATACTGAGTACTAATACTGCCTTTTCTCTGTCTAATATACAGGATGTATTGGCAAAGGTATTCACTACATTAATTCAGTAACAGAAACTGGAATGTATTTATAGTGTATAAACTATTATCAAAAAGCAGTGGTTCTGCCTAACAGAGAAAGATGAAGTTTCTCTCACCTTGTAAACTTCACTGAAACCTCCCCGTCCAAGTAAATAGAGTAGCAGGTATCTGTCATTTAGCGTAGGGTGATCTTTGAATCTACACAGGGTGAGAAGCAATCCAAGTCATGTAATTAAACAGAGCATAGGACACATCATTACAGACGAACTAGGAAAGAAGAAATCGTACTGAGAATTATCCTCATTGTGGATCCTTTTCAGCTCGCGAATGTGCAGGTTCCGCACTCGCTCCAACCTCTCCAGCTCTGCCTGGATCTCTGCCTCCTCCTGCAAAAGGACAACAAACGTATATCTAAACCTGTGCAGCTAACAAAACAATGAAACAGAAAACAAAAATACATCAGGCATTACCTTCTTAAGGTGGCCTAATCTTAGTTTAAAGATTTCCTCTTGCTCGTGGTACTCTGCCTGTGATAACCTACAAGGACACAGAACAAATCTCAGTGCCACTTCGAATATGCGAGCAGGGGAAAAACAACTGGTATGAAAGGGATAATAAATGAAAAACAAAAGCATCGTACGCTTCACTTTCTGTTCCATTGGTTTTGCTTTTGCGTTTGTTTTGCTCCAGACTTGGAGGTGGAGTCTGGGCCATGGAGGGCGGTTTGCGTTTGGCCAGCAGCTTCCTCTGTCTTTCAATTTCCTCTCGCTGGGAATTGATTCTTTCTTGTTGTCTGTAAACAGATGACACATTGCAATGACATGTAGACCTAATGCATTTATCAGTTTGTGTATGATCTACTGTAAGCGTTCTGGCCCTGGTCACGATACTGCCCCTTCTATGTTATATTTGATTATTTGCAAACAACGGCTTCAACACTGTTTTCAGACATGAAACATTTTATGTATAATGCAAATTGTTCTGCATACAATGCCACAAGACGAAGATGTATTGTTTATTTTGCAAAAACTAAAATTTTAACTAACAGTGATATCTACATAGTACCAAAACCGACTTGGGTTGTTCATTTCATACTAATACCACAACTATTGAAGTATGTTAGTGTGATTTTGCCTCTCTAACTAGCAGCTTAATAGTTAAAATAATAATAGAAAAGTGTGAAAGGAGGATCTTAAAGATGAAACATAAAAAAAGTCCTCACTTGATAAGGTTTTGGAAGGCATATCCATCCGTCCACTGCTCAGTGAAAGACGCTCCATGTCTCACTGTGGTGAAGTGACCCAGTCGAAGCCTGTCCTGCATGCTTTTGTCCCGGCACGCCATCTTCTCCTGTTTGGACTGGAGGAAGGGCAGAGAAATACAGGCATCAAACCAGTACTGTTGATTCCACGTGGCATACAAGGCAGGGTTGGTAATGTTGAAAAGCTAGCAAGATTTGAAAGTAGCATCTCCTCGGGGCTCCGTCTAACCCCGCCCACTGCCATCAGGCTACGACCCACACACAGACGTGCACGAGCACCGCTGCTTCAGAGCAGAGCGCAGAAAGGACCGCAATTTTACTTTATGTCTCATTCACCACTAAGCAAACACCTAATATTATCATACCGTATGTTTACAACAAGCCTGACAACTGTTAGCACTGCGGTGACAACACGTATTGAGCTCAGGCTCATACACTGGAGGGGTAGAGTACGCGCAGCGTGGCAAGGAGGCATTTCATTGGTTCTTTCAAATCGGACCCCGAGGCACCGAATGGTGGATGTTTTCACAGGATTACAGCAACAAATGAAATATCTTTTTTGCTCCATTTTCAGATCCCATAAGTTATTTATTGCTGTTTGGGTATAAAGACCATTTCAAACAATATATAAGAAAATGTATATTGGAAATAGTTACCAACCCTGCCTTTAAATAAGAGCTTCTAAAACTAGCTCACGTCAAAAACCCACAATGACCCACTCATTGGAAACTAATAGTTTAAAATAAGTCATGGTGCTATTAGATTAAACATACTTTTTCAATCAGTAGCTTCTTGGACATGGTCACACACTTATTTAAGCGTTCCTTGTATCGTTCCAGCATCCTCTGCTGTTCATCAATCTGTCTCCTCAGATCACAGTTTGCCTGAAACAGAACGAGCAGGAAAAAGTTCAGGTAAAAAATATACATGTACAGACAGAAGGAATGTTTCAGCTCTGACATGCCTTGAGTGAAAAACCATACATTCATTCAACATAGAAAATGGCAAGCAGAGTAGCAGGGATGAAATGAAATGAGATTAGTACCCGCAGCAAATCGTCTATTCGGCCCTCCTTCTTCTCCAGGTCAGAGTTCTTGTTGTTCTCCATTGCTGTTAGTTTCTCTATAGTAAGGTCAGACTACAGGGTACAGTGAGCACAAAAACAGTGTTTATGTTAATGGTGGATCAATGTAATACAAGTAGTCCCATCTAACAAACTCTTCCAGTTGCTTACTGGTTTCCAGTTGCAAATGTATTGGTTTATATGTACCACTTATATAACAACGGCCTTTTGAATTATAATAAGAGTTAAATTAGATAAACAGCCAGTGGCATTTCAAGTACCTGTGTGGCTTTGTGGAGCATGTGAAGAGAGGCAGGCTTCAGTGAACACGTTGAGTGCTCTGTGTTGGCCGAACTTACAGAGGAGGGGCTCCCCTGCTGCACCTGGGAGGCAGAAACATTCATCCAATAAAAACCTTACACAGACTGAGGGTGTCTTAATGTGTGAACTTTCACATTAAAAGAATTCGAGACCTGCAGCTGCAAGTCATGATAAGACAACATATAACAAAACACCAAAAGATGTGTGCAACTGGTTAAATTCAAAGTGTGTTTGAATCTGTAATTACTGGCCAAACCGTGTTTATAAACCACATCAGATTCTTCTAACCTATAAACCACTTGACCTACTGATGTTAATAACAAGCGTGGAAGAGAGAATGGCACGGAAATGTTAAGATAAAAGAGAAGAATGAGACAGATCATAGAGCAAACATGCTCACCGTGACAGGGGGGTTGGAGAGGGAGTGTTGTGGGGAAGAGCGGACCACTGGTGGAATTCCCCTGGCAGGGCTGGTACCAGGACCGCTACCTCCCGCAAACTGACAGACAAGCAAAAACAGAAGAAAGCAGTTCAATGGAAAGACCAAGATGGAATAAAAAAAAAAGTGGTTAGAAAGTAAGTATGAAAAGTTAATACTGAAGCATTGTTAGAGGCCATGAGCTTTGCTGCATACACACTCAAACCTTTCTGCCACTCACCTCAAAATAATCACTAATTTTATGTCCCCTTGCACCTGCTTTACCTAGAAGAGAGACACACGGAGTTCAGACAGAGAGGCTGATATTTGGGATACACAATGAGAGGATCATAGCAGTGGAACAATCTTACCTTGGCTGCTGTCAAAATGTTCTGCTTTCCGTTTTCTCACTCTCTGCTCATTCCCTTTTTTCTCAGGAGTCTGTCAGGAAAGTAGTGTGAATCAACTGCATGTATAATAGGGCAACACAGACAGATGGTTGACATAAAAAAAAATCCTGTTCATTTGTAGCAGAGACTAACCTCTAGCTCTTTGTCACTGAGCGAGCCTACACTGCATAGACTCTGATTGGATGACTCATTTTGGTTCTGACCCGAGCCCTGTTAAAATGAGATAAAAATACATAAAAGTAAAGTACAACGAGCAATTAAATACAAAGAAGCATAAAACTTGCAAGAATACATTCGTAGAAGTGTTTTGTTTTTAATGTGTGCACATGTACTTATTGTGTATGCATAAACTTGTGAGAGAGAGAGTGCACACAGTTAGAAAACAGAGTATAATGGGTGAGAAACAGAAAGAAGGGATGCAGAGGTTTGGCTGCTGTCACTATTAACTTGACACTGAATCTAGACCTGCATCAGCCCTAATGCGGTTCCCTAGGTGATGCCTGTCAGTCAAATGAGTCACATAAAAATTCTGCAGGCACTGTCCAATCAGGGAGAGATACTTAGTCATTCAGAGCACACCAGAGCTCTCTCACTGAACCCTCCTAAAATGGCTGAACATTAGGCATGCTGCTGGGGATATAGTCCTCCCTCTGTCTGTCACCTTTAGATAATGTCATCCATTTTTCTCCTGTTCACCATGGTCTTAACTGTTTGTTTCTTCTCTCTCACTCGCTGGAGAAAGCCAGTGTAAGATGCTTTGCTTGATTTAATAATGACAGCTTGTTTTCACCCCTGCCACATATACTGGTTTGATCAGACCTGTTCAAAAGGAAATGCACTTTCCAAAAAGGTTAGTAGGCCATCTCTGTTCCATTACCAAAAGGTGTGCATTGTCCTCAAAGGATAACAATTTCCCTTTCTTGAATACCAACTCAGTGATAACAGGGAGCACAGCAGTGCCACAGGGCTGTTCCAAGGTCAAGAAAAAAAAACTTGGCTCTGCTCTGTGACATTGAAGGGCTTTTAGACCACCAACCCACATTTCTTCATAGCCATTTGTTGACACACTTCTTTCTCAATACCCCCCTACACACATTGCATCTCTTGTCCTACAGGGTGGCTGTGGCATGATGCCTTAGCGAGAGCCGCCATTTTCTCTGCGGCAGCATCCATGCCATGCTCTGGGCTCAGCTCTGCCTATGGCTGGCACAGGGCCCACTCCTGGCACCGACTCTCGCTCCCTAACTGTTCCAAGATCACCTTCCACAAAGACGGCTCCATCCATGTAGCAAGCAAGAGGGTAAAAAGCTAAAATGCTGCCTCCACTCACACCTGGTCAAGAACTACATTCCTCCTCTGCCTCCTCCCCCTACCACCCCTGTCCTGTCTGTGGCCTTTTTGGCAGGCATCACAACTTGAATATGCAGCCTCTACATCATGAGCCAGGAAGAGATGCCATATCATACTAGCCAAAAAAAACACAGACACAGCTCAACCTTCTCCAGAGACAGACAAAGAAAAGGAGTGGGGCCAAGCTTGTCCAGGCCAAACAGCAGAATGATACTGAGGCGGAGTGAGACAAAGAAAGGAAGAGATTCACAAAAATGTGTAATGAAGAAAATCTGTGATTATAAGCACTTTGACAGGAGAAGAGTTCTCATGCTCCACCTCAGAGACATCTTCTGCAACACAAACCTTAGCCACACCGACCCCAGTGAAGCGAGCCTCCAACAGCTCCTGTCGTCGGGGGTCCAGGCTATGCAGTTCTTCCATCATGGCTGCAGAGACAAGAGCACAGATTAAGGAAGGCATTGTGGGGTCTGGTATAGTCAAGCGTGAGTGACGATCAGTGTTTCAAAAGGCATTATTGGTGATGAGTCATAGCTGTTTTAAGCTATATGGATGTGGAAAATTCCTGTTCTAAATCATCAATAAGCCTGACAATAATGTGAATGACTATCATGTTTGTACAGCAAGCACCAGTAATGCAACATAAACACTCACAGCGCTAGAATGCACAGAAATATAGCCAATAATGGATACCAAATATGCATCAAAGACTAGGGCCAGATGTGTAGAGCCATTGCCTGCTAACGTATAGCATCATGTGATAACACCCTGGCAGTTTAGGCCGAAGTTACATAGCGCTGGAGTTATGAACGGTCACTAATGGAGGTACTGCCAAGTATACTCTCAGAAATGGAAATCGCAACAATAGACAATAAGTGCCCAGCTTGCTAGCCTATGCATGTGTTAACGTTTAAGTTAACGTCATACGCCCAACACTGATTGCTAGCTAGGTCTTTATTGTTATATAGCTATAGCTTGCATTAACGTAGCTACACACATTACATGAATAGTGTAGCTACATTAACCTAACGTTACAGCATTCGTGTCGATTTAGCTAGGGATACATAACGTTACTAACGTTAGTCCTTATTCGTGTATAACTCAACTCGGGATTGAGTTTGCTGGCTCAGCTAACAACGATTTGAAACATTATCAGCGAGGTAGCTGGCTAACATTGGATAAATGAGCTAACAAGCATACCGAGGTTGGGCATCACTTAGCTAGCATTACAATCTAAGAGCTAACGTTAGCTAGTGACATTAGATCTGATTTTGTAAAGTAACGTTAATGTGCCCAAACAAGGCAAATTGTAATTAATGTTGGCCCAATTACATTTGTCTGATTAGCTAGATAACGACTCAACCCATGACAACTACTGTCCGCAATAGTTACATTATTTTACAAACACTCTATGATAGCTAGCGTTAGGTAGCCAACATGCTAACGTTAACTCGTCTGTCAAAAAGAAGCATCTTCTCGGTTCTGTGTTGTCAGGTGCTTTTGGTGCCACGACGCCTGCAATCACTGTAACAAGAGACCTGTCCAGATATATGACGACCACCTAACGAGATACTTACTGCAATTCAATATTTTCTGCGTCTTTCGGAGGGTCTGTGATTAACCCTGAAAACGTTCCCGTTGTTTCCCCGGTGCTTGACAGACCCTCCCAGGCTAGGCCGCATCCACAGCCGCGTCTCTCGCGTGCTGACAATTAACGATCGAGACACGGGAGTGTGCGGCGTAGCTCAAGGTAGACGACGGTGGATTCCCCTCGGAGGCCTCGACAACTCCGGGTAACCCAAACCCGCCTTGCTGTGCTCCTTAGGCGGGGATCCCCATCACATCCCTCTCGCCGAGGACCATACCGTGCCTATGTCGGGTATCTCCTTCCACACAATGGCGACCCTCGAGATTCTGCGTTTTTCACCAGGTATAAATGATGTCTTTGAAACTAGCTTAAGTTACCCCTATATTTTCTCCCCCGGTGGTGAGATCAATTTCGGGTCCTGGCTTTCAGCTCGATCAAAACAAAGTTCGGCTCCAGTCGTCTTCCTCGCCGCAGGGAAAAAAACAATCTGTTTCGGAAGTTGTGCTGTTGCAGGCGTTTCAGTTGAATCCGGATCGATTCGGTTCGGTTCTCATGTTTTTACAATGTAAACAATAATCAGTAAAATCTCATATTTTCTCGTGAGATTGTTTAAGTATTTCACCTTCGTTCAGTCCACGCCTGCCCCAAATCTCTTCTCTAGACCAATGGCAAATCCCTCTGTACACAATACAATTTACAGCGCCCACCCAGGCAACCACCAAAATCACTTATCACTTATCAGAAAGTTTCCATTCCCATGATGTTCACGCCCACACATTGAATTTATATAATATCAGTGAATTGCCAGATTATTGGGTTTTTCCCCCTAAAGTAGCCATTCAATCATAGGTGTTTAACCATTCAAGAGACTGTGATGGAAAGTAAGCAGTATGGACCAATATCATTAAGTATGTGATTCCTTTGTTTAACAAAACACGTTTGAAAGCAACTTTAATAGATGTAAAAAAGATTTACAGTTTGATTTTTTGATTTTGCATGTACAAAAAGATTAGAAAGTTATTTTTAAAAACATGCAATTTATTCCAAAACATCAGCTCATTAAAAACTGCATCTGGCAGAATAAAAACACTTAAACATGGGTAACCAGTCCTTTCTCAGATTACTGAACTCATCAGCACAAAATTAGAAATCATCACTCTTGTAGGTAGAATTTCAGCACTATATGGAACTCTAGCCATAAAACAAGCCCATCAACATTATGGCAGCTATCCAGTTCCATCCCTTTATCACAATGCAATGGGGCTTCTCAATTCCATACATCCTCAGAAAAAGGCCTTGATTTGATCTCCTAGTTTCAGTGGTTCAGGTAAAGGTCAAACCAGGCGGGTTCTCTCCCCTGTCTCAGCCCTGGGTCTCAAGTGGCTAGAGCCTTGCGGTACTTGCACTGGATCCACACCCTGTACATGGTGAGCTGTTTGCCTCTATTCACCTGGAGCCTTCTGTCCACGAGGTTCTGCACTTTCTCAAATCCTGCCTCAGTGAACATCCCATGGAGCTCATCTAAAATACAAAGCACAGAAATATTTTCATATGTATAATAAAGAACAATTCTGCAAAATAATCTCAGTAAATCTGTATTAATGTCTTGAATTTTACCTTGAGTAAAGAAATACACTCTTGTTCCATCACCTCGGACATAAAAGTTTTCTGACAGACACCTTCCTAAAAGAATTAAAAGGGATGCACAGACAGTACCTATTATTCTACAACAAGTTGCAAACATTAAATAACACTTATTCATTAATGCAGTGCCGTTTTAATCTGCAGTGTACCATTAGAAGTACTGCATATGGACCCCAAGTCAGACAGGTCTTGTGCAGCCAGACTTATTGTTACTATCTACATTAAGTGTGGTCCATAGCATACTTTGACTGTCATTTAAAATGACCAAACGCAGAAAGTTGCTTTGGTGTGACTTAATGCAGCAGTCAATTCTGAAACGGTGCTACCAGAAAAACACATTTTGTGAAACGCATTTTCAAGGATAACCACTAATCATAGATCTTGTAAAATGAAGCTTTCTGGATCTGGACGTTCTGAACAGCTATTTGGACTGGCGCTTCGCTGGACTTCAGCCTGACTGACCTTTCTTGAAGCGAAGCTGTGCCATATCATAGCGTCCATAGTCCCTGAGCAGCATCACTCCCCCAGGCTTCAGCAGCCGCGCTAATCTACTGATGGATGCCTGCATCCTGAGACAGGGTAAAACATTAAGACAAACAGTGCTATATTCAATGACACACACACACTCTTCAAAAAGAAGAGGAGAAGAAAGACAGAGAAAGACACATACTTGTTGGGATGCAATGCTGATAACACAAAGATTAGCACTATAACATCAAGGGTTCCATCTGGGATGGGGTAATTGGCTCCCACATCACTCAAGTCATGAACAAAGGCGAAGCAGCGCCCAGGGTCGTACTCTGTATTAGTCTGAAGACAAGAAAGCAATGTTAATTAATCCGTTAGCCCACAACCCTAGAGATGAGACATCAGATGAGACATCTTTTCAGGAATCCCACCTCACCTTGACTAACTCCACAGCAGTGCTGGAGAAATCGCAGCAGTAAACAAAGAGTCCCGGGTCACTGCAAAGAGCAAAGCTGCAGTTATATGTGCACATCATAAGACAGTACCAGAGAACAGTATTTGTCAAACATGGTTTGAAACGACATGCTAATGCCTTCACTTACTTGTTGGTCTTCAGTATTGGAAAAACTGTATTGCCTACACCGCAGCCAACCTGTCCAATAAACATCAATTGTTTACTCCAATTTCACCCAATGTCACACACCAACACCTACAGTAGCAAAGTTTGTTTCAAGAGAATGAATACTATCAAAAAGATTGATACGGTTACTAGAAAATGCATTTCTGCACACATTTATTTTAATAGAAAATGTTTAGAAGTGTTTATTTGGCATAACAATAAGAGATACCACAATGTGATCCATGTGAGGAGGCTGCTTATACACAATACAAAACAAATTTCAAACATATTTCACTTTTTGCTCTTTAGTAAACAGAAAAAGATGATGTATTGAGTGAGGCCGCTGACTTTTCTACTACAAAGGTTTTGTCTGTATCTGGAACTAGATTTGCATCATATTCATAAACAGTGGTAGACAACCATGGGGCATGTGCCATATTTTTTCATCCATTTATGTAAGTGCAGTAGTTAATTAGAGATTTTGCAATTTTAGGCAATTCTTTGCACCAATTTCCACTAAGATCTGTTGCCATTCTTTTTTAGACCACTTACTAACAGGCAGACAACAGAACTGAAAACAGAGGTGTATAACAGCAGACATTTGGTTTTGTCATTAAATCTGTATGATTCAAGTTTAGCTAACTTGCTTTCAAATTAATCTCTCACCTCTAGAATGCGATATGAGGCAGAGGAGCCAGGGATGTCACCATCAGTGTGAGACAAAGCTGCAACTTCCCTTCTTTGTTCTTGATCCAGAGAATCCTGCCGACTGTCATCTGTGCCAGAGACCTCGAGATGGGACTCATGGTTGAGGCTACACTGTGGGGCCAACTCTGGGAACTCTGTGAAGAGCCAGTGACGGTCTTTGAAGAAACGATTCTCGTGGATTGTGTAAAAACCATTCCAGAACTCATTTGCCCGGCTGTCGTATTCCTCTGCCAAAAAAAAAAGGTAAGGCAGGGGAGTAAGAGCAAGAGTAAGTCATAATTATTATTACAAATCAACGACAACAATTTCTGTATCCTTTTACACATTGATCAGATAAAACTCAAATGAAATGAAAATAAATACATATACAACATTAGAATCATTTATAGTTCTGTTACTGATCCTTGATGCCAGTCATGTGTATGAGCAATGAGTCTCGACAACAGCAACGCTACCTTGTTTCTCTGCAGGTAGTGGCTGATTGTTTTCTGAGACTTTCTTCTTAGCAGATGCTTCTTGTTCTTCAGTCCACTCCACATTGTCCCTGTAGGCAACAGAGCACTATTATCCAGTGTGGGTGATGTGATGCGGTTTTATATAGCCCTATAAGGTCTTTACAATCTGCATAGCATGCAACACCCAATATTTTTAGACTCTCAATATGAAAAAAGGAAAAACCTGCCAAAAAATAAACAACCAGTACAAAATAAATTAACCAAAAACAGTTAATGGGGATAAAGAGTAGGGAACTTCAGGTAATGTTATATTGTTCACTTGCTCAACAGAATGGAGTAATGCTAGTAATGTCATCATTTTATCCACATTTGATTATTGGAATTAAAATATATTTTATTTAATGGCCAATATAATCAGAGGAGATGACCACAGGATAACTTATAACCCCTCTATCAAAACAACAAACAGAATGCCATAGCTAACGTTACTAAATAATAGCTTTTACATTTGCTTATTTTTAGATAACGTTACAGTCAATTCAGCAAAAGACCATCCATACAACTAATGTACTACTAAAGTAGCTAAGTAGTGATAATACCTCAGCCAGAGGACACTGGCACTGACCATATTGCTCTGACAGAGATGCACACCAAACATCTGCCTGCCCTTTTGGGTTTCTGGAATAAATGACCCACCATGCGTTGTGCTGGAAGACCTGTCGTGGGTCTGTGAGGAAACGTGTCCCGAACTGAGGTCTCTTCACATCTCCGGTGGTTGAATCTGACAGAACAAGCCCTGTTTCGCTGCTGTCTCCATCCACACCGACCACGACATGGGGCGCCGCCATGTTCGAACTGACGCAACGGAAGAGGGGCCGTGCATCTAATAGTGCTGCGTTCACGGATTATCGGACATATTGCAATTAAGACCAGTAATGTAAATGCAACTTAGTATGTCGAGATTTTCTGACAACAAAAGTTGCAATGCATTTTTAAAAGGTAGAGAGTATGGTTCTGTAATTATGTTGTTGTTTTGGGATCTAAATATTTGCTATTGACATGTTTTCACCTGTAAAACAGGTCGCGTATAACTCTAAGGCATATTTCCCCTTTGTCTTTACCTCTAGAATTTTTGTAGAGCATGTACATACTCCTTCGTTGCCACAGTACAAAATGATACATTTCATTTTCACTGGCCGAAGTACAGACTGCATCGGCATAGACAGTATAGGCTACCAATAGGCATAAGTTAGTTGCGACCTACATATTAGCGATGTTGTTTGGAGCACATGAAGGAGACACGCTTCCATATCCAAATGTCGATGGACGGCCATAACAACTCAACTGAAAAGTCACAGTCACACTATCATCCAGCTCTGTACACTGTACTACAGGCTGCTTGACAATTAAATGATTTGCACAAGACTTTCAGGGCTGCACATCCACAGGTGTGCTGCAGCATTTGAGCAATGCCGTGTTTATACACTAGAGGGAGACATTTGCCAATATCATCATTGCTATGGTCAGTCTGAGGCCCATGTATGAGAATACACATGACTTTCCCCCAGTCCTATCAAACGTAATTTGTGCACAGATGTAAAACAAATGAAATCATCGTACACTTGTGGATTGATTTTTGTGACCTCATACATTTATCAGTTGTCTGATTCCCAAATAAACAGGTTCCACCCTTATTAGCCATTTTCTTGCACTCTGGAAGTTTTTGCAGAGATCCTACAGCAACTACTTACTATCTGTAGGCTTGCGGTAAAGATTTAGTGATACTTTGAACATGATACTTTTCTACATTTTTATGCACATATCTTTATATTATTATACTATAACATTTGCATGGGCTGCAAGAAAAACCCTAAAAGGTTATTTACTAGATTAAGGACAATGCTTAGTTGACCTGATTGTTGTTGAGTTTAAAGTCAGGAGGTAGTAAACATCTGGACTGAGCTATACGATTTACAAATACACCCTCCTGTTACTGCAGATAGACACACTCTTCATTTGTACTAGGATTCTGGATAAGACAGCAGATATGCTACATACCATTGATTAAACATGTTATATTACAACATAAACAGCGAAACCTAAGGTAACTGTACGGAGGCATTTCCCATGTATGGTAATTTCCCCAAGATCCGCTTTGATATTATCCATAAAAAATTATACACATTTAGAAAATACTAGAATATGGGCATACTTGCTGTACCCTAAGCAGTACCAGTAACACATTCTACATAGTTGTGACTTAATGTCAGCTAATAGGAAAATTAATTTAGACAGTAATGATGAATGTACCTTTTATTTCCATGGTGAACTTAAGTACCAACAAACTGTATAAAAATGGCTGGGTGCAGCACATATTAACTAGACTCAACAGGCTGGTGTGAACAGGATGCCATGACAGAAATATGTTGTGGGTAGTGAAGGAAATGCTATGTTTTGTGACAACATTTATCAGATTGAATACCAGAGAAGTGCACAAGAACAATAAAACTAAAAACGTCATGGGCCATGCAACAGGAAATATGTTATGGCTTGATACAGAAGATAAGTGAAGGAATGTGGTCAAAGGAAATTCTCGCCTCGGCAGCCTGACATTCGATTAGTATAACACCCACATCACAGTGAACTTAAATTGAATGGAAAAACCTAGCTAACGAATCATTCTTTCTTTAATATACTTCTGACATTTATGACTCAAAGAAAACATTAATTAAAAACCTCTTAGGATTTATACATCTCTCTCTGCTTAATTTAATGATTTTCAATGTTTGCATTTAGTCATTTTCAGAGTTTATCTCAGAGTGTTTGTGAAATATCTTGCTGTGTGTCTTAACAAAGCTGGGAGGCAGAATGAAACATTCAGCTTTTCACTGAAATCACACAGGCCATCAGTGATATTTATTGTAATGTTCCACCAAAATGTACTGTCAACCAACATCACAGAGGGAATACAGAAAGAGTTAAATAACGTTTTCTATTTCAGAAATTTTAGCAACTTATTGCTTGTAAGTCTGATCTTAAAGGCTAAAATCAGTCAAAGTCAGGTATATTTTTTTAATATTTAACATTCCCTTTGTGTAACTACAGCAAAACCTCATGCATCTTTAAAAATGCTGCACAAAAACAGACAACTACGCAACAGGCGTGCAAGCCATCTCCTAAGACAACTAAAATACACCTCACATTGTGCTATTTTCTCCCATTTTGAGGTTACGCAAGAGTAAATGTGTTCATTATCAACAATTACACTGCATTATGGCCAATCATATTGGATGTGCAATAAAATCTGCTCATACACAAAGGAAGAGCTTGGCATTTCAGTGTAACACAGTGCTGGTCAGTAGAAAATTGAAATATTTTATAATTCAGCTATGGCAAGATTCTTTTTGCCATAATACAAAAGCCCAACCGGCGCAAAAACAGGTGATGGTGCAGGGATAAATAAACATGTCAAAGCATTTATAAAGTTACCATTGCTGATATGCATTTAAATAACAATCTAGACCACACACATCACTGTAAACCAAGTCAGCCTAGAGGTTGCAGTTAAGGAGATATAGAAAAGACACTGAAGAGGGCTTCAAAAAGACCATTCATTCATGTATTTTCTATACCTACTTATTACTATTAGGCAATGGTTATTCCTTTTTCAATTTCAAAATGTGAGCCAAACTAAAAAGGCATACTAAAAAAAATGTAAACAACTAATATTGCAGTGGTAGAACCTGAAGTGGTAGAAGAATTGGTAAAAAGACCACTTTCAGCAGCAGTTCCCCTTGTGGCACTGAAAGCTTTGACCCGTCAAGATCTGTGTTGCCCTACCTAAACCTGAACAAAACCCTTATCCCTAACCCTAACTACGGAGGGGGTGCTACGCATTTTAGAAGGAGGGACACAGATCTCGACTCATCACAGATTTCGGTAACACCCTTACTGTAAACGGACAGTATAATTGTTTATGTTAATGAACTCCTATCCGACTGTAGAGTACTTAGAGAAAACCATGTGACATAGTGTGAAAACAGATTTTTTTACAATATGTACAATTATTACACCATTGTAATCATTATTGACAGCATTAACTACTTTTCAGCTACAGTGTAGATCTTCTTTCCATCCATTTCTCTGCTACTACATTCCATCTCTGTGGCTGGCCCCTGAGTTTTGCTCATAGCATGTAGTCGTTAGTTGCCTCGGTATGCTACATTGGTGAAGGTGCTGGTGGCTCCTTTATACAAAGGATTGTTAGCCTGGGAAATGAAAACAGAGGAAATGCTGTTTAATTCAGTCCCAAACAGATCCAACTTTATGAAGAAATCTTAAGACTTTCCCCTTTAGAAGGCAGCCAAATTCTGTTACTGTATTAGCAGCACTGATGAGAAGCTGTTGTTGGATGCGGTTAGTGTTTTAGTTATATTATTATCTCACCGTATCCCATTTGGCTTTGGCTCTCTCCTCCTCAAACTTGGCGAACTCTCTGCGGTCGTGGATGGTGACCAACAGCTTCCAGATGAGCAGGCCAACAAGGCCCAGAAGCAGGATGGCTCCGGCCACTGCCAAGAGCACCACTAAGATGTCTGGACCCTGAGGACACTCTGAGAAACGAGAGACAGGAAGGCAGAGGGAGAAAAAGAGCTCATTTCCTCCTGGTTTCCATGATGTTTGTTAAGCAGTGGAGCCTACTCATGAAGCTGAGCAACTACTGCAGTCCAGTGTCAAACACTCCATTGTACAGTGGTTCAGTACATCATCACAACATGTTTGAGTTTCTGTGGTGCGGCAAAGTGTAGCTGTTGTTAACGCGCTGATGAAGCCGATGACTCTTTTTTTTAGAAAATGACAAGTTACCGAATGCACACACTGTTCCCCTTTTGCTGCAGCAGGCAGGCTGAAATCTCTTCTGTCCTCATAACGCACCTGCATTATAATGCTCAGTAGAGTTTAGATTCTCTGCCCGAGCCCGAGTCTTTTGTGTTTTTTTAATCATTTTCAACATTCAACATTCAACATACTTTATTAGCCTAATTGGGTAGGGAGAAAGCTATGCCTCTCTAGCTTCTCCCGTAGCTCTGGGTATATGTCCTGCACTGACTTGAGTGTGAGGTATACTGTGCTAAATTGTGTCTTCCCCATCTGTAGCACTGTCTTTGATAATTGCGCAACCAGGCCAGATTGTTTCAGATATCTCACGAGTCCTTTAGCAGCAGATATGGTCTCTCCTATATCCGGCGCGTTGTCGGCCAGTGTGTCGGCATGCAGACCGTGGCGAAGGACAGTATTAATTAGGTGATTGAGACAAGAAAGTCTTTCATTATCTTGCTGCCTTGATCTGTTACCCACAGGTAAAAGGAACTGTAGTTGAGAACGTCAGTTATAACGGCCCACGTGTTAAAAAATTGTCAGGTTTAAATCGGGCTCGGGCTCATAATTACAGTTAATGTGTCTCGGACACAACGTGCACGGGCTCGGGTAGGGTCGGGCTTGATTTTTTTGGGCCCGATCTAAGCTTTAATGCTCAGTTCTCTAAGAATGTTAACGTTTCATACATGCACACAAACTCTAACAGTACCTGGCTCTTTTACCACGAACAGAATGGATTTGCCACTTTCATCTTCGTAATACTGGAAGTATACCACGCAGTCATTCTCATCTTTGTATGAGCAATTCACTGCAAGTCTATCATGGAAAACTGTAGGAAAGATGAGAAAAAGAAGAAGAAAACAGGGTCATTAAAAGTGATAAGTGATCTTTAAAAACATTGAGTATTTATCAGTGTATTATGTGTTTGACTACAATGCAAGTATGAAGCCTCCAACTACTTCCATATGATCAGCAGGAGGAAATCAAGAGTAGGCATTACCACAACAGATTAAGACCACAGTATGTAGTGAGGAGGTTAGAGAAGAGTTCTCACCCAGTTCATCCACTACTTTAATCTCATCTTTGCAGATTCTACTGCAGCTGTTGTCATCGGTGTACTGTCCTCTCTTGAAGTGCTGACACTCAACACACTCCCTGTAAGCAGAGTCCCATTTGGTTACCTTTATACAGTACACAGTGTTAAAACTCTTGATGCTCTTTAATAGCAGTGCACGGTTCAACTTGATATGCAAGAGATGGACAAACTACCAGTACCACCTAAGGGTATAGCTACATCAAGATACATCTTCAAAGTGTTGATATCTGCTGCCTGTTGTGGCCATGAAAAGTTTTTTCTTTCTCTGCTGTACATGAAACCACACCTGAATTTGTTAGAAAATGTGAGTGGGAGTGGTTTGTTATCATCTTGGAATGTGGGAATATCATGATGGAAAGATGTTGCACTGCAGAGTGCTATCAGCCAACATAGTTAGCCTCAAATTCTTTGCTGAAGATTTAGTATTAGCAGTGCCTGAGGTCCAGAGCCCGTTATATCAGTTAGCCCCTCAAAGTTTTTTTTATGTTTCCTGTTTTGTGATTGTCTGTGCTGGTATCTTTTCATGTTTCACTGTTTTTACCTGTATGTTTTATCTGTATGGTTACTGTTTTTAAGGCACTGTAAGCAACCTTGGGTGTCCTGAAAAGCGCCCAAAAATACAATTAGTATTATAATTATAATTAGCTACTGGCCAATTTGCCATGAAATTCGGTATACATCTTCAGAGGATGACTTCTAATAATTTGGTGACCTCTTACCACCAACTTTCCTTGACCAACAATTGTTTTTTCCATACAAGTTGCATACATTTATCTATGGATATTCATGGTTCCCTGTTGTTTTTGATGACCCTATCTTTAATTGTTTTAGAGCCATGACGAGGCCAAAAGTTTCACTTGTACAGTAAACCCACAAGATTTCTTTCTTATGGCATACATATTTGTGGTTCCCAAAGGATGAACCGTTTCCATTTTGGACACTCCATGATCTTTCCTCTTGCGCCACCCTCAGATCAAAATGTTCAGATCAAAACTAATTTCATGGTAGACTGCATGTGATTTGCTGAGAACATTCATGGTCCAAGGGAAATAAACCCCATGATCTTTCCTCTAGTTCCAACCACAGAACAAAAAAAATGTTTTAGCCTCGCGACTGCTATGACTTTAAAAGGTTTGTGCTGTCTAAAACATGAACGTTCTAGGAGGTGGGACTCCATCTAATTGAGTATAGGTTACTTCAAAAGTTACGCAGTTACACAGTCTGTTTGCATGTATTTTTTCTGTTATTTTGTCCATTCCTTTATCTCTCTTCTTCGGTAAGAAGTAAGAAATATAATTACTTTTTTATAGTGCAGGAATCAGGACACGTAGGGCACTTCTCACAGGTCTCTCCGTAGGCGCCAGGCTGAGTACACTGACAAACCCCACACTCACAGTTACCCCGGCCGCTGCACAACATGCCGATGCTGGACATGCAGGTGTCTATGCGTGTGGTGCAGTTACAGTTTTCTCCTTTCCAGCCTGCGTCGCACTGGCAGAGGCCACAGCTGCACTTCCCATGATCTGATTAAATAAAAAAAGGATGATGAGGTTAATGCTATAATAGTAATTTAAAGGAGCAGTGTGTTGGATTTAGTGGCATCTAGCGGTGAGGTTGCAGATTACAACCAACTGAATACCCCTTCCTTTCCAAGCATGTAGTAGAACCTACGGTGGCAGGAAACATAAAAACACAAAAGGCCCTCTCTAGAGCTGGTGTTCGGTTTGTCCGTTCTGGGCTACCGTAGAAACATGTCAGTTCAACATGCAGGGCTCCATGGAAGAGGGCCCACTCCCGTTCATTTTAAGCTAACGAAAATACGATTCTAAGTTTCAGGTGATTATACACTACTGAAAACATAATTATCAATACTGTATTACATTTCTGCAAATATAGCCCCCTAAATCCTACACACTGGTCCTTTAAAATATATTCTATCAATTAAAATAATTTTTTGTACAATTCAAATAATACATCTAATAATACAATGCATATTAACTGAAATATGTTTTTCAAGGACCATAATCACATGGGTGGGGTTGGGCAAACAAAACTATGAAATACAAATTACACAATTGCTAAATGAATCAGTGAGTGTGTGTTTCAGGGGGGTTGTCCTTTGTTGCCTATTATCTTGTGTATTTACATGTTGCATGCCTGGGCAAGTGTACCTGTGGATGTATTTTGATTCTGCAACAATGTACTCACTAGTGTTAAGTGTAATGTGTTACTGATGTGTTGTGTACTTATCTGTTATGTGTTACTTTTACAATTAGAATGTTGCTTCTTTTGTCATTAGATGGTTATCTTAAATTGATTCATTAATTAACTGTTTATCAATCAATCAATCAATCAATTGATTAGCTTGCATTTTAAAACAATGATCAACATCTGACAGCAGTAGTCATAAATTGATGGTATTTTAAGTGGGTAATGCAAACATTTACTTACTTTTATTTACAAGTAAGCTTTGTGTGCAGCTCTGTTTGTCTTTACATTGTTACTTTACTTTAGAACAATGCTAAATAACTAAATAACCTGGTAACTTAATGTTCTAAAATGTAATATGACTCAGCAAGGGACATTACACATATCTCTTAATCATCCCTCTTCTGACAAAGGCAGGAAATGCTCTTTTGTAAATAAACACACAAATGACCAACTTCAGACAGACAGACAGACACACACACACACACACACACACACACACACACACACACACACACAAACCCTCAGACTCTACGGAAGTGTAGAAAGCACCAAATTCCAGAATTTAAAACAAATCATCTGCTGTTGTAAACTCAAATGTACAATTCCCCAGTCTCCACCATGACTACTACAGCTTCTCTTTGAGATAGTGTTATAGCTGTGATAGGACAAGGCATGGTCATTGGTTAATGGTTAACAGTCTCACACATAACGCTTAGCAACAATGGTTGAGTCATCGTTCTTACTCTGTCAGCAAGATAACAGCTGAAAACTGTTGGAACACTTTTTAAACAAGAAAAATCTGATATTTATGTCAAGACTACATTGTTATTGTAACTATGGATATTTTTGCAGCATATTGCACTTAAACCTTTCTTGTTCTTCTTATTAATTGTAAAGTTGATTCACACATAAAAGGGAGTTTTTAGGTTTACATCATCCTTCTCTCTGTGAGACTGCACAGTAATCCTGCCCATTAATCACATGCCTGGGCTTTAGAGAATGTTAACATGCTAAAAGGACAAAACAGGGATAAAGACCAAACAGTTAAACAGAGCATTACACACTTTGAAGAAGAGAGGAAACTGAATCAAGTGCAGTGGGGATAGCGACATAATGGAGAGAAAGGAGGTTGGGCAAATTGCGAGCAAAGGAATGCAAACTTTCCTGTCCTCTCTTCCCTCATATTTATGGCCTGGGGCTGTGCTTGCTGACTCCTGCTCTCTGGCCCTGCACCGGTCCCACAGCCCCTCAGCAGACGAGGAAATACACAGCCACAGGGAATATCACAGAGATAGAGCTCCAATTGAGCTGAGGCAGAGGGACGCTCGCTTTTTAAAGACAACAACGCCATGACTCTACTGAGACACAACAACTATGCGGTCCAAAATTAAGCTTTGTGGACTGTCTTACACCAGACATGGCTTTGTGTGTGTGTGGGCAATTTGGGTGAGTGTCTGCGCCCAAGCTCTGGGTGTCATCACTAAATGCCTTAATACCTGTTTCTCAGAAAAACAACCTTCTTTGAGAAAGACTCCAAACTCCTCCTTGTTGATATAGATCAGCATATGTTAGCAGCTTGCTAACATATACATGGGTGGCCCTCCATCTTCTCCTTAGGTCATGGTGCAATCACAATTGGCCCACAGTATGTTTTGTTTAGTTTTGGATGTTGAAACTTAACCTTGAAGTACTATAAGGCTGGTATAGTAAAGTATATATTAACCATTTGGGATTTTCATGTCAAATTATACCCATATCCTGAATGTTGTACTTTCAGTTCTGTTCACTGGAAACCAAAGTCCATTACTGTAGAACTGTATGGAACTTTTAAGTTGTGAATTTAAGGTAAAATTGCACTTCAACGATTAAGTATTGCACTTCCATTGGTGTCACAAGAGAGATTTAAAAAAGAATGATCAAAATCAATACAGCAGAGGCTGAGATATCCTGACTTCTAGCTCCAAAAATGCTGGTGCCTACTATTCCCATAATGCAACTTAAATGTATCTTTTAATTTCAGTTAGTATGCATAGTTTGAGATTAATCTGCCTAATGTACATAAAGATAAAAGAGCAGTTTCCTATTCTGCTCAGCGTCCTCCTTACAATCAAAGGCCCAAACTGCTGTTACATTGAATTACCCAAGGACAAAGCCTATTAAAGTTTTATCACTGTGATTGAGTAACTGTGCACTGAGCTGTTAAAACTTGTAATAGGGAGTAAAAGCACATCATGTTGCACTGCTGTTAGAGGTAACAACATGAATCAAACTCAGTACACACATCAAGTTTACAGACCTAACAGAGGATTGATCATTTGTAAGCATTACTGTTTATGCTTGGCAACTAAATTTACAATTATGTACATGTCCTTTCCAAGCAAACAAAGACTAATAATAATTGAACATTAGTTTTGAAAAGACTGTGGATTTTGTATTTGTCAAGTATCAGAAAACTATGTAAACTGACTAATATGTGTTTACAGACTGAGAGCAACTGGAAACAACCAGAGTAATTCCCATTAAGGTCAGACTGGGCTTCAGAGAAGAGGAAAAAGGAAGGGAAGGACAACTTTATCTTTCCTGCTAACATTGGCATAAAGGATTGCTTCACCCCAAGTACAAAAAACATGCAGATATTTTAAGTTGTATGTGGCCAGGTTTTGAGATTTCTGCCACCATTTGATATATTGGAAGGGAAAAGCTGTTAAGTTTGTGGTTCTCACAGTGATGCTGTGGTTTGAGCTAAATGCTAACACCAGCATGGCCCTCGTGCTCACAAAACTATCTGCATGGCTAGATACCACAGAGGTAAATAAGAATATATGTGCAATTTGTGTGAATCAAACCATTTAAGGCCAGTGCTTTTGCTCTAAATGTTTCAAAGAGTAAGAGCAAAATGGCGTGGTTTCAAGATAATATACTTGTATATATGTTTTCATTACTTTTATTTATGACATATTGTATATTCATTGAGTACTGAGTACAGGTCTAATGAGGGAGCTGGATGAGGCTATTAAAATTATCATATGTATGATTGAAGCTTGTACTTAATTCCCTTGTCACTTGTGATTGTGTGATTGTTTGACCATGAGGAAGATTGGCGTGCGGTCAACACGTGTTGGTCTTGTTTTAAATAATGTTTTTTACTTTTGTACCTTGATGAAGCAAAGTGCCTAGAATGTTTGGGAAATTCATTCCACTTTTTTCCTTACCCGTGCATCAGGAGCACTGTCAGATCCATTAAGCGCTTCCTTATTTGTTTGTTTTTTAGCAAAATGTCATATTGGTGTTGGCAAAGCTGCGAAGAGGACTGACACTGATCATAACAGAAAGACGTGTATCTACTCACCGGCGCACAGCGACCCTTTGAAGCGCAAGCAGTTGAAGTCGTCACATTCGCAGTATTTGCCCCACACCTGACCGAACTCATTTGCATGGCAGGAGCACTGTCCGCACAAACAGTCTCCTCTCCCGCTGCAGATTGGCCCCTCTGGCTTTGGGATGCAGTTGGCATCATCAGATGGACTGTAGTCCTCCACTGAGCACTCGCAGCGTGGGCCCAGACGACCCTGGTGACACTGACACACACCGCACTCGTGGGTCCCGTTGCCGTTGCTACAGATGGGACTGTTGGTTTCGGCCTTCGCCTCACACTCGCAGCCACAGGCAAAGTCCATCGTGACTTCCAGGGAATCCTTGAAGCCTCGAGGTTTGATTGTAAAAGTTCGGCTCTTCTCTTTGGGGCAGCCACGCAACTGAGCCTCCACATTGAATGACACCTGAAGAGGAGGACATGTCTCTGTGACAATCTGTGTGTGTAGATATCAGATGTGCATATCAGCATTTCAACAGATACATACTGTGTCTCCAATCTTGAGGCCAGAGCAAGACTTAAGTCCAGGGATGACCTCTCCATTTAGGCAAGTGGCGTTGAAGGAGAGATTCAACTCTTCTGGGACTCCCAGTAGTTCCAGCTCCACTTTAGAGCGAATTTTCTGCTCAACACCAATTTATGAGGTTAAACAGTTAAATTATATCACTTTACAGATGTTACATACATATTGTCCTACATTTGGGAAATTCTTACCGCATAAGCATCCTCAATGAGCTGAATAACATTCCCAGAGTCATCGGACAGAGTTCCCACAGTTGTGCCTGGAATGAGCTGACTGTACTCCTGGAATGACAGGCATGACAGCAAGATGATGTCACAGTTTTTGTGTTTTTCATAACTTAAACAAATTCATGCTGCACAAGCAGTGCAGTTACCTGGTAAAGCGGCACCACATAGCTGGTCACAGCAAAAATTAGATTTATGTTGTTTTCAGACATTTTGTCTGTCATGAGTGCCAAGGAAGGATAGTCCTGAAAGACACAGGAAGCAAATTGTCTTCAATGGAAGCAGCTTCTGTCCAACAACTCCACAAACTATTAAAAACCAAAGTGAATAATTGATGTACTTTAATTTATGCCTTTACCAGCACAGTGGATTTGTTGTAAACATCGTCATTATCAAGGTAACACTGTCCATCATTGGGCTGGACAATTCCAGCTATACGTCCATCCAGGGCGGTGTGAGTTTTGGCATCAGTGGTGAATACTAAAAGGTGCGAGGCATCCGGACGCCAGCCAATCTTGTCCTGATGATGATTAAATCAGAAAAAAAGATGATAAGTAAAAGACAAACTAATACTGTATGTATGTATGCACACAATCTGCAAGCATGTGTATGTAATGACATTTTCATACCTTGCACACCACAGCCTGCATGACAGCATCAAATCCACCCTCTGGAGCATCTCTATTTCTAGACACCTGCTGTTTCCCCACCTCCTCGGTGAAGCGAGCCACCTTCTCTGTCAGTGACAGGACATGCTTGAACCCAAATTGAGCCAGGCATGTGTCGTGAATTCTATTTGTATTGAATAGGTGAATGGGTGATAGGAAATCAGTGAAGGGAACTGGACAGAATATTTGAAAATCGCCATTTCAACTCTTTCTCCTCCTTAAATGTAGCATCAACAATAACTTACCCAAAGCAAGGGTTTTTGACTGCCTCTGGAGGATACATGTACATGTAAGGGGAGGTGGTCTTGTCCACAAAGGCTCCAAACCCCATGCGTAGGTTGCTTGTGGTGCGGCCCATGGCCACTGCAAGCTCACTGCCCAAGGTGCGAAGGCGAGCCAAGTCATCCTTCATTGAAAATGAAAGATCCATCAGATAGTAGAGGTCCACTGGGTAATCCTCCACCTGTTTCACTGACACGGTGAAATGCTTGGTATCTCCTGAGAGGGAAAGAGCACAGGGTTGATTGCATGAGATAAACTGTGTGTCCCTGAATCTTTTTTTGTCTTTAAAGTGAAAATTATTAAATATTAGATAATAATAAAAAACAGAATCAGTATGTTACAGATGTGCAACCAACTCTGGTGCATCAGGCTTTTAGTGCATGCACAACAATAATAATGTTCCTTGGTGTCTGGTGTCCAATGTGTATATCTGGTCATGGTTGTTAGCAACTAGTCATAAAGGTGATGTCTTGTTGGGTGTAAAAGTACCTGGCCTTAGTGCCATATGGATTTTCTGAGGCTTTATCTGTGTGACATCGTCAGCAGTACCCAAGGCCTTGTCGCTGAGCGGTTTGTTCTCCTGAATACTCAGGGTGCTGGAGGGAAACTCCACAGCCGTACTACTGCACCCTCCATTCAGCAGATTCTGCTTCAGGTCGCAGCGGGATGTGCTGGATCCCCCCTTCCCATACTCCTGAATAAAGTACCATTGCATTAAAGAAAATCCATAAGTTCTTATGTATCTCCCATGTAGCCCTGAGGACAACACCCATGTTCCTCTTATTTTTAATCGTAACAGTTCAGAGGCTACAATGTACTGTAATAAGAATGTTAAACAACAACTAGGATGACAAGAAGAAGAATGCTGTTGGCAAATGAGGTTTCTGCTCCAACTTGTTGCACTGAGCAATGAATGGGAGGAGCAACTAGACACTGTGTGTATGTGTGCGTCTGGTGTTTTTACCTCCTGAGAGCACCACGCACAGGTAGGGTGAACAGCCAAGCACCGTTGACAAGTGGTGACTCCTTGTGATGTGCAGATGTTGGAACCTTTGATAATCACACAAACAGAAATGTAACACAAAATCAGTGGTGGAAGAAGTAAAGTAAAAATGAAAAAAAATAAAAAGTAAAGAAAAAAAGAAAAAAAAAATGAAAAAAAGTAAAGTAAAAGTAGCAGTACCACAACGTAGAAATACTGTTACAAAAAGTAAAAGTACTCTTTATACAGAATGTACCCAATTCAGAATAATGTTTATTATATAATTGATAATAGGCAAATTATTGATGTAAATTACTTAAATGTTGTAACTGGTAAAGGTGGGGCTATTTTCTTTTTTACTATATACACCACAGGTAGCTTGTGAATTTCACCAAGGGATCAATAAAGTCTTATCTTTATCCATAATAATACATCATAATTTAGTCTGATTATATTTTGTATTATTAATCGGAATCTGTAAATAAGTACAGTAAAAGAAGAATAAGAAAGTAGCAGAAAAATGGAAATACTCAAGTACAAGTACCTCAAAATAGCACTTTAAGTATAGTTCTTGAGTGCATTTCCTTTCATTTACTGTTGAAGCAGAGTGACATAGATAACTACTGTAGTATCTGATTGACTTAAAGTCTTTGTTATAACAAACATGTTTCCATTTGGCTGAGGCTGAGGGCACACAGAAGTAGCTCTGTGGGGGCAAATGGGGTTACTGATTGATTGACCCCAGGACCTGGATTCATTTACCCCCATCATCACGTCTCATGTTACACACAGCTCAGGGTATATGTTTTCAGGTTTGACCAGAATAACCTCAGAGCGACAAATTTCAAGATTGGGTCGGTCATCTCTCCAGATGTCCATGGAGTCTGTAAATTGATGCTGAAATCTTTGATGTAATAAACCTTTTATAATCAAGGACAGTGTCAACGAAGTTCCTTTCCTACACATCGGCAACACAGTGCTGCAACTTAATTTACCACACTACTGACCACATTTTTTAATCAGCAGTGCAACATGCAGCTCTGTTCAACCACAAATGCAGATACCGTCCATCACAAGAGTACCGAGCAAGCTGGATGGTCAAGTCTCGGTGCAGTTTACCCATAACGTTAATGATTCTAATCCTTGTCCTGGCCATTTGACCATGTTAGCAAATGACACCTACCTTTTCATTCTATGTAGTTCAACAGATAGGCCTAATACCAAACGCTTTTCTATTTGTTATCTAGCATGGCCTGTGGGTGTGGCTCACTGGAGATAACACAGAAGCATAGTTGCCAAGGTGAATCTACCTGTGTAGAAAGTGTTATATTTGAGATCTGACAGAAGAATAAATGGACTTCATTGGACTCTTGAATAACTACCTGAAATCATATCAACTCCCAAATTACCTGGCATGGTCAAGGACCCCTAAAGTACACAGTGAATAAGCACACAGTAGGATATGGTTTTTCAGTTACACTACTTAAGCTCCAAATAAGTCTGATAGTGTAGTAGACTACATAGTCATAATAGTTTTTATTTCATTTTTGAGTTAATTGAGAAAAAGTAAAACCCCAAACAAGCACACATATATATATAGCCTATATAATGTACAGCCTACACATTCCCTATTATTTGCTGATAATGAAATGATCCTTGATTCTTTTTTCTGAGGAGACCCAGGGAGTCCTGGTCCCCTCGCTTTGGGAAACACATTTTCACTCCCTTATAAGGAGAGGTGGCGAAAGCTCCAACAGAGCAGCGCAAATTACAAACAGCGTCGCTCCATTCAAGTCAGCGAACAGTAAATTACTCTATGTTCCGTTTGAGAACATTTTATTGAAAAATCATCAGAACATAATAAATATTAACAGTAGGTGGTACCTACAAAGATGAGCTACAAGTCGGGCGGAAACACCCCCAGGTCGGCTAAACAGGTGAACGTTTTAAAAAGCAGCCCAAGTAATATAAACTTACCGAAAACCTTTGATGCTGACAACATAAGGAGAAACAGGATCACTGGACGGTCTGATAAAGTCCCCATGGCTGGAGAGTAACGGAGCCGACTTGACATGAGCCGCGTGTGTTCCCTGTGGGCTTGTTCACTTCTCAACTCGAACGCCTTTCCTCATTCTCGACAACGCATGTTGGGTCATAGCGTTGCCTCATACATAAAACTCTCCATACAGTGGGCTACATGTAGCCTACATGGGAACGGCATGTTGACACTCGTTTCTTAATGGTTCAATAACATTTGATAAGTCGAGGAGGAAAATAACACCAAAAGCCTACTTCACTTTTGCATACGGTAACAGTACATTGACTTTTACACACAGCCATTATGGTTGGGTTTATACCTTGTCTCAAGAAACACCTGGACAGATGTCTCTGCAACTCCTAAAAGCTACAAAAAGAAGAAAAGAAAAAAAATCAGATGGGTAGGTTTGGCGAAAAACCCTTAAAACAAAGACAAAAAACTAACAAATTATTTTGAACAAATCACTCTGAATATCAAAACATACAGCAGTGTGTTTCAGTAATAACACTTTAAGTACAGTATGTGGGCAACTTGGTTGAAAGTCCTTTACTTTGGCATTCGTGTACAAGAAATTCATATAGCCTATTTAAGTTTTTGTTTTATTTTAATGAAAAAATATAAGTGAAATCAATCAAACTAAAACTGTTGAACACAATGTCACAATAAAAAAATATAGCCTACAAATTAGCTAATTAATACATTATTTAATTATTCTGTTTCTTTAAATACTGGACCATTTGCACCACTGCATACATACGTTTTCACCTTTTTACAGCTGAGAACGCCCCCCTTTTCCATTTTGGAATAAATAGTTGCCATCAACACTAATGGGAACGTGTTTTATTTTAAGTGTGAACCATAGACTGTTTAACCCTTGTATGGTGTTAGGGTCTGTGGGACCCGTTTTCAATGTTTGCTAAAAGAAAGATTATGCTATTTATTACTTCTTCTAACTCAAACTCATTGGCCTTGGCTCATTTTCTGTGAAGAACATACAAAATAACTTATTTTCAATGACTGCACATGGTACACCCCCGCTACACATAACTATTAGGTCTACATATGAGGTGTTCGGGTCTACTGGACCCGAGTGTAATAATTGTGTAATAATTGTAGGTGCTATGAAACTTAACTGTGTCCTCCTCCTAACTGGGCCTGCTGTGTGTGTGTGTGTGTGTGTGTGTGTGTGTGTGTGTGTGTGTGTGTGTGTGTGTGTGTGTGTGTGTGTGTGTGTCTATGTGTCTGTGCGTCTCTGTGTGTGTCTGTGCGTCTGTATGTCTGTATGTGTGCGTGTCTGAGTTTAGGTGTCTGTGTGTGGGAATGTTGTCTTTCTGCACCTGCTATTCCCACACAAAGTTACAAAATTGTTACATTTCAAACACTTTCATCTGTTCTGATTAAGTTCTAAGAAATCTTGTTTCTATTTTTTTTACCTTTTTTATAATTGAATTTCCTTGTTTTCTCACAAAAAACGAAAATGATCATATGATCATAAATGTGATCGCACAGGGGTAAATGGCAAACATGAACCATAAATGATGTATATATCATTGTTAATTGAGCTAAAGTAAACATCTGTTAAGTATTTTTACATACATTGTCATGACTGTATTGATTTAAAAGCCTTATAATGTGGTGGGTCCACCAGACCCGGGAACATTGGCTGTGTAACACTACACAAGGGTTAAATAAGTTACTAAAAACTAATATGCTATGCTATGCTAATCCTCATTGTGTTTTCTGGAGTGTCATTTGACCATATATATATACCAATACATATCAGCAGCATTTTGGACACCTGCATACTGTGCAGAGGTGTTTGTCAAGACTCAGCGCAGTTAGTGATTAGTTGCTTTGCATGTACTTACGTATTACAGATACAGTTTATTTGAAATCACTACCACAGTGCTCCTCTCAGGATACATATATTATTTAAAAAAACTGAGTTTAAAGTGACTTACATCCTGTTAAAGCCCTGCCCTCTACTGGATTGAAAAAATCACAGCATATAACAGTTAATAAGCGTGTATACCTAAATGAATGAATCCACACAAAGACTTGAAACAGCCAATACCAAGTTGTGTAGTTGTGGTAGAAAGATAGTGGGAAAAATAATATATAAAAGAATAGTTAAAGTATTTCTTTCTTGATTTTTTTGGGGGGCTAAGGAGAATGATATTGCCCCAAGCAATTTCTATGCAATACCTCTAGCCAAGCTCTCTGTCCTCCTCCTCACTAAATTTATGAACTGATAAGAGCCCGCCACAGGAATCCACTTCCCATTCCACTAAATAACGGAGCATGTGAAGATTTGGCAGCTTTTAAAACAAGAAAGAAAAAGAAAATGAGGCAAAAACTGAGATAAAAGCTAAGATTGCCCGACTGAAATGAACTTTGGGAAGTGTGGTGTTGTATGTGTGTGTGTGTGTGTGTGTGTGTGTGTGTGTGTGTGTGTGGGGCTTGCAGAAGCAGACAATGCTTCTTATGTCTGCAATTGTCCATTTATTGAATTTTTATCCCTGTGCCTTGCTGTTATTCACCAGCTTGTTGCTAAGTTACTGCCACCCGTGTCCAAGAATTGCCACGACAAGAAATGATAAAAATAGAGAAATAAGTAGAAAAGCTATAACAGTCAACTTTTCTGATGGCATTAAGCTCTTAGTATGGGTGGATGGTGGAGGTAATACCCTGGGATCAATCAAACCCCCTCTCCAGTATTGACTGATTTGGATCTATTGGCTCCAAAGCCTTCTGTGGCAATCACCCCTACAGATGAATGGCATTTTTGGAAGACCATAGTGCCAGTTGTCCTGAGTAAAAAGCTAGACACTGGGTCAGATGGCAGCCAATTAATACTGAACAAGAAGCGAGGATGTGGGCTGGAGGAGGAGAAAGGGATGGAAGGGTCCTGACCTGTGTTGCAGATCTATCTGGTGCCCTTTAAGCTTTTCACTGAGTCTGAGAGTCAATATTAAAACGCAATCATTCTCAGACAAAAATCAGTGTTTGGTTTCCTGCTTTCCTGCTTCGCTGCGTTTAACTGGCGGGTGGGAGGGTCAAGTGGGGGGACATTACTTTTTTCTCACTCAGGTGAAGGGTTGGCAGGCTTATGAAATGTGCTCCGGAGTCGCTGACGTGGGACAATGTGTATTTGTGTTGTGATGCCTTGCTATCGAATCTGTCTTCACCTCCTCTAGCCCCTCCGGATCTGCAGCTTACATCTCCCTCTCAGGGGATGACAGTGTTTATGTGGAGAAAGTAAAAATAAAGAGAGAAAGAAATAACTGAGGATACATGAGGGATGGAGAGAAGGAAGCAGCGTATTTCTGTTGTTGTTTTAAGTGCATCCAGACTTCAGAACTGTGGGAAGTCTAATGTAGCCTGCTGTTTAATATAAGCGAGACACCTGGAAAGAAAGAAGTTGAAGGAACAAAGGAGACAGAATGTGACAAATAAAGGGAAAGAAGGGACAGAGCAGCATAGCCTGCATTACTGAGATGTGTCTAAATGGAAATGAGGTTAATGGGTGGCGGCTGGTGGAGTGCATGAGATGTCTGCACTGGAAAGGATTTTCTTCAATCAGATTCATGAAATCTGTAATCTGTTTCTCAACAAAAGACTTTCACCATTCAAATGGATGGCTGCAGTAGGTGCACACACACCCACACACACCAACACACCCACACACACCCACACACACCCAAACACACCCACACACATACACACACACACACACACACACACACACACACACACACACACACACACACACACACACACACACACACACACACTTAGTCGAATATCCCCCTACAAATCAAAGCATCAACTTCAATAACTTTAATGATGCTTGTTTAGTGGGGTTGATGTGGGGCACCACTCTGCTGTGGCAATGTGTCCCTGCAATCTGTATCAGTGTGTAATTAATGATTGTATTTCTCTCTGCGTGATTAGGAGTCCCAAAGGTGACAAGCCCCTTAAGATCAAAACATGGCTTCTAACACTTTCCCTGCTATTTGTGATACTTGGTCCATCCATATTCAATATCCAATACGTACTTTTGTTAACCTACATTTTACTTGCCTTGGGGTTTCCTGGCATATAACAGCACGCACACACACACACACACACACACACACACTGCTTCCTTGCAGTTCTGTGCGTGCTTTGATCAGCTAATAAAGGGGCATCTTAGGAGGAATCTGTTAATTGAAAAGAGGGAAGTTGTGAGGAAAGTCTGCTCCCTCCGGGGTGGAGGGGCTTGAAAGGGTGTGTCCACTTTGAGTCCTTGGTCACGTCAGCCCTGTGGCAGCACCACGCACAAAAAGGACGTAGGGGTAAAGAGCAGAGGGGACGTGGGTGGGGTCAAACACCACCTCCTTGTTGCTAGGGATGTCTTCACTTAGTTTGTGTTGCTAGGCTGCCAAATCCCCCATGTTAAGTGGAAACGTTTCCCCCCTCCTCCATCCAGGCACCTCATCGCTCCCTCCCTCTCCTTCTCCTCTAAACCAAAATAACTTCACCAACCATCTGTCACTGGGCTCACAGGTCTACTGTTGCTTAGGAACAAGTCAGACACTCACATCCATGTCTATATGCATCCTCATATGAATATCTCTTCATATACAGTTATACCAACAATAATCACCGGTTAGTTAAATATCTCTTTCTGTGACCGGTATATCAATGAAATGTGCCGCATTCACAGTAAATCCTCAGCCTGATAATCCAAAGAGTCTGAAGTTGTAAATCAGCCACAGGTTCTTCCATTTATGAAGCTTTTAAAAGGGGAAAAACCTCTTCAAAAAGACATTTAATAATGATGTGGCAAATTTTCAAAAGATTTTGGTAATAAATTAAAAGGAGTAGCATGTTCATTAAAGTTTCCTCCTCCGGGGCGACCTCTAGCTCACCCAGTAGAGTGTGCGCCCCATGTAGGCTGAGGCCTTGGCAGCGGTCCGGGTTCAAATCCGACCCGCAGCCCTTTGCTGCATGTCCTCCCTCCTCTCTCTCCCCTTTCCTGTCTTCAAGCTATCCTGTTGATTAAAGGCCATAAAAAGCCCCAAATAAATAATCCTAAAAAAAGTTTCCTCCTCCTTGACCTTGTAATTACTTTCTCCTCATTTGTAAATTCTTTGAAGTTTTGTAGTTTAAAGTCTCAAAGAGGTAACCTGGAAATCTAGACGCACCCTAGCGGCAGCAAATTTATTTTGCAGCCAGGGAGGTCTAGGCACGCTCCGTTGGCTTGCGAGATGGAAAAACCAAACTCTGGTCAGGCCAATCATATTGTATATAGAGTCTGTAGGCGGGCTTATGGCTGCTGCTGCTGCTGGGAACGGCGGTCTTCTGGAAGACTTGGAGTTAAGTTTTTCTTTGAGAAAAGAACAGCACTGAAATCATTCTTAAAAAAGGAAGATGTGTTCAGAGTTTTGCCGACCGGATATGGCAAAAGTTTAATCTATCAACTAGCTTCGCTACCTTCTTCGTTGCTCTGCCTGGTTGTAGCGCTATCCTATTGCGTGCAGAGGGAATTTGAAAGACAACCGTTTATCCCACCCCTCGGATTGAGCTCCGTCAATGGTGAGTTCCCAGACCCAACATCTTGATGTGGGTCTGGCTTGTCAGGCTATCAAAGAGGTATTGTTAGGTTTTAACTGTAGCGGAGGATTTGCATATTGACAGAGAGATGAAGTGTAAGTACAAGCTACTTTCCATAATCACACTGCAATGAATAATAGAACAGAATCAAATTGTGCAGGATTGATTTACATGCTGCCAGTTAATTTGCAGCAACCAAATCCTCAGGCTAATGAGATTACTTGATCGTATTATACACAAAAAACGTTCCTTGTTCTTCTGTTATCAGCCATTAATGAATGATCTGTAAGTAAACCACCTCAAAGCTTATGGAAGGTATTTGTGGATGGAGCTAATCATTGTTTGTACACAAGCTTGTCAGTTGGTAGCTGAAAGCTGCTTACCCAGATGTCAGGAGCATCCCAAATTGAATTTCATAGTCTTTGTTTTTAGACAAACAGCAGATTAATTTGACAGGCTCTGCAGACAAGTCTTGGGGACTCGTTTCAAAATATTTGAGGCAGCTTTTTATCAACCTGTTAATAATAATAATAATAATACATTTTATTTATTGGCGCCTTTCATAGCACTCAAGGACACCTTACAGTTAAAACAAGCAAAAATACAGTTAAAAGCTGAAGTTCATCAGTGCAATTTCATGTCAATATAAGTAAAAGGGAGGTATTAAGATAAAATAGGAGAATGCAGTTTCTCTTCTGTATCTTTTAAAGAACATTTGAGAGTGTTTATGTACAATATAATTACATACTTTATTTATATAGCAGCTGTTATCCTTTGCCGATGTAATTGGATAATACATATTAAATTGGTGCCCAGATAGTTAAATAGTTTCTAACTTGGTTATAGTACCTCATTTCAGTGATTTTAGGGCCCTTCCCCTTGCAGCAGTTACATTTCCATTAAAATCTGATGATATTTTCATAAATTTGTAATGTTTGAAATTTTAAAGCAAAGACTAGCTGTGTCAGATTATTTTCAAACTTACTGGGCAAGTCTCCATCCATCCAGTAACAATCTGTGTTGATGTGTAGTAGATATCCACTTATACTCATCAGAAAAAGGGAGAATCTTGCAAACAAGTCAGAATTTTTAAACGAGTTTCATGTATGGGTAGAAATCAGCTTAAATATGTATAAGTTATCTAATAATACAATCATTGGAGTTATTCTTTAATTACAGGTAGGACATTATGATTAATTAAGTGCTGACCTAAAGAGAGAGAACTACTCATTGCCATTTCTTTAAAGTCTGATAATTTAGAAAAATGCAGAGATAGTATTGGATAATGTAGACTGTTAAACCAATAACAAATGCAGCCTGTCAATACAGTACAGACCTCATAAAATAAAACCTCACATTTTGCATGCAGAATGAGGTGGGGGACGAGGGAGAGAATACTTCTGAGAGAATGTTATTGTAATCAGGATCAATAATGATTTGAACTTTTTACTTTATTCATCATTTGGTATATTTGCATCTGGAACATGCTTACCCAAGGCTCATATTTCTTTACAGAACAGGTTGCAGGGGTTTCAACTCCACTTTGGTAATGGTGTCCCAGGCAGCTGCAATAGTTACACACATTTTTTAGATTTTAGATGCTTTTTAGTGGGCCCCCTAAATTGAATATTTTTCCATCAATCATGGATCATCAAATCAATTTTGGTACTTCAAGTGAGAGTTTGTGAACTTGTCTGTTAGTGACAGAAGACAAACAATTACAGGTTCAAAGGGTTTGAAACAGGTTTAATATCCTGTGTCGCTGTCGCCGATGCTACGCACCTGTAACCCAGTCAAGGAAAGGGTTAACAGAAACATAGTGTCGGCCAATCGGAGGTGGTTGTGCCAGACTCCCACCTTTGGCTGAGTCTCTATCTAATCTGTCAGAGGGAGAGCAGGAGTGCTGTTGTGAAGTTTAACGTTAGCAGTCCCCAGAGTCAAGTCGCAGATTAGAACCCAAATTGAAACGTAAGCAACTAAAATTGATGAATGATAGAACATTGTGTCAAATTAGTCGATATTGCTGTGATTTATGAAGTGTCAGGTTTAGTTAAAAAACGTTAGCTGACGTTGTTGTTCAGTAGCTAGCTCAGAGATTATCAGCTAATGAAATTACTGATTTAGCAGGGGGGGATGGGGTTAACACTAGAGATGTTCCTCCGATACTGCCTAAAACGCTGGTATCGGGAAGTACTGGAGTTTATGCACCGATCTGATACCACATAATAACGCCCTAAAGAAAATCTACGTTAAAGTAGTTTATTTATGTTCTTTTTCCGTTATAACTGACTGTCAAACTGGATAATAGAAGAAAGTTCTTGGGCGTTCATCGTTTGTTCATGTTTCACAAAGAGTTTAACCTGAGCCAGGCCGACAACAAAGATAGAAATAATATCACATCCATACAGGATAGTAGTATACAGTTGTTAAAACATAATAAAATATATGACACACTGGTATCGGATCGGTACTCTGTATCGGCCGATACGCAAGTTCAGGTATTGGAATCGGTATCGGGAAGCAAAAATTGTATCGTATCATCTCTAGTTAACACTTATGCAAGGCACTGTATCCTTGTCACATTCTCATTAGGGGCTGAGCCCCCCCTAAAGGTCTGATCCTAGAATCGCCCCTGGTTACACACAACACCTGGAAGACAAAGTGATGTTTGAATAACACATCCAATAAAAACAGAGAGCCGTCTGCTTCTCAGAGGTTTTAATTACAGCTGCTGCCTGAAAGGAAATAGCAGAGACAGCGAAAGCAGAGGAGCCAATATTTCTGATAAATATTTACCATGGTTCAATCATAGATTATTAATTCATGTCTTCATTTCTAAGTTATAGCCGGCTGTGCCTATATTGGTCTCTCTCGCTATGTAACAGTGACATTTCCCTCAGCAACAGACATTAAACTCCACATAAATACCTCTCAAAGAAGCAGATGCTAATCTGCAACTCATTTGGATTCTAATTGAACTGAAGGCTTTCAGGTTTTAAAATGATTTTCAAACACTTTTTTGATTTGACTGAATTTGGTGAGGCTTTCAGGCATTATTGATGTGCATAAATGAGTGCTACCGGGGTTTCCGAAGAGCACACTTAAAAATATCCACGTTTAAACTCATTCTTTAAAAGCAAATTTTCTTGAATTAAGAGACTAAGACAATATATCACTTGTTTGAAATACATTCACCTGTTGGAGGATATTTTTTAGGAAACAAGAATGCACATGATTCCCAAAAAAACTTACTACACTACTGGAGATAAATAAATAAAAAGAAATCTGGGAGAGTAAAATGTGCATCTAATGTTAAATTCTTATTCTGCATTAGAAACAGATATAATTTATGCCAGTAGCAGTTATTGACAAGATAATAGGAGGAAGATCAAATAAAAGGTAGACTGAATTACAGATTAAGACTTGTTCAAATAAAGTTTTCTTTCTCTTTTTTTTGCACATCAGAGCAGCAGCGAATAATCTGAGGACCTCTGAATACCTCCCCTGGTGAGGAGTGGTGGTTTGGTCAACGGGGAACTCATCATCACTTTAAAACGCACCACAGACTTGGCACAAAAGAAGCGCTGGCAGGCGAACACAGGCGCAAACAGACTGTCTCTTATTACAACGGAGGAAAGACGTTTTGCACTTTGCGCACTGTCTAAGAAGACTCACTTAAAGTCAGAGAAACGTAGACTTTGAGTTGAAACTTACTTTTGACTGCACCTGATGCGACGCTGTTTGACTGCAGTCCGGTGATGTGGATGAGGTCATTACGCACTGAGGCTGTGGCAAAACTCGTTTTCCTGTAGAGCTGGACTTTACAAGCGTATTATTTTTGTGTTTCTTCCTCTTATTTTTGTCTGAACAGTCACATGACGCTAAGTTTTACTTGGAGTCTAGGTTTTGTGGTGAGACTGTGTGTGTGCCTGCCTAGTGGAGTCTTTTTGCTGATAACCCGCAAGGAAACATGAACTTCTCCTTGTTCGACGTGACCCAGGGCGCGCTGTTTAACGGCAGTCAGACCCTCGCCGGGACTTTGGCGACATATTCCGGCAATGGAACCGACAACGTGGTTACCGGCGACGGCGGAGGGTCCCTGGTGCTGGTGCAAGACGAGCGCAAACTCTTCGTCATGCGTGTGGTGCAAATCGCGGTGCTATGCGTGTTGTCGCTTACCGTAGTGTTCGGCATATTTTTTCTCGGGTGCAACCTGATGATCAAATCGGAGAGCATGATTAACTTCCTGGTAAAGGACCGGAGACCCTCTAAAGACGTGGAGACGGTCATGATCGGGCTCAGGTAGAGCACGGAGAGCAGGTACTGTGGAAAACTGCAGCGGAGATCCGGTGTGAGGATCTGGTGCGCGTTTCCTGCCGCAGGTCAAGATCTGTATCTGCATGTACTACTCAAAGACGCCCCATCTGTTTATTAGTGAGGAAAGATATGCAAAAACGTTACATTTCCTTCCGAAAAACGACTACAGGAAAGTAGTCCAGTGACCAATGTTCGTGCGTAAAATTTGTGCGTAAAACACGGGAAATTGTTTACACGTGGGCCGATCTGTTGAATCTTTTGAGTGAATTTAATGTTGCCAAACTGAACAAAGTGACAAAAATGTTTACAAGCTGTTATTTTTTGTTTAGTTAGTTTTTCTTTTTTTGTAAATTTGAAATGATTGTTCATGAATAGTTTTAAAACTGTCAAAAAGCATGATTGTGAATTCTTATAGTTCCACGTCTTCCAGTGTGCTATATGGACGTGATGGACATGTGGGTATTCTCTATACAAAGTATTTTTCTTGGTCTCGTTTGGTAAATACACTCTAAATACTGAAATCTTGCACGTTTTTCAACAAACTCAGTCCTAGCTTTATGGAGTGGTTCTGGTCCTGTTTGGCATGCTCACTTATTGATCTGTAAAGTGATTTTTGGACCTGTTTTGCACTTTTGAAATCACTGATGCCGCATGAATTATTTTGTACCAAATAAAAACTTTGCAGCATGCAATTAAAACATTGAAATTACCATATAAAGCGTTGCCATCTGTTCATGAAACATATCATGTCAACACTGAAATGAAATTATGTTTTCTTCCAATAGTGTGTCTTGTCTTTCAACTCAGAACTGAATCAGTACTATACCAATCTCTAAAGAAACATGTACTATTTTACGTTTTAATTTCAAACTCAAATCAAATCAGACTTGTTAAATGTTCTCTGATCCACCTCTCCCTTCACATCTAATCAGATGTGATATTATAGGCACAAGATGAAAGCATTAAGTGAATACATTAACTCACTAGTAGGTGCACTTTTAAATGTAATAGGATGATATTTATTAATATTAAAGGAGTTACACAGAAAAGGATATTTTAACTAGTTCTAGCTGAAAATAAAGACAACATTTGAAGCAGTAAGGTGAAGCGGAACATCACACTTAATACTTTATACTAAGTACAAGGAGCGTGGCATTTATTGCAGCTTCATATAGAAAGGCGATGAGAGGCCAGGCTGAGTTATCCATCTTGTAGACAACAGGCCGAGTTCATATTGGCTTCATGGAATTTAATCTGATCTCTCTGAAGAGTGACCAGCAAATAAGGAACATCCAGGCTCACCTTGACCACTTAACTTCCCAGCAGCCCCCACTGCATCTTAAGAGTTTAAGTATGGCATCTAGAGCTAATGTTCTTCTTTTGTGCCATCAGAGTGTGCAAAAGAGAGCATACATGTGAATTAATATAGCAGTGAGCAAACCTACAGTATATGCAGGTTATGCAGCATTAGAAGGATTTCACACAAAGAGGACATACAGCGACATCCATTAGGTGTGATATCATTATTCTTTGTGCCGCTGAGTGTCTGCACATTGCACACACCTCTTTTCTTTCTCAAGAAAAAAACTTTTTACTATTTCTATTATACAGAAAGTGTAATTGTAGGTGTCAGATATTATTGCAGATTACTATTGTATCCAGCTCAGCATTTTGGTTCAATTTCCATTTCTATTTCTTCTGTATTTCTATATGCATCCCCTCATCATTGTCTCTTGTGCCCTACTCAAAAGCAACCAAAGTTCTCATTATTATTTCAGTACTTGTTAGGAGAGCTGGGGTAGATGAATCCTTACAAACACACCCATGCATCCACCATGCACACATCGGACACTGATGTGCAACAGACCAGCAAATTATTAATTTATAAAAACTCCTTAATAAAACTCCTTAGATAATTAGACTTTAATAGCTGGGAACTTTACAAACAATTTCAGACAAAACACATTATGCATGCGTATGAAAAATACTATGCTTTTTTAAATATGTTTACATGTTTTTTTTAACCTTTAGTTAACCATGTAAGCCGTTGAGAACAGGTTCTTATTTGCCACGGCGACCTGGCCAAGAAAAGCATAAGCGTACAAGACAACATATAGTTTCACATTCAACATAGTACAAGAAAACAGAATACAATAGGCTACAAAGGTACAGATTAAGTAGGCAGTTCTAGCCGGCACAAAGTGAGGTGTAAGTAAGTCAATGGCTATGCGAAAGTAGTGTGGTGATAACATAATATACATGAAATAGACAATCTATAACATTGCTGAGAAGTAGTAAAGAGTCAGAATACAGTTAGTGCAATGTAAATTGTGGTCAAGATTAGAGATGTTCCGGTATCGGCTCCGATACTGCCTAAAACGCTGGTATCGGGAAGTACTGGAGTTTATGCACCGATCCGATACCGCGTAATAAAGCCCTAAAGAAAATCTATGTTAAAGTAGTTTATTTATGTTCTTTTTCCGTTATAACTGACAAACTGCAGAATAGAAGAAAGTTCTGTGGCATTCATGTTTCACAAAGAGTTTAACCTGAGCCAGACCGACAACAAAGATAGAAATCATATCACATCCATACAGGGATAGTACTATACAGTTGTTAAAACATAATAAAATATATGACACACTGGTATTGGATCGGTACTCGGTATCGGCTGATATGCAAGTTCAAGTATCAGAATCGGTATCGGAAAGCAAAAAATGGTATCGGACCATCTCTAGTCAAGATAGTGTTGTGGATCCAGTGATCAATGATAACGCAGTATATATATATAAATAGATAGTCTATATGAGTGCTGAGAAGTAGTGAAGTCAATATACAGTTAGTGCAATATGTAATCTAGTTAGTGATGTGGATCAATAATAACAGTAAACATGGACAGTCTGAATGTACTAAAGAGTCAATATACAGTTATTTGTCTGGGTAGTGAGGTAGAAACAATATATATAATATATGAATATTAAATGTGAGAGAGTCAATGTACAGTATGTACAAAGTGTGGACTAGTTAGTGATGTTGAACAATCGTAGCACAATATACATATACTAGACAAAAAATATTAAAATGCTGAGATGTAGTAAAGAGTCAGTATATAGTTAGTGCAGGTTGTGGTCTGAATAGCGAAGTATGAGAGCAATTAATATGAAAGCAAATAAATATGTTTTACACTTACAAAAGATCAATGTAAGGACATTATAAGCATTTGTATAAACAGTAGGCCTGTGATTTCACTTACATATAAACAGATTGTTTACAGAGAGGCGGTTAAGGGGTCAGGCTAAATTATCTACTGCAATAAATTAAATTATTTTGGTGAACAGAACTGCTATTAAGACAATTTATGGTAGTTCTTTGTAAGCCTCACCTTTGCTTTCGTAAGCCTGTAATCCTCAGGAAAAAGAAAACAAAAATTGGTATTGTTACCATAAATAATTGTTGGACACAAAGAAGCATGCAGTCCTTCATGCAGTTATTAACTTGTTACACGGATTAAAAACATATTGCACAATAAGTCAGGCATTCTCTTAACGCAACCCCCACAGGGTGAGTAGGGGGTACAGTTAGGGGGAGCTGAATGATTCAGAGGGCCCACTGGGGTCCTGGAACATTGCAGGGTTTATACATGTTTATTGTTTTGCTGTTGTCAGGTGGCTCAAAAGTCTTTTTCACCTATTCAAATAGATCTGGTGTTGTGCTCATTGAGGCCTGTTCCCCAGGTTGGAAAAACCATCAGAGTCCATCAGAGCTTTGTAGGCAGGAACGTCGAAATATCAGAATGGGAACGTCATTTTTCTGTGCCAAAACCAGAAAAGAGCAACAGGAAAACACCCAGAAAAAGCATGGACGAGATGGACACAGCTACTGTATAACATTTTGTAAGATGACTTACAGAAAGAACAACTCTATTGTTGGCATATTTCTTCGATTAACATGACAAGTGTTAACTACTTGTAGCAGCCAATACCACGGACCATCGACTGAAAATGACTGCAATAGGATACGTCACTCACTGACATTTCAGCAAGACTACAAGCATAGAAACATAGCAGCTTGCACCCAGCATACTCAGTGACTACAGTAATACAAAACAAATCTAGTTTTGATATCTAGTCTTTAACAAGCTGATATGTAAAACACCCTCACTTAATACTGCACAAAACAAACATAACTATTAGCACTGGCACTGAATGTTGCAATTGACAACTGATTCTTCGGCGTCTTGTCACTTTCTTACACAAAAGTCTTTTCTCTTGACTTGGCTGAAGTTAAAATGACTCACCATCTTGCCTGAGGTCCACTTAAAAGTTATTTCTCTCTCTCTCTCTCTCTCTCTCTCTCTCTCTCTCTCTCTCTCTCTCACTTTGGAGGCAATGTGAGTCGCCCACTACCACTGAGCATATGCTAAAGAGTTGTAGCACCATCCATGTCCACAATCTGTTGTGGACACAAGGAAGGTGCTCACTATGGTGCTTCTCTTCACAAATGAAATGATCTGCAATAAATATTGTATATGTTATATACCGTTATGGGCCCACAAGTTAGACTGCTTGACAAGGTTGAGATGTAGTTAATTATAATAAGTGCATGAGGAGGATATTAATAGGATAATGATCCAGTGGCAGTGCAGGAACAACACGTTAACATGTTAACCCTTCACCCCAATCAACTGTCTGCAGTTGTGCAGGTTTGGTGAGTTTCAAAGTACTTTTGCTTGTCACAAAGTGTCATCACTGACCTTTTACAACAGAGACCTCACAGAAAATAATGAACCGTGCAGTGGCCATGAAATCATGACAGAAATAATGGTGATTAAACCGGCAATGGCATTCAGCACTCAACTGTAATAGAGATAGCTCTTCCAAAAAGCTTGTCTTTGAGTGACAATACCTTATATATCATTGTGAAGGTCTCTTGCTGTGCTTTGCTTTTTTACCAGGAAAGTCAGTCAACGATATAGATTTGTCAACTAGGCGACACTGTGTGGGAAAGCCATTTTTAAATCCCTCAGTATTTTTGATTAGAGGGCAAGATACACAAAAGATCTGTTCTCCATGCCAACGCAGGTCCCACAAGGATGATGTGGCCTTTCTCAGCTCCATTCAATGTTTCTAATGGGATGTGATGTATTCAAAGGTTGAAGCAATAACAATACATGCAATGAAGTTGAGGAATGGAAACCGTATCTCATATCTTACACAGGTGAGTGGATGTAAACACTCTTTTCTCTCCCTCCCTTTGGTACACACACACAAAAGTGGTATGACTTGGCAATCATTTCAAAGGGAGTCACATATGACATCTACACTCAAATTATAGCATGTATTTTTCGTTCATTTTCCTTGAACACACAATGTTCGCTAAAATATGATTATTTTCTTAAAGCAGTTATTTTCATTTTTATAGCTGCTGTGAGAACCCTCACTGGCTTGAGCCCCTTGAAACAGATTTCCAAAAAACACTACAAATCCACACACACACACACACACACACGTTTTCTCCACATCACCCCAGGCAAATTGTGCCGCATCCAATTCAGCAGGGAACAAACAGTCCTTGCATTCAAACTCATGAAATTTTAAATAAATCTATTATGTGCAGGCAAATGAAATTGCCTCATTCTTTCCATTACCCACATCACTATGAAGCTGGCAACAAACGTAAACATACGCACATACACACACACATAAACACTTTACTCAATTAACGCATTTCAAACCAGCAACAAAATTATACACCTACATTATTTCACACTCACCAATGTGTTTCTACAGTATGCTGCTCTCAGTATGAATGTGAGCATCATTTACCAATGTGACTGTTGTTGATTCCATAATAATTTCGTGCTGTCAGCTCTAATCCCAAGGTATTGTTCAGTTTTTCAGGTAATGTGACTTGTCACTGTGCTTTTTTACCCGCCCGTTCCTGAATTTCGCCTGGCAGTATGTCAGTGTGATCTCACTCCAGCAGCTCTGTCTCTTTCACTCCTGATGCCTTTTATCTGTCTGTACTCTCAATATTTTCTATGAACTATAAACCAGCAGTTGAATTCATACACGCATGTCGTTTGCCATGTAATAATGGATGAAGTAAGAGATAATTAAGAAACACAAGATGGTGGTAACTAGGGTATCATCACCGTCACCTTCTTGTTGTTTTTTTGTTGGGTTTAGAAATAAATTAAGTGGAAATGTGGCTCTGGTACATACAATGAATTTGCCAGTGAAAAACAGACAATACCAAAAGCTCTACATTTAAAAGTAATTCATTTTCCTCCTTCTTATTGAATTCTTAAGATGTGGACACTTATTGTATCTGTGCTTTTTAATAAGCATAATATTAATTGCAACCGTAATCTGAAGGAGGTAGCAGTTTTACACAAAAAAGGTGGTACTCCATTTTGTATGAGTCGTTACAAACAATATGCAAATAAATACTTTGCATTCACAGGTTTATGTCACATGAACTCACATGTGCTATTTTGTGTAAAGAGCTTAATCCTATTCAAAAGGAACACATGTCTGCACTAAAATTAAAAAAACTAAGAGAAAGTCAGTGGTGGTGTGATCTTTTGCAGTACAGTCTGATTCTGCTCTGCAGCTTTTCTGTATTGAGAGAAAAAGAGGCAGAACGGAATCAGAATCAGAATCAGTGTGTGACTCACTGTTACAGATAGTTTATGATTTAATTGAGGGAAATCATACACTATTCTAAATTGAATTATCTAATGAGCCTCTGACACAAAGGAAAGTTTTAGATGTGCAGGTCTGTGCAGGCCTTCGGCACTAAGGTTAAATCTAATTCTGATGAAGAATGGCGAGTCATACGTTGCACTAAACCATCTTTGATTGCTGTTTCTGTATTTAATTAGGGATCACGTCCAGGTCAGTGCTGCATCTGGATACACACAGAGACCCAGTCAGAGCGAGGCGACAGCTTGGCACTGGGGATGTCAGATCAAAACAGAAAAAGGGAGCTTGGCACAGGTTGTGTGCGATTAAGTCAGCATTCAGAGAGGAGCACTGGAGAGAAGGAGTTGAGACACAATGACACCAGCTTGGCTGCCTTAGATGGAAACGATCACCATGGGACTAATCAAGCACACAATAAACAAAAAGCAAACACACAACAGAATGGGAGCTCATTCTGTCTAAGGTGAACAGCATTAATATGCTTTTCTCTAATGGCTGCATCCTCTCAAGGGAATGGTGGATGTCTCATCCCATTGATTTCGACTAAAAATCCCTTGCCTTGACCATAAACTGGTGTACTGTTACCACTTACATTTAAAGATAATTGGTGTCTGTTTCTAACTAGTTATGTATTAATAAACTCAGAGTGTGCATAGAGACGTGTTAATTGGCTCGAGTTCGTGGTAGGCACTATACAAAGCTTGCCGACAGCCAGGGAAGGAGGAGGTGGTGGTGGGGAGCGTCTGTCAGTCAGCCCTCCTCCTTAGGGAGAAGAGAAAAAGAAGAGAGTGAGAGGAGGTATATTCAAAGCCTTATCTCACAGTGCTTTTCTGGCTCTCTTTCTACCTCAATCCTACATCCCAGACAGTGGAACGCCAAAGACAGAATAACATCCACGCTCTATGCCCTGTCCTTCACTCTATTTCGGCTAATGTCACTGTCGTTGTCGCTAGATATCATCCCTTTATCTCCTCCTGTTTGTCATTATGTCATTGCTACCGAGATGGTTAAAAACTTCTGCTTTCCTAAAAGGGTCGGGAGGGGGGGGGAGCATTGGATGGCCCCTGATGAGAAGGTATGGAGCCTTTCTGACTGTCCAGTTGTTCCAATTTAGAGATGTTTTAATCACTCCGCAGGGATCATTTAAAAAGAATTACAACACAACTGTTAACTTATTACAAACCCACAAACATTCACTGGACTGCATCATATCACTACTAGACAATTGAAGACAGCTGAATGGTGTCTTTCTTGAGGCTGTGAGCAGTGAACGTTTATCAGAAACAGACAAGGCGAGAGGAAGAGGACGACATTAAACCTTATTAACATATCGATTGTACTCTTCGCTGACACTATCTAAACAAACCTCGCTCCATGCCCATGCACACACACGAACAAGTGATTGTGAAAACACACACACACACTGCTACCAACACATACTGTAAAGGCTGCAGGGTGGTGTTGCCATAGGAACGGGGAAAGGTAATGGCCATGTTCTTGAGCTGATGCCGCAGGGGGTGAGGGGCATAGGGGGTGAAAGTGAGTCAGACTTATGGACTAATGATAACAGCTTTAACTGCCATCTTACTGTCACCATCCCCCCGAGTGACGGCGGCAACAACTCCAACACCAGCGTTCTAATAGAAAAAAACATTTGAAGAAGTTCTAAGCAACAGTGATGCCATGCCATTTGTTTTTAATGCCTTCAGCAGAACTCCTGGCTAATATGGTTAATGCTGTTAGCTTTTTTTTTTTGTTTGTTATTAAACTTTTTATTTAAAGAGAATTGATATACATGTTGCTCTTAAGTCTGTATACATGCCATTGATCAAGAAAGAAAAATTAACATCATTACAAATGCTAATGCTGTTAGCTTTGATGCGGAGAGAACTGCTAGGCATCTTAATGCATGGCTTTCCATCTTCACCCCTTGGGTATGATGAATAAATGATCACTAATGCAATGAGCTAACCCTTTAACCAACGCTGAGGATGACCGTGTGTGTGTGTGTGTGTGTGTGTGTGTGTGTGTGTGTGTGTGTGTGTGTGTTTGTGTGTGTGTGTGTGTGTGTGTGTGTGTGTGTGTGTGTGTGTGTGTGTGTGTGTGTGTGTGTGTGTGTGTAATTTAATCATACCTCAGCAGCCCAGTCTAAGTGGGCTGTCTAAGTGTCAGAAAGCTGCAGGGTCTCATTCATATTTTACATATGTCATATGCATATATGGTTCCTGATATATACTAATAATAACCTCAATATTCAGAGTGAGCTTATATCATGATCTTCCTTATTTTACTTCATTTCAGGGCTGGTATGGTTTAAATCAATATATCAACTGAAGACTAATTATTCAGGCTGGCATTTAGTTAATGTAGTTAACTTTTATCTTTTACTACTTTTATATCTCTGCCTTATTTTATTGTCTTATCTTTTATTCTATTCTTATGAAATTATTTATCTTGTGTATGTTATCTTTTCTCTGTTGTTTTTTGTTTTTAATGCCATACTGTGAAGTACTTTGAGCTGCATTTTATGTATGAAATGTGCACATTACATTTACTCAAGTACTGTACTTAAGCACATTTTTGAGGTACTTGTACTTTGCTTGAGTATTTATTTCATGCAATTTTATACTTCTACTCTACTACATTTATTTGGTAGCTACAGTAAGTAAGTTAACTTTCAGATTAGGATTTTACATAAAAAACATCAATTTAATATAACGTATTGATTAAACTACCCAACAGTATATTGCATAGTTAAAATTAGTGTCACGTCAACATCACATCGATTAAATACATCAACAATTTCCAGAATTCTACAAAATGACAGCATATGATATATCATCACAATATGATCCCAGTGAAAGATAATCATTTCTGATACTGAAGTTTTGCCCAGCCTTACTTACTTTTTTTGTCCAGGGACGATTTTATTTGGAATTTAACATCTTGAACATTCACAAGATGTGGATTGCATTTCTGTGGTGGCATTTGTAAAGCACTTGTAAAAAAAAACAAAAAAACATCTGTTGATGGGCGTGGGCTGCACTGGATAACAGGATGAGAATTATCTTTAGGCCACTCTGCCAATAAAACATAGTTTATTAGTTTCCTCATCTCTCACAGAGTTGGTCATCACCTGCTGCTGCGGTTGTTCCTATCTCCCCTCTTCCTCCTTCTCCTCCTCCTCCTCCTCTTTCACCGCTTGATGCTTCCCATTGTGTCACTTTACCCACACAATGACAGGGGGGCTTTTAAAAATAGAGATGATCCCCCCAGATTACAGCGTTTTAATTACAGAGCTGTAGATGCGACGGGGGTGTAGAGGCCCCTTCCACTGACAGTGAGTGGGGAGGGTTGAGGAGGGAAGGAGAGTTGGAAGGCAGATTGGTACAGTGAATGTAAACTGTGTGCTAATTAGTGTCGTCTTTTTGTTGGGGATTGTTGGTTGCATTCTAAAACACACACCAGTGGCCACGTCATTGTTATTTTTAAATAGTAATACCAGAAAATCACCTGTGGGAAGACTGGGGGTAATTCAAAACAACTGTATCACACTCAACTACTACAATCAGGGCATTTTCACACCTATAGTTTGTTTGCTTTGGTACGAAACAGTTGATGAGTTTGTAAACTTGGAGCGATATGCCCTTGGTTAGGTTTCGTTTCACATCTGGAAAAATCCAAGCTTACCAAGATGCGTCATTACAAACCACGCAAGAACGTTCACTCTGCTTATTGTTCAGATGTGTCTGGGGCAGGAGCAAGAAAGTAAATACAGGAAGAAGGTCCTGTGTTCTAGACTAGTGAATATTTCATGCATCTCCACTGTAAACCAACTCATTTCATTTAAATAATCAGACATTGTTTTGCGAGCATTTGCTCTGGTCACCGAGACTTCACTCTGCTCTGACGATGTCTATCTCCAACTCCGCAGTCTATTTCTGTAAGAGAAACACTGCAAGCAGCTACAGTTTGCATGTTATGCCGATTGCAAAGCACACCTGACTACAGGAGCCATAGCTCAGACTTGCGGAGTACGCAGTTGGTGCGGTTCGAGGTCGGCTCACGTTCTCACCACAAACGAACTGCGGCAGAGTTTGATTGAAAGCATACCGAGATCACCTCATCGAGCAGGTCTCGGTAAGCTTGTTTGGTCTGCTTTTGGAGCGCGCGATTGCCGCATTTTAGGGCGTTTTCACACCTGTAGTTCGTTTGCTTTGGTCCGAATCAGTTGGTGAGTTAGTAAACTTGGGAGCATTTTGCCCTCCGTCGGTTTGGTTTCACACCTGGAAAAATCCAAGCGTACCAAAATGCGTCATTACAAATCAGGCAAGAACGTCGAGCCCTCTTATTGGTCGGATATGTCTGGGGGCGGGAGCAAGAAAGTAAATACAGGAAGAAGGTCCTGTGTACTGGTCTAGTGGTCAAACCAGCTCGTTTCATTACAATTATCAGACATTGTTTCGCAAGAGACGTCACTACGTCTGCTCTGGTCACCGAGAATTCGCTCTGCCGGCGTCTGTCTCCAATTTTAGTGGCAGCTGGTTTGACCACGGAGATACGAGTGAAGGGCGCCGAGCTTGACTGCAGTCTATTTCTGTGATAGTAACACTGCAAGCTGCTACAGTTTGCTGCTCTGCTGCATCGCAGATTGCTAAACACACCTGACTACAGAGACATTAGCTCAGCCTTGCGGAGTACATATAGTTGGTGCGGTTCGAGTACGGATCACGTTCTCATCACAAACAAACTTCTCCAGAATTCGATTGAAAGCGTACCGAGACCACCTCTTCAAGCAGGTCTCGGTACGCTTGTTTGGTCCGCTTTTGGTGCACACCAGAGTTCGATTGCCGCGTTCTCACCTGCCCAAACGAACCGCACCAGTTGGGCAAACAAACTCTGGTTCGATTCAACCAAACTAAAAGCTGTCGGTGTAAAAACGCCCTTACGCCTGCCCAAACGAACCACACCAAAGAGTAAAGCGAACTCTAGTGCGATTCAACCAAACTAAATAAGGAAGGTGTGAAAGCCCCCTTAGAGTAAACATTATTTTAAAGCTGATCCTTTGCAGAGGCCCTGGTTCGGTTTGCTGTCATCCCTTCGCTCCCCCCCCTCTGGTATGTCTACTATCACAATTTAATAAAATAAAAAACAAGAAACGGCCAAATGGTTGTTTAAATTCAGGGTTTTTCCTGGCTCAGAATGGGTCTTTTAGGGAGTGTCAGGGTTTGCTGAGGGATTGACTTAGCTAGGACCCAAATGCAGGTAAAAAGGAGTTTATTAAAACTAAAACTCAAAACTGAAAGTGTCCAGAGGTTGGCAGGCAAATACAAAATAATCCAGAAGACCAGGAGGCAAAAAATACCAGAGACAACACGACATAAATCACGGAACAGAACTAAATGCTCCCACAACACAGAGACTAAATACACAAAGTAAATGAGGAAACAAGCAACAGGTGACACTAGGGCTGGGAAACAGGTGAAACACATTAGGGCTGGGCAGAACAATCAAAAAAGGCGGGAAACAAACAAAGATAGGAAGAAAAACCAGACAAGACAGAAAACCAGACTATCGAAATAAAACAGGAAACCGAGAAAAACAGAAAAACAAGACTACCACAATAAAACAGAACACGGAACAAAATACCAAAACCATGACAGGGAGAGACTATGCACGGCATTAAGAGATGATCGGTCCACCTACAGTATTGACAGAAATGTATATGCATTTACTTGTTATTTCTGACAATTTAATAAACAAAAATGTATATTATGCCTGAGTAAATAAACCCCAGTTAACAAAACAAATGTTAATATTTAAATAAATAACCGTGAGAGTCTGGTACAGCCTGACCCTCCTATTCAAGTTCATGCTCTGCTTGTTCAACTGTTGTTTGATAAATAACTCTTAAACACATTTAGGGAGGATTTGAATTGCTATTTTTATACTCAGTTTTTACCAGTTTTTTTTTTTTGCTGGTGATTTTATAAAACCTCTTTGGGGGGGGCCCAAAAATTTCTCTGAAATTGTTTGTATTGTATGAATATCTAAAATGACAGATGTCCTCGTAATTGCTTATTACAGTTACACAGTGATAGTGTGTAAATTAAAAATGTATTAATTGATTATATGCATGCACTAATCTTTGTAGGTATATGTATGCATCACCTGGTATAGGGATTTCATCAAAACAAATGAATCAGCACAAAGTGTATGTTATTGGTATGCTGTGTCATCAAGCATTCATTAACTATACACTAGTAATGGGTGGTCTATAGGAGGAAAAATAGTTTCAACAAATACAAACACACATATATAGACCACAACATAAACTTATGTATCCTTCTTACAAACCTTACTACAATTATGTGCTAGAAATCTAGTAGTATCTGTTGTTGACCTGATAATACATTGTAAATGGTAAATAGGGGGGTACAATTTAAGTGTTGCTCATTTAAGATGTCCATGTTATTTTTCTAATCCAAACATATCTGTTGAATCTCTAGGCTGTTGATTAAGGATGTAGTCTATGTTATCACCTGTTGTAATATTGTAGTATTATACATTTTAGTGCAGGGGAAATAAAAAGGCTATACACTACCAGCGTGCAGATTAAAAATCACTCACAACAATCTCTAATTAGAAAGAAACAACTTCTAAATAGCATTATAATTATTACTTTTCAATTGTTTGTTGATTACTTGATGACTCATACATTACCTCATTTCAGACTATTAGTATCTAGAACACCTACCTAGGTTTTAAATTAATTTAAATTGCAGATATTTTTCTCTCTCGTTTGATTAGTGTATAAAAAAAACAAATTACATCCACTGTGATTCACGGTTGAAAAACAGTAAAACATAAAGAAAAGTCCTGAGTGGGTGGATACTTTTATAGACAATAGTTTTGGATCTTTGAGTTACCAGCTGCTCTGCTTTAAGCTTCAGAAGTGAGATTAATTAAACAGCCTGTACTGCATACTGTAGGTCAATGTAGATCACAGACGGAGGTAGTGTGAGAGAGTGTGTGTGTGTGTGTGTGTGTGTGTGTGTGTGTGTGTGTGTGTGCATATGCAGACTGTCGCTTGTATTTTGGCACCTTGGCAACCCGCTACTGTGTGCCTCTGCATCTCAGTAACAGGTTAGAATTACATACTGAGCATAATATCAGCTGAAGCTCTCACATATGGCGTGGACAGAACATATTTATCCACACTTTGAGCCGTATGATCCTTTTCATACATTTTCTGTAAGTGTGTATTATTTTAACTCATTCTGTTCTATTAGGTCATTAGGCTGTCAGCTAAAGCTTGTAATCTTAGCAACGACTAACCTGCTGCTCTCGGTTTAGCTCAAACACAAAACCAATCACTAAGCTTTATGTCATAATACAATTGTTTCTAGTATTACAAGAAGTGATGTTTTTAATATTGTTTGCATATGGGAAGATAATCCTTTGTTCTTTTTCCTTACTGTGGAGTAGAGCTTCACCCCGAGTATAGAGGTTATATATAATATAGTTTATTCTCAGACTCTGTGCCTCCAGGCAGAGAGCCTCATTACAGTCTCATCTCTCCTTCCCAGGCTCCTCACCAGCCCACCACTATCTTGCAGCAGCTCCCAGCGACCATGATGCCTCCTGGCTCTGCTCCTTCTATTAAACCTGGTGGTCACATCAAGGAGGGTACGACAGACTGTCATCAGACACAAACTAAGTCTCAGGATTTCACACTCACTGCTGTTCTTGCCTATCTGTCACATTACCAGCTTGGTAGCAAGCACTCAGATATATTATTTATGGTCTACTCTTGAGCTTGGACAATTACATAAAATGTGTGTACATGAGTTTGTATGTGAGAGTGTGTGTGTTAAATTCATATCCAAGTGCTGCAGCAGGTGTTAGTCAGCCCGGTTTACAACTTTTAAAGGGATAATTCAACTATTTAAAATAAAGTTTTGTAAATCAGTGGCATTTAGTTTAGAGATCCAAAGGTTAAAATATGGATTTTGGGTTATAACAGGTATAATGGCTGCCTAAACCCCGCTTCTGTTTCACTTTGAGTTGACTCTGGTTATAAAACAATCATGTGCTATAACATAAACTGAATTCATTTAAAACCAAACTTGTGGTTCGGCACATAGCTACATGAAGCAACTTTGCATTTTGGTTACATTTGTTAAAAGTTTGAAGAATGTCACAACACAAAAATCATGTATTTTGATGAGCGGTTACCAGATTTCATCATATCCCTCTTAAATCCTGAACTTTCAGTGATTGGAAAAGTGGAATGGAGATGGTTTTATATGTTCAGTTTAAACTTGTGCGCACTAAAAATGGCCTTACCAATCACCAATTTTCTCTTGGGTGTGAAGTATTAGAGATAGTACATTCTTCTTTATTACAAACACACTTGCTGGCTGATATAATGGTTACTATTCTACCTTTAACATTAATTGACTGACAATTAGCTACCACCCTTCTGAATTTATTAATACTACTGCAGTGCTCATTTAAAACGGGCCTGTTTGGAACGGGCCTCTTGCTTGACCTCTAGTCTGGTATTGTTGCTTGCAGCTTTCTCCAGAACCATTGTACCCCGAAATAGCTTACAGAGTATGCAACCCAACTGTATACTAGTGACTTACTGTGTATATCTACTTCATAGGAAAACATTGTACTACTACATTTACCTGACAGATAAATGTTATGTTGCAGATTTCAATTTTACTTACAAAATATCACAATTAAATTATGATGAAACTATCCAGCATCATATTAAAGTTGAATGCTCCACCTTGAACAGACATTAGGTAAATTGAAGTACATTGTGCTGATAATGCCTCTTTTTTAACTTGAAGTAAACATTTGAATGCCGGACTTGTACTGTGCAGTATGTCTAGTTTTACTATTAATAGTTAATAGTTTTACTTCAGAAAAATCATTTTGTGTATTTCTTCTGTGAAATATCACAAAGTTTGTCGAGTTACTGAATGTTGCATCACTGAGCTAACAAACGACTGGTGCCCAGAGATCAAATTCATATTGCCTGGAAACCATTTCATAATTTATCAGGGTGACAAATATTTCTTAAAATTTACACAGCCACATATATAAAACAAGTTTTTAAGTGACAGTGGAATTATGATAACTTATAGACTTTTCTGAATCTTGGTCAGAAAATGTATTTGTATTTCTGGGAAACAGTAAAATAATTTTGCGAGGTGAGTCAAACAAATATTGAGTGACAAGGTGAGAAAACTCACATTCACCACCTCGGTTTGACACAATGTGGATTAATGACCTGGTCGCCTCGAGGGAAGAGGACAGGATAGCAGGCTGATACAATAGATGAGACAATCGGAGGACCGTCAGATGGTGCTGATTGTGCTGTGCTGTGCTGTGTGTGTGTGTGTGTGTGTGTGTGTGTGTGTGTGTGTGTGTGTGTGTGTGTGTGTGTGTGTGTTTGTGTTTGTGTTTGTGTGTGTGTGTGTGTGTGTGTGTGTGTGTGTGTGTAATATTTTCAATATACAGACCTTGTAGAGCTGATGATGATCCAGAATGCCCAGATGAACCAGGTCATCATGAATAACATGACCATGTTGGCACTCAGCTCGTTTGGATACTCCAGCCCTCCGCCGGGCCCTGCGGTGGGTACCAGACAAGGATCAGGGTAAAAAAAACTTAGGGGTTTGACTTTTAAAAAATGGAATAAAAAATGAAACAGACAGTAACATCGGTCATAACTTGTGATATGAAACAGAGTTTGAGTATATCACCTTTATCTTGATATAATCAAATGTAGGAACAAGTTCAATGAATTCTACTTAGCTTTAACACAAAATCTAATTCTTCCACTCACAGATGTACAAACAATATGTGATTTTATGCAGCGTCCCAAAGTTTCCTCTTGAAACTCCAATGTGAAATCATGTTTTAAGACATCAACAGTAAGTTACACATACGTTGTGGGCTGTCTGGGTGTAATAACAAAATGCATGAGTGTTATAACTTATTAACTTATAACTTATATTTGTTGAATTAAACTGGTAAACTATGGACATAATCCAGGTCTGAGTCTACCTGTCGGGTAAAAAAGTTTAATCTATTTTTATTTCATTTTTAAATTAAATTAAATTAATTAAATTTAGAATCCAGCTTGTTGTCATTCCTTAAGAATTTTTTTAATAAGTAACAAAGCAAGGTTTTCTTTCTTTTCATTTATTACAGTAAAGACAGTGTCAGTGAACTAAAACTTAAGCACTAACAACTTAGTAATGATCTTAGTCTTTCACTCAAAAATAAAGCTGGGCTTTTTTTCTCCATCACTATGTCAGGCTCCCAGAGATCTGGTTATAATTCAAGAGAACGAGGCTGACCCAGAGATACACCACCACTATTACCAGTCTACGCCTTGCATATCCTACCCTGCGTGGTTCCTGCCTCAGGCCACACTGGTCTACCAAGACCCCATCAAGCCCCCCTCTTCTCCTCCACACAGAGACAGGTGATCAGAACCCCTGCATGTCCATTACATTTCATGCGGCAACTCATTACTGATGGCCAGTGGCGTTTTAGGTGGAAAAAAATGCTTGGGTAACAACTACTTTGGACAGATGCAAACCCAGAAAATTACACAATTTATACATTTGACATAAGTTAAGAGGCTATTTCATATTTAGCATAGGTGAGCAAATAAATACCTGTTCTCCTCAACTTTCTGTTATACAGTATGTGTCCTGCTGCTTTCTAGGTTGGTAATCCTCTCAGAAACAGGTTGAGATCCTGAATGAAAAACTGGTCTTGACGAGGTGCCATCCCCTCTGAACTACACACACCGGAAACAGAATTTCTCTGACAAGCTAGCCTAACATTAGCAGTTATCCATTTTTCCTGGAGAAGCACTCCACGTCAAGTATTTTCACCAGCGATTTGGTTGATAACAATAACTTTACCCTGCAGCTGGTGGGCATCAAGGTGTTTGATCTAAAAAATAATTCAAAAGGCAGACTTTAAAATAAAATAATCCACATTGTTACTAAATTACTAAAAGAAACGATTCCCAACCCAACTGCTAGCTAGCCAATGACGACAACAGTGCTTGGCAAATAGGTAATCAAATTGCATGGGGCAACATGCAATCAGCCGCACTTGGGCATGCGCATTGTTGTTTTCCTACACTCGAGGCACTTGATATGAGCTGTTCCGCCTGTTGAGCCCAATGATGTAGCCAAGCACATTTAAAACACCATTTTAAAAACTATCAGCCACTGACCTTAAATTGTATAATAATGATTAATAGATACATAGCAGCAGCAACCGAGGATGTTTATGTCATGCATTAATCCAGAATTATATTGATTTCTAAATTAGAGTCAGTAGGCTAGGCCTACCACTACACCCACAGGTGGGGCTTTGCCACTTGCACCAAATTACATATTTTCTACTGGTGGTGCAGAGAATAACTGTCAGAATAAATAAAAAGTAAAATGCACATTCATCATTCTGAAACAGAAAGAATAGTCCTAACTAATCAGATTTCATTCCTGTATCAAATCAAATTGATGTGTTTGCATCAAATCCATATACTGTATAATAATAGGCTGAGACATTTTTTTATAGCAGGCACCAGAATGTAATTATGACAGACAGAGCAAGTCTATGAGGTTTTGATTAAAAAAGAAGGGACATTTTCTCTACAGAGGCTCCACTGTGTGAGGTAGATCCAACCTGTGTATTCTTCCATTAAAATCATTCCGGAAATGGCTCAAACTTACATGCTTTGAAGACACTGGGTGTTCATTACTGCAGGTGTGGAAGGATCTTATTTTAAGTGAATCAGTGTGTTATGTTGTAGATTTGATCATCTTAATAGTCTAAAGTGCAAAGATTAAGCAAAACCTGATAGCCATATACAGCATTTTAATGACATTCCAGGATGATTGTTTCAGGTAGAAGGTCCACTTTTAGAGATAGTCTATTTGTCTTGCCATATCTTAAGTTGAGAGAAGAATTTAATTTTCTATTCTCTCTCAGCGTGTTCCCCTCCCGAATCTCCAGAATACATCTACCATCCATTTATCAAATCTGTATATGAAAGGAGAAACTATTACTTTATTGACAGTATATCATTGATCATTGGGCTTTGGACTTGTTATCATTGCCCATTATACTAGGTAAATAAAACATTCAGGAGATGTAACACTAATTTATATTTTTGTGTTTTGTGTGATCAGGTCTGCTCCTCCTGAGTCGGTAGGAGCCGATGTTACGCCTGCAGCAGCTATAACCAACCACACAGCAACACCCAGCCAATAGCCAATTAACACGGTCTGCTCCTGTCATAGGGCCCTTCGAAGCAGGGTGACAAGAAAGGTGCCAACAGCAGGATTCACAGTAAGTGTGATGAGAAGGGTACTGATTTAGGATGCTGCTAGTGATTATGGTGCTGTTGATTATGAATGGAGAGAACAACAGTGCTGCGGAGGCAGAAGCAGAAAAAAAGATAGAGTGATTACTATTCACTCACCAATTATGTTTTTTGTATGGGTTCTATGGGAAAAAAACAGTCTTGAATTTATTCATCTTCACTCAAAGATCATGATTGATTTCACACTTCACATTTCACATTTTTTTGCTTATTACAATTAAATGCATTTATGTTAATTTACAATGGATTAAACAGGCAAATAAATATAATACTGTGCTGTGTTAATGGCATGTTTATGCCTTTACTTTTTCTACCCTGCATTGCCCAAATTATCCAATAGGGAGCAGCAACAGATGTTAAGTGGGATGGCAAATAGACCACAAGCAAGATTTATACCTGTATTGACAAGCATTCACAGTGACTCTGCATGCAATATTGCTGATGTAAGCCATTACATACAACTGGATGACATAGCAAGAGTGTGACAACCATAGACTGGTGACAACACATACAATCTATTGCTGTGAAACACTATGTGACCTTTTCTTTAAATACACTGTGATGAGTACTTAGGAGGAGGCACTACTCAATCCCTACAGATGACGACAATAAAAGAAAGAAAATCAAATCAAATCAAATTGAATCATTTTGACATGTTTAAATAAGAAAAACAGCTATGTTTTCTGGTTCAAACTCAGGTAAAGTTGAGTTAATGTACAGTGTGAGTCAGTTATTAAGGGTTGCATTAACTTGCTTGCAGTAGCAGTTAGGTTAACTTTGCCAAATGGGATAATACAACCAGCACCACGTAGCTGAGACAGCTGAGGCATAGGAAAGAATTTTCAATGTCAATTTACGAGATTTGCCTGTGACAACACACAGCATCTCAATTCGCACATTTCTTGGCATCCACTGAAAATAGTTTCAGGGTTCGGAGGTTCATTTGGAGTTTGAAAAGTGGATTGTACTGTGACAGTGCAGGGTGGGGAGCACAGGGTTTTATCAGCAGTGTGGGAGGGTAATTTTAAAGATAGGGGGTGAAGGCAGCACAACCAAATCTCTGATAAAAGACTAGGATTAAGAGCTCAAATGGGAAGGATGTGCCAATACGGCTGTCTCTACACTGTCTCCAGGGTAATGCCAATGTTTACCCAGCTATTAATATCAAACCACCACACGTTGCCTAACAGACACAAGGGAAAGTGACATGATAGAGAGAGAGGGACAGTTAGTCAGAAGGGGTTAAAGAGACACATATTTTCAGAAGAGGAATGAGATTAGAGAAGGGCAGCAAATGGCAGAAGTAATAATTGGATTGAGCATATTATTGTAGATTTAGAGAGTAAATGAATTGAGGTGGTGCAGTGCATCCAATAAAGCTCCGCACACCAACAGAGGAACAGTGCGCTCTGTGTTGGAAACAAACACAGGTGGTGGGACATGAAAGATAAATGAAGGATGTAAAGTGGTGAAGTGGGGATTGTTCAGAGGGTGGAGGACACTGTCACAGTATACGTGTGTCCAAATTATGGGTGACAGATTCCCAGCTATTTATATGTCTGCCATCATGGTGCCTCCTGAAATGCATTTCCATATTGATCTGTTCATTTCAATGTTTTTATAGTTTTTTGTATGTTTTACTGCTTATTCACATAATTTTTTTTCCCATTCATGTTTGGATTTATTATCACATCACATCATTGTTTAGGTTATAACCCCTTTTGCTGTAATTATATTTATCCCATTTTCTTTGTTGTATCCCATTTTCTCCCAGGTATCAATAAAGTCTAATCCAATCTATTACAATTTATACAGTGATGAAACTGCCTAAAGCTGCAAGATAGTGTTATTATAGTTATAACACTGTCCTTGCAGCCTAGCTCAGCTCTTACTGCGTGGTCAGAATCCTTATAAACCAGGTAAAATTAAGCTGTGATTACTTGTCACTCTGCTTTACATTATGTCTTTACTTTTAAAGCATTGTTTGATTCACCAAACCCTTACCATGCTACAAAGCCTTTTCCATTCACCATTAAATGTAATGAGAATATGTTCATTTTCCATTTAAAAGAAAACACAATGAGTGAAGAGCAGCTCAGCTTTTATTAGTAAAAATATAAATATCTAGGAAAAATATTTCAACATGATTGCACACATTTCAAATTAATTCAGAACAATAGGCATTCTTAACTAATCTGTATCTGTCCACATATCAACTAACAAGACAGATCACTTAATACACAGTGTGTTATTAGTTTTCCTAAGTCCTCCTAATTAGAGGTGTCAGCCGGCACACACACATATGTACAGCTGCAGTGTGTGATCACACCGGAGCATTCTGTACTCTTCACAGATATTGTCAAGGACCTGTAGAGGCCTGGGAGTTGCATACCCAGACCCCTCACCCCTCATCCCCTTCCCCTCTGACTCTCCCTCTTTCCTTTTGCATATCATTTTCCATCTGTCACTTTCTTTCAATTTAATTTATTTAGTTATCTCAAGACACTTTACAGATAGAGTGGGTCTAGACCACACTCTATAATTTACAAAGACCCAACAATTCCAGTAATTCCCCCAAGAGCAAGCAATCCCCTCACCACCTATTACAGGTATAATCCATTAATCTGATCTCCAAGAACACTTTTGATTTACCTTACAAGGATATTCAAACTTTTCAATGCAAAATAAAGGAAACAAAAAGTTGTACGCAGCATTGTTAAGGAATAGTTGGGTCGCAGTGATTCCACTGAGAGATCTGATATGGTGAGGCCAGCTGGCCAGCACAGGCAGGGATCAGCCCATGGCACAGCTGAGAACACACACCCTGCCTCTTCATCAGAATGCCTTAACCTAACCATTTCTAGTACCACTGACCACCAAATGCCAACAATGATTGATGCTGTGCTTGTCAAGAAACACAGATAGTGCTAAAGATTTACAGTTTTGGATGAATGTCATGAATGAATGAGATAAATCTATATATATCTTGTCATGCTCTTTCCTGACACACACAGTTCAATGCATATTCCTTCCCAATTGTCACCCATCTTGTCCCTCCCTAACATCCCCTCTTTCTCTTTTTGTTTTTCACCCTCTCTGGGCCTCTTGAGACATGGAGCGACCCAGGTCTCTGGGTGCTTTGAAGAACTCCATGAGGGTTGGCTTGACTGGGGGGAGGTCTCTTGTGATCTCGTCCACGGTCCTCTTACTGGGACAGACTCCGTCTGGGGTGGGGAAGGTATACAGGTCCTCCTCAGTGTGTGGGGCTCCACGTCCAAGCCTGACACCCAACTCTGCGGGGGTGAAGATTGGCAAGGGGAGGGTTTTTCTCTTTGGCAGCAGCTGGTGCTCCCTCACCCCTCTTTCCACAGTGCCCACTCTGAAGACACCAGAGGGGCAGATCTGTTTCAGCGGACGGGCCTGCCACTGCCGGGAAAGAGTCTCCCTACGAGAGTCGTCATTCATGTTCATTGTCTGCCTGCGGGCATCGGAGAAAAGTTGAAGTTAGAAACTGTGGGAGCACTCACTGTGATTTACCTACTTAATTACACTATAACTGCCCTCCAATATGAGAACAGTTCTTCAAGAATTGTCAAGTAGATCTCAATCCATATCTGATGATGGTAAGGGAGATTTTAAATCACAGCCAGAATATTATTAGTAGAAATAGAAACTTTTCCCCTCTCATTCAGGGGTGACACATACCACATTAAGGCGAGACAGCAGAATGTTTTTTTGGTTGGTCTGTGAGCTCTCACCTGTCCTGAGGTTGAGTCTTGAGACTGACACTATGCCAGTCAGCGCTGTAGCTCTCCCTGTGAGCCTTGTTCTCCTCCCATAGGCTGCAGGTCAGCTCAGCTCCCACCACCACACCGTTACTCTTCTCCAGGACGGTATTGACTGGCATCATCTCTGCTGTAGGAAGATCTGTCTTGGATTTATCGCCTCCACTGGGTCTTGTTGATCAGTGTTAAGGTCTGGTGTTGTGTCTGTGATTAGGCTGTTTGTTCAAGGGGATAGTGATGCTTCAGCTGGCTGTATCTCCTGGCTCTCTGTCTCTCTTTGTGCTGTCTCTGTCTGGGCTCTGGTCTGTCCACGACTTTTATAGATGTTCTGTTGCTATTCCTGATCCATGTTGTCACCCTACAATCAGTGTGCAATGACATTTGACACCAAGTGCTCCGTGTCCCAGTTCCTGAGAACTGGAAGTCCAAACTCTGAGGAGGGGTTAAGGGTAATTGGGCTGAAAACCCCCTGATTCTCAAATTGTATGCCCAGTCTTCTCTGTAATCACTCAGCACTTTCCACTTCAGCTGGGATCGTGGTGTCAGAGTGGAAAGTATCATGGAGACACTCTGCATGGAGATTATATAAACACACACACACACACACACACACACACACACACACACACACACACAAACAGGTTTAGGAATCTTAATAAGGTTTTGGTCTTGATGTACACGAAGCAGCAAGTGACACTGCATTGATGTGGAAAGACTGCAATGATGCAGCTGTTTTCCATACACAAAGGATATTTCAACACATCTGTCACTTGAAGATAAAAGGTGAAAAGCTAGAGAACTTTATGGAGTAGCCTGCTGACTTTAAAATCATAATACAGTTGAGAAGGAGTTTATACAACAGCTGTGCCTTGTGACAACATCAAACCCCCTCATTAAATGCCATTACAGTGCGCTGCCTCAGTACAAGTGAGAGCTCCTCCATCCCCAGTGATTCATTACCCCGGTGACAGAGCGCCACGCAAGCCATAATCAACTCAGGTTACAGACTAAGAAACGCACGCACGCACACGCACACGCACTAACCTCTGACAGTTGGTGTGATGTTGGTGTGATGTTACTACCGGTCCCTGACTCTGACTCATTCATCCACATCAGGTACTGATATCATCAGATAACAGAGATCAGATATCACACACACAACATAAATGATCCTAATGATGAGATCAATCACACTGTCTTAAATGTGTTTTTCATGAGTTTCACATGTAGTTATGAAAAAAATATGCAATCTGCTAAATCTATGCCAAATTATATTAAATCTATAGCTGTCTATGACTGCTATTCCTTTCCACTGACTATTCATGCCCTGTATGTCTAATGTTACAGTTACAGTAAATGCTATTTTCCCTGTCTGTCAAGTACAGCAATATTTAAATTTCTTGTAACTTCTCAGCAGGGTGACATTGCTTATTGGTTAGCGTCAGAGGTAAAAGAAGAGCACCATAGGCATCCTTGGGGTCATGCCTTCAGTCATGTTATGACAACATAGCAACGATGAAATGCCACTTTAGAAACCTAGTAAGTCACTATGCAAGGTCCTTCAGTGTTGAGATTATCTTTTTAGAGTCAACATGACACAGAGCAATAATAAGGGGTTTTCCGACCGGAGGGATTTTTGCAGTTCTTAGAACTAAACATTCCTAGAACACTTTTTTCGTAGTGTTCCGACAGGAAAAATTTGGGGATTTTTAAGTTCCTCTTTTAGCTCCTACTTCAGAGCACGGTCTTTTCCCTTTTCCCTTTTCCTAGGTGTACTTGATTGGTCAAACTTATAAGTCACGCCCACTGCCAACTTGGAAACTTGCAGACAGAGCAACAACGGGACATTTTTAACAATCTTATACATCATTAAATTCACTTCTGACAACGTTTTAGGCGAGAAATTAACTGTTTAGATTTCGAATATAGGCAGTCTTGTGTAAATTGATGCCGAATTGACAATTTGCTTCAAAGTTTTCGGAGTTCAGAAGCTCCATCAATCGCTCTCGTAAATAAGAGGCTTTTATTTCGCCGTTGATGGTTTGTTTGTTTAAATATCACAACACATGTCCATCATAAGATTAACGGGAACCTGTGGTTAACTGTCTTTTCGGAGTTAAACTCCACAAGCGTGTCCTGCGGCTCACCGGCAAAGACCGTTGCAGTGCTTGCGTCACTCCCTTACCCCTCCTACCAGTCCCATATGGCCACTTGGCCAGTGGGAATGCAAACGGAAAAAAAGATTTTGGGGGAGAGCAGTTCTTAGAACTGAACTTTTCCTCTAAAAAGTACAAGTACTATCCGGTCGGAAAGCACCTATAGACTGTAAAAAAGAGGAGACAGTACACAGAGTTTTAGTTATAATTTGAGTATTCACCTGCTTAAACAGCAAAAGGGCATCAGATAGCTGTCACCTCCTTGCTGTTTTTGGGTGAGTCATGCTATGCTAATGAAGCCATGGGGTGTGAATGGTGTGTAAAGGTGAACAGTGATAAGGTGAGCCCTGTCACAGTGATCGTCACTGTCACAGTCACAGTCATCCCTCCAACAGCAGCAGGCCACACCTGGCCAAGACGAGCTTTGTGTTGCATAACAGCGCTGCCACAGCTGCTGGGAAGTGACATTTAAATGAGCTGTCTCAGAGAAAGAGACAGGGAGTCGGAGGGAGAGAGGGGGAGGAGAAGGGCAATTGCAGGATAAAGCCCGGCCTGTCAGAAGGTGGTAAAAAAGGCAAAATGTTGCAAGTTTGAGTAACAGAAGAAGACTGAATCCGACCCGACACACAGTGCTTGGTTAGCAGCAAAAAGTATCAGAGGGAAAGTGGGCATCGATTTCTGCACACCATCTTCAACTTGACTCTTGTGCTTCATACTGGCACCACAGAGTCAAGTGTTACCAGCTATTACAGTGTGTGTGTCAGCAGGCTGGTGCTGTGTTCAAACATGTGCCCTCAAAAGAGTGTCTTACATAACAACAGCAGCAGCAACAACAACAAGCAGCTGACCACCAACACTCCTTTTTCACCATCCATCTTGCAACCCGGTCTGGCCTTAGGGATGGTCAGACGCCACACAGGCAGCACAAGGCCAGGATTTAAGGTATGTCTGCGGATCAGAGTGTAAGCCAGTCATGGGTACACACAGCCGACATACCATGTGAGGGAACAGTAACAGACTGAAGAAGACCCTTGTGTTCCACTTCAAAGGAATGTTGCTCTCGTGCCACAGTTTCCATGGAATCACCACTTAATTCTCACTTGACACACAATCCTATTTCAGTTTCGGATTTGCCGATAGTCATGCAAATTCTTCTCTTCTTCTTTGTGTAAGTTGTTAGTAAATGGAAACTCATATCACTTCACATGAGGCAGCCCCAGAGACGTTATCATACCATGTGACAATGTACAGGCTTTAGGCTGGAACTTTATTTTATCATAAACTGGACACAAGAACACATACACAAACGTCTATATGAGCCTAGAAATCTTTCACATTTTAGGTATTTAATTGCTGGAGGGGGAAAAAAAACACCCTCATGCATTACCTAAAAGTCACCTCAGTCATATACACAACCAATTCAAATAGTTCAACATACTGTACTGTATTTCCATCTGCTATTTTCCCAAATGTTTAAAACCAAATGCAGACTATGAGTTAAAAGTATCAATTATGCAAACACACATTATTGTGACACTAAGAAAAATCTGATTAATGGGCTATTTATTCAGGGTTGTTAACCATCATGTGATGGAAGGCGTGTTGATAATCATAGGACAAAACATAAAGAGGCTCTGCTCAAAGGAACATTGCTACCCTGAAGGTTCACAACAGCTGAACAATCAACAGGCTGAGAACTTGATAAAACTCTGTGGTAGACAGAAAAAAAAGACACAGACATTTAATACCACTGTAACATTTACCAGAACATTTGAAAAAGCCCTTTTAGATTTTGACTAGTGAAAACAGAATAAGACTCAAGCTGTGTAGTTATGGGAGAAAAAAATAATCGTTCAGTCTAAAGCGTCCAAGAAGCAGCAACACACTTGAAGGTAAGAGCTATGCATTTCTATCACCCATGTCTCCAGGGTTGATGACTACTGCCCCCTGCCATGTATTTCTTATTATTGCAGCCAGTAGATCTTAAGATCTGTCACTTAAGTTTCCATCATCTCCTCCGCTCTCGTCCTCATCTTCATTGCCTTTTCCATTCATGGCCTCTACCCTGGCCAGCAGCAACGGCAGGTTTATGGCAAGGCCCGACTCCTCCTCGTCTGAATCATCCTTTGGAGGATAGAAGCTCCTTGCCTTTTCCAGAAAATCTTCAGCTATATCTAGATACAGGAGTCGATCCTACGAAGAGGTAAAGAAAGAGAAGACGTGATTGAAGCAGCGAAACTGAATGTGATTATTGTCAGAATATGGGTGTTAAAGGGGTTAGTGTCTTTCACTGCACCACAGGAATTGCATATGTCAGCCTATATCGTCCAGAGGCTGTGATCTGAACCTCTGGAAGAATCTTGATTCATTTATCTTTTGACCATTTAAAAATGATAAGATAAGCCTCTGTTGAATGATATCCAATACCTTCTCTGCAACTGTGAGATAATTCACCATTGGTTCATCCTGAGTTCATGCCCCTAGCCTTAGAGACACAGGTAACAGGAGCTAAATGGATTTTTGGATACTGAAGTTGCAGTTAGACCTATTTAACAAGACAGCTACAAGAGGTTGAGGAAAAGTACCCCTCGTTATGGCCTGGAGCACAGGGATGGAGTAAACACGCCCTCATTTTGGGTTAGGTCATGATTACGATGAGTGATATGTCTCACACCACCCAAGGGTGCTTTTTAACCTCTAGGTCACAGCAATGGCACTTTCACTTGAGGGATCAGTATGAGATCAAAGTTCACCAGGATTAGTAGATATCTCTCTGGTGGCGGCTCTCTGCTGCTGAAGATGGAAGTCTCACTGTGGAGCGTATTAAGCATGGCACGTGCTGCGGGGGCATTACGCATACGGTCATGTGAGGCTCCAGCAGACACCGTCAGCAGCGAGTCGGCCTCCGCCGTGAAACCTAGAGAAGAAGGTAAACCATGTCCCGTTACTATGTATGCAGAAGTGTAAATCTGTCCCACATCTCATCTGTTCAGCATTACCTAAATTCTCCATGACTGTCTTCCATTTGTCTCTGACTTCTCGACGGGTATCTCTCATGGCATCGATGCCAACACTTAGTCGGCGATAGCCCTGAACAAGAAAAGAACAAAGCTGTAAAAACTATTTCTTTCAGCATGCTGAATTTCTCTCATAGGAGAGGCTCTTCCGGTCTACTCTCTTGTAATTAGATCATTTCACCATTGTCTTGCTGCCCCATAGCTGGTTTGAATGACAGATCATAATCATTTTATACAGCTTAAGATGATTTGTCATTCATGTTTTCTGTCTGTTGCACTCTTTTGCACCTTCTGTAGTTACATTTCAGACCTTTTTTGCACCAGTCAACTGGAGTTCTTTTTTTCACTGCTGTACAAGTTATTGGTTTCTTTTTTCAACTTCAGGTTAACATGAATGAATAAAGCCTCAAGACTCTAATCTGTGTCAAGAAAATCTTTCCTCACATACCGTGGATCCCATGCGGGTCTTGTTCCTGGCCTGCAGCAGGCCGTATAGGACTCGGTCGTCATCTCTCTCCGAGTGGCTGGGGTCTCCTGGCTCACTCCACAGGTTGGTCTCCTCATCACGACGCTTCTGGACTTCACGGTTAAAATACTCCAACGGATCCTGACTGTTAGCCATCACACACAAGCAATAAATACACTTTCATACAGTGGATGTACATACATAATCAAATATGACACATGACAATTACAGTACTTACTGACACTATAAAATACATTTTTGGTGCATTGTTCTGTTATGTGTAAATGATAGGTAAATGATGATAATCGTGTTAAAGTGGTAGGTGGTCTTCTTACGGTATTAAAGGCTGCTTTTCCTCATCTTCGTCATCGTCGTCACCACTATCGCAGCAGCAGCAGCAGAGCTTCTTAAAGGCTGAACCCATCTAGAGTCAATGGGTAGTAGGTGTTCACAATGGTTGATAATCCAGACGTAAATCGGACTTCAGTTCTTTGAAAGGTAGAACAACTTCCTTGGTTCTTCAAGCAATAGTAAAGCGGATTCCAGTGGTGAGTCTGGTCTGATATGTATGAACTCAGCTGGTTTGCTTTTAATTTTCACAATGCTTCTGTGCTGTAGATGCTCTCTCCTTAGAGAGGAGACCTTATTCACAGCCTATGTATCAAAAAAGATTTGGCAAAGTAAGAAAAGGCACCTGTCACAACATGTGGTCCACTAGAATGAATCTAAATGATCTGGTTTCACTCTCAGAGGAAGAGCATCTGGTAAAAATGATCAGAAAGAAAATCAGGTTAAAAAAAAGTTACAAAACAAGTCACTGATCCCCAAACTACCAGCTTCCCATTTATAGGGCCCAGTCAGGGCTCCACATCCAGATCATGAACCAGAGCCTGTCCGGGTAGAGATGCTCAGGCAGATGGCAGCCCAAGGACTGGTGCTTCTCATCAGCCTTATGAAGGGGACAAAGAGCGCAGTGAGGCGCTCCCTCTCTCATCGATTTAAAAAACACACATTCACACACCCACAGCCTCAGAAGACAGTCACAACATAATCATGTGAGCTGCTCCAGCTCTTGTCCTCAGCATTTGGTTTTGCCCTGAGGACAACACATCTCCTTTTCAACAGTAGGTCTGATTACACACTCTATATCCAATCTACCAGAGCTGTATTAAGGATTATTATAAATTCATTGCATCACTGTGATCACTTAACCATGAATCTGTATACATCTGGTAAATTAGAATCTTTGTATGGATTACTTTGAATTTCTGAAGATTTCATAGAATATCTGAATATCTATCTATCTATATTCTAAAAGAAAAACAGAAGTCTGGTTAAGCATTGTGAACATTGCAACAGGCTGACACACATGTGACATAGGCTCAGGTCACATGTTATTATTGTTCATGACATAACCCCCCCCCCCCCAAGGATCCAATGCTGGAAAATATAGGGGTAGAAAGTACCATAATATAAGAGTCATTCAGTATCACGTAGGGGGAAGGTAAAATAATCTATATCACGTAGATCATACAAGATATACATACATACATACAGTATACAAAAACGATATACAGAGTATGAAATTGATAAAAGCAAGAGGTTTATATTAACAACTGGTTTTGACTGCAAGTTAAATGAGGCTTGGAAGCTGGAACACTGTCATGGGTTTATATATTTTATTAGACATAAGACACTGGTTAAGACTCAAAAACGGTCGGTCAGTATAGAGTATGTGATGGCTTCAAATTAACATGTTTGATGAATGGTCTATGGACACACTAAAAGTATTATTAAAACAAATCAAAGAAAGTACTCCAAGCAAGCTTCATACGCATACAGTATAACTTTGCTTAACGTATTAATCATTGATTCAACAGTATAAAATAAATGCAAAGCAAAAGAAAAGGTGGACATGTAATGTGACTATGTTAAAGGCACCAAAATGTCATTCATTAATGACATTCTCTCAGTACAGTACTGAATGTAGCTAAAACCAATCCCCTTAAATCTCTAGCCACTTGTTTGACTTTATAAAAAGGAATAATTTCAGACTGTGATCGCAGCATTCACAAATAACCTGGGCTTACAAAGTAAAATGCCTCAAGGTCGTGTGGCCATGATGCGAGTGTGATGTGGTGAATGACCACATTACACTCACAACATCAGTCTACACAAATATGCCGTTTCAACATATGAACATTTCAATAAAGTTGTTTCACGCCTTATTTCTCAAGATTGAAAAGTACAAGGAAGAACAAGTCACTCTCTTTGGTTCAACTCCACAGTAGTTTGAACCAATGACCAGACCTCAGTCTTTTTAGCTTTCATTACATATGCAATGTTAAACACAAACAAAGCTAGAACTCAACAAGCTAGAAGTGACATTTCTAACTGATTAAAAACATCATGCTCGATGATGTAAGAAATTATAGAAAAACATCATTCCGTGCCACATCTCAGGCCCTGAGGGAAGCCAGAACTAAAGTCAATGGAAATCCGTAAAGTAATAACTTTTGAAGACAAATAATGAGTCAGCTCTTTTACCATAAGGCCATTAGAGGTTATTGGCACCAAAATTAGCTTTAGTTAGTATACAGCAGCCCAATTTATGAACATTATCACCGTCATCTTCATTTGTCTTAATGAGCTTGACAATGCATTTGCAACACATCACCTCATCTGACTGGTTTGACTTCCTGGCTGATCCCGACGTGCAAAACAAAAGCAGTATTAAAAACCCTCAGTAACAGTTGATTAAATGTTAGCCAATTTTTGCACCCTGGGACAGAGAATGATGTCAAACCACAGTAGGAGGCTTTCACTATGTGGATCAGTGGTGTCTCCCTCTAGTGGTGATTAGACTACATGTGACATCTTTCCCCATCTATTACAGTGTAGAAAAGGAGAATAAACGGTGTGGAAATAGCTTTTACCCATTTAAATTAAGTGTGTTTGTTGAAAATATGGCTGTGAAGTGTGGATTGTTTTAGGGCAGGTGCACCAGAGAAACACATTTAAGATGGTACAGTGAAAACATACACACAAAATAATTAAAACAAAAGCAGCAAGTAAACGTGTGCGGTAAGATAAGGCTCAGAGAGACAGCTGCTTCATGCCATTGCACCAGTTATTTTGTAACAAGTGAAACAGATGCCCAAACAGTGAGATTCACTGGGATCTTCATACAGGTTTACTTGTTTCAGTAAGGTCCACCCTGCCACAAGACGACTTAGCAGATTCAGGAAGCACAGTACTCGTTGCACGGCGAGGGACACAGCAAAACAGTTACAGGTCCACATAAAAATATGTATGTGATCACGCTTAAAAAACAACATTGAAGTTTAAGGATGAGGAGGAACATTGTCTTTGAAATCTGAAAAACTCCTCTTCTCTTGTGACTGAAGTGTGGTTACATGTCTCACATCTCCTATGCTTACAAGTGCAGTGTTCTCAGTCAGGGTAGCACATCCCTTCAGCTGAGGGTACTGCTAAAGCATTGTTTTGGGGTCCACTAACAGAAAAGAATAGTGACATCTCTCAGCCAAAGTTAGATGTCTCTCCTGTTTTATGTGTGTTGGTGGGAGCGGAATGAGGGCCGCAGCTCAGCGATACGTTGCCGTAAATGGGACATGAATTCAAACATGGTGGCGGCCAGACTCTGGTGGATGAGGTAGCGGGGCAGTCGGCCCTGACGAGACACAAACAGTGACTGTTAATTCTGTGCTTCTTACACATAACTTTTTGGCACACCTGAAATATATTTATGCTTTTCTTTCATCTTTCATTTTTATCCATGCTAACGGCATGGCTCTATTGATGGCGGTCTGTCAGTCCACCACATAGAACTATGTTGAGATATTGCTATGACATTATGTACAGACATCCATGGTCCCCAGAGACGCTTCATCTAACGCCATCGTCACGTCAAAATTTCAATTTGTTCAGTAACATTCCCATCAGCTGCTCAGCAGCTTTCTTTGTCTCAGTGTGTTCTGCAATTCAAAAATTCATCCTTGTTATTTATATGTTAATAGATTCTAGTATAATTACTGATTGATCTATTTTTCTGCATCTGGTCACTATTTGCTGCTGCAGCACCTCTTTTTTAATTACAGAAAATTTGAATTTTATCGATCTTCAAGGCAACGATGATCCCATCTTGCCTCGAATGACATAAAATGGCAGATTAACTGAGGCGCGTATCTTCTCACCTTCAAGTCTGTGTTGAGGACCCAGATGAAGGTGCAGACGGACGGGTTACTGCTGGATTTGAGCACCACAAATCCTCCGGGACCGTTCTCTCCCCTGAGGCCAACAATAAAAAAAAAAAAGGTAGGAGAGAAGACAGAGAAGTTTAAGAAATTAAACTAACACAACTGCACTTTTGTCAAATCGACACGATGTTCAGAATCTCACCTGACGTAGCGACCGCTTGAAGGTTTGCTGTTGTGGTCAGTTGCCATGCCAGCAGACAGGTAGCAGTCTCGTTTGCGTTCCACCCGCCGAACATTAACAAAGTCCCTAAAGGAAAGAAAAATCCATCGGTCAGTCAATTTACATTATTTCAGACCTGCAGTCTGCATGAAAATAAGGTGAAAGAAAATAAACCGCCACATATTGAAGCTGGCTGTATGCTGTGCTGATGTACCTCGCAGACACAACTCCCCCTGCTGCTCCAGAGGCGACATCATATGATACTAGAGTGTTGTCGTCAACCCTCTGAAGGATCTGAGGAGAAGGCAGACAGCCCTGTTAAGACTGTGGCACAACACGATGCAAAATATTCAGAAACATGAGTAAAAATACGTCAAAGTTGTCACCTGGCAGGCGGAAACAGTTTTGTTCCACTGGACCATCTTCTCTGGTTGCAGAATTACCTCCTGATACACAAGCTCAGCAGGACACTGCATAAAGGCCTGAACAAAACCAACAATACACAAACATTACAAAATGCCTCTTTTAAACCTGAAAAACATAACTCAACACACAGGTCATTTAAGCACAAGCATAAGTGTGTCTAAAAGTAAAATGAATCTGAGGCTGTGTTATGACCAGGCCTTGTTTATCATTTAGGTGATTATCATTAGCATCTCAAATAGCCTTCAGTCATGTAGCATCCTGTAAATAGCAGGCGTCCTTTGACTATCTCTCTGGGAAATTACCCCTGCTAAAAGGACTCCTTTGCAACGTGACTCCAGTTGCTCTGAAGCTAGTAGAATAGCACCAGGAAGTCTCTTTAATATCCGATTTAACACCACATTAGTCTTGATTATTTCATAACAGTGACCTCTAGAAGTTGTTCAAATACATACATGCCCATCAGCTGCAAAGTGTACTTAATTCAGTTACGGCAGAGTGTTTAAAAGGTCCCATGGCATACAAATTTCACTTTGAGGTTTTTATGGTCCCCCAGTGGCTAGAAATGGTGATAGGTGTAAACCAAGCCCTGGGTATCCTGCTCTGCCTTTGAGAAAATGAAAGCTCAGATGGGCCGATCTGGAATCTCCTCCTTATGAGGTCATAAGGAGCAAGGTTACCTCCCCTTTCTCTGCTTTGCCCACCCAGAGAATTTGTCCCACCCATGAGAGAGAGAGACATCATGGCTTGCAAACGAGCGAAGCATAGCAGTTGGTCAAGGCCACACCCCCACCCTCCACCTTGCTCCCCCTCTCTCCTCCTCAATAACATTTAAAGCTACAGACACAGAAATGGCACATCCTAAGGAAAGCTCATTGTGGGACTGGCTCTAGTGGCTGTAATTCTGCGCCAAGGCTGAATTTCGGGAAAGAGACTTCAGATACAGTATTAGGGGACCACTAAGGTCTATATAAAAGCATCCAAAAAGCAGCATGTCATAGGACCTTTAAAAGGATTGTGAAGGCTGCACTGATACAGCCTGACCTACTCTTTACAGTTACAATAATGTAGTACAGAATCAGTCCTAAACATAGAATACCAATGAGAATGAATATGGCATTAAACAGACAGTTTTATATCCATGTTTAATGCCATATTCAGTCTCATTTTTATATCTATGTTTAATGCCATATTCAGTCTCATTTTTATATCTATAGCATTAAACAGCTTGAAAAAACAAATATTTTTGCTCTATATAAGCTTCATTTGGATCACTACTAGAGCATATGTCTTGGTGAGACACAGTGCTGCTGTACCTTCAGAATGAAAGTCTTTCCATGGAAGGGAATCTCCAGAGTGTAGACACAGTCTCCCATGTCCTGAAATGAAACTAAATACTGTTAGTAGGATGATTATTTCTCTTTCGTTTCAGTGTATCTAAGGAAAACTAAAGTAAAAAACTATTTACCTTTTTGGTGGTAAAATATAGATGGCCTTTTTTTTTTTTATCGAAAATTTCAGATTCAGATAAGGACTACAAATAAACTGAAACCATTCCTGCAGTGAATGTGGAACGAGTTGGGTTTTCGATTAGTGTTTGAAATTTGGATCTGGGTCCAATTTGCTAAATGATGTTGTTTCACTGAGTCCAGAGTCTCACTGAATCTGCTTTTCTTATTAGCAAAGAACTGTGCACGAAATACTGAATTAACTACATAGCAAATATGTGACCCATCTAAGCAGTAAGTTATAGTTTTAGTACTCTGAACGCCCATCTTGGACTTTTATTTCTCTCCAAACAAGCTACTTAACTGGATCCATATTGAATAAACAGCACAGCCCGACCAGTACTGGATTGTCGAAGCTGATGCCAATATTGAGAGTTTAAAAAAAAAACTGATAAAGCTGTATCAGCCAATAGTAATTTTTTTTCAACATTAACACATAACCCAAGGAAACTAGGGACTAACTCAGGACACCATTACTCCACCAATGAATAATAATCTGAATGTCGAGGACAGCCCCTTTAAAGAATTATGATCAAGGCATACAGTGTAAAATCAGTCAGTGCTATGTGGTGGACAAACTATGTAATAGTGAAAGACCTCAAAACCAGCTTGGCATTTCCGTACAGCAATTTTTTGTTACTCATCGACCGACATACATATACACACTAGGGCTGGGCGATATGGAGAATATCAAATATCACAATATTTTTGACCAAATACCTCGATATCGATACCGCAATGATATTGTAGCGTTGACTATTGGTGCTTTCACAAAATATTTACACAATGAGATTTTTGATAAATAATCATCAATAATGTGGATATAATGACTGATTGGGAAAAGGCAAATAATAGAACAGCTAGAACAGTCAGGTAAGTTCAGAAAATGACACAACTTTACTGTAATGCAGCCTATAAAACCAGGAAAAGACAACATTTAAGCCATATTACGATATCCAAAATCTAAGACGATATCTAGTCTCATATCACGATGTCGATATAATATCGATATATTGCCCAGCTCTAATACACACCAATATCTGCAATGTGCTAATACCGGTAGATATATTGGTCCAACTCTAATACACAAATTCAATACAAAATTCTGATTCATTAAATTATAATCAGGGTGACCGGATAGCTCAGTTGGTAGAGCGGGTGCTCATATATAGGTGTTTACTCCTCGACGCAGCGGGCCCGGGTTTGAATCCGACCTGCGGCCCTTTGCTGTGTGTCAATCCCCCCCCCCTCGCTCCTTTCATTTCTTCAGCTGTTCTGTCAATAAAGGCCTAAAAATGCCCAAATGATAATCTTTTTAAAATAAATAAATAAAACACAATTGCAATCAAACCCCAACCCTCCATATGGCTTGAAGGAAAACACAATGAAGTTTTGGTGCTTGAACACTTTGGGAGTCTGACACTTTGTCTACACTGGCCACATAACCAAAGCAACACATCACCAGGGCAGCTTCAGTCCTCTGTCAGTCCCTCAGATGCATTTTAGCACTGTAGTTACGCATGTGACTGCAACCAAAGGGCAAGAGAAGACACTTCTTCATTGGATAGATCAAATATATTGAAGCTAAATCATTCACTCACATTGTTTTTTTCATACTTCCAGTTTTCCTCCTGGGCTAAGATCTGCTCTACCACAGACATGGCCTCACGACCCTGTCTGACATACTCCTTCTCCTGGAACGAGAGTGAGAAGAGGAAATAAAATAATCAGTCACGATCAGGTGAGGAGTACAGAGACTCCTCAGACTGATGCAGGTACCTGTGTAGTGACAGCTTTGCGTCCAAGACCCTCCTCATCCAGATCCTCTTCAGATCCTGCAGACACAAGTTCAGAGCCAAAATTCAAATTGTGGCTCAAATACAGGACATAATAAACCCACTAAGGCCCACGCACAGGCTGATTAAACAAGGACCGATCACAACAGAGGAGCAGACATCACCTGCGACGGATTCAGGTGGAGAGTAAAACTGTCCGTCTGAAACAGCGCGGGGGTAGATCATGGGGGCTCGTTCACAGGCTGCGTTCACCGCTGCCAGGTAGGCTGATGTCAAAGAAGAAAAATAGTTAGAAAAGGAGAAACAGATTTTGGTGGCGTCGTGTTCAAACTTGTCAGAAATCTCTCTCTCACCTCTCTCATCGTCGGCCTCCTGAGTGAGCACCTTGAAGTCAAGGAACCAGGTCTCCAGCCAGGCCACCACAAACGAAGTGATGGGTATCACATAGCCAAAGGCATTCTGGGAAAGGAGCTGTGTAGAGAGAGAAACCATGTCATCCTGAAGCTGCGGGGTATCAAACTAAAATATAAGTACTATTACGAGAAGTGGTTGCATTTTGTGTTGTTATTTCCCCATTGTTGAATATTTAAAGAGCTGTAAAAATGTTCCTCTGTGCTGCATAAAACAATCAAATCATAAAAACTCTTATCAGCTCATCGTCCGGTCAGACAGCCGATTTACTGGCATAAATGCAGAAGTGAAAAAGTCTCTGTGGTTTTGACCGATATGCACCAAACACACATATACACAACTGTAAAAATGTAGCGGAGGCAGGAGGGGGGGGGACACTCACACTAGATACGATGACCTTAACAACGAGGAAGACGCTGGTCACTAGAGTGGTAACCTGTGGAGGAAGGACGATTTGTGTTATAATTCACATCCAGATCTGCTAATAAGAAATATAACATGATTTCATCAGTGTGTGCTTCACTGTGCCTTAGGTCACTTACCGCAATAACCCACCAATGCTTCAACCGAAAAGCAGCGTAACCCACTTGTAGACACAGGAAACGAAACAAGGCAAGCAGCTGAGACAAGGAGGAAGGAACAGAAACGTTAAAAAAAAAAATGACCTCAGGCATTTAAAATGATTGCGTGCTTCAGGCGTGTTGACCTATGTTAACATTTCCTCCTCTTGCGTCTATAAATGTTGTGATAAACCTTGAGAGCTCATTCACATACTATAATACAATATCCGCCTGGTTGACAAATAAATAAATAACAAATTACAGGTTGAACATGAGTATCTATCTGCTCATTGAGAGGTCAAAGCTTTCCAGACATGATCAGGATACACACTAACACACAATGCCATCTTTCTACATAGAAATTAAATGAAATGTTCTCAGAGTTGGATTGACCCACTTACAAAGATGTCAAAGAAGGAAGATCTGTAGTCATAAAGGACGACCTCATTTTTTAATCTCTCCCAGATCGAGCTGGAGATCTGCAGGAGAACAGAGCAGAGTCCGATCAGTCTTAACCCGTCACTGCTGTGGCAGACAGGACAAAAACCATGTCTCTAAAAACATCCCGCCCAAAATAAACACTCACATTCAGCTCAATAATCCACAGAAGGGAGATGAAGAGCAGATCGAATGTCACGAAGAGACAGAAGGTGCGGCGCACGTCAGAGATGGCCTTGCGCTCTGTGGGTGGCAACAGGTACGGGGAAGGGAGGGACAGCGATGTAGAGTAGGAAGCGTTCAGGGAGGCGATGGCAGGGAGGCTGCCCCCGAGCTCCCCATAGTCTCCACCTGGCATTCCTGCTGTGAGACAGGAAACTCCCCCCCTGTAAAAAGGGAGATAAGGTCCTTCTGTATTAACCAAAAAATGGAAAGAATGTGCATAAAAAGAGCTATAAAGCATACACTGTTTGCCCAATATGGATGTGAAAAACCCTTTAAAGCATAAAAAGCAGTTTATACTGAGTCCAATGTGTGCTAGAGTAGCACCTAAACACGTGTCACAATTTTCATTAAGGACGGCTCATAATACTCATAACATTAATATTCTAAAGATTAAGATCCAGTACACAAGTTTTCATCTGTCTTGTCTTCATCAGGGCAACATCTAAATAAAAATGTTTGGTGAATAAAACATGTATTAGATATAACATAACATACATTATGCCACATGTTTTTATTGTGATGGACTTGCTTTTACTAGTCTGCACCGTGGGGGTGGTGTGTGTGTGTGTGTGTGTGTGTGTGTGTGTGTGTGTGTGTGAAAAAAAGAAAGAAAAGATAACAGCAGAGAAAAATTCTTTCTTCCTTCACTGCTGTCGCTGCTCTGCGTGCAGTCTCATGACGTTGCTCAGCATTTTATCAGGTTTAAGATCCAAAAATACACATGATCCATTTGTTATATTTTGATGCTGATTTATAACATATATTTTTGACGATGAAAAACGTATTGTCTATGTTTGTTGCTACATTATCTATCCACAAATCACATGGTTAAGATAAACAGCTCTCTACATAAAGAACCACAATCCAACAGTCCTCTACCAATGTTACATTCAAGAAAAATATTTATCCATTGAAGATGTTGCCATAAAACAACCAACTCCATGACACTGAGAGTACAATCTGAATCTGGACTACACAGAATATGTTGTATTCTTTGTGTATATAAACTATTTGTGCTGCTGTATGTTTAAATGCAGGATTTGATCGTGTGGGAATTGTTGGGTCTCTGTAAACTATAGAGTGTGGTCTAGAAACTAGACTATACCTATTCCATCTGGAAAGTTTCCTGAGATCATTTCTGTTAGGATTTGACACAATAAATAAAATTGAATTAAAACGCACATTTAACTGTCAGTGTGTTTTTATAATAATTTATATTTAAAATAATAATTGCTTGTAACAGGAAGACAGTCTGTTCTGTATCAACAAGTTTGACCATTGGACCAAATGGTCAAACTTGTTGATAACCCAGTGAATCATTATCAGCCAATGCTGAGTGAGTTTCAATTGTCTCATCAACTAGCTAGCTATTTCTAGACAATGAACTTAATGTTTACAGGCATCATGAGACATCCCCGGTTTATCTACTTATCTAGAAAGACTACAGTCCTCCGCGTTTGGATAGGACATCTTTAAATCTTTAAAATTCAGATTAAAATTGTGTTTTAGCGTTTTCAGACCGCAGTAACTTACTAGCTACCCCCGCCCCTCACTTCTGCTAAAAAAAAACAACTTGTCTCGCTGTACTTCAGCATGTGTCAGGCAAGCTAACAAGCTAACGTTAACTTACCCCTGTCGACCAGCGTTACCAGTAAAACAAAACAGACCAAAAAATAATCACCAGTATCGCTGGTGCAATTTTATAGATAATTCTTGTAAACAAACGGAGTGATCAAGCGAAGAGAAGAGGCTATGTTGGCGACCACGGTTAGCTTCATGTTAATGTTACACCATGAAGAAACATGTCACAAACACATCACGTCTCACGTGAACAGCTACAGAAAGTAAGGCTATGAAGCAAGGTAATCAAGTTGACATAACCCCGCATAAAACTATTTCATAAAAACACAAATTGAAAGCATTACACTAACTAAACTTACTTGATTTACCGCATCATCATCATCATCATCGTCTTCCGGACCGGGGCTGACCTTTCAAAGATTAAATATCGTCGCAAGATGGTTTTTCTTCTTCTTTTTTGAGGTTTTACCGCAGTTGGCATCCACAATGTTGCATTACTGCCTCATTCAGGTTTTACTCTTACTCTCCCTCAGTGTCCATTCCTCTCAAAGCGTCTTTTCATTCCAGGCACTCTTAAAAAAACGTCATACTGTCTGCTTTTGGTGATTACTGTAATTGAATTAAAGGTTACAATGAATGCGTTTATAATCACGAGCTGCCCTCTGGTGGACAAAGCGCATGACTACATCACGCCGATTGTCAGTTTTATTTTGAACGTTAAACCGGATGTATGCTATTGTGTCTAGCTTGACGCTAACGAGTAGTTACTAAATGTGACCGCTAGAGGGAAAACACATGCTCGTTACTTCGACGACGTACATGGGTTGAAGCTATACAGTCTATGGTTGAAGCTATGGTTAAAGGCTGGAGCAATTAGCTAGCTAACGGTAGTAGTTACCATGTGTCTCTCTGTCATAAAGTCAGTCACTAAAAGCTTATAAATACTTTCAAAATAAAACTTACAATTTACATTGATGTAGTTACCCAATATGACCACCGGAGGGCAGCATAATCATGATTATAAACGCTCTCATCCATAGACTGTTAATATTTACAGTATGTTCTCTCATCCCACCTCGTCACGTGACGAGAGTAAAGGCAGACACAAAAACTTCGCACTTTTACTTCCGGTAAGGACATTCAAAAATAATCTTTTAAAATAGACACAAGTGTACACAGCGGTATGCACTTTTTTACGGGAATAGATATGTTATTCTCCAAACAAACTAATCGAAACACCATCGTCATTTTAAAGCCCAACTGCCGTTGCAAGATGTATCAATGTCTCAAATCAACACGCCAAAAATCTCGGTTATACCAGAGACGGTTTAGTTCTCTTAATACATTCATGTCTTTGGTCATACTGGCGCGTTATAAAAAAAAGGCAAGAGAAAAAACTCAATTGTACTTCCGGTTTCGTTAGAATATAGACTATGCTATTAATAAAAGCTTTCAAACAAGTTCTTAGCAATATGTATTACACCTACAATGTATTACAAACATATTACATGTCACCTACAAAATGTTTAAATCCATCAAAAACAAAATTGTAAAAAATGATCATTGGCCTACTTAGAGTTATTTAACAGCTATTCTTGGAACTTTTTTAAACAGCACAAACTTTAATAGGGGTTAATTAATTTAGCAGAATACAATAGTGACATTTATTAGACCTCATAGGCCTAACTAATAAATATAACTTTATGTGAGTTTACCTTCCTCTGTAGCCCTACATCTATAAAAAAAAGAAAGAAAAAAAAGTGGGTTATCAACTACTTTCTGGTTACAGCGCATATGAAAGGACTTTTTGTTTTGTTTTACATGATAATGAAATTAAAGAAACGTGTGATGAATCCATGCAACAAATCTAATCTTTTCTATATTTTATTTTATGGTGATCATTTTTTAGTATGTTAAATGAACAGTTTGGTTTTCGCAGTACTAATTAAGCCAGTGTACACACACACACACACACACACACACACACACACACACACACACACACACACACACACACACACACACACACACACACACACAAACAGTATACAGATCAGAATTTAAAGGAGAAAAGGAAAGACTGTTTATTTTGATAGTTTTATTGTTGCTCACATTAAAACAACCACATCACATTGAGAAACAAGAGAATGGAAAAATAAAATAAAAATAAAGACAGAAAAAGCATAAGAGTTCATACATGTCTTTCTATGGTTGTTTCTTTTGACCTGGTTGGAGAGGGGAGGTGGACAGAGAGGGTCGGCTGCAGAGTCTCCTCCAGGCATCCCACTATTTGGGCAGGTCAGAGGTCAACGTTTTACACAGTATTTATATACAAACCACAGCCCTGATGATACAAAGAATTATTCATCCTGGAAATGAAATTAGATGCTGACTAAAAACTTTTATAAATTGTTGTTGACTCCGAGAAAGGAGAGACTAAGTGGTAAAAAGACTTCAGAAAGTTTGCACAGTGACCGTTTTGCTCAAATGTCAGTAGTACAGTAACTGCAGTGCCTAGTTTTAGGCTTGAGAGCGGAAAACAGACAGTAGAAACAAGACAGAGCTGAGCTACTACAGTAATACACTGGACGTTAGATTAGAAAAATAGCTCTTACAACAGATCCATGACATACAATCAAAAAGATGACAATAGAAAAGTGTTAACATACAAAAAGGAATCTGTGAGCACTGAAAAATCCCAAAATGAGTCAACAGTATTAGATTTAAATTTACATTTTTGACTTCTTAACATGGTGTCAGTTCGCAGTGAATCCAGTCCAAATGTGTGATGCGTGGAGGCAACGGTTATTTCAAACAAATTAGAGGTAGCGTTGCCCTTTAATGATTCATTTTTAAGTATACTCAAATATGAAAAGTGTGGTATGAAATAACCACACACATTCACTCTCACTTGCTCATGGATTTAATACAATACAAAAAAGCATGTTGGTGCTTTTTATTGAGTCTTACAAAAAGTGATACTCCACCGCAAATATTTTCAATATCTATGTTTTTATTATAGATTCACTGACTCTAGATTGCGTGACTCAGATGGTGGGCACTGGGCAGACTATAAGCAGGTTATGATACATAAATGGTCTGCAAAGTGGGTGTTTTTATACTTTTTTAGGTCTTGAAAACTTGCATTACAGTTATAGCTAACATGAATTAAAGTTGACCACGTCTCTCTCTTTTTTTAATCCACCTTTCAAGCTATCAAGAGGCTAAAGTTATAATCCATAACATTTCAGTATGTGGTAATTTAACACAAATACAAAAATATGATATAAATGAGATACAATTACAAAACAGTAATCTGGGATTACATGCTGCATTGTTTTTCTGTGAATCACCTAACTAAATTGAAACTCTCAATAGAATGGCAGACTCCGCCACAAACACTGATAACTACCATAAACTGGATTTCACTCCATGAAAATATGTAGCTATAGCTGGAGTATCACTTTAAACCTGTTATTTCTACCTTCTACCACAAGATGGCAGTGCATGCACATTTAATCTCAGGGCCAAAAATGAAATATTCTGCAAATCAGAACTATGATGTTTCAAAATAAAGTGGAACAAATACCACACACATTTAAAGACTTTCATGTATTGTTGAACGAGTCGTATAAGAGACAGTCTTTGTTTAAAAAAATGTGCCCAAGAGAGTTTATATGCATGTGAGTGTAAATATGTTGGTGATTAGTATCCTCTTAAAAGGAACATTTAGCTCTGTGCAGAAGCATTAAGATAGAGGGAGGACTGGTCTTACAAGGTATTTGGTCATGTTGACCTTGTTGGCCCCTCCACTCTCATTACAAACAAAGGGACATTTGGGCCAAAGTTACCATGCTCTGTTAGTAGATCATTCCTCACCTGCTCATAGGGGCTGACTCTTAATACACAAACTCCCTCTCTGTCCTCTCTTTATTCCACCTTTACCTTCCAATCTTTAGAGGTGAAGTGAAACCCCCCCCCCCTCTCTCAGTAATTCCCCCGACTTTTCTTCTCTGTTGTACCCTTGATTTTGTCCCCCTCTTCCTCCTCCACATCTTCCTCCTCCTCCTCCTCCTCCTCCTCGTCCTCCTCCTCTTCCTCCTGCGCTGCCTGGATCTGCCTGGCCGTCTCTCTCACGCTGGAAAACTTGCCTGACTGTTCGGTAGTTGGCGTCTCTTGGTGATCTGAGGGGACAAAGACTGATGTCAAAAGGAGCAGTAAACTCACAACACCAACTTTGCTTTTGGTAATTGTAACGATTGATATGAATATATCATAAGTATCCTATGGAGTGCCTCCTTTCTTCATGGATTGAAATGCTTGTGGAGTAAATTCTGGTGAAAGAGATGACTGGTGGGCAGGAGGCACTAGGATTGACAGTAAAGCTGAAACAATTAGTCAATTAATTGATTGGTAGCTCAACAAAAACAACTAAAGGTAGAAAATATATTGGTAAAAAGTGCTGCCAGAATGCTATACAGTCATTCCCCGGATGCAATGATGGTGGATGTTGAGAGCGCAGGAAACGCTGAATCAGAGCAGACTGGGCTTTTTGGGAGGGGGGCTTTAAGAGACATGCACTTAAACAGAGTGTTTTAGACAGAGGGTGAATACAGGTATATTCAGACAGACAGCATGGGAAAAAGTATGTGATTTTTGAACATTACAGCATGAAAACATATTCTAGTAGAAACCCAAAACACAAGTATGAACCTGAAAATGAGCATAATATGGGACCTTTAAATCAGAAATGAAAGCAAATTTCCCCAGGAACAGGCTGTACTATATACAAATGTAAAATAGTAATATTTCTGGTGAGTTTACTTGAATTTTGTGTTTATGTGTTCCTTTTTAAGATTCAAACCCAAATTCATAAACACACTGGAGGAGACTGAGAAGGAGACTGTCCTTATTTTTGAAATGTATATACTTTTCATCAGATGTCAATTTTGTGACGTACCTGATTAAATAACTTGTTTTCCTTGATTTGTTTTCTGTCTGTGATAACACAGGCCGAGTCCAAACTGGGTCGCTCGACTGAAAGAGCAGATGAGCTCTAATCAAAGGACCCAACCGGGATCTTTCAACATCCTACTTGGGTACTTTGTGTTTCAAAGGGATTTATTGAGATGGCCTGTCATCCGTGCCGACAAAGCAATAATTCTGAATAAAATGCCACTGTTCTCATGTGATATATTGGAGATTAAAAAACAACAATTTGTGAGTGTATATGCAAAAGAAAGTTCACTTCAACTTGAGATGTGTGTACTAATTTTTACTAATGCGGGTATCAAACTTCCACAGATATTTTGTTGCTTCACATAACTCAAACTCAGTCAAAAGGTTTTATACTCTAAATATAAAATAATAGAAGAAGAGGAAACGGAGTAGAATACAGGGCAGGATCAGCACAGACAGCCTGCTCTGTGTGCTTGTTAATCCAGTCTGACATCTCTGTCTGGTATAGGTGTTGTGTCCAGGCCTTTAGCCAGCTGCAGTGTGCCCTCTGACAGATTTGGGGCGAAAGACAGAAAGCCAATATGTCTCTGTCTCTCAATGCACAAAGCTTCATCTGTGCTGCTGGTCGGCCCACAGAGGAGCTTATGTTACCCTGAAAACTACTTTTCCTCTGAGAAGAGCATAACTGTTCTACCGGAAAAAAATAGGGTTTTCATGATTTCAGAGCAGGTTAAAAGTTGTAATATTTCTTGCTCGTTTACATCTGCCTACTTTACTTTTGTTTTACAGTCAGTCTTGCAGTCAACCTAAATACAAACTTGATCATGCAGAACTTTGGAACTTGTTGCTGTCTCACATACTGTAACAAAGAATCAGTGTTTGAGGAGGATTATCAACGATGAGAGACAAATTAATCCTGAAATCTCAAAGTGTTTGCAGACACAATCAGGATAAATATAAAAGGAAAAGGGCAAACCATTCACACAAACCTGATGGAAAAATACACCTTTAGATAATCTTACACTGCATTGATTACCAGCCTGTGATGTACCACTGTATGATTTCTGATATACGATTGTCATTTTCATTTTCAGTATACCAATTTCCATGATTTTCAAGATTTTGTGTTTGTTTTTACTACTTCAATAACTTTGGAATGAGTAAAACGGTATAGACAATCTGAGTTGTGACATGAACATCTATTTAAAGTTTAAAAAAAAAATTCTCCTTGCAGCTGTGCTGGAAATGTTTCAATCACACCATTTATCTGATCTGACATGTATATCTAAAATGACACATCACAAAACTATACACCCAAACCAGGCCCATATAATCAAGGCACGATGTCAGCGGTTCTGTTTAAAGCAGTGTTCAAGTGTCACAGAGTGTATTTGTCTGTAATACAACAACAACAACAATATTGTCCTTGCTGCCACTGTGTGCAGCGTTGCTGCTGTTGTGTTCTCAGCAGGTTGACATAGAGCCTCCCTCTCACCAGCAGCTTTGGTGGGAGAAGTGTCCTCTCCCTCTGTTCCCTGCCAGTGGTCCTCTTCCTCCTCCCTTTCACAAGGGTCTTCTAAAGAGGGGTAGATACCTAGGCTCTGCATATGGGCTTCGGCCATCTTCTGCACAGCTACACACAGGTAAACACAGCACACACACACAGCACACACACACACACACACACACACACACACACACACACACACACACACACACACACACACACACACACACACACACACAGGGAGACGGCCACACAAACACATGGACACAGGAATAGAGGGATATGTTGTTTTGGTTTTACCACGCTTCAACACTGTCATTTTTTAATCATGCCTCACAGGGGTTTTTGAATACATGTCAGGCAGGCAGGAAGCCAATTAAACACATGCACTGACAGACAGACAGACAGACAGGCAACTGCAAAACAGTATCCCGCACTGATATTTTGAGCCTCTGCTGTTGTTTTCTATTTCTACTCTCACCCTGTTCTCCCATCTGTTTGTTTGTACCCTCTTCTTTCCTCGACTGCCTGCCCATCTCAGCGCTTTCGCCTAGCAGTGCTGACTCAGACCCTTCTCTTACTTCTTTTGGGTCACCTTGACTTCTCTCTCTCTCTTTTTCACACCCTCAGATACACAGTGCGGCACTAAGGCAGGTCACTTATTCTATCTTATGGTAGGTTACGTAATTAAAAGTTATTCTGAGGTGGCTCTCTCTTCCACTCTCTGCGTAGGAGCTGATGAAGGACATATTCCTGATGCAGTAATGAGGCTTCCTGGCTCATTATATCATCACTCGACATGCAACACACACCCAGAAATTCCCATTAAATGAAGCTCTGCTGACAAGCTCTGTTAAGTAGATTTGTGCTGATTTAAGGACCACATGCAACAAGCAGGAAGCCACATGCATAAACACACAAAAGAAAGTACATGTTTGTGTTCATGCATGTATTTCTATCCTGCCTACATGCGTGTGTTCATGTCTGTGTATGTGTGTCACAGCTGTATACACAACTGACTGTAATCCTGGATGATCCAGACTTTCCTAGACTCACACTCAGTGTCTCACAGCTGTCACACTCTAATCTCTCTCTTTCTCCCTTTCTCTCACACACAAATATACAGATCCTGTAACCAGATTGTACAGTAAGAAAAATGCCTATGCGCATCACACATACGAAATGATGACAATAAGAAATAAAGGCTCTTAATGCATATCTACCCATCTGTCACATGCATTTTTCCCCTTTGGCTGCTATTATGAAGCATGGAAAGCAAGAAGGAAATTGACTGCAGCGAAGCACGGTAAAACAAAAAAGGACTTAAACACAAGGATGAATCACACCACACAACCACCACCTGTAGTACCATTACTGCTCACACCTACCTCTGAGTGATGGAGGCTGATACACGTTTGGAATGACACGTTTTGGTTTGAGCACTCCGTTTTCTCCTACAACCCACTGCGAACAAAGAGAGAGAAACGTTACCCCACATTTTCCACGTAACTTTCTCTTTAAAAATCCCGTCCAGACATGATTTAAGACATAAAAATACTCCTGATACTGTTTGTTTTTTTAGTCCACTCCAAAAATCCAGAATCTATGAATATGCAATTATTGTTCATTTCTAGACACAAGATGTCTTCTATTTCATTATGTGCACTGACTGGAGACTTCAAGTTTTCATGTCACACTTAATGTGTTGCATACTGGACCATGATTGGCTCCAAACTAACTGTTATTTCACAAAATCCTGCAATACAGTAGGTACACATCAGATTGAAGGTGAGCACAGAAAAAAAGAAAAAGCCTTCTATTGTCAAACTCTGCTGATATATACCGTACATCATTCTGCAAAGTGAAGGTCAATCATCCAAGTCAAGAAACAATGCGCAAAACAATAAATATTTTCTAGTAGAGGGGGGCTTGAAGTTTTTTTTCTAAGAATTCACATATATTTCTTTGTTCCAAAACTTCACAGAAGTAGGCAAGGTATGGCAAATTAATTATATAGCACATTTCATTCACAGTGGTTCAGTTGATGATGCCGACAGACATCTTCAAACCCAAAATGCCATGTTTTTCATGGCTGCACCTCCACATCATATTAAAAAGTTCTTTCTTTCTTACACTACCTTTATTTCTATGGCACTATATGTGTTTGTCAGCCTTGCGACGCAATATTTGCAGGACAGGTTTGGCTACCGAGAAGCGTCAGTATTTGCAAGGATACTTATTTCCTCCGTCGGTGTTAACACTTCCCCAAAGTACTGCATGGCATATGTAATTCTTTGACACTTTCTTTACTAGAGTTTAAAATTCGACAAAAAATTCTTATCACAGGGTTCACTTACCTGTTTTTTGGAATCTTTCAGTCACATCTTATGGTCTTCCTCAGTGGATTTTTTTTGTCAAACATATTTAAATAAATGCTTTTTTGGGTTTGAAAATGGTTGACCACACACAATGAGTTTGTGATGATGGACACATTAAAGGATAGCAGGTTTAAATAAGTTATAACATTACAAAGTAAATACCAGTTGGGAGATGATATTTTTGAGGCAGACAGCAGATAATATAAAAACAAAGCATTATGATGTTTAACAATGAAATACATAACTCCAAAATGAGGGTGGGTGATTCTTTTAGTTCATGGGATTGAGTGAAGAGGACAGATGAGAATGCACAGATACTTATTATAGCAAAGGTTTTGAATTCACCTTTACCTGATGGGTGGACTGATCATCCTCAGGAGATGATTGGTCGGCTACTCTAAACAGTGTAGCAGGTGTTGGCCTCCTGCGCCGGATCTATAAACAAAACACACACACAAACAAACATAAAGGGCAGACATAAATAAATTAATAATTAAACTGTCCGACACTGTATTATTAATAATGCTCAGCACAAAGCCTTATCAATCAAATGGAAGCTATTGACAGTTGATGCTGGTAAAGAGCATGCTGGGGCCTTGCTGCCTTCATCAGTGCTGCTGCCCAGTTGGCTGACAGGTCAACCAGTGGTCAGGTCAGAGCACATGCCATGGTCAGTAGAGCAGAGGAAGATTCATTATGTAACTTACTGATTTCATAGACAGATACAGTGAAAGGCATGTTGTGCAGAACAGAAGCTAAATTCATGCGTGTTGCTCAAGTTTCAAAGTATCCAGCATTTATAGAGTGATAAAGCTTTTGATACAGGATTTCATTGAACTGAATGACCTCTTCACACAACACACAAGTGTGTTTGATCACTTGAGTGCACCATGCATGGTCATACTGTATACACCCTCATAGACAGAGGGACCATGGAAAAGTGGAATTTAGACTAAATAAGCCTCAGCAATCAGCCCAGACACTCCCCTACGCTGTCCAGTCTCCCTCTCCGACGGCGACACACACTGTTTTCTGGAGGCTCAAGCCAGGTCGTTGTCGGTCTGAGAGCAGACAGCCAGACGGACTGCAGGTCTGCACTTCACCTCCCATAGAAGTCACTGTATACAGTGAACTCTCTGTCCTTGTGGGAACAAATGCCAGGCTATGCCCCTCCAGCTTGCCAATATGGTGCCCTGCCCTTGGGACTGCACTTTTACAGTTTGGCATTTCTTTGACAACAACACGGTTGAAACTGATACTCAGTTTAGCCCTTTTAAAGGCAACTACACCAAAAATTGTTTGAGTATCAAACCATAACCCCCTGTAGAGTTGAACAAGGTTTAAACATTTTTTAAACAGGGTTGTGTGTGAGGACTAGGATACAAGTCTTGTATTTAGCTGTATTTTGTCAAAAAATATAAGCATACGGAAAATTAATCAACAACTATTTTGATAATTGATTAATCCTTTCAGTCATTAATCAATGTCAAAATGCTGATTTTCTCTGATGTATATCATTGTGAATTGTAATCTTTATCTTTTGGTTTTGGCCCCTTGGAACTTGTTTTGGGAATTCTGATCTGACATTTTATGATTATTTTATGACTAAAATAAATCAATTAATCAGACAAATACTGTACATATTAATCAGTGATGAAAATAATTGTAAGTTGCCACTCTTTAGAGAGTGGTTTGAGAAGTTTCTCTGGATGTTTTGCTATTTTTGTGTTAAAAGACAAATTCAAGTTTAAAACAGCTTCTGTTCTGCTTGAAGGATCAAACTGCAAACTTTTTACAAGCCACCTTTAGAGCAGGAAGTAACTGTTTGATACTCAAAAAGTTTGGGGTGGCACATCACTTTAATAACAATAATGAAATAATAAAGACAGCTTTACATCTAGAGCTCAATACTTTAGCTGGCATCTATAAAACTAGTTTTTGGATCAAATGTGCCGAGAGTGAAAGCAGTGCAGCTAAGTGAGCTAAGTGGACTTGGCAGGTCAGACAAATGAGGTATTGAAAAGTGTCCTTTGTGGAGCAAGCCAACCTTGGCCATGGCATGAACCCTCACTGTTTACAGCACCACATAACATCGCAGTAAGAGTTAAGTAGCCTGGCTCTATTTACCATAAACTGCTCAATACAGTGAGATGTGTATGTGGTCGTTTCCCATATGTCTTGTTAAGCGAGGTGTGCATCATCACTGTGAGGCACACGTTGCCAAAGCAGATGCTTGCTGGGCCGTGGAGTAAAAAGAGTAGTCAAATGAGGATTTTACCCTTATTTATGACACCTGACATTTTAATCTCGTCAGGCAACTTCCAGCTGTCCTGTCTCCCCTGGCTCTCTCACACTATCCGTCTTTCTCTCATTCACTTCTCATTTCCATCTCACTTGATCCTCTGCTTCCTCTATCCTGTTTACTTCCATGTCCATCCTTCATTCCTTGACAGTGACATTTCCCTCACTCTCCCACTCTGCTCTCTATAGCCAGAATGCATCATAACTGAAATTAAGTTACTTTTGACTTGGCTGTCCTTTCGATCTCTCTTTCTCTCGTTACTGGCAGGGAACATCCACAGGGGCTCCCACACATCTCCCCCTGGCAAGGTGTGGCGGCCTGGGGCTCCATGATGCTGTAAACCCTGCTGCCTCCGCCTGCCTGACACCTGCTACCAGCCTTGCAGGGCAGCCTGAGGTGTCTCACACAGAGACCCACAACAGAGAACACACACCAGATGTTGCCATGACCAAGCCTATGCCCGAGTCCTGTGGCATTAAAGCCAATAAACTGGGAAAACCACTGGATTGGTCCTATAATGTCCCCCCATGCAGACATTGTATTTGTACGGTTATGGCAAGGAAGGTTTAAGGGACAACCTTATGGTTCTGCTGGTTAAGGTATCCATGCCAACACATTCTTACAGGTCTACAATAATTTAAATGGTGAATGTCATTTTCAAGCAAAAATGCCCCAAAATTCCAAGTTATAGCTTCTTAATTGTCAATATTCACTGATTTCCCCTGTTTTATATTCTATATACTATTGTAAATTGAATGTCTTTCAGTTTTGGAATGGTCAGAACAAACAAGACATCTGATGAGGTCATATTTGACCATTTGATAATTTTTTGCTATTTTCAGACATTTTAAAGACCGTTTAATCGACAACTCAGGACTATAATCAGCAGATGAATTGATAATGAAACGATTGTTAGCTGTAGTCCTAATTAACTTTAGTTCATAAAGAATTTCACATCATAGCTAACGAAACATTTGACTTACCACAAGTTTCTAGTTTAGTCTAATAATAATAGTCTAAGTACAAAATAGCTGTCACACCACTTCTTTAAGTTCTACTTCTGTTTCTTAAGGTATGGTTGTGTTACATTAATGGAAAATGGATAAATTCACAGGGCTAATATGTAAAGAATAACATTTATCAGCTCCACATTACATGTTTCCAGAGTGATGTATGTAATGTCCAAGGCCTTGGACCTTTATCTACCATTGTTTGCTGTATCCATAGTGAAAACTATGAAACAAAAGTAAAAATTCCCATTTTTCATACTGTCTGAAGTCCATTTCATCACTCCTGACAATGACATCTAATAAGGTGTCATTGAAAGAGACAGTTGCAGGAAAAGATACTACTAGAAAACTACAGAGTCCAGTTTATTTATTCAGATGGAGCTAAAAATAGAGACGACGAGATAGATGGAAGGTAAAATGATTGTGTGGGATAATGGAGGTCACTGAGAAGCATAATCTGTAAATCTGATGATCTATTTACCTGAATGTGTGCTCACACGCAGTGTGTGTGTGTGTGTGTGTGTGTGTGTGTGTGTGTGTGTGTGTGTGTGTGTGTGTAGATGACTGTCCTCATAATGTCATCATGTAATCATCATGGTGGTCTTGTGAAATGCCAAGACATGAACCAGGAAAAAGAGTACACCTCCCAGGTAAATTATAAAACAGGTTGTAAAGTAGATGAAAAGACATACATAAATGCATTTGTAGCAAGCAAACACAGATGTATCTTTCTTTTATGCACATTACACACACACACAACATGATGGTGACAGTGATGGTGACGGCGGCTGCGTGCTACTGTATGACACTGGCAATGCCAGATGACATAAATACGCATAGTGACTTCAGTAATTTTCCAGCCTTAAAACCAACCCCATTCTCCCAGAGTTACATAATATGTGTGTTACTCCCTCACACACACTGGGGCACAGTGTGTGAGATTATTCCCGCTATGCTTTATCCCTCATCCCTCCTCTACTTCCCTAAACCCCTTGCCTCCAATCTCCCAAACCCTCTCCTCTGCCGGCAGCCATTGCTTTTGTACCTAGATCAGTTGAGATGCTGTGGACTTGCACGCAGGGGCTCTAAGCAGGCTGCTGCTGTGGCCTTTCAGCGGCTCCACAGGTGTATGTCTGCTGGCTTCTCTGAGAGGAAGCAGCACCTCTCTAGATTTCACACAGAACTTTGGTCTCAATAAAAACATTGGCTAATGGATGGTAGCAAATGAGATGTTTCAGTTTATCTAAATTTGATGAGTGAATTTGAATAATGTGCTGACTCTGCATTGTGTGACAGATAGAGGAGGAAGAGAGAAGCCTAGATTCATTGTATTGCCGATTGTTAGACTAAATTAACTTTGTTGAACAACGTTATTTATGTCTTTTCATGTAATCCCCTCTTATTAAGTTTAAATCAAACAATCATGGTTTTATATACCTACTTTCATTGATTTGCTGACAATATCTTTAAACATCCATAAAGCCATTTGGAGGTATGTTTTGAGAATCATATTATCTAAGAGTTGTATTTTTATAAGTCTGTCAAGTGTAATTAGAGACAAGAACGCTAAGTAGCCAAGAATGACTCTAATAGGACTCCAATACCTTATTCTGTGCTGTGTGGTGTACATGAATCATTGGTAAATACTGACTCTGCACAAGTGTGTATTTGTACACAGGTATGTGTGTGTTGCCTCAGCACAGTCTTGCGTAGCAGCCTGGGTGCAGATCGGCTGATATAGGTCTGCTCTTCAGAGGCCATCCTCTTAGCCGGTGCTCTCGTGGCTGGGCCTATAAAAAGCTGCAGCAGTAGGACAGCATAAACTAGATCGGAGGGGTCCCTGGGGCCCCCGCACCAGCACTAACAGTCGAGCATCTCGAGGGGAGTCAGCTGTGCAGATCTGGCCTTAACGCAAAGACAACAACGCAGAGAGAAATACACCTCAGATCTCCTTCCCTGTCAGTTTAAATCTCTTGTGTCCAATAGCACTGCATTACATTGGGCCATCCTATTAAGCAGTGTGTCAACTCTCTCTGACAGGGGTGGGGGCATCACTCAGATTCATATGTAGCTTTTCTAACTCTCTCCCTCTTGGGCCAGCTGTAACCCAGCTCCGGATGAATAGATATGGATTTGTACAAGATTGATTTTCTGTTATGGCATCTGCCCACAGGCACATGCCACTACATCACTCAGAAATAAGCACTTGTGTATTTGCATGGCATACAGTACACCAATAGGAACATACTCATATTGTTCAGCCAGAAAGTAATGGGAGGTATATGGAGTAAATTTGTGCAAAGAAATGTAGGTCTTGTGTGTGAAGTCTGTTCCCCCTTTCAAAAGAGTTTCTGAGTGGAGTAGCTCTGCTGTTCTTCCCAGTGAAGGTGGATTAAATTTTTGGCTTGTGATTCTTCATTTCTTTTTAATTCTATTGTAGAAAATTAACTCCATGGAGCAGCAAATCATTCTAATATTTTCCGTCACCTCCAGTTTTTCTGTCATTACCATCTCTTCCTTACAACCTCAGGTACGTCTACTGAATACAAAGTTCCCACTCTCTCCTCTTGAGACCATCTCTGTCCATCTACTCTACTGCAGTTTTATTCCCTGTCTCTGCTGTCGTGATCTTTAGCCGGTTGAACTCTGAAGAGCAACTCAATTAAACAAAGGCATGATGTTGCCATTTCCTATGGGCCATGACCCCCTGTGAGCCTTTTGAAATGAAGTGGCAGAACTCCATGTGGTGTAAGTGCAATCTCGCAATGAGTTCAATAACACAATAAAGTGAAAAATGATCCCTCTCAGTATGAGCTGAGTGTTTTTCTTATTTTGTTACATTTCTAGTGCTGATGATTTTGACAAATAAAACATGTTTTACAGATATGTTTGTTGGAAATGTTTAGTAAGTTCAATTTACAAATGGTGGAACAAAATTGTATCAACCTTGCAAGTTTAACCATTCCAGACATGTAACACATTAATCCATTTTTGCAAATAGTACAAGAGCACAATTGGTGTTGAAAAACAGGTTTAGCAAATTACATAAATACAAAGATAAAGGTGTTTTTTGGAGGGAGGCTAAAAAATAACACATGGAACGGTTTGTGAGCTCCAAGATGTAAAATATCAGCGTGGTTAATTTGACATCATCATCTCTGCCTGCTGTTTTGTTTGTGAGCATATCCACACTGACATTTTAGGAATTAGATTCTTTAGGTTTTGTGTTTTGCTCAAATAATTGGACAGACTGTTGGCTGTTGTCATGATTGAACCTAAATACCAGCCCACTCTGCCCCTTCCTGATAAAGCTGGCAGACACAATGTTTCCATAAGCATGACAAACACACAACCAAAGGCCAGTGATCAGATATATCATGTGACAAACAGCTCTGTCAGACACATTCAGGCTATACTCAGTCATCACTAACAGACTGTGCTGCCAGGCAGCTTCAACAAGGCTTCAGTAAGTACCATGCACTTGTCAAGTTTCCAAATGTTTTAAAGAGGGTCAAGGACATGGCTACGCAAATTTCAACCCGAACTAAAGCTCAGTGAGTTACGAGGTCTGTCAGATATGCACATGTGCTCATTCCTATTCAAATGAACAGCACCATTGAATTCCCATAAGTCAGTGAGGCTGCTGCATGTTGCTTCTCAACATTCACATAACACTCTTGCGGTGAACTTTGGCCCCACCACTGGCTAACTGAATAAACAGATGGGCTGGAGATAGCATCTGGAGGGGCTCTCCAATGACCCCAAAAATAGGAAATAGAATTATGCTGCACCCACTGGCAGAATGATATAACACTCAGACAACCACCCCCCTCTCTCTCCTTCTCCTCTGTCTCGCTGTACTCCCCCAACATGTGTGTAATTAGCTGCTGGTTTGGCCTGTTGTTCTGTTGTAAGAAAGGTTTACCATCTCAACACAGGAGATTATGTGCCTATGTGTAATGAGTGACAGGAAGCCACCTGCCAGGTCACAGTGCACACTGGAGCAACACACAGGGTGAGGCGACAACAGGGGGGATGCCAATGAAAGCTTTCACAGAGACGATGGACCTCGAACAGCTTGCAAACACCATAAATCTGCTTTTTTTTTGTTCATGCACTCAAATTTAGTGAGTCACATTGTGCAACTGACAAAGACCAGTTCCAGAGGTCAACAGGCAGGTACAAACAAAGGACAGCTATAGTTACTCATTTGCAACGTCATATGTACCCACAGGTAATACATGGAGAAAAGATTGTTTGGCTGCAAAAGGCATCACTTACGATTAAAATCAGGTTTTGTAAGCATTAAGTTGAAATCTGAAAACACCTTAATTTATCATCTAATTGCGTAAATTCCAAGTCTTTTTGTTTAAGTACGACAAACCATGTGTTACTATAATATTGTGCATAACCTTGTTTCTGCTTTGGGACATTCCCCCTTAACACATTGAAGGTGACCTGCTGTGCCAATGTAAGCCCATTAAGTTGTGGGCAGATAAACATGAAAAACAAATGTCTCAACCGCTGTGACGACAATCAGAGATTACAACAGGCAAAGCAGCAATAACATAATGCCATGTCTTCTCTGTGTTGATGAAACAGAGATCAAGACCAATCCCATTTGTTTTGAGTCATGCCTCAGTGCTCCTCATGCCTACATCAGTCTGACCATCCGTTGGCTCTTTGGTGAGAGAAAGGGACTCCAGCTCCTGACACTGAAAGTAAAATCAGGAGGGAGGAAGGCAGCTCAAAGGTGCAGTTCAGGGTCCAGATTCCAGTTGCATAGAACATAGGCTACTGATATCTGACACTGCATTTGGTGACAAATTGGCTCCTGATCCGGTAAGGCCTTATCCCCCACCCACATTCTCCCCCTGCTGTGCCACTTTTGTCTTTCTAATCCTCAACCAGATATGATAACTGCTGTTGTTGCTATATAGCTAGGGTTAAATGTTGGTTCAGGTGCACTGTGATTTTTCTGCATCATCATAAATAGTACACATTTGGATGTGCAGATGAATTAATGCACATTAGTGGGCTGTATCTCTTCCTGTCTTGACTACAGCCTGAACTGGTTTGCTTAACGAGGATCCCTGAAGCGACAAATAAGTGACTGAGTGGAATAACGACACCAACTGACAACAGAGGATTTGTTGACCATGAGGTGAAAGGCTAAGAGGGCCTTGTTACAGCATTGCAGGCCTCCATAAGGTTCTGGACAGTGCCCGCTGCCTGTGGTGCAGCAGGCATTATGGCGCAGATTGTTCAGTTAATATAATCATTAGGACAACATGATTTTGAGAATAGAATATAAATAATTGAATGGAATAAACAGGCTTTTGTGCACATAGACCGCTAAAACAAAGTAGAATAGGAACATGAATGGACACTTTGTGCTTAACTGCTTTAAACAGATACAGAACATGAAAATATTTATGTTCTACTTTCCAAGTCATTAACTACTGACAAAACGCCCGGACTGTCAAAAACTGGGAGGAACAAACACATACACAGCCTACAGAAGACAGAGGTCCATTGATTGTGTCCAAACTGTAATTACAATCTGTGGTTTCCAGCAAGGCAATTCATCTTATTTAAATTATTTCTTTCCCAATTAGTTTTTGCCACTACAAACATCAACTAACTGTTTTGAGTAGGCAACTTTTAAACCAATATAAGAATAATCTTCATGTATTCGGCCGATCATGTGATTGGGCAAACTGAGTCACACCACTACAGCAACATTACTGACAGTCCACATGCAAGGGGAAAATCACTGCACTGTCCTGCCCAGTCCCAGCATGCTTTGTGCTATTCAGCAGGATTTTCTTTCTGCTAGTGCATGTTGACAGTCCCCCAGACTGCTAATGTTTACCTACAAATACATGCTGCATCAAAGGTCACTGTTTGACATTTAACCCAGAGACTGGACTGGGGAGTGTTAAAGAGGGGTGGGGAGAGTGGGCGTGGCAGGGGAATCTAAATCATGCCCCCCATAAGCCCCGTTAGGTTTAATATAGATTAATATGGAAGTGTTTTCCATTGGAAGGCTTTGGACCGATGCCCTTTCCTACCCTTTGATATTCCCTTTGATATTCTGAGTTTGCTGTCAATTCAAAGGATCAACACGAGCTGACCAGATCAGGTGGGTGGATGAGAGAGGAGAAATGTAGAGAGATGTCTGCTTGTTGAGTCCACCGGGAGGCAGACTTGGAGGAAATCAAGGATGCAGTGTCTGCATCATGACCCTAATCTCTTTCCATGGCGCACATTACCCTACATCACTTTCAAAGCATGCAGGATTGGTGTGTGTGTGTGTGTGTGTGTGTGTGTGTGTGTGTGTGTGTGTGTGTGTGTGTGTGTGTGTGTGTGTGTGTGTGTGTGTGTGTGTGGAGTGGGGGTAGGGATGGTAAACACAGCCATGTGCTTTCTCCGTGTTGCGGACAACCACAACTTTGCTCATGACCTCTCAAAGATCTAAAAAGTGATAATCTTAAAAAATAATTTATTCTAGGAGGATTACAAGAGGATAGGAGAGCATAACATAACTTCAGATATACTCAGATATGCCAGGGATGGCATTGGAAAACAAGAAAGGAAATATGATGACAAATGTGTTTATGAAAAATTCTGGTCAAGGCATTTGAGGGCTTAATAATAGATGTTAAATTAAAATGGCTTACACAACTTAAATTTTCTTTGAACGAGTGGAAAACATCTGGCAGTGAAGTGAGAAAACTTCACTTGTGATCAAATTTTATTTTAGTGACGTTCAGGTTGTTTTGGAGAATGAACAGAACCTATTGAGGACTGTTTTCAGAGGTTGGTAGAAATGTGTTCACAGTGAAGTCAGTGGATTAAACTGAGTAACCTGGACATTGCAATTGAGAGTTTTTAATTTTTAAAAGGTAATTTTTCAATGCTTTGAACACAACAAACACAATCCTATTCGCCTTTAATGTAGTGAAGAAGATGCAAGCAACACGTCTCAAAACGTAAGGGTTTTTATGGTAGAACTTGCAGACAAAGTAGAATATATTCCTTATATATATATATATATATATATATATATATATATATATATATATATATATATATATATATATATATATATATTCCTTACGGAGTAAACATTCACAAACAGGTATGTCTGGTAAGAATATCTTACACCTTTGAGGCATATACAAATAACTGCTGTTTTCTCCCACAATGTGCAATATTTCACTGAATGGGCTGTATGAAAGTGCCTCTCATATTAACACAACCCATCAAAGAGCATTCACACATACATATCTACAAACATGTAACCGCACTGATGTAAACAACCTATCAGACAGACAGGGCTGTCCATTAAAGTTGACCTTTTAGATTCCAACTGTGGGGAAGCTTTGGGCGACATAGTTTCCAGTCTCCATAGTAACAAGGCCCTGGTAGTTTAGGCGATAGTGGTTTTGGGGTTTAAATGCCAACAGAAAGAACAGTAAGGAGTTACTGGTTGTGTAACAAGTTTGGAAGAATGGTATAGTCATTGCAACTCATTCAACTCATTAGCAAAGACGGACTTGTGGGCGACAGTAATTGCTGTGGGAGGGGAAGGGAATTAAATGAGTGTCGTTAACTGTTACCTCTGCCCACCCACATGTCCCTGGAGACATTCATCAGCTTTGGTAGATACTATCTGCTTTTAAGCACACATAAACACATCCTCCCATATACGGCCTTCGGTTTCCCATACTCCCCATTTTTTGCTTTGTTGTGACAATCAGCATTTATCCACCTGCACACACAATCACAAACAAACAGCCTGAAGCTTTGTATTTGTCATGCTCTTGAAACATCTATGTGACATAGGTGTTTGAATCAACTGGTGACCAGAACAGAAGCACCAAGCTGACACAGCAGCTTTAGCACACACAACCTATCTGAAGGTCAGGCCAGGCTGCTGGATGAGAGCCAGCCAACAAGCCTAAATATAGCTGATCACTGTTTGGCCATAAGGTGATTGAGCAATAAGGTCTTCTCTAAAACAGAAGGAAGTGAGATAATTTTTTTTCATATGAAGGAGCAGCTCACATATGGTAGATTGATATCCTGTGGTTTCTTGGAAGAGATGATAGGGATAAGCGCATGATGACAGGACATGAAAGAGAGAAAATAAGAGGCGGACATGGAGAGGGCAAGTGTTTACGTGTACATGTATGTGGAAGTCTAGTGAAGTGTTGGGAAACATTTCCATTTCAGCAAGTCATTCAATTTGCAATTCAGTATTAGTGTGTAAAATGAAAACGTTAGATGAAACAACTCATTTTGCGACATTATTATGTGAAAAGCTGGTAGTGTCAGGCAAGAAATGTACTGTACACTTGATTAAAGAAAAGCCTAAAAAGAAAAGTACCAAGAAAAGTGCAATTATCACACTTTCTCACAAACTTCTTCTTATATGATAATCAGTCAGGGAAATGATGGAGCATGGTTCAGTCTAGTTCATCAAAAGCCATTTTAATGGAAACTGTGAAACAGGGACAGTTAATGAGGGAGCTGACCCCAGGCAGGTGAACCCAGAGATTAGGTTGTGTCGTTCTGTCTCTGCTTTCCTTCATATTGCATTTCTCTATTGCTTTCCTGCCCCTTCCCTCCTCGAGCTCTCAGGAGGAATCAGCCATTGGCCTCAATCTACCTCAGCACCAAACGGTTCCTACTTTGGCCCACTTTCCCCTGCTCTAAAATAAGAGCCACCAGCATTGGAGCCAAAAAAGAAAGATCAGAGTTGTCCCGCCAAAAAAGGAGCTTAAACATTTCATAGAATGATACAGGCCACGCTGAGTCAGTCATTAGATATCTCTGTGGGAAAGCAAGATTGAAGGATTGTACTAACAAAAACTCAGATTACAAAGATCAGTCGTATGCAGAAAGTGACAAGCAGCCAAAGACAAAAAAATAATTATTAACAGTGGCAACAAAATGCCAAGGGCTATTTGTTGCTTCTTTGTAACAAAAGAGCTTCATACGCAAGATAATGACTCTTCAAGTCAATGCCACATTGTTAAACAGGTCCAGATGAGACCGCAAGGCACTAATCTCATGAGGAAACAGCAAGAGGGAAATGTCATCATTATTTCTCAAATGTGTGGCAGGCAGACCCAGCAAACCTGGCCCTGCATGAGCAACTTGTCAAAAATGAAACGAAGCAGAGAGAAAAGGTGATGCAGAGTAAAGATGTTCTAGGGGAGACATTTGGCCAGTTATAGTACAGCACTTCATAGCTACACTAAACAATGCTACCCCTCTGCTTGAAACTAGGTGGGAGGCAGCTGTGAAACACTTACAATTTAAATCAAACACAAAAGCAACTCAGAGCTAAAGATAAAACAACATTTCAGAATCCTAAGAAATAGATTTTTCCCAGGGTCAAACACCAATCTGTCCACCACCTGCTCACCATCTCCACTTGCCGAGGGTCCAGGTTGGTGGGCACAGAGGCCGGCACAGCAAAATGGATCTTCCTCTCCTTTGGCTCCCCCTCGTCCTCGGTCGACACATGGGGCTCCATGGCTCTGGATCCTGGGGGTCTGACTCCCAGCGGAGAGGAGGGAACGCTGCAGAAGATCACTATAACCTCCCTGAATGGAACCTCTCACTGCTGGGTAGCCCCACTCTCTCTCCAGCTTCACTCCTTCACACCCTGACTTTTTTCTTCTCTTAGAAAAACAATAAACTGAACACAATTTCTCTTTTTCACCTCCTGTCCTCTTTCCTCTTTCCAGCAGTTGCTGATAACTTCTCTATCTCTCCGTTTCTCCCTCTCTCACTCTTTCTCCCCTTCTTTTACAACCTGTGCAGCTGGAGTGAATGAAGCATGTCCTTAGATGTGGCTGTGGAAGAGAGAAGTGAGAGAAGTGGGTGGAGGAGGAGGGAGAGAAGAAGAAGGTGGAGATATCAGGAGAGAGGGGAGGGGACAGAGCAAATAGGGGAGGAGAGGAAAGAGGATGCAACGGGCGGGGGGTTTCTAGCTATCTAAGCTAAGGTTGATTTGTAATCAGAAAAAAATAATCTCATCACATCAGCTGAGCCTCTTTTGGCCTCTATTTGTGAATGAGAGATTTATGCTGAGAGAGGGAGTGAGCAGGGAGTGCAAGGAGGGATAAACAAGAAGAGAGATGTATGTGGAGGGGGAATGTACATGGGGATCCAGCAGCTAAGCTCATACTACTCACATCACTAGATTTATTAGGCAGGGTATGTGATGCTATGACCAATGATTTTCAACGAATGCCTCATCAGTTACAGCGAAATGTCCATTTGTCTTCCATCCTGTAGACATTCATTAATAATCCCATTAAAATGTTTTTAAAACTGCAAACTGCATGAACAAATCAAATGAGATACTTAATAATAAAACAACAACAAAGGAAATGGAATATCAAGATCTTTGAATGGAATACAGACAGACAATGGTGGAGGTAGAGAGGGAAGAAGAGAGAAAGCAGATTGTTGATGGCAAAGTAAATGGAATTGAGAGAAGGGCAGTTCCAGTGCCCAGCCTTGCTGTTTTTCATTCGTATAGCAGAGGCATTTGGACAGTGACGAGCAGTGGATTTGGCCTCAGGGTAGTGTTGAGCTTTGGCATGGGCCGGAATGAAGGAGATAGTTGGAGTGGTGGTGGTGGTGGAGGAGGAGGAGGAGGAGTGAGGTGGAGGAAGAGTGAGGTGGCTGCAGGGGCTTAGTGGGGAGAAAAGAGAGGAAGGTCAAGGTGTATATGGCGCTCTGGAAGTGCAACTGGCGTTTACAGTGTCCAGTAACACATTGAACAGTCAACTGAGCGTTTATCCCCGCGGTCAGACCAAGCTGAACATGCCAGCAGGTTATTTATTCACTGTTTGGTTTTCAAAGGGTTTGTCTGGGTGTTTTACAAAGCCACTCCTGTCTAAAGCAAAGCACCACCTCCGCATGCCTGCAAGTGGCAACTCATTACTGCATCTCTTAATGAAGTCTGAAAGGTTGTTTAGGTTTATGACAAGCTGGACAAAATACAGACAGCCATTTGATTTTGTTGCCAGGTGGTTGCATAACTTCAGCAGGAATTGAGCAATATATTATGAGGAATGTGTAATAGGCTCTGTTTAAAGGACAATTCCGGCGCAAAACGAACCTAGGGGTTATTAACAGATGTGTACCCACTCGATTGCTCTCTGGGACATGTTTTCATTCTAATCGAATGTGTTTGTAGCTTGAAAGAAGCTAGCACGGACCACTGATTAGCTTACAACGCTAGTATTCGGGGAACATGGAAAGCAAAAATGAATTGTTATTTATACCACTAAAAAGGCTCAAAATATCACCAAACTTCAATTGTAGCATAATGAGGCTCCCTACATGTTAACTGAAGCATTGAGAACATTGTAAGTGTACAGACAGTTTATTTAACGAAGAGCTACAGGAGCTCCGTGAAAGGGCTACGAGAGAGAGAGAGCTACCGGTAGTCAATGCCGCAACACAGCCTCGTACTTCGGGAAACTGGTGGTGAACCTGCGGACATTGTGAAGCTATGGCCACCGAACAGGAGTGTCTGTGTTGCGCGAAGTGGGACCTGGAAACTTTTTTCCATGTCCCGAAAATAAATTGGAGACGGCGACCCAGACCGGAGGGACCAAATGGACAGTTATCCACTGAGTAAGTACACTAGGCAAGTTATGTTTTACATCGGTGCGATTATTTCAGATATATTAAGCAAATTGCTTTCAATTTTAGTTTGCATTGCCAACTGTAAGTCATGACTGGTTTTCAAGACGGCGGCCGCATGTAAACATGATGCGAGTGTCTTTATAATCTATCTTTTCAATAAACTGTCTGTACACTTACAAAGTTCTCAAGGCTTCAGTTAACATTTAGGGACCTTCATTATGCTACCGAGCCTTTTTAGTGGTACAAAATAGCGATTTGTTTTTACTTTCCCTGTGCAACTCGATTGAGCAAACCTGGGAGGACAAGCCAAGATAACAGTGGAAAGAACACGAAAAGAACATGAAAATAGTCAAACACAGACTAAATAAACAAGCAAGTGCAAGGCTGGCACAGTAAACATAAATAGGATGATCAGCTGTGATCTGAGACTCCAATATAAAATGAGGCATTTAATCTCCAAAAATAATCACAATTCTCTGGCAAAATACTGTCTTTAATGTGTCATAATGTGTCTTTCAGCCTTGGTTTGCAGGTTTAGTGAGGAAAGTAACTGCAAATAAATACAAAGACGTTTATTTGGAAAAAAGGATAAATTAAGTAAGAATATGAATACAAAAAAGAGAATAAGAATAAAATCAGTGACCTAATTTCAGTTGGTCAGAAAAGAGAGTGCTACCAGGTTAACTTGTAAACTATGTGCTACACTGTTGTAAATACTTAAATCAAGTTTGATGCACATAAAATGATTTATAGAATAGGATATTAGCATGTGGAGACATCATGCTGCGTATGGCTGGATTAGGGCACCAGTAAATCTGATTCAAATTCACACACACATTCTGTACTTGGGCAAATCCAACAATATTTACTCCTGGAGGGTCGCTCGGCCTGTCAGCTTGTCATCTACAGCTCCACAAGAACAGTTTGGATTAGATTAGATTAGATTAAAATGTGAAGCTGTTTGGATTTTTGTTATATCGAGAAGATAAATACTTGGTTAAACATTCCTATGTCAAAGCAATAAAAATATATAAATTGTTGCACCACATACATGAGCAACCTTTCTGCTGCATTGATTACTGGAGAGACAAATTGTCAAGTAAGCTGTCAAATATATGAACACATAAGTGTCAGAGCAGCCAGGCATTGTAAATTCCTTGGGCGTCTGTCAAATGACTCCACATTGCTGACACACTGACAAGTAGAACAAATAGCTCTAAGTGGAAACCAAATGGATAGTTCAGTGTATGAACTCATTTGTGCATAAATGGATTAACAAAGAAAATCATCTCAAATTAAATGATTAAATAAATTAAATTAAATAAAACTCTCAACTTTTATGTTCTGTGTTTACCTCAGCTGATCTTGATATTTCCAATGTCCTGATGCTGCGCCACTTTAATTAATTTGTTAATGTTTGATCTGTTATTTGTATAACATTATGTAACCACTGCTAGCCTCTCTGCAATGTTTTTGGGTTTGAATACCCCTGGAAGTGTCTGTATTTGTTTGTACCTCTAATTATGCCTGATGTGTCACTTGCTCTACTCATGATGCTATTTGCAGACATTGGTTATTAAACCCATCTATATGTAGGCCCACATGTGTCTGCTTCTATTTTTATTGAGCTTCACTGTGTTTATATGTTTTGTGTCAGGCATGTCATTATATCACTGTGCTGGCAGAACCAGAGGAAACACCTCTAAAAGATGGATCACACTTGCAGCCTGAGAACTCCAAGTGTGATAATAACTCCAGTAGCAAGCAGGGACATGCTGTACAAAATGTGTCTCACACACACACACACACACACACACACACACACACACACACACACACACACACACACACACACACACACACACACACTGGAGACACTCACAAACCAGCTCCAAAGACAGATTAGAAAGAAAGTGTGTAATATTATCTACTCCTAAATGACGCATCTTGTAATATGTGCCAATCGGTGGAGCAAGAGCTGACAAAAACCTCACTGTTATGAAAGTCATTCACAGGCCCATCAGACCTCCTACAGATGATACCTGACCTGCTATAAAGACCAAATGCATTCTGGGTATGTATTCTGAATGAATTATAGGTCAAAACAGAAAGGAACAATGACACAGTTTAGGAAAAAAACAGAGGAAGAAAAAAGTAGAACAAACATGAACCTCCTGAACCCATCTCTTTCATGTTACCTAATTCTCTCTACCTGCAGCTGCTCATCAATAATAAGCTGATATCTTCATAGGGGATTTTAGGGACAAACATCACTGTAAAAGGTGAAATATTCCATTAATCAGGATCACAGAGAGGCTTTGTACCATCATAGCAGGTGTCCTGGTAATTCAGTTGAGGGGCACAGAGAAGCAGTGCCTGTCATTCAACACCTCACTTGACTCCTCACTCATCCCCTCTATCCGGTTATATAACATACCATCACACAATAAACAGGTACTGCTTGCATGAACAGTCATAGTCACATACACCTGGGAAGGCTGCACTGCCCAGCAGTTTCAGTACCAACTTTAGTTGGGTTGCACTGTGTTGGTGATGAAAGATGCTTGTGCATCATCTGCTGTTCCGTTGGTGTAATTACGATTTACAATGGCTTGTAAATGGTCATTGTATTGATCATTTATTTATCTTTGACCCCATCCAGAGGTCAGAGGTCTGACACAGCTAAGGATATTTTGTGAGCTCCTAAAACGTGCATTTTCTGGATCTTCCTATTGTTATGATTTGTTTGTATTTAACACTTTTTCTTGTCTTTGGCACAACTTTGCAACCCAGTGATTAGTCTACATTGACGTTTCATTTACAGAATAGTTATATAGTTATATATAATAGGTGTCCCAATTTCCAGAATTTCTGCTGGATGTCCCTCATTTTTGGCCGGATGTCCGTCACCTTTGCATTCTAAACTCCGGTGGATTTATGAGGGCTATGGTTAACTTCTCCTCAGATCTCTGCAGGGTAAATCAAGACAGCTAGCTAGACTATCTGTCCAATCTGAGTTTTCTGTTGCATGACTAAAACAACTTTTGAACGTATACCTGTTCCACCAAAACAAGTTCTGTCTCGAGGCTATTTTGCAGAGGCACCGTCATAGCGTCCGGAGCCAAGACGATTGTGATTGGTTTAAAGAAATGCCAATAAACCACAGCATGTTTTTCTCCTATCCAGGAATGTTGTGTGGACTAGCTAGTCCCTCCTCCGCAGCAGCCCTGTGGAGATAGGTCTGCCAACACGAGACTACCCAGTGATTAACTTACTATTTCAGCAGGGTGGAGGTTTGACTTTAAGCCAGGATGTCTGATTGAAGGAAGGTTCCTTTCATCACTAGGTCCCTTCTGCGGAAGACCAGGCCCAAAATGGTGCACTGGGCACTGTACATGAAAATATGACAGAAAAACAAAGGGATAGGCAGGGGATTACATCCTCCACTTGTTGTCATTGCAATGTCAGACACCAGGGAACCACTATCCATCTGGAATGTGTTGGGACAACACAGTGTGTGATGGGATAATCACTGAGAATTTAGAGAGAGAATCACAGGAATAAAAAGAGAAGAGACCAAGTGCGGGAGATAGGAAGTCTATGGCATCCATGTGGAAGGTTAAACAGAAAGTAAAAGTATTGTTCCCAAACTGGGGTCTAAAGACCCCCAGAAGACCTTGTTGGGTGAATGAAGGTTTCACTCTCTGTACAGTTATCTGTAAACTTGCAACAAAGATAGACAGCAACACACAGCACAGATGTGGGACTGTAACAGATTCCTATGACATAAAAGATTATTCTGTGGTCTATTTGATGGTCTTCTGCAATAACAAAAAAGGATGCTGGAAAAACTTGTGTAACTCCTGCGTAATGTAAATCACTTCATAGGTCATTACCAGTACACTTTAGTACTCTAACAATGAAGGGAAAATTATATTAAAAAAATGACTCTATCACCATAGAGTTTCTGATTTTCTTTCTTAGGGCACAAGACAAAAATGTATGGATAGTATGGATAGATGTTAAACAGATAAAGTGTAAGTACAGGCAATACATTGAGCTTATACCTGGTGACTGGTTGTATAGAAATTATAAAAGGTGATAATTATAAATACATTCCAGTAGATGGCAGCCTTTAGTTACATTTGGCTCTTAAGGCTCATCCCTTGTTGACTGGAAGAAGCTTTCCTAATGGGGGTTGAAATTGAAACTGAGGTGCTCATTTAGGATAGAAGCAAATTTAAAACATGTCACCACTGAGGCACATTGAATAGATGTACCAATCACTATCAACAGGATGTGGCAGCAGGCAAAATGTACTATGGAGACAGAGAGCAAATCTTCGGATACATGACTGAGACCTAAGAAGATGAAGTAAACACTAAATCGGTGTGAGATTCCTGGAAAGGTGAGGATGGTTTGATAAGTGGATGATATTTTAAACTTTGATTTGGAGATTTAGGTGAAGTAGACATGGGTAAAAAGTAAACAGTACACAGAAAAACACCATGAAAAATGACAACAAAGGTATGAGTGTTTGTGTTGGTGACAATATAAGTGTGGGTGGGTGGGAGCAGCAAGTAGGGTGGGATGTTGGAGTTGTAGCAGGTGGAAGACATGGTGGAGGCAGAGACAGAGGAGGACGTGGCAGTAGGGCAGTGATTTAATTAGCACCCTCTACCCCCTCCAGCCCTTCACTCATAGCATCAATAATGCATGGCCCCTTGTTTCCCCTGCCATAATTAATCCTCTCTTACTATAATTAAAAGCCAAAAATCCCACTAGATGGTTCAGCTTGGCCAGGCACGGGTTGGGTTGGCACAGGAACTGATGAAAAACTCCTGAGCTTCACACACACCCTGTAGACCGATAGATCGAAAGACAGACATGTTGACAGCAAGATCAATAGTAGACCCAACTCCAACACAAGTAGAGTGAAGTAGGGAAGCTGAAAAAACATGGAGAATTTGAGATGCAGGCAAATGAGATGAATGATTCTAACAGACTGACGATGTGAACCGCTACTTGGAAATTTGCTTTTGTGCGCTGTTTGTGAATGAGTGAGAAAGTGAGGGAAGAGTGAGCCAAGCACAAATCTACCAACTCTAGTTCGAAAGGAGGACAGATGTATACACACGCACGCACACACACACACACACACACACACACACACACACACACACACACACACACACACACACACACACACACACACACACACACACACACACATACTCACACAGGCATGCTGCTCCCAGATGAGGTTTGTCTCCACAGCAGCCAAGCCAGACGAAAGGGAGAGGTGGAGCTTTCTGATGCTGCAATTAGGACCACACTGTCTGCGCGAGCAAACAAGAATGAATATTTCAGTCCGGAGATCTCCATGGGTACCTATGGTGGGGGTCTGGCACACCTACAGGCGCACACACACACACACACACACACACACACACACACACACACACACACACAAACATAGACAGACACACACACACACACACACACACACAAAAACATAGACAGACACACAACTTACCACGGCTGCCAGAATTATTCACCTCCCAATCACAGATGCCACAATTATCACATCAGTATCACTGCGTAAATGATGCCAACTGTTATGCTCATTGAACTATTGTACAAGGTTTACAATATCAGCATACATATGCATCAGTAGGAGCAGTCACAGTATGTAGCTGCTGGTTTCCCTTTTGTGGAAATAGGTGCAATGAGCATCCAAGCTTGGCCACGTGCCAGGAACTACACAGTTCGTAGAGCAGAGGTCAAATCTCATATGCAACCTAAATTTATTCTCCTCTGTCTCGCTACCTTTCTCCCTTCCTTTTTTAGACAGAGAGTACTCACCTCGCTCAGTCACTTCTTTGGGCTCTTCAGCATTTTTAAACGGTGCTTCACTTCAGAAGCTAGAGTGTGCACACCCTCTTCACATCACACTCCCAGTCACACACAGGACTTGTACAATAGGAGCTCTCCCTCTGGTGTGGGTTCATTGTCGATGCTCCACGCAGCCCTCCTCCTGCCCCACCGTCCTCGGCCCCATCCACTTGATTTATCGCTCTAAAATACCACTGCACTAATTAGTCAAGTAATTAATTAATAGGCATTTGCATTTGTGCATATGCAATTAGGGGGCTGGAGAGAGGAGAGTGCAGATGGGGTCCGGGAGTCTGGTGGGGGTGGGAGTGTCTGTGGGTGTGTGTGTGTATGTGTGTGTGTGTGTGTGTGTGTGTGTGTGTGTGTGTGTGTGTGTGTGTGTGTGTGTGTGTGTGTGTGTGTGTGTGTGTGTGTGTGCGCTGTATTTCATATTTGTGCCAACAGAAGTTTGCACTTCTTCCAGAAAGACAAGTGAAGTGCAGGTCATCACCTCATATGTCTGACAGGGAGAAAAGGAGGAAGGGAGGGAAAAGATGACATAGGTACAGAGGTGTGGCTTGATGACTTTGAAAGGCTATTGGGTGTCATTTGACCACAGAGGAAAAAAAGTGATGGAGATTTTTGATATCTTAAAGGGAAAGAGCTTCAGTTTACCATTTTGATTACATGCATTTAGCCTATGAAAAAGCACAGCAGGTGGCACTTACTTAAGACTAATCCGCAAACAAACAGATGCAAAGTAATTCTAAAATATCATAATTCCAAACAAGCTCTCCTCCGGCATTTCAATATCAGATCAAAGCCTCCCTGATTGGGGTTGCCTCTAGCCCGGCGCTGGCTAAAGCCACGCTGTTGACATTTAGCATTTATTTTGGCAAGGTGACCTGAAGTTTGTTTGGGACTTGTTGAGAGCCCCCCCCCCCCCTCGATTTGGCTGGCAGTGAAGCTTGATGCCCCTCTACTCCCCTTCCACACACACACACACACACACACACACACACACACACACACACACACACACACACACACACACACACACACAAACACACACACAATCACCCCTCCATGGTTTGGGGTAGTGCCAGGTTACCATCCCCTCATCCCATAAGGGATGAGACACATTAGTGGATGTGCAGCATCACGGCTCCCTAGCCACAGCTGCCACACTACTTGTGACCCCAGGGATGACCCTGCAACCCCCAAAACGCTCCCTCGGTTGTGGCTGTGGAGGAGATGTAGGGGTGATACAGGCCCAAGGACATGATGAGCTTCTATCAGCTATTTCTCAGCCTCCAGGTCCCTGTTCCCTCAGTCCGGTGGGTGTCTTTGTGCCAAGTTAGACTTGGTGGTCATCGAGCTCATTTCTCCCACATTAACGCCACTAATGTCTGCTAAATAGAGAGATCTTGGAGCTGGGATGGACACAATGCAGTGAAGCAGACATACTGAAGGGACCAGGATGCTGGTGGCGAGGAATTCTTGCATATAGTCTACGCCAATGATGTGCCAACATGCCTCTGCCAGCTCCTGCCAGCACCAATCCCTTGTCATCAACAGCTCCCCCCCTTCCTCCTCATTTTTCATACATCCCTAGTGGGCCTGCACACCTGGGTCTCACTCTCTCTCTCACACTTCCTCTCACTGTGTCTCCTTCCCTCTCTCTCTGATGCTCGCCCCTGCAGGCGCCCCTCACTCAGCATTGCACGCTGGAAACACCAGCAGCATCTCTGCCAAACCTCACACATTCGGCCACAGCTACCAGTAAACATTTGATCTTCACACTTAACCTCATGAGCACCAATCCACACACACCATGCATACAGCAGAAGCCTATACAATATTATACCTTCTAATCTCATTTGCAGCTTTGACAAGTGGGTCATCTGTGCCCGGATTTGTGCCCACAAGAGTCAGAACAAATCACAATTGGTTTTGGTTGTTGTTCCTCTGAATACATTGAAGCATAATTTGATCCAATTAGGTAAATAAATAAACAATATGCCTGCTGTTCCAGGGCCTTAATGCACTTATAATGTATCCCATCCCCCTACTGCCACTAAACCAGAGATATAAGGGTAAACCCTGAAACTAAACCCAGTTTACCCACCTTTCATTTGCTGAATAGTTAATTTATGTAATTGATAGGCTCCACAGTATTATTGTATTATATTCTCAAACTTGTATATGAAAATAGAGCCTTTTAAAGTGGTTAATTGCTCGTGTAGATATGATTTTAAAGCTTAACTTATTTTACTTGGGGCTTATTTGGTGCATTTTCACTTAAGCATATAGCACTGCAATAGTATGGCTTAGACACTTCATGGCCGATGGTGAGTAATCACTATAACGCTCCTGATGGAGGTCAAGGTATGTTGACCTGATCAAACTTTATTGTAGCTATATTTACCTTCTATAATATCGCTATAATCGTCCGCATGCATGGTTATTGTTGGGATACTGTATGTGCGCAGCTCTTCTCTAACTTAGACTTAGATTAGACATTGACGAGGGAGTTTGGCAGGTGAATGAGGAAATTCACAGGTTTCATTAAAACAAATAGTCTGCATCCCTGGAAGCAGCAGCACAGGTCAACGATGAGTTTTGTTGTTCCACCATTTTATTTTCTCCCTTTCTCTTCTATTTTTCCTCTTTTTTTTCTGGCTGTGTGAGCTCTAGCGCGGTGACAGATGGCGGAGCCCTCCTCCTCCTCCTCCTCCTCCACCTCCTCCTCCTTCTTCTCTCTCTCTCTCTCTCTCTCTCTCTCTCTCTCTCTCTCTCTCTCTCTCTCTTTCTCTCTCCCTCTCTCTATGTCTCTCTTCCCCCGCGGGCAATTCTCTCTCTCCGAATGCGGGCGCATGTCAATCACCGGGCTCTCATGTGATGGCTCTTGCCGGTGACGTGCCAGCCATATGGGCGCTGGCATCACAGCCTTAACTGGTATGTAACCCCGTCCCCGGTAGCTCACGGTTGCCACACGCGCACCCATACGCACATGCACACACGCATACGTATGCATACATGCTCACTTACTCACTCAGACATACAGTACACACAGACACGCCAAGACGCACGTTCGTTCACAGGCTCCAGTTACTCGAGTGCGCGCGCTGGGAGAGAAGCTCTTCTAAACAACCCATCAGCGCCAGTCAAAGAAAGCCGCCCGCTGCCTGCACCTATACACAGACAGAGCGTTGGTTCGCTCGCTCGTGCGGTCCCCGAAGATGGTCTAAAACTCAAGAGCGTGTTTCCCTTGTGAAGAGCTCGAGTCGAGGTAAGTTGGAACATAAACAACAATACCAAAAAGAAAAGAAAAAACCCTGGATGGTGAAGTGCCCGTCCAAAATGGAGGAGAAAATTAATCTAATAAACAGATGAACAGATGTCTAATGCAAGGTGTCATCTGTGTTATACAGTTCTAATGTGCTTTCAATCGCCTGTTTTGGTGAATTAAAGCACCGTTATCTTTTACAGTATAAAGGTAAAAAGCTACTGGCATGAATCCATATGGACATCTAATGTATAGTCGCCTTCTATATCTGTGATTTTGCTCTAGTGCCTATAGATCCACGGTACCTATGTAGTCTGTTTAAATCTGGTGATGGCACACTTCGAAATCTATTCCAACAAAAAAAATGTCATAAATGGATGTACGAGGCAATTTCTTGTTTGTCGTTTTATTAGATTTACGTATGAGCGCGCTTGCACAAATTCCTCCTCACTCTCCCGCTCTCCCTCTGCGTGCCCTTCAACTTTTGACATCATATCTACCTGGATTATAAAAGCTAAGATCAAATACCACGCTCGAGTCAAAAGGCAAGAGTCACCCGGTCCCGATTTCACTCCTCCAGGATCATTTACATAGAACAGTCCTGAGGCTTGGAGTAGCCCCTTACAGCATCGCGCAGGCTGTAAATAGATCATATCGGACCCTAATTTGATTTAGAGATTCCTGCGTCTGGACTCTGAATCAGAGAAACAAAAGACAACGAGTATGCAAGATAACAAAAAAAAATCTGTGGAAGATTTTGACATCAGCTCCGTTGCCTCGGTGAAGGACGTCCTCAAGCTTAATGGGAGATTTATTGATGATTTTGTCGATGATTTGCACGTTCAAGCTCGGAGAAAATGAAAGGGTGGGACAACGCCATCGACTGTGACAGGCAGTGTGCAGCATGATTTATCTCTGTTTGTCTAGTTTTATCTTCAACAATTCATCTCGACAAAACATTGTGTAAACCACAGTCGTTGCTGTTACAGTGGAGCTGGGTTTCTTTGCTAGATTGGTAAATTGTGTTTCTCGAGATGTTTTTATATTTAACGAGGGCTAAAAGGATACAAGCGATTTCCATCTGTAAAGGGTTATCGCTGACTAAAAAGTGCTTTGAAATCGTGCACTCGTGCATACTGAATTATGTGTGAAATCTATTTCGTGTAAGCTGCATGGTCTGTTAATTAAACGTTGTAGTGTTTTTTTCTAATTGACCAAACCTCCTGAGCCTGAGATTTAAAAACTAGATTTTGCCCCTGGCACACCCCCCGAGATAATTAACCAACCATCACAGCCTACCTTACTGTGGGCTGCAAGTCTATCTGCTGCTGCACTATAATAATAATAGATGGGAAGTGAAACACATAGGGAGGAAGCCAGTGGAGCCTTATTGAAGCGGTCAAAGATCACCTGTCTCTCAGTAGCCATTTATACTGGGATGGGACTGCACTTACTAATAAAGTGGTAGGCTGATACATTTCTTTTTCATTTTAGATGTATTAATTAGATAGATAGATAGATAGATTAGATAAATAGTTTGTTTGATAGTTGATTGTTAATAGTTATTTGGTTGATATTAGTTGAATTGTGGTTCGTTTTAACTGAGTCTACAATGATTTTGAGGTATTTTTGGCCTAGAAAAAATGCATTATTATTATTATTATTATTATTAGGTTATTATTATCATTATAGATAACATAATTCAGGTTGATATTTGTCGAGGTGTAAACCACCTCTTGGTTTTTGCGTATAGGCCATAATATTAAAATTGCTCCAAAAGCCTTTTTACAGCTTGAGTTAGGATATGTCTGTAAGCCTTAATTTAATAATCAGTGTGACTTTAAACGGAGAGCCTATCAATTAAATAAAATCCCTTCTGCCTCCTCTGAGGAGAGGTGTATGGTGTGGATGAATAGTGCTGGAATGCAGCCAGGAGTGTATATGGGCGTCAGGAGGAGTGAAAGTGGGGGCCCCATGGGACCTGTAATGTGGCCCCTGCCGCTGGGACCCGCTGCGAGAGGACGCGACAGGGCACACGGATGACAGCAGGGAATTAAATGGGGATCCGTCTGGCTGTAACTCAGCGCAAAGCTTTAAGAGCTGATTTCGCTCTTTTTTAATTTCCTCCAAATTTACATTATCTGTACTATAGGCAAAAATAACGACTCGGGTATATTTTATATCAAAAAGTCATTTTCTTGATAACGAGTTTTAGTGACCTTACACTTTGAAATCTACATAGCCTATCTTTAGTGAAACTTCGATAATACTTCTAGCCCCAATATCCGGATGTTTATACGTGCGCAATAGTGAGTTTAACCTCAAAGCCGACTGCGTTTTTTTCTGTTATGGAGTCATTATGACAGAAATATACCTTCGTTTTTTTCTATTGTACATAGACTCTGTGTGCATGTCCTGTGCTTGTGAGGCCTCATATTCTATTTCATTTTCTCTCCTCTCCAGAGCCACAATGTTGACGAGGCTTTTCAGTGACCCCTCGCTGCTTCCCGGTGTGCAGAAATACACGGGCTGGGCGGAGGACAGCGATGACGAAGATTCCAAGCTCAAAGAAGAGGATCAGGACACCCAGGACGACACGGAGGGATCTGAGCTGAGAGGAAGCAGCCGTACGCACTCCGAGCACGCCGGGGAAGACGACGAGGACGATGAGGTGGAGGAGGAGGAGGAGGACGACGACGGAGAGGATACAGGGGGGGACAGGCCCAAGAAAAGGGGTCCCAAGAAGCGCAAAATGACCCCGGCCCGTGTCGAGCGCTCCAAGATGCGGCGGGTAAAAGCCAATGCACGGGAGCGTACCCGCATGCACGACCTGAACTCTGCGCTCGACAATCTGCGTAAAGTGGTGCCCTGCTACTCCAAAACGCAAAAACTTTCCAAAATCGAGACACTGCGGTTGGCCAAAAACTATATCTGGGCCTTGTCGGAGATATTGCGCTCTGGAAAAAGGCCTGACCTTGTGGCTTACGTCCAGACGCTGTGCAAGGGACTCTCCCAGCCCACGACCAACCTGGTGGCGGGGTGCCTGCAGCTAAACTCCCGTAACTTCCTAACCGAACAGCAGTGTCAGGACGGGGGGAGGTACGGGTCCGGCTCCTTCTCCATGCATTCCTACCCCTACCAGTGTGCGCGTCTCTCCAGCCCCCACTGCCAGCCGGGTTCGGGCTCAAACTCGCATCCGCTGAGGACGCACGGCTACTCGGCTTACGATTCTCTATACGGTGGGAGCGGATCTCCAGAGTATAACAGCCCCGAGTATGAGGGGCCCCTCAGCCCGCCACTGTGCATCAATGGCAACTTTTCCCTGAAGCACCAAGGCTCTGCGTCCCCCGACAACGAGAAGGGGTACCACTACTCTGCTATGCATTACTCTGGCCTGCCTGGCTCCAGAAACACCGGGCCCCACAACCTGGTGTTTGGCTCCTCGGGGGCCCGGAGCGGCATTCACTCTGAAAACGTCCTGCCTTACCACGACATGCACTTACACCACGAGAGGGCCCCGGTATACGATGAACTGAACGCGTTTTTTCACAATTAAAATGAGAAGCCCATCGTGCACCCCTTGCAATCAACCATCTACGGCACACTTTTTAACAAGAGTCCGCGCCGGGATTTAGACATTCTTGAGAGATGTTTTACTCGTTGTCATCAGTGTTTTCCTTTCAGTTATTCTGTCTTAACTTTTTCTTTTGCTATAGTCAGAGATGTAGTGGAGGGTAATCACCTAACCCACAATCGGATTTGTGCAACAGAAGTTATCCTGCTTCTCAAGCTGAAATAAGTCTCTAAAAGGAAATTTGACAAACAAAGCATATGAAGACCATGATGATAAGGGACTTTCAAAATAATAATGTCTTTTAAAGTGTGATTTGTGTTTGTATCGGTGGTTGTTTGCATTTGGATGACTGGAAGTTAAAATTTACCCACTTATTTGTTTACCACTACATCACTGGCTACAGCTACACCTTGACATTGGCGGTAATTTTCTAATATTATGAAATTAGAAATAAATCAATAAACAAGAATGCGAATCATATTTACTCGCATGTACGTGCGAGATTTGGGAGGTTGTGTTTTTTGGAAATAATGAAATGTACAAACAAAAAAAAAGAAATGCAGAGGGAAATGCTGAACCGATAAAAAAATAAAAAAAAGTGCTAGTTGGGTTGTTTTAGCAGAATCTGTTCTTTAATCAATCGTTTCGCATCTATGCAAAACCCAACGATATCACAGAGCGAGGCAACAAGGCCCAGAAAGACACTGTATGTTTCATCAGCACTGTTGCACACGCGCGCGCGCGCACACACACACACACACACACACACACACACACACACACACACACACACATGAACACCCAACGAATCTGACAATGGCTGGGCTTGCCAAAATGGTTCAACTACCAAAAAAAATTACGATATACAAAATACGGTGAAATCAGACATTTTTCTCATTTTGTTTAACTCTTATTTATTCATATTACCCTTGTTACCTTATTCTTCTAATTGGCCCATTGCACTGTATTTTGATTTCAAATGAAATGGTTGGTATAATATTTTCGTTTTGATTTGCAATGATATGTTAAATTGGTTATTATGATTATTATTATTATTATTATTACTATTATGATTATTGCACGTATTTATTGTGTTGTTTTTTGTAATTAATGTTATTCATTGGAAATGAAGGGATCCCATGTGTTGCTGAGCATTTTTTCATAAAATTCAAGTCTTTCAACTTTGTATTCAATGTGGTAAAATAAAATGACAATAAATGAGACCGTGCAACGTTTTTTTTTTTTGCCACCTATTGAACAGCCTTGCTATCCGATGAACTATACAATATTAAATAACTTTTTAATATTTACTCTTCACACTCAATGGAAGATTGGTAATTCATTTTTATATCGAATATAATAGTGCATTTGTATTTGAAGGATATTAGGATTTAAGAAAACATTAACCTGCAGCAGGCTTGTTACTGGATAATATGAGGCTGACCCTACTTGGTGCCACAACCTGCAGGAGTTCCTCACAGAGCCTCAGGGCCTTCATCTTATTAACTGGGACAGGAGGGAGAGGGCAGTGTTTTCACTCTTCCTGATGAAGTAAAGTGGTGCCAATGCGTCATTTTTGCTTGGCAGACAGCTCCAATTTACAAAGCAGTCTTTATAATGTATGGAATGATTTAAATTGCAGGACGAAAAACGGATTTGGTTCTACACTTTGTTTCAGTGACTGGAAAATACAGACTGATTAGAGTCTGGAAACCCTGGTTGACAAATACAAACAGTGCAGTTTAGCGGATTCCAAGCACTGCATCCAAGGTCACCAGGATAACAGGGGAGGTCTGCTTCATATTCTCTTGACCATTAAGACAAGACGTGAAGAAAAAATCTGTTTCAGCACCACGGAGAGCTTCTGTATCTGCCGTTTGATTCAGACGGTTTGAGCTTCACATTTGGTAAAAATAGGCAGCAAGAATATATTGCAGCAAAAAAAAAAAATCCCAACACCTCCAGAACACACGCTCTGCATCAGGTTTCCTCAATGCATAAGAAATTACTTATCGACTAAAAGAAGTCACATCAAGTCACTGAGATAATAAAAACACACCCTGGGTGTTTTGTTTGCATTTTTTCGATGCCTCATCTATTCCTGAGATCAGTATTAATTCAATAGTAGACCTACTTTTTGAAAAAACTCTTTTTTTCTTTATCTTTTTTATTCTGTAGGCCTAAATACAATAATGCACTTTGCGGCGTTGACATAACAGAAGGCAATACAGCTTTGACACCACTGACAAAATGTAAATATTCGTTATTTTATCTTTGATTTCTTTCTCTTTCTTCTTCTTATCTTTCGATAATGCATTAAACATCAGATATGAATTATGAAGTCAACCCACGTTTCATAGCGTCACCTCTTGTAACTTTAAACACACATCTCATATTTATGTCACACATATTCACCATATATCTGGATGGCATTATAAATATATGATTTATTTTTCCGGGGCTGTTCAAATCAATTCAATCCGTCTATTGAATCTCTGTAAACATAACACTCTCACACACATAGGTAAGGGTAAATAATAACATTTCTTGGATAGCCTATGAATATTAAATATTGCTTCTTCTTTTTTTTAAATATGGTGTGACACACACACAACACACACACACACACACACACACACACACACACACACACACACACACACACACACACACACACACACACACAGTGTAAGGGCAGCCGTTGCCACCCCGGCTAAGTTTGGAGCGCTGCCCCGGGACCCATATGTTCCCCAAAATGTCCTGGTGCTCTCTGCTGTAAGGGCTCACACAGGCTTTGGGTGGCGAGTGATAGTGACCAATATAAATACAAATATATATCAATATCATTACCTCCATTATCTTAACTCAGATGATTTCCCATGTTATTCAAAATAAAACTGCGTGGGCAGTTTCGGCCCTGGAAGCGTCAATACTAATTGTGTAGTTTTAATTATCAATTACATAAAAATGTAGGAAAGGAAATTCTGGAGGAACTGACCAAACAATTTGCTAATATTTTCCTGCCAATCATCAGTCTTTTCACCAGCTTGTCCCCAGGAATTAAATCTCTTTGTATATGCAAGTTTTAAGTTTGGATGGTATAACATTTAGCAAAAATTCACTTATTGGTTATTAGACATACATTGAAAGAAAATAGTTAAGTGTGTTAATTAGTTTCTGTAGTTTCGGGCTATTTCAATTAACAAATCATCACATTGTGGAAAGTTTTTGGAATATTTAATAGGCCTAACATAAAAAATATGGTATACGTGCAGCTTGTTCCTGCCGCCTGCTAATTCCCCTTAAAAATAACTTGTAAACAATACATTTATTTTTCGAGGACATTTTCAATTTAAAAATAAATTAATTTGTGGAGGTTGAGTTTACACTTAACACTTGTGGGTTTATGGTACTACAAATTTTGTTCTGTTCACTTTACAAAAAGGCACTATGAACAAAAATATACATCTCTAAACATAGCAGGACGTTTGATAGTGCGTGAACTATTTTGTAATAATTCTTAATCATGGAATAAAGTCTGATTTACGTTTCGTTTTTGTTGTTATTTTTCTTTTCTTTTTTTTAACTCTGTGTTTTTAGGTTCAATATAAAACCACTACGTTAAATTACATACAGCATGTTCAACTTGGCAGGCGCTTCTACCTGTGAGTGCATTCATTTAGTAGGAGTCCCGGGTGGGAATCAAACATGCAGTTCTGCAGTTTAGGCTGTTTTCACTTTTGTGTTCGTTTTAGGCCTCTATATTTTTTGGCCTAATCAGCAAAGAAAAAAAAGTTGCTTGCATTTCTGTATGAGATAGCCCAAAAGAGAGGCCAGTGAGCAGTGGGAGAGGGCATCTATCAAAAATACTTCGCGAACCCCCCACCTCTTCCTCCACAGTCCGGAGAGAGTGAGGGAGAAAGAGAGAGAGAGGCTGGCAGGCTGGCGGAGGAAAGCCGTGCCAAGTCCCTTAATGTTCCCCAGCAGCAGCACCAGGAGCTCCGGAGAGGACAACCCAGTGTGTGCGCCAGTGTGCCAGTTCACCGGGCCAAAGTGGCACTGCTGGGAGGAGTCGATGTTTCTTTCCTAATTTTGCAGCATCTGTTCATTATCCAGGACGTTTAAAAACGAGAGCGAGTAACCCTTTGCCACACGCACGCACTCATTCTCTCACTCTCTCTCTCTCTCTCTCTCTCACACACACACATTTTTGTGAAGAGTTGGGCTATGAATATGCATATTTCTCTCTAATGTTATGTTGTACATGAGCTCATGCATTGAAAGGTTGTGTTTCATCTTTAGAATTCAACAGTCCATGTGGTAACCTTGCAAGAAATCAGACCAATGGTATACACACACTGAAGCCAAATTTGAAAGAAATAAAATGCCAACATTTTGATTAAGTTTGATTAAAATTGCAGAATGTTTTTCAGCTTTGAAGGAAAAAAGGTTTAGCTCAGCAAAAAGTGTGTTCAATGTATCTTCAAGTTTTGGGTGTAATATTATGTAGATTCACGTGTGTGTTAGAGTGTAAAAGTAGTTGGGGGTGTGTGTGTGTGCGTGTGTGCGTGTGTGTGTGTGTGTGTGTGTGTGTGCGTGTGTGTGTGTGTGTGTGTGTGTGTGTGTGTGTGTGTGTGTGTGTGTGTGAGAGAGAGGTTGTGACATGTGTGGGGAAACTCTAATTACAAAGATATGTCACACCTTTCTTCAATAAAGACAAAATGAGATATGTTGTATCCAAGATAATACCAAACATGAAGGAATTCACAGGTGTTTTGTAAATTACATCACCAGCTGAAGGATTTAGGTTCATGATTTCCACAAACTTTATAGAATTATTTCCCTTGTAAATGTAAAATAATATTGAAATACTTTATTTGCCACAATTTTGCAGTCTGACTAGTAACTTGCATTTGCAGTCTTAGACAGTCTTAAGAAGAAAAAAACTTCCAATGACACTCTGTGCTCCACTCAGGATGAAAAGTGACTGAATGAATCTCGCTGTTTAAATTATCATGTTCATGCCCACTCTTTTTCTCACTCAACTTGGTAAGGAAAAAAATCAAGAGTGTTTGTCCGACATAACAGTCAATAGTGCGATTCTCAAAATGTCACAAGTATAATGGTGTGAATTCCAATTACCGTCTAGCTAAAATAATAACAGAGTGTTTTTGCAAAATGCAGATATCAGATCATAATATGGATATCAAATATTTGTGGAATAAAGGCAGTTAGGAGTCAATGCAGAGGGGGGAAAAGATAATCTGATCAGGAGATTGTGAGCATTTGCAATCTGTCAGTGATTAAAAAACAAACCATCAGGCAATGCAGTTGAAATGGACACAGATTTGATTACAAAAAATACACACCCATAACACATGCATTTGAATAATTTATGTCTGCAAAGATTGCACATTGTTAACTTCTCTGGCATTGCAAAATAATGCACTGAAAACTAAAATGTTACACGTGTACGGAGGAAACAATCGTGCAGACTTCGGCCAACCTTTTTGCCAGACTGTATGCCAGTGCCCCCACATTGCCAGACAAGGGAGCGGGCCTGTCACTGGCAGTCCAATTCAGAGGAAATTCCACAACATCTGTTTGTTATCACACAATGGTGCATGGTGCAGCACGGGCAGTGGGGCAGAAGACGAGGCAGAAGCTAAACTGAGAGTGTGCTACTGCTGGAGGTCCTGCCAAGGGAGAAACAAGGGCTGCAGGAGGAGGAGGAAGTGGGGAGGAGGGGGTAGGAGGTTGGGAGTAAAGGGTGCAGGGAAGAACTGGGTAGGGGGGTGAAAAGACAGAGGTGGAGGTCCGGGTGAGCGCCAGGTAGGTTTCAGGCCTTTGGCTGGTGGCCAGATAGTTTTTTCCCGGGGTTTGGGTGGTGCCAGATGTTGACCTGTACGGGGGGAAAGTGTTTGTTCAGAGAATTTGACTTCAGAATGTGAGAAAATCTTCTTGACCTGACCGACAGCTCTCCTTCATCCTCACGGAAGCGAAGCCCAGTTCCAGTATGTTCCGGAGGGTCTGGCGGCTGGGTGTGGCTGGCCCCTGTTTAGAAGGTTAAGTAGGAATGTGCACAGGGACACAACTGGATCAGAGGGGGGTCGTTGCTGGTCTGCACAGATGGCATGTGTGCGTGCGTGTGTGCGTGCGTGTGTGTTATGATAGGGTTGGATGATGCCCTGGTCACATGGGCAGCAGTAATTGGCCTCCATATTGACCAGTTTGCAGCGCTGGGGGGCGGGCAGTCTCCCAGCTGGACCTGTCAGATGGCATTGCATCCACCTCACTGATCACCCCCCCGGACGACCTCCGTACCTCTCCCCTTTTCCTTTCATCTCTCCCTTCTCCTTCATCCCTCTCGTCACCTTTAATCTTCCGTTGCCCGCCTCTGCTGCCATCCCAGGGATGACCTGCTCTGTCCATCACCGCCGCTGTCAACTTTCTACAGCTACTGCAAACTTAAAACAAGTAGGACTCAACTGAACTCCTTTTCTTCTTAAACAAGACATATGTTTTCTATGTTTTGGTAATCAGCGTTGGTTGATTAGGATGGGAACAGTCTGTAATTTTCATTCAATTTTAATTCTTCAATAATCTTCCTGAAACAATTTCTTCTGATACACCTGCTGCCTGGAATGAATTGATTGACACTCATTGTTGGTCACATGTAAAAAAAATGCATGTGGATGTGCTAAACTTACATAGAAACTGAAAACAATTAAAAGAGTATTCTGACAGATTTGGGTAAATGAACTCTTTTTGGATGTGCTGGATTGATATGAAGCAGATCATCTTAAAAAGCATCTTGAAAAAAGGGCAGATCATTCCAGAAATATCAACAAAATGTCATTTAATTCCAGGAACATTATAAAACAAGGATTTGATTTGAATTAGCTAACTCAATTGGTGTACTTATTTAAACAAAAACAAACACTGACTTGCTAAGGAGAGATTTTGTTTTTGTATGTTAAACAGACCTTTGTGTATCTGACTGACTTTTAGCGTGGTATCACCCTCCCACAAGGAGCAGTAATGGTGTGTGTTTTGCTGTGAGATGCCCGACTGTGAGGAGTTAGTGCTATAGAAAGGATTTCATCCCAGACTTGGCAGGGGAGGGTCTCTGGGTACGTAGAGAACAATCGTCTCTCCTTCGGTCCTATCAGCCAGCAAACACAGAGAGCTGGCACATGCTCAGTGGGAAAAGATCGGGAGTGACAAGGGGGATGGACACACACAATAACACACTCACTTGTCCCCATCCTTTCCTCACAGTACCAAAATGGGTTCTGATGATGCCGCTGGGGATTGTGGGATGACTGGATGGTTCTGCAAAGTGGATGGGAGGACCTCATGAAAATAGTCTGTAAAATGACCACAGTGTTAGCCTGCTGTCAGACTAACAGACAGACAGAAAGGGAGGGAGAGTGGGAGAAGAAAGAGAAAAATAGAGGCAGTTAAAGAGAGGAAGAGACTGGCAGAGCAACACAATGCCTGCCATGCATGCTCCTCTGCCAGGGGAAGTTCACACGGGAATAAATGTATAAGAGTTGCTGTGTATGTTCAATATACACTCATGTGGACAAGAGTCTTGATCCTGCACCTCCTTTTGCTATTCGTGTTTCTGAAAACATGTTGATGCACGAGTGTGTGAATGCATGTGCGCCTTTACGCGTGAGCAAGAATGAGGAGGTGGAGAGGTGGGGGGGTATGCACGTTTAAATTCTGCGACATCTGTTCATTACAAATAGAGTGTGTTTATTTTTATACAGCCAGCCACAAGCAGAGAGCTCGACTGGCACCGCTGGTTAATGTACCAGCCCGCTACGACGGCAAAGCAAATGAAATATTAACCGGCAGACACAAAGAATGAGGAGAAGAGCGAGGACAAAGGGAAAAGAGGAAACATGATAAGATAATATGTGACAAAAATGTGCACACACATTGTCTACACTCACGCACACAGTCCCCATTCTGATCTAATTAAGGGAGAGACACAATCAACAGCTCACAGTGGAAAGGCCTTAAAAAACAGCACTCTATACAATATGTGTTGCTGTGAGATAGAAAAGGAACAGGTAATGCTTTATGCAAACAGGGTGCCATACATGAAAATGTTTCTATGCTGACCCTATAAAACCAAAATCAGAGCATCTTACTGCAAATGTGCAACATCAATTCAAAAATTGAAAGCAATGAAATATCTGTTTAAGCTCCAGAGGACACTGCAAACCAACTAATATCACATGGAACAAGCTAGGAAATAACGAGTTTAAACCCCACTTAAATATGAACGTCACTTCCTATTTGAGGTATTAAGCAGCTTAAAAAGTGTTGAGTGGTTTGGTATGCCAAGTTGGTCGACAGAACATTTTAGAAGGTCCTTTGTCTCCACAGCTTTTGAATGTCGTGATATTTGACATCCTTGTTTGATCTTGTTTTATTTGTATTTTATTGGTCTTGTTTAATACCTCTGATAGGCCTTTTATTAGTGGATCAAATTGTACTGATATTGTTTTTGTCCTTTAACTCGGCTTCTGGGATAATGTGTGTTAGTATTTTTAGTATTAATATGTCTTTCATATGTGGTTTGTTGTCACCAAATGTGTTAATTTTTGTACTTTGTTTTTTTTTTCCTGGGTGACAAACTAGTTTCCTTTTAGGGGATTTACCGTTATCTATTTATGCGTTGGAAGAGGAAGTGTCTGGAAGTGTAGATGAAATGCTCAGTGTGACAACTGCTGAGGCTACAGTGTTTTAGTTCAGTAACTCTGTTCTGCTTCAAAGCCACAACTCTTGACCAAGAGACCAACGGTAGCAGACTAACTCGACCCTAACAACCCTCTAATCATCCTAAGCAACCAGACCTTTGCATCAACAAGCCCCCTGCACCCCCCCCAGACCCACCACTGCCCGGATCCACTCCCATGCTCCCCTGGGACGGCCTGCTCTGGAATGCCGCTCATGGGGAAGAATCTTGCTGCAGGCGCTCAATATGTCACATGTGTCTTGCAGAAAGAGACAGAGGCAGAGAGAGAGAGATGTGGCAGGTATGGTGTAGTACTTTTACAAGGCAATGACAGATTGTCTCTGTCTATGTTTTTACATGTGTGTGGTTGTGTGATTGTGTGTGACAGATTCCCAGATTAAAGGGTTCAGATTAACAGGCTCAGGACACAGTGCCCCGCTCTGAGCAAAAGGGAATTAGGATGGCATTAACGTCTCCTCTGCACCAGCACATTAGCCATTCATTACTGTGCGTTTGCACAATCAGTACCAGGCGGCCCCTCATTCCCCTCTGTGTTATTGCATTCATGACAATGTTAACATGTCAGGATGTTTTGTTATTCATAGACCATTAGCAGGACTATAATTCAACTGTCATTTATCATCGGGCAATTGTCACTAGTGCTTTATAGACATGCATGCATGTCATTATTATCACTATGGTTTTTTTTGTATTGTTACTTGCAATACTTTGATAGACAGCAGTGCCAAACTACATGAAAAAAATCTAAGATTTTTTGATTTCTGCTACACAACAGTATGTCCTCTATTTTTTAAAGTGCTGTATGCAAGGTTTTCACATCAGTTGATCATTACCATATCAAGTGTGATTGCTGAAAACAAACACAGTCAAAGCCAAAAAGCTTTGTGAGCCACAGCTGGTCTCCACACTGTATTGAACTTTGTGCATCATCATGTCAGAAATATGCAGGATTGCTCTGTGGCACCAAACACGTGTGCAGGTATCCTAACACAAGTTGGTCAGGGTAGGGTTGGGTCTGGAGGTTAGAGGGCCACCCATATTGGGCTTTTTTTCTGAGGTAGAAATTGCACAGAGACATAAATTAGAGCCAGCAACACAAAATCTGTGTATGTAAGATGGTTTAAGACTTGTTTGGGCAAATATTTGTGATTATATACATGAACATTGGAATGGAACAAGTCATCACTGCCAATTAAAAATACAGTGAGCCAAAGAAAAACTGAGTGGAAAATAAAAGACTGCATCTGTGAGAAATGGTTTTTGGTTTTTAGTAGTAATATTTTAACATCACATGGATGTCTGTTTTCACTGAACTCCAGATTTGTTCTTCCTTCTATAATGGATGACATGTTTGTGTTGTCCTTCTTGACCTTTCTCCAATTCTACTAAACTAAACTAAAAAGCATCTTTAAACATGAAGCTGAAATCCATATCCCATAACAATGTGAAAACTGTGTGAGAATGTACAAGGGGTCTGTTTGCTAACAAGTTCAGCTTTAAAGGTTATTGTAGGTTTGAGAAGCAACAGCCTGTTTGCCCCAGGAAGCAACAGGGTGTATTGTAAATGTGGTCTTAAATTTAAGAAATGCTATCGGTACCATAGTGTGAAATACTGGCTACAATTCTTTTCAACCATTGCCAAATTTTATGATAAATATACAAAGGTATCACAATAGATTTGGCATTGTTAAATTGATGTTTAAAAATGCAACACCATGTTATAGAAGATGAGAAACCTCACACAGAATAACACGCCAAATTCATTAAAGGCACGGCATAACTCTCAACTGCAAACTTGTCCATGTTTGCTGTGTGCGTCACTGTGCCAAGAGAGATGTGAAGACATGGATTGACACACCATCTCTCCTCCAAAGCCTAACTCCTCAGCCTAGCCAGATTAAGGGATTACCAGGCAAGGCGAGCGTTAAAGCTGGCTAATTCTCACCCAAGCACAGAGCTCTAAGGCTACCCAGAGCCCCGCGGAGCCCCTCTCTCCTCAGAGCAGCTGTGTGGTGGAGGAAGGGACGGAGCTGCTTCCCTCTGAGGAACCGGAGAAATAGATTAAGAAATCAAAGCATCATTAATAAAAAATTCTCCTGATGGCTCTGATGATTTTTTGTCAATAAGTACAGACCACTAGTGGTTCACAAACAACCAAACTGTGTATATAATAAACTGTCAAACTGTGAATTTCATATTTATTGTTGTAATTAATGCATTATTGTATTGTTCTCTACTTCACAATCCAAGTGTCATTATGTCGTTATTTTTGCACCAGTCCTGTCAATGCAGTTATTCGTGCCCTTTGTTACATTGCTTTGTTTATTTTCCCTTGTTTTTTCTCAATCATGTGCTTTTTTTCTTTGTGTCCTACTATTACTTGCTGCTACAATGAACCAAATATCAAATAATCATAAAAGTTTCACTGAGATTCTGAGATGTTCCAGGCAAATAGAACCTAATACAGTACAATCCGTACACTAAATTGAGATCCTAAGTGATAATGTGATTATCTCTTGCAGTTACAGTGATCAGGGTCTATCTAATGTCAGCGGCAGCTCACACAGATTTACTAAACACAGCAATGTCACCTGTAAACACTAACATATAATCTTTACCTACATTATTTTATAATGACATAAAACAAGAAATATATGCTTCTTAGCTGTAGAAGATTGATGTTGAGTATAGTTGAATATTAAGAAAACATATGTTTTTATCTTAAACATGACTGATCTCGTGTTTTTCACTAAATGTTCCTCTCACTGTTGCTCCAGCAAAGCAAAGCTGCGTCTGTCATGCATTGATGAGCAGTGCCTGTCAAACCTTTCACTGTGTTTTTCCAGGATCTTTGCTGCTGTGAGAGGTATATAATATAATCATCAACAGGGAAGTGAACAAGAAAATGAAATACCCAGCCAACCAATCATTGGGGCACAGAATATATGTAATTTCTGGCTTTTACTTGACAGAGATCCAAGCTATCGACCATCTACGCCAGCGCTTTACAACAATATTTACTATTTCAGTTGGATGAGGGTTGGAAATTTGGGGGGGCACACAAGGCAGACATTGAGACGGGAACAAGATTTCCCAACAGTGTTGCATCACAAACGCATAAGCTTTTATCTTAGGTTTCTGTGCACTTTGGAGACCGAAAGCATGCAAACGACATCCATCTCAGTTCATGTACGGTAAACAACAGGAAAGGCAATGAAAGAGAGGGATAAAGACAGAGGAAGAGAGGGGCCATGGCTTGGGCGCGTGCTCTCTAGCGGGCAGAGGACAATGCAGAGCTGGCAGAGTCGGTGCCTTGTGCCAGAGGGAATAAAGTGCCACATGGTGCCCCTTATGAGCAGGGCCAGCCTGGAGGGGGATGTGGGCCACAATGCATGTATGCGTGTGTGTTTGTCTCTGCTTTGTACGTACATGTGTATGCATGACCATCCATACATACCGTATCTAAAAGTGTAGAGACAAGAAAGATGTATCTTCAAGTTTTGGGTGTAATATTATGTAGATTCACGTGTGCGTTAGAGTGTAAAAGTAGTTGGGGGGTGTGTGTGTGTGCGTGTGTGCGTGTGTGTGTGTGTGTGTGTGTGTGTGTGTGTGTGTGTGTGTGTGGAGGGGGGTTCAGAGAGGTGGGGCACCGGGTGTGTCTGTATGTGTGTGTGTGTGTGTGTGTGTGTGTGTGTGTGTGTGTGTGTGTGTGGAGGGGAGGGAGGGGGGGGTGGGAGAGTCCCAGTTCCCTTTTGCATCTTAAATTCCTCAACATCTGTTCAACCCTTCTCCACGGTAGCCGCAGCAGCGGGTTGTGATGTCTGTGTGTGTGTTCATGTTTGTGTGTGTGTGTGAACGGGTGCATATGTGTGTGTTGAGTGTTTGTGTCTGTCTGCAAATGTGCATGCTCTGCTGAAGGTGCTGGTTGTTACCCGTACCTTAATTAGAAGGAGAAAGAGACTCATTTTCAACAATACTTGCAGGTAATGTGAAGCGCTTGCAGTGAATACAAAAAAAGACCCATTCACCTCCAAAAGCAACAACATCTCCTCTGTTCCCCGGACTGTGACCCACATTGCATGTCAAGTTCAAAGCCTTTGATCAAAACCCTAATACGTGTTGCAGGTCTTATTGTCTCTCGAACTGAGATATGACAACACTGAAGTGTTCCCCTTATCAAACACAGAGGAAAGAATAAGAACTGTGGCTGAAGCAGGCCAACATGCAAACCAAGTAGGTCAACCTAAATGGCCTAGGAGTGTGTCCTAGCTAGCATTAGTACGCCTGAGTGGATTAAGCACAGATTTGAAGAAGTCAGCAAGAGATGTGGGTTAGCATTAGCATGCCATGTGCACATATGAATGTAGAATGATAAAGATTTTTGAAATGAAATATTTAAGTCCTGTGTACCATCTCCTGAGCAAGAGCGACAGGAGTTTCAAAGCACAAACATATACAGCTCTGGGGCTCGTTAGTGATGAAAAGTATGTTTTCTAAAGTATGGTACAAATTTGAGGTACTTCATTTTATGGTTCTTTACAATACTACTCCACTACATTTTAGGGAGAAAAACTGTACTTTTAACTTTCATTTAAACATTTCAACATTCATTTGATACTGAGGCTATGATTAATACAAACTTTACATGTGAAGAATTTACATATAACACAAAACATCAAATATGATGTATTGTTATAGAGTAGATGACCAAAAATAAATAAAAAGTAAATAAATTAGACACAATTAGCTCCATCCATCGTAAACCATCTTTTTAAAACGTGGCTTACACATTTACAAATCAATAATTTTCAAATTTGTTTTTTTCACAATCACAATTTTCCTGCTAATACTTGTAAACTTTTACTTAAGGAAAACTTTAAATGCAGGAGTGGTACTGTGGCTTTAACTTAAGTGAAGGATGTAAACACTTTGTCTCTCAGTATCAGAGGTAGATACATGAAGCACAGAAACTGCACACTGGGACCTCTTAGACAGACACTATCCATTCGGCACCCCTCACTAACCCAGTGCCAGTCTTATGCCACCTTGATGCCAAGCCTGCCAAACTTATGTCACATCAGAGCAGACCCTGTGTCAACTCCTAACAGTACATATGCCAACCCGGTGCCCTCCACATGCCAACCTCATGCTACATCGGTGGCAATCCTTAGACAACAATATGCCAACGATGGACCTCTGCTTGGCCCAGTGTGCAAATCCCTAGGTGGCAGGCACCGGGAGACACTGTATGGAAGTGGAAAAGGTCAAAAGTCACTAGTGAATTAGGGTTCAAAGACAAATCTGTCGATTTGGTTCTTCTTCAGTGGATGCAATTAGCAACGAAATCCAGCTCCCAAGCCTCGCTTAAGCTCTAATCTCAGAGTCTGTGGGTTCCTACCAGTCTGCCTGTCTACCAGTCTGTCTCCCACCAAAGCCCCTCACCTCTGTCTCTCTCTCCTGATGCCTGCTGGCACTTTGGGAGCAGTGCCCCTCCAATCCCTCTACCCCCCCCAATCCTCCCCTCCCTCTAAACCTCCTCCTCCTCTGGATGCCAGCCGACGGCCCTCACAGTGTGGCACGCCATCTGCTGCCGCCCGCCCCGGCAACCCATCCACCCTTCCCCTCCTCGCTAACTCTACCCCCCCCCCCCCACCCCAGCAGACAGCAGCTACCCACAATCCCCCTCTGCCTCAGCCGCGCGGCGCATAGAACAGGAGGCTTTCGCACAGATCACTTCACCCCCCGATGCCCCCGCCAGAAAGGAGGAAGCTGGGTAAAGTAAGTGTGTGTGTGTGTGTGTGTGTGTGTGTGTGTGTGTGTGTGTGTGTGTGGTAGTCAAGCTTTTAGTTCTGCTTGTAAATAAAAACACACATACTGTACACACACGCACTATAAAACACATGGTACTACTACCATTTTTGTTTTCTTGCCGAACATGCATTTGTAATCAGAAGTTATCTATTATCTATAAACACACACTCCAGCCAAACACACCTTTTAGGTTGGAAGTTTTTTGGTTGACACACACGCACACACACACACACACGCACACACAACAACTATTTGGCTTCCTACTTAAAGGGACACTCAGTATTTTTTGGACAATGTATTTTTACAGAAAAAGGAAAGTTTGACCTATAGATGCAAATTAAGAATTTTGTTTCTTTACTGATTAGAATTGGAAATATCGGTCTGTTTTACTGCTGTTTTCCTGTTAAAAACAAATGTCAGAAGCAAAAAAAATTAACCTCTCTATGGATACACACACAAACGCACACACAAACGCGCACACACACACACACACACACACACACACACACACACGCTGCTGCTGTTGTTTGGGATCTGATAGAGGCTTTGTGGCAGAGCTCTCTGATCACTGTTTAGCTTTGAAAGAGAGAGAGAAATAAGATCAAACTTCAAACATCAAACTATAGCAGGAACATATGAGAGAGAGAGAGAGAAAGAGAGAAAGATAGAGAGCAATCCTCCATCCATCTTGTGTGGGTATGGAGCCTGATGGCTGGCACTCTATCCATCAATGAGCGCAACATTAACTCTCTGGATCAGAACCAACATCCCCAGATCTCTCTCTCTATCTCTCTTCTCCTCCCCTCACTCTGCTAAACACACACACACACACACACACACACACACACACAATTACATTAGTATTCCACTGTTATCCATAAAAACCTCAACATCCACCTCTACCTTCCCCTCGTACACACACACACATACTTGCTATCTGTATACATCCCAAACTCTCCCACTCTGTTGAAAATCCAAAGCATATTTTTATATATTTTTTTATACTCTCTCGCCGTCGTTACACACCTTCAGCACCTAAACAGCTAACCTCCTCAGCCCCTCTGATGTCTAGCTTGTCTCGATTCACCTCCTCTTTTCTCCTCTCCAGATCTCCTCTCCGCTGAGCTGCCTGATCCGCTCCTCTCTTTGTCTCTCTCCCAGTTGGTGTTAATAATTTAACTACTGAGCTGCTGCAGAGCTGGCTCCCATCCAGGCCTCAGATTGGCACTGTCTGTCTATTTATGACACTGTGTGGCGGCGCACATGTGTGGGATGTGCAAGAGTGAGAGGACTGTGTGTGTGTGTGTGTGTGTGTGTGTGTGTGTGTGCGTGTGTGCGTGCGTGCGTGCGTGCGTGCGTACGTGTTTCCCTATTAGACTTCAGCCAAAAGCAAATTAGCCTCCAAAGCCACAAGACTGTCGCCTGAAATTGAAGTTAAAAAGAGAGATGTGTGTTACAAACACTAATTCTTCCTCCAGAGTTCTCACTGTCAGACTGTATTACCTAACTTATACATCGTGGTTTGTATTAATGTGGTGAGTAGGGGACACCCATAGCATGCTGGAAATTATACTGTTTAAAATAATAAGGCTGACATTTACAATTTAAATGTTATTTTTAAAGTGTTAAAATATGATGTAAATTATATTCCCATGTGTACTCTCCCCCCCTCAACCTGACAGATTCAAATCAAAAGGAGCATTTATTACAAGAGGAATAAAAAAACTGCAGATCTTTTGTAAGATGAACAAATTCATAGGCCAGATGAAGTGCTAGCACAATTCTTCATTGAATTTCACAGAAATCACAGCAATCACAGATCAAGGAAATGGATAGAAAGAGAGAAGTTTTACCTTTACAAAGTAGAGCATCAGGAGCAAGGCACAGTGTTAAGGTCAGATTTGTAGCTACTGGGCATGGAATGTCCAAAAATCCAAGCAGCGAAGAGGAAAGGTTTTCATCATGCCTCACAGAAAAATAGAAAATCCCTGATTTAAGGAGTAGCTGAGCAGAGAAGGAGCTAGGTGACCTCCAAGAACAAATACGTTTTCCCTTGACATGTACAAATATGCAAAATCTAGTATGCAATATGCAAAGGACAGTGGTGTCATGTTTTTTAGAGGAAAATAATTGATTTTGGAATATTTTTGTTGACTGACATGAATAAATATTTTGAACAGTTTCTCATATTCAGAATAATAGTTTATTCATAAAATGATATTGTTCCACTTTATCTACAAAATTGCCCAGCAGACAGCCTCCCTTCACTAAAAGAGGTTGCACAATTTTGTAGAGCTGTAACTTGTTTTTAATTTACCACAGAAATAATAAGCACAAAATTATAAAATGCATCACTTCTTTCTGTCAAGACTCGCCGTGATGATCTCAACAACAATTCTCCCAAATCTGGTCCTGCGGATTACCTGAAAACACTCAACACACCATGGATTCAGCTGATCTGAAAAAAAGAAGTGACATTTCTGAAGCAAGTATGTGACATGGTGTGAATCTCAATGCCACCTCCCACACCTCTCACCCTCCTACAATCCTGCCCACAAGAGATCTCTGCTGGGTAAAATCAGTGCAAGCCGCTCAAGATATTCATTTATTCATCTCTGGTATCATCAATCATCCTTAGAACCAGCAGTCATCCTTTTTAAACATCAGTTACATTACTGAGTAATGAACAAAATTTGTGAGTGCATTTCCTCAGGGCTTTTTTTTTTGTCTTAAATCGTAATGATGTAAACCCAAAAAATGGGAATTGTAGACTTTTTTGGATGTCATTTTTTTTTTACCTTGCCTTATTTAATCTTTGCTTACATTGCTTTACACTTTTACACTTAAGATTGTTTTGTTTACCACCAATTCATCTGTCAAAGTCTTAAAATATCTGTTCACTTGCAAAGCTGGTGTGGTGACTCAATGGGTTGATGTGCTGTTAAGGCCTTCACGGGGATTCATAGTAAACAGACATATGCAAAGCCGCCCACCACTCCACCTTATCTAAATTTGATATCTCATAAGGGCCTTCCGCACTTGCCGGAAAACATAAACACACCGGGAATGGCTGCATGCACACGGAACCTGCACTGTCATTAATTTCAGGGATGGAGGGAGGTCAGTGTACCAGGTGGTGTTTGTGTGTCTGTGTGCAAGCATGTGTGCAGGCGTGCATGGCTGTAGATGCGTGCTCACATGTATGTGAGTATGCACGTCAGTGGGGGAGGGAAACATGCATGTGCGCGCGCGCACGCACACACACACATACACACACACACACACACACCGGTGTTGACAGGTGGCTGTGGTAAAAAGGTGGTCCCTGAGCTGGGGTCTGCCTGTCTCTGGCTGAGAGAGAGAGGAATAAAAAGCTCCCAGCAGCTGTCGCCCTAATTCCTCTAACACGGTGCTTGTGCTCTGATTAGAAAACAGATCTGGCCTCTAATTTACTCCTGACACCAACTAATGCTCTATATCTCAATCGCTCCGTCCCCGCTCGCCACTGGCCTGCATGGCTGGACACACACACCTGACTCGGAGGGCTAAGAGACATGCAGGTATAAAAGCACACAAAACACAGCAGCTGAGCATGACAGAGAGCCATGTACTCCTCAACTGGGATCACCTCGACATATCACGCTCAGACCCACTGCTATCATGCTACTCAGTTAGCAAAATAACTAACCAGGCCTGAAGAGTCAAGTGTGTTGCTTCATGGCAGCCTGAGCTATCAAATTCCTGTCTGTAAAACCATTGCCATAGAAAATGTCATGTAATGTTTTTAGCGTGTAACACCTTAAACTAAAGCTGTCTACTTTCAATACTTAATCAAAAGCTGTGTATGTCTAGAATGATTTTCTCTGATTGTTTTATATAAATAATCTTTGAGCTATAAAACATATATTGCGGTATATTATATAATTCATTTGGCAGACACTTTTGTGCAAAGTGATCTCTTCACCCCACATTTTCAAATAAAACAATGTGTGAAGAGAAAACACTCTAAACTGTGAGTAGGGGACAAAAGTAGACATTGCTTTATTTTAAGGGGTCACAAGCCAAAGAGGTTGGGAATGGCTAATCTAGATTTTAAAGGGCTACATGCTGGTGGGTGTATCTGGTCTTTTTTTTTTTCTTTTTTTTTTTATTAAATGCAGATTATTTCAACCCTAGAGTATGACCCTTTTCTAAGAAATTCCTGTGGGAGACAGTTTAAAAAAATGTTAATACAAAAAGACAAGAAGGGAGAAAATATAGTTGCATATAGAAAAGTTGAAGAGAATGTGTGAGAGAATGGTAAGTAATGTTCAGTGCTGCCAGTTTTAATGCCAGTGGAGGAGGAGGAAGAGAGGCTGGCTGGGTGTTTGGGTGCTGTGACAGGAATGGTCCAACAGGGGGCAGAGGTGTGATGCAGGGGGTGGGAGGTGACAGCTCAGTGTCACACTGCTCACTGGGTGTCACCTCACCAGGCTGGAGAGAGAGAGAGAGAGAGAGAGAGAGAGAGAGAGAGAGAGAGAGACAGACAGACAGACAGACAGACAGACACAGGGAGTCAGAGAAAAAGGTGAGAGATCTATCTCAATCTGTATGTGTGAGCATTCTTGTACTTCTATCTTTGTGAGGATTTGAGTTTTAAACCTAGAGGACATATATGGAACATGAGGACATTTTGGATGGTCTTAACTTCTTCACAAGGCTGTTTGAGGGTTAAGACTTGTATTTCAGTTTAAGGTCAGAATTACATTTACATTAAGGTTAGGCTAGGAGAATGAATTATGTTATTGAGGTGAAGCTATACCTGATGAGGTTACTGATAAGACAATAGACATCAAACCACATTCAAAAAAAAAACCTAGCTTAATGTGTGTAAGTGTGTTGCTGTTTGGGGTTTGTAACAGACTTCTAGTAGGCTAGGTTTTTCTTTGTGTAAGTGACTGCGTGCGTGCGTGCGTGTGTGTGTGTGTGTGTGTGTGTGAAATCCTTTTTATTTCCTCTTTCTTCTCTCTCTGTCCCCTGTATCTGTCTCCAGGGACACACTTGGCATCTCTTCCTACTTTCAATTCTCGCTCCGCAAACTGCTGCTGTCTGACCACAAGCTGGCAGCGCGCGCGCACACACACACACACACACACACACACAGAAATGCACCGTTGGACCCCCCCTCCTCCCTCAAATAGGCAATGAAAGACACCCACACAGTTGCCCCGCATCCGGTTTAAATGCAACATACACGCTTCATTTTCACATCACTGTCATCTGAAATATTGGAAAGGAACTCACAAACACATATGAGGGACATCAATGATACAGTGCAAGATGAATTCAAAGAGATAAACACAAAAACACACACAGTGATGAAAGACTGTGATGCTTAAAGCCTCCCAGGAAACACACTCACTCCCAGACACACACACACACACACACACACATTTCATCACTGACAGTAGCTGAGAGACAACATCTCTGCCTCTCAGAATACAAATCCAGTGTGAAAGAAAACACAAACACACACATGATGAGCCCTTAAAACATAAACAGAAATCAAGGAAGTAAAAGGACATGATCATTCCACATTTATTTGTTTATTTCGATCCCTACTAGCTGCTCCTTTAGTTTCAAACCGGCATAATAACACAACTGTCAGCAGTGCTCACACAGCCAGCCGCACGCATATAGGTTCTCACAACATACACTGACAGGCAGACGAGCCTAACTTCAAAAGCAAGAAATAAATAAATAAAAGACGAGTCTGATAGGGATGAATAAATAACAAGAGGAGAGAGAGACGAAAACAGGAAGGAAAGACTGAGTAAGAGAGGAAGCAAAGAGGGAGATGCAGTGATTTCTGGAAGGAGGATGGAGGTGCAGGCAGAGAGAGAGAGAGAGAGAGAAAGAAAGAGAGATTGTCACACATACTTCTAATCTCGTTTAAGTAAAACTGGCATGCAGAGATGGAAACACACTCCAGAGATAGATATCTGTGTGCAGTTGAGCGTGTGCTGCAGGTGGAGAGTGCCTGCAAAACTAAGCGTGGGGCCAAGTGACTTTCTTGTCTTTTGAGTTTCCTACACTGTTTTTTTTTTATTATTTGGAGAAGGGTGTGAGTGTGAATGCAAATATGCAAATGTAACGGTTATTATTGCATTGCTCATCAAGCAGCGCGGAGCAGACATTAATAGGCTGATGAATATGCATGTGAATTTGTTAATTAAGTTAATTATTCTGCTGAAAATGCATTCGTCTTCCAAGGACATCTTCCCCAGGATTCCAACCTGCTCCACTCATTAGTCATGCGATATTTTACACTGGGCGCTGGGACAAGAGGTAGGAATGGGAGGGGCAGGAGGGGCCACCAAGGTTGAAATGTATACAATATAAGGGCATCATGAGTTTCAAGTCCACTTAAGAACGGCAGTAAGAGCCTCAGAAAGAGATATTATGGCATTATAATGACGCATAATCATTCATCAGCTCTTCAAAACTGAAGGGTCAGTGAAATAGACAAAGAACTGCACCCAGCTACAGTAGGGCGTACACACTCTTAGTGGCCAGACATTCGCTCCATCTCTGCTTTTCTCTTTCCTCTCCAGTAATTCCCCCTCTTCGCTGCTTTTCCTCTAATTGCTTATTAAAACCCTCTTAAATGAACTTTTTGTGCCAACTTTCCAACACATTAATTAATTGTTGTAGCCAATTAAGTGTCGCTGCGCAAATGAGCTTCAGCACAAATGGTCCTGCAGGGCCTGTCCATACCCCCCCCCCAAACCAGCACCAACACCACCCTCCTCCTTTTCCACCACCCTCACTGACTGCTTTCCCACCAGCCCCTCTGCCCTTAAAGCAGCAGCATCCACACAGACAGAGAGAGAATCATTTTGCCTTGCTAATGAAGCTCTTTGAATTGAATCGATAATGAGATGCTTAGACCTTGGAAAAGTACCTTGGTTTGCAAAAGTGCAGCATCATGCAGAGAGGGTGATGTGTCTGTGGCAGAAGTGGAAATAACTGTAAAAAGGTCAGAGAAAGATTATTTATTTTTTTAAAGCCAGTGTCTTCTCCCTTTTGAGCTTTTCCCCATTATTTTTATTTATTAATGGAGCAGATAAAATACAAAAAAAACACTTCAGTGTAGGTGGAATTTAAACCAAAGGAATTAATATGATTATTTTTGGTTTTATGACCTGACACCAGGGAATCAACACATATATGTATCATCTGGCCAATCCAAAAGCCTCCTAAAAACTCTTTGGTTGGACCCACTGCTGTTGAGCGATAAAGAAATTACGAGTGTGTGTGGCAGCAGTTTCTCACAAAACTATAAACTGGGTAGAAATGGAGATGGTGTTATGGCATCAATAAAGCATGCTGTTGCAGCACTAAAGCATATATCACTGCTGGGATAAAGTCAATCAATTTTCGAAATATCACATAAATAAGGATGTAGCCATAAACGAAATAACTGACATTAAATTTTCTTTGATAGAAGACGAGGGGATCTGATGAAGACAGCACAATTAGCTCACTACCCAAAATGCACTCATAATTAAATGTTTATGTTGTTCAACTATGGGTGAAAGGGTGTAAATGTCCCTTCAAATATATATATATTTATATATTATCTGTTGATTTTTACATGTTCAGTTTACTATTCATGCTTTCCATTAGCTGATCACTCTGCATGTGTGTGTGTGTGTGTGTCTTAGATGTGGGACTGCGGGAGTCCTTTTCTCCCCTCACTGAGTTTACACATAGTCACTGATCAAACAGCCTCAGTCATCAAACTCAACATCAAACCATAGCATGGCGCAGAGAGACAACAGCGGCCCAGATTTACATTGCACAAAGGAGGCCCCCCCCCCCCCACACACACACACACACGGAGCAAGATATATTAAATTGTTTTTAAGAGTCAGTTAAGATATTTTACTACTGCAGATCCTAGTTTTTACCTTCAAATTAAACCTAGAATTTTATTACAGTAAGTTGTAAAAGTGATTAAAAAAAATTAGTGATTGAATTTATGAGTGCTTCAGCTGCAGAATTCAGTTATGTTTTGTCTGGAGAAGCCCGCATCAGTCACATCTCCAACTCAAACTCTGCACTTTTGATTGTTAACCTGGATTGAGTTAATAAATCTGAATGTGAAAGGAAATGAGCTCCAAGCCAGCCAGAAGACTTATCTAAATACTGTCTAAATTTTGTAAAACGATTCATTTAAATGTTTCCTTCCACTGAAAATTGAAATGCAGGATTACTTACTTTTCCCCCTCCAGAGCCAGTCAGAGTTTGCCCTCCTTCCTTGTCTATCAATCTCGCCTTCTTCATCCCAGTTTGCCCTCTTCTTCTTTTCCTTGATTCCTGAGTGAGTTTTCTGCCAAATTAAAATGTAGCACCAGTTGAGACGGACTGATTTGCCAGGAGTTTTAGATAGATTCTTACATTGTTTGTTGTGGCAAGCTGAAAAATTATAATGAACTTTGTGGCTTAGAAAGTTTCTGCATCTGAAAAGTTACTATCCACTTTCTACAACAACAAAAAAATAAACTGATTGACTGCTAGCAATTCTGGCTGGTAGAGTAGACATATTTCCCAAAATCCATCAGCATTTTTTAAAGATTATTTTTTTGGGGTTTTTTAGGCCTTTATTTCCACAGTGCAGATGAAGACATGAAAGGGGAGAGAGGGGGAATGACATGCAGCAAAGGGCCGCACGTCGGAGTCGAACCCGTGGCAGCCGCGCCGAGGAGCTAACCCCCACGCGTGCCCGCTCCACCAACTGAGCCATCCCGGCCACATTTATCAGCATTTTGTCTAACGGCTGGTGTACAAGAAGGAGGATACACATTCTTAAGTGCTTTGTAGTCAGTCGGGGTCCAGGCATATGTGTAATGTGAGAGCTGGGTACATCATTTTACATACATTTAGAAGAAGCTGCTATTTGTTCAAGGTTGCCAGATTTCACATAGTGGACATACCTAGCTGCTAAGATGGTGGTAAAATATGTTCCAAATTTGTGCTCAAACAATCAGCTTGCACATGGACTGAGAAAATTAGACCAAGAAAAAAAAATATACAAGTGCATGAATAAAATTAAAAAGGGAAGTTTGGGGTCCCCTGCTGGAGCTGCTACCCCCGCGACCCGACCCCGGATAAGCGGATGAAGATGGATGGATGGATGGATGAATAAAATTTGGATGTATTGACTGAAATAGACTCCAAAATCACTGTAGCTGACAGTGAAGCGACAGCATCCAAAATGGAGGCTCCATTTTGGATGCCGTCTTCGCCTGTCTCTACCATGGCGAGTACGTGCTTCAGACTGGCAGTGTGGCACATTTATGGGCATTCCCCATAAGGTGCCTTTCTGATTGATGGCGCAGCCTCATGCACCTCCCTCTCGTCACTCCTCAGTCCTGATTTATTCGTCTAGTCTCTGTGACTTGGCACTGGCATTGCCCACTACTTCTGGAAACTCCCTGCGGGCACATTCACTATTATTTGGAGTCCCGATGGGCGAAAGCATCAGACAGAAAGATACACATCCTCATACACACACGGCACTGTCTCATCTCACTCACACTGGGCCTGTGCTAGAGGGCAGGTGAGCCTCCCACTGCCTCCACTCTGAAAGGATCTCTCACCCAGAGGGCTCAGCTGCTTGGTGGGCCAGAGGGGTAAGCAGCTCTGTAAGCCTGCCAAGTGAGGAACTGGTCTCTCTCTCCCTCTCTCTCTCACACACACACACACTCTCTCTCTCTCTCTCTTTGCCACACACAGCGGGATTCTCTTTGCCAATCGGCAGTTTATGATCCTTGTCTGGATCTTCATAGGATCCAGACAAGTGATTAGGATCTTCATAAAGAGATCAACCCAAGTGGTAAAGAAATCAACACATAAATAAGATTAATGCACAGAGAGCACCTTATATCACTGTCTGACAGGGTCAATCTCATATACTTATAGGCATATTAGGCAGTGTATAGGAAACAATTCATTATAAAACCTACTGTTTCACAGGGAAAATTAAATTACACTTCAACTGCCACACATATCTTTAGTGTTTTAAATAAGCCTCCAACCATGTATTCAAAAGCCAAACGTGATTTGTAACAATACTGTTTACCTCTAATTATTTGTCAGTTAACAGAGAAAAAGGACATACAACAGATTGATATTCATAAACATGCAAAAGTCTGGGTCTTAAGTAATGAAATTACTGAATAAAGCACTTTGGATACTACAAAAGAATTAAACAGAATTGAAAACAACTTACTCTAACCTGAACTCTTTACCATGTTTAAGATTTAGGTTATTTAGATTGTATTCTTTTTTTCAGATATGAATTAGCCTACCTGTACTTTCAATTCAGTTTTAGTCATTGTACTTGTGTTTCTTGTATGATCAGTGCTTTTCCTTGCTTGATATGTTTCTAGTAGACTGTAGAATGAAACATGAGTTTCCAGATTCTAAGAGTGATAAGAAACACTAGAAACCTGGTGTGTAATTTAGGCTAACTTAGATAAGGCTTTGCCAAGGCCCGACTGTGAAGACTTCCTGTAGTTTGAGAATGCCTACCATCTAGTGGCAACTTTAGAGAAACATTTAGAGACGCCAGGATAGACAATTCAACTGGTCGCATTACTTCCTTTAATAAACTGAACCAAGAAAACACATATTACAAAATATTTTTTTCTTTTTACAGACACCATGAAACCATTTCTCCTCCCTTTCCTTTTCCAAAGCAAGAAAAAAAGTAAAGAAAAAAAAAAAAGGAAACAGAACCGTGGACCATTATTTTTTTAAGTGTGTATTATTTTCTTTATGTAGAAAATAACTGCACCAAAAAAAAGAAAAATCTTTTGTTGCACAACTTGGCTGGGAGGCAATGAAGTATTAGCTGAGGCTTTCACAGCCCACCAGGAGAAGCTGGAAAAGTCAGTTTCTGTGTGTGTGTGTGTGTGTGTGTGTGTGTGTGTGTGTATGTTTCTAGCTTTATACTTAACTAGCAGAATAGCGTGTGTATGATGAAGCAGTCCGTCGTAATGTAGTGGTTTAATCCATATTCAAGACAGGAAAGTTGAGTACTGCAGGCTTAGGACACAGAGGTTAGCTGTATGTAAAGGAAGGAAAATATTCATGTGGGCCGAGAATACATCGCAATTCAGTTGAGTTGATGACAGACAGAATATAATATGGAACAGCCTTTGGGTAAAAATAAAAAAAAATACAGTCCTGCAGATGTACACTGTTGTAGGTGCCATCCAAAGCAGAAACTTAACCTACACTTGCCAGCTAGGCCCAGATCATTCAGGGGTCACAACGGAGGCACAAGGCTGGAAACAGGGGAGCTAGCCAGGCAGCATGTAAGGTTCAATGGGAAAGTCATGGTCCTCCAGTTTTCTTATCAGTGTGCTCATTGCCTCAAATATACCCATACACAGTATTTTAGCTCCTCCTAATCTTCCATCACACTGTCACATACATCACTCCATCACAGAGTGGAGGACAGCTACTTCATTCTCCAAAACACTGATAACTTGGTGAGTAAGTGGGCACTGCAGTGGACTGGACAATCATTTGTTTTGGAGAAAGAAAGAAAGAAAAAAGATCACAGCTGCTTTCTAAGTCGAGTGTCAGCTTCATGGCACTCAATTTGGAAGCTAAACTTCATTCAAGTCAGGACCTTCAGTGGAAGGAAAAAGCAAGGGATTGTAGGTGGTGACTGTCCCTAAATGGATTATTAAAGGTCCTACCGACCCCAGGTCCAAACACTCCCTCCGATACGACAGCTTGTTCAGAGGGCAGTGAGGTTCATGACCTGAAAATGCCCTTATTCTCTTTATTTCAGACATTCAATTTCAAAATCTTTGATTCAACTTTAGCTACCTGCTCATGGTCCAGTGATTCATAATGTGTAGGTGTCCCTCTGCATTCTTCCTCTGCCTTTCCCTTCAGGCCAGGACTGCTGGATCTGTCCCAAGATACCTAGGTCTGTCTCAGCGGGGGATTGAGGGTCAGCGGGCAGCTCCATGGGAAAAGCGGAGGTCCTGGTCCTTAGGGAACTGTGCTGCAGTGGTAGAAGCAGCAGTCCCCAGTCCTGCTGGGGCCTCAGCTGCAGCTGATGGTTTAGGCGAAGAATCTGCAACCCAGGGTGGAGGGGGCTGTCCCCGGGCCAGAGCATCCACAGGAGATGGGTCCTTGCTGCGCTGAGGGGCCCCAGCTTCCGAGTCCTGCTGAGAGATGAGCTGGAGCAAGGCAGCTGCCACGGCAGGGCTGATGTCCTGGCTGGGTTGGGTTTCAGACCCGGCCCGCTGGGCATTTCCAAGGAGGGGAGCTGATGGAGGTGGCCCAGGTGGAGAAGGTGGACGCTGCTCACCAGATGGAGGCACCTGGTTGGCTCCAAGCGGTTTCCTTTTTGATGCTGCACCATCTGAAGGGGCCAAACAGGACAGAGGACAAAACGTTAGGTATCATTTGTCAAATGACATTTAAATTCAATGTGGACTACGTATACAATAAGCCATAATCTTATTTGTCATCTTCTATGTCGGATTTGCAGTTGGGGAAAGTAAAAAGGTATTTTTGTCAAATGGGCCTGACATGTTGTTACACAATGTTGACATTCCCTACCTTCACCACAAGAGGGGGAGCAGAGCACTTTAAGTGTATCTTCAAACACTATAAAGTACATTTCAGTACCATTGTAAGGGTAAACATATCTGTCAGTATTGTTGCAATAAAGTTAACTTGTTAACCAACAGACACTGCGTAGATATGGTACAATACTGAAAATATTCAGACCTGAAAATAAATTGAATTCTAGCCAATCATGCACCTATTCAGATATAGTATATCTCATGTTGGAAATTGAATAAATGTTTTAATGTGTCTAGTCATCACTGTTAAAGAATGTTTATTAAACATAGTAAAGCATTGAATTTATTCACTATGATTTAAAAAAAATAATTGCATTAATGTATGCAAAAAATATATACATCTGTATGTTTTTCCTCCAAACCACCTTGAACAAAAGAAAAAATGTGGGCACTAAGTGAGAAAACATTAGGAAGGGCATGTACAGCTGGATGAACAGAAAGGGTGACTTATGTAGGAGAATTTTAAGCATTATAAAAGGTCATGACAAGATTACTAAACCAGGTTAGTGTCTTTTTTTTTTTTTAACAATCTACAGCAGTGCAAGGTAAACCAAGGCGGAAAGGGTTTCAGAGGCCTTAATAGGAGAAATAACCAGAAGAAAACTGTTACCATTCCAGTGTCAGCAGCATAGTCAATAGTTTTATTCAACTTGCTAATCACATTTTTCTAATATTGGAGTCAGAGTGAACAGTTTAAAACAAAACAAAAAATGTGTGACAAACCAAAGTTTAAAAGAAATGCATGCAGGTGAGGTCTAAAGATTCAAAACATTGATTTTCACTTGATAATTTATTATCACTTTCTTCATAAAAAGGCTGACATTACAGACTGTTTAAAGCAACATCTCTTCCTGTGAAGAAACCATGACACCTGGTTTATAATGAAAATGAAGTGAGAACATGTGTGGAGATGGGACAGGTACAGAAACAAAGACTGTGAGAAAGAAACAAGGAAGTGGGAGAAAAGTGGAAGGGAACAATATAGTGTGAAACTTTTCACTCAAATTAATAACACTTAACTTTCTTCTGGTTTATTGAGTACACCAGAGAGAGAGAGAGAGAGAGAGAGAGAGAGAGAGAGAGAGAGAGAGAGATGTCCATGTGCAACGAAACCTGTGCCTGGTTACCAGGGCCACATGACGATAAACGCTCCACAGACATTTTGTGAGGTACTGCATTTTTCAATATGCGAGTGGTAAAAGGGGACAATAGTGAGCATGTGTGATTGAGGAAATGTGGGGGATGAAGTAAGGGGTGGGGGATGCATAAGTCTAATGACCCAATTCATTTGGTTAATTGATAGTTTTGTTGATTTCATCAGGTAGTCTAAAGTGTAATTAATTTGATAAAGTATACAGGAATTCTGAGTACAAAAACTCAGCTTCTGTTTGTTCTCCGCCCTGCTCTCCTCATTCGTGCAGTCTGCAGAGAATTTCACCTGACCCTGGGTTGGTTCCCCCCTTTTTGCCACTCTCTAGAGACTAAACCCAGACTTGCCCTTGCGATCAGTAGTAGAGGCGGACGAGCCGCGCATTAATGCCTCCTCTGATTGGACGCCATTGCTCTCATCTCCTTGCTCCTCGGTTTGTGGCTTGATGATGTGGCCCAAAATGAGAGCCAGCAGGTTGGCCTGGTCTTCCTGGCTGAGTGGTGGGTCTCCAGATGTCGGTGAGATTTCCTGGGGTTCAGGAGTTGGCTCTGGGGGCTGAGACCTGGGAGCAGACCGGGCCTGGTCCTCTGGAGCCCCCTGGTGGTCAGAGGCCTCACTGAGGGCAGACAACGACTGGCTAAGAGTCTCTGGGTTGGAGAGAGTCTCTGGGTTGGAGAGGTTGAGGAGCTGGGCCACCTGGGGCAGGCTGAGGTCCGTCTGTCCCTGAAGAAGGTTCAGCAGCACCGCCAACTCTGTCTGGTTCAACTGCTCTGCAGCAACTCCCAGGCCTAAACACATTTATGCAACCAGAACACAAACTATGAAAATACAATACCGTGCAAACAAAATCTCCAACATTACTTCTACATCAATCTCAAATACTTTTCACCTGCAGTGAAACAGTATGTCAGCATACTGCACCCCATATCTGTCAACATAGGTAACAAATAAGTACATATTTGGCATAAGATGGGACAATCAGAAAACACTGCTATAAAGTGGGCGCCCCCCGTAGTTGGGTTTTCGTTCCATCGATGTTACCCAAATCTGCAAATTTTTCCAACTTTGCCTTATGTTGGTGAACAGAATATTGAAACATTTATATAACATCTTATGTCCATGTGTGTTTCTGCTAAATGCTTTTGAGATGCAGCTGTTACCTGACAACTCACTCTCTAAGTTGGCTGTGGAGGGCGGTTTTCCTGGTGGAGGCGGTGGGGCTCCAGCCGGACTGCTTTGGGTCCGGCTGTTCTCTCCGCTGGGGGGCCCAGTCACATCCTTACGGGGCACTTTGGGCACAGGCACATCCTCGGGCACCCCGCTCTGACGTGCACGTCTTCTCTTCTTACTCCACAGCTCGTGGCAGTCCTGATGGTGAGGAAGACTGGAGACACAGCCAGTAGGTAGACATGCAAACAAAAACAAAACATTATAGCACAACCATGAATTACAAGTCTGTAATCAATCAAATAAAACTAAATAAATGCTCTGAATGAAATATATATAAGCAACAAATATTTTTCCATTATCTCACAACAAGAACAAAAATTCTAAAAGAAATCGTGTATCTCTCTCTCTCTACTACTATATATATATATATATATATATATATATATATATATATATATATATATATATATATATATATATCTATCTATCTATCTATCTATCTATCTATCTGACACAATATAGATGAAAGGTGAAAGCAGGGGCCATGGGGCTACTGACTCTGGTGGCGGCATCTTGCTTGGCTCAACATTACTCAGAAAGTCACTGTTGAGAGCGTGCTCTGATGTGCAGCGCCGTGCAGGGTCGAGGGTCAGCATTCGGTCCAGCAAGTCCAGGGCAGGAGTAGGTAAACTGTGCAGAAGGGGAGAGATTTTTCAACTGTAGAAACAGACGAAGGGTTGATCACTGCTACTTTGGGGAAGCTCAGCATGGCTACGTACAAGGCAAACTCCTCCCGCAGTCGCCGTCTGTACTGCTTCTTGGGTTTCATGGTGTTGAAGAGGGGAAGTTTAATGACGTCAGGCCAGGCTGCAGGACAGGGACTCCCGCACAGACGGCTGAGGGAAATGACAAAGAAGTGATGAAGAAAGAGAAAACGGGGTGTGAAGGTTGCAGCAGAGGTTACTACTTGAGGTGTTGTTTTCAGGAAAGGGCAGCCTACCTGATGAGCTCCAGCTGTAGAAGCTCCTGGTTAGCCTGGAAGATGGGCTTCTTGGTGAAGAGCTCTCCCAGGATACACCTGAGCATCACAGAGAATGGGTAGAGGTAGTAAGAAAATATACACTCCCACTCACCAAGCTTAAACTAAAGCATAAAACACAGTGTCAAAGTGGGAATGTCTCTGTCAGACAGGATGATTGTGACCATTAATTCATACTATATTTGACTTATTAAGATACATTTCCAGTTATACACAGCCTATATGATTTCCCATTTAGATTCTGACATAATTAATCATAGATGAAGAAGAATAAGATGTGAGTATGAACACAAAAGAGGAGTAAAGAAGCTGTGTGGAAGTGTATGCCTAGTGCGAAGGTTCTGACATTGTTTTTTACATACTGCTAAAAAGATTTCTGCTATAAACCAAGTTCAAATTGGGCATCACGGCACACAAGTGAAAAGAAAATCAAGCATCACACCTGACTGAGCTTAGTTTGCCTTTTGGTGCATACGGTGCTTTAGGATTAAAAAAATAATAAATAAATAACAGACTCAAGTGTGCTGCAAACATCCGGCCTGCTCATATTGTTAGAAACACACTTGCTTGCATGGCAGAAAAAAATACACGTTCAATAGATTTATTTTTTTCTTCCGTTTTCCTATGCTTCCATAAAATATATCACCAAACATTAATTATGGTATCAGTTTACTATGGTGAGTGGGAAGCTTTCACCTAGTAAGAGGATACTGAGTAGGAAGAACAGACAGTTTTGTCAGTTTTCTCATTTACTGCTTATGGACTCATTAAGTGATATGAAAGTATGAAAATGTCAGATTTAATTCCTATTTTCCAAAAATGGGTAACTAGACAAATTTGAATGAAAGGTTGTTTAAACCAACAAAATATGAGTCCAAATCTACAGTTCATAAAGCCTACACATGAATCAAGGAGTAGGTATGTAAAAAAGTAAATATGAACGAACAGTGATGTGCTACCATTACAGTAGTCTATATCGACAACGATTCTTTTAGGGGATTGCTCCGGTGCCGCCGGAATATCCGCCTGATGTCCCTCACCTTCCGCTTTCTTTGTGTTGGCATTCTAAACTCTGGTCTGATCTCTGCAGGGTGAATCCAGACAGCTAGCTAGACTATCCTGTCTAATCAGAGTTTTCTGTCGCACGACTAAAACAACTTTTGAACGAGCACCTGTTCCACCAAAACAAGTTCCTTCCTGAGGCTATTTTGCAGAGGCACCAGTATTGCATCTGGCGCTTAGTGCCACCCAAGACGATTGTGATTGGTTTAAAGAAATGCCAATAAACCAGAGCATGTTTTTCTCCTATCCCAGACTGTTGTGTGGACTAGCCAGATCCTCCTCCTCCTCCTCCTCTGTGGAGGTAGGTCTGGCAATGCAAGACTACCATAACATTAGTCAGGTTTCCATCACAAATTTTCATTGAGTTTTGGCAAAAAAAATCCAAAAGAATGCTTGTTTCCATACACTATTGTTATGTGATTATTGGGAGTTGGTTTATCAAGATAAGCAGCAGGTGGCGCCAATTCTCAAGTCAGAAAACAATCATCGCTTGCTAGCACACCAAGAGAGTAGTGGAGCCTCTTCAGCCGACAGCGGCAGCACCGGAGACCGTCGCTGTAGCAAATCAAATTCAGCCAGCTGAGCACAAAACCCAGCACCTGGTGGCCAACAGCAGGGCTGGCTGAAAGTTGCTGATCACAAACTTTTCCACCTCAGCGTAAAAATGTTTCTGAGATATTTCAAGACTTTTTCGAAATTACAGCGTTTCCACTCAGGAAAACGTGCATTAAAACAGGTGGATGGAAATGCACCTAGTGTCATACTCACCCACAGCTCCATACATCAATGGCTGGAGAGTATCTCTCCTCTCCCAGCAGGAGTTCAGGGGGGCGGTACCATAGTGTGATTACTTTATTAGTGTACGGCCGACTGGGGGCAAGAAAAGAGAGAGGACGGTGAGACTCAGTACACATTCATAGAGTGAATATGCCCCAGAGTGCACAAACATTTCAGCTTTCACTAACTGGGATCTCTCTAAAGCAGGGATGTTCAGCAGGGGGTCCAGGAACCCATGGGGGTCCTTAGAATTGTTGCATGTGGGCCCTTTCAAATTATAGTTAATTTTTGAAAGTTTTCTAAAATTTAAAATGTCTTAACATGAATCCAACATATTATTAGCAAATATAAATCCCCACTGATGTTAGGCTAAGGTAGGTAATAGGTAAGGTAGTCACTAAGATAGCCATTCAAAGATACAGTTAATCCTGAGTGTTCACTGTGCCACATGTATGTGTAACATTAAAAGATAATTTATTCTATGCACTTCAAAGGTATGTATAAAGGCTTTGGGCCGCCCTACACATTATTGCAGGCCCAGTTTAAAAATGCAACTTAATTTTATACAATATGTGTAGTAGGGGGTCCATGCTCCGTCTCTCTTTCAGTTAAGGGGTCCTTGGCTTAAAAAACGTTGAAGAACCCTGCTCTAAAAAGGACAACACTATGACAGACACCACCATCTACTGGAGACTCATTGTAAATGAAGAGGAAAATCCATGCTTAAAGTGTGGTTTAATTACTGCTTCAATCATCAATTATCAAACACATTTAATCATATACTTAACAGAAGCAAGCAGATGAGGTTCCCATATATTGCATTCATTTATGAAGAAAAAACTCTGTTGTCTTACCTTTCCTCTGAATTGTAAAGCCGGGCCAAACCAAAATCAGCCAGTTTAATCTGACCTCTGTACAAAAAAAAAAAAAAATCCAACATCAGAAGCAACACTACCAAACATGATAAAACTCAACTCATCTGCCTGGCAAGGCAGCTTATTTTAAACAACTAGTTTGCATTTAAACAAGACAATTATGAAACTTTCCATTACTGGAAACATCCATATTTTTTTTTTTTTTTATTTTGATTCAGGTTAATAAATACTGGCTCTAAATGCTCCATTCCACAGCAAGACCCACATTCCAGCTGTTTTCTTTTTTATTATTAGCATCTTAGCTATTGCAGCTCGTTCAGCTTTCCCTTGCATCCTGTAATGTTTATGCATTGGATGCATAATTAAACTGAGCAAGCATCTGTGAGAAGTTGCTTACTCCTTTCATTGCTGTTATTTGAAGCGCCCAGTTTGTAGCAAAGTAATTAGCTTTGCTGCTGACGCACCTCAAAACACTTGCAGTGCGATCATTAAAGTTAGCTTTCGACTGCTTTAGGTTTTGAGTTTACAGTATTTACAGACTACAGCTGCATTTAAAACCATCTGCAGGAATGTTCCAAGTTGTTGATGTGGATAATGCTGCATTATAGCGGATATTGTAAATGTCCATTTGTGTAAGGGGATCAGAGGTACTAAAGTAAACAAACCTGAATTAAAAAGTAGATCAAAATACCTGTAGGTGATACTGATGCATTAAAATTCACCTGAAACAGCAGTTACTGCTAAACAACTGATTGGTGATGGCCTAGCTGCTACTGCAAATGAACCACAACAGTCTACATAAAGGACAATACAGTATTTTACTTCTGGTGTCCATGTCTTCTGTTTCTTACCTGTTGTTGAGCAGTATGTTGGAGCATTTGATGTCTCTGTGCAGGAAGTTGTTCTTATGGCAGTAGTCCAGACCCTCCATCAGCTGGCGCATGAAGCTGCGGACGTGCTCATGGGAGAACTGGACCAGGCCCGACTCCAGCAGGCCCATCAGGTCGTGGTCCATGTACTCGAACACCAGGTAAAAAGCACCTAAACACAGAGGGGAAGATGTAAATGTAATGGGTAACTCCATTGTTGTCCATGCATCCAAATGTAAATCCATAACTTTTATACAGACATGAATACAGGGCTTAAAGTTTAAAAAAAGATCCTGAGTCTGAACCTTGTTTTTTGGGGGCGGCATTTTTTAGTTTTTCATATAGACGTCTTATTTTTTCTAAAATAGTCATACGCCGGAAATCCGGCACCATGCTTCAAAGCAGGTTAGAATACTCTACAGAGAGTACTGAACAGGGAAATTATTGTGCTTTGTCACAACTGCACAGCCAACTACAGTACAACGCGATGTACATTTTTCAAAGTGTAAATCAGCCCTGCTCTATGTGGGTTGAAACTTTCATCTGCTGCCAAATAACCAAACTAACCGTAGTAATTCTGTCAGTCCTAGTTTATGATTAGATGCGTATTAAAAGCGAGTGGCATAATAAGAAGAAAAAAAACTTCAAATCTTTCCTGATTTTCTTTATAAGCAAGAATGGTTTAACTACTACTTTAAATCTGATGGTGCTAAACCTTTGTTTACATTAGTAACAGTCGCAAAGAAATATTTTTCCATGCATACGTCACTTAGTTATGCAAAAATACTACTCTACTAGGGGTGTGTAGTTATCACTAGGGCTGTCCAAATTGGCCAAAAATTATGTTCAAATTAGGGCTGCACAATTTGGAGAAAAAGTCATAATGCGATTGACAATACTTGGATTGCGATATAATGTATCATGACTTTACTCATTATCAAGGAAAAATGCAGAAAATAAGCTACTAAATTTTGAAATGTGTATTTTTTAGAGATGTTCCGATACCAGTATCGGTATCGTCTCCGATACTGCCTAAAACGCTGGTATCGGTAAGTACTGGAGTTTATGCACCGATCCGATACCACGTAATAAAGCTCTAAAGAAAATCTACGTTAAAGTAGTTTATTTATGTTCTTTTTCCATTATAACTGACTGTCAAACTGGATAATAAAAGAACGTTCTGTGGCATTAATTGTTTGTGTTTGTTCATGTTTTACAAAGAGTTTAACCTGAGCCAGACCGACAACAAAGATAGAAATATCACATCCATACAGGGATAGTAGTATACAGTTGTTAAAACATAAAATATATGACACACTGGTATCAGATCGGTACTCGGTATCGGCCGATACGCAAGTTCAGGTATCAGGATCGGTATCGGGAAGCAAAAAATGGTATCAGACCATCTCTAGTATTTTTTAACTTCAACATACAAAGTTAAACGAGCATAAAAAGAAAATACAACAAAAATGTGTACACTTTTTAAAAAAAAACTAATAATATTTTAGAAAATTAAATAAAAATTCTTAGTAAATTAATACATTTTGTATGCCCTTAGAAACTATGACATTCAAGATGGGTTTAATATAATAACTAGTGATTAAGTTACAAAATATACTTTGTACAACCTCTGTTTGCATGCTCTGAACCCCTCTACACTTGTGATACTCACGTGACCATACACGACACACGCACTACTGCCTAAACGCACTGACTGGTCATCTTTTGTGGACGTTGTTACGAGGGGCGCGCTTAATACATCCATGAGGTAGCATAATTCAGAGAGCAGATTCGACGTACATTAAACACAGAACCATAAATAAGGCATTAGTGAGAGCAAGAACGGCAGGCGAATGAGTGACGTCAGTGCCTGAGTGGTGAAGCGAGGAGAGAGACCGCTGGTGAGCGGTGTCGGACTGTCTGCGTAGCGGCTGTGTGAGGGAAAGAGTAAAAAAAGAGACCGCAAAGACGATGTAAAGTGAGTTACAGTAAACACCAAGCTTCTTAAGACACGGTGGCTTCATCTGTTAATCCCGTCAGTAAAGTGAAGGTTGTTATAATGTGGAGACTGCAGTGCAAACAGAGTGTCACACACAGCTTTTTGTTTACCTAGATCGCACAATTTTTGCGGTTATGTACGATTTCGCTTCTTACCAACAGAAGTTCACGAGTCGTCTTCTAGTCTTTGCTCTAGTTAGACATTTTCATTGACGCGTTTGTGGCGTCGTCTCCACTTTCGCCGTTTACTTCTGCTAGCGCCAGTCGCATGATAGAAACGTCATCAACACACCCACTGTGAAATCTCTAGCCTGGCTGGGCTCAGTCATTACTTAGACATTACCCAGACAGGGAGCTGAACGTTTAGACCGGCTTCACACTGGCTGCGTGGCGCGAGTGTGGCGTTTCTGTTGCGTGGATTTTTCTATGTCTTTGCACACCAGAAACGTGTCTGACGCGGCGCTGCTGCTAGCCGTGTCTGTTTCTTGATTTACTACACTCAAGCAGTAGTATACTTCATGTTAAACATAAATATATACTGATTTGATTACAGCAAAGACAACGTCGGCAGTATTAACAGCAAAATAAGCTACAGAATATTTCGTTCTGTATTGACAGGTGCAATATTTGAACAGATTATTATTATTTTTTTTTAATTACATTTATATCTGCATTTATGTCAAAACCTAGAGACTTTCAAACATCAACATGTCATTTATTAATATACATTTGTGTCAAAATGACATATAAACATCTTTTCCTATTCTATTTTGCCTGGAAACGCTTTCAACACGCTTGCGTGTGCGTGAAAAATAGGCATTGATCCTATTTCTAGCATGCACGCGTTTGCACGTTTGTGTCAACAGCAGCCCAGGCCCACGCTAGGCAACATGCGAGGCAGACAGCCACGCTAGTGTCGATATTTTTTCCCCCACAATCGAATAGTAATCTATTTTACTATAATACAATTTGAATATATATTCGGATTTAGAATATTTGTTGACAGCCCTATCACTCTGATAATAAAATACACATTTTGAAACATGGCCTACAACCTGATATACTGGGAGTGATTGGAATCCTATCAGATCAACTTTAAATCACAATCTTTTCAGCTTGGGCTGACTATGATTTGATACTTTCAACCAGGGGTGGGCAATATGGCAAAAATAAAGACTATTTTAAAAGTTAGTGGACAACACACCCTAACTAATTTCCCTATTTAAAAACAAATAGCCTTACGATGAAAAAAAAACAACAACCAATATTCAGCTCTCAAATTTAACACTTTAAAAATTCTTTAAATATTTATCAGTTACTTTTCGAAATCCACATAACCACTCTTCACATCAGCATGAATTAGCACTTATTTAAAAAGAAAATATCCAACTTTAAAAGCTGGTTTGTCTGTTACTCCTGTTATTTCTTTCTTCCAAAACAGTGGTTAAGAACACGAGGCGCAAATGCCAGGATTACATTTTTTATTAAATAAGATCATGACTGGCGTGTTAACTGCATGACGTTAGTGTTGTTAGGCTACCGACAACGTTATCTTCACTTCACTCATCTCTCCTCCACTTGATCCGTGTGGAGAAGCTACTCAGTGAAAACACAAGCTTTCAAAACAACCAATAACAGACTGCTAACGGTGGCAATGTCGGGGGTTGTTTGCTCTATAACCCTCGCTCGTTCCAGACTCTGGCTGCTTAAAGTAGCCTAGAGATAGCGAGTTTATTGCATTTGGGGAGATTTGTATACAGCAGCAGCGCTAATCATTTAGAAGCAGGGCTGCACCTTTGTATGCAAGGGAAACACTGCTGATACTAACAATCTCTCTGTAAAGAAAGATCGTGGAGACACTTTAATCGTTCATGATCTAATAATGTCATACAGCCCTACTTTCAACTGTGCATGAATTTAAATGTTTAAGTTTTAACTGACAATATCTAAAAAAATAAAATAAAAAATGTTTTAAGCAATATGTAAGAAGTGTAGTAATGGTTTTTAAAAACAAGGTATTGTCACAGGTCTGTCTTTTATACGATACATTTGTTTTTCTGTATTCATTTTAATGATATCGTTTTTCCTATGATTATTACTGCAGCCCTGAGCTGCGTGCACAACGCTGGTGGAAGAAAAACCACACCATGATCAGGCCTCTTTCAGACATGTTGCCGTTCACAGCTGGTGTTTTAACTGACAGCTGATGGAAAACATTTCCTGTGTCACTTATTATAGCTAGAAGAACATGTCTGAAAGTTTCAGTCAGACAGCAGTGGAGCAGCACTGTTATTTTTCCATTTTACCCAGCCCTGGCAGATAATATCTAACCCTCTTACCTTTGTCCTTTTTAAAGTCAAGTGCATCCTGCTTGTCAGTGACAATCTCCTTCATGTTGACAACACTGCGGTGTTTGAGCTGCCTCAAGATCTTGATCTCTCTAATGGCTGTGATGGGGAAACCCTCCTTTTCATTGTCCAAACGTACTTTCTTCAAAGCCACCAGTTCACCTGCCATTCGGAAAAGAGTATTTTAAGAATGTCACAATGAGAATTAGGTTTTTGCTTTGTTTTAACAGAAACAAAAACATGAGTACTGCAGTGACTGAAGTCCAGTTAATATTCCCTTACCAGTGTCTTTGTCCTTGGCCTTGTACACTTGGCCATAGGTGCCTTCCCCTATGATGCCAATTATATCGAATTTATCTACACAGCGTTTGCCCCAGTCACTCTGGGTATGTTTGCGCTCACCATATCGCGGGCAGCAAATCCTGTAAACCATCAAAATGAAAAACAGATTAGACTTAATGTGGGATTAAGAAAAGTAAGATTGGAAGTGGGTGAGTAATAAAAGAAACTGAAACTGACTTTGGTCTCTTCTTAAGGACTGCCTGGGGTAGCGGTGTGGCCTGGCGCATGGGGGACTGTGGGGGTGAGGAGTCACCTCCAGGCAAGGTGGGCGGTAAAGGAAGGTCTATGAGTGATGGCCGGCTGCGAACTTCCTTCTCCTTCCTAGATGGCCTCTGAGGAGGGGTGGACTTCTTTGGACTGATGGTGCAAAATACAAAGCGTTTTAGAGAAAAGTATAATTCATTAAAGAGACATACCCAAAGCACCATATTTTCACCCAGCTCACTTGTGCAATTCTATGGGTGGGGCAGAGAAGAGCATGATCCTTAGGGCGCTTTCACCTACAGTTTGGTAGACTTGGTGAGATTCAACATTGCTGCATTTTTGATTTGTTCGGTTTGCCTTCAGACTTTGGTCAAACACACAAAATTTTGTAAACAAATCTCATATGGTCGAAACAGTCACTTGTTTATTTGAGTGAAACTGGCAGACACTTCCTGGTGTCAGAAACACCTAATTTATAACGTTTTTGGTTTTGCTTAGTGTTTCTAATATTTTATAGTAGGCGAAAAATATGAGCAGCTGACAAAACAGCGAGTGAAGGAGAGGGTGGGCACTGATGAGAGAGAGATTTTTTTTTTTTTAACACACACACACACACACTAGGTGTATGGTCATAATAGGTTATCGATTTGAAAAGTGATCATCCCTTAAATCATATATAAGCCCGCAAATTGTGTGCAAGGTTGAAATTGCTCGTCAATGCACTGTATTTTGGTTCACTTCCTATATTTGGGTCAGAACGCGTTCTCACCTGATGTAAACCAAACTCTAGTGAGCTTCGAATGAACTCTTCGAATGAGCTTTCACACCACGCCAAATGAACTGACAAAACGCTCCAGGGTTCGGTTAAAACGGACCAAACTGCTCAGGTGTGAAAGCAACCTTGGAGGTTACATTAGCAGGAGCTTTGTGACAATATATGATCAAAGTTATCAGGTGCCTCTTACTCTTCGTTTACAGTGTTTCCCACACAGACTAATGTGCGGCGGTGCGCCGCACTATCAACACCGGCCGCCGCACATTGCGTTTCGTTATTGTTTTTTTTTGTTTTTTTTAAAAACACCATTTAAAAACACGTTCAGTTGCATTTCCTTTCCCTGCTCTCCTCCTTCTCTGACACACACACACAGTTTGGTGTTTTTAGCCCCCAACGTTGCCTTCCAGGCAGCGCGGCAATGGTTATGTTTAGGGTTCAGGTGAGGGTTAGCCTTGCTGCCTGGAAGGCAACGTTGGAGGCTTGAAACATCGAGCCCAACGTGCACACAGCGTCTGTCTCCATAAAGGAGACAAGACGGCTGGCGAAATTCACAAGTTCACGAAAGGTTAGTAGGTATCTATCTTGTGAACACCTTTACACAATCACACATTAAAAGCGATAGGGGTTGTGCCTGCTTTAGAAAGTTAACTAGTCGCAAGTTTGCGGTAAAATGCAGTTGGGTTGTCGAGGTCAAAACACTATATGTAGCAGCTGTGAATCAAATAAACGTATTATAAATAATGTTATGTCATTTTTTACTCTTACACTGAATGTTTGCTGCTTCAATCCAGATGAGTATTGAAAGTACTTTTGTAATTTGAACCAAAATACAAACAAGCAGTTCAGAACTGTAGCTACAGAGTGTGTTGTTACAGGAAAGTGAATGTGACCTTGTGTACCAGGGTAATTAACTAGAGAGGTAGGCAATGTGCCACCAACAAAATCATACGTTTTTTCCGGCAGGTTTTAGCCACAGAGGCAAGTCGAGGGTGTCACTTTTACCCAGACTTGCCATTATCTTTTTTTGTAATGTGACAGTTACCATAATTAACCAAAGCTTAAAGCCCAGTTTAGACCAAAGATTCTCAATGAGACAAACTGAAACTTGCACCTACTTGCAATGTGCGGGTCTGCAGCGCTCTGAAACCTGCCAGTTTACACCAATGCAACTAGACGAGACGATGTATCATCTCCATAGCAAAGACTATCTGTTGTTCCGTTATAACTTCCGACTTCTCAGGCTTTTTTGTAGCTTTTTTGTAGTGTCTTAAAATATGAATGAGGTTAGTGATAATGATATACTTTCTACAGTTGCATTTCAAGTAGTGATAAAAAGGTGAAAAACGTTTTATTTCTCCAACGCCGCTCCCTCTCTTCAGTCACTCTCTAGCTCACTTGACCATATACCGTGCTTGCGGGCGCTCGTTGAGCCTCCGTCCAAAACTCTGCTATTTCGACCAGTTGACAGTTTGTAACTGCCTTGACCAGTGAACTTCGCTACTGGATGTTGAAACGGGTGACGTCTATTTATGACAAGCTGAGTCACAGGCGCCACCATCAGCTGGCTTGAGTCGAGCTGAGAGGGGCCAGTTCAGACCGCTGCAACTTTTCCCTGCAAAGTTCTAAAATGGTTTTGTCTCGTTGCAAATCATTGGTCTAAACTGGGCTTAAAGAGGCATACATAATACCATTTACACATCACAAGTTACCATATCTAAAGTAATGTCCTAAAATGTCTTAAAAATGTCTTGACTAGGGATAGACAGTTTTTGGCTGTTTTTTGGCAGTTAGCAGATTATCTGTATTGCCTGATAACCGATAAAATCAATTAAGTAAAAAGTGCGCTACTTTGGCCCTTTGCTTCGGTTTCACTCACCACTGAGTCTGACTTAATGTCCCACAACACCATCTGACTATCTTTTACTGGGTATTATGTTGAAAGTTTCTAATTTATTAAATATTTACTTAAAGCATTTAAACAAAGTTTTGTGTTGTCCAAAATCTTAATTTCGACTTAAAGATTTTCATTTTCACTGTCTATGCATACTGGTTCCAAATATCGGTTTTATTATCTACTAGTAATCGGTATCGTCTTTTAAAAAAAAAAAAAAACTGTTGGTCGAACTCTTGTCGTGACATGACTGTTGATGAAGGTATAACAACAAAAGAAAAAGTGATTATTCTCGTGTTTTATGATGTGTACACTGTGGGCTATATTTTAAAGAGCAAAGATGAGAGTTGCACAAAATGTGACCTTTACTCCGTAGAGATGTGCATGCACTGGGTCTAATGTCCAATGTGTGTCTGTATCCCAGGTGGGGGGGTACTCACCTGTCCTGAGCGTTTCCCAGCAGTGCAGGTGGTAAAGGCAGGAGAGGCAGAGTCGACGTCTTGTGGAACGGGATCTGGCGGACAGGGCTGCGTGTAGGAACCGGAGCTGGCGATTTGGCCTGGGATGTGGTTGAGGGTGTAGGAGGCTGAATACTTGTTTCTGCCTGAGGTGGCGGTGGTGGAACTTGGATGGCTGAACCGGTTGGCAGAGATGGAGAGGGCTGAGGAGGAGGTGCAGGGGAGGAGGTGGAAGAGGAAGGTAGAGGTGCAGTAACCTGATCTTCACCACTGGGAGCATCCTGGGGTAACGGCGCAGGTGGTGGGGGCAGAGGTTCTGCTGCTGCCGTGTCTCTTTCTGGCTGTGGAGCCACGGCTTTAGTTGGCTGTAAAGAGGAGGAGCCTGCAGATTTACGTGCTGGTGGAGGAGGGGAAGCACCACCACGAGCAGCTGCCTCTGCAGCCTGCCGTTCCTTCTTCCTGCGGCTCAGCTCTGCTCCCAGACTGGAGTTAAGTGGCAGGCGGGAGGAGGGAGGGGAGCGGCTAGTTGGCCGGCTGCTGTGGATGCTGGCCCCCGCTGCAACAGTATGCCGCTTGCTACGGGAACGAGAGGAGGAGCGTCGAGAAGACGAGTAGTGCAGAGGGGACCGACTCCTGGAGCGGCCAGAGCGTCTAAATAAAAAAAAGGAAAACTTTTATTTTAAATGCCATAAACAATGCCAAAAGCATGTCATTTATGAAGTCAGAGAATAGGATACAACATGTTGCATGCTTTTTGAAAATATTTATTTTTAAATTATGTTTTGTATTTCATATTATGTCCATCATTAAATAAAATGGCAACTGATCACATCATAATGAGAAAGAAAAAAAAACATGTGGGCCTTTTGAAATATATATATATATATATATAAATAAATAAAATATTTGAATGACCAGACAAATTACTTAAGAAAATGTATGTGATTTTGAAGACTTTACCAGACTCACTCACTGCTATTGGAAACTGGAACTGGAAATGATGACTGGCTTTGTATAATGGGGGAAATATGAGCTTATATCTACTGTACAACTTAAATATAAACATGAATGCAAAAGTCTCTGATCATTACATTAAGGTACAGACCAGGGTTGCTGTGCCCTAACCTCATTATGGTAGCTAAAGCCCAATGGTTTACTGACATTTTGCACTGCAAAATAAAAGAAGCTGCCTGTCTTGACACTACCTACCATCCCTTAATTTGACTTGCTAGATGTGTGTGGCTATGCAAAACACTACTAAAGATGGCTTGATGGGTAAATTGGTCTTCTGTTCTATAAGAAAAACTCATCATGGCCTCTGATATTGTACATTTCCCCTATCAACAGTACAAGCTATGGAACATATTCCCCAAGATTTTAGGCTGCCCTGCAACATATACTCACCGAGACATGGGGCTGGTGCTGGAGGACCTGCGGGTGCCATAGGGGCTGATGGAGCGTCTCCTTGAGTAAGGGCTGCTGTCCCTCTCATAGCTGGAGGACCTGTGTCTGCTGCCGTAGGGGCTGTCTGATCTCTGTCTGCTGCGGCGGGACATATCCCCATAAGGACTGGGGCTCTGCTGGGCCACCCTCCGCCTGGAGTAGCCGTCATCCCCCTGCTGCCCATACCCACTGCCTTGTGGACTCTCGCTGCCAGCCCCTCTTCTGGGACTGGGCGAAAGAGCAGAGCTCGGGCCCTTTCTGCGAGGGCTAACCCTACTCGAAGACTTGCCCTTAGGGCTTGACTTGTGGCTCTTGGAGGACTTGCGGTGGTTCCTGTCTGCTCGGTTTCTCTGGGAGGAGCTGTGGCTGGCCTCCCCTCGGCCCTCTCTCCGCTGTTGCTTGTCTTTGCGAGCCTTCCCTGAGCGGCTGCTCTCCTTGCTGCGAGATGAGGATGTGGAGGAAGTAGTGCTACCTACACTGGCTGCAGGCTGTACCTGGGTGGAGAGCATCAGCTCCCCACGTTTAGACTCAACCTCTGGCTGGACCTGGCGTTTGGATGAGGGGCCTGAGGAGACAGCCTTCTCCTTGCTTTTTCCAGAACTCCCTTTCTCGCGGTCTTTGCTGCTCTTTTTCTTGTACCCACGTTCACCATTCCCAGGGTCTTTAACTTTGTTAGGGTCCTTGGACTTTTTTCGGGAGTGTCTGTGGCCCCTGTTCTCTCTATCGTCGGCTTCTCTATCGACACCGTCTCTATCGTAGTCTGGTGAGGGCTCCAGTCGGTCCCCGCCCCCCCTCTCTGAAGGCCTTGAGGACGGTGGGTCTGAAAAAGTGTCCGAGTCGGAGCTGATATCATCGTACTCCACCAGAGGCTTCACCGTGTTGACACCAGGTGGCGCCGTATCGCCGAGGGTAAAATATTCGGGTCCCGGTGCCGCCGAGGATTCCCGATTATGTTTGGTTGATTTATGTCGTTTGCGTTTTGAAGAGGAAGAGGACATTGCATCTTTTACCTGCACCTTGCCATCTTTGCTCGTCTTGTCTCCCGCAGAGGTACGAGTCGAGGCCTGGGTATGGTGTGGCACACCGCTGGTGCTAGATTCCGGCTTCCTCTTGGTCCCATGGTGTCGGTCCGACCCAGGCATCCCTCACGCCGGCGTCGGTACCTCTCCTGCGACTTGGCCTCGGTGGTCCAGGCAATTCATTCACAGGAAAACAGTAGCTACTCCAAATGCCAAAACAAAAGTGTTACTAAGCAGAAACAGGGCAAGAAAATACACAAAATAAACACACCAGGCCGCTCACGTCCAGTCCTCCTCAACGACAATTCATTCCATTGAGTTCGCCAACATAGTTCGTCAAAGCAGAAAAATGCCAAGGTGGTTCTCCAGTGCTGTAATATATGTATTTAAGTTTGAATTAGTCAGTGAATGAAAAAGATCCCAACCAAACACCGGAGCATTGTGGTGTCGTATCCGTCTCAATTTAGCTAGCACCGCTAGCCAATGCTCGGCGGCTAGCGAGCTGACTCGTAAAAAAGAAAAAGTCCCTTTGTGAAAGGTGTCCTTGTCCGGTGCCAAGTTAAGTAAAGGTGCTTTTATTCCACAGAATTACGGTCTTAGCATTCAGAAACAAGCAAATGCCTTCATTAAAAGACGCTCGTTTCTCGAATAAAATGAAAACTTGACCCGGTTGGTACTGTTTACATGTTCCCTTTAATGTAAGTTTTATCCCCTATAAATTCAATATTGATTAGAAATCATAGTATTTTCGTGTGCAGTAGATGTTCCAGTTTATTATCAATGGCTCTGGGAATCAACCAGGCCTATATTTAGGGCGATGCTAGTGGATTTAATATCATCCACAGCCCTATCTGAAGGAGACTACAAACGCCATTGTGGCTCCTGTGACTAGCAACTTCTGCGCGCACAGCGGAATGAACCGGAAACCAGAACGCTGTCAATCTTTGGCGTATCATAGCAACGACCTATCGCAACACATAGCCCGCCTACTGTGGTCGTGGTCGCGCGCCAGCATCGCAAAAGAGATGCATCAATCTGCACAAGTTATAACAAAAAAATGTTTTAAATATTAGATGATTTTCATTTTAAATGAAAGAACACACAGCATCGATCTCACCGGAAATGGAAGTAGGCTATCAGGATCATGGTGGTTTTTAAATTGTAAACATGGTAAGGCTGTATTACCAACAGGCAAAGTGGGCAACTGCCCCTGGGCCCTGAAAGTGAGTAGTGAAAATAAACAAAAGGTTTTCAATAAGGTGCAAAAACCAAACCTTCACAGTGCCAGAAATGTGAACATGTTAACAGGTACAAAGTCAAAATATACACATGCCAAAAGTAAGCAGTTAACGGTTGATAAGGTGCAAACCCAAACAGAGCTGAAAAAGGGCTAAAAAGGTGGCTGGAGATACCCATGGATGTATTAAGGGAACCCCATGTCTGTCTCTCTGCATGAGTAGATGAATTGTAGAGTTTGATACAGTGGGAGGAGTGAGGAGTTGTATGGAGGCTACTTTTTGATATTGCACAAAATATTGTATGTGACAAAAGCATAGCTTATGCTTTTCTCAAGTCACAAGTTAGGTCTAGTAGGAAACCGTTAAGTCAGACTTGAGAAAGAAGAGTGGAAACAGGAATATACAATTTAAAAAAAGTTTTTCTTTAAGGAGTTCACGTTGGTTTTGCAAACAAAATTTAAAAAAAGTTCATCATGCATTAAACATAAATTAGTTGAACAAGTAATATACAATAGAAAGCTATTTACTCTTTACTAGGTACTTTATAAAGTGAGCCAAGTCAAGTTGATAACAATGGTAACAAGGGTCAAATTTCCCACACTGGTACTAGATTTATGCTGTTGCAGTTGGGCCTTTTATTACAACGGCAAAAGCCAAGTATGACATCATATATTGCATTCTATTTATTCTAAATAAACATTTATTTCTAAAACCAGCATGATAGTTTCACCTGCAGCAGCAATTATGCAATTATTTTAGGTGGTATTTCAATCAAAAAGCATTTTCAAATACTAGAATCTAACTCAGATTTTTCAAAAGTGAGGAAAGAATCACTGGAAACATACAAATAAAAAAGTTAAATGTTATTGTGGCATTGAACCGTCAAGTGTGTGACTACGCATTATGACGAGCTGCCGCCCTGGATGCTGATTGGCTCTGCTGCCTAACTGGGGCGTGGTCAACGAGAAAGAAGGAAGTGGCGTCTCCCACAGTAATAAGTTACAATCCAATACATCCATGGTTACAATGTAGGCCTATGTTTGAGAACAGTAAATGCAATAGAATAGAGTTAATACGATTTTAAATGGCTAATGTGTCAGAAAAGGATACACGTTTCGCTTCTGTGGCCGTTATAGTACACAAATCTTATTGTGACAAAAAAATGAACGCTTTAATTGTCCCACACTTCAATGACTGGCCATCAAGTGGAAATTACTTTACCATATATTAGACATACATGCTATTTGTTATTTCGGCTATATCGGGGAAAGCATCAACTAGGCTATGTAGGCCTATATTGTCATAATCTCTCTTTGCATTGCGGTGTTTCTATACACCACCTGGGATCAAACCTTTATATTATTATTATTAATTTCATAGCCTATCTAGTCATGAATCCAGCTGTTGCTAGCCAGGTATTCGTGCTACGGGGGCTGTCAAAAGGTTGACACCCCATTTTGATATCTTTGCTCCTGGGCTTTTAGGCTACGCGGCCCGCACGAAGGACAGCCAACAGTAGGCTAGTAGCAAGCAGACGATTTTTTTGTGCTTGGGCAATATGCATCAGCGCAGTTTCATTATATTTATTATTTCTAAGTGATGTAGGCGTAGTAGCCTACCAGCTCCATTTTAGGCTGCCAGGTCCTATTCCTGTAGGGCTATTGTGTGGATGGATGGAAACCTGTAGGGGGAGGAGGAGGTGACTGCGAAGCGACCAGATAAGAGATCTGGCTTATTGGCTTGCTGCTGCCTGGAGCTCCTATTTTATCAGGAACAAGAGGTCTTGCCGTTTGTTTTACAGGCCGAAAAACAACGACATCGCACCCAGGAGCATACCGAGAGGACGGTAGCATGATAGTCGTGGAGGGGAATCGGCAGGAAGAGGGCCCGTATCTGCATTTTACTTCGCCTACACCGAATTCATTGAGTCGGTAACCAGCGTCCGACATGGGGAAGGAAGTAAATGGCGTTTCGCGGAGCCGGTTTGAGGTGAGTTGACCATTAATATTACCTGACAGTCATTGACACACATTCAACGTAGCTGTTAAACACGTTAGGATATGGGCCTACGTGTTGACTGTCGTTGTATTTAGTGTATAACTGCCCTTATGGTGAGGCTGTTGCAGCTTCCGCAGTCAATGTTTGGGATTAGGTCAAACGCTGTTGTTTTGTTCAAAAAAAAAACATAGCCTAGGCATGGCATGTTATTTCAGGTAGGACATACGTCGGTATTTTCCACCAAATCTATCGCGTTATTTATTCATCAAAAGTTGAGGGTTTTTAGGGACCTAAAATGTTATCCTCGTTTCACTTTGCGCCGTCAAAACAAAGACACTGAGGCTACATAGCACGCCGAGGACAGCTCCGACACACATAATTTACCAGGAAAATAAATTAATTGACTTCACTTTTCTAAGAAGCTGTTTTAAAATGGTCCTCATGTCTGCCGGGATGTGATTTTTATACTTTTGTTGGGTTGTCTGATGAGCAGGATTGTTGTGCACGTTCATGGCCGCGGCGGTTGTGGGGGCCTCGGGTTTTGTCTGCCATGCACCCCGTGTTAGCAGAGAAACGATCAACAAATAGGCCCAGATTGCCACAATATAACACACACCATAACCCATACAGATAGCAGAAGGGCCACAGGTACACACTAAGCTACCGTGTTAGTTCTATAGAATTTACCATTGTGCAAACTTGTGTCGCAGCCGCAAGCGTAGCAGATAAATATTTTGGTGAAAAACTTGTATCCGGCCGGTGACATTGGGCTGTGTAGCCTGGACACTTGGTGGTGTTTAATCTCCAGCTAGCGTGGGATTTGTGTGTGGTTTTATTTATTTTTAACGGTGCAACAGCTGACGACTCAAAAGATTCAGGCCGTTACCTTCTGGCCCGACAGCTGCGGTAGAGCTATGTGTCAAGTTAAGCGCATTTGAGCCAGGAGAAAACCGGAAGTGGCGCTTCTTGACTTTAAAATAAAAGTTGCACATTTGCTATTAAATTCCTGTTGAGGAGGTACCTGCGCCATAGCTTTTATTTAAACGGGAGTAATTACCAGTCTTCCTTCAAATTATGGTTTTTAGTGAAAGGTGATTTTAAATTGTCAATTTTGGAACTGTATAACAATGTAATTTCTTTCAGACACGTAGACACTGTAAGTCCATACAAGTCTAATACATAGACTGAATGTTGATATGCCCATCTATCAACCTATTTAGGCTTAGTAAGTATAACAATTAGTCTGAGAAAGGTGCTAATCTTAAACAGCAACATTTTGTTAAGTTTGTCTGAAAAATGCATGCAGTCAGTGACATTTACAACCAACATGATGGATGTGATACAGTTTGGTTTAGCCTAGTGTTTTTATTATAAACGGGTCACTATGCTGTCAGTCCATAAGAAGGCTTTATTGAAATCCGATTTTTGAATTTGCATGTACTGTACTGATTTTGTTACAGTGGAAAATAATGGTTTTTTATTTAGCATGTTTACAATGTAAACATGTCATTTTCATTTCTTAGTTTATATGTCGGGGGCAATGGTAACTATTTATTGGTGAATTTTTATTGATGAAAATGAATAGAATTTATCCATGCACTTTAGTTGAAGGATATGAGCTAAAAACACACTACACCCTATTAGGTTATTTCAATAGAGTTAGCCCAGAAGGCTAATTGTATAAGAAGTCTGACACTAAAGATACAATAGTTATTGTAGGTCATCAAAAATGCACAGTGGCCAAACCCAGTTGCTACATTGTATGCTAGGGAGAGTTTTATTTTGACAGACATTTCCAGAAATGTCCTCTTGTATTTTGTCTAGCTTTACTGCTCTGCTGTAGATAGTGATCTATTGTATACTAGCCCTAAACAAAGAACAGGCATCAATGAGACTGCTGCTATTAATCACACCACTGTCACTTCATTAGCACCACTCACTTTATCAAGTCATCTGTCTCAAAATGCTCTGTATAGTTTATAGTTTCTATTTTTTATATTCTAATCTATTTTACTTTATGTACCTCCTTATTATTTTTTTTTCTCTTACTTTCTATACTTATTTGTATTTATGTAGGTATTTCTGTTGTACTGCTGCGACAACCGAATTTCCCCGCTGGAGATCAATAGTGTATCTTATCTAATGAGCCCTGATTATATTTCCCCAATTAAAAGGAATATGAACATAATAATCGTATTGTGATTGACATTACCACTATGTTGTGTATAATTGGGTGTATTGATGTAAGATTTGTTAAAGTAGTTTAAACTGTAGGCCAAAAAGAATCTGTTAATTGCTGATGGCTTGTCTCCTGGGTATATTATATAATTTGTCCTTAACTACATCTATGGATGTAGGGAAGGATAAATTAAATATCTGAACCAAATTTAGCTACTGCTTTGATGTCAACTAATAGTGTAAATCACAGTTACAAGTGTCAAACTGATTGTCTTTTCAGGAAACAACATACATAAGAGTTTTTCTAAAAGTATTATGACTTTTTTTGCTTTAGCTGGAGGTTACAGCTCACCCAGTTTTTTTCCCTCATGCCTCACTGGCTATAGCTGACCAGTGGAGAAAACATAATGCTCACATTCATGCAGCATCAGGTTTATTTTATGTTTGATTACAAAAGGGGACAGTTTATGCCCGTTGACCATGCGCATCTGGTTCTTTGGAATTGGCCCTGGATTATTTGGCCAGAAAGGTGCGTGTCAGACCGACATGGAGAGGCTTTGACCCAGAGCTGACTGGATTTCTAAAAAGGCAGACCTGTCATTTGTTTTTATGAGCTGATTAATACGTTTTTCCATCAAAATCTGAAGCTATTGTAAATGCGGTTTTAGGATAGACACGCATAATTAAAATAGCACACAGTAAACTCCAGGACCCATTCATTATTTATTTATTTATTTATTTTACAACACAAATAAACATTTTGTTTATTTTGAGATCATGAAAGCTTCATTTTTGTACCTAATAATAAGGACATGCAAATTCCTTTTTGATCTTGTAACAGATGTTTGCCTCCTGTAAATAGCATGTGTGCTTTGTATTTACACACTAAAGCCCCCACCTCTCAATTACCCTGTCACTGGTTTAGATTTGTCTTTCTAAATATATGGAGGAAAATGGATTTAGCCAGATGTTGCTTCATTTGCAATGTTGTGACTACCCAAACGTCATTGTATGAACGTCTTATATTTTGCTATCTGGCAGAGTATTATTTTCCACAAATTATGGGAACCCTGGAGTCATCTAAGTGTGTGTATCTAAGTAGCAGGGTCTTAATAAATGCTAATTTATTTTCTCTTTATGTGCTGATGGGCCTTTTCTGTGGATTATAGGCTAGTTTTGCGCTTACACAGCATGCAACAATTTGTGTGGAAATCTGTTGGTTATTTGCAGAATCTGGAGCAATTTCGTCTGAGAGTCACAAATGACATATTGTAACTAATTCCAGTTTACATTCTCAGTACATCCTGATGTTTATTTAACAGTGTAAACAACACAGTCAGGAGATATGGCGAGAATATGTATGCAGAAAAGATAATATGAAAGCAGAGGCCATCCCAGCTCTGTAGTCGACAGTACAAAGTCCTATTCTGCTGATTTTGCTTAGAAGACACAAATCCCAGTCTCCTGTGCTGCTTTATCTTCGGTCACCCCAGTGTTTTCCAATACTTTACATCGAAGCTATCTCAGCTGATGAGATTACGATCATTTATCTTTGTTTATATGCTGGGGCCATCCTTGAGTGAGGTGAGTGGATGGAGGGGACCCTGGCTATGTTAAAACTGCCAGGACTAATATTATCCTCTGCACCCTTTTTAGATGTTCACAAACAGTGATGAGGCGGCCATCAATAAGAAGCTGCCTAAGGAGCTGTTGCTACGGTGAGTGACATTTCAGAACCCTTAAATCAGAATCTCTGTAGGTTTTTTTTTTTTTTTTTTTTGTAAGCAAAAATGGCATGTTGCATACTTACCTTCTTGGCTTCGCTCCCAATCAGCACATCCAATCATACACAGAGCCACAATTGGCCTTGCACCACCCTCCTTCCTCTACAACTCCCAAACACAGACGCACACATTGCGCATCTCACAATCATATACTGTATGCTCACTTGCCCTTTTAACAAATATTTCAACTAAACTAACCACCAGGATGCAAGGCTCCCCTCATTCCCCACCCTACTCTGCTCCCCCAATTCTCAAACTGTAATTAAAAACGGATACCTGAGACTATAAAGCATTCAAATTGAATTCAGGCAACAACCAAAAAAAAAAAAAAAAAAGATCCTCTGAGCAAACAGACAATGAAGGCCATACCTCAAGCCTCGGCCTTGCCAGCCAAGCTGCCTGTGCTGCTGACTCTGTTCTGCTTGGCCAGGTTCAGTGCCCTGATTTGTGTGGCTGGCAGGCTGTGCTGAGACTCACTGCATCCCTGCTTCAACCCTTATACAGTTTTTGCTGCATTGAGGGATCTTATAGTTAGTTTCCAGCTCTGTTCCTTAGAAGCAGATTGTGTGTCTTCCTCACCAGGACCCTACTTTGAGTAAACACATTCATCCTGCCAACAGTCAAAGACAATATTAGCTGATTTACTCACACCCCTGTGCTGTAAGTGAAAGCTGAAGCAGGGTTGAGTTGGTCAGTTTAGTGCAAAGAGGAAGCTTCTGGCAGCGGGGATCAGGGTCTCTAAACCATCCCTGTCTGTCTTCCAGAATCTTCTCCTTTCTGGATGTGGTGACACTCTGTCGCTGTGCCCAGGTCTCACGGGTGAGTCTGTGTTCACAAGGTGTAAGTGTGTATGCATGTGTGCGTGACTGTACTTGTTTGTCTGTGTGTTTTGGTGTGTGTTTCTGTGGTATGTTTGAGAACAAACTTGACCCTAAACGTCTGGTTCTCCCTCCCTGCTCTCAGTCCTGGAATGTTCTGGCCTTGGACGGCAGCAACTGGCAACGAATCGACCTCTTTGACTTTCAGAGGGACATTGAGGTGAGTAAATCTGATCTACTTTACTCTTACCTGTAACTTCAATCTTTGCTGTGTACTTTTCCCTTCACATTTTACTTGTAATGGGTCATTACTTTAAATGTAGGTGTAGAAACAAACACAGCAGGCTGAGCCGACTGTTTTTATTGCAGGGCCGAGTGGTGGAGAACATCTCAAAGCGATGTGGGGGGTTTCTTAGGAAGCTGAGCCTGCGGGGTTGCTTGGGTGTGGGTGACAGCGCCCTGAGGTGAGTGTGTCGAGAACTTGGCCTGACAGAAATTCTAGTTTAAGTTCAGACCCTGGGGAAAGCGAAACCGACAAGTTCTGATTGACAGTTTGTTTTCTTTCTGTAGGACTTTCTCGCAGAACTGCAGGAACATTGAGCTGCTTAGTCTGAACGGCTGCACCAAGATCACTGACAGGTATGTGTGTTATTCTGGGATGCCAGTGTATCATAATGCCACTTGTCCTTCAAAACGCTCATTGTCTTTCTCTTGTGCAGCACCTGTAATAGCCTCAGTAAGTTCTGCCCAAAGTTGAAACACCTGGACCTCGCATCCTGTACCTCAATCACCAACCTGTCACTCAAAGCTCTCAGGTGTGTAGGGTCAACGTTGTGATGTATACTTCCATTGAACATACAATCCTTATTCAACACCCTCTGATACCACCTATCACCCCTCATTGATTTCCTCTGTTAAACCTACCCCAGTCACAAATGAAATAAAAGTAAATACTTAAAGTGTTCATATTATGCTCATTTTCAGGTTCATAATTGTATTTAGAGGTTATATCAGAAATGGTTTATATGGTTTAAGTTTCAAAAAATACCATATTTTTGTTGTACTGCACATTGCTGCAGCTCCTCTTTTCACCCTGTGTGTTGAGCTCTCTGTTTTAGCTACAGAGTGAGACATCTCACTTCTGTTCCATCTTTGTTGGGAGTCGTACATGCGCAGTAGCTAGGTAAGGACTACTAGCCAGTCAGAAGCAGAGTATCAGGGCGTGCCATGCTAGCAGCTAGGCGAGCATTATAACGCGTGTTACAAAGTGACACATGTTCATCACGGAAGTAAAGGCTGGACTACAATAGAGCTGTTTGGAGCAGTTTGTGAACAGTGTTTTCTGTTGGAGATGGTAAGTCCCTTTGGGGTAGACTTTGGTCTTTTTCCCTTTTGTAAACCTATAACGTGCACAAAAAAGATATGTAACACAATCAAGGTAAGGGGAAAAGCCAAAAAGCACAATATGAGCACTTTAAATATTACGCATTTGATTTTGTATGTGGCTTGTTCAAAATTGCTGTCTTCTTCTTTTGTAATCTTTTTCTTGCTTTTTTTCCCTACCTCTCACCTGTCCTTTTTCTAATTCCCTCCTGTCAGTGAGGGCTGTCCCCTGCTGGAGCAGCTCAACATCTCCTGGTGTGATCAGGTCACCAAGGATGGCATCCAGGCCCTGGTGCGTTGCTGTCCTGGACTCAAAGGCCTTTTCCTCAAGGGATGCACACAGGTATGGTGTGCGCTTAGTATGAGCTGGAGATACAGACCAATGGCTGATGGTGTAGGTGCTTAGAGCATGAGTTGCAGATGATTTTATCCAGTATACAATTTAGTCTGATAAATCTGAAAGCAACCTCATTTGTCGAACTTTCTTTGGTTCCATTGGTGACTTCTTAGGTGCTCTGTTTTTTTTTGCTCATCACACTAACTACCAAGTTCCTCTTATTCCTCATTCCAAGCGAACGCCTTCTAGTCAACACTACAGTGTGAAAATGCAACCATGTATTTCGATGATGTCACAGCTCATTAATTTAAAGGGCAAAACAAATCACATGTACAGTCAGTTGCCAGGTTTTAGAGGTTGATTTGTCGTGCTGTTGAGTTGTATTTCGTTATGCCAAGAGGCGTTTTTAACATAATGAACATCCTTTTAAATCAGTGACAGTAGAGGGGTTTGGTGGGCAAATCTTAGCGTGCTTGATTATACATTTAATAAGTGTAGTTTAATTCCAGATGACTGTTTTCTCTTCTCTCTCGATCTCTTCTGCAGCTCGAGGACGAGGCTCTGAAGCATATTGGGGGTCACTGTCCAGAGCTGGTCACACTCAACTTGCAGACATGCTCAGTAAGTACACGTAACCATGCTAGAAGATGAATCACATTAATCTGGAAAAACACAACGGTTTTGCAATTTCAATAACATTCTGTAGTCCTATTTCATATTGTTTAAATTGAATGCATCTCTGTAAACATTGTTATAAAACCCCTGCATCTGGACTTTTGGCATAAAGTACACAAACACTGTTGGTTACTTTCCAGTGTATAGTAGAATTCCCCTCCTTCAGCACCACCTGAATGCTCTTGTCATCCTCCTCCTCCCTCTCTCCATCTCCTCCTCATCTCACACCTCAGGAGCTCATCGTCTCACGTTCCCAGTTGTTGTTCCTCCTCTTTCTTTTCTCTTGCTTAGCCATTTCTTACCTGTTCTTCCTCTGCCTGATCTCCACAGAGCAATACTTAAAACAGAAAATGCAGGAGAAAAGAAATTGCTCTCATTAGCTGGGTGTTAAGGTACATGAATGTATGTCAAGTCACACACTGATTGCATTTGATGCAAAGTTACCAGTGAGCACAGGAAAAGTTGGTATGTTTTCACATCTTACAATTGTTTGGGATTTAGGTGACACCCCCCCCCCCCAATACAAATACACTCTCTTTCTTTAAGCAGCAGATCACAGATGAAGGCCTCATCACAATTTGCCGGGGTTGTCACCGCCTGCAGTCTCTCTGTGTGTCAGGCTGTGCCAATATCACAGACGCCATCCTGCACGCCCTGGGACAGAACTGCCCTCGCCTCAGGTAAATGTGCACGCAAACACACACATCCCTCTCACTCTGAACTTAACCATGCGTCGCTTCCCAGACCCTGAAAAAAAATCTCTTTCCATATAGTCTGAAAATCTTTTTCGTTTTACTTACTGAGTAAGTCATTATCCACCTTATCCTGTGAAGCAATTTCACTTGAGTACAATGTACTTAAGTTGATTTCAAGAACATTCTCTGATTTATTGACAATCTTGAGCCTGGCAAACTGATGTTGTACCTTTTCTTTAAAAGACTTCCGAAATGGATGAAACTTCAACTTAATTGGTATTATTCTCTTACAGAATTTTGATTTCTTGCCAACAATTGTTTTTAATCCTCATTTTAAGATTAAATGGCTTGCAGGGATGGATTTGCTTGTCATTGTAACATAATTAGCATTAACAACTTGCTTAGTTATTTAATCCTGCAGTAAATATTAAGGTAATAATGGAGATCGTGGCGAGGAATATAAATGGACCTTTCTGCAGTTAAAGTTATCTCAAGCCTCACTAGATCCAGTTGAAGTCCCAAAAAGTGACTGACTTTAAATGACGCCATTGTACAGTATAACTCTCTGCTCCTCTTTCTCCTTTTAGAATATTAGAAGTGGCTCGCTGCTCTCAGCTTACAGATGTGGGCTTCACTACATTAGCAAGGGTGAGTGTGGCATCTACTTCTTGGTTGCATGACTTTATGCTTACAGGTTCAAATATTTGAAGTTGATGTCACATTTGTTTTATTCCCAAAACATTTTGAAAAATGATAAATATTTTGAGATTTCACACACTAGATCATATTGTTTCTCTCTGTTTATTGTCTCTTTCTCCGCTGCAGAATTGTCACGAGCTTGAAAAGATGGATTTAGAAGAATGTGTGCAGGTAAATAAACAGTCCGAGCAACACACAAATACTGTTTCCACCGTTGTTGTATGGAGACTACATCATATACATACATCTTTTTGCATCAGATCACAGATGGAACACTCATCCAGCTGTCTATCCACTGCCCTCGTTTGCAAGTCCTGGTGAGTGTATGGCTGCCACTCCTGTAGTATTTACAAGCACCACATCACAGCTTGTTCTAGCAGACAGTTGAGTAATGGAGCTCCTGTGTTGGTACTCTTGTAGAGTCTGTCTCACTGTGAGCTGATCACCGATGATGGCATCAGACACCTCGGCAGCGGCCCTTGTGCTCACGACCGTCTGGAGGTGATCGAGCTGGACAACTGCCCCCTGATCACAGACGCCTCGCTGGAGCACCTTAAGAACTGCCATAGTCTGGATCGTATCGAGCTCTATGACTGCCAGCAGATCACCCGCGCCGGCATCAAGAGACTAAGGGTAAGATGCGTTTGCTAACAACAGTGAGTAAGCACTGATTCATGTGTAGAATGTACTGTAAACACCCAACTGTGTTATGATGACTGACTGTGAACTCAACATATGTCATTCTGGTGCAAAATTGTATCCGATCAGTGTCACAAATGTATACATTTTAATTGGCTCTATGCTGAATCATGTTAAGATGGTTTGGGACCTCTAAATGTATAAGCTCTGTTTTATCTTTGGCTCTGCCCATTGGTTGTAAGTCTGGGCTCAGCCATCCAGGTTAGTTTTAGACTCTGGAATGGAGTACAGTAGACCTTTCTCACAAAACAGCTTCCCACTGCTTATAGATGATTAGTAGAAGTTAACTCTTTACCTCCAAAAAAAATCACATCTTTTTTGCAGCCACTGCACCTTTTGGTAAAGGCATCTCACTGAGCTGCACAAACAATATCCCTGATCAGAATTATGATCATATTTATTACCAACGTTTTCAATTGCAAGGATTTTGCCCTGGTGTATTTGGTGCATACAAAAAAAAACATATGAAAAAGGGAATCAACAATATGGCAAAGTACTGCTACAGCCAACAACATCAATACAGAGTAGATATATTACAATAAAAAATATGTAAAAAGACACTAACAAAATAACATATGTACATTATAACTATTTTAGAAAGGGAAAGAGGATGTACAGTTTACTGCAAGGTGTGCAAAAATATTGATCAGGGGATGTGAAAGTTTACAGTATAGATGTGCAATTCCAAGTCCAGGATGTGTGTTAATGTAACGTGTAGTGACTAAGGGTGGGGGGTTAAGAGTCTGTCAGTGGGAATCCTGGGCCTTGTTGATGACGCCCACTGCAGTCGGGAAGAAAGTGTTCTTGTGGCACGATGTGTGGCAGCCTCCTTCCAAAGGGTAGTGTATCAAAAAGTTTGTGTCCAGGGTGGGAGGGATCAGCCACAATCTTTCCTGCCCGCCTCAGGGTCCTGGAGGCATACAGGTCCCTGGAGGGATGGCAGATTGCAGCCATTCACCTTCTCAGCAGGGCGGATGATACGCTGCAGTCTGCCCTTGTCCTTGGCTGTGGCAGCAGCATCTCGGGTGGTGATGGAGCAGGTGAGGATGGTATCAATGATGGCAGATGATGTAGAAGTGCCCCATCATTGTTTTGGGTAGGTTGAACTTTTTCAGCTGCTGCAGGAAGCACATCCTCTGTTGTGCCTTTTTGATGAGGGGAGCTAATGTTCAGCTCCCCCTGAAGGTACCCTGTGGACCCTGTTTCTGACCTCTAGTAGAGCTATGTAGCAGTTTTTTATGAGTGGGTGGGGTCCCCATTTTTGTTTGCATGTATGCACACGGGTGACATGATATATGTTCCTGCCAATGGTTTTACACTATTCCACTGATCAACAGGCGAGAGTAACCCACCAAGAAACTCAGTAATTCAACGGCTAAGGTAGAGAAGAAGACTGCATGCAAGTAAACATGGATGTTAACAATGCAGTTTTTTTAATTAAGAAAACAATCAACTTTGCAAATGTTATAAGGAAGGAAATTTGTCGCAAGGCGAGCACAGAATGTAAACAAAATGTGTTTGTTTTAAAGAAAACTCCACAAGGCACTTTTTTTAATGTAAGGCCATCCTAAATACTAACCTTTTAACGACCTATGAAGCATGTAGCATATATTTCATGTCAGGTGGGTGTAAAGTAGCAAACTTTTCTGAGGAGTCCGAGTGATTTTAATTGAACCTAACATAAAATTCAAGATGGCACATCATTTCAGCAGCATGTCACTCAGGGCTGCCACTAAATGCTGTCTTACAACAATACTAAGGTAAGAGCAAAGAGCATAACTGCTGAGCAGCACTACAGTCTCCACGTTTTTTAGTTTAATAGGATCCCCATTAGCTACAGCAGGGCTGCAGCTGTTCTTCCTGGGGTCTGTTATTCAAAATAACAAAATACAGTACATAACAACATAGAACATTAAAAGCGAACAAAAAGAGGTAGCTTTACGAAACCAAGCAAAGAAGGACAACAAAACAATACTAGAAACAAAAGATCAATACGGAGTGTAAGTGGAGCGTAATAGGCAGTATGACGGACCGTGATCAGGGCTACACAGCCACGTATGTTTGGGCTGTTTAGATACATACATACATTTTGTCCAAATTAAACTCCGGAGTAGGAGTCACCGCTCCACCCACAAGATGTGATGGATCAAAACTAAGGTGTGAAATACGAACAGTGAGCGATCACTCTGTCCAGAGAGAACTGGTCTCATCAGCATTAGATCTCATGCCTGTCTTTAATTTTAATAGAAATGAATCGCAGCCTGACAGGAAACATTTGTTGTAAATAACTTGCATTTATTTGAAGTATTTGTACGATCCATTAACACATTTCAATCTGTTTTTCCTTCTCTCCACAGACCCATCTGCCTAACATCAAAGTGCATGCATACTTTGCTCCCGTCACTCCGCCCCCCTCTGTCGGGGGCAGCCGTCAGAGGTTTTGCCGCTGCTGTGTCCTGCTATGATGTAAAGACAACACCCCTTCCCTCTCATGGTGTCCCTCGTACAAGCTCCCTGCAGCCTGTCACTTGACCCCTGACCTGCTGCCCCCCTCCTAGCGCCCTGTCATAGAGTACGTGCTGGTGTGTCCCACCTTTAACTGCAGAGAGAGGGAGAAAGCCAAAACATGCTACAAGGTCTTCGGTAACGTTCCCAAAAACATTCCCGACTCTCTCCACCACACAAATACAGTACAGACACAACACATTACCATGCACAGATTATCGCTTAAAAGAATGTCAGAACATTCCTGGTCTGTGTTCAGTGGACAAACCAGTATTACAAAGAGGGTTATGTAAAAATCAAATGTGGTCACCACTTTTAAGGGATTTAACTTTTCATCAAATGGAAGTAAAGAAGAATCTTCACATCTAAAACCATTCTGTATTTTAGGGGAAGTGATCCTCTTCTCTTATTCAGCAGTTTGAGACAGATTACAGTTCTAGCCTCTAAACAGAATATTGAAAAGGCTGAAAAAGCCCTCTTAACCACTCACACATACTTCCCTCTGTGTTGAAGGTCACTTAACAGCTACCTCTAGAAAGGAACTGCTTTGTTCTGCTGGCTGTTATTTCAAAAAGGAGCAGCGATGCAGCCAGTAAACTGCAGACACCTCCAACACACAGAAAGCAGGAAGAAAGCATAGTTTGGGGATTTAAAAACATACTTGCAGCTATTTGCACTTACAGTAAAGCAATGATGAGACACTTTACAAAGACGACCATCTCAGAATTCAAGACTGCGATTTACTAACGCACACAACAAATCTTCATGCACACACTGAGCTTGCTACACCTGTACCCTCACCTCTCTGTGTCTCTGTTACAATCAGAAGCTTCAATATACTGAAGACAAAAAAAAGACAAAGTTTAATATTTTTCTTAAAAGACACCAATTTAGACTCACAAGTGGGGACTTGAGAAGATGCCAAATGTTGCATGTAACACCTCTAGTTTTTTAAACTCTAATTGTAAATCTATATGAGGACTGTGGAGTCCGAGAGTCGAAGCCAGCTAAACGACCGATGATGATATGACATGGGGCAGAGATTTCTGTCGATGGGTCTTTCAGAGGGGAACTATGGCGAAGCTCGCAAGTGTGTTAGAATATGTGCTGGAGCTTTGGACAGTCAAAATGAGCTGACACTTAATCTGGAGTTTGACAGAAGAACTGATGCTGGGCTGGGAAAGCTCATGTCAACAACAGAAAAGTTAAAAAGACACTCTTCTGACAGAATGGAGAAAAAAAAAGTCTGACATCACTACATGAATTCATGCTGTCAGACCAGAACAATGGAAAGAAAAAGCCAACTGAAAACAATCAAAGTACGTCTATTTTCAGTTAGGGAGATTTCATTTAGTTGCTCTTGTTTTTGCATCGGTGACGGTTCTGATGACGATGAACTGGTGAACCACGCGCAGCAGTGAGAGGACGTCGGAGTGGCATCAGCGACTCCTATGAGGCCTTGCAGGGGACAAAGTGACAGCGTGTTACACCCTGCCACCTGTTACCTCCTCCATCTGTCTGCTACCAGTGACGCTGCCGGAGGTATACAGCGGATCAGACGGATGGAGTCACTGAAAGAGGAAGTCAACTGAATCTTGAGCACACAATTCTGGCCTGATATGACAGAATGATTTTTGTCACAACGGAGGGCTATAATGGACTTCGGTCCCCCGCCCTATAAAGTATTGAAGCCTTTTCTTATGGATTATCTTCTCCTGCACTTGTACCTGCTTTATTCAGTATCTCTTTTTCTTCCCATTTCCTTTTTTATAAATGTCTTTTACTGCTTTTCTTTCTGATTCCCTCTGGATCTCTACCTTTTCTCTTCTTTTGCATTTCTGTTTTGGTGTGGTTTGAATTGTGCCTGCTTTGTGTTTTGAAGTCATGAGTTCAGTTTCTCCAAGTTGAGTTTGAGCCCTCTTCCAGTCCTCAGTTTTGATCTGATGGTGTTTGTGTTTTTATTAAGAGTTTATTGTTACTAAATGTCCAGAGTGTAGCCTTTGTCCAGAGGAAGAGTTGGCGCCAGTGCAATTGTAATAAATGTTGAAATTTAAAAAAAGAAGTTCATGATGTATGTATGTATGTAGGTAGGTTCTACTTATTGAATGTTTCCATCAAGGAGAAGACCTCGGGATGGCTGATCAGGCATTGTGTGCCACTTTAGCAGAATCAGATTTTTCTCCCATATGTGGGCTTTCCTCTTTTATTTGTATGCCTTGCTTTTCCTCCCATAATGCACCCTGCTCAACTACATCAAACAAGACTGACATGGGTAAACCCCGTGTGGAATATTGACCACTCACAAATGTCCTCATTCTGGTTTTAAGATGCAAGCCAACAGGCAAAACACTGAATGCTGATTCTATTCAGTTTGAGATTTGAAAGCTACGGCAGGCTGGAGAATACAAACTGAGATGAATCTGGTGTAATCCAGTCTGATCTGTTTTGTTTGAATGGGGATTTATTGGGGATTAAGTAACAACTAAGAGTCAAAATGGCAGATCTATCTAATGTACTCTGTCATTGTGCTCCGGGGTTAAGACCGTTAACTGGAGGTAAAGTAAGTCATAGGATTTAGACTATGAACCTGGTTGTAACACCTGCTTGCCCTTGTCATGCATTGTATATGTGGCACAGGCTGAGTCATCAGTGCAGACAACACATGCTTTTAAGGCAAAACACTTAGAATGGATTACAGGAAGTAAAACTAAACCTGCTCCTGATGGTTTTATGTGTACAAAAGAAACCTGTCATCAGTCTTCATGGTACAAAATACTCTACAGGCTCTACAAAGCAAAACACCAGATTTATTCTTCCTCAAGGTATCAAACACCTTGTCCTTCTGTCAGACCTTCACCAGTTTACACAGAAGTCACGCTTCTATGCTCTGAATGAATTTGTTTCATGTCCTAAACGCTGGAGTAAGATTGAGGATTAAGACAAGTGGTGAATCTACAGTGTGTGTGTTCATGGTAGAGTGACACCTGAGAAATTTCAAAAACAATTTTGACAATGACTGTAGTTCATACAATTACTGAAAATCTTTTCCTTTTTGTTCTTTTCAGCTTTTTACAATTAACCGATTATAAATGAATATGTACGTATGAATAAATATATACCTATATTATTAAGACTTGTCTGGTTTTCTCTCTTGTGTTGAGCTTGTTCTCATTTCATAGCTAAAGGTTGTTGAGCAGCTCGTAGCAGCAGATGGCAGCAACGAGCCATCAGAATCAGAAAAGCTTTATTGCCAAGTACGTTTTTTTACACATACAAGGAATTTGTTTTGGTGTTGTAGGTGCAAGTCACACATCACTGCTGGTCTGATTTCAGCTCCCAGCTGGTGGCAGGGTTCAGCATCTATCAGCTATTCAATGAGTCCAATTTAATTTGCTTTCAGAGTAAAGTGGGGAAAACCACCTGGTCGCAGACTGGAATACATTGTTTATTTTAAAGGAAATCATAAAGGAATAGTTCTCGTATAAAAATTCAGGCAGTTATTAAATTATTTTTATGGTCAGTCCTAGCATTACTTTTAGTTTTTTAATGTCTGTTTGTATATGGAGCTATTCTTTAAAACACCACTTTGCAATGTTTGTTAAAAAAAAAGCATGTTAATTAGATGTTACAATATCTTTCTTTCTTTTCCCCTCATTTAACCAGGGCAAAGTTGCCATTGCCGACCAGGTCAGGTAGGCTAGGCAGCATCAAAACACACCGTGGACATGCTTAACTTTTCCTTTTCCTTACAGCAATTTAGATGAAACTGTAGTGCGTATTTGTCTCTTAAGATAAGAACTGGCATGGGGTGAATAGATGATGAATTGAAATATTTTCACATTTGTTCGTCTTTTTAAAACAATAGTCAGGTGCCCATATGAACATTGAATCATTTGCTTGTTCTAATTATTCCTCCTGTTCATGTTGGCCAATAAAAGATTCCATTCTAATACACTTCCAATGTAAGTGATAAGGAACAAAATACTGTACATAGTCCTCTTTCTGTGCAGAAGCATATTCCAAAGTTCATCTGAAGATAATGTGAGGCTTCAGCAGTCTGAGTTTGACAAAGCAAGTAGACATCATCCAAACAGTCTTTTTTTAAAAGAAGGGTTTAAAAGGTCTTTGGGGTGAATTTTGATTCAACATCATTTGCTCACAAGCACAGCTAGCTTGCTAATTTATCTGCAGAAGTCCTAAGAGCACCACATTTATCAGATGGCTGTGGTTAAAAATGTGACATGATAGACTTTTGGAGCTATGTTTCTGTGTGCTTACGTACACATGTCTTGAGGGTGAAAATACAGATGAACAATCAGTATCAATTTATTCCAGTGGAAGGAGCAGCAGCTCTGGTCCTGTCACTGCACCATGACGACCGCTGTCAAGGCTGGGATCTGTCTTCCGCCGCATGGGACTCATTTTGTTCCTCTCATCCTCCTATTGTTTCCACTGTTTCTAAATCACCAAGAGATCAATGTGTTTCCACTCCTGTTTTAATGTTCATTTTTAGCAGCCGTGTTCCGGCACCTGGGGGATCACATGGAGGATGAAAAGTGGGTGGCTCAGAGGGAGACATTTAAATGTAGCCCGTGTGTGTGTGTGTGTGTGTGTGTGTGTGTGTGAGACTGTTTCCCTCCTTCAGCAGTTTCTCAACTGTTCTGTGTTTTCTGAGTTTAAACACAGACGGATCAGACCACAGCTCACTGCACACCGCCCCACCAAGTTGCTGTGTTTCGGTTTATTTTTGACAGCAAAGCCACAGCTACACACACTAGAACAACTTTTGACTTGGCTTTTGTTTTTTTTCTGCAGAGTTCCTTTCTGCAGTCACTCTGCTATCTGCTGTGCCCTGGCTCTGATTGAAACAATAATGAATGTGATAACCAAGGCTCTCTCCCTCTCTCTTCCTTCTGTCTCTTTCTCCAACACACCCACGCACAAGGACTTTCTGAAAGCTTAGAGCAAACTTTGATGTCAGGCTTAGGTGAATTAATGCCGTGCAGATAGAAAAAACTATCACATTAAGAAGTCTTTCCTCCCTGTCTCACACTGTGAATGGTGCAATGTTTGCTTTGAATTTGCTTTAAAAAAAAAAAAAACACTAATTACCTAAACTCTCCCTGTCTTTTTCCTTCACCAGGTTAATACAAAAATCAGTAGCTGTGACCACAACCTTATTGCTTCATCTGATGTGTTCTAAAGGGGGCAATCAATAGAAGTGCACCCCAGGAGGCTGGTAAAACCAGGTAGGAGATTAGATTGCATTTGAAAGCAGAGGTACCAATCCTATGGCCTTATTGTAGCTGCTTTAAACAAATGTGTTTGACATGATGTATCTCTAACCCTGCAGGGCAGCACCTACATAGCAGCTACTGCTTCAGTATTTAGTGCTTTGGAGGGCAGGTGGGGAATGACAAGGAACTAATGATAACGGAGTAGTGTGGTTAAAACCTGTTTCCACTTCAAAAACAAACTGAAAGTAGTGCAGCTCATCCCATATGGGTCACTTTTCTGCTATAGGAGAAGATAATTCATTAAATAGACTGCAGAAAGTTCTGCATCCTATGTCACTACTTTAACATTCCTCTGACATTGATTCATAATAATAACATACTTTATGTTTTTATATGGTATTGCATCATGTAGTGTCTGTGGGGGCTTTAAAGTGGTCTGAAACCCCCTTTAGCCTGAACTATAGATAGATACATGGACAGGTACATGTGAGTATTTGATAAAAGCTTAAAGGCATTAATACACCTTGGAACTAGTTGGAATGATGTAGTTACAGTTCCCTTTCATATGTAGTTTGAACAGAGAGAGAAAATGAAGAGGGAACATCTTGCTTTTGTTACAAAGGTAAACAACATCCAATTCAATTCAATTTTATTAATAGTATCAAATCATAACGAGTTATCTTAGTAGACCACACTCTATAATTTACAAAGACCCAACAATTCCAGTAATTCCCCTCCTAGTTTCCATCGCCTCTAAGAGAAAATCAGCTCTCTGTTTGCGAATTGGGAGGTAGTCTATATTTGGGCTTAAAATAAACCCATGGTGAATTCTAAATTAATCCTGGCAGAGTTGTAAAAATTGACCCAATCATGCGCCTCAGACGCACGGGAAGGCGTGCCTCCGATTGCGCTTAAATTTAAGTCAGTGCTGTGGTGAAGGGCACAGTTCGCTTTGGATTTACACCCAGCCACGTCTTTCAGAGCACAAGCTTTGTTTGGATCTGATCTAATACCAAGATGATATTTCCACATCGATGTTTTGCTGTTGTGTTGTAGGACGGAATTGTGCCACATTGGAGTTGTCAGATGCGCTGTAAGGGACGATACATTTACCCGTACGTGAGCCTCAATCCTAAATGCTAGCCCTTGCATGGCATGAGCGAAATATAAACAGCTGGCGTGTGTGTATGTATGTGTGTTTATGAACTGTTTAATCAACCTGTAGTTGGAGAGCAAATGACCATAAGGCGTCCACCTCGCAGCGCGTACAAATCACTGTGATGTGGATCTGTTTCACTTTGCCAAGCTGTGTATGGCTAAAGCCGGAGATTTCCTACCGACTGGACACAGTTTGAGGAGATAAAAGTTTGTTTTTGTTTTGTCTGTGTCTTGAACGACTTTTTCCATTCCGGTGTCGATGATGACTGAGAACAATGACATGGAGAGCAACTCTCAGCTCCAGCGCTGTCCAAGCACCATGTCCATCCAACCGATGTCATCCAAGGCAAGTATCCACATTGAGCTTTGTTCCGTAGTTTACACTCATCTCTATTGTCCCACAGTTTATACTCTAATTTCTGTAACGTGGAGAAATAAGACACTTAACTTTGCATTGAAGCTTCCGCCACACACGGAAAGCAACTATTGTATTGGCTAAATAAGAAGAGAGATTATTTTATTATTACCTGTTATTTTGCGGTTTTGTATTCCTCCTCCTTATTATTCTACCGGTTTATGCAATATTGACGTCAATTCTTTACAATTGCAGTTGTATTCATCATGACTGCGTCACTGTAGTGTAACATCACACGTAAATTGTGATGTCACTCTGTCTGCCCATTTCTGTCTGCCTCTTCAAATTCACTTCCTACACACACACACACACACACACACACACACACACACACACACACACACACACACACACACACACACAAACACACACAAAGGGGATTTATGCTTATTATTAGATCATAAAATGAATTTTAATCAGTGTATTAGAAGAATGGTTACAATTAATGCTTACAGATTTATTGTTGGAGCTATTTGCTTTTTGGTGATTACTGACAAAGTCATATTTTCCCCCACATTGCTGCACTCACACATTGTCAAATAACTTGTTCCTGTATGCAGCAAGAAAGTTTATATTGCAATACGGATAAATGACCACATTTATTTATATGTGCGTTGTGTGCCTAATATGCAGAAATGGATCCCTTTTACAGTGTTGGCCTGCCTGAGCCTCAAGTGTCCTTACAAAGTGTCCTTATGATTCCATTAAATGTGTTGACTTGACTGTATAAACAAAGATTTCAAGTGCAGGAGCTGTGAAAGCGTTCTCAATGCCGGCTTTTTAATGGAAGGCTTTTAGGAAACTTGATTCATTAGGCCCAAACACTTGATACAACTTTCTCTCAGCTGAGTGTTTGTCTCCACCTCATGCCTCCTCTCACTGCCCACGCACAAACGCACACATGCTGTGGACATGTTTGAAGCAAGGTGACACCTTGTCCTCTGTGAGAAGCAGGAAAGTTTGCAGTTATAGTGAGCTATCTTCAGTGTGGTCCACTCCAGTTCTACACTCCTCACCAGCTGCTACCAAGAAAAGTAAGGCGATATTCTGTTCCAAGCAGGACTGATTAGTATTCACATTAATCATTGGTCAGTTTAGCCACTTCACGACCATTTACACCACAAAGTAATCTAAACTAAACAGTAGCTCCTTGCCGCTGGAAGGGTCATGAATTTGCAACCATATATGAGTATTTTAAGGACTCTTGTAGGAGAATCTTATAGTTAATGTCAGCTTGGCTCTTTTATGTACAGATGCGGTCCCAGTATATTAAAAATCCTTTACATCAATATTCCACCCATATCTATTTTAAACACTTAATCAAGACCATTTCTGAAATAAAAAAAACACGCCACAGGGTTTAATTTTTGAAGGAATCTAATCAGACTCATAGCTGTGTGTCCATGGTGTTTTTAATTATAAGGATGACAAGGAGCTTGCTCTGAAAACAGATGCTCCCTGACGGTGCCAGAGGATTAAGAGGAAAGGAAGCATGGACTTTCTCTCTGGCTCCCAACAATGTATCATAGTCTATTGTTCTTTGTTGAGTGCTGTTTGATCTCTCAGGGTTGGTGATGTTTTGGGAGCCCTTTGTGATGTAGGGTCAGGTAAACCTCTTTTTTTAGATGAGTGCACAGGACAATCTCTGAGCGCAGAGATATAAGGACTTAATTGATTGGCCCATTTGTCAGCTTGCCAACTGTGTGACAAGAACATCACAATGCATTCATGTGTCCCCTTTGGATTCTTCACCAAATCTTCACTCAATATGAGCACTTAAACACCCACACAGCTGGTTGAGTGATAAAAGGTGACTGGAATTGCCTAAAGTGTGAAAATAAGAACTTGCCGCAGCTCCAAAGCAAAGTGACAAGTAATCATAAACCACAACAGTTTGTGGCCAAGTCTAGCAGTTTTGTAAAGGTGATATTTCAATCTGGTGCTTTTTTACACAGGACAGTGTTAATTGTAGTCATCTACAGTCACTCAGCATAGTGAATGCTGAAGTGTTGTGTCTACAGGGTACACTTTGATGATTTCTAGTGTCAATGCTGTTATTGCACAAGTTAATCCCCCAACATCTTTGAAACCATACATACTTTTAAGATCACTTCACATTTCATTAAACATCAATTCACTTTGTCTTCAGATGAAGGGAGATTACCTGATCTGGATCTGGAGAGGCTGGATTGGGTCAAGGTCCTCATTGATTAATGTAAAACCCTTACTGCTGTGATGTTTATTGATGTGACACTGCAGGGAAAGGTGCGAGCTGTTGAAATACTGGACACTAGAAGGCTAAAAGTAGCTACAAAGAGAACTAGCTGTGTATCTATTTGTGTATCGCTGAGGAGGGGAAGAAAATTATCTGTTAGGGAGATTCACTTGTCGCCACCGATGCTCACTCAGAAATAACATCCTCCTCCCCTCGTCAGATACTGACATTGTGTTGTGCTTGGGGTGTTTAGTGTGAACATTGATTGGGTGAGTAAAAAATGGGTGGATGGGATTAGCTAAATGTTGGGGCTAGAAATTGCAGTGAGAGAAGTGGTTATATTCCATGCTACTATTTCACACAGTTTCTTTTTCGTGAAACAATCATAGAGAGAGGGAGAGAGACGTCTGTGTGTATGAGCAAGCACGTGATTGGCTGCCTGTGCGTGTGCGTGTGCGTGTGTGTGTGTGTGTGTGTGTGTGTGTGTGTGTGTGTGTGTGTGTGTGTTTACATGCATGTGTGATAGGGACAGAATGGTGGAAGCAGCCTGTGATTATGCATCTCTTATCTCGTATTCAAAGAGGGAATTTGCCAGGCTGCCGAGCATGATAATGACAAACTTTAGCCAAGAAGGGAAACGTTGGGACATAAAACTGGTTCACAAAATATAGTTGTATGATAAAGACTGAACTAAAGCTGTTTGCATGCTGTGCTCAGAGATTTAATGATATGTACATTTTTCTGTTGTCCTTTTACCTCTGTTTAATCACAGTTTCCAGTTTCCTGCCTCCTTATTTAAGTTTTACATCACCTGCCCAAAACAATTTAAGCCACACAGTGAGGGTGTAAATAATTGTATCATGTAACCAGGCACCTCAGGATGATCATTTCCTCTGAAACCACTGACTTACAACTGGATTGAGCCAGGAAACTGCGTCTTTCACAGCAGGGTTATCCTTCTTGAGACTGAAATATCCTCACTTAGAACGAGGTCGGACACTGTGACGTCTACCATGGAAGAAAATAAATTATAGAGTGACTGGCCTCAAAGGTGGGGCACAACGCAGGGGAGAATTTTAAAGTGGAAATTACAGGGTACACAGTACAATATTGCATTCACATGCTCTTTGTTGAATTGATACTGTATTTAAAACTGTGGAGTGGAGTGTGTATATCCGATGCAGTGGCTGTTTTTTTTCCCCCATTTCCTGCTTCACTTTTTCCCTTCTGCTGCTGACTACACAAAGGTGACATGGTTTAGGAGTGAACACTGATAGTGGTAGAATAAGAGAAATTTGGAAGAAAAAAAAGAATTAGCACAAAACTGTCTGTTTTTACACCCATGCACACCTTGCCACTCTAGTGATGTACCTGTTGATTTTTAGAAAGCTGCAACAATTGGGTGATGCAGACCCTACCACCAAGACCTTTTCACCAGATTCCACACAGAGAGAGTGTTTGTTTATTTGGACCGTTACGACCTCTGAACGAAGAAACAGCTGGAATTATACTGGATAACCTTCATTTGAAATGTTATCTCCTGGGTAAATCATTCAAAACAGTCCACACTAAAAGATATTATGGCCACAAGCTGTATTTATGGTCACATTCCCAGTGGGACTATGCTTTTGTTGCTCAGTCTTGACCTCTGGACAAGCTGGAGCATCCCATATATATCTCAGCCCTGTGGGCCCTGGCCTCACTAAATTCTGATGGAGGGAGTAAGAGCCACATATTTGGATGAAATAAAAGCTTTATTATTGAATTATGTCTGCCCAAACCCTTATGTCCCTCTATGGAGCATTGATTTTGGACATTTATGTTGGCTATATGTGAGAACAAGTTGAAGTTGATATATGGATCGAAGATGTGAAAATTATGGGCTTTTACCCATCCGCTGAGACAGCTCGTCAAAATCTGGTCTGCAGCTGTGAGATTGTTGCTGCTTGAAGAACATTGACTGTGCAGGTGCATCTCTGGGCAATGTTTTGCATTTTGCATGGCCTTGCGAGTCATTTGTGAATGATATGAATAATTTATTGAGAGAGAAACTTAAGCAAGCTGAACTAAACCCAAATGTTTCTTTTGGAAGAGAAGCATTTTCTGCAGATGAAAGGCTTCACTTAGTACTTGTAAGAAGTGCAGTTGGTAGAGACATGAAAGAAGATTCAAAAAGACAGTTCTCTTGACAGGCATTGTCATTAAATTACAAGGGATCAGTAAAACATATGGGCCTAGATCATACATCACAACCAGGGTATAATCTGTGGCTAACAGAAATGACGTGTGACCCGAATTGAACGTGGAATTGAACTCAGAAGTATGACGCTCTCAGCTAATGTTCAAATGGAAGCTAATGGGACTGCTTTTTAGGCTCACACACTGACAGATGATTAGATTAGCTGTAATTGAGACATGTGCTCTAGCCGAAGCTTCTATGCCAGCACTCATCTGCTCTGATTGAAAGAGCTCGGCTCAACACTGTGATGAAAATATGGAGACGTGTGTCAAGGTGCACCATTAACAAACATGATTTTTAAAAAAATGCATACCACCTTCTCATAAGGCATTCTTCAACTTCAAGGTTTCTACGGTAAATAGATTGTTTGTAAATGTTTTATAAATCAGTAATAACATTTGGGTTGCCAGGTTGTGAAAAATCCTTTTGGCTGGTGTATATCCTCCTTCAGCCTAACTTAATCTAGCTCTTCAATTCATCAACAATATTTACTGGAGAATCAGAAATCTCTGAGCCTTTACTAATGACTTACTAACATTTATAACTGCAGAATTGATGGCTTTTTAGAAAGTGAGTGTCATGAAGGTTCATGAGATCTTTAGAGCATTATTACCACTCTAATAAAGTATAAATAAATGTTGACAAAACAGTCTCACCACAACATCCATTTGTAGCTTTTGGGATCTTTTGATTGTATCACACTATCTTCATCAGCAGATGGAGTTTGCCCAGTTACTTTTTTTTTTGATTGATCCTTAGTGGGGAAATTACAATTTACACTCTGTTGGTTAGAACACACTACACTGCCTGAAATACACACACATGCTCAGGTCCTATACATGCACAAATGGAGAGATGTCAGAGTGAGTGGGCTGTGACTGCTGGACAGGCGCCCTGAGCGGTTGGTGGGGGTTCGGTTCCTTGCTCAAGAGCACCTTTGCAGTGCCCAGGAGGTGAACTGGCATCTCTCCAGTTACCAGTTCACACTCCGTACTTTGGTCCATACGGACTGAGCTACTGCCACCCCAAAGTTATCAAACAATAAAATGACAGATGTTGAAATTTCCATTTCTCTGGGCAACTTCAAAGAAGCTAGTGTGCCGATTTTACACATTAAAGTCTGTTTAAAGGGTGTAAAAATATGTAAAATACCCTCAAGTGAGTCGTATTGGCGTCGGTTGGGTCTGAGCAGGTAACAACACGTTTTATTTTAATTGTCATAGGTATAAATGATTGCTGGTAGTTTTTTTTTAGATTACACTGAATATTTCTGAATCTTCAACGAGAGGGTAAAAACTGGAAATCAATAGTCAAAGACATGAGTTGACTGTTTGTATCAAGTTAATTACAACTTTATTAGAGACAATATACATAGCATAACCCCATTCTGTGCACCCACAGCTACAATAGCAATATAATGTATTGTATTAGTAACCTTTGCTTAGTTTGTCTTCATAAGTGTAATCTGATGACAGGAAATGTCTAATAGAGATTTACAGGAAGCATATGCACTCAGTTACATAGACTTTATCTTGTATCTTGCTCTACATCCATGTGTGCCTCACAAACACACACACAGACTCAAATAGACAAACTGTTTTCATATCTTATTCCCAGACACGCGGAGCTGTAAACAGCATGTCTCTGTAAAGTGATTATGTTTGGCACTGAGCAGAGAGCAAGCGCAGACAGGCAGACAGGCAGAGAGTGTGCATGTGGCGTGCTGATTATCTGTTTGTCTGTCTGTGTTGATCCATTCTTCTCCTGCGAGACAACCACGCCCTCATACTGCTCTCCCGCTTCCACTGCATGTCAGAGTAACAAATGGCTGCCTATCCCTCGGGAAACGAGCATCATCTGTTCACAGAGCCAGAGGGAAACATCAGCCAATCAATGATAGATGCTTGTTCTGTTTTTGAAATGCAGCAACCATCAATTATTGAATACTGTTTGGTCAATGCAGCTTACAACATACATGCACGGCTGGTTATGTCAATACACATGAGAGAGGGTACACGCAGTTTTAAGTTGTTGGATCTTGTAGGCATGTGAGGAGGGATGCAGTGACCCCTGTAGTTCAAGCCTGTGGCACAATCAATCTGTCCAAAGAGCAGACTTCATCAGATAAAGAACCCTAGAGATAGGCTGTTTATAGATGATAATGCTGTGTAAACTGTCTTGTTTCATTTCCTCACAATAGCCCCCCTGCCACCACTACCAATAAAATGCCATTTACACACAGCAGTTCTTGATGTAAGGCCCTGGGTGGCTTATCTTGTTTAACCATGGGCCAAATGCACAACCTGCCCTATTAAATGTGACTGTGTGAAAGATATGCTTGGTCTCACTGAATGGAACATACAGGTATCTTAGCGCTTAATGTGTCGTTTCCATATGAGGTGATATTGCATTTCATGAGTCACCCTCTTTCCCCATGGTGTACAGATCAGAGCAGAGTGTTGTGTTTATGGATGCCAGAATATTGCCTGTGCTGCCCTGAGGGTGTATTGGACATTTGTTATTGCTCCCAAATGTGTCGCTGCATTCTTGTTTATCTTGTGTTTATTCTTAGTGTACCCTCTTATTCTCTGTCTCTGTCAATGTGTGTGTGTGTGTGTGTGTGTGTGTGTGTGTGTGCAGCTCCAGAAACTAAAACGCTCGCTGTCCTTCAAGACCCTCATGCGCAGCAAAAGTGTGGAGAACTTCTTCCAAAGGTCCTACAGCGACGCTCGCCTGCCTGAAGATTTCATCACTGACCTGCCGCCTCCTTCTCCTCCACTGCTGCCTGGCTCTCCTCTCGTCGGCGACCGCTCACCATCCATTTCACCATCTCTCAGCCCCAACCCCTCCATCTCCTCCCACTCCCCCTCTCTCAGCCTTTCCCCATCTTTGCCCATCAAGCCGCCCCGACCTCAGATTACCCACTCTTTCCAGGACCATGTCTTTCGCAAGCCCACTAACTGCCAGCACTGCAAGCACATGATAGTGGGTAAGGTCCTCAATCTACTCCCTGGACTGGTGTTCACATGATTTCTGGCCTCCCTGTCTGCAAACTGGAGAACATCACATATTGTGCTTACGACATTAAACATTGTTATAGATATAGGGACAATGTTTTATCACCACAGCAGGATTTAGGAGTCTACAACTCCTTGGTGCAAAAATGTCAAACTACTCCTTCAAGTATGGTAGCACAAACATAATAGCATCACTTGTTTCAAAGAAAAATCCCAAATTATTATTTTTTTTCTACTCCATTTAAGGGAAATTAAATATTAGAATTGGACTGTGTTTTCACTGCAGCTCTCTCTGTTTACATGTGAAGAAACAATTAGATTACAACAGGGATTTCTATGGTGCAGATGTGTGAAGGCTCTCATCCCTAATTTGCCACTTGTATTAACTTCTAGCTGATGCTAGTATTACTGCTGAACTCTACTTCCTGTCACTATGATTGATTACAAACTCCAACCTGCTCTTCTGCTTTTGGGCCTGTGGTGTAAATTCTGCATGCATTGTGAGTTTATTTGTGTAATGCATCACCTCGCTCAAGCCCTACTCCTCTGCAGTCCCTGAACACATTCCAGCCTCTGTCTCCTTGTTAAGCTGATGAAGTAGACTCAATTTTTCCTTTTCAAAGTAAAGGCAGTGTTTTCACTGAGCCATGCATTTTGTTTTATCAATGTTTTTGCAATGTCATCCCCATCTACAACAAATCCATGAATCTATTTATCTTTTGTTTGTAGGATCAACCCCTTAACCTTTAAAAACATTCAAAAATCAACAGAGGATTTCTCATTGCCTAACAAATGAGGGATACACATCTCAATATTCAGAGGCTTTTTATCACTGAAGTGCTTGAGAACAAAGATGAAATAGCAAGATGACTCAGTGCCAAATCGATTTTGATTGAAATATCTCTTGCTGGTTTCCAATCTTTCCATGTTGTTTTGGAAGAGGAGCAGTTGATTATGAAGCTGTTAGTGTCAGTGCCAGCTTAATAAAACTGGGACAACTCTTGATTACACTATCTACCTGAGCGGAGGGAAACCTGCTCATATGATCTGAAGGCCATATTGCTTTGTTAGGACTTTCTACCTTTTGCAGATCTGCGGCCTGCTGTGTATTTCTTTTATAGCGGCTGCCTCCGTGTCTGTGTCCTCTGCATCCATTCTCTTATCTCTGTCCCTCTCTGCAGGAAACTCCAAACAGGCCCTGCGGTGTAAAACATGTAAGATGGCTGCTCACCTGTGGTGCACCTCAGAACTATCGCAGCAGCTATGTCATGGGAAGGTGCGGATACACTCACAGAAGTTTCGTGATTTGATTTGATGCCCTTATATATAACACTGGCAGCTTTTTTCAACATGGTGTGCAATTTACTTCACATCAGACAGTGTGGGCAATAATGTAATTTAGATTTCCTGTTTTTGAAGTTTGTGTGTGTGGTAATTCATGTCTTTGTCTTTTCAGCCATGGTGTCTACCCAGTTCTTCAAACGCAACAATCTAGAAAAAAAAATCATTTCTATCTGATATCATAAAGAATCTCAGGAAAATATTCAGTTCTCTTCAATTTTAGAAGAGATATCCTTAAAGGAATCATTCATAAGCCAGCAGCGGTTAGCTTAGTTTAGCACAAAAACTGGAAACAGGGGAAAACAGCTAGCCTGGCTCTGTCTGAAAAAAACTAAATCTGCATATTGTCACTATTTACATACAAAATTACATAACCCCTAACAACATCCGTCAAAACAACAAATTATTTTTAATTTTAGGGAGGTTATGTGCCAGACTCTATCTTGGCTAGGGGCAGTTACTTTCTGGAGTATTTGCTAGTTGCCTGGCAACTGCTTCTAGCCAAGAAATTGTCCGGCTCAAACCCCAGTAAAATGACAAATTTAAGGATAAAACAAACAAGCTATACAGTAACATGTTAATTGATTACCTTTAGATTTGCTGGTATGCATGATTTTGTTACCTTCAGACAGAAGGTTAGCAGGCTAGCTGTTTCCCCCTGTTTCCCGTCTTTGTGCTAAGCTAAGCTATGCTAACCTTTGAGTATTTTTGATCTCATGTACGTTTTTGAGGCTACAAAGAATAGTTTAAATTGTGTTGCAAAAAAGTCCTTATCAATTAAAATAAGGGAAACCATGGATACATTCAGTAACAACTTATCTCGACTAAAGAGGAAGCAAAATCTTTTTTTGCATTGATGAAGAGAATGAAAATGTCTACGTCTAAACCACAGAACAAACTAGCTCTCTGATAGTGTGTTTATCTAACAACACAAGTTCCTCTTGCTAAGTCCAGTCTAACCTCCGATTTCTCTGATTTCCCCAGTCATTTTTAACAGCCAGATTACAAAAACACCAGCGTCAATAACAGTTTGCATTGCAATCATGATTTGAATAACCTGAGCAGAAACATTGTTACCATGGTTACTTTACCATGAACCTGGACTGCACAATTGTACCTGCACTTTGAAATTAATTTGATTTGTTTGATGAAACAGTCTTACAGTAAGTAACCTACAATGTTTAAATAAAAAAAATGAAAAAACATTTGACACAAACACTGGAACCCTCTTGACCTGAGGAGTGTAGTGCACTAGGCAGCAAATTGGGAGTGTTTCCAGACAGAGCTTCTGTGTTCATCCTCTAGTGCAGGACATTAGCACACAGCAAGAGGCGAGACCTTCTGAGAGCACTTCTTAGGAGCACTGTGTTCAAAACGGCTGTGCAGTTTGATAGAAGATGGGAGAGATAGGGGAAAGATAAAATATCATAAGACCAGAACCCGGGTATCTTTACAGGAATAAAGGTGTCACAGAGTATTTCTCTTATCTACAAACTGAGTGGCTTATTTGCAAGTCAAGGCAAACTGATATCTGAGTGCAAAATTGCACCCATGCGGACACACACACACACACACGCACGCACGCACGCACGTGCACGCATGCACGCACGCACACACACACACACACACACACACGCCTTTGTGTGAGCCATGTGCATACTAGTAAGTGGTTAAGTGGATTTATTGTTCGTAATTAGCAGCAAAGAGAGCTACATGTTGCTTCGGTTTGTGACTCAATGTCAGAAATGAGCTCTTTTCCTGCAGTACACCATACTGTGTGTCTTGATGTGTTTCTGACTCCATGAATGTCCTAAAACCACTACATAGAACCAGTTCCCCATCAGATCAGCCTATAAACAAGAAGTAAACTAAAAATAATCCTTCTGTTCTCCTCCATTAGTCTGGAGCGTTCAAGCGAAACTTCAGCTCGCCGATGCTCGTCAATGACCAATTGTCTGTTGTCAAGGAAGTTAAACCAAGCCAAGGTGAGCAAACCTGAGTGTGTGTGTGTGTGTGTGTGTGTGTGTGTGTGTATATATGTATGTGTTTTATGAGTGAGTGCAAATGTGCATCGTTATGTATGTGTACCTTGTGCTTTTGTTTTGTGATGTTGCTCTTGTCTAGCCTTTTGTTTTTTTGTCGATTTTTGTGTGCTTGTGCATGTATTGTAATAAAACCAGAACTATCTCCATCTCACCTGACACCCGAGGAGCATGAAGTGGGAAAATATAAAGAGGAAGAACAAATTCAGCTTCTCTTGGAGGCTGGCGGACGGTCTGCACCCTGAAAGTATGTGAAAAAGAAAAAAAAGAAAGAAAGATATATATATATATATATATATATATATATATATATATATATATATATATATATATATATATATAACTTCTAATGTTTATGATTTTATATTTCTGTTCATGCTTTGTACTGTATATTCTTGGAGAGATGGAGGGTATTACTTATTATTGTCTGGCACTTCAGTTTGCTGCCTATTTTCCGATTGGTCTAAGTCCTGTCTAGCTCTCTTTATCATTACATTCACCTCTATTTCACCAACAATTACATTTTGAATACAAATCACATATTTACTTGGTGGCATGCAATTACAGAAGCTAACAAATCTGACATTTGCTTGTTGTCTCTTTGTCAAGTAAACGCGCTGAAAGCTAAAACGCTGTGGTCCAAGCTCAGACTGTTGTGTCCTAAAAGTACTTGAATCTGTTCTTCCTTTCATCATCATCTCTGAATACCAGCTTGATTTTCTTTGTCATACATTTTGGATGAACATCTGTGTAAGTGATACAGTCCTTCATCTCACATACTGTATGCCTCGCTGAATCAGGATTAGCACCTTATGCTGTCACTTCCTTGCACTATCCATGAATCAGGGTACAATTAACCTACAGCTCTGTTATCACCCCGAGCTGCACACCATGACGCCTGGGACGCTGCCAGGGCCAGCTGAGACTGCAACTTGCCAACCTCACAATCACACATTGCAAAGAGACCTCATAATTATGCTAACTAAAGGCTTGGTAAAATACCAAGCTCGTGTTTGCACACATTAATATTAGTTTTATTTGTTTTAATGAAAGGCTTTACTTACACACCCTGTGATTTCCCATCAACTGCCTTTTGGCAAAGCAGTTTATTGTGTTATATTAAACCACATTTATGAGGGCGAGAGTCTAATAGCTGCAGGAGTGAAGTACTTATAACAGTCAACGCTCTAGGTTGCAATCTTTCAATGACAATTCAATCTGATTAGCTACCAATTGAAATGTATGCAAGGATTTGTTTCTCTATTTAAACAAGAATAACAGCTGTGTTGTTAAGGTGAAAAAAAGGATTGCCTTTGATTCAGGCAGAAGGACTAGTTTAAGAAAGAAGACCCGTCTGAATAATGTTGTTAGGTCTAAAATATCATTCACTAGTCAAACTGTGGTTGTTATTGAATGTTTAAGCTTTTAGTTTGTCATAGTTTGTAAGTAACCTCAAGTCACAAAGTTCATTAAAGCACATGTGAAGACAGATGAAGCCAAATCACATATAGAACTCTCCTTTCTGCACTGAAATAAAGCTGAAGGTCTGAGAATAATTATTTTTTATAGAGGATTATAGTGTCTGAGCATGACTTTGCCACTGTTTACTCGCTTCTCTTCACCTGTAATGAATTGCTCTTTGTAGAAATACTTCCTCCCTGCTACAGTCAATTTAAAACACACATAAGCTGTATCACCTCGAAATACTTACACCAGTCAGACTAAAGGCATTCTTGTTGCAGAATTTATGTTAGCATTCCTGTTTCATTTATCACCTATTTGACGAGAGCATGGAGACACTGACCTTAATATGAAACTGCAAATCATTACGACTTGATCCTGCACAAACACACACACACACACACACACACACACACACACACACACACACACACACGCTTCTGGCCCCTCGGAAAAAATCATTCTGCCTTCCATTCAACTCGTGTTGAGCTAGATGGAAAAAGGAGCAGGACATTTAATTCCTAACTTCAGAAATACTCTGCTCATCCAGCACTGCCATCTACATGGAATGTAGCAATGAAGGATTTCCATATTTTAAATCATCTCTTATTCCCTTTCTACTCAACTACAGCTCCAGATGCTTCATTTTACGGCTATTAAAGCAAGACACATGTCCTGCCAATAAGTAAATGTATAAATAAATCAAAGCATGTAGAATTATTGAAATGTCTTCATGTCTCCTTAACTTTTGACTGCTGTCCTCTGTCTGATCTAAAGTGGGTCACTTTGGTCCACTGAATACAGTTAAATTTAGACCCTCTGGTTTCTCCAGATTGGCACAATAATAATGGTGTACAGTGTAATCTCATTGTGTAGTCCAAATTGTGTGTGGAGTTGTCTGCGTGAATCTTTTTTATTTCTTATAATAAAGTGAAAATACGTGTGTGTGTGTGTGTGTGTGTGTGTGTGTGTGTGTGTGTGTGTGTGTGTGTGCGCGTGCGTGTGCACATGTGGTTTCAGAGGCTGCGCGGATGCGTGTAGACCCCGTGTATGCCGCCTTGCGCTACGGGACGTCCTTGGCACAGATGAGCCGCTCCAGTTTTGGCAGTTTGTCAGAGTCACCAACACGCAGCCTGGTATGACATCATCACCCTGTGGTTAGGGGTTGAGGACAGTTGCCATAAAGTTTTTACGACATTGGTCAACTCACTGGTGAAGTATTGGGACCATAGATAACCTATTGGGACCTAGTTTTTAAACTTTACAAATCATCAACAAATATTTGCTGGATGATATTAAAGATTACTAAGGATTAAGCTTTAAAGGAATATTTTGACATTTTGGGAAATACTTGTATTCCCTTTCTGGCAGAGCATTAGATAAGAAGATTGATAGAGTGGTATCAATCTTCGAGACTGTCCTCCCCAAAAAACGCTCCCATAGGTTGTTTGATGCAAGCAGCAATTATGACTCATATTTACCTTTAAAGTGGTGGAGCCCTCTAGTGGCTGTAGTAATTATGATGGTAGCAAAGTAGAAAGTAATGTGACAAAGCATAAGAGTGCCAAGTTTTGCATAAGGAGGGGTCAAACATGAGTTTGAATCCCGTTTGAAAATAAAAGTAAACAGCGACTTTGTTTTAACTTTACGGAACAAACAAAGCTACGTCATGTTCAGTGTCACGTGCGTATATGGAAGTGAATTAAAATCAGATTTTAACCCAGACCACGATGTTTTTCAATTTTAACTAAGATGTTTTTGTGGTTAAGCATAACCAAGCTGCAACGTTAACGACATTAGAACCACCACCGTAACATCCTCTGACAGAAAACGCTCCTGTGGGTCGTTTTAGAGAGAACAAAACCTATATCGTCGTATGGTTTGGAGGACTTGTTGCAATCTCATCATCTAACGAATGAGAAAGATAAGAAAGCAAATGAGGCAACGTAATTCCCAAAATGTCAAACATTTGCTTGAAAATAATTCATTAAAGCCTTTCAAAAGTTTCCTCTCTTTGAGGTCATGCTAGTCCCCTACTTACTGTAAATCTAACTTTGCCCATTGTTTGTTATAATGAATCTATGAGGAGCATAATGGATGACACTGATCTCTGTGTTCTTCTTATTAAACATGTAGTTGAACCAGTGTGCAAATCAGGGCTGGACTGGGACAAAAAATTGGCCCTGGCATTTTTGGCCCAGGCGGCCCACACCCACTGTGATTGGTCAGACACATTCCCTGCAGACAGTCCTCTTAAAATATGCGTGCATTCTTATGATATGAGTTACCTAGTGTTCTGTGTTCATGTGATCGTTTTGGATCCTTCAAGAGGGGTCTCAAGACTTATCTGTTGATCTTACACTTAAATAATTAATTACTTCTTAGTTATGATTTGTATATTTATGGTATTTTTATTATTGATATTTGATATTGTATTGCCATTATTGTTATTATTACTGTTTTACTTAATGTTGGCTTAGCAACTTTAAAAAGTGTTTACTGTTTTCATATTTTTTTTATATTTTACATTTTTCAATGTAAGCTTTAATGTTACAGCCAAACTGCTTGTTGTCGTTATGACGTGAAGCGCGCACACACACGCGCGCACACACACACACACACACACACACACACACACACACACACACACACACACACACACACAGCCTCCCTCCCTTCCTGAGAGTCCCTGTTAATTTGCCTACTCCTTACCGCGTCGTCAACTACTCTCTCTTCCATCTTTTCCTCACTCGCTCCCCTCGCTCGGCCCTGTCATTGTCACTCTCCTCCTCCTCGGCTTCTTCCCTGTCATGATGTAGATTATGCTTCTCCGTATAGCCATCCACCTCTCCTCCTCCTCGGCTTCAGGTAATGCTGATGTTGAAGCAGCTACTACAGCCCCAAACATGTCCGAAATTTTGGCATATTTTGAGGAATCCGCCTGTAGATTATTAATCTTTTTCTCCCGTAATTTCTCTGCACCTCCCTTGCGCTCTGGTGGTTGTTTAACCATTTTAACGTGGATGCTAAACTTTCAGCATAACTATTGCAGCTCGTGTCTCAGGGCCGGGAGGCGTGGCAATAGTGGGATTCGTAAATGTGCGGCTCGGAGTGGGGGGTTCCTGGATTTGATTGGGTCAGGCCAGTGCCAATAAAGAAAATTAACCAATGGGCCGCTGTGAGTTCTTTATGGGCCGGCACGGCCAAAAAATAAATTAAAAAATTAAAAAAGGCCTATTTATATCGGCAATTCGGCCCAAAAGTGCGTCGGTCCACCGGGAAAATGCCCGGTATGCCAGATGGCCAGTCCAGCCCTGGCGCAAATCTTCCTAAACCCCCCCCAAATAGGCTATGCAGATCCCGCTACACCACTGAGAACTACTGATCTGTGTGCATTCTGAATGATTCAGAGCAGAGAAAAGTGTTACTAGCACTATCAAATGCATTCTCTTTGACATCCCGGTGCTGACATTTCATTTTTTTCTCTTAATTTCCGTCTTTGATAAGGGGGAGGGAGGTGAGGAGATGCAGCAGAGACAGTGCAGCATGGAGGAAGACATAACTCAGGAGACAGGGGGTAAACACTGCTGTTTGTCTGTGTCTCCATTTATGTGGATAGGCATATGTGCTATGTGGGTCTATGTGTGTCTATGCATATGTGTGTCTGTGTGCGTCTGTGTGTGTGTGTGTGTGTGTGTGTGTGTGTGTGTGTGTGTGTGTGTGTGAGAGGGATTTACTGTGACAAATGACATGCCTGATTGCATATGTGTGGGTGAGTGCATGCCTGGCACCTTCAAAGAAAATTTCTCGCCACCCTCAGACACCCCTGTCCCTGACATTGAGATCGAGGAGGAAGGCGAGAGCGGCAGCCAGGCTCAAACTTCAGCAGAAGATGAGACTCCAGCAGAAGATGAGACTCCTGCAGAGGAGAGCAGTGTGATGGTACTACTCTGTTTAATCCCCCTGTGCAGACTGTCACCCCTTGTTGTTTTCCTCCTCGAGCGTGTATTCCTATCTTACTACCTCCCCGTCCCTGTGTCTCCCTGTGTCCAGGTGCCCAAGCGCATTGAAGTTCACTCCATCCACACCTATGTAGCGCTCTACAAGTTTCTGCCTCAGGAACAGAATGACCTGGAACTTCAGTGAGTAAAAGCCAAACAGACTGCCTACTGCACGCATTTTCATTTGTGTGCACAGATAGGAGTGCTTGTGTGGTATTTTGTTTTTGCTATTGTGTACATGAGTGCATTTGCTTTGTCTGTATTTTTGCATGGTGTCATGCAGGATGAAAATGTCCCCACAGAGGACAGAGCCAGGGCGCCCTTAAGGACAACTAATTATAAACTGGAAGCCCATCACTGTCCCCTTTACAGAGCTAGCGACTGAGCTGTGTTCCCAGCAGGGGAGAGGATAAAGACACTGAACAACAGAGATGAAAGGGTGGACAGACATAAGGGGAGATGGCATGGAGCTGAAGATTATCATAGGCAGAGAGAGAGAGAGCAAGAGGATGGGAGAAATAGGGAGAGAAAGTTAAGTGTGAATGTAGTATATAGTATAGTAAAAGCTATATAAGATGATGATGAAAATAGAAGAAAGGAAGGACAGAGCAGTAAAATGAGGGCAGGATGTGTATGTGTGTGTGTGTGTGTATGAATGGTTTGGCGGACAACAGGTAGATCCGTGGGACTGTGCTGTGGCTCTGTGTGTGTGACTGACCAATATGTGAACTAATAAAAGCATAATGAGTCTCTGTGCTTCTGTCTAGGTTTGACTAGTATGGACTGCAGAAGACAAAACCTATACAATATTTTGGACAAAAGTCATGAACAGACAGTAGTTTGTACTCATACCGAGTATCTTTAAAGTTAATGATTTTTATTTGAAAGAAAAAACGAGAAGATGTTTGAATATATATATATATATATATATGAGCACAACATAACCAAACAATACATTTAGGTTGTGCTCCTGGGAGAAACCTCAGTGAGCAGAATAATTGTTTTGTATTTCATAAATGGCCAGTACCAATTTAAATATATGGGTCTCACCTCACCATAGTTGGTACATTCGTGTAACTGTGTGCTTGTGTACGTGTTTGTGAGTGATGATCATATAGGGCAGTAGTGAGAGCAGACACCCAGGAGACGCAAGTACAGAAGTTTTCTTAAAAGTTTGTTTACTTGCAGCAAGTAGAGTCAGTTTACAGCACTTCAGCATAAGTACAGAAATTGACTGTATATAGGCTTTCACAGTAGCTTTTTATAGGAAAAAGGGAGTAATATCACACAAAGAGAAACTTTCTTATCTCTGGTCAGGCTTGATGTCTCCTCCGCATGCCCTGCCCTCAGGGGTTTTCTATGCTTTCCACAAGGTCAGTGATAATTATGATTATCACATGAGAAACAGAAATGGATGCACAGTTTCTTATGCAAATAGCTTAACACTAAAATGAACCAGACTATAGCAAGCGTAACCTTTCTAACATAAGTGCATTTGGGACAGCAGTTTCTACCTGTGTAACTAGGACAGTGTACTACATTGTGTGAATGTGTGTGTGTGTGTGTGTGTGTGTGTGTGTGTGTGTGTGTGTGTGGAAAAGTATTATTTAAAAAAAAAAACTGGTTACATCATTAGCATGCAGGCCAGGTTGGCTGCAGAATAGGTCCAGCCTTCACCACTGCAGTAGACGCTACAGAGTCGTATTTCACGTAGACCTCATGACTTTGGTGTGTTGGCTGCTCTGTAATCTCTGCAGAGGGACACAAAGCCTCATTTTAACCTTCACAGCTTTGTAACCGTGGGTACAACAGCTTTCTGTGGCAGTCTGGCAATGTAATCCTTTGTCCTCACACTCAACTCTCTTTTCTTTTTTTTTTGCTTGCCGCTCTCACTCTCTCAACCCCCTTCATCTCCCCATCGTGTATCCCACTCTCGTCTCCCCTTTTCTTCTCCGACTCAATCACTGCTCCCCTTCATGCCTACTTTTTTCATCTTCCTTCTTATCTTATCTCCTCCTCTAGTCCCGGTGATCGTGTGCAGGTCACTGATGACTCTAACGAAGAGTGGTGGAAGGTGGGTAATAAATCATTTGCAACCATCTGTGTGTGTTACCTGTGTTCTTCATAATGTGTATTTGAGCGCACTACCCTGCCTCCACAGACATAAATAGAACATAATTTCCTCCGAAAATTACCAAAGAGTTATCACAATGAATTTCACTAGTTTTGCAAGCTCAAAGAGGTCTTTATTGAGTCTGTAATGAGCTTCTCTTGTTCCTGATGGAAACAAATGTGCATCTGTGTGGGTCTGGGTTTTCCATCACAGACAAAGAAAAATGCACGCAGACTTAACTAAAGAGCAGAGTCTGTGTATCTTCCATCAGTGGACCAGTATTTACTAGCACTTATGTAGCCTAAAGTGAAGCTGCAGTCATTACACACTTTAAATCAACACTGCCGCTCTGAGGAACCATTAAATTAGGTATAATTTGTGAATCATCTGTTCATCGCTAATGTATGGTTTGTGATTCACTTAATATACATAATATAAAATAAACACATCAACACCTAAGGTGGAGGGTGATAAACTGTGAAATATTGCTGCATAATTAGGTTTACTCAAACATCATCTGTTTTCACCAGCAAGCAAAACGCCATAATCTGCTGTTTCTTGAATTGCATGTAAAATAAATCTGACATTAAGGTAAAGCAGTTTGTTTGCATTTAAAAACAATTATTATAAGACGTTTTAATTTGTGTAATTTCAGTGTTCCTTCTTCATAAGTTGTTTCTACACTTGTCTGTGCAGCCACAATGAGTCATCACTGCACAGACAGAAATGTGTTGCTGTCTGTGTCACTGTGTTTTGCATTTCTCATTACTATTCAGAATGAAGAAACCCGTTGTTCCTACTGACCTCACAGAGGATGTCAACTCTGAAACATATCAATAAGTTCAGAAATGGTCAACCAGTCTAAACATCTGTGTCAGACAAAACAGACATCCATCTGGCTCATCTTCAGCCAAACAATGAAAACTAATATAAAGGGACAGACCCGATGAATCAGTAACCGTAATAAAAAACAGCTGTGAAACTAATTTAGTACTTTATTAACAGTATGTATTGTAATGTCATCGTGACAACCAGTTACATTTCAAATGTTGACTGATTGTACTGTTCTTCCGTGTTTTTTCAGGGCAAGAGTGGCGACAAAGTTGGCTTCTTCCCTTCCAACTTTGTGCAGAGGGTCCGGCCAGGAGAGAGAGTGTGGCGGGTCGTCCAGGGCCTTCCTGGCAACCGAGAGAGAGGACACATGGCCGTGAAGGAATCCCAGGTACGCTAATATTATCGTATCGTTTAATTACTTATTCTGCTGTTCTTCTTACTCTAATTTATGTTTATACCCCTTAAAGAACTACACTGACATTTTGAATCATTTAGTTTGTGATCATAAGGTTCCGTCTATTTGTGGTACCCACAATATCCTGTGCAGAGTTGCAGGGGGCTGGAGCCCATCCCAGCACACTCTGGGTGAGAGGCATGGTACATCATGGGCAGGGTGTGATCAAAGGATTGGCACCAAAATAATCTCTGTCTGTGTGTTGACACAATAAAGCTCATTATTTCCATTTTTACAGACTTTCAGCAAGAAATTACACTAACGGTTAAGATCACTTTAAAATCAAAGATCACACCACTTTTTACCCACAATGTACGCGCGCCCCCCCCCCCCCAAATGTGTTGTAGTGCATTGTCACCATAGTTTACATTTAGAGTTTCTCTTCATCACAGGTCAGAAAATCTTATCGTACACAAATAAGCTGCTGATTACTTATTATATAGTATAGTATTATTAAATTCCCATTGTTTACCCATGTTTTGTGTTGTTGATTTAGCTTATTATTTCACAATTTATTTCTATTCATAATGAATTCTGAATTAAATTAAGATATACTAAGCATAAATATGTTGAATAACTGTAGGCAACTGGCACTAACTGTCAGCATGTTTATTCATTCTGTTGGCACTGTTCAAGCATACAAGATTATGATTAGGGCTGTCAAACGATTACATTTTCTTAATCGCAATTAATCGTTGAATTTCTATAGTTAATCACGTGTTTTATCACATGATTAAAATTCTATTATCGATTTTAAGATTTGTATTTGTTTATTATATATTTAATCTAGTCACACATTTGAATTTAACAACAACTTTGAATGCACCACAAGGCTGTAAATTACCAGTTTCATTGAATGCACTGTCTGTGTTTTCCAACAACAGCAGCTGCAGATTGTTACCAAAGCCCGTCTACGGAAAGCCGTTCCACTCCCTTTTCAGCCCCATTGTACCGAATTTGGTTGCAGTTCCACCAGAGTTCCACTGGGGGTGATCGCGGTCCAGTGCTAAATGAATGGGACTCTATGGAGCTAGACGGCTAAATTTGTCTCTTTCACCTGATAGCCGTTGAGAAATCTCAGATTTGATTGTAGTTTTTGCAAGTTCAACATGGATTATAGGTCAAAAGTTGAATGAACGAGTACTTGTGTCCTTTCGATTTCTTACAGGTTGAGTCATTGTTGTTTTAATACGATTAAAAAAAATTAACGCATTATGCCTCCATACCCACCTATGTTCTTGAAGATCTATTGTGTCAAATTTCTTAAATTTAGAAATAGTTTTTTAAAGATAAATCTGGTCTTATATTTCAGAATCTGTTACTTTATTGAAAATAGAGCAACTGAGCGTCTGCCTTCTCCTTTCAGATCTGTGTAGGGAAGCGAGAAGACGGCGAGGTGTTTCTGAGGCTGAGCAGCGGGAAGAAGAGAGGGCTGGTCCCTGCTGACTCCATAGAGGAGATATGAGCCTCTGTGCTCAAATCACCATCCTTCCACTTCTACTTCCCCCTGGGAGTCACCCATCTTCATGTCCCCTCCTCCACCTGGCGCTCGGCAAAACGAAAGCCGCAGCCTTTCCAACAAGTCCTGACTAACTTTAACCAAACACACTTCTGCAAAGAGCTGGAACCACAGCCCCCTTGGACATGTGGTTTCCAGTTGATTTGATTTACTTTCTTTAATAGAGTGTACAGTCATGCAGTAGTCCTGCTCTTAGAAAGGAACTTTTTTTCAGCAGTCTAGTTTTATCTTTTCAATACAAACATCAATTTTTAGTTAGAAAAAGGGTGCACAAGTCAGAAATGCTTTAAATATGCTTGCCAGATGCCAGTTCACATCTTTTTTTCATCCATCAAAAAGATGTCTACCAACGTGGGAGGAGGCTGAGTCCTGTCATGGGAACATGACGCCTCTGTCAGTGTCCTTTTCTTTTTTCTGCCCACTCCACATGTCTCATCCCTATCTGCTCATGTCAGGGTCTCTGGCCTGAGGACTGATATCAGCTAATGGTAGCTACACAACATGAGGCACGTGCCAAGGACAACGACTACCAGCCAGAGAACACTGCTGCCTTTCAGACAGAGAGGAGAATCAGATGAAAGGAGTAGACACGATCCAAAAAACCTCAGCAGTGTCAGGCTGAGTTTTGACTGCATTCGTCATCTTGAGAGGAAATGTGAAGCCTCTGAGGATCTCTACACAGGAAACTTAAACAACCATTTCCCGTGACGTTTTCATTAAAAATAACAATGAAAATATGGCATAAAAATGCGTCAGCATTTTTTTTATTTCTGGTAAGAGAGCATAAATCAGCCGGTAGACCCCATGCTCCACAGAAAGGTCAACTCAACAAATTTTGCAAAACAAACTTTCCCTTTTTTCTTGTTTTTATCTATCTACAAGACAGGAACTTAAACCTGAAGGAACTGCTGGAAAAGTGTTCCTTGCCTTTTCTTTTTAGTTAATAGCATATCCATACAGGAATACATTTTGGTGCAAAGTATCTTGTTGATAACTCAGCAGTGATTGTCTAGGGTCTAAATCTGTTGTCTTACTGTTTTAAGCAAAGATGATGCAGGGCAAATCAAAAGGAAGGCAGGTAAAACTTGCGAGTCTCTCTAGAAAAAACAGGGAGGGTGGTCCTCCCTCATATGGCTGGTTGTTGTGAGTACTGAGCAAGACCTTCCAAGTGTAGCAGTGGCAGTTTCTGTTCTCCTGTTTTCACATAAAGGAGCTTGACGGGCATTAAAGGGTTGTTTTTCTTTCTGCAGAGACCCGCCGAAGAGCTGCAGTGGGTGTTGCAAATGTTGCACAGCATTATTACATGACTTCACTAGAGCTGGAACAGTGGGAAACAAACGGCGACCAGTCTGCCAGAAAAACAACACAATGGGGATCTTTCTGACCATGACAAGGAGTCTAAGTTTCACTGACAGCTTGGAGGAGGATGCAGGGAAACAGAGGGAGGAGGAGGTGTAGTGAGAGGAATGACATCAGTGTTGAACCATTATGAGTCAGTCTGTGCATGCAGGTAGTGGGGTGCACATGAGTGCACCAGTCATCATTGATCAAATGTCAGCCTGTCATCTCCATATTCTACTCCCCGTTTGGCCTCTCTCATCCTCTCTTTACTGCTCAGTTATGACATGAAGTGAAGGCATTTTTTTCCCTGTACTGTACATATTGATGGTTTAGACACCTTGCTCCAGAGAGAGGACACTCCACTTGCGTCACGAACATAAAGAATGCAACAGTGGAATGATGGCACTGCAAATGATGAAATAATTTAACTAAATAATGTAACTCGTATGTCTTTCAGACCACAAAGATTAAGCTAATGTGATCCTTCTTTAGTCTACATTTTAATATATGTGAAAGCATTTAGAGACTGTGAGACATAAGCTTCTCTTCTTGTAATGATGAGAATAGCACTTTATTTTGTGTCATCTTAATAAGTTGTCCTATTTGTTGAGGTATCTCCTTCATAGTGATAGCTTTCATATTTAACAATATTTTACCTGCAACTTCACTTCCCTATAGAGCTCTTTGGTCAAAGGGCTGATAGCTTGTCTATGTGCGTCAGATTTATAATATATAATATCAGAGATGGAAAAAAACTGAGAATTACACAGCAGCATAAACAATATGACCATCCTGGACAAAAATGGCGTCAGAGCAGAACTGGATTTATGATTTCTACCCATGTAAACACTTTGTTATCTTACATTGTACCTAGTTTTCTGTAGCATCACATGTCACACCTTTTAGGATTCAAAATGTTAAGTATGTGTTTGGATGTATCCTGAGTCCAGAGTCATTGGTTGGCCACATACCTTAATAAAAGATATTTACAAAACAGTCCCTGCCCATTTTATGTATGCAGATGACATGATTTGCACACTGGCACATTGAAATATACTGCTGCATGTGTGAATGCCGTTGATCACGTAGGTCTGCATCCAGACAGCACCTAGCTTTTTTTGTTTTTCTGTATCTGTAATTATATTCAAGGCCTGAAACATAATAGGGAGCTACTAAATAAGGCCGCTCTAATGGCGAGTCTTAGTGGCGTCAATGCATAATGCACAAACCTCTATCTTGCAACACACTGCTGTGCACAGAGGGATGCCAAAATGATGCTGAAAACACAGCTGCAACATAAATATCACGCACTGGCCCTGCTGGAGGGAGAGTAATTCAGACCTTTTTATGAAATCACACACTGCTCCATATACCAGAGGAAAAGTAATGACGTTTTAAGCAAACAACAGTCAAATCAAGGAAACCAACACTGATTGGATTTACTGATTGGATTTTTTATTTGTACCAAAAAAGGAAAATTTTGTAATTATGAAATTCTCAAGAGTGCATGTTATATAGCCAAGCATCCCGAAGCCAAAAAGTTGCCTTTGAGTAAAAAAACAAACAAAAACATTGTTTTTATTTGTTGTTGAACTTGTCATTTATTGAGCTGCTGTCACTATTGTACCTATCAATGTGTATCAATGACTTCTTTTTTGTGATTAACAATCTTTTATTTTTATTTTTTTTAAAACTCGCAACAAGGACAAATCCCCCCTCTTCTGTCATCACCAACCACCCAGACAAAAATCAAGAAAAGATGACACAGTAACTAAAATATTCCAGACCATTCAACAAAATAGTAACAAAATAGACAGTAAACCAAATAAATATATGTACACCGTAAATGACAACACCATAAGCCCATCATACACGTCTCTCCCCAGCACAAAGCTTTTTAGGAGCCCTCCAGAAATTTCAGGAACTTTCCCCATTTTCTAGAATATACATCCAATCTGGCAAACCGACATTTTTTCAAAAGCCACCACCCTAGCCATCTCACAAGCCCACTCTTGAATCGACGGCACCCCTTCATTCCTCCATCCTCTTTAAACTCCCATTAAACTAGTCTGGACCCAGCTTCTTATGTGCTTATCCCATCCCGTTTAGGATTGACCCATTTCCCAGAACAAATAATCTTGGGCTGAATGGAACCTGGGTCCCTGCAATCCAACATAGGTTATCATGTATCCCAGTCCAAAATCAATGGACCTGATCACAGGACCATAGGACATGAAGTGATTGGCCGTCCTCTGTCTTACATTTCCAACAATTTAGTGTGTCTTTCATACCATTTCTAAACAATCTGGAGGGAGTCCAATAGAAGTGATGCATAATCTTGAACTGAATGAGGCGCACCCTCACATCATGTGACATACAGTAGTTTTAATATTCCTACAGATTCTGTCCCATTCCATCATCCAGTGTAATACTCAGATCCCTTTTCCATGTCTTTTTGAGGGCTGTCCAGGCTCCATCTCCCAGGTTCTGCATCAATGATAGTTTCTAAATATTTCCTGAACAGGTTGCTCCTTTCCTGAATGATACAACAGACTGAAGCTTGCTAGGCTGAATATGTCTTCATCATGCTTTTAAGCATTTTAAAGGTGTGTTCAAAAGCGATGCAACTCGCACAGACGCACCTTTGCCTCAGCGAATTTGCATTTCCATTTTAACTAACTTTTACATGCAAACGTGCCACCATCATCATTTATTCTTTCTGAACAACACTTTTTTAACCTGCTAATTGCCTGTGTGTGTCTCTCTCCTCTAAATCCCGATGTAAATTCTTCTTCTTCAAGTTTAGTGCTACTGTAAGTGCTTTGCATTATAAGTTGGAGCAGAGATGTCACTGTTTTACATCATGTAAACTTGTGCTTTCGAGTGTAAACACACAGTGAATTATTACCATGTAAAGTACAGCGTTAGCTTCAGAATACTTGAATTATGCTGCTGACAGAAGATCGTTTTCTGGGCCTTTTCTGAATAATTAGTCCACATTCTGACATGGAGCTGCACTAATGTTTTGACATTAGTTAACATTAGTGAATAAAAAAATGCCAACATTTTCAACAGTTTTACTTTGAAGGCCAACTGTACTAGTGCATATGTTTGATTTTTGGCTATAAATTTGGCTTTGTTTGACATCAGCTAAACAATAACAGGTGTCTTGACAGGAGGGATCTTTGGTTGGTTGATAAACGGCTGAGTTTCGCCACCAACAGTGGCTGCTATACCTCTATTAACACTTGACACTGCTTCCCATCTGCTGTGACTCAGAGCACGGTGTCCTCTGTAGCTGATGAAACTTTGCCAGTGTGTGGAGGAGCGTTGTTGAACACTTCATCTTGGTCTCCCTCTTCTAATCCTCTCATTTCATTTTCCTGGCTCGATCTGCCTCACCTAATCACTCCCTGTCTCCTTTCCTACTCTCACTTTACAGACATTGATGCAGACCCTCAAACTCTCCCCTGTCTTTATTGTCTCACATAATCTTCTGGCTCGTCTCTCTTTATGTCCCTTTCCTCCTATCGTTTCTGTCGCTGCTTTCATGCCGCTGTCTCTCTTTCTTGCGTCAGTCTGGCTCTAAGTTACTCTTGAGAGAAGCAAACCAGGGAATGACCTTACCTCTTTTTTCCCAGCTCTTGTTTTGAAATTTCTTATGATTGAAGTTATTGTAAGGAGGCTCTAACTGGACTTGCCTCACCTGATTTGATTATGGAGAAATATCTGAGGAGGTGAAGCTGCTGAATGTAAATTAATAAATTAATAATGCCTCATTTCTGCTGGCTGCTCCAGTTCAGCTTGGCCATAATCACAACTTTCTAAGGTAGTAAAGCGACAGGAGGGGGACAATTATGGCTGGGTGTAAATGTTTATTTATTCCTGAAATCTGGCCCAGTGTCATATCTGACCGACCCTGCACGGACCCTGCAGGGGTTTACTTGTGCTCCTGTATTATAAATGTCCACTATCATTATTCAGAATGTCCCCTGCTGTTATTATTACGTCTTATGACCTTTCGCTGTGCCTCCAAGTGTCAGGACTAACACTGCCTCTGCGCTTCCTGTCCCGGTCCAGGTGAACAGAGATAGAGACAGGCAGAAAGAGAGAGAGAGAGAGAGAAACTGAGAGAGAATCAGATGCTGTTCTGAACATTGTGTCCCCCGTCTTTTTTTTTCATCCATGTGGCTCATTTGAGTTAACATCAAAATGTTTGTGCTGTAGGTTCCAGTGTGGTTTGGGTGAGGACCAGAATCACAATATGAGGGGAAAGAACAAACAAAACCTAGTAATAGGAATATATATATATATATATATATATATATATAAAATTGTTCCTTAAGTATACCAAATATCAGAACCAGGATTTGATTAAAACCGCAATAATAATCAGTATCAGATACAGAATTTACAAAAACTAAATAATACCCAAACCTAATCACTCATTTGCACAAATGACAGCAATGTAAGCTGGAATGAAAAATAAATTACAGTTACAATGAGTGGTGTTTCATGTGGAAAAGTCGCATATGTTTATTTACCATTTCCTTCTTCAAATCCAGAGCAAAATAGATTTCAATCCACCCCCAACTCCAACACACACACACACACAGAGAGAGAGAGAGAGAGAGAGAGAGAGAGAGAGAGGCTCTCCCCTCCTTGGTGTTTCTTTTTATAAGTATGCAATTTTCACACTTTCTGTTTCTATAGAGAGGAAGCGAGCGGTTATTGAAGCAAAGCAAAGCAAATCACAACGAAAGCAGCTGTCAGGGGAATCCAGTTACAAAAATAGGGGTGATTAAATGAATAGTCATTCTAAAAATAGAGGTAATCATAGGTTGCTAAAACACACACACACACACACACACACACACACACACACACACACACACGTACAGAGCTGTCACTGATGCTGACTGACAGAAACATAAAGAATTATTTCTTCAGCTGCAACTACAACATACCATTACCCTTTCTAATTCACCCACACAGGAACTAATGCAGTGCAAAAATGTGTCTTTGACACACACACACACACACACACACACACACACACACACACACACACACACACACACACACACACACACTTAAATAAATATAGAGTATGGGCAGATAGAGAGAAATAGAGACAAAAGCAATTTCTAATGCTCTCAGTGTTAAATATATAGTTTACAGATGGCACATGGGCGGGGTTGAAGTTCATTATTGTTTTGCAGTTACACTCCCGTTTCCTCTCCCTGTATTACACATAACAGAAGAACACAGAAAAAGGTCATAAAAGTACGGTGGCTGACAGGTGGCAAACGCACTGCAACTTAATGAAACACACGCAAATAGACAAAACACAAGCAAATTAAGAAAACATCTTCATAAATTTGACAACACATGCGCAGCATTTAGCAAACGCGCTGCAAATACACACAACACAACCAAATAGTTTTTGCATCGTTTGTGTATTTGCAGCGCGTTTGTGTATTTGGTTGTGTTATGCATGTGTTGTCAAATTAATGAAGATGTTTTCTTAATTTGCTTGTGTTTTGTCTATTTGCGTGTGTTTCATTAAGTTGCAGTGCATTTGCCACCTGTCGGACACCGACAAATGCCAACACTGGACAGTCTTGTAAAACAAACAAAAGACACACATGCTCGAAGTACCAAAGTCCCAAAAGAACAAATTTGGAGAAGAAATAAAATCCATGCCAAGTTTTGTTTTGAAGTGGTAAGTGAGATAAAAGGACGATAAGTGGTCCTTTTTTTTTATCTCACTCACCACTTTAAAACAAAACTTGTAGAAGACATGATACCTTCGTCTTTCAAGCAACGTGGGCATGTAAATCAGGGATTACTGAGCTGTGTGACAAAGCAGCAGAGAGCCATCAGAAAGATAAACTAAGTTTTGGGGGAGATTGGACCACTGGTCAATTTTGCTTTTAAGAGAGAAGAATATAAACATCATCATTCATGTGTCTGGTGGATTGTTTGCTCTGGTGCTCTCAATGCTTACAGTTGAGCATACATCAAGTTCAGTGACTGCTGGTTAGCCTTCTATCTCAAAAGTTTGAAAATTAGATTTGAAATTTAGCAGCTCCAACGCTAAATGATAACACCATATTCCAGGTCTTTCGTTGTGTTATTTTATTCGGCATAATTCTGGCAAGATGCTTGCACACTGAATTGGAGTGCTTTAACTGCTAAATGCTCCTCTATGTTCACCAGCTAGTCTCTAACTCTGTCTGTCTTCTGTTTGGTGCTGAGCAGGAAGTGTTTTTAGAGCCTTTAACTGAAAAGAGTCCCTTGCTAAAGTTGCGGTCGGACAGCTAAACAATGAGCTGAAACTCACTATGAAGCTCCATAAAGCAGAGTCGAGATTGTACATGGACATAAATCAGTGGTTATTTGTCTTATCAAAAAATACATTACAGTAGGCCTATATTTAAAAGAATGTATAAACACAAGCGTTCTTCTGATAACAAGACTCTACAGCTCTGTGAGGCTGCCAGGAGATCATAAATGTGAAGCTCTAATTCATTGTCTGGGAACCATGAATACCTGCACAAAATATTGTGTGTGAATACATCAAGTAGATGTTACGATTTCTAACTGAATAAATGTGAACTTTGCCCTTCTGGTGGTGCTACAGGAAAGGTAAGAAGATCACCAAAGTCGGTAGTATTCATCCTCTGGGGACCGTGGCAATCAATCCAATAGTCCGGACAGACCTGCATTGTCATCCCTAGAGCCATGCCACTAAAGAAATAAGCTTTCTTACTTTGAAAAAGGCAAGCCACATTCTGCATGTTCTCTTGACAATATGCATGCTAAAATGTAAGATTACCGGAGTCAAATTCCTTGTTTGTTTACACATACCTGGCCAATAAAGCTGATTATGATTCTGATTCTGAAGTATGGAGCACTAATCAACAATAATCTAACCGCAATACATGCATGATTTTGGCGTCTTTATTAATCAACAGGTATAAGTACAGAACTAATGGACCACTTTCCTAAAAACTTTAATAAGAATGTTGCTGTTCATCTCTGAGGAGCATGGTTCAAAATTAACACCATCCACCAGCCAAATGCTGGTAAAATATGCAAGTGGCTGGTAGATTTGCTTCACTCACCATCCAAAAAAACTTTTTAATCTATTGAGTGGCTGGTAAAATTTGAACATTCACTTGCCATTTGGCTGGTGGACAAAAAAGTTAATTTTTAACACTGCTGAGGAGGCTGGCTGTGAATGTTTCAGCAGCAGAGCCAAGGCGGCTCATTGTCAACAATAAATCCTGCCAGTAGAAATACAGGATGGACAGGCAGGCAGAAAGACAGACAGACAGAAAGACAGACAGGTGGCTGGGGAGGTCAGTCGCTCCATGACCAGACAGGAGTCAGAGGTTATTACAGACATGTTGATTGGAAGTGACTGACAGGCGAGGAGGGAGATAGGCAGGGCAGCTTTACCGTCCCTCTGTGGAAAATAATACCACAAGACGTTGGTTTGACTGTGATTCAGCACTCTGTCAGTAATGATGACTGATGCTACAAACAGGCTACTGACTCATCAGTCTTCTTCAGTGTCTCATGCTCGGTGTACTCTGCCCCTGATCAGCGCTGATAAAAAAGAGAAAGTTCTCTGCGCTTCTGCAGAACACAACAATCTGGTGCAACCAAGGCAGGACAAAAACGGTATAAAGTAACAAAAAATAGCCGGTGCAACACAGATGTCTTCTTACTTGATGGTTTTATTACTTAAGGTGCAAAACAGTGACTAACGTTTCGATGTAGTTACATCTTCATCAGAGTCCTGATCAGCGCTGATTAGACTAACATGGACGCCACGCTCCTGTGAATCAGTGATTGCCCTACATTTGTTTAACACATTCTCCCTCTAATTAAAGTCAACTGTGACTCTGCATCCCCCCCCATACACACACAAACACACACACGCACACGCATTCATGCACGCACGCAGGCACGCACGCACACACGCACGCACGCACGCACGCACGCATGCACGCACACACACACACACGCACACGCACACGCCCACATGCACACGCACTGCATGATATGCCCTATTAATTAAACATGAGCTTCACCTGCCCCATTGAGCCCTCTTCCTCTCACTTTCTTGTTGCTCTTCTCGCTTTCTCCCCAAGAGTTTGTAGCCAGAGGCATCACTCGTGGCACACACACACACTCACATAGTGCGTTTCACTATCTTTGTGGGGACCCGTCATTGACATAATGCATTCCCTAGCCCCTTACCCTAACCTTAACCATCACAACTAAAGGCCTAGCCTTATACAATCAATTAAAATGCCAATGCAATGTATAATTTACATTACAGCCACGAGGACAGTCAGTAACATCAATTAACTCCATTTCATTCTTATACTTTATAATGATCTAATTAAATGGTTTCTTGAACTACTGTAGATTTATCAGCCCTAAAAGTAAAATCTGAGATAATGTCACGGCATTTAGGCCTACTACTTTCAAACTTACTATTTTGCCCTATTTTCCTATTCTGTGCTTAACTTCCACTTCATTTGATCATTGCTGAATTACTTTTGCTACTACGATGACTCAATTTCACCTAAGGGATCAATAAGGTTTATTTCATGTGACACTGCATATGCAGCAGGCTTCTTTCAGACTGCTGGTTTCATGTTGTTGTAACCTTTTCCTCCTCTCATGCTATTCAGCTCATGTAAACTAATCATTCAGGATTACATGGCTGGTAATTGAACACACTGTGTGCATTTTCCTTTACGATGATTAAAGAGCAGGTTAAAATCAATCAGTGACTCTGCACGTTTCAAACATGGCAGACACTTTGACACACAAATTCCAGCTTAGAAAAAATGGAAAGAGATAGGTTGGCGGCTTTGATAAATGATTATAATGGGCGGAAGTTTTGACCGGTCATTGTAAAATGTTGTAAAACAAGGTAGCTGTCACATTTCCTGATTGCTCCCTTGCAGCATTTATAATTACTGGTGAGGCTTGACTGGAGCACAAGACACTAATCGAAAGCCATGCTTTGATTGATGAAGTCGCAAACATGGTGAATATTAGGAAGTAAGGGCAACATTAGATGATGTGATGTCAAAAAAAGGAAGTGCAATCAACCATAAATTGTGGTCTCTGTTAATCATGTCTCATCTCAGGCAACACAGATCACTGGCTAAGAAAATCACATCTAATCTGATCAAAATGACTCTGATAGTCTGTCAAGATAAATCATGTCAGTGTCTCATTTTCAGAGACTCCTTTTGACTGTATTATGCAAATTCTTGTCACAATAAAGTTTTTCTTTACCTGCATCATCAGTCCGTTGTCAGCCTGTTGAAATGTGACTCACTGCAATTCATTTTAATCTGGTGCTGCAGAAATACCCAGTACACAATGTAATTTGCACCATACCAAGACACAAAGCAATTTGTTATGCAAAAAAAGGATATATAACCATTGTCACTGTATCTGCCGTGACAGAGAAATACACTCACCTTATTGTGCCCTCTTCATGGAGTCTTGTCTGCACAATTTTTCATGAGGACAGGAAGGGAAACAAATTGCAGACGCAGACAAAGGAAGCACGGGAAAAATTGCAAGTTAATGTTTTGCCATGAAAATTACCCCAATAGAAGTCAGAGAGAAGACCATGAAGAAAAACAGCAGAGAAGCAAATGAGAACTTTGATGTATATGATTTGACAGTATTTAATGATCGAGAAAAGATGATAGACAGCCTACTGCTAATGGTAGGTCACTGAAGGACGTTTACAATAAAAGGACGAAAGGAAAAACAAGATCTCCTCTGTGATACCGATAGAAAACAATGTACCCGACAATGCAGTCAATTAAGAAGTGATCAAGCCTAGGGAAAAGCTTTTTCTCTGAATTCACAGCTCCCGACATAACGTCAAAGGAGTCTTAAAACAGACACTATCAATCTACAGTTTTTTTTTGTTGATTTTCAGCATCCTGGCCACTGCTGTGCCTGCTTCAGTTTCCTAGGAACTGGGACCTCATGCTTAGCCAGTTTTGAGAACCCATTGAATTTGCATAGGCAAATTTTGCCAGCATAGATAAAGATCCACTGTGCCACTATTTGTGTGTGTCCGCAGTCTCTTTCTGCTGCTTTTGGTTCAATAGCTAAGTTGTATGTGTGTCATGAATTTACAGCATCATTAACTTTGACTGAAGGCAGGCAACCTATAACAGCGGGAGGCAAAACTGGCCCTTTCAGACTGTTGAAACATTTATGAAGGAATATACAATCATCTAGACGTAAAAGCTTAGTGAGGTAAAAGGCAATGGCATGATCGCTTGAGCACACTAATGCATTACGTTTGCCCAAAGGTTAGTGTTGAGGACTGAGGCAAGTACTGTACAGGGTTAATTTTAAGGACTATAAGGTCATGTTGTTCTCTTGGCAGGTTGGAGCAGATGTCCTTATAGAATAATACAACAGGTAGCCTACGTATTTGGTGTTGATATTCACCAGGTTCATGTCATTGATCAAATAAAACTGGACCGCAGGTGTCTCATCTGTGTGTAAGTAAAGCTTCAGAGGTTAAAAGCTGAAATGTCATCCCTAAAGTCCCAATCTATTTTTTTAGCTGTGCTAGCAGCATGACTCTAGGGATTGTCAGTCCACCACTTTGGTCCAGGCTGAAATATCTCAACAACTATTGGATGGATTGCCATGAAATTGATGATTTGTAATAACTTTAGTGATCCAATTTCCAATTTACTCTACTTACAATACTTGAAACTGATGGCATCCCCCATCAGCCTCTGCTGTGGTTTGTATATAGTGCTAATAATCAAATGTAAGCATGCTAACACGCTAAAAGATGGTAAACATTGGACACATTGTAGCCTATCTGCTTATCGCATGTTAGCATTGTTATTGTGAGCATGCTGACGTTAGCTCAAAGCACCGCTGTGCCTTTGTGCAGCCACACAGTGCTACTTGCATGGCTGTAGACTCTTAATTCTTCTTTGGAGCAATGGCTTCAAAAGCAACAGAACCAACATTTCAAAACACAAGTTGTTCATCATTCTTAATGTTCATTTATCTTGAATTTGAACCCATCTTCTACCATCACTCCTGGCACAAACCTGTCAGCTCAGGTTCTGGTGAATGAAAGCTTTACGTTTTGTTTTCTTGTGGCAGTGGCCTTGCTAACATCCAGACTTATTAAACAAGGTTTCAACATTTACACCTGTATCTTATGCTTTAATTTTGTTAATGCTGTCAGTGGAGCAGGCATGTAGTTGTGTTCCAGCTACGAAAAGCTCTCTTCAAACAGGGCCATGGGAAAAGGGAGAAAAGGGAGGGGAGAAGAGGTTTTGGGTCATCTATTCTGGAGGAGCCAGGCTAAATTAGGGCACGACTGTATACGGTTAACCTACTTCAATTCATCTCCTTGTTTCGGGATTTTCTCAAGCAAGCTTTTCTCCTTCGGTGACTGCCTGATTTTTTCCCCTGTATGTTCTGTCAATAAGAACGGAAAAGAGAAATGTGGGTTACTACTAAAATTGGAAAAATTGTCCTGTGTGGAATAAAGGATAAGACTGTATTAAAAAAAATTGTGAAAAACCACGATCACCAACACCACAAACTAGTTGTGTTAGCAACTAAAAGCTTCAGAGAAGTATTAATTATAGCACTACTATAATAAAAACATATCATCTATGTTGTTTGTTTTGGAGGAATGCACTTACAATTCGTTTATGACTTCTAGAGCTATTGTTCCTATGGAGGTTGATGCAGTTATTTTAACTTGTTTGCACAAAAGTGTATAGTTGGATCACAACAAAGAACCAACCATCTATATTGTTTCCTGGCAGATCTGTAAAAGTATTACAGAGATAGAGCTCCAGTGTCACTATTTGTTCTGTTAGTGGTAAAAGCAAAAAGTTATGTTATTTACCGGACATTAGTTGCATCATTTTGTTGCTTGTGGAGCCACTCAGTGAGTACTTGTTCATGTAGGTCGAGGCAATTTTTATCTAAGCTGTCGTCACTGGGATAAAAATGGTTCACAGCAGAATCAACATGATTCTGAAGTGTTTTATTGGTGCATTTTTGCTCTTGAGTGGGCAAACAACCAGGGAAATGTATACCACCTGCTATTATCATAAAGCTGCAAAGATAAGATTTAGGTTAATAGACCTAAATGTTTTTTTCAGCCCGTTTCCAAGTGTGGATGAAGCAGAGAAGTATCCCATCTCCACAGATACATACACTATTAACTGTCAAAATGAAATAATTTCTCTTTTACTGCTTTTTGAAGCCACTGGCAGAATAAGGTAAAGTGTGACCATTTGCATAAAGTCCATACAACCTGATTATTGAGGCTTTTCCTTTATTTTAGACACTAATTATACATTCCTGTAGATAAACTGCCAACATCAGCAGCCAAAATCCATTGCAGCTTTGGCATCACAGATGTCCACTGTTGATTTGCATTAAACTTTTCTGTCACGTTTCACTAGAGCAGAACCCAGAAGCAGACCAGGACAAGGTGAGTTGAATAAAGGTGAGTATTTACTAAGAGATTTAAATGTGGAAGCAGGAGAATCCAGGTGACGGAGCAGGCAGTGGAGGTGAGTAGGTGGGAGGGAATGAGCAGATCCAATGTTGTTTCTGAAGCAACAGATGACCAGGCAGAGGTGGAGTGAATATCCTGGGAGAGTAACTGCAGACAGAGGAAACAGAGGTAAGTTCACAACAAGCAAAAATAACAGAACAACAAAACTAACTATTAGTAAACTGAGGCTGATACGCAGGCACAATATACCGTTCATGGCTAACGATCCGGCAGGGAATGGATGTCAGGTCAGAGCTTAAGAAGTGGAGAGGTGATGATCAGGACCAGGTGTGCAGGTAGCTGATGAGATGGAGGTGTGGGTAGTTGAGAGATCTCCTGCCTTGCTTCGTCGCCAAGCAACCAAACAGGGTGTGTTCAGGAAACTCAGGAAAACAGACTCCAGGACAGAATACAGGCAACTCAGGCAGAAAACAGACTCAGACATTCATTCATGACATTTTCAGCCCTGTCAAACTTTAGTTACAGTCATTAGCACAGTCCATAACACAGAAGCCAATGAAACAGCTCACATTTAATTAGAAACGTGAGGACTCGTTTAATTTTTTCCACATACATGAGACTGGTGTAAGTCAGAATCAATGTATAGTGCAGTATGATAAAAAAAACAACAAAAAAAAAAAAACAATAGTGATTACAAACGTATAATAAAGTGAATTGTTTTGTCACTGGATAAAATGTGTATCTCATATCTCAAGGAAATAAAAACTTCATTTTCCCCAACTGATTGACTTGCTGTTTCCGTAGGGCCACAACTACTCTCTCTGTGCCATAACAGGGCACGTATAAATACAACTTTTTTTAAATCCATCATTCACCTATTAAATCAGGGCTATTCAGGCAATCATTAATGTGGAATGTCCCATGCTGTGATGGTATTGTTGTGAATTGTCTTTTGTGCTGCTCTCTGATGCACATGTTGCAAACATCAAACTTGGCATGTTACACCAAAGGTCATGCTCACTATGCAGACAATTGGCATGGCCTTTCCAGAGAGTCAGAGAGTGATGGTGAGGTTTGTGGTTAACCATATGTGACTCAGTTTGATAGTATTGCTGGTACGAGTCCAGTGCTCCGCCCCTGTGACACCAGGCAGCATCATCACTCTTATGTAGTCTATATTCTTCACGTTCCATTTCCGGGATTGCTCCGGTACTGCAGGAAATTCCGCTGGATGCATGTATTTTACATTTCCTTCCGCTTGCTTTGTATTGGAATTTTAAATTCGGTGGATTTATGAGGACTATTGTTGACTGCTCCTCGGATCTCTGACTATTTTGCAGCGGCTCTGTGCGGAGTAGGAACCGCCCATGATGATTGTGATTGGTTTAAAGAAATGCCATTAAACCAGAGTACGTTTTCCTCCCATCCCTGAATGCTATGTTAAGTAGCCAGACCCTCCTTTAGCGTGCTTTTGGAGGAGGGTCTGGCAAAGCGAGACTACTCTTATGGGACTTCATGGCACCAGTGGAACATCTCACTCAAGTACTTTTCACACCTGCTGAACACCTTGCCTTCTTTTCTAAAATCCCCACTGACAAGACAAAGAACACAAACATTTGAGAACTGTGTTGTATCACCATAGAAACAAATCCATCCTTTTAAATTCTTGCTCAGCTGAGAAGTGTTGACTTTGAAAGCCTTGCAACACATCCAAAGCAATGCCACGATCTTAAGAGGCACTCTGTATCTGATTGATGCTTTTATCTGCACTTTTGACATTTCACAAAGGAGATATACAATAACTACAGGCCAAGCCAACATAATTAGGGATGTGAGACACTGCTACCTGTTGAGGCATGTGTTTCTGTTGAGTACAGCGGTGCGCAGACCCTTCAGTTCAAAAGAGCTTGTAGGTCAGCTGTTGTAGGATAGGTTAATGTATGGTACCTAAAGAGGCAGAGCAGCAGCTAGTGAAGGAAGGAAGGTCTTCTGAGGCTGTGAAGCCAATGACCTTTGGAAGAGCAAAGAAACGCACTGCAGTGAAGACACTGTTCGTTCTCAAACTGACAGGCTGTTGCAGAGCTTAGCTAAAGCTTTGAAATGGACTCTGCCTTGCTCCACTGGACCAGAAACTACATTATTATTGTTTATTATTGTTATTAAATAAACACAAAATGGAGCCATTTAACAGAACTCTTGAAAAAAAAAGATACCTTTTAAATTTGGAAACTCTTGATTTTAAAATGTATATTTTAATTTTTTCTACAGGATAATTTCTTACTGTAAACAAACACCAGAAATGTTATTAAAAATCATCTAGGCCTACTAATAATACCAAGTCTTCCATTTGTAACATTTTTTATATCTAATCTAAACTGCAGTAAATCAGCCTTCAAGCTTGTTTAATGTTCAGGCCTGGCTGCAAACTAAAGATGCAAGGATTAGTCACTTAGTTAGCTTTACCCATCCGCAGCCTTCGCTCAAGCAGATACATCTCTTTGGTCACCCCAAAAGCCCACACCTCCTTTGGCCGCCGCTCCTTCCAGTTCTCAGCTGCAAACGACTGGAATGAACTTCAAAAAACCCTGAAACTCAAAACCCTTATCCCACTAACTGCCTTTAAAGTACTTCTGTCTGAGCTCCTGTCCGATCACTGTACGTGCTAACTGTTCTCCAGTATTCATGCACTGTTTTGCACACCCTTATTCCATTATCTCTGTCATGCCCCATTGCACATCTTCACCTGCACTGCTATCATATCTGTTTACGCTCTTTTCCATCTGCCCTGGCATGCTCAACTCTTATTCTTCCCACCAATGTTGTCATACAATTTTTGCACATCTACTGACCTACATCACTAACTAGACTACAATTTGCACTAGCTGTATATTGACTCTTTACATTTCAGCATTCATATAGACTATTCATTTATATTGTGTTATTACCATATCACTTTCGTATATCCATCGACTTACTTACCTCACTTTGCGCCAGCTTTGTAATGCCTACTTAATCTGTATTTTATGTAGCCTATTGTATTCTGTATTTTTGCACTGTATTGAATATAAAACTATGTTGTCTTGCACGCTTATGCTTTATTCTTGGCCAGGTCGCCCTTGCAAATGAGAATCTGTTCTCAACGGCCTACCTGGTTAAAAAAAATAAAGTCAATTGACAAAAGAAATTGGAAAATATTTGGATAACTCACAAAAATAATCTGGTTCCAGCTGTTATGAGTTGCTGCTTCTCCCCGTTTTTCCCTGAAATCAGTGTTCTGGGTCTTTAAAAAAATCTTAGAAATGTGGGCACATAGGGCCTAATTTTAAGTAGATGAAATGGCTAAAATCAGCCCCATCTGTTAACTAGGTTATATTAAAATGCTGTTTACACAGTAAAACAATGCATCAAATGGTACAATATATAAGAACTCTGACAGCCATTTCACCTGTATAGTAACTAGGCTAATTTTACTAATACTTCCAAGTAAATTTGTGTAAATGTTCATGAGCCCTGAATCTAAACTGCAACAGCTTAGCCAGTTGAACAGATTTGACAGCGAATACATCTTTATGTTCAAAGTCTCATCCACCCCCAAAGTGACATGCTTTCTGTGACTCAGCCCTTACTCATGTGTAACTTATTTTCTTCATACTTAATGAGCTCCCAACATGTTCAGCAAATGTCCACCAATGTGTGAAGCCAAAATGAGCACAAAACATGGATGCTGGAGGAGAACAGTTGAGTGTGCCAACAATGAAATGAGACTGAGCGATCAAGCAAGTAGTCCTGGAGACGATACGTCTCCAGCAGCTGCTACTGATGGGCAGACCTCCAGCACTGTTTATCCACTCAAAAAATGTGAAACCGCATTCAAGCCACTTTGATCAAAATGTAACTCATTTTATTGGGTCAGCAAATGTCATGTTACAAAATAAACATTCCAATTAAGATCTGTTGTCTTAATGAACTAGAATTCAATGTTTGAAATTCTCAAGAGCGTGACATACTAATCAATGTGTCAAGTGACATTCATTTAATTACTTTCAAATTAAAATATTTTAATGTACGTCAACTACATTTAAAAAAAAAAAGCCAAAAAGACCCAATTTCTCAAAAATGTAAGACCCGTACAACTGCACAGATTTCAGGAAGTTCAAACTTAACGGTCAAAATGCGCTGCTAGTCTGGATTGATTTTTATTTAACCTTTTAGTGGTACGACCTCAGGCTTCTCCAAAGGGCGAGGCTGTTTCATAGCAAACAGATTGCGCAAGTTGACTTCTGGGTCAACATAATGAGGGATCTTGCGTTCATTGAAGAGGCCTGCAAGGTTGGTTTCCACTTTGGCACGTCGGGAGATCCGCATTCGCAGGGCAAAGAGGCCACGCAAGTTTTCCTCCACAAGGGGCAGATGGTGTCCATCCAAACGCTTCTGCCAGGACTTTTTAGGGCGCTGACGTTTCTAAACAAATAATGGAATAATGTTTTTGCAGTTTGACGCCAACTATATATCGTTTGAAAACACTTGGTAGAAAGTTGATTTGCTTGAACACAAAGTCATGTAAAGCCCCAACCCTCTCAAGAGTCTTGATTTCAACAGGTTTAAAGAGGAATCCAAAATAAATAGTCCCGTGGCCAGATAGCTTTAGAGCTCACGGTTGTGTAGTGCTTTAGTCCACATCTGCACTGTTGGATACGGACGATACAGACTTACCTTCAGAGTGGTGGCACTTGGGTCATGGCGAAGCAGGTGTCTCGTCATACTCTCCTAGAATGTAATAGAAACAAGCCATAATGTAATATAACACTGGTTGAAACTTTTGTTCAACACAAAATGGCAGTGAAATGTGCAGAAATCATGTCACTCTGTTAACACCAAATCAGAATTGCTTATGATTGGATTTGGCATTTTCAGAAACTACATTTTCTTGACTGAACAGTGTCACATTTGGAATATGAATGCTGTTCATTAAATGACAGTTGTGCATCATGCAAATTACTCAAGGTAATTTAAGATCTCCTTAGTCTTTGAATGTAAAGAAAAACCTGATATTCTGATATATCTCCTCACAAGGACCCGTAATAGACATGTTACTTACCCGCATAGCAAACATGCGTGGGCAGTCAGGGAAGGAGCATCTGTATTTGAGGAGCTCGAGGTGCACCTTGCGGATGTGGTGTTGCAGGTTAAAGGTTGTAGAGAAGTAGGCCTGGCAGTTGTCCCTGGGACAAACCAGCACGGGCTTATGGGAAGCATGGATGCGTTTGTGCCTCCGCAGAGCATCCGCTTTCTTAAACTCCTTCTTACATGCTTGGCATGTGAATGTGGCTACAACACATTTTCAAAATGTAAAAAAAACAAAGGTAAAACATTTAGGATAGATTTCAGTACATTTGTACTATAACCACAACATTTACCTGGATGTTTGGCCATGTGCTTCTGAAGTTTCCCCCAGGTATGTTCTAACACCTGGCAGTCGGCATGAGGGCAGCGGTAACCTGCACGGACCAAACAAGGCCAGTGAGTTTATCAGGAAATCAAAGGCTCATCACCAGTTGGCTCTCTTGTGGACCCCTTTGAGCAACCATATACCAGACATGTCATGCCCTGAAAGAAGTAACTTCGAAGCACAAAAGGTCACATTCAAACGTAGGGACGGAAGATGAAAGAACCCTTACTAAGATTGAAATAGACCAACCTGTGTGCTTCTTCTCATGGGCTTTGCGGGCGATATGGGAGTCGAACGTGGCAGAGCATCCATCCTTCGAACACCTAAGTACCCCACCAGGGACAGGCAGAGGAAAAAATAAATTTAACCAAGTCAACTGGGGTCGGTCTCTCTCTCTCTCTGCTGGAGCCTGTACTCCAGCATCAAAGATCTGATTAATTAAAAATGGCAATTGCATAATCTTTGACAGGCTCATCATTTCATAGGACAAACCTTACACCACATGCTTTTACACTACAGCTAAATCTATGCCATCGTTTGAGATGTGTACTGCAGACATACTTGGACTTAATAGGCACGTCATGCTCCTTTAAGTGCAGTTTAAACTGTCTGCGTTTTTTGAAGGTCAAGGAGCAGTTTGGCTGGTTGCACTGTGGAGGAGAAAACATCAAATTTTAAAGACTTGAAAACTGGCTATTCAACATCGAGACATGACTTTTAGAGGATGCTGTTATGTGGCATTTTGGCGCCATCTCGTGGATACATGCGTGTACTAAGACAAACCTTGAAATACTGGTTTTTGTCTCCGTGGGCGTAGAGCACGTGTCTTTTCAGCTTGCCTGCATGGAAGAAACTCTGCGTGCAGCCCGCGAATTTGCATCTGCAGAAAGCACAGTTAAAGTGAGGTTGTAGGCTAGTTGTGAGGAGCAACAGGAGCCTACAAATGGGACTTATTGTGACTTACTGGAATTGCTTCACCCCTCCGTGCTGAAGCATGTGGCGGCTCAGGTGGGATTTTCTCGAGAAACGACGACTACAGCCGGCAATTGTGCAGAGACAAGGGCGCTGTAGACATTTGGTAACGGTTCAACAATAAGCCTACAACTTCAAGTAGCATATATGCACTTTTTTAAAATAGTTACATAATGGGGTCTTTATTTAAAACATTTAGAACATTTATGCAGTATCTTTTTCTCACCGCTCCGGTGTGCACCGTCTCATGCTCTTCCAGTTTCCACTGTCTTGTGAAAGTCGCTCCACAGTCAGCGTGGGCGCAGTTGAACAGCTGCATCCGTGGACCGCCAACAGGTTTCTCATTGGGCACACCATTCATTTTCCTTTATCTTCTGAACACTTCTCCGAAGAAGAACTGTATGGGAAAGGCCGCCGGGTTTTTTTGCCTGTCTTATAGCCTATTGAAATAACCTAATTTCTTAATTGGCAACGTCGGGTCACCAGCAGTGTTCACTGATTCAACGCATTGCAACTCTCAAGTAGCCTACAGCTGAAACTAATTAACCTAATTGCACTGCTAAGCTCAGCTGTGCAAACAAACGTGAAACGAGGGCAAGCCAACACATGCCTACCGACTACTCAAAGCCAGACACTTGTTACCTGTAAGTGTTACAGGAGACATGATGGAGAAAAAAAAAAAAAACAGTAATGTGTTTAATAGCCTGATTGATGATTGCTGAGATTTTAAGCTACATAGGCCCTGTGTATGGGCGTCAGTCTACTATAGAGCCTGTAAACTATGACAAATTACTACATGACTTATTTTCCATAAAATCCTAAATATGTCCACTATATTTCTCATAATAGTGACTGATAAAATGCTGTTAACTGGCCAGTGTGATAAATGACATGATGAAGAGGGGAAAAAAAGCATAGTATGATATACAAAAAAATACAATAAATATGAGTCAACATAGAAATATGACTTTCAGCTAACATGTCATAAGTCTTTCAATGAATTTTCTGTAAGTGTGATACAGCTATTCACACAGTAGAGGGCAGGGTGCCTGTGCATTTGGTTGACTGTACACTTTTCACATTTACTTTATAATAGATATCTTTAATGATTAAGTCCCACTGTCTGTTGAGCCCGATAGATACAAGTGCTGGTCATATAATTAGAATATCATGAAAAAGTTGATTTATTTCAGTAATTCCATTCAAAAAGTGAAATTTGTATATTATATTCATTCATCACACACACAGTGATATATTTCAAATGTTCATTTCTTTTAATTGTGATGATAACTGACAACTAATGAAAATCCCAAATTCAGTATCTCTGAAAATTAGAATATTACTTAAGACCAATACAAAAAAGGATTTTTAAGAAATGTTGGCCAACTGAAAAGTATGAACATGAAAAGTATGAGCATGTACAGCACTCTATACTTAGTTGGGGCTCCTTTTGCCTGAATTACTGCAGCAATGCGGCGTGGCATAGAGTCGATCAGTCTGTGGCACTGCTCAGGTGTTATGAGAGCCCAGGTTGCTCCGATAGTGGCCTTCAGCTCTTCTGCATTGTTGGGTCCGTCGTATCGCATCTTCCTCTTCACAATACCCCATAGATTTTCTATAGGGTTAAGGTCAGGCGAGTTTGCTGGCCAATTAAGAACAGGGATACCATGGTCCTTAAAGAGTGCCAAAGCTACCAGTACCTGGTACTGGTAGCGTTGGCACTGTGTGCAGGTGCCAAGTCCTGTTGGAAAATGAAATCTGCATCTCCATAAAGTTGGTCAGCAGCAGGAAGCATGAAGTGCTCTAAAACTTCCTGGTAGACGGTTGCGTTGACCCTGGACCTCAGAAAACACAGTGGACCAACACCAGCAGATGACATGGCACCCCAAACCATCACTGACTGTGGAAACTTTACACTGGACTTCAAGCAACGTGGATTCTGTGCCTCTCCTCTCTTCCTCCAGACTCTGGGACCTTGATTTCCAAAGGAAATGCAAAATGTACTTTCATCAGAGAACATAACTTTGGACCACTCAGCAGCAGTCCAGTCCTTTGTCTTTAGCCCAGGCAAGACGCTTCTGACGCTGCGTCTTGTTCAGGATTGGCTTGACACAAGGAATGCGACAGCTGAAACCCATGTCTTGCATACGTCTGTGCGTGGTGGTTCTTGAAGCACTGACTCCAGCTGCAGTCCACTCTTTGTGAATCTTCCCCACATTTTTGAATGGGTTTTGTTTCACAATCCTCTCCAGGGTGCGGTTATCCCTATTGCTTGTACACTTGTTTCTACCACATCTTTTCCTTCCCTTCGCCTCTCTATTAATGTGCTTGGACACAGAGCTCTGTGAACAGCCAGCCTCTTTAGCAATGACCTTTTGTGTCTTTCCCTCCTTGTGCAAGGTGTCAGTGGCCGTCTTTTGGACAGCTGTCAAGTCAGCAGTCTTCCCCATGATTGTGTAGCCTACAGAACTAGACTGAGAGACCATTTAAAGGCCTTTGCAGGTGTTTTGAGTTAATTAGCTGATTAGAGTGTGGCACCAGGTGTCTTCAATATTGAACCTTTTCACAATATTCTAATTTTCTGAGATACTGAATTTGGGGTTTTCATTAGTTGTCAGTTCTAATCATCAAAAGTAAAAGAAATAAACACTTGAAATATATCACTCTGTGTGGAATGAATGTATACATTATACAAGTTTCATGTTTTGAATGGAATTACTGAAATAAATCAACTTTTTCATGATATTCTAATTATATGACCAGCTCCTGTAGTGTATCTGATATTTCAAATATAGTAGGGAAATGGCCTTGTGTCTTTCTCATTTGAAGTCAAAGATGGTACAGATGTCAAACCTCTGTTATCAAAGATTTTGTCTGAGGAACAGACATCTAAGACAACTTTTTGGCAATAGCTGCTGTAAATGGAGACAGTTGATTCAAGTAGTCATTCTTATACATTCCTTCTATATTTCCCCCACTATCTCTTGATACATTTTAGTCTCAAAGGGGAGTAGATGAAATATTCAGAGGGGGCTGTCAGTGCACAATGTGCCTCCATTAACGGAATGTATTGCGGGATGGCTGCTCAGCTGGAAAACTTAACCTGGAAGGAAGGAAGCAAACCCTGCAGGTCACAGGGCTGAGACAGCAACACATAGAGCACTGTCTGCAGGTCTCCACTTACAAGGTCTGATTGATCTATGGTTCCTAATAAGAAGCCAATTACTGGTGTACTGGTACACTGTCTTTTGGACATTTACAATTAAATTCATAAATCACACAGGACCTGTCATGTTTACCTAAATCACTACCGTATTACTAAACGTGTTGCCAGTGTAGATCTACACAGTAATATGTTTATATTGATCATATTTTGGAGTGTTACATATTCTAACTTTCTTAAAGGGATATTTACAGTATTTTTATGATGATTGGCTGGTCATTGTGGTGAATACCAATGTACCGATATTGCATGCTTCAAATGAAGATACCTGAAAAAACTGCTTTATCTGTCCAGAATCTGTTCTGCTTAATTTGCCTAAATACTAGGCTACACTGCCTAGTTTCTGAATTCACTTCAAGAGAAGGGCACTGTACTTTAATAGATATTCTAAAGACAACATTTTTGTTGCATTTTTTTCTACAGCTACTAGAACCTCAAACGCTTGCATGTAAGATAAGCTAAATCACACTGAGAAACAGTTTTTTAAATAACAAAATGGGGAAATCTACCTCTCAATCACCACAATGGGTTTGTAGAAATGCAAATATGGTTTAATATTAACTTTATCAGTTCCGTATTGGTTGGTAATTGTCACTCTGTTGTCACCGATATCAATATTACAATCATTTCGGTATTAGACATAGCAGACCCAGCTTTTATTTTATCCCATGTAGGCAAAATGTAGAACTAGTTATGGAACTGTTGTTCTTATTTAAAGTTATGGCACTTGGATTTATTTTATATTTCACAGCAGAGAATGAGAGGTACTTGTCTCCAATGTGTAACAGCATAATTACAGTCATTTTGTAAAACTATGAATGACAATAATGTCCTGAACTGTTTGAGTTGGTTACCGTAGAGACAGGAGGAACACGAGACTACATGACGATAAGGCCTCTAATGTTTTTGCGTTCAGCTGTGATGCTTCTCCTCGCTCGGGGGATTTTCTACTACAGACCGAGTAGCTAAATGAATGACATGTGAATCCCTAATCCCTTTTATGGCTTCTGTTCGGCCGTGCACCCCAGCATCAGCCGGGCTGTCGCATTCTCTCCCTGGCAACGGGAGGAGGAGGCAGCTCGGGATGAGGGAGGGTACCACGGTTCGACGTGTCCTCCTCACCGCAGACCCAACTCATTTCTCTTCGCTTTCCCATCCCTTCGTTTCCGCATACCGCAGATTCGCATATAGGCTATACAACCTTATCTACACCCAACGCGCAACCTTGCGGAGCTGCATCTCTGCGCACTCTCGCGTTCCTCACTATTTCGTCACTGATCAATCTATATACGCATGTAGCCTATTGATCATCTCCGCCTTAGGCTTATGATTCGTTATTTATTATTATGGTATGTTAATCCAAATTCTCAATAGCGGTGTTTGCCGGAGCTGAGAGAGGGCGCGCGCGCGAGAGAGAGAGAGATATATATATATATAGAGAGAGAGAGAGAGAGAGAGAGAGAGAGAGAGAGAGAGAGAGACACGAGGAGAGGGGGAGAGATGAGAGAACGCGCATTATCAGATGTTTAGCTGATTCACTTTAGCTCTTCCATCATTACTGCTGTGCGTTTATTTGGTCTTTTTCCTCCCCTCCGTCGGCCGGGTTCGTGACATTTTGCGGCTCCCGATGTTGTAATCCGGGGGAATATGTGAAGATCATGCTGGCGGTGTGGTGCTTCATGGTCTTTGCTGCAGTGGGCGAGAGGCTTGCGGCGGTCTCAGGTAAGAGAGAGAGAGAGAGAGAGAGAGAAGATAGAGAGAGGGGGTTTGGATAAAGAGCGGGAGCACCTTTTTCGTTTCCTTTGTATCTACATTTTTCCCCTTGCACCAGCACTTTTCTAAGGTGTAGGCTGTGATTTAGTATAGCGGGAGCTCGGTCTGAAAGCACTCTCCAATGCGGTAGATTTGCTGCATCAACACATTTCCATTGCAGCCCCATCACCTATATCCAATGTACATACAACCACTTCCAGGGTATTTAAACTAATAAACATCTGAGAGCACTATGATATAACTCTTAAATCAATAAGGCAATGTGTTTAACAGCCTTATTGATGATTGCTGAGAAAGGCCCTGTATGTCAATATGGGCGTCAGTCTACTATAGAGCCTGTAAACTATGACAAATTACTACATGACTTATTTTCCATAAAATCCTAAATATGTCCACTAAATTTCTTAGGATAAAGCAGAGGCTGATACAATGCTATTAACAGGCCAGTGTGATTAATTAGGTCACCAAACCATTACCTCACAGTAAGAAACACTGATTTGAATGCTCACACAGTGCAACTAAATATATATCACTTTTAAATCAACTTCTACCATTTGCTTTGCTTACTACACCACTACCAGGTCCGATTTAGACAGGCTCAGGTGTGTACCTTCCTTGCCAAGGTCTCTGTACACTCATGAGTCTATGGTGAGAGTGTCTCTGTTGTACTACCTGCAGGTGTGGACAGGAGCCGGGTGCAGGATGGACTATTCTGGGACTGGTTTACCCCGGCAGGGCAGCCATACAGCGGGGACACTGCCACCAAGGTCACCTATCCAAAGCGGCTGGTGCAGCAGATCGAGTCGGAGGAGGAAATGGCTCATGACTACTTGGATACCAGGGTGAAGAACAGCACCGGGAACACCCTGGTAAGTTGTAACTAATGGTAAAGCCCATCTTTTTGCCAATTTCTTACTCTCATATCCCTGATTCTGTTTATTTTCACAACAGGTTGCTCTGTTCTCTGTATTTCTCAGCCCAGTGGTCTTAATTTGGGGGCCAGATACAGCCAGACAAGGTTTCAGGAATCTCCCAGAAAAATTAGTAATAGATTAATCTGTAATTTGATTAAAAGTAAAGTATCCCAGTTGGACAATGTATAAAAATAGGTTTTTAAACCAACACATTTTTTCGGGACTAAAATTACATGAAATGGGGGCCTGCAGCTTCATGTGTAGCTCAATAAATTCAGGAAACTTTTGAGAATTTGATGTCCAGTGCTCAGCATGCATCCTTACTAAAGAAGATTAGTGTCATTTCAGCACGTAGAGATGCAACGATTTATTGGCCGAAAATCTGTAATGGCCGGTATTCGCCTTGTTGACTGCAATTGGCCTATCTCCAAATGTTGTGTTGAAAGGTTAAAAAGGCTTTTAAAGCCGTTTTCAAATAAATCATCTTTATCATTTGAAAGAAAGATATATTAAAGGTTGTTTGGATGATTCAATTTGTGCTCATTCAAAGATAGTGAAATGAGGGCTGAATTACTTCAAAACATTTCACATTTCATTTAATTTTTTTTTAAATGAAGAATTATTTGTTTCCCTGGCACAAAAGGGTAAGCAACAATAGCAAAAAAAACAACATCTGCATTGGCTATTGGCCAACTTGTTATTTCGAACATTAGTATTGGCCCAGCATTTTACAATCGGTGCATCCAGCAAGTCTATCGACATTTTTGGGCGTGACAGACTGTCATTCTGCTGATGGGAACCTCATTTTTCCAGTGTTTTTAACAGTGCAGCGCTCAGCTCTCTGCAGCTCATGCAGCTCCTGCTACACAGGGATCCGCTCCTCGTGATTTTGACCCAGTTATCACTAAAAATCCCTTCAAAAGTCCACAGTGAAGTAATGTCAGCTGATATGAAACCAAGACAGACAAGTTGGTGTGTTACAGCCATTGATTCCTGCCTAATCTGAAGCCGTAACATCTGGCAACAAGTTCTGAAACTAAAACCTTCTGACCTGCTTTGTATACTATGCAAGTATTGTAGTAAATGCACAGTTCATCAAAGAGCTGTTTAAATGTTTGCGTGCGTGTTTGTAGTGGCCCTCATCTTCACATGACAAAGCTTAGCTCGTCCGATCATCCGGCTGCCATGCTGAGCCCTCGACTTCTTCATTATTCAGTGGTGTGTTGAAGTATGAATTAATTATGAAGCAGCTCTGTGTTAGAAGTGCTGCATGGTCCAAGAGGCTTGAACACTTCCCATCCCTGCCCCCCCCGATTCTCTCTCTCTGCCATGTTGATATGATGTAGTTCAAATAATTGTTATGAGAGAGTACATTAGGCTCCTTACACACACACACACACACACACACACACACACACACACACACACACACACACACACACACACACACACACACACAGTGTCACATGTTTAGAGACTATAAAAAAAAACAGCTAACATTATATAATATACATTCAGAAGATAGAAATGATGACACTGTTCAAGTAGACAAGGTTTCAAAAGTCCCTGTTTCAGCAGCTGTACTAGACCTGCTGTTTGTTTTGGGGTGAGCTGAACTTTTCTGTCTTTTCTGTCACATCATGCTGCGTTGAAAATGGGTGAGGTGGCATTTTTGCCTCACTAGTTTTTTTTGTTTTTTTTTTAAGTTAATATGCTTCCCCAGGATATTTATATTATTGTTTGGTTGGTGCATAACCTGTATCTGAAATTGATTGTATTGGTTAATTAATGGCCTTTATTTCTTATGTGAGAAACCATTTTAAGGATAAGTCCATTAAGCACTGACTGTGGGACCAATTCCCATATACATGTAGCAGTTTGTTGTTTAACATAAATAACTCAGACACAGCTTTTGGCATTACTATGATTATAATAAAAATGTATATTGACTAATGAGTAATTTACATTTTAATATCCATCATGGCTCAAAAAGGCCTATAGGAAGATGGATGGATGATGTAATATGATCAAAAGCTCCAGAGCAGCTCGAAAAAATAATAATTTTGAACATCTACAATTTCATTGCCACAGTGCAACTCCTTCAGCTGAGGAAGATAAAAGAAAATGGTTTGTAGAGCTGTGGAACAGCTTTACTGTACAGAAGCACAGAAGCACTGATGGACACCATGCATCAGCCTGTTGTCCATACTCACTGGAGGGAATCATTCCTGGACAGTGATGCATTTTATTGTAAAAGCCCAGTGATTCACTATAGCTTGGTTCCCCCAGACTGAGAGCAAAGCCATGCTGGCATAGTCAGAGTGGCTGAAGAGACTTTTTAGTCTGCAGTAAATCTCTCTCTCTCTCTCTCTCTCTCTCTCTCTCTCTCTCTCTCTCTCTCTCTCTCTCTCTCTCTCTCTCTCCTGGCCCTGCTGTCTCCTCACTGCCTTAGCTCTGGCAGCTGTCCAATAGGGGCATTGGCACAGCATGACTGAATTTAGACCACACCAGTAAAGTTTTCTCTTCCTCCTCTTTCCCTCCTTCTGCCTCCTCCATCTCCATACATCTCCATCCCACAATTCTAGATTAGCTCTTAAACAACCATAGCTCTCAGCGGTCATAACTCTCTGCCTGAATGCTGGCAGCCTTTGTCGATCAATAGAGACTTTATCAATCATAATATTTCAGCTGCCGAGTTGCTTTTAGAGCATACACAGGTTGATTCTGTTGAATTATTCATAGAACCTTTTCACAATCACTTTGTGGCATTTACAGAGTGACACTTAACAATTGTTTTGTTACACTTTGATTTATCAACTGTGAAATATGTCTGTCACTGTGGGGTTGTTGTTGTTTTTTCAGCCCATCCACTTGGCCCAGAGCTGTTTCCAAGTAGAAGCCTTTGGACACACCTTCACTCTGGACCTGGAGCTAAACCAGTTAGTATTACTGTTCAAAACATCATAAGATCTGCCTTTTTGTACACACTTGTCTCAGTAGTTGTTCTTAATTCACTACAGCTGTTCTCATTAGCATTTCCCAGCACTTAAGCAAATGCACTTAGCGTCTCTATTATGTTGCATGACAAGATGGGGAATACCAATGTGGCAAACACAGACACACACTGCTGCATGTTTATGAGGTTCCACTGATTTTATTAACACCACATGTTAATATGTTCACTTATTCTTTGTGAAATACATTTGAGGGGAGAGCAAGAGGTGGGAAATAACCATTTTTTATTACATAGCGGTGATAGAGATAATCCTGTTAGAGATGTTCATGCTATCTCTTTTTTCTTTGTAGTCACCTCCTGTCTTCAGAATATGTGGAACGACACTTTAACCAGGATGGGAGACCTTCACAATCAGTGGTAAGACTGTTTGCGTGGGATGGGGATGTGTACTGGCAGGATTTAAGTGAGTGAACTTTTGGCACAAAAAAGGCAGCATATTAATGAGATGACCAGAGCGGCGGTGCAGTATTCAGTTATTTGGCTGCAGAAACTGAGTCAAACTTTGTCCCATTTTACACTGGTGCTGTTGCCAGTGAATCTTAGAATTAATTTAAATTGCAATGCCTCACTAGAGCTCATCATGTAACACAATTCCTATGTCTCATATATATTTAAAGGTCATCTAATGCAGTTTTTTTTTTAATCTTTTAAGGCTAATCTTTTTATGTGATGTTTTCTATCGTATATATTATGTTTTTACAGTTTGACATCATCCTCCCATCTTATCTATTTATAGAAAGGACATTGTGTGCTCTCTGCTTTAAAAGTGGGCTGCCATGTAACTGTTAAGATGATGTATGTAACTGTGCTCTACATACGTGGGTTTTTCCTGTCAGCGGTGTGCATGCATGCCTCTCTGCTGTGGCAGTCAAGAAGAAGTCAAGACAGACCGTCAAGAAGAAAGGCAGCAGATGCCTGCAGTGTAACACCACAAGCTCAGAGAAAGAATTAAGAGATAACAGGAAAATGGATGAAAGCCTTGACATCTAATGTGATGCGTGCTTGTCAGGACAGACCAGAGGAATGTCACTGCATTCTGCTAGCCAGGAGGGAGGGCTAATGTTTTTTTTTTTTTTTCTGAATAAATGTGCCACTCACTGCCCCCCCAGCAGACACCCACTCACCCAGCCAGCACTCCATGTCCCCACCCATAATCATTCCAAACTCTACCTCAATCCTCCTGGCCAATCACAAGCCTGTTTCCATAGCAACGAGTTAGATCAGCAGTGTCATTAAGTTCTTGGCAGCGAGAGAATAAAAGAAGAAGAGCGAGAGGGAGGAGAGCTGGTGAGAGAGGAGGAGGAGGGAAAATGAGGAGTAAAATGCCAGTTAATACAAAAGGCAAAATGAGCTTGAATGCTGGAGCAGGGAGGAGTCATTTTGGGGGTGTATGTGTGTTCATAGACAATCGGTTTGTTCCAAGAATGGCGGGAGGGAGAGGAGGCTTACAGGGCCGGGGATGGAGACCTATAGTCAGGCCAGATTGGCGCCCAGCTGGACAGAGGCCTCACATGATGCCTCTGATGCTGACATGGCAGGTGTGATGCATTCACGGCAGCACATCACCAGACTGATCTTGGTCATCAGAATGCTTTTGTTTCCATTCAAAGCACTGAACTCAACGTTATTCAGGTGAACCATTTTTCTCACCTTTCCTGGTGGTTCATCTTCGCCACTGTGACCTCGTGAAACAGTGTGCCCACTTTTGAGGGAGTGTTAGCTGGAGACAAAAGCTATGGCTCTATAGCGGTAGTGAACGTTGTTAAGAGGAAAGGACCGAGCAGAGCACAATTTGTTTTTTACTCTCATCTGCCAATTGTACAGGCATCCCATGTTAAATTCTCAGATCTAACTGTGTGAGCAACATGAGTGTTGATTTATTGAAGAGATCCTTGTCCTGGGTTTACCTTCACCTCTATTGTCAGTGAAGCACAATAGAGTGGAGTATAGCACAGGACACAAGTAGGTCAAGGTCACAAACTGTGCCATGAACGTGATAGTGGGGAAGGAGGGAGAGAGGAGTGACATATACAGAGGTTGTGAGAGGGTTTTTTTTCCACAGAGCTGACCTTTTACGATACCCAATGAAGTATAAAAAGGGCCTGTAAAGCCTGAAGTGTGTCAGTAGAGGTTGTTTCATGAAACAGTGGTGTGGTGTGTCCACAGGGAGGGGAGCACTGCTACTACCAGGGAAGGTTAAGAGGTTTACCAGAGTCCTGGGCAGCTCTCTCCACCTGCCACGGCCTGCGGTGAGCCTGACAGTAAACCTTTATTTATAAAATCACATTTTTGTCCTGCTTAATTTCTCTGCACACATAAGTACTTAGGTTTGCTTATTTGTTGAAGTTTTTTTTCTTCTTTTCTGCTCTGCATCTCACTGTCTTTCTCTTGTTGTTGGTCCTTAGCGGCATGTTCTCTGACGGCTTCTTCTCTTACGGGATTGTGCCCATTCACAATGGGAGCAATCAGGTAAATAGTCAGTGGATAGTAGTTGTAGTGATAATTATTGAATTATTGTGAGTTTGGATGCTGATTTTGCTGTCTTTAAGTTCTTATGTATCTAATGTCATCTGGGTGTATTCTGTTATAGGATGATGGCGCTCACTTAATCCGCAGGATGCCTGATATCAGACTTCCCCCCCACTGCCCAGGTACATAAGTGTATTTAAAACATAAGCTATTGACACTCATATCACATCAGAATAGTACTGCCTTTATGTCTTTTCTTATTTTCTTATCTTTATCACATATTTAATATAACCCCCTTGCCCTCAGTTAGATAAATTAGACCCAATCTCCTGTGCACTGTTGCAATAATTTAAATTACCTAATATTGCAATAAACCTCCAACATGGCAGTTGTAGTCTCCTATGTTCAAATAATTCAATTTATTTTCTCTTCACACCAGAAAGAATGCACAATTCAGACCAAACAGATGTAATAATTAAATGGGATGTAATCTTTAGTTAATTCAGACGGGGCAATAATTACAGTCACAGCCTGTTGGATTGGGAACTGAAATGTTTTGAATGAGATTGTGATAGTATTGTTTGCACTGCACAAGAAACAAGTAATATTGCTCTAAGTGCCTGCAGCTTCTGCTTCTCTGTGTGTTCAGACTGTACAGAGCACAGTGAGTGGGATAGCAGAGAAGGTGATGGTGATGATGACAGACCGGACCAAATGAGGGAACAGCAGGTGTCTGGGAGGCTGAGGAGATCTAAGAGATATATTCGCAAGCCCTCTGTCCAGACTGAAACCAAATATATTGAGTTGATGGTGGTCAACGACAATGAAATTGTGAGTTAAATCTATGTTTTGCTGCTAATTATGTGGATGTCTGATCTGGTTGGTGCTCTTTGTTGTGCAGAGAAATTAAGTGTCTGGCTCATACAGTAGAGGCTGTCCTACAGTGCCTTGATATACCAGCATGGTTTTGCGTGGCTAACCATCTACCAGCATAGCTTGGGGATGTGTGTATTAGCCTGGTTGTCATCACGTTTTCTTGTCTGACAAATGTTGACATTTTTCATTGACATCCACTGACATAGTTTCTTTCTTTATTTTATTTATCAGTGTGTGTGTGTGTGTGTGTGTGTGTGTGTGTGTGTGTGTGTGTGTGTGTGTGTGTGTGTGTGCGCGCATGCGTGTGTGCATGCGCATGTGTGTGTATTTGTGTGTGTGTATTTGTGTATGAGAGGGTAAATGTAATTCATCTCTTACACCATCTGTGTATCTCTCCACAGTTTGTACAGCTGCGTCGCTCCAGCAGCCAAACCAAGAACTTTGCCAAAGCAGTGGTCAACATGGCAGATGCAGTAAGAGCTTTGTTTGAAGGATTATAATCCTACTCCTAAACCTTGCATTCACACACCGCCACCTGTCAAGAAGTGTGCGTTTATTTCCACATTTGCAAATGATTTATCCCAGATACCACACAAAGTGTCCACAGCACAGGTGTCACGCCAACAAAGCGGTAAACTGATAAGCGTTTTTGGTCCCCAGATCTACAAGGAACAGTTGAACACGAGGATTGTGCTGGTTGCAATGGAGACCTGGACCTCTAAAAATATGATGCCAGTAGTGGAAGATCCATTGATAACGCTGCAGAACTTTATGAAATACAGGAAGGACAACATCAAAGATCAGAGTGATGTCGTCCATCTTTTCTCGTAAGAGGACACAAATCCAATATCTTGAGAATTAAGGCTTCTTTGATTTTTGGGTGTTAGTTGAGGTTTTATTTTAAATTATGGTATCTTTCCTTTGCACCTTAGAGGGCGAACATTTCACAGTAGCCGCAGTGGGACAGCCTACACAGGAGGGGTGTGCTCTCTAACAAGGGGAGGAGGCATCAACGAGGTGAGGAGAATCTAAATATCTATTTTCTTTTGCCACCAACAAGGATTAAATTAAACTAAAGATTAGGGTTAAACTAAATGTAGATACAAATTAGTTTAATTTAATCCATCTTTGTTGAACAATCTAAATGAAACCATTGATTAATAAAAATAAGTTTAATGAATGATTAACATATTTATGTTGAACCACCTAACCTGCCATTTTAAAGTAAGTTAAGTCAAATTGGTGTTTAAGGGTCCTATTTTAACGATCTAAGCACACTGCGTGAAGCGCGTGGCGCAGGTGCGTCTAGGGCGTGTCCAAATCCACTTTTGCTAGTTTGACGGCCGAAAAAAGGGGCCGTGCGCCGGGCGCATGGTTCAAAAGGGTTGTACTTAGTGTCTTCACTAATTCATAGGTGTGTTTTGGGCGTAACATGCAATAAACCAATCGGAGTGTCATCTTCCATTCCCTTTAAATGCCAGGCACGTTTGTACCTTGGCGCATTGCTATTATGATGGCGGATTTGCACCGTAATATTTTTATTTGTAATTTTTTGCATGTTTGTGTGCTGTGTGTGTGTGTAACAAGCATAGTGTGCGCGGGCTGTGCATAAGCCTAGGCACATTTTACTAATGCACTGTTAAAATAACAATGAAAGGTTACACTTAACTTGAAGGTATCTACGAGTGACATGACACTGTCATGAACGTGTCATAAACATTATAAACAAGTCATAAACGTTTATAACATAATGCTTCTTTTAGTAAGTGTCATTCGGTTTTTGTGATGACAAGTTATGGTTAGGGTTAGGGTTAGAGTTAGGGTTAGGGTTCATGTGTCATGATTGTGTCATGTGTTCATGACAGTGTCATGTCACTCTTATGTAGATACCTTCAAGTAAAGTGTTACCCAATGAAATGCTGCGCTATTGACTTTGGACCAGGTTTTTGTTGGTCAACTCCTGATCACTTCCCGCTGCCTCAAGATAGCAATACGACAATAATTCACCTGAACACACCTCCTTGTAAGACCAGCACGCCCATGGGCGCTGGTGCATTTGCTATTTAAACGACGTGGGTGCTGGACGGTCTTAAAATAGCAAAGACACTTGCGTCTGGCTTTGCGACGCGCTGCGCCGGGTGCAAGATAGGGCCATAAGAGTCTGGAGCAGCATGGTCAATTTTAATTTAGGTTGTGAGAGGACTAAACCAAGATATGAAGAAAAGTTTGCATATAAACCATAAACCTGTTCAATTATTTAAATAATATTAAGGTTTCAAGTTTTGTTGCAACAGAATTATTAGTTAAACCATGATTTAAAGTAATAGTAAATGTGCTTATTCACTTTTATTTTTTTTCTTCATTTGTACAACGCACACGTTTGTATGGTAAATATGTAGTTTAAGCCAGCAGACAGTTAATTCAGCATAAAGACTGGAAACAGTAACCGCTAGCCAGACTCCGTCTTACTGGTCCCAGCCAAGAAATAATCCAGCACATAACTCCTCAGTAAAACGATGATTTGTTGTTTTTACACTTCTGTTTTTGTACAGACTTAACAACTTTAAACATGCTGGTAGGTGGCTATTGTTACCTTTTTGACAGAGCCAGGCTAGCTGTTTCGCACTGCTTCCAGTGTTTATGCTAAGCTAAGCTAACTGGCTGCTGGCTGTAGCCTTTAATTTATCATAAAACAGTGGTATTGATCTTTTAACTCTTGGCAAGAAAGGTAATAAGCATATTTCCCAAAATGTTGAACTATTACTCATTATCCTGGTTTGAAGTACATCATGTTTGGTGCAACCCAAATTACCTTTAGCATTGTATATCAGTGTTGTCCCCATCTCACAATAAAGCTTTCCTATGTGTATTCATTCCAGTATGGGAATGTAGGAGCAATGGCTATCACTTTGTGCCAGAGTCTTGGCCAGAACATCGGCATGAGGTGGAACAACGTACGCAACTCTGCAGGTAAAAGATAACAGGAAAGCCTGATAATGCAGGGGGGAGGATAGAGAGATCTAATAAACCAGGCATTTAACTGAATAAATGATCAAAGCAAGATCAGTGTGGGAAGGATTGAGGCAAGGAGGGATGGTATTGAGAGGGGGTGTTGGAGAGAGAGTTGGGTGTTGTATCCGTGTCCAGCAGTTCTCTTCTGTAATTAGACTTTTCCATTAGGTGATAAGTCACCTGTGTCCAAGAAGGAGGGGGAGGTGGTTAGAACATTGCTGCCACTGAACAATGGGCTCAGTGATTAATGTTGAAGAGCCATCATGCCTATTATTTAATGTCAGGACAAGAGCTCAGTGCACACACTATAGGCTCTCCATACCTCTGTCACTAGGTACCAGATCTATGGAAAGTCTATTCTTCTTTGCTGATCAAAAATCTCGCTGCAACATGTGAAGTGTTACAGCTTGGGTTGTAAATGCCAATTACCACATTCTTTTTTTCCTTTCCTTTCCTTTTTTTGAGTCATCTTTCCCCTCTCATCTATGCTCTTCTTCCTCCTTGTCTTCATTATAGGAGACTGCAGGTGCCCAGATGCCTGGCTGGGCTGCATCATGGAAGACACGGGGTAAAAATCCACATCATAGCACAGACCAAAATTAATCTCTTCTCTGTTTGTTGACCAAATTAAACAGCAGGACTGTTTTCTTGTCGCAATCCCTCTTGTCGCTGCAATTTGTTCCGTTCATTTCACTCAGTTAGACAATTAAACACCTGTAACAAAGGGGTGCTTTGACTTTTACTTAGTCTTCAGTGAGCCAAGCCTGTGATAATCACAGCTTGTATTTGATGCGTTAAAGAAAATTGTTGAAACATCAGACATCAGCGTGCCCACCACCTTGAAAGAATTACAAATTGAATTTAAAGTATTTACTACACAGAATGCGTTTTGAGTAATATCCTACTACAGATGGTAACATTTCTGTCAGATTGCAAAGTGATGGCACTGACACCCACATTCCTTACTGGCAGAAAAGCATTGTGCAGTTTTTTTTATTTATTGTCATGTCCTGGTCTCGATCTTTGTGTGTGTGTGTGTGTGTGTGTGTGTGTGTGTGTGTGCGCATGTGCGCGCGCGTAGATACTATCTGCCCAGAAAGTTTTCTCGCTGCAGCGTTGATGAGTACATCCAGTTCTTGCTCCAAGGGGGCGGGAGCTGCCTCTTCAACAAGCCAAACAAGGTGAGGGCCATGTGGGGCCTCTGAGCATCATTTATGGACTAAATTATTCTCGAGTCAAATCTTTATTGGAAAACACATACTTACATGACCATAGAATATTTTTAGTTTTCTCCTTTTAAGCAATGCATATTAGTATCTCCATACTTCCAGCCAACAATCTCCTATATTTCTGACACATTTCATCTATCCTCCATCTGTCTCCCACTTATATATATATGTGCTCATATATGTCCGTCTCTGTCTCCCTCAGCTGTTGGACCCTCCAGAGTGTGGGAATGGCTTTGTGGAACCAGGGGAAGAGTGTGATTGTGGATCCCAGGTGGTGAGTATGCAGTTGGATATCATGTGTTGCCAGCTATTAAACTGAGGCAGAGCTGAAGAGTTGTTTTCATTTCTATGGCTGCAGGAGTGCGCCCGTAGTGGAGGAGCCTGCTGTAAAAAGTGCACACTTACCCATGATGCCATGTGCAGTAACGGACTCTGCTGCAGTGGCTGCAAGGTAAGCCTGTATAACAATCATCTTTATATAAGAAAAATAAAGTATTTAACAATGAGGAGTGCCAAACCAAAAGAATTGTCTGTTGTAATTTATTATAAACGATTAGGGTTGGAAAATAGGGAATTTGAAAAGAAATAACTGGAAAAAAGTACCAGTAATAGTTTTTTTTCTGCATGCAATACTTTTTTGGACTGACTAACACATCAGGCATCCTGTTTTTCGGTTTTGCTCATCAAGATGGCAGGAGTAAGACATTAGTTCTAGAGATATTTCATTCACTTAAACCTCTACAACCTTTATCTTAGTGTCAAGGGCTATAAGGGTATACAGTATTTTCCCACAAATATAGATCATAAAAAATTAAGTGAACTGAATGTAATAAAATGCAAAAAAGAAAAGTCTCTACGAAGTGCTACTTATCTCTACAGCGTGTATGATTACTTATATGACTAATCCAAAATGTACCTGATGCCTTTTTATGCTGTGACCTAGTATGAGTTGAGAGGCGTGGTATGTCGAGAGGCTGTGAACGAATGTGATATCCCAGAGACCTGCACCGGAGACTCCAGCCAGGTAGGGTTTACTGGACACTGAGGGGAAAAAACGGCAAGATCAGCCAGAGTATTCAGAACATTAAGTACTTTTCTTCTTTTGTAGTGTCCTCATAATGTGCACAAGCTGGATGGCTACATGTGTGATTCTACTCAGGTAAGGGCTGGTTTGGTTTAAGTATTCTTGTCTGAAGCTCACTCTGATGTAAACTTAATTATTGTTGTCTCATTTCTTCAGGGCCGCTGTTATGGTGGACGATGCCGAACTCATGATGGACAGTGTAGGGGACTCTGGGGTTATAGTAAGTATAGAACATGTGCAGCTTGCACCTGGAAAAAGTACGTTGTATGCATGGCGTTGTAGTCTCTTTCTCCTTGCAACAGTCTAATTAGTATGTCTGTTTGCCCTCCCAGATTCAGCGGACAGGTTTTGTTATGAGAAGCTGAACGCTGAGGGGACAGAGAAAGGCAACTGTGGTCCAGGTCCTGAAGGCCAGGGCTGGCTGCAGTGCAACAAGCCGTGAGTCACACCATCCCGATACCCTTTGCTAATATTCTCATAGAAGAATAAGAGTGTGTTCACTCTAATCTGCTTTTCAGATACACATTGTTCTCTGCCATTTACTTTTTCCTGTTTAGTGATGTTTTATGCGGCTTCCTGTTCTGTGCCAACGTGACGACAAAACCAAAGTTTGGAGACCTGCAGGGTGAGGTGACCAGCTTCACCCTCTACCACCAGAACAAGTACCTGGACTGCAGGTAAGTGGGTCACATCTATCTGATCAGCTACAGCTAACATAGTGTAAAAACAAGAACCTTGTGTTCCTAAATGGCTAAAGGTTCTATCCCTCTTCTCCCACCTGTCTGACATGTTTGGATGGTTTTTCAGAGGTGGCCATGCTCTGCTGGAGGACGGATCAGACCTGGGCTATGTGGAGGAAGGCACTCCTTGTGGTCCCAACATGATGTGTTTGGAGCGACGCTGCCTCCCTGTGGCGGCGTTTAACCTCAGCACCTGTTCTGGATCCAACAATGGGCGCATCTGTTCTGACCACGGGGTAAAATCCCTCCTGAAAAGTGAACGTGTTTTAGACACATAAGTTACATGCACTGAGGGACCACTTTATTAGGTACATCAGTGCAGTACAACAGCCCTGCCATAACATCTATCTTTACGAAGCTCATAATGTTTTTGGTGACATTGTTGTAAGTGTGTAAATTCAATTATATGTCTATTACTGAGGTCATAGTTGAGGGTGATGTCGTACTGGACTGACTATATTGAGAAGGGTTTAAAAAAAATTGTCTCTTTTATTTACATACATTAAAACTGTTGTTTCAATTGCATTTAAGTAACTGTAATCTATGTATTTCTGACCTGTTTTACATTTAAATATAGGTGGTGACATATAACCATTGTTTTTCCTTCAAAGATTTCCTCTTGTTATCTACCAAATAAGCATTTTCAACAAGCAGTTGTTTCAACAGCATCTAAATGAATATATTTCAATGTGAAACAGGTTGAAACTATGTGTTGAAATACTGTAATTGAAAGGCTGTTGAAACACCAGTGCCAATGTATATGTCACCAATATGACAGCCCAGTTTTAACATAGATTAAAAAATGTCTTTTGACCTGTAAATCACCAAATCCATGCTTACTGGCTATACATTTAAATTCTTTCTCTGCTCGTGCACTTGATTTTCATCTCTCCCTATCTCTCTCTCTCTGTCTCTCTCTCGTAGACCTGCAGTAATGAAGTGAAGTGTATCTGTGACAGGGACTACACAGGAAAGGACTGCAGTGTCTTTGATCCCATCCCTGAGCCAACCGTCCCGACAGGCCAAGAGAAGAAAGGTCCATAGCGCCTCTCAACCTGCCCATGTCTCTTTTTCTGTCTGCCTCTCATATCCCCTTCATGGTCTCTACCCATCATCACTGTAGCTTCTCTATGCACTGAAGCAGAGCACAATATCTTGTCCTCGAATACAAAGAGTAGTTCACCTGATTATTGTGAGAAAGTTAACATCATTATATAGACCACACAGTGTTTACCCTCTTGGTTCCTATGTTGGAAGAGTGTGGGTGTGTGTTGAGACATGTTTATCCATTAGAGCATATGTGCATGTACAGATCATTTGTTTGTGTGTGTGTGTGTGTGTGTGTGTGTGTGTGTGTGTGTGTGTGTGTGTGTGGGGGTGGGGGTGTGTGGGGGGGTGTGTGTGTGGTGATACTGAATGTCTTCAAGTGTCTTCCCTACTTTCTTGCAGTCTTCCAATGACACAGAGCAATTGAGCAGCTGCTCTCATAGGGCCAAAAAAGCCACCCTGAGCAAGAGGGTGTCCATCTGAAAGAGCAGGCAAGGGGGAATGAGAACAAAGTAATAAAACCCCCTCCTTTGTTTTTTTTGTGTTACTGTTGTCTCCCTGACATCCCTCGCCCACCCGCCCGTTCTCCCACCTCCAACCCATGTGCTGGTATCCTCCTTCTTCCCTTCATCTCTCTTTTTCTGTCTGCAGGTATCTTACTATCTGCCTTTCTCTCTCTCTAGTTGTTGTCGATGTACAGTGTTGATGCTGTCCTCTGACGTGTGTTTTTTAGTGGTGTTGTTTTGTTTCTGCCCCCCTACTCCTCTTCCTCCTCCACACCCTTCCTCCTTCCTCTGCGCAGGTCCCAGTGGCACCAATATCATAATAGGGTCCATTGCAGGTGCTATTCTCCTGGCAGCTATAGTCCTAGGGGGAACAGGATGGGGATTTAAGTAAGAGTTCTGGCATGCCTTTGTGTACCTGTCTGCTTCTACCTAAAGGAACCCCCGCTCCTCCCACTCTCACCCCTCTGAAATAGAACCTCGTTCGCAACTCATCGCCCATCCAGGGGAGGGGAAATGGGGAGTGAAGTCTGAGCTCAACCGTGCACATATTTGAACTGCTTTTTGCATCAAAATCCGTACGGAACATAACACCGCTTGTTTTGTTTTCTTTGATCGAATCATTAATTAAACATGAGCTCTATCCTTCACCTCTTAGTCCCTTTTATTTATATATATATATATATATATATAGATAGATAGATAGATAGATAGAGATATATATATATAGATAGATAGATAGATAGATAGAGATATATATATATATATATATATATATATATATATATAGATAGATAGATAGATAGATAGATAGAGATATATATAGAGATATATATATATATATATATATATATAGCTATAAAACAGGGCAGGACTGAGATGTTAATCTGCCAGGAACACTAATCCACTAGATTTATCAGCCTTTTAATGAAAAAGTGTAATGGTTACAGTGGATTACCACAAACACCCTTTTTAATATGTTTTACCTTTGGTGCTTTTTTAGCCTGCATTATATAGTTTTCCTCCAACAGGCAGCATCCTATCCCCAAATGCCCTCGCTGATGTGCTTCTTCTGCACTGTTCCACCTGTGCATGCTTGCTATTGTTCACTCCTTATACTCTGACATAAAAGGACTGCTCCTACTTTGCTCACAGTTAGATTCATAAGATAATTGTGGCTGATGAAAAGCTGTCAATTGAAAAGCATGTAATAACCTATAAGAATTGTAGCAGGTAGCATGTAGTCAGTCCTTTTAGGGCCAGAGGTAAGAGTCTGTGCATGTGTGCATGAGCTGTAAGAAGTTTTCACTTCCAAGTCGGAGCTCTGTATTAGAGGGTGGGTGTAGTTTCTGGTGTCAGAATGTATGGGGAGGAGAGGAGAGGGTCAGTGCCATGAGTACTGTAGACCTGCTGCATGTGCTGTCATCACTATAATCTGGCAATAAATATGTTTGAGAGCACTGGGGGATGAAAGAAAATGATTCAAATATTGATTCAGATTTTATGTCAACATTAAACATTAAAGTCTCTTTATGCTGGGTTTTACCAATTCCAACTGTTAATGATTTGTTTTGTTTACTTTTTCTTGCGCAATTATACTGTTATTGGTTATTTGTTCTTTAAATTTCATGCAATTCGAATGTAAGATGATCAGCTTTATAACATGCTTCTAAAAAATAGTTTAGCTTATCATTCATTTGATTGTCATTTTTCCTATTGTCATTGATATGTCTTGACATTTTGTCTTTTATCTTGATGTGTGCTCACTGGATGCAGGAACATTCGAAGAGGAAGGTATAACTTAGGACCACGACCATGTGATGTCGTGTTGGTGGAGTCGCATCACAAAACATCCCATGTCATTCCACACTTACTCCTTCATCCACCATCTGAAGTTCATCCTTTGGCTCATCCCCACCGAGCACCATGCTCACCATGCTTTTCTCACTGCTCATTTTGCTTGAATAAAAAAATAAAAACCATCCAATAACATTCCCTTTATCATTGTAAAGGAGAATGGCTTTTTCCATTTCTCAAGCATCTTCATCTTTTGTCACCTATGCAACAATCTGTTTTTCTTCCTGTTAACTAACCATTTTCACGTCTCTTTCAGATCTGGTGGAGGATAAGATGTCTGTCTGTCATTCTGTCTCCGTCCTGTCTATTCCTGTCTTCCTCCTTGCACTGTGTCGTTTCCACATCAGAGAAGAGGGGAACAAAAAAAGTCTTCCACTCCTGTCCTAAAATTTCGCCAAACTTCTTCTGATCATTGTTTCCTCCACGCTCTGTCTGCTCCTATGGTCTGTCCTACTGCATGACTCCTCTGGGCCTGTGGAGCTTCTCTCACCATACCAGCCAAATCATACTTGTGTGGCTGCTTCCAGCAGTCCGCTGAGGACTGTGTCCGTGCCATGCCTAGAGCAAGCAGGTGGCTCTTCCTGTGGGAGACACTAGGGTCTATCTCCAGTCCGGTGGCTCTAAGAATGTGATTCGGTGTCTGTGTACCTCCTTTACTCACATCTTGAACAGTCTGATGAATAACATATCAACAGTGGACCAATTTAAAATGAGACAAGTCTTTCCAATGCCTGCCTGCCTGCATACAAACTAAACTGGCCAGCAACTGAGCCCACAGTTAAATGTTGGACTAGCACACAGACTGGCCATCTAATAGACTGAAATAATGTTACAGGAGCTGAATAGTTTCCTTTTTTCTCAAAGGAGAAGGACCTGAGGCACAGTTCCAAGGCCAAGGCCAGGCCTTGACATCTCAAAGTGGACAATTATCTGTTTTAATCTACAAAGTCTGTCAACATGTATATAACTGAAAAGAAGCCGTGCATTGGACTGTTTTCCAAAGAGAGGCAAAGGAAGGACAAATGATCATATACTGTAAAATGATGGCTCAAAAACCATTCAGCCATTAGCCACAGCCCAGACTGATACCTTTTCATTGTTATTTGTTCTTTTAACACCCCAATGCTCACCCAGAGGTTTTCAGGTACAAAGAGGGAAGCTAGGTGTTATGGTTTTGGGATCATTTTAAACCACTGAACCTTGACGCAGCAGAGACCGTAACTTAGTGTTTTCAACCACAGACTGACCAACATACATTCCACAATATCTGTCGTTGTGCGTGCTCACCACTTTCAGGCCCAAAGTTTGTACACTTAAGAGGTTTAATCTGTATGTCTGTTCACGGGTGAATGTACGCATGTAAGAGATTTTTAAAGAAAGGAAGAATGTATGCGTGTTTACATTAGTGTTAGGGGCAATTGTGTCCGTGTATACCTTACCACTCCTATCACAGGTAGAAGGGCAGATTTTTACCTCTAGAATATCATCTCTTTCTACAAACTGTTGTGCACTGCAGCCATGGCACCATAAAGGCAGCACATTAATAAAGTATTCAACAGTTTTTATGTCCTGTATCTACAGAAAAACAAGCACTAACCAACTGTATGCACACCTATTTGTAAATATGTGCAAGATATACTGAATGTTAAATGCACTGTATGAAGATTTATTTAAAAGCTATGTTAAAATAATGAGTTGTAGCTGATAGTCTCTTGACAGGACCCACATTTGGAAATCTCTCCTGTAGTCAACACTGTCCATGCATCTTTAAATGTGGCGTAACAGCTAAGCTAGCTGTCTCGCATCTCTCTTATCATTCCAACTATCACTTAAATAATGTTGTAAATCTTTTGTACATTTGTTGATAGCCCTGAGTTCTGGGTGATCGCCTCAGCCCAGAGGCTTTGTAATGATCCCGACTGTAAATGAGATTAAAGAGATCTAGTCTGGGGTCCAGGAGGCAACTCGTCTGAAACTGTATGCGTCAGTTTGGTTCATTTGAGCTTTGCCCTACTGGCAGATGCACTTTTGTTATTATTACAATATGTACAGAGTTGGTATCAAATACAGTCTGTTTGATGTTGAGGTTTAGGGGGAAAGCAAAAGCAAGATGCATCGTATCCCATATTTCTAGACACTATCTTTTTAAATATAAACAAAAAGAAATGAACTAAGGCTTGTAGTTTGATTGAAATGGAGGGAAAATAAAATAAAAAATAAAACCACACCTACTCTCGCTACCTTGCTGCTATGGTATTTATATTTTATGGTTTTAATAGATGGTTAGATTTCAGAGTTCTATGCTTTGGTTTTCTGCTTTTGAAAAATTTTGAAATATAATCGTCTATGTTAAATTACAGTGGGTATGAAACACAGTAACTATGGGCAAAATATTGTGAAACTATACATTAATATTGTTTCCTCCAATTATGTGCCACAAGAGGTACTACAATCTGAGGCTGCGACTGCCGATTATTTATATTATCAATTCATTTATTGCTTATTTCTTTAGTCTAAAGAATCAAACAACAAAAATCGCCATCAGTTTCCCAGACCCCCAAATTGGTATCTTTAATCAGACTATAACCTGGTATTTCATTTACAATATAAAACCTAAATAAAATCCTCACGTGTGGTCTTTTTTTATTATAAATTACTCCAAGATAAATGATTAATCGATTATCTAAATGAATCAACTGATCAATTTAACACTACTACAATCAAATTAGTTGTTGCACCTCCTGCATTTTTGATGATCTTATTGATATTAAGTGACAATCAAAAAAAGTATATTAAAATATTACTTTTATTATGAGCAAATTATTACAACGACAACTCAACTTGGTGGTTGGCAAATCGACAAATCGTTAAGCATAAGAAAAGCTTCATGTCACTTTCCTTATACCATGGCACAGATGCATTTAGCTTTCATTAAATAAAAACTTTTTTAAAAGTCATTGACAAGTGTTGGCATACAGGCCAATGACTATAGAAATAAAACTTTTAAAAGGCTGATGACAGCCAAGACAGAATATGTCGATCTCTGATCGTGATCAACATGACGAATAAGTTCAACCTATTATTCTTCAGCTGGGTGAAAGTACACAGCTGATTTTTCTTTTTCTTTTTCTGCTAAATACATGTCGGTATCTGTATGGAGGTCAACATTTTTTGATTTGTCATGAGAGGTGGGACAGAGTTGGATGAGGACGCTTTCTGCACAGGAGATGAGGAGGACAGATGTCAGTCTGCAACCTCTCCAGTGTCCCACTTAGTTTTGGGTTCTTGCCACCACTCAGCCAGGAAGGACTCCTCGTAGTCTCCCATACCATCAAACTCAGCGTCAGGATGCACCGTGTGAGAAGAAGCCATTTCTTCTGGACTTACCACGTCCTTAAAGATAACACAAAACACACACAGTCAACAGCAAGCAAGAATGTGACTATCTTACTTCCATTCTATCTGGCGAAACATACTTTATGCTTTTCCTATCTATAAATCTGTCACTTGTGCAGCCTGTAATTCAGCCTAAACTATCACAGTCCTCCCCAACTCTCAGTTCCAGGCAGTGTGTAGAGATGGGAGGGGTCGACCTGAGTTAAATGGATGTGGCACAGCCTCAGTGGCCAACACCTCCCAGCCACATACCACACGCTGCTGGCGGAAAACACAGCCCCCACCTCCTGCTTTCTCTCCCGCAGCCTTCCTCCCCTCTTTCTCTCCCTTTCATCCTCTGAGACTTTTTTTTTCTTGTGTTGCCATTTCCACAACCTCAACAACAGCTTGCACTTAGTCTGTTAGTTTACTCCTCTAAAGTAAAAGTTTATATCCCCAAACATGCTTTAGAATGTTTGATCAACTTAAATGAGAAGGTGGAATATGCACTTTGGAAAACAAGGGCCCAAACTCCAACTAGATCAGCCAATTTAGTTGTTGTTGTTGAGCCAAGTTAAAGTATCATTTCACAAAAACATATTTTTCTACATACCTACGTAGGGTTGTCTAGTCATGCAGACAGTTTAAGTTTTATCTGCTAAGGGTTTTGAGATGTCTGTCTCTGCCACCACCCCAGCACAATGGTGGATTTTGTGCAGTTAAAAGAAATCTCGAAACCTCGTCTGATGAAATCAGCATAGCAAGATAACGCTACTTGGAGTAAGAAAAAACATGTCTATTTTGATTGAAATGGTCCTTGAATCTGTCTATAATGTATTTTTTCCAACTAGCACATTACATATATAATTATGATATAATCTAGTGTCTTTAAGGACATTTCTATGTGTATAGACTTTGAATGCACTCAACAGTTTTGCCGCTACAACCTGTCTGGTAATACCAGTAGCTTATAGTGGCTAATGTTAGCTGAGGTTTGGGTAGATATTTGTATACACATTACTGAGTCGGTTCACTGACTGTGCTACTGCCACAATGTGTTTTAGCATTTAACGTTATTTTATAATTGTCACTTGTGGCTACAGTGACACTGTTTCAAAAAAGTTACATAGGCTCGCTTTAAAGAAGTTTTTTTTATTAATTTAATTCAAGAAATGTATATTCACAAGAGCTTAATTATTAAAAGGACAATATTATTTGCAAAGAGGGTTAACTAAATGTGACTTCAGCTGGACTTTGCGTCATTGCTGTGCTCACAATTTCACTGTGCTGCCCAAAACCAATGCTTCCTGTAAATTTGCCACCATCTCTGCCTTTCAACAACATAACAACATACCTCATCGTCAGTTTGTAGGTAGTTCAGTGCAAACTCCAGCATCTCTTTCTGCTTGGTTGTCTCGTTAAAGTACCTCAGGGCCTCCTGAAAAACAAAAGTGGCATCAGCTCTTGTGTTGACCTTTTGTTTACTGTTTTTTTTTTTGTCTCTTAGTTTGGAAGCCTTAAAGTGTTTACAGCAGTACCAAATTTATTTGAAGCAGGGGCAGCTTCTGAAGGCAAAGACGTTAACCACACAGAGCTGGTACACTGCAGCTGCTGACAACTCTACACCAAGCTGAAAAGATTGGAAAACAACTCTGCCTTTATGGGAGAACATGGCTTTCTAATTAAATTGAGTTAATGTTCACGCCAAGACCACTTTATGCTATAGATGCTAATGTATAGTTTTCCTGCTTTGGTTTAGTGCAGCCAGTGTGAACTCTTTCTGCTGCCTCTGGTTCACCCACTGAAGTACATAAAGTATAAAAAAAGAACAGTAATGAGGTCTTTGTTTTACTCACGGGCCGAGGCTGAAAGTCCCTTTCCTCGAGTCCCCACTGCTCCCTGTAGAAGCGATAGTACGCTACATTTTGCTGCATCACCTGGTCTTTACTGTCAAACAGGATGTAACTGGCTGCACACGGAGCAGCGTTCTTTACATCATTCACTGTATAGGATCACAAGATAATACATGTTTAAACAGTCTTACACAAATTGCTGTCAAAAGTCTGAATCCAGAGTCTTTGTCATGGTTCTTACATTTATAATAGGAAAACTGGAGGTAGTGATACATAGTGGCTACAAACTTCTCCACAAAGAAGCCTCCAACGCTGGGTGTTAGGTGCTCTTCGCATTTTACCTTACATTTCAGCACATCGGTGTAGAGATCTGAGGGAACAACAAGCATATTATTTTCTTCTCTTAAACACACTGGACTGAAACAGCTCTTGAATTGTTCTCTTCTTACCTGCCAGGGTGGGATAGAAGTCTTTGAACTCTACGATCTCGTATGAGCCCTCACAGCCTGCCAAGCAGAGACTGTATATATCAAAGTACTGCGTGATGGCCTGCTCCATGTTTCGGGCACTGCTGCTGAAGTCACCGTTGTTGTAAAGCGTTACACTCTTCAGGAAAACACTCTGGATAACAAAGAGTTGTGGTTAGAAAAGTTTGAATAGTTTAGCATGAGTTGCACACTGGATAAGGAAGAAGATGTTGATCTACGAACTTCATACGGCTGCTCCTCGTGGTCGATGAGATATTCTTCCACATCAAACAGCGTCTTGTAATAATTCATGTTCTTGGTCAAATAGGGATCATTTGGGTTCTTCTTCAGGAAGGTGTGAGCCGCTGACACAGCCTTCTCCAAGTTGTTAAGCTGAGGAAGAATAGATAGTTTTACAATCAATTCCACAGTGTTTTGGGGGATTTTTTAAATATGAAACACCATCTCTCCCACTTGCATGAAGGGAAACAGCAGCTCCTGTCATTAACGTGACCTCTGATCCCTTTTCTCCAACAACTACTGACAGATGCAGATCACTGATGTCAGAATATGAATTCTTGTGAGTCAGTCAATAGAAAACTAATGGACCTCAGCGCAAATTCTTTCAGGAAGACTTCTAAATAACTTCAGCAACGAAGTCTCTCCTGATTGAAATGTGCTGCTTCTCCCTGTTTAGTTCTGACTCTGGGGACAGAAAGCAGACCTGTCCCGGACGACCTGAGAGGTCTGGGTGGTTCATAATGTAGCTTCAGATCAGAAATGTATTTTGGCCCTAAACCAGTCAGTGCTTTATAACCCAAAAGATGTATTTTGAAATCCATTCTTAAAGGGACAGGAAGCCAGTGTAAAGACTTCCGAACTGGAGTGATGTGATCCACTTTCTTGGTCTTATAAGGTAGTCTTGGCCAAGAATCTAAATGTAATGAACACATAGAGTGTATGTCAAATAGAGTCAGCAAAATCAAAGTCATGTAAATCCTAAAAGCCTGCTTTGTTGATCTGGGTGTTTGATCACCAGACAGAGAGCTTTGATTCACCTTTTAATTCACCAGACAAAACTATAAACTGCTCCAATTTAAAGCTGTCAGTACTTTGATGTGGTGAGTGTAAAATAACACCTTCAGCACCTGAAGGATCACAGCAGTGTTAAAGGGTTTTGTGATGGTGGCTGTTTATTACACACTAATGTAATGAAGGTTGTCTACAATAACATGGAGATTATCTGGAGATCTTTGCACACTTTATGAAACCAAAAATGATTCAAAAATGAGATCAGTAGGCTATTTTAGCCAACGCAAACCTATAGTCCCCATCATCCTGCCTGACAGAGAAGAATAAGGGGATTGTTTCAGGGGGAACACTGGAAGAGACGTGGCACATGCTCAACTACTGCTTGGTCTGCAGGAGGGCGCAAAAAAACAGCAAGGAAACGGTACTGCACTGAGAGAAATTTCCTCTCGGTGAGTCAAACCGAGTCAATCTGCCTCGAAAATCAGACTGCAGATACTTTTGTTGTGCGATTGCGCCCGTTACGCACAGTTATGGTAATGCTAAATCCACATCCTACTGTATGATCCTTATTGTACAATGGAATATGGCCAACTCGCACTTAGCCTATATGTCACCTTATATTACATTTATACAACATCCACTTTGGGAAGTATTTGGTATAACTTCAGAATTTATGGCAAAGGCCTACATTTATTTTGCACTCTAGTTTTGGGCACAATTCGACACATCAAGCACATTTGGTCTCACCTGGTAGTGTGCATACTGTATGTACCGATACGGGACCCTTTTCTCGAAGGTTTCCAATAAATCCCTCTGTGGATAGGAGATGTTAAACACTGGAAAATCTGCCTTGCACTTTTTAAGGCAGGCAGCCCTCAGTAGGATGTGGCGCATGACGCGGAGGGTGCTGTCTGCGAATAGGCTTTCGTTGTCCCGGCTGACGGAGCTGCAGTTGCGGCTACAGAAAACCTCGCTGTCCCGCAGCAGCCGGTGGAGCCGCAGGCTGAGCTCCAGGAACTTGATGCTCTCTGCCCAGTTCTGTGCCCCGTACTGCTCCAGCGCGTAGCTGTAGGCAGAGTCCAGCGGCATGATGTCCTTCTGAGGAAAACTTTTAAAGCTATACTTTTCATACTGAGCCTCCACCAGTGTCGAGATTATAAGAGCCAGACTCAAGCTTTTCAGGAGCATCGTTACCTCCACCGGCTCCAGCAGGAGACTGTTCTTGTTTTGAATAGATCAGGAAACGTCCTTTTCCTTTACCAGGGAATGCTCATGTCTATCTGCACGTAGCGTATGCTGTAAAAGCGCGTCGAGCTAGATGCTGAAAACAAGAACTTCTGATCAGAGATTTCAAAATAAAAGCCCAATGGATCTTCTGGTATTTTTTTTTAAAGTTGAGCCCATTTTCGCCAAATTTCACATATTACTGCCAGCCGTCCTTCAAAGAATGCTGCAGTACATCATGTCTGCAATTATTTCTCGCAAACTTATTGTTTTGAGGTGCAATACAGAGTAGGCTAGTGTGTGTGTGTGTGTGTGTGTGTGTGTGTGTGTGTGTGTGTGTGTGTGTGTGTGTGTGTGTGTGTGTGTGTGTGTATGCTGCATGCATATTTGACAAAACAAACGCACATACAAGCAAGTTGTATGTGTGCAAAAATATTTTTATCAAAATGTAAAAACAAGAGGCTGTCATGTATGCAATGTCTTATAAATAAATATAGAAAGAAATATAGAAGAAAAATATAAGAAGATTAATCAACAAGTTAACTGGTGTCTGCATCTCTAGGGCTGATCAATGCGAATCTTGACAATTACCTTGAAGAAAGAAGTCCGTACTTCTGGTATAAATGGTGATAATTATGGCTTACTTGACACAGACCTCACAGTCTGAGTTTGGACCTCAGAAAAGCGGTCCAGCTTTGCCCGGTGTTTTCCAGGGTCATAACACCCAGTCCCATGAACCAATATTTAAACTTATTAACAGGGATCTGATTTAGTTTTTTAAAATACTTTTGGCTCCTGTTCTTAAACTCTAGGCAGAAGATATATTCATAAAATGACTGAATATAGTTATCTGAAGACATACGATTATTTTCAACTTGGTTACCTACATTCCGAGCAAAGTGACAAGCTGAGACATGGGTGGGTGAGCTACAAAATCAATTTGCATTGACACATCACTTCTAGGCAAATATAACCTCTGAGTCTGCAAAATCTCACATGATTAATGTTATAAGGCTCAGACATATTTTTGTATATATCTGAGTTGGATGGTTATTAGGACCCAGATACTTTTTTATGAGGCAGACAGATGTGTCCGAAAAGTAATTATGTGTGTAATGACTGTTTAAAATAGAATATAAAAACACAGGCAGTAGTAATGCTTGCCATGCGTTACTGTGACGAGAAAGAATAATTTCATATTATGAGGAGGCACGTTATAATTTTCGGCTCATCTCATACGTAAGTGAATTCATGGGGCCAGGCCTCTGGGCCAGGCATTACACGTTTGCAGAATTCCATTTAAAAGTGGGTGGGGGCCCAGGGGCCACTCCTCCTGCTGCTCTCTGGAGTGATGACCCAAGAGATGCGTTAAGCGAGACAGAGAGAGACAGAATAAGGCGGAAGTTTAGTCGATTTCCCATCCAGTATAAAAGCACTAAGTAAATGCATATTTTCTTTTTTACTTAAAGAAATATGTTATGTTGAATATGCATAAAGTACATGCTTGTTTTTCTATTCTATTTGAGTAATGTCAGCTTGTACATCATGGTGACTTTTCTCGAGCTGAAACTTGCTGATTGTTTATGGTGACAGACGATGTGGAGTTTTTTACCTCTGGGTCAGATAACCCATATTCAGAGTCACTTAATACTGTAGGCCTTTTTAGGCAGGATATCTGGAGACTGTTGGTTAATGCATCAACATTTGTCTGATAGGTTGTATTCTATTTCAAAAGCATATGCTGCACCACACTCCTAATAAATGGATCAACTGTGGCCTATGTAAGATCGAAAAAGTTAAGCAGAAAATAGTAATGCACCTTGTTTTTAGACCTCTTAGACTAAATTTTGAATCAAATCGTCTCATCTTTTCCACTTCCAATAATCGCATATGCAACTTGACCCCCTTAAAATAAAGGGTTTTTTTCTTCAGTACTGTGCAAAATTGTGTACATTTCTGGTTTTGCATCTGTCCAAAGTACTATATTGCCCCACCATTTTGCGTCACCTATAAAGTGTATACGTTATATATGAATGTATGTGTTTGTTTGTTTATGTGTTTATTTAAACGTATTTATAAACATTGGAATAGTCAGTTTCTTCATATTGTGTTACGTGAGAAGGCATTTATTTTGTAATCGTAACCGGAAGAGTCTATCTCATTCCAGCTCCACTGTCCCAGACTTCATTCGGTAGGCTACTTACTTCTCTCCACTTCTTCAACCTCATCACCCCTCTGGTAGACGGTCTCTCTCTATTGTTACAACTCTCCAAATGGATCTGACAACATTAACGGTTTTATTTTGCCTTCATGTAACGTTAGTTACTGTGAATTGCAACCCGGGGCCGTTAGAGGATGTAGTTATCGATCGATACGATATACCGAAAATTTGTCCTCGAGAAGTGCAAACAGAAGATTTTATCCGTTATCATTTTAACGGTACCTTCTCTGCAGACGGGAAAAAGTTTGACTCCAGGTGAGGTTACGATACACAATGTAATGTCAGTTAATCAAGAATGCGTTCATTTACAGCTTAAACTAGCCTGTGTGTCTGTCTGCATGTAACGTTAATATAAACACTTGCAGAAATTGTGATTTCAGTTGTAAAATGGTCAACGTGCTTTGAGAATGTCTCAGTAACGTTATTAAGGATCACACTAAAATAAGCATGGAAAGTACAGCTATCAACCATTTTCCTGATGGATTCACAGACAATTAACTACAGCTGAGATAACAATACGTGTCATTCCCCATTTTCAAATTAATTAGTACCACCTCAATGTTTTTATGACAATACATTAGTTATATTTAACAGTGATTTACTATACAACACTTAATTTTAGGTAGATAAAATGTGTTCTTTTTATGGTTTTTAAGGTGGTGGATATTTGTGTTGCCATTCCTCAAATAACCTCCCTAGAATTTCAAAATGAAATATTAAAACACATATTCATAATGAATGAATGGCATCATAATGAAGGGACATAATGACCTTTTGAATAATACTGGTGATGTGGATGGAACATTGGATGCAGACTTTAAAGCACCATAACTTTTTAACGGCCCCATGACATGAGCTTCTAGATTCCATTTTTCACCACAGTCTACAGTTTTGACACTTCTACCTACTTTGGTGGATTCCATTGATTATACACTCTCATCCATCCCTCCCTTTTGTTGTCTACGCAGTCATGACCGAGGCAAAGCCTTCATCAGCCAGGTCGGCTTGGGCAGACTCATCACAGGGATGGACCGCGGTCTTCTGAGCATGTGTGTCAATGAACGCAGGAGGATCACAATCCCCCCACACCTGGCCTATGGAAGCATCGGAACAGGTGCTGATAAACATGAGTAACAGCACTTTGTTGGATACATTATCTGTTCTAGTTTATGCCAATCTGTGTTGTTTGTCCGACAGGTGGTGTGATTCCTCCTGACGCTGTGTTAGTGTATGATGTTCTCATGCTGGACATATGGAACACCCAGGACACGGTCCAGATCCGCACACTCAGCAAACCTGCAAGCTGCAACCGCACCACTGTGGCATCGGATTTCGTCCGTTACCACTATAACGGCACCCTGCTGTCTGGTGCAGCTTTCGGCTCCAGGTGACGTTAGGTTTTAACATTAAGGTATGTCTCATCTATTTCTGTGATTCTCAAGAACTTTTGTCTTTTATTTTAGTCACTCGAAGAATTCAACCTATGACACCTACTTGGGACAGGGCGACCTCATCAAAGGCATGGAAGAGGGTCTTTTGGGCATGTGTGTCGGGGAGAGAAGGATCATCATTGTCCCACCCTTCCTGGCATATGGAGAGACTGGCCAAGGTACAAACTATTAATGTTTAAGATGACTGTGGCTTGTATATAATAATTTCACATAGTTTACATTTCAAACTTTCTGACCTACACAGTTTTTATATTCATTTCTGTTTCCGTAGACTTGGATTTGACCTGTTCAGTGTCAGAATTACTAGAAATCACATATGCTTTCCATTACTGCTGATCATTATCCAAAGTACACTAAGGGCCCTTTCACAACTACCTCGTTTGGTCCGAATTTTTGGACTTTTCAGTTTGGTCCGAACCAAAATTGCAGGTGTGAAACCTCCCCCTGACCAAACAACCGAAATTTGGTCTCGGTCCGGATCAAACTAAACCATGGTCCAGTTTGTTTCAAGTGTGAAAGCTATTTTTGGATTGTTCGGACTTTCAGACCAAATGCAAAAAAGTTCTGGCAGGCTATCGTCGTGTTATAAGACCGGAGAAGCTCTTTTAAGGAGTAGCTCAGTGCTTAGCGTGCACGCAGCGAGTGTGTGGTTGACCACAACATGAGAGTGACAGCGGATGCGCTCTGAGCAGACAGGTGTCAGCATTTGGAGCATTAGCATTAAAGTTGTTACTATAAGTGGTAATGTGTCAGTTTCAGTTTGTCTCTGAATAAATACTGCAGCTCCTCAAGACCAAAGTCAAGTTTGCGTGTCTTGATTCTCAACAACGCAACAAAACAAATCAGCCGCGGTAGCATGGGGAATGCAGGAGTCAGTTGGAAAAAACTCTGACACTAGAGAACGGATACGAGAGGACGGGGAAGCCAAACAAATCAATGTCAAGTATAGGGAGACACAGCCCACGTAGGTGATGACAACGGGAAGTAGGTATGTCACCTAAAGGTCTTTAGTGCGGTGGCATTATTGCGATGTGAAATCTTAACTAACTGGATCAAATGTATACAATGTAAAAAAAACATGCACTTTGGTTCAGACTTAAAGGTGTGAAAATGCCCTAAAAGCAACCGTTGGTTTCTGTTCATATTATTATGGTTTGACAAACAAACGTCATCTATTACAGTGAGCAAGTTGTCTCATTTGCTTTTATTGTTAAGTTACATTATTGTTGCATGGTACCACATTTGAGAGCAAAGACTATTTTGAAAATGCTTCTCTGTAGTTGTGTTTGGGTATATGTGTGAAACTGACATATGCGACAGTATTCATGTTTGATTGTTGTTTCGGTGCACTTATTTTTCATGTCCACGCTTACTGCACTATTATGCAATAATAATGTACATAAAAGTAATGCAAAAAAGGATTGCTAATGTCATACACGAGTCTCTGCAAGTTACTGCAAGGGGGAAAGTTCCATACCACACTAATATGAACAAAAAAAGGTCTGCCTGGGAGGAAGGAAACTAATCTCACGAGTAAAAGTATGCTTTTAGGTAAAGTATATGTGACTGGTATGGACCTGAAACTGTGAGATATAGACACACTGCATGTCCTACTTTTTTCCTCTAACAGGAACTCAGGTCCCTCCTCAGGCTACGCTGGTGTTCCAGGTGCTGCTGGTTGATGTGTTCAACCCTAAGGATGACCTAGTTGTGGAGGTGAAGGAGGTGCCTGAAGGCTGCATCCGCAGGACGGTGACTGGAGATTACATCCGTTACCACTACAACGGTACCTTCCAGGACGGCACAGCATTTGACTCGAGGTAAACCTAAACTTTCTCCATTCTTAGAAAGCAATAAAATGTAAAGCAAAATTACCTGAGTTTAAAGGGATGGTTAGGATTTTAAGTAGGGTTGTATGATGTACTTATTCATAGTCCTTTTACGTCCTTCTACATCCTGCTATGCCATGAAGTACTACAACTACTATTTCTAGTCACTGTTCCATTATCTTTATTGTGACTGTTATTGCCACTATTCATCACACCCCCAACCGGCACCGTCAGACACCGCCTACCAAGCCTGGGTCTGCTGAGGTTTCTTCCTAAAAGGGAGTTTTTCCTCGCCACTGTCGCACTAAATGCTTGCTCTTGGGGGATTTACTAGAATTTTTGGGTCCTTTGTATGTTATAGAGTGTGGTCTAGACCTACTCTATATGTAAAGTGTCTTGAGATAACTCTTGTTATGATTTGATACTATAAATAAAATAAAATTGAATTGAATAGTCAGTTCATTACCTACAGTAGATGGCGGTCAGCACACCCCAAGTTTGGAGAAGCAGACAGAAGTACTGGCACGGAAGCTAAGCAATAAGCAATGTACTGCTGTGCATTGAAATGTGAAATCTATCCATTTCAGTTTAAGTGTACAATATACTTAGCTTATTTTCACCACTTTACCTTGTCTTTAGACAGCCTTTTCGGACAGGGAACGGAAGCCGTTGTATACATCTATGCTCTTTTCAAAGCCACCATACTCCTTTGACGAAAATTGGTATTTTAAAGGGTTAGTTCGGATTAACCAAAGTCACACACACTAACACAAACAAACTAGCTGATCGAGGCAGCAGTAGACCGACATCTCCCGTGATGATTGTTTTGTCAAAAGAGTCGGGTGGGTTTGAAGATAGCATAGATAATGGCTTCAGTTCCCCGTCAGAAAGGGCTGTCTGACAACAAGGTAAAGCCGTGAAAATATTCTAAATATAGCATACACTTAAACTGATATTGATTTTTTTTTAATTTATTTTTTTAGGTGGCTAAAATCCATTTAGCTGCTGCCCCTGTCCACAGCAATACATTGCTTAGCTTTCATGCCGGTACTCCTGCCTGCTTCTGTAAACTGCGGGTCTTCTGGCTGCCATGTACAATAGACATACACTGACTATGGATAAGTACCTCATACAACCCCACTTCAAAAAATCCTTACTATCCCTTTATCACTTCCCTTGACAGCTACAAGCGAAACAGCACCTATAACACTTACATCGGCAAGGGATATGTGATCCAAGGGATGGACAAAGCCCTGCATGGGCTGTGCATAGGAGAGAAGAGAAAGATTACCATCCCTCCTCACATGGCGTATGGCCAAGAAGGAGTTGGTGAGTTTGACACATGAATTGGGAGGATTCAAAAGACACTTGGAATGGACCAACATCTTCTTAGTCTTGTTTATGTGTTAACACTGCCCTGTTTATTTTTTTTCTCCCGCTGTAGGAGACCTCATTCCTAGCTCTGCTGTGCTGATCTTTAACATTCACGTCATTGATTTCCACAACCCCGAAGACCCAGTCGACATTAAATCTACCTACAAGCCTCAGGATTGCAAAGTGACCAGTGAAGCTGACGATTTGATTCAGTATCGTTATAACTGCTCCATGATGGACGGCACCCTGCTGTACTCCTCGTGAGCGCCCTCTGCTACACTGCATCCTCCTCCTCCTGGTTTATGCATGTAATCATTGCTGGCTCCTTGTCTGACAGATTGCAGTGGGCCTAGAACTTCAGATATCATACCATTTTATGTATCCCTGACAACAGCACATATGTCTGCTTGGCTCAAGGTTTTGAAATATGGAAATGTTTTAGTGAGCATTTTAAAAATCCCCATTGTTAAGAGTGGTAACAGTTTATGTGTCCATTTCCAGGGACCATTACGAGTCACCTTCCATCACGACTCTTGGAGCGAATAAGGTGATCCTGGGTTTGGAGAAAGGTTTGAGTGGCATGTGTGTGGGCGAGAGGAGGGAGGTGGTCGTTCCACCACACTGGGGACATGGTGAAAATGGAGGTCAGTCATAGGAACTGCTCGGATTGCATTCTGAACAGACTTTCTTTTTACCCCAAATTATGTTTTCTCTTCTCTGTTTTGGGGTCTCCAGCTGGAGGAGTTCCCAGGAGTGCAGTGCTCTTCTTTGAGCTGGAGTTAGTGGAGCTGCAGAAGGGTGTGCCTGAAGGCTACATGTTTGTGTGGCTGGGAGATGGCCCTGATCCCCTCTTTCCTGCTATGGACCTCAATGGTGACAAAGAGGTACCTCTAGAGGAGGTAAGCAGACAACAAAATAGTTCTCCCTCCTAAATCTTATCTAAACAGCCTGGGTATAAACGTGCATTTAACATCGCGACGCTTTCTCCAGTTTTCAGCCTTCATCATGCTCCAAGTTAAGGAGGGCAAAGGTCGTCTTCTGCCAGGGTTTGATGCCGACACCATCATTAAGGACATGTTTAATAACCAGGACCGCAATGAAGATGGGAAGATTGTTGAATATGAACTGAAACTCAAGGTGGATGACGAGTCTGAACAAGTGAAACGAGATGAGCTATGAAGAGGACTTGTGCAGTACAGGCATGCAGTGGCTGAGGTCATACCGCCATCTTAGCAACTAATGTTTCAGAGATTGAAACATTGTTGAGCCTTTATTTAAGGCAGTCAGACAGTTCACTTTGCTAGATTCTGTTAAAAAATGTGCTGAGGAAACGTGTTTGAAAATGTGAAAGGAAGAAAAATGGCCTCTAGTGAAATTGTGTTCTGTTGAAAATATTTACATTGAACTACCTAAGAAACCATTTGGGCTGGGCCCTACCTTCAGAATATTACTTTATAAAACTAGTAGTCAATGCAGTGCCTCATAAAATTGATGAAAAACCACTGGTTGTACAGTATAATTAGGAGTGGCTAGTTTTTACAATATTATTATTATTATTATTATTATTATTATTATTATTATATATATATATCTCATAGAGAAAATGTATCACAAAAAGAGTGTTGTGGAACGTAAAATAAAATGTTTTATAGTAAAATTAAGACACCTACTTTATTTCTTAAATACTGTTTGTGTACAGACATGTATATGTGAATTAGTTTGGTAGACTTTAATTCAGTGGCCTAAATCTTTCATCAACATTTTATTCATTAAACCATTTGTAATAAAACATTTTATAGTTGGAACATATAATGAGGTAATGAGTTTAGACAAAAGAAGACAAAACAATGCATGACTGACTGTAAATGGCACATTGTCCACAAATGACAAAGGACATCTCTAATATTTTAGTACTTTTGTGTTATTAACCAATTATTAGGTTTTTATGAAACTTTTGTGCGTTGCATTGTGAAACTTTATGAAAATCATACAGTTAAAATGACTGTGAAGGGGTCATGTGGTCATGTGGTTCTGTTTTATATCTCAGTCATTGTGGAGCTTGGCGCAGATGCACTAGCTGCTATGGGTGTAGAAATGTCCTTAAACATCTGTTTGCATATCGATAGTTGCGTCCGCTCCACCACTCATTAGACCTGCTGTCAATGACAAGATGTTAAATGGACGTGGACTCTTACCTCAAAGAGCTTTACAACAAAAGCCAGCACCATGACTTTCTATGACATACTGTACTATACTATGACTTCTTTATGACATTTTTTATAGCATACTATACTATGACTTTTTTATGACATACTATATTAGTTTTTATGGCATACTATACTATGACTTTTTTATGACATACTATACTATGAGATTTTATGAAATTTATTATGACATACTATACTATGACTTTTTTTATGACATTTATTATGGCATCCGATACTATAACTTTTTTAAGACACTAAACTATGGCTTTTTTTGACATACTATACTATGACTTTTTATGAAATTTATTGTGGCGTACTATACTATGACTTTTTTTATGACATTTTTATACCATACTATACTGTGACGTTTTTTTAATGACATCATTACTTATTATTGCATACTAAACTATGACTTTTTTGATGACATACTATACTATGACTCTTTTTTATCATATTATACTATGACTCTTTTTTGTCATACTATACTATGACTGTTTTATTCCTTTTTTTGCATACTATACTATGACAATTTTCGACATACTATACTATGACTTTTTGATCATTTTTTTCGACACACTATGCTATGACTTTTTTACGAAAACATGAACTTTGTGTCATGTCAAGTAGCCTAGCTTGATAAGATAATGGTTGGGAAACAAAAGGTTGATATTTCAAATCTTACGTGTTTGAGGAAGTTTTAAGGATCAAATATACTGAGTGAAAGAGACAAATATGCCAAAATCATAAACTTGTTTGTCAGGTCAGATGTCTTAGAGTAATAAGAGGATGCTTGGAAGACAGAAGGATGAGTGTTTGAATCTTATGTTTGAGCAAGTTTTGAGGTCCAGTATACTTTGTGAAAGAGACAAATATGCCAAAAATATGGCATGGGTGACAGGTCAGGTAGCTTAGTCGGAGAAGAGACTGATTGGTGGACAGAAGGTTGAGTGTTCAAATCCTATATAGCGCACAAAGTTTTGAGGTCCTATACACTGAGTGAAAGAGACGAATATGTCAGAAACTACAATTTTGTGTCTGATCAGATAGCTTAGAGGGATAAGACAATGGCTGGAAAACCAAAGGTTTCCAGTAAGTTTTAAGGTCCCACATACCAAGTGAAAGAGCCAAATGACAAAAACATAAACTAAACATAAAACAAGAAAGATAGTTTAGGGTGATAAGTGAATGACTGGAAGAGTTCAAAACCTCTACGGTGCAATTGCTTTCAAGATGTACATTACAGGAATGAAGAATAATTTACTAAGTCAATGCAATACTATGACTTTTTTATCACTTTTTTCGACATACTATACTATGACTTTTTGTCACTTTTTCCGACATACTATGCTATGACTTTTTCGACATACTATACTATGACTTTTTAATAACTTTTTTCGACATACTATAGTATCACTTTTTTTTTACATTCTATACTATGACTTTTTCTTCACTTTCCTTGACATTCTATACTATGACTTTTTCTTCACTTTCCTTGACATACTATACTATGACTTTTTATCACTTTTTTCGACATAATATACTATAACTTTTTATCACTTCTTTCGACATACTATAATATGACTTTTTTGTCACTATTTTCGACATACTATACTATCACTTTTTTCGACATACTATACTATGACTTTTTATATCACTTCTTTCGACATACTATGCTATGACTTTTTTATCACTATTTTCGACATACTATACTATGACTCTGTGAAAGAGACAAATATGCCAAAAATATGGCTTTTGTGATAAGTCGGGTAGCTTAGCAGGAAAAGAAAATGATTGGTAGACAGGAGCTTGAGTGTTCAAATCCTATATGTCTCTCGAAGTTTTGAGGTATACACTGAGTGAAAGAGACGAATATGTCAAAAACTAACTTTTAAGGTCAAATCAAATAGCTTAGAGGGATAAGAGAATGTTTGGAAAACCAGAGGTTGAGTGTTCAAGTCTCAGTAAGTTTTAAGGTCTGACATACTAAATGACGAAAACATAAACATGTTTGCTAAGAAAGCTAGCTCGGGGTGGTAAGTGAATGACTGGAAGACAGAAAGTTGAGAGTTCAAAACCTTTATTGTGATATTGTTCTCAAGATGTACATCACAGGAATATAGAATACATTTTTATAGACGCGCAATACTCACTTTTTTATCCCTTTTTTCGAGATACTATACTATGACTTTTTTATCACTTTTTTCGACATACTATAATATGACTATTTTATCACTTTTTCTTCACTTTTTTCGACATACTATACCATGATGTTTTTCGACATACTATACTATGACTTTATTTTACATACTATACTATGACTTTTTTTTTCGACATACTATACTATGACTTTTTTCGACATACTATACTATGACTTTTTTTTACATACTATACTATGACTTTTTTTTACATACTATACTATGACTTTTTCTTCACTTTTTTTGACATACTATACTTTGATTTTTTTCGATTTACTATACTATGACTTTATTTTACATACTATACTTTGACTTTTTCTTCACTTTTTTCAACATACTATACCATGATGTTTTTCGACTTACTATACTATGACTTTTTATATCACTTCTTTTGACTTTTTTGACATACTATGTTTTGTATCACTTTATTCGACATACTATACTATGACATTTTTTTGACATACTATACTCTGACTTTTTCTTAATTTTTTTCGACATACTATACTATGACTTTTTCTTCACTTTTTTCGACATACTATACTATGATTTTTTATAACTTTTTTCGACATACTATACTATGACTTTTTTCGACATACTATACTATGACTTTTTTTTACATACTATACTATGACTTTTTCTTCACTTTTTTTGACATACTATACCATGATTTTTTTCGATTTACTATACTATGACTTTTTTGACTACTATGTTTTGTATCACTTTTTTTGACATACTATACTATGACTTTATTTTACATACTATACTTTGACTTTTTCTTCACTTTTTTCAACATACTATACCATGATGTTTTTCGACTTACTATACTATGACTTTTTATATCACTTCTTTCGACTTTTTTGACATACTATGTTTTGTATCACTTTATTCGACATACTATACTATGACATTTTTTTGACATACTATACTCTGACTTTTTCTTCACTTTTTTCAACATACTATACTATGACTTTTTCTTCACTTTTTTTGACATACTATATTATGATTTTTTATAACTTTTTTCGACATACTATACCATGATGTTTTTCAACATACTATACTATGACTTTATTTTACATACTATACTATGACTTTTTCTTCACTTTTTTCGACATACTATACTATGATTTTTTTCGATTTACTATACTATGACTTTTTTGACTACTATGTTTTGTATCACTTTTTTCGACATACTATACTATGACTTTATTTTACATACTATACTTTGACTTTTTCTTCACTTTTTTCAACATACTATACCATGATGTTTTTCGACTTACTATACTATGACTTTTTATATCACTTCTTTCGACTTTTTTGACATACTATGTTTTGTATCACTTTATTCGACATACTATACTATGACATTTTTTTGACATACTATACTCTGACTTTTTCTTCACTTTTTTCAACATACTATACTATGACTTTTTCTTCACTTTTTTGACATACTATATTATGATTTTTTATAACTTTTTTCGACATACTATACCATGATGTTTTTACATACTATACTATGACTTTTTCTTCACTTTTTTCGACATACTATACTATGATTTTTTATAACTTTTTTCGACATACTATAACTTTTTTTGACATACTATACTATGATTTTTTATAACTTTTTTCGACATACTATACCATGATGTTTTTCGACATACTATACTATGACTTTATTTTACATGCTATACTATGACTTTTTCTTCACTTTTCGTGACATACTATACTATAACTTTTTTTCATAGTATACCATGATTTTTTTCGATTTACTATACTATGACTTTTTTGACTACTATGTTTTGTATCACTTTTTTCGACATACTATACTATGACTTTATTTTACATACTATACTTTGACTTTTTCATCACTTTTTTCGACATACTTTTCTTCACTTTTTTCGACATACTATACTATGACTTTTTATCACTTTTTTCGACATACTATACTATAACTTTTTTTCGACATACTATACTATGACTTTTTTTTGACATACTATACTATGACTTTTTATATCACTTCTTTCGACATACTATACTATGACTTTTTATATCACTTCTTTCGACTTTTTTGACATACTATACTGTGACATTTGTATCAGTTTTTTGACATACTAAATTATCACTTTTTTGACATACTATACTATTACTTTTTTATCACTTTATTCGACATACTATACCATGAGTTTTTTCGACATACTATATTACTTTTTTATCACTTTTTTCGATATACTGTACTATCACTTTTTTCGACATACTATACTATAACTTTTTTTTTCGACATACTATACTATGACTTTTTCTTAACTTTTTTTGACATACTATACTATGACTTTTTATATCACTTCTTTCGACATACTATGCTATGACTTTTTATCACTTTTTTCGACATACTATACTATGACTTTTTTATCACTTTTTCGACTTTTTCGACATACTATACTATGACTTTTTTTTGACATACTATACTATGACTTTTTTCTTCACTTTTTTTTGACATACTATACTATGACTTTTTCTATCACTTCTTTCGACATACTATGCTATGACTTTTTATCACTTTTTTCGACATACTATACTATGACTTTTTATATCACTTCTTTCGACTTTTTTGACATACTATACTAGGACTTTTTTTGACATACTATACTAGGACTTTTTCTTCATTTTTTTCGACATACTATACTATGACTTTTTCTTCACTTTTTTCGACATACTATACTATGACTTTTTATCACTTTTTTCGACATACTATACTATAACTTTTTTTCGACATACTATACTGTGACATTTGTATCAGTTTTTTGACATACTAAATTATCACTTTTTGACATACTATACTATTACTTTTTTATCACTTTATTCGACATACTATACCATGAGTTTTTTCGACATACTCTATGACTTTTTTATCACTTTTTTCGATATACTATACTATGACTTTTTATCACTTTTTTCGACATACTATACTATGACTTTTTATATCACTTCTTTTTTTTATATACTATACTATGACTTTTTCTTCACTTCTTTCGACATACTATACTATGACTTTTTCTTCACTTCTTTCGACATACTATACTATGACTTTTTTTATCACTTTTTTCGACATACTATACTATGACTTTTTATATCACTTCTTTCGACTTTTTTGACATACTATACTATGACTTTTTCTTCATTTTTTTCGACATACTATACTATGACTTTTTCTTCATTTTTTTCGACATACTATACTATGACTTTTGCTTCACTTTTTTGACATACTATACTAGGACTTTTTTTGACATAATATACTGTGACATTTGCATCAGTTTTTTGACATACTAAATTATCACTTTTTTGACATACTATACTATGACTTTTTATCACTTTTTTCGACATACTATACTATAACTTTTTTTCGACATACTATACTATGACTTTTTATATCACTTCTTTCGACATACTATGCTATGACTTTTTATCACTTTTTTCGACATACTATACTATGACTTTTTATATCACTTCTTTCGACTTTTTTGACATACTATACTAGGACTTTTTTTGACATACTATACTATGACTTTTTCTTCACTTCTTTCGACATACTATACTATGACTTTTGCTTCACTTTTTTGACATACTATACTATGACTTTTTATATCACTTCTTTCGACTTTTTTGACATACTATACTAGGACTTTTTTTGACATACTATACTATGACTTTTTCTTCACTTCTTTCGACATACTATACTATGACTTTTGCTTCACTTTTTTGACATACTATACTATGACTTTTGCTTCACTTTTTTGACATACTATACTAGGACTTTTTTTGACATAATATACTGTGACATTTGCATCAGTTTTTTGACATACTAAATTATCACTTTTTTGACATACTATACTATTACTTTTTTATCACTTTATTCGACATACTATACCGTGACATTTTTCGACATACTATAATATTACTTTTTTATCACTTTATTCAACATACTATACCGTGAAATTTTTCGACATACTATATTACTTTTTTATCACTTTTTTCGATATATGACTTTTTTTTTTTACATACTATACTATGACTTTTTTATCACTTTTTTCGACATACTATACTATGACTTTTTTTATCGACATACTATGACTTTTGTATCACTTTGACATACTATACTATTACTTTTTTATCACTTTTTCAGTATACTATACTATGACTTTATTATCACTTTTTTCGACATACTTTACTATGACTTTTTTCGATATACTATACTTTGACTTTTTTTTACATACTATTCTATAACTTTTTCAACACACTATGCTAGTGTTCTATAACAATCATCAGAAACTTGCTTATTTTATCATAATTTCATTTCAGACAAGTTGGAACATGAGGTAATAAGTTCTGATAAAAGAAGCCAAAAAGATTCATGAATGACATTTTTATTTTGGATATTGCGTTATTAACCTGTAGTTGTGTTAATATGTAGTTGAGTTTTATGAATTTTTGTTTGTTGCAGTGCAGAAAGTATCAAAACAAATTTCAAAACCATAACGTTAAAATGACTGTGAAGGTGAAATAATGTAAAACACCAGCAGAAATCTGAAAATCCTGTTACTATAATACTAACACTTCTGCGGTAGCAGTTAGTTCTTACCATTAATTCGACCTTTCAGTTACCTCTACCATACTTAAAAACAGTTTTTTTTAAGTATGGTAGACTTTTTTTTATTTTTGTTTACCCATTTATTTTACTCTTAAACACAGGTGTAGATGTCATAGTTCAGCACCTAGCACAGTGGTGTTACACAACAAAAACAATAGTTTTCATAAAAAATACAACATGTACTGTAAGCTTGACAATATGGCCAAAAACTTGGAAGACTTGACAAAGTAAGAAAACATTATATCTTTTAAAAAAACTGTTTTCAGGTTAAAATTAGTGGGAAAGGAGCTTTATTTTAGGAGGCTGGAAATCAGTTTCAAACCAGATACCAAGTCAAGTACTGTCATTTATGTTTTTTCGTTTTTCTTTCCCTTTATCATTACATCCTATGTGAAGACAAATCTTATCTTATCATTTCCCCAAATAAACAAATTAAGAAAACATCCATATCCACACACTCTTTACATGCTGCACAGTAGGTAGATGTTGCAAATATGGCTTTCATCACATACAGTATGGCCCAAAAGCAGTTTAACCATAAACATGAGAGGAAGGCCAATGAACAAAAATATAAAAGGGTGACGTGGTGTACGTGAACTGTGGCTGTCAACTGGATTTGTGAATAGTTTTTTAAAATAATAAATTATCATGAAACATTCTTAGTTGGTTGTAAATATGCCTTCAACTGGCACTTCCTGAGCAGGGGCCTCCTCAACTGATGGCACTGGGGTGTTCAATACCAAATGGCCAATGGTGTTCTTAATTCTCAGTTCAATTATTGCCAGTAAGGTAGAGCATTATAGCATTAGGGACTTCCAAGGTCTCATCTTTTAACAACACAATGTCATATGAGTCCAAGTAAGACTGCTTCCTCTCCTCCACCTGAGAAAAAACAGATGAGTAGTGTATTAAAATGTCAGAATATGACTATTTAACATGGTAAATATTGGGAGTGTACTATAATCTTAGAGGGTAGATGTGAATGTATTGGAGTTCTGACATTCATTTCAGGGCAGCAGGTACTAAATACTATTGTCCAGCAGATAAAGTACAAAGTAGGAAAGAGCGCAAATAAACAAAATATAAACAATAAAAATGATTAGTAAGGTGCAAAAAAATTGTACACAATGTCATGAATGTAAACAGGTTAATGGTAAGTGTCATAAACTAGTTAACGGTATGGAGACATTGTAAAGACCATGAGAGTGTGAGATTGTATTGACCTTGTCATTGAGGAACCCGATCTTGAGAATGTTTTCCATATCCTGCACCCCGTCAGCCATGGTGAGATCTCCCAGAGAGTCTCCCAGCAGTAGCACGTTAGGCCGCGTCCGCAGCTCCTGGAAATGGCCAGTGTTGAACAGCGCACCTTCCCTTTTATTGTAGATGTGGATCAGCTCTCCCTTGAAAGCCCTCAACTCTCCCTGTACCAGCAGATCAAGAATCACATACATCAGTCCAATGCCTGGTGTGGGGATCAAATCATAGTTTGTGGTGTGGCTACTCACAGACTCATCAAAATCCATGTAGTTGGAGAAGACTTTGACGTTGGGGTGGAAGACTCCAGCTTGGCGAATAACCTCTTCCAGGATGTCTCCTATTCCAGCAGAGAAGATGAGCAAAGGGATGCTGTGCTCATACAGGTGGTCAAAGAGGAGCTTGTAGCCTTCTCTGTTTAAAAATATCACAAAAATGTCACAGTATTTTTTTTGTAATATAGTATGTCATAGAAAACGTCATAGTATAGTATGGCATAAAAAAAACTAATAATATAGTATGCCATAACTGTGTCATAAAAAGTCACAAATGTCACAAAATATATCATAAAAATTCACAGTATATATATTTTTTTATAATATAGTATGCCATAAATATTGGTAATGGGCATAAGCCATAGTATAGTATGTCCTAAAAAATGTGATTAAAAAAGTCAAGTATAGTATATGCCACATGTACAGTGTGCAGTTTATGAACCCATGCAAAAGTTGAATAAAAAGAGGAATAAAAAAAATCTTCTTTTGGAAATTGATCTTAATGCCCTAATTAAAAAAATGAGGAAAAATCCAATCTTTAAGGACACCAATTTTCTTTGTGAATGAATAATTTATCGTAAATAAATAAATGTTCTTCCTTAAAATACAGAGGGCATAAGTAAGTACCAATGGGGTGGGCTACTTTCCATAAAATCATCTCTCAATGCAAATCAAACCAGCTATTAGGCTGACTGAAATCAAACCATGCCAATCTCTAGGTATGGTGAAGGGTATGTGATGATGTGGGGCTATTTTAATTCCAAAGGCCAAGGGAACTTTATCAGGATGCATAGTATCCTGGATCCATCAAATAACTGGCCTTTAAAAATAAAAATCTGCCTGCCTCTATGGGAATTTAACATAGTGGTGTACTTACTTATGCCCCCTGTATTTTAAGGAAGAACATGTATTTATTTATTTATGATACATTATTCATTCACAAAGAAAATTGGTGTCCTTAAAGGTTGGATGTTTCCTAATTTTTTTTAATTAAGGCATTAAGATCAATTTCCAAAAGATGATTGTTTTTATTATTCCTCTTTTTAGTCAACTTTAGCATGGGTTCATAAACTTATGAGTGTGTGTGTGTGTGTGTATATATATATATATGTATATATATATATATATATATATATATATATATATATATATATATATAAGTCAAAATATTGTATGCCATAAAATGTCAAAAGAAAATTACATTAAAAATGTCACAATTCATTATATGAAAATTGTATAGTATGTCACCAAATTGTCAAATCAATATTAATACAGTATGTCATAAAAATGAGAAATAAGATTAAAAAAAGCATAGTATTAAATAGATGTTGTAGTCTTCTGACCTCAGCATGGCATCAGACTCCTGCACCACCATGGCCAGCAGGTCTTTCCTAATCTTCTGCTGTACCAGCAGTTCATGAGCTTTAGTCCACCTGTGAGATATAAGTGCAGCACAGTTTTATGAACACATTAAAGTACACAATATCGTATTTTTACTAAAAGCTGTATTAGATACTCACCACTCCACCATAAGGGGCAGCTTTTCTTCTATTGACCGTGAAGAGTCGATCTCTATAGGGTAGTATGTGTTGAGCAGTTCCTTCAGCTGACGGAGCAAGGATAATACTCAGTAAACCAACTGGCTTGTAAACATCTACAAAACGGCTGCATTTCACCCAATTAGAATGGGAGATGATCTTCAGTTTACAACTTGTCAGATTACATCCTAGGGGTTTGGGGATGATGTGTTTCTGTCTATGGTTACAATACTAACAAATTCCAGACAGTCTCTTGAAATTTTAATATTTTTCCTGCAAATAATACCTCAGCAATATGTGGTTTTATGGAAATAAATGCCCTATAAAAACTTACAAAAATGTACTGAGGAAAAAGATTTAATAGCATGAAGACTATAACAAGCACCCTTCACATTTCTGTTACTACTGAACAGATCCAAGTCACAGATCAATGTTCAATCTGTCTGTATGTTTTAATTCTTCATATTGCACACACAGACTGTATATTAATGGACAGCGCATGTGTGACGTCGTAGAGTTTGCCATTACGGGCCATAGACAGTATATAAGAATTGACCAACAGATCCCGTTGCTCTGGACGGAGACCAGTAAAGGCCATTAGAAGCACTTTTCCGGTGATGGCTGAGCGTTACTGCGCAGCCTCCAACTGAGAGAGACGACGTAAATGTGACGTGAGCAACGTGTCTGAAAGTTGTAAGTCTTCTGGTAGCTGTGCCAAGAGAAATCTCAATCATTCCCAATCTTGCAGAGACGGAGAGCGTAGGTATATGTAAGGAGACAACATAGGCACAGGCTAATTATTGCTAACTAAAATGCTAGTTAACATTAGTAATTACAGCTAATGTGAGACGAAACTGCCTGCGTGCTTCTCCTGTACTATACGGTAATTCCTCTACTATGCAACAGTAAGTCGCGTGGTTATGACACAATCTTTAGCCTATTTTTACAAAAACGTCTACTACAGAGCCATAACGTGAGGTACAAGGTAATGGAGCCTTTTATACATTGTCATGTTTTTTTTAGAAATAAACAATGGACAAATAAAGTCTTTAAATGCTTCAGATGTAAAGTTATTAGCATCAAAATGGCGCCATAGGAGGTTCGCGGTCCGAGGAGAAGCTTACCCCCTTATTACAGGCGCAGCCATCGTGGTTACAGATGTGACGATTTTAGACGAGAGGGAGGAGTGAGGGAGGAGCCCTTACAATCTACGTTAAGGCCATTTTACAGTTGTGCGTCAACTCCACGCCGTAGCTACGTCGTCGCTCCTACGGCGTCGTGACCCTTTCGGAGTTCTGTGTCACACTTTCACTGGCAATCACATCATAGCCACGCCCTAAAACACCCCCTGCTTTATCGCCGATTTTAAAATCAACGAGACCATAATTCAAAAAATGAAACATCATTCTGTGTTGCAGAAGACTTTAAACTAGCGATTGAGACCATAAACTCATTATGAAAATGTTTACTGAGGTAATAAATCAAGTGAGAAGTGGGTCACTTTCTCATAGACTTCTACAGAAACCAACCTCCTTTTGCAACCGCACGTGTCGCCCCCTGATGGAACTCAGACAGAATGCAGGTTTATGGCACTTCCGCATTTGCAGCACTTCGCAGTACCGGATGCTTTGTCCATTAATATTAACAGTCTATGATTGCACACTACAGGGAAGACAGACTAAATATGATTGACAGAATGAATGGATAAATAAATGATTCACCAAATTAAATGAAATACTGTGAATGTTTATAGGTAGTCTCCTGCTTAAAATCGGAACATAAACATTTCTAAAACTTTGCAAATAAAAGCATATAAACACGTATCTCACTTGTAAGATCTAAAAAGTTGAACATGCATTATGATGTCTCTGCTGTGGCTTACATGTGGAAAAAAAGACATTGGAAATTTTCTTAGTGGCAATAGTCCTACCAATAAAAAAACGGCTTTGGCAATAAAGTCTCATTCCTACCTCTATTTTGCAGTCATTGGAGATGAGATTGCTGTTGTCAAGGATATCTGAAAATAAAATACACAGACCAAATGACAACAACGTTTAGCTGAAAACCACAAACTACAGTTTAGTGGACTTACTGTGACACGTAGGGCACCTTTTGCCATTGTAAGCAAATCTTGTCAGGGTCATGTCAAAATCTGAGATCACCTGGATGAAAAATAAAAAATAATAAAACATCACTCACACATATTGTTCATATACAAATACTGAAAATACTATAGTGACACTGAAACCTTTCGTAGATCTGGATGTCGTATACCTGCACGGTGTTGGAGCCAGCCTTCACCATGGACTGTAGGATCTCCTGTACCCTCTGAGGGTCCTTCATACACACTGAGGGGTTGGATAACTCTGGAATCTTAGCATTGAAAATACGTGCGAGTGTCAATGCAACTTAGAGAGAAAGTGGGTAATACACCATATCTTAGACGTGCAAAACGCATTGTCCCTTCGGACATCAAACAGTAACGTTAGTCCTGCTGGATAGTTACAGTTATAATATTAATAATCTGTATGGTTTGTTGTAATTTACTGAGACGATACAGCGTTAACGTTAGCTAGCTAGCTAATCTTAGCCATTAGTGGTGAAGCTAACGTTTAGCTAACCTAGGTAGCTAGCTAGTATGCAAGTTTGTAGTTGTAGTGTGCATTACTTGTGGTGCTTGGCATCCCGCTAACAACTTTAATTTGAAAAAAAATATGATTACCATTTCCTTGAAATTGGTTGCCGCTCAGTTAAAAGTTAATAAAGGCGTATAATCATCAGTTGACAAGTGGCGTTACAGGGACAACAAAATCATCTGCTAGAGCAGTGATGCTGCCTTCCGGTACTGTCGAAAGTGTCGGGACTTTTTTAACGTGACAAAACAAAGTGGTAACGGTAGACAGTTACGTTTATTTTTAATGATTATCCCATGTGACGTCTACTCGAGACCATGGATGGAACCGTCTACTCAAAATATGATACAAGTAAAAATAGATGTCATGTATCCTGTGGCCTAAAGCGACTAAACATTTCTTTTCGCCTGATATCGAGCCTATGATAAACACGTAAAGGCAACACCACAACTTCTATGATCCCTGGTGGGATTGTATGTAATCTTCCCCCCAAGGCAAAAGCACTGATAGAAGGTTCCCACCCGTTTTTCTATTTTATACAGTCTATGCTCTCCACCACGGTTTCTCTGCGAGGTGAATGCAGCTATACATTTAAAATGAATAAAACGAATACAAAAGTTATATTTTTCATGAAAGCCAATACCACTGATTACATTACAGTGCGGTCTCCATAGTTTTCTAACCACTGGAGAATGACATTTAACTTTGTAGCTTCTTATTGTAACAGCTAGAACTGTGAGACTAAGCAGTTAACACTAATTCAACAGTCTTATAGTAGATGCAGGTTACATCAAGATTTGTGGGTAGCAACTCCTTTAACTAGTGAAGTCCAACACAGAAATAACCATTTGTTTTACAAAACAACTTTAATTGTAAGTGATGACATTAGCATTTCTTACATCCAATATAAGGTTATGTCAGGCTATCACATGCAAAGCAAATTACATAGCTTATTCCACTTAATATTCGCAGTGATATTTATGTTGGTCATAAAGTGGAAAGGACTGTAATTTCTGCGCTCTGTAACCTTTATAACTTAATAGGTGCTGCATGGACAGCGGAAATTTCTGAATGTCAGTCACAACACATTCTTACAAACAATCCTGTTTGTTTTGCCTATACGTCGGATTCCTTTTCATCTCATTTATAAGTCTCTTAACAGGGAAAGAGGAGACCACAGAACAACATAGCAGATCTGTAATATAAACCCAGCTGGAAGTTAAGTACAATAACACAAGGTGTACAACAAGAAATTTAATGTTGGAAATAAATCTGCAAATAATGATAACATGTTTTTTCAAAGAAAATGAGAACTTACTGACTTGCTGGATGATACAAAGCATTTCCAAAATACAATCACCTTGTTTGATATGAACAAATTAAATAAGCAAAGTCAAAGTGCAGTGGCAATTTATATCCCTAAGCTTCTGTAAGACTTTACAAACAATAAGATGTAAAAAGGTGCAGTTGTAGAAAAGCTCTGATCTGCAAACACAAATCATACACACTCCCGCACTCCCACATATATTTTCAATGTATTTTTCTTGAATGTATGGGAATATACTAAGCAATAGACTGCCAGAGTGCAAAAGAATGGAATGATTGAGCCATTGTCAGTGAGTGGAGCTAAATGCATTTGGCCAAATGTTGAGATAACTCAGAGGAATCATGTTATTACATCTTATCACATCTTTTCAACATCACAGTTCTCGCATAATTTCAACTTGCCAGAAACCTGGAGAAAAAGGTACTAGTTTTCAAGTGTTAGATGAGCAACACAAAAATAAATAATTAAATATACTCTTTTGAAGGGAAACTGCAATCTAGAAGTAAACTAGTCTACAGGATTTTAAGATTCACAGCCTTTCTGAATTAATTCAAATTTAGTTGTTTAGGCTGCACAATAACAAGCAGAGCCATTCTAATATAGCAATTACGATATCAGTTAGAGTTAAGACATTTTGACTGATGTTCTACTTGCATGAAGAGATTGTCACAGTGTTAAAATAGAATGAGACTTCAATAAGCGAGTTGGATTGAATGTAGGAATGCAGTTATTGGTAATGTCACATACTGTAGCCTCCCCAGTAGAGGCATACAATAAAGGAATGTAAAATATCCATATAAATGTTTACATATACAGATTTATACTATTTATATACAAACAGATAAACAGCATCTATACCAACATACTTGACAAAAGGATATTCTGTTGTTTGCTGCTATATAACACTCTTATTCACATGTTTACATTCCCTTATCCCTCCTGGCCTCCTCACAGACCACCAGACACTTCGTCCACACATTTCATGGCTTTCGACATATCAGCCATTAACAGAACAGCATGAGAGCTGATGGCACAGAGTTCATTTTAATGAAATCCAGTATGAGGGCAACAAGAGGGTTAGGGTTGAAGATGGCTGCAATGGAATGGATGCCTGCAGTGTATCCTCGGACAGAGCCGTTTAGTTCTTGGATTAAGCACCGACTTGCTCAGCACTCTATCTGCGACTGGAGCTGCCGGCGTAAAGTGAGCGTGCGCCGGTGAAGCTGCTGCATCTGCTGCATGCGATCTCGCTGGCGGGCCAGGTTCTGGGGCATGGGGTAGCGCTGGCAGCCATACAGGAAACGGTAGGGGATGCGGACATGGCAGGCGGTGGCTCGGCAGCGAGGCTGAGGCATGGGCGGCAGCAACATCCAGCGTTTTCTCTCAGCACAGTAGCGATAAGCCTCCTTGCGGTACTGCTTGTCCACATCATCACTGTTCTTCCAGCCTCCGATGATGAAGACATCCTCATCGAAGTGGCAGATGGCAGCACCCTCGATGCTGGTAACCTCTGGTGGTAGGCTCTCCAGGATCTCATCAGAGATGCGCACACTGATCTTTAGCTTGGCAACCTCATCCCGTTCTGTGTAGCTCTTGGGGCAGCAGGAGGCCGTGTGGTAGAAGTTAGTAGAGGCTACAGCCATCTGGAAGATGCAATAGTTGTCAATAAGGGGCAGGGAGTCAACATCTTGCCACTGGCGGCTCTCTGTGTCATAGCGAGTTGTCACCGTCTTCAGTCCATCATCATTATCTGTATCGACAGGTGTGCGTGCCGTGACGTACACATAGCGGTCCTCCACACTCACTGCCTTCACATCCCGCAGGATTTTGGGTGCAGATTCCAGATTGTGCCACTTGTCCTGCTCAGGCTCATATATACTGACGTCTTTAAAACCTGGACTGAAGTTCCCATGGCCACCAATGCTGTACAATATATCCTTAATACAGGTGAGGCCAAAAGAGTGCTTGCGTGTGGTCAGGTTGCTCACCTGTTCCCAGGTGTTGCGATTAGGATTATAACGTTCCACCGTTTTAGCAAAGCCTGGTTCCATAGAACCGGCTACGTAGACGTGAGACTCTGTGGCAGCGATAGCATGGCCGTCCAGGTGGTTGTGGATGTGCGGCAGGTTGACCCAACGGTCCTCGTAAATGAAGTAGCCCACACACTCACTCAGGTAGTCCCCTCCCTCTGACACACCGCCTACTACCATGATAACGTCCATGTTCTGGCCAAAGCGCGGCTGAAAGGAGGCCATGTGGGAAGACCAGAACTCCATATCAGTTGACTTGAGGTTCTCAAAGCGGATAGCGTGGCCCTCTACTGCCTCCGACACCAGCCGGAGGCAGGCCTCATTTGCGGACACCAGCTGCTCGGTTTTCACCACCCTGGTCAGGTAGGTGGGCTTTATCTGTGGCAGCCTCAGGAGACGGAACAGCTCCTCAAAGTAGCGGCTTCGCTCCCCTGGGTTCTTCTGCACCCACTTGACCACAGCCTCAAAGAGCACCTCTTCAGAATCCACTGTGATCTCTGCATCAGACAGCCAGTCACGAACCAGGTGAAAGGGCAGCGTGTAAAACTCGTCATCCTGGATAACCTTGTGGAAGTTGCGACGGATCATGTCTGCGGCCCGTAGAGCCAGCTGGTCCAAGGTGTACATATGGGCTAGACTGTGCACCGCCACACAGTTGGTCAGGCTCAGCTTCTTCTTAAGGAACTCACCACAGAAATCCTTCAGCTGCACCAGGAGGAACCTAATAGAGCCAACAGAGAAAATACAGTATAGGGTGTCAGATAGAATGAGCAGTTCTTGTAACTAGATAATCGACTACTATTCTGTTTTAACTGGTAGGGGCCAGGCCAGTCTTGTTTTCTGCAAGCAGAGCACAAAACAATACTTTTAGGCAGTCACAAGAGGCCTCATGCTTTTAAAATCTCACTGACACAAAAACAGAAATGTTATATTAAACAGACCATACCTGTCAGCTAGCTCCAGTACTTCATGTACATTGCAGGTGCTAACGCGTATTTCTCCAGTGTACATATACTGAATGACACTCTCCACCGTATCCGGGTCCGGCCCCAGTTCTGAGCTCCATTCCTTCATCTCTACCCGTCCGGACAAGGATTCGGAGAACTGTCCTCCAAGCAGGGGCGTGAAATAATCGGTGGCCGCAGCCAGGACAGACCTGTGAGCTGAAAACTCACAGCTTTGGACGCTCCCACTAGCCGCCCCGCTGCTGAAGGCCAGCGTCACGTCGCAGAACAAGCCCTGCTTCCTCTGCTCGTTCTGCCGCCGAGACAGCTCCGAGCAGTGGGAGGAGGAGGTAAAGTCCTCGGCCTCTTCCGCGTCCCCTTCTCCGGCAAGGACGCTGGGTGTGCTGGTGCCGCTACTACTGCTACTGCTGCTCCTGGCAGAGTCCTCCGGGTTGGGGGCCGCCGCTGCCATTCTGCTGCCGGCGCTGAAGGTGAGCAGTGGTGGGGAATGAGGTAAACTAGTGAAGGAAAGGAGGCGACATACGCAGCCACACATACATGAGTCAAAACAGAGAACGACAACGAAGCGCGTTTCGTATTTGTAGCTTCATACCAGCGACTTAAGGGAGAGCATGGGTCAGTGTAACCATCTTGACAGTTCAGTTTTCTAAATAAAAAAAAAAATGGAAAATTGAATAATTATTTTTTTAATTGCATTGTTCGTCAGATAAAAAAAAGAAGAAAAGATTATATATATATATATATATATATATTTCGTTAATATATATTAACGAACATTTTCGGAAATTACAAAAATGTGGACATGGTTGGATAGAAAAATGGAAAAACAGAAAATCTGAGAGTTTTATTTTTATTTTTGTCTTGGGCTGCCTGAAAGGGCTGTCTATAAGCGCCCAAATCAACTTATGTCTGATTGGCCAGCTGTGGCTGCCAGTCACGCTCATGTTCCAGTGGACCACCGTGGGGCCTCATGTTAGCTTTGTTAATATGTAACCAATGTATTGTAGTGACACATAGTTACAAAGTTGACCCTTTCTTTTTCCCTTAATACCTTAATCTTTTAGTGAGATATTATATTTTCCTTGAATGCCAGTAATCCTTGAATGCAGAAGTGATGAGTGTGCCCGGCCAACCAATCAGACTTAAATTAATTCGGGTGCCCAAGAGCCCGCCCTCTTAGGCAGCCTAAATAGAAATAAAAACTTGTTTTATTAATTTCACATTTTTAACCAACATTACACAAATAGAAAATTATAAATATAAAATCCAAAATGTTATTTAACATTTATCTGACTAAACAAAAATACAATTTTAGAAAAAAACTTCTGTTCAAATTTCTTTCTATTTTTCTTTTTTTTTATATTGAAAATTAAACTGATAACATGGTTTGCTTAAAAAAAATCGTCACAAAGATATCGTTTTGTTATAAATGCAATATTATTCTGAAATCAAACAAAAGGGGTCAGTGTATCTTTTGGTCATTTGATTTTCCTTTCATAAATGGTTATTAAAAAAGAAAAACAAAACGAGTGTTTGATTTTCGTTTTAAAATACAAAATTTTAAATTTAATTACAAAGCGTTTTTTCCTTTTCATGGTCAAAATGGGGTGAGATAAATAAAAAATATGCTTTGATTTTTATTTTATATTTCATTTAACAAAAAATAAAATCACTAGAAAACAGAAATAAAAAAAGGCCAGTTTTTTCATATTCTGAGATTGGATGTTGTCATTGCCAAGGCATCAGCGCCAGTGTACCAGTGTTTCCGGTGTACCCAGGCTAAAATGGCTTTGGATTCCTACTCTGATGTGATTTTAGACCCAAAAGGTACATTTTACGTCAAACTAGATATAACGCAGCAATTATTCAAGGGACATCAATAGCTACATGTGCATAATAATAACAACGGAATTACTATGCACAATGTCTAGGGTATTATTTTACATACTATTATTTGCATTCATAAACAAGCTAAGCACGTACCTTTCTTGTGTCAAAGTGATTGAAGCGTTGGGAAACGACGAATAAGGAACCAACTTCATCTTAGTAAACACAGACAGCTTCACTGACATGCGCAGTGGGTGAAAGGCGTAACCGCGTCTTTGACGTCAGTGGCTGGTTCCCAGTGCAAGCTGAGCTTTGCACATGGTGAGAAACTTGCACCTACACGCATAATGTTTGCTCTGCAGGTTCAGGGAAGGTCGAGCCACTCGAGCAATAAATGCACAGCCTCATACTGTACAACTTAGTATGTATAGACTCGTGTTCCAATCACTGCTGTATATTTTCTGCCTAACGCCTTGTAGCCTGAAATATGAGGCAGAAAAATCACAGGTGTAATTAATAGCAATATTGGTGGCTCTGTGATTAGGTGTGCTAGTAATTAAGTAATTGAGCCAGATGCACAATAGCATGATCTGGCACACCTACATGGAATGCAAACATTATCATGGTATTACACCTGTTTCAAACGTTAAAATGGCAAGAGGCATTTATATTTATGCATGGTTGCAGATTCTACTACACTTTTACACTTCATAAAGTTTGCATAAAGCATGTTTACCTTTAAACAGGTGGAGTGAGTCTAAATTGATAAAGGGTGTGCAGATTTGTTTATCTCAAATTGGAAATAAAACAATTAACCTAACCCTGACATAGCAATTAAACAATTAAATCTAGGCAGATGTTGACTATATATTTCAAAGATAACTCTGCACATACAGATTGTATAACATTAATTGCATTTTATTTTACTCAATTACACAGTTGTCAACATACAACAAATCAGTACAGAGGCACATTCAGTTCACATTGAGTAATAAGCATTGCGACAACACTGGTAAGGTTTCTGGTTGTCCGGAGAACTTTTCTATTTTTGTAACATTCACATAATAGATGACACTAGTGATGGTTGCCACACATTTTCTTTTGGACCTCACATTGTGGGGAAAATGTATAATTTTCTTTTACTTAAAAGACAATTAAAGAGAGTTTTGTCCTGCAATCAGAGTGTAATGATTATGAACAGATTGTCTACAGAAAGTTACTGTCCACTGGATATAAATATAGCAATCTGAAAGGGGTGTCACATTTCCTAAGGTGAGACTTATGCTGTCTGTCTCATACAATTGGTTTTATTCAAATAAAAATAAAAAAAGTCAGTGAGTAATAGATGGAGCAACATGTTCAATATTGGGCATGTAATGAACTTTAAAATCTCTAGTCTAACTGACTGAAAATTCACAATACACATTTAGACATTCATGTGAAAAAATACATTAAGATATTAAATATATCATTGCATTTAACTGCTAAAATTATATGCCATCTTATAGTGCTCATACAGAAATATTGTAATAATAATTCATGTTATTGTTATGGGATTAGTGCATTCATGATAAAAAAAAAAGAAGCTTTCTACTAGCTGAGAGAGAATATTTCCTGGGGACAGCAGCACCTGTCAGGAATTACTCATAAATTGGTCCCTTTCGCCACAGTAAGCAGACTTCATTCACTTGTGTATCAAAAGCATTAAATATAATCAAAACTATAACATTCTTGTATCATTTAATTTCCACTATTAATACACCTATACATAAATAAAGCTCTGATCTACAGTATATTCTCATGTTATAGGCATTATTGCACTACATGTTCACACCTTGTAGCAAGCTCATAATTCTCAAGTGGCACAATGAAGAGAGCTGCACAGAGACACAATAGTCTGTGATACATGCTAGGTTAATACAACAATGATATATGTTTGGGGTAAATAACAGTACTTCACTAGCTATGAGAGTGGTGGTGGTCAGTCGTTGAATAATTCTCTTTTCTCCCTCACCTGATTCATCTTCAAATCTCCCTCAGTCAGACCCCGACGTTTTACTGGAGCTTCACAATTTAGCACGTTTTACTTAAATTCGCAGCACTGACAACTTTCCAAAATTAAAAACATTCTCTTTCTTTTTAATATTTGCAATTTACAGCTATATTAATAGTAACATGTTCCCTATATTACGCCACTGCTTCCGGGTGACAGATCACAGTCTGTGTGAGGAATTGACGGCTGGGGTGAGGGGATTTCGGGGACAGAAGGCTGACACTCTGGTTTAGTCCCTCTGATTACATGGACATATGTTCTGGGAGCACATAGGAGATGTCATCCCAGGGGTGGCGATACAGACCCTGCTTCAGCCTCTTCTGGTCCAGGTAGTGTCCTGAGGAGATATGAAGAGGAAGGGTTGATTGTCATACAAGGTAGAAGTGTTTGCAATCTGGCATACGTTACCGTAGCAGTGTGTCAGCACACAAAAATGACTCACCAATAAATCCCATGCTACGTCCCAGGACAAAGATGCCATTCAGAGCTCCAATTTCCACAAACTCATCAGCTTCATCCCTGCGGTGGGCATGATGGACAACAAGGATAAGAGTTGATGAATTTAAAAAGATGGCTGCACACAATGTAGGCCTTAAGGCTGTTGGCTGCTTCTGCGTCGAATCGACGGCGTACCCACGCAGACCCCTCTGCATCTACGCCGGACCCTACGCCGTAGCCTGACGTGCACCTCTCGAAGCTAATCGCCGTCACTCTCTCACTATCACCCACGCCGGCTCGACGCACACACAAGTATAAACATCAGGCCACTTACGTAGGCTATGGCGAAAGCTCTGCGTGGAGCCACCGCAGAACCATAAAACAGGCTTTATACTACTTATATTATACCTAAACTCAGACATATTGACAATAAGTGAAGTGTAGGCAAACACTTAATTTATAGCAATTTTGGCATTAAGTGGTCATTTTTAGTATGGACAAATACAATGATTCCTTGTAGTCCCAGCATTTCATCCCACCAATTTATTATATGAATGTATAAACGACTACACTTAAGTACGTTTGGCTCTAAATTACTGCAAGGCATTATGGAGTAGAAGCATGAAAACAAAGATCTGAGTTGTCAAACAGCCTTGGATCTCCATTCTCCTGCTACATGGCTTCACCATATAACTGTAACTTGAATGCCCGTTTCTCTATTTTGTCTTAAATATAGTAAAGATGTGTGAGAAACAAGGTGTAAACTGTATAAAGACATTGTAAAGATCGACAGTATTTATTGGCTCACCGTGTAAAGCCACCACAAGTCCTGAGCAAATCCACAAAGGCCACACCAATGAAGCCGTCCACATTCAGAATCAAATTGGGTTTCTAATACAACAAAATCAACACACCGGAATTAGAGGATCATGTCATTTAAAAAATGGAGCACGTCACCGTTTACTAAAGGCTGTGAATGACAGGATGAAGTGATAAATCTTACTTTGGATGTGGTGATCTTCTCTACATCTAGAGCGTAGTCCAGCAGCTGGGTGGAGGGGAAGTGCTGCTTCACAAAGTCCTTCAAGATCTGGACTCTCATGTCTGGATTGTTAATCTGGGGAAGCATTCAATCAATCAATCAGGTTTTCCTCTATCTCTAGTATTTGTCCTTGACATTATATTTTTAGCAGTGTAGTACAGCCCTGTTTTCTGCGTTATTCAATAATAACTCTGATTTAAAAGATCATTCTGCTGCTGTCCGCACTGTATACACACATGCTGAAGATCCATGGTACTCACCGACTTGACTCTGTGTCCAATGCCCATGATCAGCTTGCCATCCTTCTTCATCTTGTTGACAAACTCCATGGGCAGCATGCTGCTGTCAAAAGCCTTGCTGAACTGCTTTGCTGCAGCATCCAGAGCACCTCCAAAGCGGTCACCCTGGAAAAGGAAAAACACATGCTCATGGTGGATTTTTGCAGGTCAGTAAATCAAGTACATGAATCACAGGCTAAGTGTCTTACAATGGTGAGAAGGCCGGAGGTGAGGCTGGAGATGAGATCTTTGCCAGCTCGAGCACAGACAATTGTGTTGTGGGCACCGGAAACAGCAGGGCCATGATCAGCGGTCACCATCAGGCACATCTCAATAAACTGGCAGGCATACCTCGGCAACCTGCACACAAAAGGGGCAAAAAACAATGGTTATGTGGTACAAGGATTTCTCAAGATTTTGTTTACCACAACTCCTGGGTTAAGAGGTTTAAAGGCTGACCTCCTCTGGAACCAGAGAAGCCCTAGAGTTCCTCCCAGGCCTATTTCTGACTTGAAGACCTCAGTGATGGGCATGCCTGCGTAGATGAGCTCCTGACCCCTCTCGTCACAGATGCTGGTCATGAAGGAAGCAGGCTTACGGATCAGACCCAGCTCCTGCAGGGTCAAGAAAAAAGGAAAAACTTTAATGAAGGGCCGGGCAATCAATATTATATCTACATCGACATATGAGGCTAGATATCGTCTTCAATTTTGGATATCGCAATATTGTGATATGCCGTGAAGAAGTGTTTTTTTCCTGATTTTAAAGGCTGCATTACAGTAAAGTGATGTAAATATCTGAACTAACCAGAATTACTAGCCGTTTTATCATTTGCCTTTACCCACTTAGTAATTACATTCATATTACTGATGATTATTTATCAAAACTCTCATTGTGAAAATATTTTGTAAAAGCACCGATAGTCAACCCTAAAATATTGACATTGATGTATTTGGACAAAAATATTGTGATATTTGAATCTTTCCATATCGATAAGCTCAACTTTACTGCGTATATTTGCTGCGATCCATCTGTCTAGTTTTAAAACAATATTATTCGTTTTAGCTTTGTTTTGCACTCATCTGATAGCCAGGAGCTTGATTCAAACTGTTCACAGGCTTACTCACTCGTGCCCAAGAGTAATCCATCGGGACAGTGGGAGGAGGCATCTCTTCAGCTGGCTGAATAACTCCTTTGGCAACAAGGTCATCATAAACAGAACTGCATGGATGACACAGAAGACTCAGGAATCATTATAAAAGAATTTTTTGTCATATGGTATATTTATATGAGCATGTTGAACTGAAGGAATGAATATGACAACGTGCACTGACTTGATGATCTCTCCCAGCTCATCAAAGCTCTTGGGGACGAAGGCACCAGCCTCCTTCAGAGCCAGGTTCTTAGCTACTGCTGTCTCAGAGGCCTGGCTGGCACAAGCTCCTGCATGGCCAAACTGAACCTGAGGAGGGACGGAACAAAAGGTGCAACATGGGTCAGACATTTTATTAAAAATCTCTCATTGTGCAATGCACCAGACTCCACACCTGCCCTCTCACCTCTGAGGAAAACATGGTAGCACAGGTGCCAATACACCAGCACACCACTGGCTTTGTGATCCTGCCCTGTTTGATAGCCTCGCAGATCTTGTACTCCTCTGTGCCTCCAATCTGTGGAAGGCAGAGACAGATTCAGGATGTAGCAAATCAATAAAGCTGCAGGCACCAGTGTGTGTAGATTTGTTCCTCACCTCTCCCAGTACAACAATCATTTTTACTCCAGGAGTATCTTGGTAGCGCAACACATGGTCAGTAAACACAGAGCCTGGGTATCTGCAGAAAAGACCAAAATTAAAAGGCTGATTCAAACCCACATGCTTACATACTTAGACAGATACTACTATACTATAGACAGATAAAAGACCGTTACATACCTGTCCCCACCAATGGCCACACCTTCAAAAACACCGTCAGTGGTGCGCGAGATTATGTTGTTGAGTTCATTGGACATGCCACCTGAGCGAGACACGTAGGCCACACTGCCTGGGCGATAGAGCTTGGAGGCGAGGATGTTATCCAGCATGCCTCCTGTGTTCCCGATCTTAAAACAGCCTGGCTTAATTCCTCCAACCTGGACAAAACACAGACGCAGAGAGTTGCTGGTTTGCTCAGATAAAAGAACAGTCAAATCACTATAAATGTAATGAGAAGTGAAACAAGACTAACGGTTGCTGGTCCAATGATTGTAACACCCTTCTCATCTGCAACCTTGATGATCTTCCTGGTATGGGCTTCAGGGATTCCCTCAGCAATGATGGCAATGGTGTGAATCTGAAAGCAAATGAATAGTAAGGCTCAACTTTATTCCTCAGCTGTTAAGTACCTTGCAGATGGTGCAGTATGATGGTGCAGTATACCTGTGGGTACTGCATAGTCTCCATGGTGCTATCAAAGGCTGAACGCAAAGAGGCAAAGTTGATGAGCACGTCCACATCTGGGTGCTTCTTCATGGCATCACTCATGTTCTTATAGACAGGGATGAGGATCTCTTTATGGCCCCAATAGTACTTCTGTTTGTGGTCTCCACTAAAAGGCAGCCATGCAGAAAAGACATTTGTCAAAACAGTAAAAGGACACAGTTTACTTAAGAGATTTTTTATTACATTAAATTAATTATAATGAATTAAGAGCAATGACATCAGAACAAAGTAAACAAACTAAAGAGGAAGGACAGAGCACACTTACGTGAACGGGTAGACCATGGCTGCGACAGATGGCTCATCTCTGGAGCAGACATAGTCAAAGTCCAGCATGCCCTGTACTGCCCGAGTCTGCATACCCCACACTATAGACTTGGTGTGTTTGCTGAAGAGGTTAGTTGCTTTAGCTACAGGGGAAGGAAAGATACTGAATTAAGTTAAAAATAATAATTATAACACCACTGACATGAGGATTAACAGAGGTCAATGAGGCCTTTTCGGGCGTCAAGATCAATAAAGTCGACAGAAAAACTGGTTCAGCACCATTAAGCTTCTTTTTTTTTAATTAAACATAATTACAGCAAACAAATACACGTTGAGCTTTGGATTAGGTGTGTATGTGTCTGTCTGTATATATCACTACAATGAACTTCCATTTTAATGAGGTTGGATTGCAGAGTCTTCCTGCTGTCCAAAGGGGGAGCTATAATACCTAAACTCAACCATGTTTGATCACAAGGCGTGCACCTATCATGCTGCCCTGCAGTGGACCCATGCATGAAAACACATCAAAGCCTTAGCATTCACGGTACAAAGATTTCCCAGTGCAATGTGTGTGTGTGTGTGTTTTTTTTTTTTGTTTTTTTACCAATGGGAGCTCCAGCTTTGACCTTCTTGGCTGGTGAGCCCTCAAGTCTGGCTCTGTTTTCAGAGAAAGAAGCAGTTCTGCTGGATACTGGGGTCTGGGAATGAAAAAAGAAGAGTCATCTATTTTTATTTTTTATTTATTCTGTTATGCACATTTTGAAAAGGTGTGTGTTAATGAGGACAGCTCTGTTGAGAAAATGATCTGCTTTAACTGTAAAAACTGGCACAACAGTGGTCCTTTATACAGGGTTGTACAGCTTCATAAGAGTAAAATTCAAGCACTTTGACTTTTGTTATTTCAAATATAAAAGTTTTGGTTTACATGAGTGATTATGTAGATGAAACACCAGATTATATTGAAAATCAAGCATTTTTTCAAGGAGTATATTCAAAGTCAAGCATATTCCTAACTTTAACCTTAAGCATTTCCAAACTTTCAAGACTTTGTAGGAACCCTGTTTATATAAGCTTGATGAAACAGCTGGGTAACCTCAAACCTTCAGGTTATTTTATAAGACAATACCTGTATTCAAGTTACACAGTGAGTCTTAGTGTTCTTGATTTGTCATGCCATCGGCCACACAAGTAGAGCTTCGGATGAGCAACTAGATGTAAGTGCTTTAAGCTTTAGAGTGGAAACTTTCATTCAATTCTTAAACAAAAGCTTTAACAAACTCTGGTCATATAATTTGATAATAAAAAATGCATACTTTTTGTTTATGACTTTTGTAATAGTCTTACTTTATCTGTACTATGTTACATTATACTATTATATGGAAGTATAATGTTTAATTTGCCCATGTCATTTTTATATCTACCTCTTCATTTGAAGCAAATAAATGCGTGTATGTGCAGACACACACACTCACTTTTTCTGAAAGCCTACGCACTGCACAGCCCTAATGGCTGCCTCGGGGCAGCTGCAGTGCATTACCGACTGCGGCCACGCAAGTATTTGAGTGAGAGCAGCCCACAATGCTCTGCAATGCTCTTATACAAAAAAGCCATTGGGCTTCTGACAATCCGGTTCACTAAAAGGACGAGACAGTAACTGAAACAGAGGCTGTTGCATGCAAGTCTTCTGCTCACTCTGTCACTAAACTGCAAAGCACTATTGGTGGAGTTGATAATGTAAATTCACTGCACAGTGAGCCAACACCACATCATGACAGCCTATTCGTCTCCGTGGAGTCAGTATGTGTCATACCGATGTGCTGCCACTGGAGTTGAGAAGGAAGTTGGCAGTGTGGGCTGCAACAGGAGGCTGGTTGGGGATTGGCCGGTGGCCCAGTGCCATGCCAACAATGGCAGTCATGTGAGTTTCTGTGCCAAAGACATGGATGGGGATCCCAGTTGTCTTGCCTGTGGAGAGCAGGCAGAAGCAAATTAAGTGCGGTGTATGAAAATCAGCAGTTGCTTGCAGATAAAAATGCACTCATGCCCTCGGAATAAGATAAATATAAATCCGTGTAAAGTACATCATACAACATACCGACTTCTCCCATCACTCTGAGACCTTCCTGGTAGTTGGGGCCTCCACGACGGACAAATATGGTGACCTCATGCTCCTTCAGTGGCACCTGATAGTCTCTGATGGCCCGAACAATCCCCTAGCAAAGACAAGGATCTGCTCAGTGAATAACTTGACATTGAGTAAGTAATATTAAGGCTACTACATAAACAAAAGGCAGGGCAATACTTTACCTTAAATGTTGCTGCAACATTTGTGAAGTTTGCAATGCTTCCCCCAATGATCAAAACCTTTCCTGGAAAACATTATTATAGAAACATAATTTATATATAAAAAAGACCACTTTGAGTACAAAGAAAGTTTGGACAAAACTGTTTTCCTACCATCAGGGTGCTTTTCTCTGGTCATCAGAGACAGAATAGTCTTGGCGTAGTCATAGGTCTGCTGTTCGCTTGGTGCTCCTGAATACTCCCCATAATTGGCCAGCTCGTTGACGCCACCCAGGTCACAGATTGTGTCACTAGGAGAGTTTTATATTAGTCACCCACACAGAGGAAAAAGCAACAGCAACAACAGCTGTGCGTCTTCTATGCCGGGACAGCCATACCAATATTTTAAGAAAAATGAAACGAATCAGCGTCTTAACTTGCATTTACCACTAAATGCACTTTTTTCATCTGCTCTGAATTAATACTGCACTGCAAACAGTCACAACAACTTAAGTGTGCCCAGAGGGAATAATTAGTCATGGCTGATGTACATGTCACGCTTTACACCTCCGACAGACGACACCGCTCATTCCTCCAGACTCTCACTAAAATGTCAACATCTAAGAATCCAATTTAGCAGTCAGCTGAACAGGCAGAATCTGAGCTGCTGCACCATCAGTCTCACTACTGCATTACTAGCATACACTCCTAAAGCTAAACTCATTTATGCGTCGTGTAATTATGTAATGAGGATAAAGTCAGGGGACAATTTAAGCAGCCAGAAGAAAACATCCAATTGAATTATTTTTAGATCCATGGCTACTGGCATCTTATTTATTCAGGCTTTGCTTTATGTAGTCCTGATCTAGCACTGTGACTGGGTACCTGTACACCACTGAGGCACCTCCTCCTGCCACCATGGTCCAGATCCTGCCTCGGGGGTTGAGCAGGGTCAGTTTGAGGCTGGCACCACTCTTGGCATCAAGGTCGGCAATGTAGGCCTCCTGCAAAAGTTAAAGAAAACAGTCGATGAAGAGGTGAGAGACAGGTTATATGAATGCTACAGAAGCAGGTGTGTGTGTGTGTGTGTGTGTGTGTGTGTGTGTGTGTGTGACTGCAGCCTTAATCAGAGCAGGACTTGCACAAGCACCTCTCCATTTGGCCACAATTAATTTCCTGTACTCGCATTGATTTTTAAAGACCTATTAGCTGGAAATATTGTAGAAATGTTCAGAGTGGATGTGATGTGCACCAGTGTTTGTTTGTGACTGTCAGGGCCACAGCTGGTGGCTGAGAGTAAAAAAGCTCCCAATCAAAGGCACCTGCTGTCCCTCATCGCCACTCTAGACTCACAGCAGCCAATTAGACCAGCCCGTCTGGTACACAGACAGTACATCTCAAACCAGCTCCTACGCGCATCAGCCAAACATAGAAAAAAAGTCTTGTATACATATTATTGAGCTCTGTCGTGCAGGTGATTTAGATCACATTGTTCAATAGTAGACACCGAGGGGTTTTAAAAGACAATCAAAAAAACACCACACAAACTCAGATCTTTTCTAACAAAGCATCTCATACAACTCATTACAGTATAGTAAATTACATCAACATATTGAGCTTTTTTCCCCTCTTTGGAGCTATGTAATGCAGACAGATTGGAATCTGGTGGATTGCTAGATCTGTCTTTCCATTCCTCCCTCACCTCAGGATAGGCCTCCCTGCCGAAGGGTGGAGGGAACTCCACATCACCCCACTTGGCCTTGCAGATATAGTCAGCTGTGGCATCGATCTTGGCTGCCATATCCAGCACGTAAACTCCATCTTTTGTGCCCACTGAGAAAAAAGGGAGAAAAAAAAAGTGTCAGGATCTATACTCCTACAAGGTTTACAAACATCCACCCACTGAGTTTCATTATGTTAGCCTGGGAGGACCGTACTTGGACGCAGGTGACCACAACCTTCCTGCTGTCCCTGCAGGAGGTGGAAGGAAAGCATAGATGGGGAGGAGGTTGTATGAAATCAAAGCAGGGACAGCCGGTCTTAGCAGCCCTGCTACATCAACAAAAACAGCTGCCAGAAGGCACAAACTCGTGCCCAATTACTCCATTATAAATACACGCCGCCTCCATCAAACAGGAAGTGCATGCATTATTTAATGGTTTCCTCCCTCAGTGTAAAAAATGGGGCAAAATAAACTTCTGCCTCTTGGTTTTAAGATGATGTTTTATTATGCATTGATGTTTTCATCTCCGATTTCCTTTTGATGTCCCCTTTCCAATTTCATAATCTGACAACATATTTATGAATCTGCGTTGGAATAAAATGTGTATGCTATCGTGATTGCTTGTTCAGACATAAAACATCAATGTACTAGGGATTTAAGAAAAGCAAACAAACAAACAAAAAACAACCTACCTAGTGGATTGATCTCCAGGTATGTGAAGAACAGGTCCTCATACAGGTTGAAGAGCCCAACAATGAAGCTGGCCAGGACCCTGCAGAGAGACAACATTCAACACATGAAACATCTTTGGATCTGTTGCTGCAGCACCAGAATTGACGGTGGATGTAAAACTAATCATGTTACAATATAAAAAGGAGTTATTGTCACGTTACAGCTAAAATAATTAGTTGATTAATCGATCGACAGAAAATCAATTTGTAACTATTTTGATAATTCACTATTCATTTGAGTCACTTTTCAAGCAAAAGTACCAAACATTTGTTGGTATTGGCTTCTTAAATGTGAATATATTCTGCGTCTCTTGTGAGGAATTGAATAGCTTCAGGTTTTGGGCTGTTGGTCAGACAAAACGGCTCTGGGAAATTGTAATATGCATTTTGTCACTATTTTTTTACATTTTGTGGACAAAACAATTGATTAATCGCGAAAATAATTTGTAGGTTGACTATGAACATAATTAGACTAGCTGCAGCCCTTAAGGTTTAGGATCACTGTCACATTAATAGTTAACTGAATGCACAAATGGCGATTTAATCATTTTCTAACTTGCTAAATATTCACAGTATTGAAAAGAGCTCCAAAGCGAACTGTACAAATAGTGTGTATATATATATATATATATATATATATATATATATATGATCTAGCACACACACACACACACACACATTATATATGTATATATATATATATATATATATATATAATTCTGAAATGTGTATATTTTTATACTGCTTATAGGTTTTAGATCAGTGATCTGCAAACCAGATTTCCCAGAACACCAACAGAGTAAAGTTGAAGGTATTTCTTTCTTAATTATAGTGCTCATATTATGCTTTTTGCCTTTTCCCCTTTCCTTTATTGTGTTATGTATCTTTTTGTGCACGTTATAAGTTTACAAAAGGGAAAAAGACCAAAGTCTACCCCAAAGGGACTTACCATCTCCAACAGAAAACACTGTTCACAAACTGCTCCAAACAGCTCTATTGTAGTCCAGCCTTTACTTCCGTGATGAACGTGTGTCACTTTGTAACATGCGTTATAATGCTCGCCTAGCTGCTAGCGTGGCACGCCCTCATACTCTGCTTCTGACTGGCTAGTAGTCCTTACCTAGCTACTGAACATGTGCGACTCCCAACGAAGATGGAACAGAAGTGAGATGTCTCACTCTGTAGCTAAAACAGAGAGCTCAACACACAGGGTGAAAAGAGGAGCTGCAGCAATGTGCAGTACAACAAAAACATGGTAATTTTTTGAAAATTAAACCATGTAAACCTATTTCTGGTACAACATCTAAATACAATTATGAACCAGAAAATAAGCATAATACAGTCAGGTCCATAAATATTGGGACATCGACACAATTCTAATCTTTTTGGCTCTATACACCACCACAATGGAGTTGAAATGAAACGAACAAGATGTGCTTTAACTGCAGACTTTCAACTTTAATTTGAGGGTATTTACATCCAAATCAGGTGAACGGTGTAGGAATTACAACAGTTACAAAAAAGTAATGGGACAGATTAACAATCATAAATCAAACTTTCACTTTTTAATACTTGGTTGCAAATCCTTTGCATTCAATTACAGCCTGAAGTCTGGAACGCATAGACATCACCAGACGCAGGATTTCATCCCTGGTGATGCTCTGCCAGGCCTCTACTGCAACTGTCTTCAGTTCCTGCTTGTTCTTGGGGCATTTTCCCTTCAGTTTTGTCTTCAGCAAGTGAAATGCATGCTCAATCGGATTCAGGTCAGGTGATTGACTTGGCCATTGCATAACATTCCACTTCTTTCCCTTAAAAAACTCTTTGGTTGCTTTCGCAGTATGCTTCGGGTCATTGTCCATCTGCACTGTGAAGCGCCGTCCAATGAGTTCTGAAGCATTTGGCTGAATATGAGCAGATAATATTGTCGAAACACTTCAGAATTCATCCTGCTGCTTTTGTCAGCAGTCACATCATCAATAAATACAAGAGAACCAGTTCCATTGGCAGCCATACATGCCCACGCCATGACACTACCACCACCATACTTCACTGATGAGGTGGTATGCTTTGGATCATGAGCAGTTCCTTTCCTTCTCCATACTCTTCTCTTCCCATCACTCAGGTACAAGTTGATCTTTGTCTCATCTGTCCATAGGATGTTGTTCCAGAAATGTGAAGGCTTTTTTAGATGTTGTTTGGCAAACTCTAATCTGGCCTTCCTGTTTTTTGAGGCTCACCAATGGTTTTACATCTTGTAGTGAACCCTCTGTATTCACTCTGGTGAAGTCTTCTCTTGATTGTTGACTTTGACACACATACACCTACCTCCTGGAGAGTGTTCTTGATCTGGCCAACTGTTGTGAAGGGTGTTTTCTTCACCAGGGAAAGTATTCTTCGGTCATCCACCACAGTTGTTTTTCCCGTGGTCTTCCGGGTCTTTTGGTGTTGCTGAGCTCACCGGTGCGTTCTTTCTTTTTAAGAATGTTCCAAACAGTTGATTTGGCCACACCTAATGTTTTTGCTATCTCTCTGATGGGTTTGTTTAGATTTTTTCAGCCTAATGATGGCTTGCGTCACTGATAGTGACAGCTCTTTGGATCTCATATTGAGAGTTGACAGCAACAGATTCCAAATGCAAATAGCACACTTGAAATGAACTCTGGACCTTTTATCTGCTCATTGTAAATGGGATAATGAGGGAATAACACACACCTGGCCATGGAACAGCTGAGCAGCCAATTGTCCCATTACTTTTGGTCCCTTAAAAAGTGGGAGGCACATATACAAACTGTTGTAATTCCTACACCGTTCACCTGATTTGGATGTAAATACCCTCAAATTAAAGCTGAAAGTCTGCAGTTAAAGCACATCTTGTTCGTTTCATTTCAACTCCATTGTGGTGGTGTATAGAGCCAAAAAGATTAGAATTGTGTCGATGTCCCAATATTTATGGACCTGACTGTATGAGCAGTTTAATACTGGGCTATGGAATACAATGTTCCTGTACAACATATGCCTGGTGATTTAAAAAAGAAATGACAAGGCCATCATACATTATTATATACTAGTAATTATATTATATTTATATCATCTAATTCCCACATAATTCAAACCGTAACAAACTACAGGCAATATCATTGACAAATTATTAAGGTTGAACTGAACAGGAAACAGTCCACCTGTAAATTAGCTGCATTAGAGAAGGAAAAATCTAATTTACTTCTTCCTTAACATGTCAAAACAGAGCAATGAGGAGAGGGGGGTTGCTGGAGGAGGTGGGGGAAGGCAGTATTTTGCTCTCCTGCCTGTCAAGTGTGCCGGCAGCTCTGATCCTTTGTAACCATGTCAGCTTGTTGTCAGGACTCCGACTGGCCTGTGGGGGGAAAACTATGACCAAATCCCTGAGTGACTCAGCTTACTGTGTCTGCTTTTGATTGGAGGGCAGAAAAACTGGCCAAGTGCCACTTTTGTTTTTAATCCAAAATGCGAGGAGAAAAGTGTATGGGGTGAGCTGGGGTTGGCAGAGTGATGTCAGCCAAGACAGTGAGTCTGGCCAGAATCTGCCATCTCCAGAGGACTGCTGGAGTGATAAATAGGAGGGGTTGAGCCACTGTATTGCACCCATCAAAATAAACGGACGTGCTCTGAATGTGGCTGTAGTGTTAAAAAAAAGGCTGGGGGAGGAGGCTGTACAAAGCAAGGCGAAGCAGAGGAGAGTCATTTGTCTAATGGAAATCCTCCGCCCATCTCCACCTGCTCCCCCCACATTTACTGCCAATATTAAAGTGCTTTCTCTCACTTCATTTGTGTGACCCTCTTATTTTCTGGCCTTTTTTTGGATCTTTTTTAGTATAAGTAGTTTAGTGTTGAGCTACCCAAATACATTGGTAGTGAAGTGTATCTAAAAATCTTGAAGAGTGCTTTTGTTTTGAGAGCACAGAGTTACTGCATCAAAATAAAATACCTTTTTTTATTTGTCATTTGATAATCAGTTTGACATGGAAATCTAAACGGCTTGAGCTTTCTGCATGGGCCAAATATGCACCAGGTGCAATCAATCAATATAAAAAAAGAAGATAATTCTATTAAATATTAAGCTTATGAAATGTAATTTCAATTGGGAACATTATCACAGAGCTCTTGGTTTAACTCTAGAGCCTGATTTTGATATATTAGACTCCGTTTATTATTATTTTTTAAAGTGGCCGATCTCCACCTTAGCATACGATGCAAGCAACACAAACACAAACTATAGCACCGAAAATTGCCAGTGCTGAATAAATACATCTCTAACACAGACCCACTATAAGCTTTAAATGGGTTATATTGTATTTGATTCTACATGTATTATATTGTCAATATTGTGTCCACTCCCAGTATTTTTTACTCTCTATCATTGACACAAAGCTAAAGTTTTGCATGCACTACAAATACTTTTTTTTTCTCCATCTAACTCACCCTTTCTTGTCTTTTGGGACGTGAGTCAGCAGCTCTTTCTTCACAGAGTCTTCACTGATCTTTTCATCCACCCCAATTAGCAACTTTTTCGCCTTGGCATCCACATCTCCCACATCCACCCCTCCCTCATGGTGAAACAGCACATAGTCGCCCTCGCGGCTGGCGTAAATGCACACGTAGAACTCCTCCTCCTGAACAATGGGCCGTTAAAATGACACAGACGTCAGTTACAAGTTTACAAGACATTTTTTATTATCACTGCTTCTAGAGTCCCCTTGTAGTAGTGGTGAAGTATAAATAAGGCATGATGAGACGGTAGATTTGTAACGAGTGCTTTACCTGCTTATGGGGGACAAATGGCTCGATGAGGAAGTTCTTGAGAACACCCTTGGCTTTTCCCACCTGAGGATCAACAAAATAATTACCTTAAGAAATGAAATGCTAAGAAGACGATGTATTAGCATTAACTTATTATTAATCATAGATTGTGTGCGTTTCCATATTAATGCATCAGTCCCAACACATATTTTCAGACATTCTTTCATGGACTGGTGGGAGGAGGGGACAAAAGGTATATTAAATCCAAATGATTAAATAGGTAAGTCAATTACCATTTCAAAAGAAAATAAGGAGACAGGTTGAGAAGCAGGAGAAAGAAAATGTCATGTACTACTCTCTGCAAAGCCCCGCTAACACAGCCATAGCTCATTTGGTGAGGCTGTCATCGTTCCTCTGTTAAAGGCCATAAGGCATAAAGTAACCAGGGACCAGCTGAGAGCAGCCAGCCGGAGAGAACAGAACAAAATAATAAAAAGCGCAGAGAGGGAGGTGCCATTTTGAAGTGTGGAAATAAGAAGGATATTGGTGACGGGTGAAAAAAAGAAAAAGAAAGCCTATCTGATTTAAAAACCCACAAGGGGCTCAAGCCAATTCAGATAGATGAACCGACACCTCCATTACTGCCTCAAAGAGGAAAAAAAGAAAAGCCATTCATGTTGGGAATGCAATTTGTGTATGAATGATTCAACTGAACCACTTACTGTGGTAACATGATTATACAAAATATGAAATACTCATTTAATAAAGTGAAGCATTATGGGCAACTGCAGCATAGAATAGCATTGAGCAACTTGTGAATAACACATGGAAAGAAAGGAAATGAAAAAGAAATGTAAAGTGTAAATGGCTGAAGTTATTCACAGCTGCTGGTATCTAGTCTGACTTCCTGACAGAACAACTCTGACGATTTCTCTAAGATAAGCTCAGAAGCCAGCTAAACAGAACAAGTAGACTAGCAGTAATAAGCAGTCAGGTAAGACACTTCTATGCAAGTGGAAACATGCTAGAATACAGCTTTCTAACCCATCATAAGACCAAGATGGCTGCATTAGGTTACAGATTCATTCATACCATACAAGCTGGAACACTGCCCGCAATACAGCTGTAGCCCTATGTATTCCTATATACTGCCACCAGCAGCAGCTGTCAGTTTCATCTCATCTGTGAAGAGATACATCTATGCATTCTCAGTGCTGCAACACACACGCTGACACTCAATGCTTTATGAATCATCCTAGTCTCTCCGTAACGTGCTTCTTGGTTTATGAGGCAAAGCAGCATCTCAGTGGCACAGTGATGTATCTATGTATTGTGGTTATGCTGACTGGATACATGGACTGACTGTATATCCACTAGCGCTTCAGCTGACTGGACTGATTTAGTACCAGCGGACTGATACTGAACCCCTCAGCAATCTGGGCAGCTGTTCAGGGAAACACACATCAGGCAAAACAAAAACACACAAACCAAATGCATCAGTGCAGAACAGGGAAGGGGGGTGAAGGAAAGGGCAACAGAAGGAAGGTCTGACTAAAGCTCTCGGATAATATTGATCGAAGGGGTGTAGAGGGGGTGGGTGAAGGCAATCGGCTAAGAACCAGCAGAGAGGGTGGATGACGTACTGTTGTCTCTTTCATGAAGCGGGACTTCAGCCACTCTCTGACGCCGTTCAGGTCCAGATTGACGCCGACCAGGCCCAGCTTCCCTCGCCTCTTGATCAGCTGGTCCGGCTTCACCACCAGCCTCTGGAGGAGGAAGATAAATAATGGTACATTTTAGCAGGACCAAAAGGTACCTACATTTAGCAAACAAAAAGGTGTTTACAGAGATGATTTCTAAAGCTGATCTGTTGCATCCACATCATGACAGAATATTTATTTGTTGAAAGTAACATGGTAATTAACTCAAACCATTATTAAAATGTAAAACGCTGTTTCACATTTCTGACATTTCACATAGGCCGTTCACTGCTTTCTTTAGATTCAACTAGAGCTGAAACGATTAGTCAATTAAGATTGATCAAGATTGCAAAATTAATCTGCAACCATTTTGATTAAAGATTAATTGTTCAAGTCAAAAATACCCAAAATTCATCAGGTGCAATTATCATATGTGAATGTTTGTTTGCTAGTTTTCTATTATAGTCAACCTAGTGTTTTGGACTCGTGTCCCGACAGAACAAGCAATTTAAAGTTGTCAACTTTGGCTTTAGGAAATTGTGTGATGTGCATGTTTTACTGGTTGTTTTTTTGACAATTTATGGTGCAATTGATTCAGCAATTAATCACAAAAATAAGAAGGCAGATTAAAGAAAAAAAAGATCATTAGTTGCATCATCACAAGACAGGACTCCAGCACGGAAATGTGTTTGATAAATTGCATTGACACAAAATCAATATCATTCAGAGATATCTGGGTTCAGATTCACAAACGATATCACCTGAAAGTTGAGGTGAATGTTATTTAAGTAGGAATCTCTCCCATCTGATGCACAAAATTACATCCAACCCCCACTGACTGAGCCTGCTTCCTCTCTTGCAAGGCAGATAAAGAGAATGATTTATGACAGCGGACCCATTAGTATCTGGATGCTCGCCAGTGAGCAAAGAAAGAGAGGGCCGAGGGTGGAAGTTAATGCAATTTTCTAATCAATTCTACCGCAGCACATATCTCCATGCATCTGCCCACCCCATCTTCCTCGTACCTCCCAGATAAAAACCTTCAGCCAGGAGGGAGACACAGGGGGAGAATGTCATCTTCTCCTTCAAGATGAGTCATGAAGTTATTCAATTAACTTCTATTACAGCCAGTCTATCTGCTAGTGCTTCGCTATGAATAACAGTGAGAGTTGATCTGAAAGCAGGGCGATGCGACTGTCCTGCACCTGGAGAACTGTTTGTGCAAGAAATCGGTCCCTAGCTGAACTCTGACCTCCCTGTTGATAGAGCGAGTGAGAATTGATCTGTTTACCAATAAGGAATGGAAGAGAAAAGAGCATTTTTCTGCCATGTTCTCTTCTGCATTTAAGCTTAATTTCTACCAACAATGTAACTGCTGGATCGCTCTGCTGTCTGAGACCTTGTCTGCCAACCTAAGTCATTTTATTTAATTTTTTATTTATTTTATTGGTTTATTTGATAGGGACCATGCATATTTATGAACACTGTGGTATAAAACACCATGTAAATATACCAGAATTAGTAACAATAACTACTTTTCATCTGCAGTCCCTAGGCAGGTAACATAGAGACAACCAGCAATCATACAGCACTCATTCACTATGCACTAAAAGGTACACATAATGGTGACATATACATTGACAAAACAACAATACATGATGACACATTTTCTCAATAAAGAGGAGATCATTTTCCACAACCTTAAGGAGGATGCGCTTTAGGCATTTATGGGCTATACATTTGTGATATAACAAAGCTAAAGAACATCTTATTCTTTTAAATCTAATTTTGTCATGACTGATTCTTCTGCCTCACCTGTGTGAGCAGCCACGGGTGATCTTGCGCCAGTCGGTCAAAGTCAGTCTCGGCAGTCACGTTGGCATAGCGGAATCTGTTCTGAACAGCTGCCAATGTGCAGATGTGCTTGTAGAGGAACTCCTTTCCCGTCTGTTCGGAGATGGCTTTGGCCGACATGACTGCTTAGGTTAGACTGGCCTAAGAGGAGGGATAGACAGACAGACAGAGAGAGATGGATTGGGAGATACACAGGTGAGCAGTGAGATGGATGAATACAGAAAAGCAGGCATACACAATGGGTAGAGAAAACAAAAACACCATGTTTGGCATCCTCTGCTGTCAGAACAGTCAAGAAATGGTCTGGTAGCCAGGTGAAAGACAGCATTGTAATTTGTATTGTCCATGAACTGCCTGGCATAATGCAGTTAAACTAAACTAAAATCAGATTACATACTAACTGCAGATTCAGGCCTTCTGTCCTTTTGCAGTCAGATTTTTTTAGTTTGCTGAACCCAGAAAGACACAGACAGTGAAGCCAATGAAGCTAAATCCAACACGATTAGCCTCATTTTGTTTGACCTGCACACTAATAAGGTAGAGAGCACTTATTTGCCACTCAAACAATCAGGTTTGAGTGTGCAGAGTGTAGTAACTGGACTCTTACCACCAGTCTACAACTGCAAATAACCTACAGAAGGTTGATGGTCTGATGTGAACAATTAGATAAACAGGGTTAACCCTAACCCTAAGCATAGACAAGAAATTGTTTTTGCAGGGCATGAACTCATGAACACGTGAATGTAAGAATGTGTCGGAAGTAAAGCAAGAAATTCAAGAAATTATCATGTAATAGCATCCATAAATTTTACTGCAAAAGGGAGGAGTTGTGACCTTTACACTTTGGCCACAAGCGTCACTCAATTTTAAAAACCGTGATATTAATCATTTCTCCCTACGAGGACACACCAATACACACAGAACAAAGCCATGTAAAAGGTTAATTCCACCTACGAGAACTTTCATATAAATAATCATATAAAACAAAACGTGAATAAATATTTACAGCTATTTTCTGCCTATATACAGTACAGAGGCTCCTTTATCTTTCTAGAGGATACACATAAGACGCAACATGGAATCATTTTTCTTCAATCACTTGACCAAGATCAAGAAAAACTGGAAAATCAGTTATGTTGGAATTTAGAACTACATCACTTGCAAAGATATGGCGCAGCCTTTAAGAATGCTACTTCACTGAACCTCATCCCTGATGTTTGTCGTTCTCTTTTAACATTTTCAAATTAAACACCATCCTAAAATCTGGCTACTCATTGTTGCCTTGTCGGATCAGCAAGAATATACTGTACATCCTGCAGAAATGCAGCTTTTGACCTGATCCAAAGTGTTTAGGTTTGAATGTACTGGCAAATTTAAACTTACTGCAATGCCATTATAACATGTATATCTGATAGTAAATACCATCTCTCTTAAATCAAACTCTACATTTTCTACGTGGTTCATGAAGCTGAAAGCCCTGATGTTGGCTCAAATAGGACTCCCTCCTCAACACTGCAATTTCTTAAATGGATTAATGGGACTGTCATGGACCTTTTACACTATTGCTCATCGTCCCTGAGTCACCACAGCGCTGGTTCCAGGCCAGGCGAACATTTATTATCCAAAGCTCAGGTTCCATGTATCATCCACATTCTCTGTACAACTGACCTGTCAGAGGTATTACATATCACTGCTTCACATCAGCAATAACAGATAACTGATGATGATGACGCACCATTACATCTAAAAAATATGGGGTGATGGATGGTCAGTGAGGCAAAAAAGATGAAAGTTGTAGCTCCATATTTCCTTTTAACTTGAACACTTAAAACACTGACCAACACAACACCTGCAGGACTTGGGTCATATAGAGAGAAAGGTTTCAGCCAACTGCTCATTCATTTACAAACCGGTTAGACAGGAATGCATTTGATTGGCAAATCCACATACCATTCCAAGAAATCTTTATTATATTATATTATTAAACTTGATCATCATGATGTAGCAGGAGTGCAGGTGTAACGTTAACGTTGGTTGACTAACGTTATCGTTAAGCAGTTCGACTTGTTTTACATGTTTTGTCAGAGAGAGACAGAAAGAAACAGAGAGAGTTAGGGGACACAGTAAAAAAAAGTATTTGCTTATTTTAAAAACGATAAGTAATTTACCTTTTTTCTTCCTTTGGCGGTTCTAGAAGTTTTTTGCGGTTGTGTTATGTGAATTTTCTCGGCAATGTTGCTTCACTCTTGCAGACTGTGGATACCAGAGGTGCCGGCGGAGAGCTTCCTGGGAGTTTTGTCTCCATAGCCCATCTGCCGATAGGCTTGGCTGATGTTTCCTTGCTTCTGATTGGTTCATTCCACACCATGCTCTATTGCTGCCTTCAGGGACACTGGGAAATATGGAAATTAGGAGGTGGGAAGCACACGAACACTGAGGGGCAAATCATATGGGCAAATACTGTAATTCTTATGGGCAAATAAGACAACGTTGTTGCAATCATGTTTGATCAAAAGCACAATCATTTTCCACAAACTTCATGTTTGATTACACACACACACGCGCACGCACGCACGCACGCACGCACACACACACACACACACACACACACACACACACACACACACACAATTACCAATTACGGAGAAAACAGGTCGGATGTTGATTGGCTGATATTGTTCTTTATCTACACAGCAGCCAATGAGTGAATCACTTCATATTGCACACAACCATCGAGTACGGACCTTGAGGTGAATGTAGAGCACCAGTTCATGGTCTTTTACATATCCTTAATTTAAAACTGAGCTAATCCAATACCAGTTATTTTTAGTTTATGTGGAGTGTAATCGCACTTGTCTCTTTTTCAGTCACTTTTTAAATTTGGAACACAATCAGATATTTCTGTAATTCCTAACCAGGGTGCCTCAGGTGATACTTCTGCTGTTGCCAGGGGGGTGTTTAGAAAGATTGTGGAGCAGCTCAACTAATTAAAAAGAAAAATAGAGATTATGATTTGAATTAAAAAAAACAATCAGGAGGTAATGAATACATCGTAGAAATAAACAGCTAAAAATATTGCATAAGTTGCTAAAAGGGCTAGATAAAAGTACAGACTAAACAGTTCCAACAGCAAGCTAAAAGTAATAGATACATGGTTGAAACATCTATCCAGCTTTAATCCAAGTAGTACTGTAGTACGATTTCTGGCCAAACCAACCTAAATATTGACAATTCAATTGTGTGAAAAAGTAACAATATCCACTTTTGTATAATGAATACTGTTTTACATTTGGAACACAATTGGGAATTGATGAAGGGGTACGTGAGGTCATCTGACAGGGCTGTGGGTGTACCTTCGACCAAAAAGAAGATAGGACTTTATTAATCCCTTGGTGAAATTCACAAGCTGCCTAGTACAATACACAAGATGAGTAATAAGTATATTTTGATGCTAATACTTTTGTACTTTTTCAAATTCTGAAATACTTTGACTTCTGTGTACTTCTCCCACTAGTTTTTATATGAACTGTAGTATAAAATGTCTAACCCTTTGTGTCTTTCCAGACAGCAGGAGCAGTATCTGTTGTAGGTTTTGTTGGAACTGTGGCTGTCACTCTAAGATGCAAATGTAATCTGACAATAATTATGTAAAGCACACATGCAGTATGATAGAATTTGTGGATGCTAACCCAATTAAATAATTAGAGCGGTGATGGGCCAGAAATTGTTGAGCACTTTCTCCATCACCAGTTCTTTTTTGGCAACTATACAGTCTATGATACATTTTGTATTCTTACTGTGTCAGATTAAGCAAGGGCAAACTGTAGGGTGATCAGACAAATGGTGCAATCCAGTCTGAGGTACAATGTTTGAAAATGCAGTATTTGAATAGTCCTGAGGCAATTATCCCTGTTGAAGCCAATTCTGACAATGAACAAGAAGCTAGATCAAATCTGAATGAAGAAAAAAAAATAAAAAAATAAAAATAAAAAAAACTTAGCACAGATGTCTTTAGAAACACGACACAAAGGATGAGTACCCTCTGCTGGTTTATATGGTCAACTACAATCACATGCTTTGAGAAAATGAACATATAAACTGTTGCGGTACAGTTTCTGAACACAGAAATTTGCATTACTGGAGCAAAGCATGTTCTTTTTTATTAAGTGTACAAAACAAGTGCAAAAATAGTGATTCATAAGAGCTACACAAAGTAGGAATTGTCCTTCAAAAATTACAGTCACAATAGTCGCAATACATGAAGTGCTGTTCAAGAGAATAAAAGGGAGTAGTCTTGCGCAGTAGAAAAGATTGCAAAACATGAATTTGGATTCACAGCATTAGATAAGTACTAAGTGCAAGCTGCTGAAACAAAATGCCAAATTCATCAGCATTCTCCCTTTCAAACTATGCACAGTGCAAAGATTTTACAAGGAAGGACCTCTATAAATGACAATGATTCTAATACACTTAATCAAACAGATAACTTTGGCCCATATGCTATTGTAACAATTATTTCCTAGACATCGCACACTGAAATGACAGCCAATCTTTTTCACTTACGACTAAGCCAAAAGAAAAACACCAGACACACTTTGTTCTAAGGCGGCAGAGGTACTTTTAGCAGGGCAGAAATGCGTTACTATGTGGATACCGTTAACCTGGGATGCATGCAATGACAAGTACCTATTTTTTTTTTCACATCTGAATACTGAGAGACACGGACATGTATAGAAGAGGAAATCTAAGTTTTTAGATTACTGTTGGGCTGTGGGAGCAGGCTATACTATCATAGTCTAAAACTGCAGCTAACACCTCAGCAAATAGCCAGGTTCTGCAACTCTGGCGCAGATATGTGAAACAAGATAGAACAACGTTGACAACAAGCCTAACTGGATTGAAGGCATCTTGGGTTGTGGTGCAAATAAACAGTAAAAAAGGCACACAGCTTGTGGATTTAGGGTGGCTATAACTGAAACCCTAAACACTGCACAAACACACAAACCTTGCACAGAGTAAGCCTAAGTTTTAATTCACCAGTCATCCCGGCCATACATCCCCATGTTTGCCATTTACAATATGGTGCACTTTTGCTTCTTTTTCTTCTCGGGTTCTTTTTTGGCTGGATCGAGCTCCTTGCGCCCATAGAAGCTGGAGAAGCAGGCTGAGGAGCAGATAGGCTCTCTGAGACTGAGCAGCCACCTTCCTTCTCCGTAATAGGTCAGCGAGCCGAGCTCCATCTCCTCGATGAGCTCCCCCTTATGGCCTTCCTGCTGCAGTGCCAGGATTTCGAGCAGATCCAGACCTGTTTGAACTGGCTCAACACCCTCAGCACATCCTAGAGTAACATGGGCGCGGCTTCCCAGAGGCAGGGAGGCGGACCCTACCTCCTTTTCAGCATCAGCTGGCCACAGCAAAAGCTGCTCCTCTGTGAGGGACACTCTGGCACCAACAGTGCGAGGAGTCACAAAGAGAGCACTCAGTGACAGCTCGAATGCAGAACCATATAAATCTTTAACAGCCTGGAGAGCAGAAAAGTGGAAATGATAAGGAAATCACAAGATTAACTTTAACATCGTCAAACATTACTATGCTAGGATGTTGCTCTTTGACATGTTCACTCAACAATACATGACATAAAATGAAAAGTAATAAATGAACATGCCTACAAACAGATGTAGCCATCAGATCTATATTTATCCAATTACTTACTGCAACATTTTTTTATAAGCACACAATTTAATGACAGGTTTCTTACTGGTTTCTCTGCATACTCTTTGGCACCCTCCGCTTTTCCATAGTCACAGAATTTTGTTGTGCAATGGAGGGTTCCTTTGGCTTCAAAGTACTCCTCCAAATCCACCTCCTTCTCAGCTTTCCCAGTGACTGTAAACACAAGGCAAGATCAGTTACATCTTAGAAATGCCAAAGCTTTTAGACATTAATCTGCTTAAAGACTTAATATTTGTAATACCTTTGCCATAAATGAACATAACTTTAAATACACTCACAGTCAATCAAGTGTTTCTTGAAGGCCTCCAAGGTGTCCAGCGTTTTAAGGAAGTCCATTGCTGTGCACCTAACCTTGTCCTGGATGGAGGAAAGAAGAAACCAGCCAAAGTAAAGAGGAAGGGACACTTCCTCAAGTTGACCTCTCATGGCTTCCAGTTGGGCTTCCTCCAGTCCACGCCTGGTCTTCTTGGTCAGCTGCGCTGGATCTCTGCTCCATTCAGTACGTGGCTCCAAAAAGACCGCAACAAGGTTGTGTTGCTCGGCAATCTCCCCCAGGCGGGCCAGTCGATCCTGGGTGTGGTTGCTGTCATCCACCACCATCAGCACAGAGGACGCGGTTCCTGCACTGCAGCAGGCCACCACAGCCTCATCCAGGGCCTTGTATCCTTCCACCGATGATTCTGGATTCTCTGGCTTTACCCCATGCTCATCAGCACAGATGACAGAGCAGTGGTCTTTGTAGGTATCAGCTATGGCACGTGCCAAGAAGCTTTTACCACTTCCTGGAAGGCCCCTGAGGACAACAAGGGTACGAGAGGTTCGCAGGGCGCCTATGGTCTGCTCTTGTTCCAGGAGAGCAAAGGACAGGGAGCCAGATGCAGGGACTGTTTCCTCTTCCTTTTGAAGCTCAGCATCATTCTTCTCAGATTCGACACTTTCTGCTGCTGCTTCAGTTCCCTTCAGAGTATCAGCATCACCTGATTTTTCTGGTTCAACTTCCTTCTCGTCATCTGCAGGTTCCACACTTTCTATTTCAGCGGATGCCTCCTCCTTTGTAGTCACCGCTTCTGTTGGCTTTTCTTCCACCTCCCCAATAGGCTCAGCTGCAACATCTTTTTCTGCCACTTTCTTTTTGGCAACTTCTTCTGTATCCATTGCAGTCTGCAATTCTGTCTCAGTTTTCACTTGTTGTGACACTTTTTCCTCTTGGCTGGGTGGTTGCGTATCTACTGCCTGCTGCAGCACAGTTGGTTTAGGGATTGTTTGCTCTTCTAGTTCAGCTTGTGGAACTGATTCTGCCAACTTCTCTGGCTTTGGTTTAGGGGCACTCTCGGCCAGAGGTGTTTGCACAGGCAAAGGTTCTGGGTCATTCTTTGGCGCAGGCTGCTGTTTAGGCTGGGCGTTTTCTGGTTCTGTGTCTAAAGCTGCAACTGGGTCAGAGATCTTTTTAGATGACTCATCTGGTTCTGGTGGTGCCACCGCAGGCACTGCCTCCATTTCAGATGTTTCTTTGGGCAAGCTGTCCTCAATCTTCATTTCTGGTTTTTCCTCAGACAGCGTAACATTTTCTGTCACAATCAACTGCTCGGTCTCTTCATCAGCAGCTGGTGGCTTCTCAGGCTCTGTGAATTCCTCTGGTGTCTCCAATTTTGACACAAACTCTTTTTCCATTTCAGTCTCCTCTTGCTGTGGAGTTTCTGACACACCTAAAACCTCGCCACTCTTTTCAGCGTCCATGTCTGGCTAAAAGTCTGACTTTACACACCACCATGTACCTTAAATACATAAATAAAACAAAGAGAGTGTCTATTTAGACCAATGATGACTGAAATTGTTTAAATACAAACAAACTTAAGCAACTTTTGCCCATGTGTCTAAGTTAAATGTGAATGAAATATGTTACTTTTGATAAAATAGGTTCTTTAACCAGCACTATTTAATATAGTCTGACGTACAGGCTTATTTTTACATAATAAATGTGTGAATATGCTCATAAATACTGTCACTTCTGCATGCCACATGCCCTTCTAAGGGCCAAAACCCAAATAGATTTATAAGGACTGTTGTAATTATTTCTCAAACAGGAAGTTACTCAATAACCATGATTTTAGAAAGAGTGGAGTTGTAGGGTGTGGATTTTTTTTATATACACACACAATACATATTTTGGAAGTGCAGGACATGGATACCATAATATACAGTATAATCTGATGCAATCCGATCCAATGACTCTGCAACAACCTTAGCCTATATTGTCAATTTGTGTTCAGTAGTGGTGTTGTACTCTTGTGCACACAGTAGGGGTGGTGTCAACATTTTGGCACTACAGCTTAACTAAATTTCCATTTGTTAAGCACACAAAGACAGTATGCCAGTGATACAGAAACACAAGCATGTATGAAAGCAAAATGCTGTATTTAAAACCTTGTTTTGCTAAATTAACTTCGCCCATCCTTGCCAGTAGACATACTGTATAGACAAAGGGTAGTTAAGAAAACGTGGCATCGCGGAAAAGTGATGACTCCATAGTATTACATTCTCCACCGTGTGGCAGGTTATTTTAAATATCAGTATAAAATGTGTTAGTAAAGGCTGGAGTAAACAGATGTGTGAAACCACATCGTATCATGAGACAGAAGGGGAAGCTCTCACAACGAATGCCAATGTAGCGACAAAGACAAACAAACAGTATTTTTCCAGCTAGGGAATACATAACCGAAACTAAACAGATGCAAATTGGGAATATACACTTTCAGCTGTATTAAACTTGATCTTATTCGATATAAAAAAAAAAAAAAAGCAGTGTACAGTAAATTGCGCAGTGAGCGAGAGGATGATTATTTTTGTGTTTATGGCAAGTTTGGACTAAATACATTACACGAATAAGGATAGTATGAATAAGTGTCAAATACTGCGTCCAAGTGTGCTAAAACGTTGTTTTAAAATAGAGAAAATCGACATTACATTTAATTAACTAGCACAATGTGGCCAGGCGGGGAGTGGCGTGCACCTAACGCTAGCACGCCAGACAAAAACAATTTAGCCTGGCAGCCAGTAAATTTGGCTATAACGTAACCAACTACAGCGCCACGTCTAAACAAGTTTGATGTTTTTCTGGTGATTATAAATCACTGTATGTTATGGAGCAACTTATTTTAGGCTGTTGTGCAAAAAAACAAAAAATATATGGACGAGATGTAGCATCCTGTATGAAGGGCTTTTGTTTGCTAAAAATGCTTACCAGTTACGTTGCAGTGGAGCTGTCGGTAGTGCCGCTGACCACGCGTTTCTTTCTGGATAATGACAAGGCAAAGCTTGGCAGACACATGCACCCGCTTCACTCTTCAAGAAGGAAAACGGAAATTCTCGGGAACGCGCAACTGGGCGGGCCCACGGGCACGCCCCTGAAGACCGGAAGGACGATACTGGAGAAGATTTTTTTTATACACCCCTACCACATATCTTTAAGTTGATTTGTTACCCATTTGTATTTAGCATTTTTAAACCTTTATTTGTATTTTTTTAAGAGCACGAATAAAACATAAAAATAAGGCTACAAAGTTCACAAATAATAAAGATGGGTTTACTGTATGTTTAGGGTTACTCTGACCTCGCCACCTCCTTTTGTAATGTTTTTCCATTTACCACTATTTACCAGTTTTCAGTTCATAGTGCATGTCTATTAATGCTTAATACTATTAGTATTTATACACCTTGAGCTGGTGAGTGATGCCAGTCCTATAACCAAAAGTAGGCCTGGCATACAAAGAGTTTCAAGACCACAGTGGTTTGGATATGCGCACAGCAATGTATCAGTAAAACCTTCCTCAAGATTCATTAAGACTTAAGCTTTGGAACATGACCAAACCCTTCTAATTAAAAGATACACAGTGCTTAGTTTCACATTCATTATCAAACTTTTAGACAAAATGAGGTACAACCAAACAGCAGGCAACGCCCATAAATTGTAGTTCTACTGTCTCTGATCTACACATAAACAATACACTCATTTTAGCATGAACCTTGCAAAGAGGCATTAAACTGTGTGTGTATCACCCCATGTGTGCCTGGTGACAGATGTAATTGAGATGTGGCAAGGGGAAGTTCCCTGCAGCAAGTAGAGCTCTGTATGGGAAACGTTTAAGTTATCAAAAGACAAAAGGACTTCATGGTTGGCAGGTTGCAGTGTGCTTGTCAAAAGTTTGTGATAAGATTCCCCCGCATCTTTGTATATAAGTGACCCATTTTCTAGATAAAAGATGTTTCAGTTATCATAGAATTCTGACAAAAATGCAGCCTCAGAAATGGATTTGGACTGTAATTGAATATATTGGCAATACTTAAAATAAGGATGCAGGTCAGATATTGAGCTTTGAATCACTTCCCCAAATACATGTTTTTTTTTTTTAACTTCAGAGAACAGTATCACTTTGCACAATTCACTACTGCCTATGGTCTATGACACTGTGAGACCAATGCTCTCATTATGAATTTCACAGTATGATTTTATAAAGAACAACCCTGAGATCCAGTGTGTTTCATACTGAACTGTTTTTATTTTGACCTTTGAGAAGTTACTACTCAAGCCTTTGTGCACTAAGACCTATAAGCAGATACTGGGTCTTATTTATTATTATTGAAAAACGTGTTTCTAAGGTTTTCACCAAAATGCATTCATGCATTTTAAGCAGTGTTTGCATTTATAAAAACTCAAATATTTCAGTTAACCGTTTGAGGGAGATGACTTTTATTGGTCTCTTTTGTTCTATTAACTTTTATTTGAAAATTGTTGTCTTCTGTAGGTCTTTTTCTCACTTAGCAGTCTGAATCACAACGTATCACAATGCATCTTGACTGAACATCCTCACTGTGGTAGGTGTTGCTTTGCTTCATCAAGGGCCTGAAAGCAGAATGATAAATGTCAGCAATAAAAAATGTCTTTAAATGGAACTACAAAGATGGCGAAGGGAAAGCTATATGACAACAAAGAGGGAACCTTCTGAATGACATTCATGGCAGAGTCGTCCTCTTGTAGTTGGGCCAGGGTCAAGGCTCTCTCAAAGTGGGAGACACAGGATTCAAAGTTTCCAAGTTTCACTGAGATGAAACAGAAGGGAATTGAGTGATCAGAGATCAGGTCTGTAGTTTGTACAATGACAACAGCACTGAAGCATAAAAAAAAACTTTCCAAATTTCCACCAAATAATCTGACATGTCACAGTAATTGGTTTTGCAAATATTAGAAAAATAAATAATTACATTCTGATTGTGCCACCAAAACATTGGCATTTATCTGCCATTTCTCATCAGCAATTTCATCAGCTGCAGCAACTGAACGGACGCCACAGTCTCGGGCTTCTTCATGGCGATTGAGCTCCAGGTAACACCAACCAATCTCATGAAACAACCAGGTCTTCTCCAAACCACCACGGACCAACGGAATCTTCTTCTCCCAGCTGAATTGAAAATATACAGAGAAAATAAAATGAACATAACTTTAAATACACTCACAGTCAATCAAGTGTTTCTTGAAGGCCTCCAAGGAGTCCAGCGTTTTAAATGCTCGTCAAGAGAGGCGTGACTATACAAGATTACCATCAAAATAACATGCTTAGCAAAGGACGGCAGTATCATATGTTACACAAGTGCAGCTGTTATTCCATTATTTACTTACAACTCAATGGCCTGTGAAAACTGTCCAATTTGAGCATAAACCCGCCCAATGTTGTCCAGAGCCCTGGACATTGCATCTGGGAGTTTGCTGTAAATAAGAAACATTACTGAACATTTGAACTGTTGTTGTATAACACATTCACTCCTATTGTGTACTTTTCTTCAAATTCTCACCACTGTTTAGCGAACTCCAAGTCTTTTTGATGATGGTCTAAAGCTTTGCCTAGGTCTCCCAGCTCGATAAAGGCATTCCCAATACAACTGTGCAGGCTGCCCAAAACCTCTTTCTTATTAGGCACCTCTTTCTCTGACCAGCCCTGCACAATCTTCATGACATCTTCTGCCTTCTTGAGACTACCTTCTGCATTTCCAGATGTCAACTCTACAACAACGAACACACAATAAACATTTGATCAACTAAATAGGACCGGAGTTCAGCCAGAAGCCTGCCTTACCTGCATCAATGTCATCCAGGCTCTTCAGTAGAAACTGAGCAGGATCAGAGGGTGTGCTTGGAAGAGGTTTTTGCTGCATTAGCTTACGCTCTTTTTCCTGTTCAGAGATAGGTTTCTCCTGGTTCCAGAACTCGGTGCAAGTGTCGAGGTATGTGAGGCAGCCCTGAATGACGTCCTGCAATCGTTCCCCACCTTTAGTCTTGCCTTTTACCAAATCTGCAGATCATTGTTTAACAGTTTTAATCACTTTAAAACATCACTGTAGGTGGGTTTAAGGTTTAAATAAATATATTAAACAGTAAGGACTGGTGGAGTAACATAAAGATAACACTACTGTATACTAAATCTGCCAGCGAATGAAAGAAAGAAACAAAAGCACAGTGAGGTGTGTAAAAAATATATATTGTGTGCCCTAATTGAAATACCACAGTACCTTCATCTTTAAGCAGGTTTTCTAGATATTTCTTGTCACTGTAAAACTCTCCCAGCAGCTGTTTGGTTGTCTTCTCACTCTTAGGGGTCTTCAGGGTCTGCTGTTTTTTCTTCGTCGTCAGATGCTGAATAGCAGCAATTGGCTGTGCCCTCTTTACCCGTCAGTCAAGAAACATAATATTGTGCATCAGAAGGGAAGGCCAGGGTTGAACTTTAAATACAAATAACTGTACAATCTAGGAAAGTAATCCTTTGTTACTAAGTCTTTTCCTGGCCAAGATTGTATGTGTACAATTATTCTTACCCCAGCTCTACTTCCAAGTTTTCCTGTTGAATACTGAGTTATTAAAGAGGAACACAACAAAGACTCACCTCCTCATCTTTTTGGAGAAATGAGAGGTCTCCCTTAATCTCCAGTTTTACAAAGGAAGGATCTAGAAGATGCCAGAGAAGAACAAATGGTTTTAGGTGTGAAGAGGATTTTCATATGCTGTGACTACAATTTAGTGTAAGCCACAAAATAGTATTGAATTACTTACTGCCAACAGAGTTTTCTATGGCCTCCTGTGCTTTCTGGATACCCAGTCTGAACTCCTGTATTTGTGGACGTAGCTTTTGTCCTCTGTGGTAAAACACCAGCGCAAATTCAAATTCTCCCATGTAGTACAATGCCTCTGCCTTCTGGTACAAACCCTGAAACGAATCATGAAAAAAAAAATTGCTTATGGGCTTTTATTTTCATATTGTCATAACTGATTTAATGTTCATGAACAAAAAAAACAGTACATAGATTCTATACTTGACATACATTATACTGTACATATAATTTATGTATTTGTTTGTCTTGCCAGTGAAAGGCAAACATTACTGTAACCTGCTGTTGACCTCGAAAAATGACTTGTCTTCTTTGAGTGAAGCCTCTGCATCTTTTAAAGCGTTGTCAGATTGCCCCATCTTCAGGTAACATTTGGCTCGACCAACAAAGCAGGTCTTGTCATCAGGCTTTAAAGTCAGTGCCTAAACAAAGACCAAAAACAAGATATCCCTACATGCTTTTAAAAGACACAAGAACAGTTTCTTTCCACAGGCTGTCACGCTCAGTCATGCACTAAAACATCCACATTCCATTATAGATTATATTTTTTATTATATTATATTAATATTTTTACTTAAAATGCACATTTTTAACATGCACGTCATCATGTACTGACACTGTCAATATAAATCCTACATGCTGTATAGACATGTATACATGCATACTGTACATATCCACCTATTCAATATTTATTACTTTGCACTATTTATATTGTGACCTTACACTTACAGAAACACTTGACTCGTATACAAATATTTAATTTATGTTGCTGGTCAAAAGGGTTTTATATACTGTATCTATATATAACATTATTGTAATTCCAAAATGTTCTGTAGCTATCACAATAGGAGGATGATAAGCTTCAGTTGGTCAGGATAACGTGCCATGCCTAGCTAGCTAGCCATGTAACGTTAACGTTAACCATGCCTAGCTAGGTAGCTAACCTTACTTACCGTTGTGTAGCTGTCTATAGCCTTTTTATACTCTCCTTTAGTGTACAGCCAATCCCCATCGGACATTAAAGTAGAGAATACGCCCGTCGGCCTCTGACCATCGTGAACTCCGTCTGTGTCTGACATTTTATGCAAACTTTTGTGTCATAACGCTTGCAGACTACTCAACTCATCTAAAAAGATTAGCTAGCATCTGCGGTTAACTGGTATCCTAGCAACCACACTAACAAACCAAGAGCGGGAAACAGTGCCATCTTCTGCTAACCCGGCGTAGTACAACCATGGATGTATTAAACAACCATCTCTCAAGTTTAATGCAGCAAAAAATAAATGACCATGTATTTGTTGTTGATTGTAATCAAATACTACTAATATTGATCTCATTAACACTATGCCACTAAAGCAAAAGAAAATAAAGAATTTAGGGGAAACCCAGAGGATGTCAACTTTATTGAAATGGCTGATACTTTTCAAGGATAAAGAGAGGATGATTTCACCATAAGGGCAAAAACAATGAGCAAAGATGAGGACGCTTTTCTTGTCATTAAGTGCACCATGAGAACAACACACTCATCAGGAAGTAACTGAACATACAGGTATCCATCATGCCCTAATTACTTTCTTCCACAATAGCAAACATCATATTTGTTCTATTCTTATGCTTATCTGTTACATTAAGTAAAATTAAGACAGCTTGCATCATATTTAAGGAACATACAGAGTATTATCTATTTCTGCACAATATTTCATGTAGACCAAACAAAACAATTATCTTCCTGAATTTGTGTCAAAGGGATTCTCATAATCAGTGTCTCTTTCAAACTTTTACATAACAGAAAGGTGTCCTCATCTTACATCGATGGTTCCATCAGACAGCAAAATTACAATAAATATACATATCAAAATAAAATAATGGAAAAAAACTATCATCACAAATGAACACTTTACATTCCAGTAAAATGTACAATGCAGCAATCTGTGAATGGCAACATCAAACATAAAACTTTTGAGAAAAAGAGGGAGGGGGACTTTGCTGGCAACAAAGCCAGCACAGCTGTCTCCACTGCCATCTTTCTAATGTGCTTCAGCTGTACTGTACGTGTAGGTATAGGCTCCAGCTGTAAAAAAAAAAAAAAAAAAGTGCTCTTGTTGGCTTATGACAAGGAGGCAGTTTTCAGTGCGAATTCGTAGCAGCCAACTGTCTGTCTGGCACATTCTTCAAAAGGGGAAGGTGCTGCTTGCCAAGTGATTTTCTTCAGAAATCATTAAGCAAGTTATTAATTTTCATGCAGAGAATGCCCCGTCAAGTTGAGACGAGCCAGATGATAGCTTGCTAAATGCTCAGTTGCATCTCAAGAGTTTCCCCAGGATGTCACTTCCTGCATGGATCCCTACAAGCTCTGATACAATAGCTGCACAATCTCTGCTAGCTCAAAAATTCAGAAAATATTTGGAACAGTGTTGCTAGCCATTACTGACTTTAAAGTTTGTTTGATTCTGAAAGGAAGAAAACCAAATCCAAAACCAGTAACACTATCAACTCAGTCTGTGCCGTCTTGGTGTCCTTGCTATACAGGCTTTAAATCATTTGTTGCATGTGGTCATTGGGTAGCATTCATTCAGTCAATGGCATAGACGGGAATCTGACTTGCAATCAGTCATTAAATATGGATGGTGGGTCTGGGGTTGACATTGTTGAAAAGTCCTGATGTAGTAACTGTTTAGGTAGACGAATCCTCCAGTTAACCAAACTGGAAGAAGAAATTTCCTGGTCCAGATGCTAAAACATACAAACAAGTCGATTAGTGATGTTATTGAACGTCACTTTAAATGGCTGACAGTAGAAAAGCATCATTTCTCACAGCTATGTAGTACCTGAGTTACCTTCGAAACTAAAACCCCCTGGGCCTCCAAAGAACGCCTTGAAAATGTTGTTGGCATCAAAATCTGGTGGAGACAAAAGGCAAGTAAGAATCAACATCAAAACAGAGAACTTTCCAGCCAGATTCTCACCATAAAAACAACAGCTGTTTAACAATAAACACGTGGTTCATTAGCTCAGACGTGACTTGTACTTTAATTTGTTCACCCTTAAGACCCCCACCCCCATCCAGGGCTTGCCCAGGTGCTGACCTCCCATGTTCATGCCGTCATCCTCCAGATCCTGACCACTGTCATAGCGAGACTTCTTCTTTGGGTCCGAAAGCACGCTGAAAGCCTCGCCCACCTCCTTAAACTTCTTCTCCTCTTCCTTCTGCAACTCAGGACTAGCTCCGCTGTGACGGTCTGACGGGAAAGGGAGGGGGGGTATAACAGTCATTTGGGTAAGTGTATATACAGTATTACATAAAATCGGACAATGATTGCTTTATTATTTCGGTTTGGTTAAGCACCTGGGTGATGTAACAGCGCCCGTTTGCGGTAAGCTTTCTTGATCTCATCTTCTGTGGCATTCTTATTCACCCCGAGCACTTTGTAGTAATCTTTCCGCTTACTTTTCTTCAACTCCAGCTGGGCATGTTTCAGAAAGTGCTTGTGTTCTAGAGAATAAAGAAGAGACAGGACATGTTATCAAACAATTAAGCATAAGGAGGAAATGTCTGTGCTGAGAGCTGTGTCAGCTCAGCCACGATAGAGGAGTCAGATTCTCACCTTTTGTCTTCTCTGTCTGGTAAACCTTCTCATAATCTCGCACTGCCTCTTCATACTGCTCTGTGTCCATGTAGCTGCAGCACAGTATGCACAAGTCTGTTACTGTTTCTCTACCCAGTTTGAACAGTAAAATATGAGTGCACATAAAGACACTTTCCTCCGTTTGTCCAGGTCTGAAAATCACAGAACCTACGGTCTTCTATTAACAACCAAGTTAGAAAACCTGGGACGTACCACTGTGCTCTCCGTAAATAGGCCTTGATGTAGGTCTCATCCAGTTTAATGGCCTTTGTGCAGTCTTCAATGGCCTGTTCTAGTTTCTTCAGCTTTCGAAAGAAAAAGAAAAAAGTGTCTGCATGCGCGGCGGAGACAGAGACTAGTGGTCTAGTTCTCTTGATGTGACAAAATAAGGTACAATATGGCAAAGATACCAAAACACCTTACACTATCAGATGGACTGAATGACAACTTTGAAAAGTAAATAACTTTGAATAACTAAATGAGGGTGTGTATGTATGTGTGTTATGTACATGGGGTATGTCCTATGCTAATATATCAATGTATGCCTGATTTATCTACCATTATAAAGACTAATTCATAGGTCGTGGTTTTGTCTGACTGTGTTCCTGTCCATTTAACAATCACTTTTTACCTTTTCTCTTCTCTGTATTTTGTTTGTCCCCACCGCAATATTTACTAATCTTATTTACTAATTTATGAATACAAGTATCCTAGCTTGGATAATCACTGAGCAACACATTAGCTAAGATGCTAAGATTCATTTTACAGTTGACCACCCAAAACAACTTGTCAGATGTTGTTGCAACCAATGGCATCTCTCCTGTGCATGTTCCTCACCTTAGAGCCAACAGTGGCCCTATTACAGTACAGCTTGGCATTAGTCTTGATGTTGTTGGGGTCTATTGTTAGTGCCTCAGAGTACAGCTCATAGGCTGCCTCAAAGTTTCCCTCCTTGAACGCCTTGTTCCCCTCCTCCTTCTTGGCTTTTAGTGCTTTGGCATTCTGGAAAGACAATACATAAATACATAAGACAATGTAAAAAAAATAAATAAAAAAAAGCTACTCTACCTTAACAGCAATGTCAATCAGACTTAAATGGATGAGAAAAAAACCACAATGTTGAATCTTCTTGGGCAATTAACACTCGCTTTTAGAGTAAAATGTTTTATTAGACATAAATGTAATGGTCGTATTCATAGGAATTTACTTCTTTTGTTTACATTTTTTATTTATAAAACTCCTATCTACTGAATGACTCACTCTGCATGCGAGCCGAGCCTTGTCGTGGTCAGGTGCCATGCGCAGGGCCTGGACAAAGAACTGGACAGCCTTGTCAATGCAGTCCTCATAGTACAGACAAAGACCACGCACGTACAGTGCATCTGCATTAGTGGAGTCCATTCGCAGAATATCACTAAACAGGATCAAATAATACATATTAATGCTAACAGAGAGCAAAAGATTTATATGCTTCCCTGCAGTGATGGGACAGTTAACAAGCAACTGATGGATCATTAGCAACACACATATTCATAATGTTGTTGGTTTTATTTGCTGTTGACTATTAAAATCACATGCTGGTACACAGTGGTGCAGTCTATATGTTTAATGACAGCTTTTCAATAATGGAAGCTGAGCAGCGGCCAAAGATATTAATTTCCAGCTTTAAATTGTGAGAATGACTCTGATCTCTCTGAAAAAAGAGCAAGCTTCACACAGTTCCCGAAGGAACCCCCCAGAGAATATTTATTTGTAAGGCAAATTAACAAGGTTGGGGGGGGGGGGGTCAATTTAAGGATGTCCCATTTTTCGGGAGCTTTAATTGCAATTTTTTGGAAAAGCTTATACTTCTTAGACCCATGTTTTTAAAATCATCAGGGGTGAAAGCCCACAGCTTTTAGTAATCTGGTATACTTGTATTCACTTAAGAGTCAGCTCAAGAAATTGTAATATAAGAAGTAGTAAACCTGGTGCAGTCAGAGCCTAACATTTATTAACATATTCTGGCTCTATTGCAGTGTCTTACTTTTCAGATCTGTGTATTTTACATTACGTCTCTCAGTTCATATATCATGATTTTCCTGTTTCTACATACCTGGGATACAGGATTACTCATTTGTTGTGTCTAACTGATAAGCATTTCACTAACATGTCATAACGAGAGCTGCATGGCACATGCACACCCCTGTGTGCTATTCTGCTTTCACCCTGCGCTCATTGTGACAAATTCCAATAATGCCAAATAAATAAGTGAATTACCAAGTACTTTGTCAAATATGCTGTCTTACCTGGCTACAGACTGAGCCTCAGGGTAGCGTCCCAGCAGGGCTAAGCACTCTGCCTTCAGTATCTTGAACCTGTGACAGGCTGCGGCAGACTCCAAGGCACGGTCCATGCAAAACACAACCTAGAGACAACCACAAAACACCCGCAGTCTGTGTGTTGCTTGACATTGCTGTTACTGTTGACTGGCATACCACACAATTGAAAAAAAATAATAAGATTGTAACCACTGTGTAGCTTACCATCCTGAAGTCTCTCTTCTCAAATCCAATCTCTGCCATTCGCTCATATTCAAGGACAGAGTCTGCATTCTTCAGCTGAAAGGAATTTGTGGATTTTGTGGAATTCAGTGACAATTTCAAGACATGTAGTAGATTTGTTTATTTACCGCTACCACTGGCCTCTCTTTTGTGCCATGCTTAGTGCTTGTAAAACCAGGTCAATGCAAGCGGCAGTAAGTCTGTGAATAACCTAAGACTTGCCCCCTGGCCTTCTCATTGAGAATTAACAGTAACTCTAGTTGATCTCCCCTTAAACTGTTAAGTATCAGACTTTTTCCACTTTAATTGCACTTGCTTGGCCAAAGTTGATCCGATAGTGGATAGTCATATCCAAGTTGTCAAATCATGCTCTGTCAAACTGAGGCCAACTCACCTCCTGCTGGACCTGGCTGTTGTCAGGCTCCAGCTCCAGAACCCTCTGGAAACAGCGGCTGGCAGCCATAGCATTGCCAAGGGACAGGTGGCACTTGCCCTCTCGCAGATGGCCCTGTGGGTAAAAAACTTACGGTTCACAAACTGCAGTGATAAAGTCCCTCAATTTCCTGGTTGAAAGCAGTTGGGCACTATGTACCAAAAACTGGAAAAAATACTAGCTCTAATTTACACGTTTGTTATAGGACACACCTTTTTCTGCCTTTGGCAACCCACTGAACTACTATAGGGATGTGCTATAGCTTATGTATGGAGGAGCCACATAGCACTGTAAACAAAAAATGTATACATGCATAAAACTGGTCATTCTACAAGTTAAACATGTACATAACTCTGTGATGTAGTAAACAGCTACACTCAAAGATCAAGATCTAAAACCACCTTCCAAGTTAATTATATCTGATGATATTATAAAGCAAATGCTATTTACACAAATTACTGCTAAATCAAACACACATAAGCGACTTTGAGTTCGTGAAAAGCGCTATATAAATTCAATTTATTATTATTATTACATGCCATGTCCCTTCTCTAGTAATTGTCCAGAGCATTCTAGAAAACGTAAGAAATCATGTACCAAAGTATTAGTAGTGGAGGCAGACTGAGTGAAAGGGTATACACAAAACAAAAATAACACTCAGATCAAATTGCACATTGCAGAGTGAAAATGCTCAACAATGTAAGACATTACATGAGTACATGTTCCCCCCTCTACCTTCATGAAGTCGTTATCTAGTCGTACTGCTTGCTGGGAATCCTCTAAAGCCTCTCTGTACCGACACAACATCATTAGCGTGGCTGCCCGGTTTCCATAGTAACTTGCATTCTTTGGACACATGTCTGTATAACAAACAAGTTATTGACATCCTATCAAGGACAGACAGAATTCAAACTTTTATTTCTTATCCAAACAGAAAATCACCATAATCCCATCGACAAACAGGAAGAGTGACTCAAATTATTTAGGGATAATTACCTATGGCCTTGGAGTAATAATTGAATGCTTCTGCATAATCCTTTTTGATATAAAAAGCATTGCCTTGCTCTTTGAAGCCCTCCGCTTCCCTGTGTAAAAGTGGACAAAAAGTCATAAAAAAAGGCGTGTAGTTATAGAAAGAGCAGAACTATACAGGTGTGGATTGTTTAACAGATTACTGAACTTCTTGTCTGAAAAAAAAACAAAAAAAAAAAAACTTTAAAGTGTAAGACCGTTAAGTCTGAGCATCACATTCGTAATCATGTGTAAAGAGAGCACGTCTAGTATTGTGACTGAGTTAGCTAAACATAGAAAGAGCCAAACCAGCAGGGCAGAAGTGCCTACTCCAATCAAACACACAGCTATTTTGTGAAGCTGACAGGGAGCTGAGCCAGGAACATATGACACCATGCTGTGGGCCACTGCCGTTACTTTTTTTGGAAGTCTTTCATGTTTTACATCACGACCACACAGTGAGTGACTGGTGTCATTAACTAGCTAGTCATCCAGATAGTAGCACACTAGGAAAAAAATCACAATCATGTGAAAGCAGTACTCCTGGTAGGTAACGACAGATATATAGATATTGCAGTTCCCGACTGCAACCCAGAAATCCAGCACAGGAGCTAGCTAAGAGGAGGACAGTCAAGCTAAATGCTATCCGGGGCAGAATTTAGCACAACAGCGGTGGCGCGCTAGGTAGCTTTAATAGTGCGAAGTGCGAAGACAATTAATACAGGAAGGACTTTTGATTACACATGCCAGTAAGACGCTTCGTTATAGATGTATTTCTGCCGCTGACAACAAAGCATTACTTTGTTTTACCTTTCTAATTCTTCGTCACTGAGCAGTTCCATGTCAGGGTCCATGTTCACAGCATCACAGTTCTCCGTCGCCATTTTGCCGTCAATGGGGAGGGGCGGGGCCACATACTGCAGTCGTTACGTACACTGTAAACAAGGAAAATAGAAAGAAGGAACAGTCATACGTCACTAGATTTGTGCCATGGGCCATGGGGTGAAGTCCCATCGTATTTGTGTTGTTTTCATCTTTGGGTGAAAAATGCTTCCACATAATAATAACTAACTAACAAATAATGACTTTATAATGAAATCATTTTTTTTTAAATCTAAATGTGTGTTTTTGTTTTCCTTGTTATTGGTCTTCAACAGATCATGTCTCTGTCCAGCAGCTGCAGTCCATGTTTGGTCCAAGATAGCTGCCACATCATGATAAATGACCAAACAGGGCAAGTCCAACACATGACAACAATTAAAAAAAGAGAAATAGATATCACTCATACCTCTCCCTGTTCTGTCTGGTGGTAAGTGTTCAAGAGTGGTTTAGATATTTTTTGGGGCTTTTCCCTTTTATTATGAAGTGACAGTGGATAGACATGAAAGGGGGAAGAGAGATGGAGGATGACACGCAGCAAAGAGCAGCAGGTCGGATTCGAACCCGCGCCGCTTCAAAGGACTCAGCCAACATGGGGCGAACGCTCTTACTGGGTGAGTTAGAGGCCGTGGTCCGCAATTTTTTTAAGGCATATAAAATTTTGCGATTGGCGCCACATCCTGACACTTATAGCAAACATTAAAGCTGGCTAATGTTAGCCCTTCGGGATATTAGTCAGTTATCATTAACAATTTGATGATTGGTTAGTTATTGATAACAAAGCTGCTCTATTACCATGGGAATGCTCTATTACAATAGTAACTATTTTAAATACTACCAGCTTGGCACATAGGCTTGGCAATGGGCTTGGCTCCATTGACGATTGTGATGACTCTTCCTTCTTTAAGTTTCCTGGACTGTAAACAGGAAGTAGTCTCAAGTCCGTTAGGTAAGGAAAGAAGTTCTTATATTAAATCCATGAAGAGAAGCAGTTTTCTTGCCAGTACGAATTCTTCTTATAGCTAATACACATCTAGCTGTAGGTAGCTAATATCAGCGTATATGTTTTTGATGACACGAGTTTTAGTCGGGTCATATTAGCTAGCTACTTGATATGTTATATCGTCGCTCTGTATCTCACCGAAAGCAAATGCTAAGCTATTTCCTAATTTCATGGACTGGAGAAACGTTAGCATACTCAGCTAGCTTAAGTTACTGAAACATACCAGCATGACTAACGTGCGTATATTTTTACTACGGTTTTATATATTCTCTCTACGTTATACATTTTTTATAACTATCACATTTTAGCATTGTTGTTACCTAAAACGCATATGTAGTACAATGCTATGCTATGTACTGACATTGTAACGTATTTTTTGACAGTATTCTATTTGTGTATCTTCTCCGAAAAACAGATTTTATGACCCGAGAGTAAGTCATGGGCAAAAGCTGTAAGGTGGTTGTGTGTGGCCAGGCTGCAGTTGGTAAAACAGCTGTATTGGAACAACTACTGTACGCCAATCATGTTGCAGGTATACCGTTTGCCAGTTCATATATGACTATTTACCTGCTTTTGATGCACTGCATACATAGTATACACTTTGATTGTCAAAATTATGTTACAGATATATTATTTTAATTACAGTATAGATAAATTACAATACATAGTCAACTCGCTCATGAAGATTACACATGACATTTCTTTTCATAAAGCATGTTTTTTGTTGTTGCTTTTTTTGCAGCTGGATATCTTCCTAGTTTCAGAAATTCACCAACCCTAAAACTTAATTAAGTCTGTTACATACATTTGTGAAAGTGTAAACTATTTTGTATTTTCTTTTATTCTATTTTATTTTCTAGGCTTCTGCAACAGTGAAATGCTGCTTTGCTTTCAGTCAGGCATAGGAGCAACCAGAGCTTACATTGAACAGCAGATAGCATAAATGACACACACACACACACACACACACACACACACACACACACACACACACACACACACAATAGCTGACAAATTAGATTTCTGTGAGGTAAAAATGACTGCAGTTTGTAACTCCAGATTAAGACTCTCATGTGTAATGTTAAATCATACAAAGTGTATTTCTATTTGTTTCAAGTAAGGAAATGTAAAAGTGCTCAGTTACAATGTATTAATTACAAGCATTTGTCTTAATACTTACAGTATATAGTATATCAAACCATACGTGCCTGTCTTTGTTTATCAATGGTTAGGTTCAGAGCCCATGGAGACCCTGGAGGATATATACATTGGCTCCATAGAAACTGACCGTGGCACACGAGAGCAGGTGCGCTTCTATGACACCCGCGGACTCCGGGATGGGATGGAGTTTCCTCGACATTACTACACTTTTGCTGATGGCTTTGTACTGGTCTACAGCATTGACAATAAAGAGTCCTTTAAGCGGATGGAGGCCCTCAAGAAGGACATTGACCGTCACAGAGACAAGAAAGAGGTGAGGACTCAACCCATATATGGTTGGGAATAGGGATGTCACAGTACCAAAAATCTAGTAGTCGGTACCGATACCACCAAAAGTACACAATTCTCGATACCAAAGTCAATACCACTGTGTGTAAAAAAGAAAAATAACAATGATACATAAACATTAATTTCTTTATTCAAACATTTTTAGTTTCAACTTTCTGTCACTGTTTTGGTGTGGCATGGAGGGGACAAGGAGAGCATGATTTACATCATACACAGTAGTCTGGAGAAAACGCCCCCAGTCTTCTGGACCCACAGCCCGCTGCTCTGAAGCCTGGCATCACCACACAGCCAGTGGTAACGTCTTTCCTGAGTTCACCTGGAACTCCCAGACAGCAAGCATGTTTAGTTAGTTAGTTTCTCTTTGCTGTTGTTGTTTTTCACATAGAATCGGGCTGGTTAAAGTTAATTTAACCCACGATAGACCTCCGCTAAAACAAGCGTTAAAGCGCTATCGGAGCTAACGGACAACGTCAGAGAAGAAACAGACTTTACTTTGGGTTTGCGAGCTCCAGGTGAAGTCGGGAAAGCCGTTGCTGTAGATGTGATGTTACTGTAAAGCCAGAGGCTGACTGTGGACAAGCCATCACACGGCAACGGAGATGCTAGTTGGCGTTCATCTTCTTCTCCAGCAATTAGCGTCAGACTAAAAACCTTGTAGGCGTATACTGCCCCCCTCATGTCTGGAAGAATTGCAACCCCGGTACCTACGGTACTGTAGTAAAACGAGTACCGTCACATTTTCAGAATTTGGTACCGAAGTACCAGGTCTTTATTTAGAGGGGGCCGACCAATCTAGAGAACCCACAATAGTTTTCTTCAATTCCAAATTATTGGAATGCGATCTGTATATGATTAATTTGAATGTTATGATGTGTTAATGATTCTCTTAAAGTCCCAACAGAGAACCGGCCATAGCTGTTACTATCGCTAATATTGTAGCTGATGTAGTGAAGCACACCGATGTGGACAGAGCTAGACATTACACTGACTTGGGGCTAACCTGATGATCTTGATCCACAGGTGACCATTGTTGTGCTGGGTAACAAGCTGGATAAGCAGGATGAGAGGAGAGTTGACTCTAACATGGCCCAGAACTGGGCGAAGAATGAGAAGGTGCGTCTGTGGGAGGTGTCGGTGGTGGACCGGCGCACACTGATCGAACCCTTTGTCTACCTGGCCAGCAAAATGACCCAGCCACAGAGCAAATCCACTTTCCCTCTCAGCCGCAATAAGAATAAGGGCAGTGGTTCTACAGACAGCTAAATGACCAGACACTGTTGTCATGTTCAAGAGGAAAGCAAAGGGAGAAGAGGTGTGTTAAAGGGAACTTAGTTTTGCTAAAAAAAACTATTTAAATATTATGAAGGATTGAGGTAGTAAGAGTTGGTTAGGAGAGTGTGGAGAAATGGCAGGATGATTGTATGGATATTTAAATACAGTGAGTGCTGTTGGTATTAGTATAGCATCCATATTTGATGTTTTGGTGAAGTACTTCAGTTATACCTGAGTGAAAATCTTTTATCAGAAATTGAAGTGTTTTTGTCATTCCCATTGTATGAGTTTGGATTCAAACTACTCATCCACATTCTTTGTAGTTACTGCTGTTAACATTAGCAGTCACGTTCCGACCTACGTAATGTAGTTCTTAAACTACTGACAATCAACATTTTGATCTCAGTTTATACTTAAACAGTCCAGCGTTTCAAGATATCAGCGTCTCATGGTGCTCACTGTATAGATAAATTAGACATGTTCACACATACACTGGCTACTATTTTATTTACATGTACACTATATATATTCACAGATTGAATCAGAAATGGCAGCAGTTACTCATGTTACCTAATTATTGCATCACACAAATGCTGAATTTCACATTCTTGTAAAATATTTGATAGGTTAAGGTATTTTATTGATACATTATTGATGATGTACAGTAACTACACTGATCTGGAGATTTGTTACACTATATATGTTCTTTGCTGAGATTCACTGTTGGGTGTTGTGCAGTGAATGATTGACATTCCTTACCACATATTGCCTTCTGTACAGGCTTTAGAAATGTAAATATCAGAAAAAGAAAATGTTCAGATGAAAGGTGGTTTCTGCAGGCTCAGGGACTACTTTTTTCTGGTTGTGACACATGAAAGACATAGAGCACTCTATATGATAAAATGTCTTGGCATAAACATGACTCATAATCATTTAGAAGTTGAAGCTGGTATATTTTATACTAAGCTGTAGGATACAGTATTCATTAGCCGACCATTAAACCGTTTTTTTCAGGTTGCAACATGCATAAAAATATGAGCAGCTTTTAATGTTTGTTTATTTGAAATGGGGAAAGTTATTGATATAGTCTTTATTAATTTGTCTGTGCCTCAGGCTATCAACACTATGTATCATATTGCAACTTTTTTTGTAAATGTCAAGCTTTTATGATATTAATATCCATAAAATGTGTTCACTTGATACGTTTTTAACAAATTAAACATTGTTTTCTCTGCCTAACCAGAATTTGTTGTGGTGCTAAAATGAATGACGTAATTAGATACAGCACAACTTTGATTTCATCTTGGTAATTATTAGGCATTTGAAAATGTTAAGGCATCACGAAAGAACATCCGTCAGTTGTGACCTGACCAGGAGGGATTTGGTGAATTGTCGCTGTGACTTGTAACCTCCTGAAATGTGAAGGGCAAGAAACGTTTGGAGTTTAATGACAAAAGAAGTAATAAACCCAACCCCTGACAGTCACTGATTGTCAGTTAATTTACGTTGTAGTACGGCCAGTAGATATCTGATCAGAGCATGAGGAGATCCACGTTGTTTATAGAGTCCATAGTGTCTCTCGGCTTCATTTTAAAGGGAAATATCCATATGTATACAATTCAATAACATTGGGATCTCTGCACTAGGCTGTAACTAATCTGCAGTTACAACAATCTTTAAAGAAGTGGTAGGAACATCTGTAGCAGAGCGCCACACCAGACAACCGCTATTAAAACAGCTATTTTTAATACAATTATTGCAAATACTGATGTAATTAATGTTATTTGTAATAACCACTCTACTATGAGTTGCAAATACTGATATTAATGACGATTTATTGATATTAGCACTGTGATGATACTGTACTAGAACTTTCTTTGGCTCGAGTGTTATGAGAATCACAAGTGTTCACTGCCCTGCAGTGGTCACAGTGAGGAACTGCAACAACAGGGTCATTTAGCAAGTATATGTAAATAAAGATGGACAAAACATTAACAGTAGTATATGTTACATAGCTGTGTATTGTAATGCATTACACAATGCAGGGATATCTTATAATTAAGTGTAATTTATATAGATCAACACTTGTGCTAACATGCCTTTCAATATCATTTTGATACCTTTAAAGAATAACAATAATCACTATAAATACTTATCTGTAATATCCCCACTATTATAACCCACATTGACAATGCAGCAACACTGAACACAGTTTTTGATGACTGTTTGTTCCTTTGGAGGTTGTAATGTAACAAGTCAGTTGTTCATTTAGTTCCTCTGAATACACATTAGGTGTGTTTTGGTAACACTTTTGCCGTGAAAGGATTCAAGGACAGTTCTTTCAAGGAAAAGCAGGTGTTAGCATTTTATTGAAAATGTAGTATGTTATCTCTTTTTCGTTTATTAATGCAGTCCTATGAGACCGAACCAATTTTGTGTTCAGGTATCGATGATGATCTCTGCACTGCAACTCTACTCACTTTGCAATGCACAATCTCAAGAAAATTGGTTGAAAATTGTACAGTTACTAGAACATTAATTCGTTTGGCATTCTACAGTATGTCTATCAATACAATGCAATGTCTTTAATTGTTGCATTGGCTTTCCTATACAACAGTTTGGGAGTGGTAGTTAAAACAATGTGGGAAATGATCTGCCAGTTCCACATGGGCATGTTGACTGGAGAGGTTAATGCAAGATAATGAGAAAACCTTAAGTGGAACATTTATGAAATGATATTACGCTCACCTTAGTTTTCCCAGAGGGTGCTATCATGTACCATCTCATTTCAATCATGTTCTTTTTAATGACTATAGAATAGAGCCAGTGTGCTGATGTTACTTCACTGAAAATGGTTCAGTTATTGTATCACACACTTGGACAATGACAGTACACAGTGGTGTTAATTCTATGCCCCCAAGTTCAAACAGCAAGGAAGACACTCCTTTAAGTTGTCTATACCTTCTCCTGTCAAAGTCTTTCTGTGTAATTTCTCCACGTCTGTATTGACCCACATAAAAAAAAAAAAAAGTGAAATCCAAAATGTGAAATACACACTGCGAGCGTGCCAGAGCGAGGGATCGATTTGTATTTGTCACTTGTGACTGTGATTTATCAACCTTCCTTCAGACTACTCTGACCACAAATGAGAAATTCACACTTGCTCCCCACAGTCACAGGGCAACAGGGCGATGCCCTTGTGATGCTACCAGTAATACCCTTTTACTGTTGCCTGACAGTGTGTCTCATGTCATAACTACAGCTGAGCATCCAGCTCTCCCAGGGACCCATAAAATAGATACTCCCCCCCCACCCTCTTGTTTTTTTGTGAAGCGAAAATAGACTTCATCTTCCTGGAAGCTGCTGCATTGACCCTCTTGTCTCCATCATGAGGCGTCCAATTAACAAAACAATTCCACACAGGAGTGAACACATAAAGTCTAAATGGCAGTGCCACTTATGTTCTCTGTGCTATCAGGCTTTTGTCTGTGGGCTGGAAATACCAACTGCCCTTAAGCCATCAGTTAAGTCAAATGTTAGTTGTCATGCTGACTGACGAGCCTCTGAGACAGATCATTTGTCCTGAAAGCACAGGGTTTAATCTGGGATAAGTCAGGCATTCTGAACTGTGCAAAAAATGTGATCATAGTCATTGCTTTTAGTTTGTGCATTCAGAGAGAAAGTGTTTGAAATCTCTGACATTATCCAGGGGGACATGTTGACACATTCTCTCCCACCAGTCAATAGAAAGTCACAATTTAAACTCAAAGTGACTAAATGAAGACACTTTGGAAGCTGAAAAAGCAAATTCATTTACTCTAACTATCCGTCTCCATCTCTCAGCTTTCTTTGTTTGTTTTTCCTTTACCCTGACATGCAATTTTGCAGCATCAGTGCAGCAGTAATGATGGCTCTGTATTTTACAGTACAGTACTTGCCTGGTGTTTACAGTTTTTCTTGATTGCTTTGACCTGCTTAAAGAAACTGGGATCCATTCAGTTTTCATCATCACTGTCTCAGCAGAGCAGAAGACACCTCTTGCAAATGTGTTAACCCTTTCTCATTGGATTGACACATTTTCCCCACCCTTTTGCCGAACAGTTAACACGGATGTCATTCAAGCAGTCCAAACTCCATTGTTTTAGCTATGGTAACCAAACAGAAAGCATCTGTTCCTAACTATTAGAAACTACTTACATAAGTATGAAATCACTGAAGCACCTGTTTAACACTCCTTCACACAAATTAGCAATCAGTCTGCAGGTCTTAAAGGTGCAGCATCTCTGTTGTTCTTTGCCAACACGGATGGAAGAGGTCTAAGACAGAAGAGACTGAGTTTCAATAGTGGCTATTTCTTATACTTTACAGTAATAGATGTTTATACTTTACTGTAATATATTTTATTTTCTTAATTTCTTATACTCTAATAGATTTTATTTTGGTTTACATGTATTTTGTGTAATATTTACAGTATTTCAGTTTTCAGCCACAGTTTGAAATAAGGATCAATGGAATCAATAAAATTTGCATCAAAGCATTTCTGATTCTGGATCCAAATCTTTGCAAGAAGGCAAGTTTGTCAACAAATGTCACTGGCATGAAAGCTGCGTACAGTAATAGGCTACAATAGCAATGGTGCACTGATTCACACTGAGTGCTGTATTTTGTATTTTGTAGTCCACTGTGTAATGGTTGATTGGAAGAGCTCATACACTTGTTTGCAAGTTGTGTTGTTTGAAGGCAAAATTTGCTTTTGTTGCATATTTTAAATGTTTTGGCACGGTTACAGCCTTTTGCAAACAAAATGTGTCATTTTGACCATGAGTGCCACTGTTTCGGCCTGTGTGTTAACTGTTTTGAAAAATGTGGAGTTTGAGTTGACTGCTGTGTCAAAGCAATCAAGAAAAACTGTAATGTTCTGAAATTGTAATTTCATATTACATGTTACTCATTAAAGGAAGTAATAATGTTTTCATATTCACAATTACAGCATCTACCGTGTAATAATAAGTAGATTGTTGTCTATTATTTGATGTTAATTACTTTTATGCACAAAATAAAAGCTACATAAGTTAATACATATATTGAACAAATACTAAATACATTAAAGTTTGGACATACGTTCATGATACTAAACACAATTACTGTGAGGTTTCTGCTAATTACACCAAATTTTAAATATTAATTGTACTGTAAAATAACGTGCTACTGTTATTTTTGATCAAATGTATATATTTTTTCACTAGACATTATGTTACATTAGAAGTCATGATAGTTAACATACAATGAATAACCTAAATGTGGCACCACAAGAACTGCAATGTCTTTATGCTGTTTCTCCATCTTATAAATCTTTCAGAATTATCCATTTGCTTTCAATTACGCATGCGCACGCGCACACACACACACACACACACACACACACACACACACACAATCCATGTTTATAAGGGGTGACTCTTGAGTAAGGAGCGTTTGCTGCTGACCACCACAACAGGAGATAAGGGTGTTACTCCCTCAATGCAGAGGAGTCAGATAAGCTAATGGATCAATACAGCGGATACACACCAGTGTCACAGGGGCAAGGGCATCGTGTCCTTCTGCCATATCACTGGCTTTAAGTGCTGGGGATCCAATGGCTTCCCTTTGATTGGAACCACAGGAGGTGCCTGGATGCTGTGCTTATCTACGGTTTCCACAAAGGACAGACTGGCGTGATGGCGTGATGGCCTGAGGCGTAGAGGACGACATCAATAAATAATCCAAGGGCTCTCCTTCAAATAAACAAGAAAACTGGAAAATGAATATAGTGCTAACTCAGCTAAATACACATTATCCGGTGAGATACAAAGTCTTTTATCACGCATGAAGATGCTCCTCTGCTCGGTTTCACAGTGTCGAAGTTGGCTTTAGGGAAACGCAACACTGTATCATGTTGGCAAACACACAGCTGCTGTTCAACAATCCAGGATGATTTATTGTTTAGTACCAAATCTTTCTGCATCTGTGGAGACTCATCTGTAGATAAAGGAAATTAGCTGTCCCTAAACCACATTAGCACTCAGGTATATTATTATGTCACTCCTCTGTATGCCACAGGATGCAACAGAGCTCAGACACTTGTTTCCATTTGCTATCACCGTCGTGTCTTGGCTAAACACCAGTCCTGCTGTCACGAAGTTGTTTTCTGAAATGGCTGTGAAATGAGTATCTGTGGGTTGCCACGTGAACAGATGCAGTGAGAGTGTTGCACACTTTTCAGAGTAGCCTGCACTTTCTGCACCTCTTCCTCAGGATCCTGAGTCAAAGTACTGCCTTCTGAGATGTTGCCACGAGAGAGAGAGAGAGAGACACACACACACACACACACACACACATTAAAACCATTCTTTACAAGTTCTAAAAGCTTTATTTTCCAAAATCCATCCTTTGTTCTCTCTATGGTACAGCACTGTAAGTTTTTTGTCAATCCATCCATGCGTACAGTGTTTCCTGCTCTCTAGAGAGCTGTGGAGGGATACCCTGAATGGATGGTCATGTTAGCATTTGCTCAACCTGTCACCCCTGAGAAGGCCTGTCTAATGTGACTTTAGGATAGTGTCCAAAAAGGCCTTGAATAATTCAGTCACCGTCAACAAGGAGAAGAAAAAAAAGCTCATTCAAAAAAAAATTGTTTAAAATATTTTCTCTTGTACTTTAAAAAAACATGTCAGTAAAACCATGTAAATAAACAAAGAAAAAAAAAGAAAGAAAGCAAAGCTTTTTTTACTCTCCCCTGTATGTCGTACAGAGCCTACAATAACATAATCTACTCTCTTCTATGATAGCAGTTCATTATGATACAGATAACAATAACTCTGATACAATCTCTATAGTTACTCTATGATTTCTACATATAATTTGCCTTCTCTAGATTCTTTATTTTAAGAAAGTTTCAGTTCTTTAGGTCAGAGTTCCCACTCAGCGATAAAAACAAACAGTGAAGATTAAAGGCTGGCTGGTTCACTGAGTAGTGTGACTGGGGAGAATCACATCAGTATGGCCTCGCTTACCCAGAAAGACTTGGGGGTCCTTAAACAGAAATGTACATAGAATCAAAGGTTTTGTAGAAGCACTAGTACTCAATGGCAATTACAGGGTTTTTACGACAGATGGCACTGCTGCATCACAGACGACTATACATATTGCACAATGAGAAATGCAAAGGATTTGCTCCATTACTGTAATTTAAGAGTACACAATTTGGTGTGAGTGATGAAGGAAGGAGGATGCGTAAGCTCCGAGTCCTTATGAGACCTTGGCAACAGTTCATTTTGGCAGAGGGAGGGTTGAGTGTCAGTAGATATATCCTTTGTGGTGATAAGGGGGGGGGGGGGGGAGACAGCACACGGGCATGAATAGCAATATGACAGTTAATGATGCACTTGTGACACTTATCCCAAACACTTGTCTCTGATGTAACAATGTTTTGCTCAGTGGAAGTCATTCAAAAGTTCTCCACTAAAAAGTAAAACAGCAATGTCATATGGCGCTGAAGCACCCTCTCCGCAGCACAAGAGCAGCTATAAATGGAACGGCTCAACCCAGAGTCACAACATGTGGAGACGGACCGTAAGCGTCAAGCATCAAGGGCAGCACTGACAGGACAACCCCTTATTTCAAATGACTCTTCACTGACAATTCAGAGTTGGCCCTTGGCTGTGTTGGACCACATAATACATTGTTACAGTTGTGTACAGTATAGAATAGATAAAGTCATTGACACACTGGAAACACATCATAAACATAAACATACTGAATGTATTGCTTTATATAGGAGACTTGTCTTAGTTATGGATGAACCATAATGTGATCATTCTCACCTGATTGTTTTTTTTTCTTCTTTCAAATGAAATTGACATAGGATTGTAAAAACATACACCTAGGGCAAAACAAAGGCAAATATCAACACAATAGTCATTGCTTTTGTAAGTAAATCAGTTTTAAGGTGCTTTTAATGTGGTTGCCATGGCACTGTGCTTTGTTCCCTCCCACGCTGTGCACAGACACTGCAACAGGATGTCAATCAAGAATTGGCTAAGCTCCCCACCCACTGTCATCCAAACTTTCACTGAGCTCTAAAATCCCATCAAGTCTTCAAGCTATCCATTGTGTTTTCATTATGTGTGTAATTGTGAGCGCGTGTGCTGGGAGTCGAGGATTCTTTCCGTGCCCCTCGTCATCATCATCTCATGCTGAGATAACGCCACAGAAAATCAAGGGCAACAGCGAGGTGACAGCGGGGTGAAGGAGGGTGGAAAAGAAAAATAGCAGTCACGAGGGGAAAGAAATAATGGCATTTTGCAAATGTAAGACATCCATGGCTACAAAAAGGTTTTCGTGCCGCTAGCTCGGTAAGAACATAATGTTAAAGTTGCATTGCATGAGTGATGTACTGAAAAAATCATTCTGAAGACAGATTTACAAATTGAAACAAAGTCAAGTTGACATGCTGACCTTTACTGGACCTAATGAGTGCTTAATCCTGGGGATACAGGAAAGGAAAAAATCTTGAGGGCTGTGATTGTGGCTGTGACTCAGAAAGAAGTTTTCATTTGTATGAGTTAAGAGCTCTGGGATAACAGCTAGAGGTGCAAAATGATGCTAACAGGTTTTAATATATGGTCAAACAGTATTTAGTTATAGCTTCACATACCACCCACAGGACTGTTTGATGATATCCTTTAAACTTGATAGTTGAAAACACTGATCACTTAGACCGGCTTGTCCAGCCATACAGGAGGATGCCTCTTGTTCAGCTGCTTTAATGACCTATGATCCACCCACTTTCCATGAAACCCCCAAACCAATAAGTTAAAACGTTTTCAAAGAGCATCAAGTAAAGGGACCTTATTTTGTGGCAACCACACTAAACATACATCTAGTCTACATTTGTTCTCTAATAAATTACACAATAATATCCATAATCCAAACCAGGTTGACCCATGAAATGGCTATAAAAGCGGCCTCTGTGCACCGGTAACTGTCTGGAGGCCTGTCCTGCTCCTTAGGTCATGATAAGGGGAGCAGAAAGAAGGCATGATGGGGGATATTGGCCTTTATGATAGGAACAGCTCTCAGGCCTAATGGCCTCCTGAGCATCAGGACTTGTGCACTCTTTCCATTGTAAATCAGGCGGGCTGCATAGTTCGCGTGTGGCCTTTGTCATGTGGGTCACACTAAAGGAGGGTCTGGGGTTTTGTAAAGGGACAAGGATGGAGCTCAAATGGGAAGTGGATCAAGTCTTTAGTAGGGGGAGAAGATGATGGGTGTGTGTGTGGCCCGCAGTGGCCCCGGGGCAGGCCGAAACAGTGCAGGGCCCAGGAAGGGGGTCTGGATGAAGGTGGTGGTGCCCACTGGGTGGCGCAGAGCCAGTGGGTTAGTTGCCAATGTGCACAGAGTTGGCTGGGTGAGGGGGCTGGGCAGGAAGCCAGTTGTCAAGCTCTTGGTCAGCTGCTTCTGCAAGGCCAGTTTGGTCTGGAGAGGACAGGAGGGGGGACAGTGAGAAGAAAGAGAAGAACACAGTGAGGGCAAACATGCTTCCCAAACTTGTGGCCCTTGTTTGCACACAAGGAGGAATGCATATTTTATACATTGCTCCATACTAAATACCATACACAACTGGATTCCTTATAGCTTGTTGCAACACTTACAGACAGATATACATAACAGGTTAATACTAAGACTATAGTATGGACACACATTAGCTTATTTCAGTCAGGCTTTAGTAAATGACAACCATTTACTTTACAAAATGTTCTTTAAAAGCTACCCTTAATATTACTTAACATAGAAACATGGGGCTGGCTTTGTCCGTCAGTTTGGTAAATACCACAATACCAATGAGCCTCAGCAGCTGCTGCTATAAAGCAGCAAATTCAAAATGCTTCGTCCTTGAATTGAAACAAAACCCAACGTCACAGTTACTCAATTAATCAAAAATGGACCATGAATCAAACGCTGAAATAATTTAAGCTGCAGATTATATTATCAGTTTTCTCAACAGTGTAGTCTTTAGCTTCTTCCTCTTGTTATTTGCACCTGTAACAGAATTGTAAGCTCTGTGAGTGATTGGATGTTTCTTAATAGAAGAACCGTGGGTGTCATGGTTACCTTCTCCCCTGAAATATCTATCAGATACAACGGTAACAGTTCAATGGTAATGGCAGTGCAATTGCAACAGTACACTTAAAAATGTCTGTCACTCTGACCATCCTGTTCTGTTGATTTTAATGGGAATTTCCATTCTACTCTCATTCGATTTCTATGCACGACATTGTCTATGGGAAAACATGTATGGGATTTTTCTTACAGAAACCAGGGGCCCCTGAAATAGCTATATATTGACACCCAGTAAAATTAGTAGCACCTCATGTAAAAATATTACTATCCCTATATATAATACAATATAAAAATGGTTTCTTTATTATCTCTGCTCAGTCCCCTGCCCCGTGGCCAGGCCTAAAGTTATAAATCTGAAGCTCTCCAATCCAACCCCAGACTCGGCCTCTCCTGCCACTGACCTGCGAGGAGAGGGAGGTGAGATTGTACTGGCTGAACGCTTTCTTCATGGCAGACACAGCCACGCCTGCATAGCCACTCCATCTCACGTTCTGTAGGGTGGAGGAGGAGGAGGAGGAGGAGAAGAAGAGATGGGAAGGTGTGTATATGACAGGAGCAGAGAAGTGATTAATCTGGAGTGCTGATTCAGGCTGCTGTTGTCAGAGCTGGTCAGTTGGGGAGAGCAGGACTATTTTAGACCTGTCTCAGGGGTAGGGGACTGACTAAGTACAACAGTGTGCTTAACCTCTATGACAGTACAGGCACACAAGCATGCTGCCTCAACGAGACATAGAAGCCCCTGAACTCAATGTAATGAGATCTGTGAGGGTCAAATCAGTTAACTGTAACTGGAGATAAATTAAAACTGGTGTTTAAAAATGCATTAGTTTACAAGCTAGACTGAAACTATTCCAGTGTTGGCACATGTGTACAGCTTGTTCGAGCATATCTGCTGTAGGAAAAAGGCAATTGTGTTTTGTTTGTCTTCCTTGAGTGTGTGTGCATGAAAATTTGCGTTACAGTGTTTTGTTTGTCTGTGTCTTTATGTTGAGACTTACCGCTAAGCTGGTGCTTGGCTGGCTCTTGCTGTGGGGGGTAAATTTGGGTTTGGGTGGTTTTCCAGCCAGCCTATCCTTGTGCCTTCTGCTATTCATGTGCTGCCGAGACCAGCAGAAATACAATCAACGAGCTAACAAGCATCTGTTGTACCACAGTGGAACAACTTCAAATGTTTTCTGCTGATTAATAATGGATACACATAGAGTATAACTGAAGTGCACAGAAATTACATCACATTACTTTCTACGGCTGCCATGCTATCTCCTTCTCTGGCTGCAGTACTAACAGGCTTATGTCCTTGTGGGATACAGGTTGTTTATTTAAGACTGGTGGAATGCATTTAAGGCTTTAAAGCAGCCTGGGTGCTCACACATGCCAGCATATCCTGTATCTTTTCCACATTCCACTCTAGCATATAGGCAAAGTTTCCAAGACAACCCCTTCACTCAGATGTAGTATTTAATGAACATCAAAAGGGGAGAAATTACATTCCCAACCGGGTTTGATGCCAACGTAACCAGAAAATGAAATACAGAAGGCATTAGTAGCTTGCAATAATGAGTGCCAAATAAATTCCTGCTCACTGAAGAGCTTTGCAGTTAGTTATAGCATCCAATGTTATCTGCCTAATATGGAAAAATAGCTGCTGCTTGAATGTACCCAGCACTTGTGAACCTGCTTTCAATGGCTTCATTCATGTGGCAGTAAATGATAGTGCATCAAGGTGATATTACAAGTCTTTTGGATTATGTAAGGTATTTTAAATCTCATCATCCATATTTATCATTTTAATGAACATCATTTGTGATCACTTTTGTAATTGTAACATTGGAGGTCAGTCTGGTTTAAGTACAAAGTGTAATATCTCTTCATGTGTAAAGTAATTGCTAACTACGTGCAGGCAGTTCTGTTTTCTGATTAATTATGTGGCCACATCATCTGTCTGTGGAGGAGAGGTAATTATATGCAACATTTCTCCACTGCCTGATGTGATTGGACTGGAGTGCTTTTCCCTGCAAAGTCAACAGTACTTCAATGCACTTTTGAACAAAATCCTATCAGGTTTGCAACACTCTCACTTAGTATGCCTTGACAAATCTGCACGACTTCTCATCTTTCATTTTTATACTGCACGGTGCTAACAGTTTAATAAGGTCATAAGTTTGGTATGTTGCCACTGTTTCACAATACACATTTCTGTCCATTTCTCTATCAGATTATACCAGCTATCATCCATTCATTTGTATAAACTCTTATAAAAATGTAACCAGTTTTTCTTTCACAATGGCCAATAAAATCCATAATGTAAGTAGTACATTAAATAGTTAACTAGACATAAATATGCAACATAACCTAAATATTCAGGTTTCTTTTGACACTTACCTGGCTAAGCTGGGTCTCAGAGTTCACAAAAATCTCACACACTTCACACTGATAGTTCTTGCTTGGCACCCCGACACTGCCTTTGCTAGCCAGCCTCTTGCTCTTGCAGCCCGCACGAGCTGCCACCACCTTCCCCCTGCGCCGAGGCAGAACACTGTGACCTTCCAGCATCAGTTTGTGCTTTGTACCTGGTGGAGAGAGTAGATAGCTGGCAGGTTTGTTGCGGTTCACATTATATAATATTACAGGCATTTGTGTGATGCTCAGATGTTCGACCAACCAGTAACAAATGTAAACGCCTTTAATAAAAGCCTTTTACCGCTGTTATGTGCTTCCAGTTGGGAGATGGAGTTGACTGTGACTTTACAGACAGGACAATGGAGGTGAGCCTTGCTCTTCTTGGGGTCCTGGTCCTCATCTGTACGTGGCTCGTCCTTTATGCTGGACGTGTCTGCCTGGCTGCCTGACTCAGTGATGGGGCCCACTGCCTCGATAGTCTCTGGGACTTCAGGGGCACTGGTGTCTGAGGCAGTCTCTGAGAGCTGTGAGGAAGGCGAAATCTGAGGAGGGGAAAGGGTGACCAACTCTACAGAGGAAACCTCGGATACTGGCGTCAGCATAACTGAGTTCCTGGGACTCTCCTCAAGCTTTGCCTCCAGGTTGGCTGGTTCTTGGTCAGACTGAAGACCTGCATAAAGAGGATGAAAGGATAACATCAGCAAACTGTGGTTTGTTTAAACCTGCAATAATTCATTTCTTTTGGCCACTTGGTGGCAGCGGAAACAAGCTGTGAACACAACATTGACATTATCTTTTAAGTTGATATCGGGAACTTGTTAGCAGTTGCTTGTTTACACATCCAGCAGTTATGGAACAACAATATCATTAACTATGTTCAACAGCTAGTCGCTAACTGTGTCTGCCTGCTATTTGGTGCTGAGCAGGTAGTGTACAGTGGGTTTTTAGAGCTTTTTCTCTGAAAACATTCACCTGTTGCAGCTGAAAATGACACTATGACAGCTGTGAGAGTGAATCAAAACACTCGCTCTAAAGTGTGGGTTACGAAAATAATGTAACAACTTATGTAAGTTATTACTTTTTGGTTCAGTAATTAGTGATAATGTAATTACTTTTCAAAAATGTAATGAGTAGTTGATTACATTTTTCAAGTCACTTGTCCAACACTGATTATAAGCTTATTGCAGCTAATATTAACACCAACTGAGCATGATGTCTGAAAGAAATGAGCCTGAATAAATCTCCTTGCATGCTTAATCAGCAAAACACTCTTTAGATTGACTGAACGTCTTAAGTGCAAATATAAAGTCGGCTGAATAATCTCCTAATAACCATTACTCTTTTCATACATTATTGGAACCAACATTAGTGCTTTTCAAGTGCTAGCTTTGTGCCATTTTCTGATATAGTATCAGCCTTTTGTTTTAAACAATGTGGATTAGTGTTGGTTTGGGCAAGTAAATGCCATCAGTTCCCTCCCTCCCTCCCTTCTCCAGTCCATTTCCCTTACTATTCAAATATCAAGTGGACCCGGAGTCTCAGTCAATATAAACAAACCTATCGACTGCCAGGCCTGGGCCGATAAGTCACTGGAGTTCCATTACACATCTCCCCTTCACCCCATTGCCCTCCCGAGGGAGTCACACACTTCACCCCAGAGCACTGTGCGCTACGCTTGCTGAATATCTCCATTTCATTTAGTGCGCTTTATCCCCGCACATACTCACAACCATCCTCTATGCAACTCTGCTCCATTGATTTTCCCTTTTACATCTCAGAGTAAATTCATCATTGGAGATAAGGGTCTTCCTCTCATTCCCGCTTTAAAGAAAGAATAACCTATATAGGAGCAAGACGAGACAGTCCCCTCGCTGTAATGAGAGTGACCCCTGAGGGATTTGAGCTCCTCTGTTGGGGGTTGGGGAGCGGGGTATGATCCTGAGCTTATGTGAAAGACAGGGCCACCTGAGAAGTCTCTGGAGGGGAGTGATATTGATCAATGGATTTAGCAGGAACCTTTCAGAGGAAGACATGGAGGCTGGTAGGAGTCAAAGCCCTCAAAATCCAAAGACCTCATTCGACAAAGAATCATTTTAGCTATCCCTGCTGTGTTCAAGATATCCTCTCATTTTATTTTTTTTAAAGCCCAAACTTTAACAGCTAGAAATCCACCAGTAAATCTTGTACTGAAATTAGTGCTGGAAGTATTAGTCCATTAATCAAGCAGTCAACGGAAAATGTTGATAATCATTTCAGTCATTTATCAAAGCTGAAGTGCCAAACAGGCATTTTACAGACTGGAAAGATGAATTGATTATTTGAAAAACAACCAACATATTAATTGGTAATGGAAATAATTGTCAGTTGGAGCCCTGATGGAAAGCTGTGAAAAGAGTTTTTTGGTCAAACATCCTGTGGGTCTATTAAAAAGTTTGATAAATACCAAGACTGTTCCACCATCTTCCCTAAAAAAAGGCTTGTCTGTCCACTTGTTAGTTGTCCCACTTGCTCTATGATCATCTAGATGATGAGAGAAACTGCCACCAACATTGGCAAACTGTCAGACCAAAGGCCAGCATATTGACAATGCCAGCAGGGCCTCTGTGGGTAGAACTACACAGCAGCAAATTATGGATATTTGGATCAATGTTATGCAGGCAATCATCAGTGTTCTTTAACATGAAAAGAATTAAATCCATGTTTTAACAGTTCAATTAAATCTGACAGACTTTTAGAGTGAAAACACATCTGAAGAGATCTCAATTCAGCACATTGATCCGTTGAGAACTTTAACCACAGCCAAACAGCAAATGAATATGAATGTCGGACTCATTATGCACACGCTCGCATACACATACAGACACCGGGCACTCAGTTTAGCAGGCAAGTGCTGATCCAAGGCAGCCTCAGAACATAAACAACTTCCCGGGGGGAAAATCCTCTCTTTAAATCATCATTACTGCAGCGACAGACAGAGTCCCTGTAAAAACGGTTTCAACAGCGGAGTCAATCAAAGCAGAGGGTGATTGATGCTTGTCACGAGTGATGCAGTCCCTCTGTCTCTGGGCACCAGCAGGCTGCTCTCTCACTTGATCACTTGCTATGTACTCACTCCCTCCTTTATTGATTCGGCACATGGTTAATAAGGATCGATTAGTCCCTTCGTGGGATTAAAAACGTTGTCCCTGCTCTTCCATGTCTATTCCTCCTGTATGTATGAATTGTTGTGGTACCCTATCTGACAAAACAGGTGTGTTATTGGTTGATGATGGCAGACAATGTGGGCATTACCCTCAGACAGCTCCCCACCAGCCTTCAGTTTCATGGCAGACATTACTCATTTCATAGAGTGTTAATTTGGAGCGCTATTCCATTACAGGTTGGCATTGTGGTGCATGCCACCACTGGCTCGCACTGCTGCATTTCAATTTCACATTAGGCCAATCACACAATTGGGCTTATTAAAGAGTGTTCCTGCTCACAAAATTGCCTTGGAACTGTAACATTATTCACAGCATAACAACTATGACTTATCTACTTTCTTTCTCCTCTGACCCCCCTTTCCATCCATGTTCTTTCTCTCTTATTCCTCTCTCTCTCTCTATCTCTCTCTCTCTCTCCTTCATTCATTTCATCTTATCTTTCATTTTCCACTTACCATCTTGTTTCGTCTTCACTGCTGCTTCCCTCTTTCAGAGCTCCCCTTTGCAACAGTGGAATATTAAAATGAGATTTGATGAGAGTGTTATCAGGCTCCCAGTCTTTTGTCCACTTTCTCCTTTCTGAAGGAGACTCTTAGTGCTCAAGGCAAAAAGTGTGCATGTGTGTGTGTGTGTGTGTGCGCGTGCATGTGTGCGTGTGTGTGTCCACATGCACATAAGCATGTCTATAAGGGGGTTGGGGGTAAAGTACAAACTGTCTCCCCCTCCTCCCACCACCTTTATATCTCTTCTCTGATATTCCATCTGGCATCCAAGCGCATTTTGAAATTGTGCTCAGATAGTGATCTTCTGCCGGGGCAAGGGAAGTGGAGGGGAGGATAGAGTTGGAAAGTAGAAGAGAGGGAGGGAAAACTGCTTTCCACTGCCATCACTTTGGATGGATAAATGAAAAGTGTGGACCTAGACCAGTGCAACATGAGAAGGTAATGTGCTCACTCTGTAGTCAAAATGCCATCAAAGCAATTTGTGCTCTCCATGCTAAAGTTGCGGCCAAAAGTCAACATTCGTATTTTGCTGACAGAAAACCAATGCACTCCTCTTTCTTTATCAAAAGTTAAAATGTCTATATTTACACCACCAATGTGAAACCATTTGAACGGTTTGTAAAAGAAGATGAGTGCCTTTGATTTGTTTCAAATTTATTTTGACAGCCCCGCAAATGAAAACTCTTACCACTATTTTTTCTCCCTCTCCACTCTGTGTCGTTTTTTTCATGCTGCACAAATACACCAATTCTGCTTCTACAACTAGCCTCTCTATCTAACCGAGATAGATAGGATAGCAAGGGAATCAGGCAGTGGAAATTAAGAGGCAAGGGGGGTAAAAACGACCCCAGTGAGGCTTTGATTGATCTGTGCAAGCCCCTTTATTTACACAACATCTCACAATCCCACAGCTTCGGAGTCCATAATCTATCGCAATGCACAGGGGACGAGGGCCAGGTCAAAAAGGTTTTAGGGAGTACAATGTGGGTTGAAATTGCTAAATTTTGATTGCACAGAAATACAGAGGGGATAGGAGGGCGATAGGGTGAACTATAAGGTGTACAGAACATGTTAACTTAAAGAGTAACATAATGGAGCAGAGGGAAAGCGAAAACCAAGAGAAAGGAGCCCAGATATGGAGGAGGAAGATGAAAGCTGTCAATGATGTAAAAGTAGGATTGGATTGGTAGTCTCGCTTTGCCAGATCTTCCTCCACAACGATGCAGAGGAAGGTCTGGCTAGTCCACACAGCATTCCGGGATGGGAGAAAAACCTGCTCTGGTTTATTGGCATTTCTTTAAACCAATTACAATCGTCATGGGCGGCACTAAGCGCCCGACAGAGCCAAGATGCTGCTGCAAAATAGCCTCGGGAAGGAACTTATTTTGGTGGAACGTGTACTTTCAAAAGTTGTTTTAGTCGTGCAACAGAAAACTCAGATTGGACAGATGGTCTAGCTAGCTGTCTGGATTTACCCTGCAGAGATCTGAGGAGCAGTTAACCATAGTCCTCAGAAATCGACCAGAGTTTAAAATTCCAACACAAAGAATACGTAAGGTACCGGAAAATCCGGGCGAAAGGACCGTGATCCGGCGGAATTTCCGGCAGCACCGGAGCAATCCCGGAAGTGGAATGTCGTGTATATAGACTGGTGGCGAGGTTTAAAAAGATGAAATTAAGTAGAAGGGGGAACCAAAGCTTTATACAGTGATCATCAAGAGATGCTTTCTGTTTACATACTTGCTCCCTCCACTAAGCTTGTATCCATGAGTGCGGGAAGAACTGCATCGGATGTGGAAATCTTGCTCCTGTCCCGATCTCGTTCCCGGTCTCTTTCCCTTCCTGTGGATGAGGCCTCCCCAGCTCGTCGCTGCCTGTTCTTCTGGGCCTCCATGGCTTTGAGCTTCCGGGTGTGCTTGTGGCCCTTGTAGTGGGCCTCTGCTTGGTTCTGCAGGAAAATGAGAGAAAACCAGGTCAGGAGGGAAAAGCAGAAAGGAGTGACTCAATGCATTATCTGCTGGAAAGACTGAGCCCACGTGCAATAAATGTTAAAATGCACGCCTGTATATTCACTCTATTGCAGGCTTACACAGGATGCAAAGACGAGAGTCTGTTTCCACCTGATAACAGCGCTGGCACATTGGGAGGCCAGAGGTATAATTGCATGTGTAATTTGCAACAAGAGAGAGGATCCCATCTCCACAACTACCCTATTAATGTGCACTGTGAGAGTCAGCCTCTGCATATCCTAGACACGTGGCAACACATACACACATCTGAGCACTCACACAAACCCACAAATACAAATCAGAAGCAAAACACATTCTGACTGACTGTAATGCAGCAATAAACATGTTCACACAAATTATCCTCTGGGTGGATCGAGATTTACCTTCACATTCTCATCATTCTCACGGCCCTGTTCAATCTGGGAACAAAGCCCCTGTTGTCAGAGCAAGCGTGGATACATAGGAATAGCAGAGAAATCAATACAGAGATCAGTCATTAAAAGCTAAAACAATCTCCGGGGATCAGCTCTCATCAGCTCCTGGCCTGGATAGAACATAGTTATAGAGGGGAGGAGCAGAACTAGAACCTGGCTAAATGAGTTCCAAATTAAATCTAAAGTGTGAAAAACTTAAATGTCCCCAAATAACACAAATTATAGAGAATAGTAATATGGACATTTTCATACCCTCAATATTTAAGAGTTAATGGAGGAAGGATTAAGCATAAAATAGCCTTTTTTCCAATAGGTGTATGTTTTGCTATGTGGAGCAAGGCAAGTCTTTCTGCCAAGAATGCAATGCTCCGAGCCCTTATTCAGTTTTAATTCCCCGAGAAATAAATCATGCAAATCCTCAGGGACAAAACAAGTTGAGTAAAGAGACTGGACTTCATTTTGAAGTGCTCCTAAGTGAGGATTAAGTACGCAGAAATTACTAAAAGACCGTTTCAGTAGGAGCAAAATGTGAATTTTTTTCTGATTACCTGAGCGTCAACAATACATATCACGTAAGCAATAAATGCGATTAGTGCTTGTGCTGCGTTAGTGCACGGATACAAGGTTCCAGGCACACATACATGCACCACGACTGCCACCAGTCTTATGTGTTAGTTCTATGTAAACATTAGCAGTCTGGGGATGAAGTTAAACAGGTACACTTCACATTAGCGAGCCTAATGGTGGGATATAGCGAAGACCTATGAATAATGTGGCTGTCAAAGCATCTGTAAAAACAACTCGAATACTTCAGCACATCGTGTGACTGATCTGCTGTGAAAAGGCGTCAGAGATTAGCGTGATGTGACGAATTCAGCCAGCGCCTTCTCTATCACCAGTCTCTCCGTCCAATTCAGTCTCAGTGGAGGCAGAATGACAAGGTGTGAAATGAGCTTTGGTTTTCACATCACCATGCCGGCCAGCAGGATACAGTACTCTTCTAAGGGATTCCTCATTGTCCGGTGATTAAGCAATCCTACGGCTAAAAGTGAACACTGGACTACAGTATATCTGGTGCATAGACATTATGTCTGGTGGGTGTGGAACATGTCCCCCCATAGCTCTGAAATGGCACTGAATCATCTCTCCCAATAATGACTTGCTTGTAGCAAAAATAATAAAAAGGCATAATAAAAATCAAATGGATCTGCCAATTGGTGTGCTTAATTAATTCAACAATCGCTGAGCTGCCTGGTTTGATTGTAGAGGTGCATGTTTCCCCTTAAGTTACTACAAACGTTCAGATTGGTGGTAACAAATATTGCCTTTAATAAATTTGCCAGACACAGTTGTCTCTGTGATATTTGCAGCACTCTGGTATAAATATTTGTAGCTTGATTATGTTCTATGTTATCACAATGTAAAATTTTAAATATGATGAACAAGAAAAAAGACATCAAATAATCTTGCATAATCATCCATGTGCTTTCAATTAAACACACACACAAACAACAGAAGCCCTCCTGTTGCCTTGACCGGAAATTTAAATAAACAACTAAATAAAAAATATGAGTGAAATAACTGATGATCCACATTAGCATGCAAAATGCTGTAATGGCGACACTTCTTCAAACAATTTCATTTCCATTTTTGGACTAAAATAAAGGCATTTTAGTTTCACAGTAGAAAGGCCCAAGGAAACCAGAGGGCACTCAGGTCACTCAGGTGTTCCTCTAGTGTGACATTAAAGGAATAGTTCGCCATTTTGGGAAATATATTTATTCGCTTTCTTGCAGAGAAGTTGGATGAATGTCTCTCATGTCTGTAAAAGTAATTAAAAGCCACAGCCAGCAGCTAGTTAGCAGCAGCTGGGAACAGCTAGTTTAGTCTGTCGAAAGGTAATAATCCCCCTAACAATGGCCTTTTTTACAGTAGAGATTACGCAATACTGCCGTAAAGAAGATCCACCATCATGTCGACTCTGGTTTTTTAGACTGAATCCAACAACGCTGGCATTAATGCCGCCCCAGTGTGTGGTTTTAGATAGAATGCTGGCATTCCGGAAGCAAAAGAAGGGACGTGTAACACAACAGCATTGGCGTCTAGTGTATATGTGTGTAGTCCCGGCATGCCGACTGTCCCTAACAGACATCAATTAGGCTCCGTTACTACCTCTGCTGCCAGCTTAACAGTGGAATAACTCTGTCCCTCCATTCCATGTCCGTATCTTTTATACTGAACAGCGAGGCAGAATAACGGCGAAACATCTCGTTATTAAATCAGTAAAAAAAAAAGACACCTTGTGGTTTTGAGGGGGGTTGTACGCTGGGCTATATTTCGTACAGGTGTAGCAACGTCCTGGACTCCTGGTTACCTGGCAACCTCACAGTGATGACAAGACTCCAAGAAGTTACTTCGTCTGACTAAGAAATAGTCCGGCATACGCCCCCCTGTAAAAGCAGCTTAGTTTCAAAGTGCAGTTAGAAATATTTTGTAACCTTAGGAGAGAGCCAGGCTAGCTTTTTCCCTGTTTTTAGTCTTTGGGCTAAGCTAGGCTAACTGGCTACTGACTCCAGTTTCATATTTAGTATACACATATAAGAGTGTTATTTATCCTATCACTTAACCTAAGAAAGTGAATAAGCGTATTTCTGAAAATGTTGACCACTAGAAGGCAGCAACGACTAGCGTTCCTACCTCTAAGCTACACTGTACAGTATTTTCATGATGTCACAGTGCACTGGCACACCACAGGAGGTCAGCAAAAACAAAATTTTCAGCCAGTGTTAAGTTGCTCTTTAAGGTCAATTTGTGCTATACTGAGCAGCAGAGAAAGCATACTTATTTCCCCTTTGAGCATTATGCATAAGGATAACTTGATTTTTAATATGCAAAGTCTGAGGAGGGAACATGGAAGTGTTAGGAGAGTATTCATGCTCTCAGAGAGACAGATAAAGCTACAGTCAGACCTGTCACTTCTCTTTAATTCGGTGTGCAGAGGCAGGGAATGAGATTTGCTCTAGTGTGTGAGGAGCACGTCTGAGTCTCCTCTCCCCCCTCAGTTTGCTGTCTCCTGTGCCTCAGCCCTTCTTTGAAGATGGAGTCCAAACAAATGTGTGTGCCTGTGTGTGTGTGTGTGTGTGTGTGTGTGTGTGTGTGTGTGTGTGTGTGTGTGTGTGTGTGTGTGTGTGTGTGTGCGAGTGTGTGTGTGTGTGTGTGTTTTATAGCGCCTAGACATTAATGTCTTAAGGCTTTCTGGACTACTGTCTATTTGTTTGTGTGAATATGCATGAAATGTCATGGGATGTTTGTCTGTGTGTTTCTCTGTGTGCATGTGTGTGCTCTAGCGTGCATGTTTGCAAGCATACAGTATGTGTATTTGTGTATGAGTGCGTGTGCTAGGGGTGTTAAGGATGGGAGAAATGGAAAGAGAATCCGAGAATGCTGCTTCCTGCTGGGGCTACTGATTGTTTCTGCTCTTTGCTGATAAATGACAGCTTTCCCTGCTGTCTAATCCCTCAGACAGACAGACAGACAGACAGACAGACAAACAGACAAACAGACACACACACACAGTCAGTGGATGGGCTTTAGTAATTAAAAACAATCTTTTCAAAAAACAACCTTCAAGAAGATAGCACAAGACAAAGAGTTTTGTTTTTCTGAGGCTAGTCTCACTTTTTGAAATAGATTGCTTTTATGTTATAAATCACACAGTCTGGCATGCTGTCTCTTTCTCCTATCGTCCCACAAGCTTTCTATATTTCTCGTAAACACCAAGGCATAAAGCCACTAAAACTTTTCTTACCGTTGAGTTAAAGCGCAGGTGGCAAATGTTGCAGGAGATAATCTGTTTCTTCTTGAGGGGCTGAGGGACACCAAATGTGTGGTTGATCACTGCCTTCTGGACAGGGTCCATCTGAGAGACAGTAAGAAAAGACCAGTGCAAACAATATTAGTGCTGCCTATAAGATTTGATTTTCCCAAATGAGAAATGTTTGTGTAGCAGAACAACTCAGAGGTGAGGTTGTTCCCCAGTAAGACAAGATTAAATCTTTAGTGTGGCCACACTTTTATTAAGTATCCCCTAATACATCAGTAGACAGCACAACATTTCGCCCAAATACTTCCAGCAGCTGCAGTAGAATGTAATGGGGAAATAACTTTAGTTATTCGTGATAAATGGTGTCAGTCCCTCAGGGACAACGTTCATGATTCAACATTTGGCACCAATGTTGAGAGATATATTTAGAAGAGAGACAACCAAATCCTTGTTAGAGGTGAAAGTTGATTAGCTAAAACTAATGCAGTCTAATTCAACAGTCTTGCAATAAACCCTACCTTCATGAAGGTTAAAATTTTGTTTTTGTAGTGCTGCCACAATCTTAAAAAACCCTGCATGGAACCAGAGGGGATGAAGACGATACACTCCTCACATGTTCATCATAGTGATTAAAGATTTAAAAAATAAAAAATAAACTAATAACAAGAAATCAGGGACAAGCAGGGAGTGTCTACCTGTTATAGCTGACGATAAATCTGGCACAAATTAAAAATAGCATGAGGTTGCATGACCCTGTGATGTGACGGGAATGTTTGAGTTTCTCCCTGCAAGGAATGTGTGTGAAACATTTGTAGATGACTTTTCTGACAATAGTGGCTGTTTTGCCTACAGTACATGCATGGAGTAAATAGTAACTTGACCATATTTTTATTTTGTTACTTTTTATAAAAGAGAAAAGCAGAAACGCTTTGGGAGTCATACTGCCACACTCCTTATGATGCGCTAGATGAGGGTAGGGTACATGTCAGTATAAGAGCTAACCACCTGAGAGAGGAGTGGAAAGGCCTACTTTCTACATTTCATCAAACTATACTGCATGACAACTAATTAAGCATTGCTCCTACACTGTCACAACGATCGAATGTTGTGTGACTGTATTAATTACAAATGTAAATATATTCAGGGTGAATGTAATGCTTTTCAACAATAGATGGCTGCCAACTATTTCTACTCTTTTCTGCTTTGTTACAGTGCAAAAGTGAGCAGGTACACAAAGTATACCAGGCACAGGGGAAATCAACAAGTCATGCCAAGTTTAATTAAGTAGCAAGAAGAACTACTACAACAACAGATATATACATAACTTTGAGAAACAAATCCTTGGCCTTGGCATAAAAAGAAAGTCAAACAGTGCTTGACTGCCTAAATATAATCTAAGACCTGAGCTTTAGATGACATATCTATTCAGTAACAGGAAAAATCACCAGTTTATACAGTATATTGACACTCCACATAAAGATGGCCTTGCTTGAGACTCTGAAGCTCTTTTTTGACACAAGTCTGCAGTGTAACAACAATTTCACTGATGATATTACTTATCCCACACAATTTCTTATTGATATATCAAACTGTATTCTATTTAAGATATTTTCTTTTTCAAAATGTTTTACAATAATACTATATTTTTCATTTTCAATCGGCTTTGAACAATACCAATTATTTGCACACAAAAGTAACACCTATGCTACACCCACACAGGTGTTTCCACTTATTCGTCTAATTAGACTTCTTCTCAGGACAGTGGGGGTTTATACGCAATGTTCTTGATCGATATCTTCCTCACTGTTCAGTTGCACCTGTTAAGTTGGGATATGGGCCAACTTTACACTGAGAAGAGGTCTAATCAGCTGGTTAACGGAAAACGTGTCGGTGTGCTGAGCATTGAACTTACATAATTATTTAAGATAAATCTCTTCATGCATCGTTATATGTAAATCCCACTGATAAGAATTTTTTTTGCATGCAACTAGTTTCCATACTTTACCAATTCTCACTTTTGTAGTCATTTCCCTGCTTTCTCTTTCTTGTTTCACTTGCTATTCCCAAAGCAATGGGGGTAGCATGCTTGCTTGAATTTTTATGTCTAGCAACATGATTTAATTTGACTTATATGACAGTAGACTACTCAGTATTGTTTAGTATATTATGTATTTGTGCTGTTGCAACAGTTCCTGTTTCTACTTAACTGAACTGATGGCTCATTGATTGCACCTGTGCCTGCTATATTAAAATGACCTGAAAGCATGACTCTGTAAGCACTGATGAAAGGAAAGGGACTGCTACTGGTTTTAATGTCTGACTTTATTGTGCACCTGAGTACTTTTGTATTATGCAATTAAATTGAAAGGAAAAATATTTTGTTTTCAGATATGTGTCTTTCTGTTGCGGTTTGCTCTTCATTACCTCACAGTAAATGATTATTTTTTGGGCTTTTCCACCTTTATTTGATAGGACAGCTAGGCGAGAAAGGGGGGGAAGACATGCAGGAAATCAGCACAGGTTGGGTTTGAACCCTGGACCTCTGTGTCGAGGAATAAACCTCTCAGTATATATGCGCCTGCTCTACCCACTGAACCAACCCAGCCACGCTCAAAACACTTTTCATTTAGCATGCAGACCTCCAAAATTGGGCTGAGCCAAGACGAGCCCTATGCTGTATTGAGAGAAGTGGGGCTTGATTCACAGTGTCCAGGATAGAAATACTCACAATACTGAAAAAAATGGCTCCTAATATTGTTCTTGCTGATAGAAAAATGAAAACATAATGCAAGTTTAAAGGAGATTTACATCCACCCATAATGCAGGCATTTCTTTAAATTAAAGGATTATTCAGAGATCTGCCCATGATCTTTGCTGCTTTATTAACACTGTTGAGATGGGGCTATCACTGCAATCAATTTGTAATCAGCTGGATTTATATTTCTGCGTCAAGGGGTTACACTTTACCTGTACACGTGCGCCTCCTCAGAAATATAACTACACGTCAGGGCTACTGTACAAGTGACAATGTTGAGGATGAATTGTGATTGGTCAGCTTAAGCTACTTGTGTTTTCTCATTCAAGTTTCTGATGCTTTTAGAAACTGTTGAGAGTGAACACAACATTTCAGTAACACATATTTAGCACAGCCATTACACTGCAGACCTTCTGTTCACCGCGATCACCACTCTGTATGAATTAATACAAGAACACAGCGACGGCACACTGGCAGTCTTCTATATAGTAATGACATGTGGCAAAATGGCGTTATAAGTTACCTGGATGTAGCTCCTGTTCTGTAAGTATGTGTGTAGCCCACCGAAGCCCTGTATCACAAAGTAAATTAAAGAATGTACACACAGTTACTGTGGGGAATATAATTGAAGCATGATACAGCCTGATCATGTACAATATATGCTACTGGTTATCTCAATATGACGCTTAACTATAGATCAAAACCTACACCATAGGTATCTATGGGGGGGGACTCCCATTGACCCCTTGCATAGACTATAAATCCAGCTTTAGCCTTCATGTTTCTCTTCACACAGGCTCTATAGGATAAGTTAGTTTGTTCTTAACACAACTGCATTGCCCTGTTGTTACAAGCCTCGCTACAGCTCGTATTTAAATGCAGTTAGAGTTCATTGTAATCTCAGTTATGTGACTGTCTAATACATTATGAGTCAGTGCAGCTGAGAGGGAAGTGTTTGGAGAGGGTTTTGGGCAGACTAATTCAGCTTTAACGGTCTGTGAATAGACTGCAGACAGTCCCAGGACGGCAAGTAGATTGAAAGCTGAGGCTTCATTAGAAGGTCTGCATGCTACGACGACAGCGGAATTCATTGCGGCACCCTTCAGCATGGTATCACATATAACAATCGTCTTGGATCTCTCCCCAGGCTGGCCCACGGCCTGGCCTAGTCCATTCCTCTGCTTGCTTGGCAGAGGAATGAACTGGGAGAGCATTGTTCTCACACTGAGTTAGACCGCTCACTGGAACCACACTGATGGCACTGCAGACAGCCTGAGCTGCCCAGAGATCAAGAAATGTTGGTGTATTGATGGCAGCAGTGATGGCACACTGCTTTGCTTTCGTTCTGATACACAAGCCTGAACATCAGATTCCTTGGTACCACACAAAGAGCTGTGCCATGTCCAAGGCAATGGCCTCATCTGCAAGAGTGGAGTCCTTTTACTACGGATTCCTCAAGAAGGCCAGGTGTTAGAGGGGAACCTGGCACTGAAACCTCCATGCTGGTGGTATATCTCTCCCTCAGGACTATCTTTGCCTTTGTTGCTTTTTTTTGGCATCCACACGCAACAACATGATTCAACGCTACCTCTGGGAGCAACTGACTTTTCCCTTCACCAGCCAAAGCCTGACCAGTGAAACCTAGCTCTCCCAATCCTGCTGCCCTCTGTCCACCTTAGCAGAGCAGGCTGCACACAGCTATTTGTTTTAGGAACTGAAGAATGTGCCCATTGTCCGTCCGCAGCCATCCTGAACCGACTGCTATAAATGAGTCTTTTGTCCAAGCCCTCGCCATCCTGGTGCAGACAGAACTTATCCTGAGCCGAGTCTGTGATGGGGTTTCATGGTAGGTAGAGAGAAAGAGACACACAGAGAGAGGAGGGGGGAGGGGGGAGGGGGAGGGGGAGAGGGGAGAGGGGGGTGGTGGTGTAAGATAGGACACCAGGGGAACCGGAGGATATTTAGTTTTGGAGACAGGTTCATTCATCTTCCCCCCTGCACACATCCGGGACAACGTGTGCCTTATCAGGGCTTAGAGAACCTGGGGCTCCCGGTTGAATGGACTTTGTGATTAATGCCACAGCTGTGCTGTCAGACTGTGTGTTATGGAGGCTAATCATCTCCTCCGTGGACTGAAGCAACACTGATTTGATGTTATTTCCACAGTTATCATAATTTTTGCATTCTGGTTGCGGTAGATTCCACATCCTGCTGCGAGTTGTATTCTATTTAACAATGACTGAAAAACTAAATATCATTTCAACTTTGTAAGTATGATTTCCTGCTGCATTCATTCTATTGCCCCTTTCTACTGCCATTTTCTTCTGCAATAACTTAATTTTTTTCTAATAAAAGAAGCATGATGTGCACAAGTAAAACAGTGCTTTAAATTCTGTGATATATTTGCTGTGGTTTGCCCCACACATTTTTATCAGACAACATAAAGGCTTGAACAGAGCTATGAGTCACAGACATTGGGTTGAAAATAGAAAGAGCAAGTTTCCCATTGAAACATAAGCACAACACAGACAAAACACTGACCAGAGACCTTCCCTACTGCATCCACCACTAATATAAATACATGAGGTGGTTAGAGGAATAACTGTTTTCCATGCTGCTTTTGCTGCTGGGCATGCTCAATCCTCCAAAGGCCAGTATAGGCCACCCAAAGCAGTGGGCGGCAGAACAAATGAATAAACTTCACTTTTCAAATAGCAGGTTGGAGACCCCCTACATACACATCATACAGCATACGTTTATACACCCCCTCACACATATCCTCCACTGTACGAACCAGCCAGCCAGATATCTGTGTGGCCCTACCTCTCTGCCCCCCCCTTTCTCGCTTGGTTTGAAAAGGTGTAAAGTGTATGCTGAAAGTGAAAGCTCTGGCTTATGTTTCATTTACAGACCACAGAACTGGAGATGGTTTCACAATGTGCGATGAGGGAAGTGAACACACACTCACACCTTCATGCACAGACACACACAGCGTTACACTGGGATCAAAGAAATCCGAAGTGCCTACACACATACACACACACAAAATGACAATGGATATAGCTCTGGTAAGTGAAGAATTAAAGATACAGGCTTTTAATTCCAGGCACTGAGGCAATGTAAGCATCAGAGCCAAGGGGCTTGAAAACCGAACAGTTTTCTGCTGATGTTCGAAACTAAATAATATGAGTCTCATCTGTAGAGATGCTGATACTGAGGTGACAACTGGAATGCTGAGAGGTGAAACACTACTTGAATAACGATTAGCACCCCGAACCTGAGGTAAGGTCTCTGCACAGAGACAGCAGTAGAGTTTATGGGATGAGTACTGGAAGCTAAGGTCTGGCAGAAGAGATAGTGAGATGGTGAATAACATGGTGGCTATCATTGAGGACACAATTCTATAGGCCTGTCTGTCTGTCTTTATACCTTGAAGATTGACACTAAATTTATGAAGCATGTGGAACCCCAACCCATAGAAAAAGGTTGTTCTTGCCCCAGAATACATGTTTTTTAATCAATTTTTCGGTGGTGAAATGAGTCATCTATTCACATGATATTTCTGATGGATCCAATTAGGCACTGTATCATTTACAGGTTATCTTGGCCTGTGCTAGAGACCTTAATGGATGAAATTCCTAGATGTATGTTATCTTATTGCTATTTTCTATGACATCAGGTGGAACGAGCCATTGCACTCACCGTGTTAAAGTTAGGGAAGAGGCTAAGGGGGGAGGATCCATTGAGTCTGAAGGGCAGTAGATTTTTGAGGTCGAGCGGAGGCTGCAGAGGCCGTCCTGGGACGGGAAGGGAAGCCAGGAGGGGGCTGCCCTGGGCCGACGTACCTGGACAACACAAAGAGATAGATGTTAGAAGTTAAGAAACAAAGGAAAACGTTAACATGAGGGACATTTCTGTTCCAGTGTGATTGTGGAACGGCACCGATGGCTTCCAAAAGGTCATGTGCTGTGCTCACAGGAGGCCTGACTTTGATTTATTTGATACCAGAGGCACCATTACACCTCCAGCTGACATCCGACACACATTGCACAGCTTTAATGTGTGTAGTAGTGTGCATGTGCTTGTATCTGGGACAATACAGTGCATGTTTCTGTTTTTATGCAGACAATAGGAGGTGTACGGGCAGTTTTGCTGGAGACTTAATACTCCCATCACCCCAATTGCCCAGACTGATCCCCCAAGGACAAGCCACCTGTCCTCATGTACATACACACACGCACAAAAACACATCATTTAATTACAGATTTATTGGCTGAGGAAAGGTGCCTGTGCGACGGAAAGATGGGAGATATTGAATTTCAAATGGACCAGGGATGAAGAGATTTCTAATTTCCCACTTGGCTGCGTTTCAGTGGACCAGTGTGCTCACCGGTGCACAGGCACTTATCCCAGCACTAGGATCAATCATCGGTGTCAGCTGCAGGTCACCGTGGCCACACCAAAGTATGCCTATCATTTGAGCCCTCCTGCAGCACGCACGCACGCGCGCGCACACACGCACACACACACACACACACACACACACACACACACACACACACACGGTTATACTCTTGTGTGATGCCGCACACCAGAGACAAAAAAAGCAATCACTGACCTTACAACAATACCAGCGGCTTAGAAATAGAGGAGATTGGCCAAAAAAAATAACTTCTTCTGAAGGTAGGGAAGGGAGATAGCCAAGATTTCAGAAACAGATGGTAGGATACAAAAAGGGAAAGAAACACTGGTGTCACAGTGACAAACTGGTAATATATTCATAGCTGGGAGTGCATTGTGTATGGTACTACTCTGTTTAGGTTACCAAGCTATCATGTTGTTAAAATAAAATGACTTTATCACACTCAACACTGAGAATTAGTGTTTAATAAACACTAATTCAAACCAGTTGTGATGCGTATGAAAATCAAATGAAGACAAAGGACTGAAAGAATTAAAGAACTGCATTTTGCTAAGCTAAGGTCAGTGAAAATTCAACACTAATGTCACTAAAAACATGGCAAATTACCAAATCCTGAGGGGAAATCTTCACTGAATCTAAACTGGTTCACAAACACAATCCAATTTTGAACCCAATGACAATGTTTTCATTAACTAATACACTTTGTTAAGGTGTTAAAAAGATCATGGCTTAAAAAAAGCCAACTTAATTATAGTTCTGCGGTCTCCAGCACAGTCTCCTTACAAAAAGCGCACAACTGTCTCACCATTGGCTCTGAACAGAATTCCTAAAAGGACTGGATGAAATGTAGTGCTATTCCACTTATCGTTCACCTAGACTGCTCAAACATGGCAACAAAGCCATTCCAGTCAATAAAATAACAAACAATTTTTTCTCCTGTTTGTTGTGGCATATTGGTAGTGTTTTTTTTCATCTTAGCATTGGTTTCAAGGTTGTGGTATGATGATGATACTTCTGTATGGCCTGTGTGAAGTACAGAACAGAGTGATAGATGGGGGAATCTGTCAGTGTTCTGGCCCGTGGCTTTCTGCGGCTTGGCAGGATTGGCAGCCATGACGCGGGGTGTATGTGGTTGGTGGGTGGGGGGGCTAAAAGACTAAACCTCTGAGCATATGCTCCTCAGTGCTGGGCTCAGGCCTGCTTTTGCCATGTGTGGCTCTCATCTGCTGTCTGTCTGACACCCAGAGAGATGTAGCAAAGTATGGATGTAGCCTACAGACACGTGGGCAGCAGCCAGCGGGGGATCGCTCACACACTCAAAACACATACACATTCACACAGAAAACGAGGAGAAGCTGAGACTTCTCTTGGCAGGGCTATCAGAGGAAAAAAACGAGGCTTGCAGGGTGGACAGTTATCGCTGATAGTGCTTCCCCACCTCTCTCTGTGACTCTCCAGGCAGCTTATTAAATCAGAGGCTGGCTGTTTGCCTATTTGGATGATAACACTGCCATTGAGGCACAGCCCAAATCCAGGCATGTACGACAGCGATCGAAGGAGTGTGCATGCTTGGGTTACATGTACTAGACCAGTATCACATGCACACACACAAACATATACAAACAGAACTGCCTACGCACCTCTGAAAACAAATAGCTCCCAGGGCAAGGGGGATGTCAATAAACACAGTCACATAACACAAACGCGCACACATACACAAAACGGTATAATTTTGTACTTGGCACATATTGTGTGGGATTCCAGTAGGAGTACACTTTAAAGCAAAACAACATACAATTTTCAAGCACATTTCTTGTGTTTTTGTATGTTGGTGTGTGTGTGCAACTGAGGAAGGATGGTTTATTTCAGCCTGCAGCGCCTGATAACCTCCTTCTATCACACTGCGTCCTTTTCCACTCATTTAATGTTGTATGTGTCTGCACATATGTATGTGTTTGCATTCGTATGTGGTTATGTGCACATACAGTATGTTCTTTCTCTCCAGAGTCGTTTGCGTCAAAGCTCAGGTTTATTTACGCCTCGCTTGTGGTCTAGGGTCCAGACAACCACTGACTGACCACTGGTTGAGGCAAGGCCTGAAACAAAATGTCCAGCCTCTCTCTCTCTCTCTCTCTCTCTCTCTCTCTCTCTCTTCCAGATGACTTTGCTAACTGATCTGACTGTCTCTGCCAGTCTTTCCCCAGGCAGGCCTCCTCCTCCTACCATCACAACGCATTCCTCCCTCTCATGACTCACTGGGCTTGGTTACACAACAGCCGCCGTCACATCGCATCTACTCGGATGCGTGTATGTTTGTGTGGTGCATCCGAGCCTTAGAATTCAAACATTGATTTTTCAATTATTTTCTTCTTGCTCATCTAAAAAAAAAAAAAAATGGATTCCAACGTACACAAGCAAACATACTGAGCCTTCCCTCCTCATTCCACTTCCGCTCTCGCAAAATTAGCCATTCAACCTTTTAGTCCTTTAAATGTAATTCTCCTGTCATCACTTCAGTGCTCCCATTTCTGATAAATTGCTGCTGAGTGGCACAGGAAGGAAAAAAGGAGAGGGTCGGGGAGGAAAGAAAACTGCCTTTCTATTTGTGGCCCAGTGTAATTATGTGGGATAGATGCTGGAGTTGGGTGAGTGGATTTCCACCTTCTATTTCCTTCTGCCCTTTTTTGTCTCTCAAAAGACGCTCCACAATTTTGCTTCATACGAACTTGCTTAAAACAAGTGCCATTTTTAGACTGTCCTCCCAAAAAGAACAACAGCATCAGTCGTTTCAGCCAGTGCCCCAATACAACATATATTTACGTTCAAGTGACAAAGCCCTCTAGTTGCCATAGTCGCTATAACGAAAGGAAAGGAGGAAGTAAGGTGCCTCATTGTAGAGCAATAAAGTCCTCATGGAGAGGAGGTCGGGGTTGGGGATGGATGGGTCAACAAAACGTCAGACTAACACGGGAGACGGCTGTTCAATTCTCATTCTTTGAGCTCTGGTCTTTGCTTCAAACTTTAGAACCGGGAAAATATGTCTTTTCTGAAAATATTTTAAAATCTATCACTTAAAAATGCTTCATTTTAGTTGTATTTCTCGTGACCTAGTTTCGTATAAACAAAATACTGCTTGTTGAGGTAAAATAACGTACCGGACTACGCTGACTTTGATTATGCCATTTCCAATAGAGCCTAGCAAAAAAGGAAAGCATAATGAAACCCTTTGTGTAAGAACATTTTAAAAGAATACACCAGAGAAGAGTTGGCTTTGTCTCTGGGATCACTGGGGTAAGAGCAATTGTCTTTTTTCTTCAGTATATAGAGCATTATGCACCACATCTTTACTGCTCAGCTGTGACTACCTTCTGAGTAACATTTGGACTGTCAGTTAGACTTTTGCCATCAGGCCTCTGATCTGATTATCCAGCTGTGATAATGAATATCTGCACATCTAAACATGAATGTATTTAGCAGGGAAATTGCTGACCGGTCAAATGATAAACCCAAGTGCAAGCACAATATGAGCATAATTACTCTGCACCATGTGGATGATTCTTTTGTCAGTTGCCAAGTACACAAAATAACCTCTCTTTTTGATGATGTTTAGCGCAGTCCTCATATGCCAGTATCAAATGTGCATATACTCGAGTCCTGACACGCATACTCAGAGTCATAACACTACGATGCTCATTGTGCATCTGCCACACTGTTGCCACAGTGTTTCACCATCCCCCAGCCACCCCACAAACTTCCTAGCAGCGGCTGCCCTGCCTCTGATGGGACTGGATCTGACAGGGCAGAAGAGCTGACAACTACATCTCTCCGCAAAATAAAGAACTGGAGCCTTTTAGTTATAATAACCCAATAAACACAGGCTTTTCTTTGACCGAGGTATGAAATAACCCAAGACATGCTATGCAAATGTCTGTCTCACACGTGCTGCACCTGGAAATTGGCCTCATGGTGTGTCAGAGTCTCACGGCCATAAGAGGGCATGAAATGACATTGCACTGCGTCTGGATGTCCAAATATACTCCACTGGGAAAGAGAGACAAAGAGGGAGGGAGAGAAAAATGACTCTTAACAGCCAATTAGCTTCCGCTTGATCAGGAGGTGATGTGAGGACCAACGTGGGAACCATTATAGCATGGACGGAGAACATTAACCACAATCAGTTTTAATTAAAGACTGGCGCTTTTTACTCCTCTCCATCCCCTGCCATTTCTCCCTCACTTCTATTCTCCACTCCTCCTTAAATATGATGATAATCTGCAAACCTGAGTTTAATATAGGACGCTACTGGACGGATTACAGTAGATGAAACAGTACAGAGATGATGAAAGAACTTTAATTAGCCCCCCAATTAAGTCAATTTGAGTGGCACAGTTGCATCAAACAGGCAAGAATTATATGCTTTTCTGCAGCTGCAGATAGGATCTCATCATGATGCATACAGCGTTACTCTAAATATGAGACGCAAACCTGGAATGCGGCCAAATAAATGCATGATTCCAGCTGCTTCTGCATTCAAATTTACATTTTTTTAGGCTTTTAAGTCTGCAAGCCACTTTCCTGTTTTGAGAAGAGAAATATAAACTATTCACAAAAGCATGCAATTTAAAATTTCCACAAAGATCCCTTTCATTTTATCCTCCGTCCTTTACCTCTCTCATTTCCTCACCTTCCTTTACAGCTTTTAACGTTTTTTTTTTTTAATAATATTTTCACTCTTTTTTCTGGGTCACCTGACATGCTGTGCTGGCAGCACTGTGACTGTATATTGTGTACTGGAGTGTGTAAGTTGATGACTGTGTGTGCTGCACATGACAGTTTGTATTCCGATGTGCACAGCAGGCAGATACAGTTTATTCAGTAAATATGTGCAAGGAATATTTGAGCAGAACAGAGCTCCAACTTTACCCTGTTTGATGTCTGAACAATTAAGTGTCAGCTTGTCCATGTGAGGGGAGAAGAGCAAGCATGCGAAAAGCTACATGATAAAAGTGTTGTCTGCGATATTTCCAGCAGAGATAGCCTAGTCAAACTCTAATATGGTTATGAAGATTTTTCTTATGGAGGATTATATTTAATCTCAGGACTGTTACTTCCTTTCTGCGAATCTATTCTGCTCTTTAAAAAAATCTCTCATATGTAGTTCTGCCCTTCTTTCTCTTGCTTTTCCCTGGATTGCAGGAGGTGACAGATTGCTCCATGTGGCCTGATTATATGCAAGGCTAAGCACGGTTTGCCCCCTGACTGAAAATAGAGCACTCTCAGGAAGGAAGATGACTTCATAACTTTACTTTCACATGCAGTTTTAGAGGAATTATACAAAGTCAGACACTGAATCTGTTCTGTTGATCTCTCTGTCAACCCAAAAACCCTCACCTGTACTAAGTCAGGCTTCTGCTCTCCTGCTTGCTCGGGTACATTTACATCATCATTTTAGTGCTTCATTAATCACAGAACACAAAATAAGAAGACGTATGAAGTGAGATAAGTATGCAGGAGATTTATAAGCAAAATTTAGCCACCATGTAGCTCTGTTACAGTGTGGATATAGAAGGTATATAGAGGCTAATTTACAGCCAATAAATATGACCTGACATTGAAGTTTAAATATACAGTTATCAATATACAGCCTCTGGCTTCAGCTGTGACGCTTCCTCAACAGAGAAAGATATCAACCTTTGCCTGTGTTACTTGCATTGACAAACAACAATGTTAAAATTAAATTTTAAGAAGTGCCGAACAATGACAGAGGTGAGGTCAACATGACCCTGAAATTACTGTAATTTGTCTTTCTATTATAATGTTACTTTATAATGTTGCTTTTTTAAAAAGATAAGAAATAATTTAACATTTTAACCTCAAACTACTGAAAATATTTCAGCAGTATGTTTGGGTCTACGTCGTTTGGCTCAGTAGTGAGTCGCAGCAGTCCGGCGGTGGTAACAGGACCGTGTGGAGATGCTTCTTCTCCCAGGGAGCGTCTTTAATGAGTTCTGTCAGGCAAGCAGCGAACAGCGCATCGCTACCGAACCCAACCTGAGCAGAGGCAAGGCCCATCTGTCAAGCTGAGACGATAAGCCTAAAGCCATCCAGAAACAAATTGCTCAGCTTCCCCACTGTGAAGCCCTGCAAGGCAGACGACTACGGGCGGGCAACAGAGATGCTGCTGAATCCTGATGCTACACAGGAAAAAGGAGGAGAAGGAACATATCAAACACATTAATCTATGCAGATGGTGCCAATGGCCAGCCATTGCTCTGCAGAAGCAGCAGCTGTACACAGAACTTCAATGTGATGATAAACAACAAAGAAAGAAAAAAAACATCTCTATTTGCTTTCGAGCCTTAGGGTGAGCAGCTTTAATAAGTCACCCACACTTTTCTTAATCTCCTCCCTTTGCTTTACAAAGATAATGACAGCTGTCGGACTTTTCCCTCTAGGTAAAAACAAACTTTTATAATACACTGTTAAAAAGGTGGGAGATGATCAAAGGTAAACTATGACAGTTTAAACATCTGTCTGAGAGAGTCAACGGCATCATCTCCATTTTCATGATCATAACTAGCATCATACCATCTTGCAGTGACATGTGAAAAAACAAACTAATTCAAAGCTGTGCCATGCCCACACATATGCAAAAACCCAGGGCTTGGAATTTTGCAGGATTGACAGGAACTCAGATGAGTTCAGGTTCATTTCCTTAGCAAATTGAGTCATTTGTAGAAGTGACATTAAGTGTGACATAGTTTTTTACATGAATAAATATCGGGCTGGTCAACCAAGCATCACACAGCCGTCATGCCAACTGTGACAAGTCATTATAATCTGATTAGATATGGTGGGCGAGTCGGGCTGGTTGGATCTTTTAGAGGGAGGGATGTGGTGTACGGGAGAAAATAAGCAAGACAGAGGTTGCTTTCTAATTTTAACTCCTCCGCTGATAAGTTGAGAGGAGCAAGAGATGAAAACCCTCACTCATACACCGAGAGGCAAACATAAAGGTGTTTACGAGGCTGTGACGAATGCAAAATGAAAATGAAAGTTGTAGCTGTGCCGAACACAGTGGAACTATCCTCTCCGGAAATTTAGATGAATAGTGTAACACACACACACACACACACACACACACACACACACACAAATGGGTTGAGCGGGAGCTGTAGAGCTGCCACCTTCATCCCACTGGCCCACAAGGGATGAACAAAGAGACAGCAGGCACAGGAGATCCAGGAGGTCTTTGCTTTTGCATGCATGTGTACACACACACACACACACACACACACACACACACACACACACACACACACACACACACACACACACACAGGGGAGAAGCTCTTTACAATTAATGATTCATTTACACAGCTGCAAGTATTCTGAGATTTTTAGTTATCACAGACGAGAACATTCCCTTTATTTATATAAACGACACTAGCAAACTGCTGGCAGAGAGCATTGTACTGAACATTACTTGAGTATTATTACATTAATTGGTATGCAAAGGAGCTCCTGCTAAGCAAGTTGTATTCGCAGCGAGCCAGTAAATTGCCTTCTAGTGCAGATTTGTTTTTGCCATCAAATGGCATGCTGATCATCGACTCCAATTCCACCTGAATTGTTTTTTCACAAAATGTCACTTTCCTCACTCATTCCCTACTTTTAGGTTCTTTGTTTTAGACTTTTCTTATAACACAGCTATTTCGAGTTCCGCTTTCAGGCATAACTCTTCGGCCAATTAAAACTCTTAATGGAAATGTGTACTGGCTATTAAAAAAGGTAAAGCTTTCCTGTTCTTTTTGGGTCCTAGCTGTAGGGCCAAGGATGATTTTTTTTTCTACCTTTTAACATAAAGCAGGGAAGTGGGAGACAGCTCTTATATTATTTGAGGAACAGAAATGCAGTTATATGAGAATTATGGCACAGGAATGTGTCTGGCAATAAAAGTCCTCCAGCTGTGAAGGTTGGCGCGGTGGTAATGCATACATTACCTCCCATTCTCTAATGTAGATAACACCTCAAGGAAAAAAAAACAGTAGCAATTCAAAGATAATTCAATTTTAAAGATAATTTGAACTAGCCACTTATGCTTACAAAATATGATTTATAAATAATCTGTGTTAACTGAAAGCAAACCTGAGAGACAATTTGCTGAAATAATTTAACACTCAAGTGCCCGTGCTCAGGTTAAAAGGTTGGCTGAAGGACAATGCCGATGTTAAAAACCAATTACCCCTTGGTTGCTTTTAAAAATGCCCTGGCACTCAATCAGCAGCAGCCTTGTGAAATAAACGAGCTAATTTTGCCCAACCTGGGCTGTAATTGTTTCAAATCAGCCTCATGCCTCAGCGGCACTGCCAGAATAATTGCTCATGAGTGTGAAGATTAATCTACAGAAGCACATCTGTGGGACTTAATTTACAGGTCGCAGTACCATGCCTTGTGGATTCATTAGGCTCATTTGGATTTCAATCCTGTACAGCATATGCGGCTAAACAAAGGTGAAACAATGGTGGGGAAATGTCAGGAATCAAGCAAACACAATGCACCAACTGCTCAATATTTGTACACAGTCACATGCACACAGTTTCCAACATTTGTGTCAATAAATGCATATAATGTGCAATGACGACAGATGCAGAAAGACCTATGTTCAATAACAGAAGGTGATGTGGGCATGAGTACAGCTGTGAAAAACTGTGGTCCCCAAATAATCGGTTTCTCATCACGTCCACTTCTAAACACTTGTTAATGGAGAAGAAGAGTCAGGTAACAGTCAACACATTTCGTACAAAGGAGAAAAAGTGTCATCGTTTGCCAAACTTTGGCCTCCAATCAAGAATCAAGAAATTAGCGTTTGGATTGTGAGCCACTTGAAGGCTGAGAGAGGACGGGCTGTTCGACAAGCTCTCTGGAGAGAAACAGCTGCAAGCTGCAAATTGGAAAGCCTTTGTGAGAAGCTGCTCTGCCCTTTGTTGTCTTCTTCCTACACTCCTCCTCAAAGTACTGGCATGCAGATGTCTCCTCTCATTCCTCATGTGTAATTAAAAAGATGGAAGAACGGCATAAAGGTATGATTCTATGCACGAGGCATTGTACTGCAGGCGCTACACATGAGCCAGGCAGCCTGCGTGTCTTTAAATAGGAAAACTTCACTACAGCAAAGGATTACACGCATCGCTCCGCAGCTGCCTATTTCCTCGTGCTTCCAAAGCCTTTCCATCATGACACACCAGACACAATAACATAGTTAAAAAAGAAAATGTGACCACCCATGGTGGTGCTATATACCCTCCACTCCAGTTGTAGGGCCCTCCTGCTCTGCCTGGGTACAGAAAAAAAGACATGGGGCTGAGCAGATAAGGGTTCTTATCAGAGCCTGTGCAGGTGTTTGGAGAAGCAAGGCCATAACATAAAGTTACTATTGGCTAGCAGGATTTCACTCAATGTGAAGAGAGTAAGAAAAGAAGTGCACAGGGATGGATGGGTGGCAGTGGGAGTTGTGTGTGTGGTGTGACGGTTGAGCCAGTGGCCAGGATATTATAATTGTGAATCCCCCCCAGAGTGCCGCAGTATAGCACGTCTTAGACACCTGCTGGTGTGGCGATAAGGAGTGAAAAGCAATCACTCTAGCTACCCTGCAGCCCCAACTGGCATCTTGTTGCCTCTCAACCTGCTACTTGGGTATTTATTTAAAATATAACTGGCTTTCTGTTATAGGTCAGCTCCCTCTGCGGACTGTTACCTTAGAGAGGATGGGAAACAAGAGAAGAGAGGAGAGAAGAGGACATTCCAAAGGCCAAGAGAGATGCTCTTTCATTAACAGTTAGTCCAGTTTAGAGTGCATTTGGTCCTACTGTATCAGCACGATACTACTAAAAATGCAAAGCAGTGTGTGTCGCAGAAGTTCCTCGTGCCACTACAGACTGCCATTTCAAACTAACTTTATCACCCACAGAGGTCAAGGACATGCGGTCTGGCTCCGAATGGGTCTTAACACTCTCTACAGAGCATTTCTCATTAGTGTGATTCCATCTGAGGATTATAATGCAAATCCTTGGGATAAATCTTCACTCGTCACAGAGAGACCATCAGCTGTAGCACTCAACCAACGCTGACTCCTGAATTATTCATTTCGTGTTTACAGCAGGCGACAGGTGCGTGACCTCTATGATGAGTGCCCAGGGTGTCTGGGAGAAGTGGTGACAAGGGAACTGGAGGACGGGGGAGGAAGCCTCAGAGGGACAGCGGAGACATGAAGGAGTATGGGGGAGGATTCAGAGGAAACTGCCAATTTGTCAGACTCAGGTGCTCGGTAAGGTTTGGGGCTGCTTTTGCTTTTCATGCTTTTAATTGTAATTCTGTGGCAGCTAATACAGCTTTAGCAGACTTTTAGATATGACTGCATGGAAGGTTTTTTGAAGGGAGAGTAGAGATGCAGTTGCCAGTTTTGGGGGGTGTAGCAGGGGGGAGAAATCAAGTAAGGTGAAATTACTTTCCCCCAAAATGTTAGAGTAAAACCCAGGGTGGCAGGGGGGGTTGGTGAGGTCTGGCAAGCTTGAGCTGCACATCAGCTGAGTGGCATTTACTGTAACCTTTCCCCTGGCTTTTAATAACTGCAGCAGAAACAGCAGAAACACAGATCACTGCGATTCACTGGGGAGCACTGGGAATTGCAAACAGATCTCCCACCGCTCGTAGACACACAAAGCAAATAAACACCCAGAAAGGACCAGGAAGTCGAACATTACCTTGGTTTCACCTCTATATGAAAACTTTAATATCGGTATGAGAGCACAAATGAGATGCAATAGCAGAGAGCTATGGCAGATAAGAAAATAAGAGGAGCACCGCCAAAAGCAAAAGGAACAGGGCGAGATAGATAAATAAAGAGGGTAGAAGCTGGAAATAAGTGGATGTTGTCCAAAAATACAGGCAACCCGTCTGGTTAGTTTAGTTTAACACCAAAGAAATACAAAACTGAATCACAGGAATTCAATCTGGTTCACTCAGCCCAAACAATAGGTGTCTCTGACACCTGATAGCTTAGGAATAAGCCTTCATTTTATTCACACATATGGATGTGGACATCTGCATGAACAAACACACACACACACACACACACACACACACACACACGCACACACACGCACACACACGCACACACACGCACACGCATGCAAAAGCAAACAGGCACAAATGCTCTCTGCAGAATGATGCATGGGTTTCACCTTCAGGCAACTGGGGAAAGAGACAGACATTTCTCCCCTTTGGCAAACTCCTGCTTCAGACAAAATAACAAATGGCTGAATGATATAGTGAGCTGTCCCCTCTGGTTGCAAAGTGGGAATGGAACCACATCTCCGAGACAGCAGCAACAAATGGCCCATCTCTATAACTTCTCTTTCTCTCTCTCCTTCTCTCAGCTGTGCATCCACAGAGACCTTGGCAGACCTCAAAGACAGATTAATCTCGATTGAAAGTTGCTGAAGTGTCCACAAGCATCAAAACATTGCTACTTATCGTGGGAGAGCACAGTGGAGACGATCTAATGAAAATACTGAAAATAAGCTCTGAGGTCATTTGGGATGGACGAACACCCACAAAGTGGGCAGTACTGTAAAGTGCACACAGACTAGATTAAGTCCTCATCATGTGAGATCTTGATTTAACAGACTGTTTGCCATTCTGCCTGTGGTAAGTCTTAGACTGCTCCTGTTGGAACTGCATGAATCTAAGGGTTCCTCCACTCCTACCAGCATGGGCATCACAGTTTTGGCTGCTGAAAGAAACTCTTCCTCTCACATGGACTTCAATTGTCTGGAAAATCATTTGAATGTGGCACTGTAACATTCCTGTTTTACTGAGCAACATTACCTAAACTCTCCATTTGTCAGGGGTCACTAGAAGATAAGTGATGTAAATGATAAGTAGATGTTTATTTTTGAAACACTGCACTTTTAAACATCATACAGGAATTTAGTTGAATAAACTAATCTTTTCTCATTATCTTAATGTGAATATCTGTTTTAATCATTCAAGTTAATCCAACTTAAACATTCCAGTTTTTATTTTAAGATGATTTCAGAACAGCAGGGAAACTTATGTTTTGAAGTTGAACCAGCTTAAAAAGGTTAGTGCTCCAGTACCGTATTGTCGAGCAAGTAAAGTGAATGGAATCATCACTGTTATGTTTGTTTTATCATCTTTCTTTGTTTATTTATATCATGAAAAATGTTTTTAATGAAATCACTGCTGCCAATTTAGATGTTACGTACATTTGATCAAGCCTGTTAATTTGGCTATATTTGTTTAATTTTGACAAATGACATCACGGGGATCAATCCCATATTTATTAGGCAGCATCCAAGGGAGTCCTCTCTATAAAGTTGATGACATAACTCTGGTGTAACTAGAGCTTTGTTGACCTTTGGCTAACATGCTGTAACCCCGTCCGACTGCGCGGGCCTCAGCTAACCCACTCCAGTCTGTCTGCGTCTGTCTGCTGACACAAAGTGGATTTCTCGTTAATCTGGCTAACAGGAGAGCACGCTCTCCACAACAACACTCCAGAGAATAGGACTAATCAAGACATCATGAACATCAAACAGGGAACAATTACCTCTAATAAACTCAGTTTTGTTGATTGACTGAGAGAAAAGAGATGACAACGGCCAACATAGTTATTTGATTGGATTTGATTACACTTGAGTGTTTTGTATAGAATTAGGGAAAAGAAAAAAGAAAAACAGCTCAACAAATGAGAGAAAATATGACCCTGCCATGAGCTAATTCTTTGCAAATGCCCTTACACTTTCTGTGGAACAACGTGCCACGGCATAGTAGTGTGGTTTTTAAAAATTCTGCCTTGTTTCAAGGTAACTGGATTTGTTTCTAAGAGGTACTCAAACAATATAAATCAGTAAAATTGTTCATCCAAAAACTAGGTGATACAGATACATTTGCACAATGCACATATTACGCTACTCAATTTGCACCAGAAGGTAGCTCCCACATTTAATGACAAAAGCCAACAAAAACCAGCACATATGAAATGAGTTTGAGTACCAAAAAGGCACAACGTGGCTGATGGGCTGACAAAAAGGTTTGATTGTAATACAGAACAAATGTTGAATTTTAATGCAGTAATGAGCAAATGGTTTTAACAGGTGGAAGTGTAGCTGGGGAAGTGTACAATTTGCAATCCCTCCTCATTAGTAAGCAAATGAATTCAATCACCTCTCTTTGTTAAGCGGCTTGATAAATCCCTTCAAAGTGGCATGTGGCTTTGACAACAGCAAGCAGCTTTAATAGATGCAGAGCTGCTAATGCATCATTCTCATTGACTCTGCGCTCGCTATTCCGCTAAAATCAAAACCAAGTCAATGAAGTTGGGGCTCCGCAGGAAGCAGTGAGGAGTATTGTTTTTTTTGCGCTGGCTCAAATAGCTTTACAAATTTTATTCAAATGTCCTTTGAGAGAACTGACTCGAGGGACCTCAAGCTTGAGGGTAGGGCAGGAGCTCTAAACGGGCGATGTTGGAAAATGCTATGTGTCTTCCACTGAGGCTAAAAAAAGAGCAGGGGCAGGTCCTTTGGCCCGAAACTACTACAGGAAGAGAGATTTTCACCCATATCTGAGAAAAGCAGTGTAACACCATTACCACCATCTGCTAAACCACTCTGTGCTCCCATAACACAATGTCCAAGACACAGCAGGATGTGTCCACTGGGACTGTAATCAGAGACACACAGAAGCACAAAGACAGTAAGCCAAAGAGACAGAAAATGGGTATTTAGAAGAAAAACTGAGAAAGTGGAGAGCAGACCTCTGCCTGGAGTTTCATTCTGAATGTCTTCAATGACGCTGTGACATTTGCGTCATCAATGGCCAATCAATATATTTGTTGTGTAAGACAGAAGCTGCATTTGGCAACAGCTTACAAACACAGACACAACGTATCTCTCCATGCCTGGCAACAAATCCATTCTGCAGCCTCAATCAATTCGTTAGACAGCCTCTTCTTGAACACATACACACATACATGTACACACACATGAATGAGGCACTGCGATGATTAGCTTGTCCCACTTAATCACTTCCTATTAGAGACACCTGCAAGGTTGCAGTAGTCGTGTGTGATTATGTGTAATCATAGAAATGTCACATTTGAATGATAAGCAGCAGGAGAAGATAGCTTGAAGCACACCATAGAATCATCAGCTATTCTCATGCACAAATATATTAAAAATATTCACACTAGACTTACAAATATGTTTCCTCACATATCATTTTGCAGATGCTATGCAGGCATTTAAATATACACAAGCACCCTCATTGGGGAGGGGGGGGGGGGGGGGGGGGGGGGGGTGTGGGGGGGGCTATCTGCTGTGGATAAAAGACATCCCTTATCAGCTTCTTCATAGAGGAGCTGGGAATGAAGGCATTTACTCATATGAAAGAGGCAGCTTTTGGAGATAAGCCGAGAGAGACGGAGCTCAACTAAGCTTTCAGATTGGACTGGGCCTAGAGAAGGAACAGAGGAGGATGGGAAAAAAACAGAGGATGGGTGGATGGATGGATGGATGGATGGATGGATGGGCGTGTGGATGATGGATGGGTAGATTGTTGATGAAGTGATGGGAATATGGTGCAGGCTCTTATTTGGTGCTGTGTTGTGCTTTGAGGCAGATGTGTGCCTACAGAGGAGAAGTGCTTGGCTTTTGTCTGCCATGGAAGTGCTTACATAAAGCGTATTTTCAGAGGATGTGGGTGTGAAAGCTATTGTGTTGACCCCGGTATTCTGTCTGTGCTGGCGTGCACATGAGTGTCTATACCTTCCGTCTATCCCTGTGCTCGTAGCTGGCCCTGTCTGCACAGCGAGCTGGCACATCTTCTCTGCTGCGCTGGGCTGTGAGCCGCGCTAGAATAACCCACTTCAAAGAGACCCATTGTCACACACTAATGTGGCAAACAGCAGCTAGCGCCACAAAAATCAGCACACACTGAGACTGGATATTCCCTCTGAGATGGAGCAGTAAGGGTGGCGTGGGAGGGGATGAAGAGCAGGGAGAGAGAGAGGTTTGTTCATAAACACACTGCTGTGCCAACATTAATCATGCAGACTCTCATAAAATCATTAGAGCTGATCATTCCCAGTCAGGCTCTCTCCACAACGGCTCAGTACTGACGAAAAGAAGCGAGAATGCCAATTTCTTTAGGAGATGTAAGCCAACACACAATTACACTCAGACACCTTTGTAGTGCAAAACATCAACGTAAAGAAGTGAAACAGCTGAACTTAACAGCAGGTGACTTGAGATGCATTTATGTACAAAGTTTGTACATAGTCGATGTGTTTCATATATAATTGTTTGTGCACCCAAAAACACCCACTTATCAACTCATTTATGTATATTCATATTCTGTTTGTGTGTACTCACTGCAGTGGCATTACACAACGTTATACCACTGATTGCATTTAAATGTATGTCTGTGTGAACAAAAATGCCTGCTATTTGTGTCTGTGATTTTTAATTTGATTTTTCTGTATCATAAGTGTGTTCTTCTGTGCACGAGCTCTGCCAATTTGTACGTCTCCCTGTGTGTGTGTGTGTCTGTTTTTGTACAGAAAATATTTACTATTTAAATTGGAGATTGCGTTTCGTGTGTGTGTGTGTGTGTGTGTGTACACAGGAAATGCAAACCATATGTTGTGGTGACTGCATTTCATATACTATTCATTTGTTGTTCAGGCAGAGCAATTCAGAGCTGAGATCTACTTTTTGTGTATGTTAGTTTACAAAAAAATTATAATTTATGTATTGCGATTTTTCAATTATTTAAACATTTCGTAAAACCCATACAATTTTGACCACATAAATGAGAAGTCTATTCACATATATTATTTAAGAGCGAGGAGAATTTGTGTTTCTCAACTGACTTTTTTCTTTTACTGATGTTTACAACTAATGTAAACAAACATTTTACAGAAAACATAAATAACTTGTTTGGTGTTATTCCATTTTGTTTTTTTAAATAGCTGTTAATCAATTTAAGACATATGAGAAATAACAACTTTTAATTTTGCTGTTTTCTGGTGGTACAGCAGCTCTTTACGTTTAGCTGTTTCGTGGATCGGACATTCATTTCCAGCAACTGTAATTAATCCGGCTAGCGGTTGGCTGTTAAATGCTCATGAGATGGCATGTACAGGCGGAGGTCAGCATCCTGACAGCTAACAAAGAGCTACAGCAAAGACAGCCATTAGAGCTGGATCAGCGAGTCTTATGTTTACACTTACCACCATTTAAACACTAGCTGCATTCTTATTATGCGCATTGGACCCTGGAGTATTGCAGGTTGGTGGTCAGGCCACCAGGTTCTGATGGCTGGAGTTGACTGTAAAATCAATGGCCTTTGTTACTCTCTCAGCTGCTGATCGTCCTCCTGCTTGGAGAGCTGGGGTGGTTATATAGAGAGTCTGGTCTAATGACTTACAAATACACTTGAAACAGAGCGAGAACTGAGAACCACAGGAGAGAATAAGAGGGAGATATCCTTTAAGCTGTATTGCCTTTATGTTTCAATACTCTATTTCTGTCTCAATTTAAAGCTCTCTCTCTCTTTGTCTGCTCTCTTTTTTCTTTATGCGCTCCTTCTCATGCTTCAGTCTGTCGCATTTAATGGCCTTTAACTCTTCTCTCGCTCATTTAAATCAAGGTTGGAGAATGAAGTGGAGGAGGAGTAGCCCACTTCAGTTGAGAGCTGCCTTACCTGCTAAAGACTGATGAATAAACAAACACATACACACACATACAGCCGCGGGGCGATGATGATGGGCTGCTGCTTCCCTTCAAGGTCTCCATCTTTGGCCCAGGGAATGAGAGGCTAAGTGGTAAGGTAATGGTAAGGCTTTGGTGCCGAGTGCAGCGCGGGACCATTTCTCATGTTGTCAGAGCTCCCGCTGGGCCTCACATATGCCTGCAGCTCTCAGCATCCAGAAGCCTTCACTTCACCAGGCGGCCCAATCAAACCCATGCTGTCACTTCAGTGAAATGACTTGAACTGTCACTCACATACGGGCATTTTCCCCATAGGGGGGCCCAGAGGCTGGAAAAGGGTCACATACGAACTGTGAATATAAACGCTGTATGTGAAAAAGAAGACATGTCCTTTCTGTCACAATACAAATCACACACTTACATATTAATAGCCTCCACTACAGAGGGAATACAAGGCTGTGTATGAAAACAAAGAAAAGGATCTCATGAATATCTATGGGCTCAGGGAAAACTGGTACGGAAAAAGGGAATGTTTCAGTGACTTCATTAACTTGTGACCTCTTTGCTGAACTCTGACCTGTCTGAAAGGCGCCTGCAGGTCATGTAGACAGGTCTAATTATTGTCACTGCAGCAGTCCACCCACTTACCCTGCTCTCTAAGCCCTTCTGAATACAATTCACGCACAAAAGTCCACCCTAAAACACTCGAAACACATTTACACACAAAATGTGTAAATGAACAAATGTGTGTGCAAATGAGTTTACCAAAGAGCAGGAAAGAGACAAGAGAAAAGTAGGTAAAAAAACCATAAAAGTAAAATGTCTGTGTTGATGTAAATTCCTGTTTTGGAATCACATCAAGGTCTTCGTTCCATATTTAAAAGAGAACTCCACCGACATAGCATTGCACTTCTGTAACGTTGTGTACAAAATTGATGCAGCAGAATCAGATATATCATCTTTTTTTATTCCATGCTTGTCAAAATTATAAATGACTTGGATGCAGGCACATCTGGCTGTAGATATTTTGAATGTAGAATTATATATTTTTTAAAATATATATTATAAATCTTTCTTATATTCTTTGTGTATATTTTATTTCATGTCTGAAACCATGGTATTTATGCTGCTGCCTGTCTTGGCCAGGACAATCTTGAAAATTAGATTTTTAATCTCAGTGAGTCTTTACCCCTGGTTTAATAAAGGTGGAACTAAAACCTGGCATGAGGAGCGGACTACAGAGGTCTGGAACACTAACTTCTTTCTAACTCCACTCCCCCAGATGTTTTTTCCTTTTTAAACTTGCATGAAATGCATCCGATTCTTTTGTGCAGCTCCCTCTGGAGCCACAAAAGGCTTTATACAACTTTTTTTCTCATGTGCAGGTGTGTAAAATTTATGGAGTTCCCCTTTAACAAAATGCAAACATACAGAAAGAAATATGTCAGAGAACAGTCAGACATTGTTATTTCTCCACAAAAGCCTAAAAAAACAGAGTATGTGCTGCCATAAGACACATTGCATTATGAGTAGAAGGTGTGACTCATACTCGAGTACCAGCACTTCATTACAAAATGACTCCTGGAAAGCACTGAAGATCAGAGCTTGATGATGATATACAACATTGTGAGCTGCCATGAATGGAATCCTCCTTTAAACTCGCTTCACTTCATGGACTGATCTCTACAGGAAAAGATAAAACAAGATCAAAAATAGTGACAAAAGCAAGACTACAAAAATTGAGTTATGGAGTGATAACACACCCCACTCTTCCTGTTTGCTGGAAACAATGGCTGACTGGCACATTGAAATGAAAAAGAGCCACAGAAATACATCGACTACTGCATAAAAGTGGTATGGAACTTCACACGAGTGGCACAACATCAAAGAATGCAGTAAGATGAGAAACAATAAATACGAAATAATATATTATACAGTTAGTATGAGACATTCCTCTCATTCTCACAGGAGTTTCTACTGAGATGATGCAGAGTAATAGGACCTGAGGTAATGAAAAATAAAAAAATAAGACCACATATTTGTCATTCGAGTTTAGGTGTTTGTTGAGCTAATAGAGCACTAGGTTATTTGTCTCTGCTGTGTGTGTGTGTGAGAGAATGTGACAGAGATAAGGTAGAAATGGGTTGAGCGGGAGCTGTAGAGCTGCCACCTTCATCCCACTGGCCCACGAGGGATGAACAAAGAGACAGCAGGCACAGGAGAGCCATCCATCATAATGTCTCATTCCCTCTCACACTTTGCTTTTGCATGCATGTGTACACGTACACACACACACACACACACACACACACACACACACAGTGTCAGTCCAGACAGAAGCCCACAGCTACATTAACCAAAAAGACCAAAGCAAATCACACACTCGAGGAAGAGCTTGTTCGTCTGAGAGGCTGATGGTGCAGATGTGGAGTTGGTGGGAAGTGGACCAAAACCCTCTGTTCAACAGTGCTGCCTTTAAATTAACCCCCTCCTTTACACCCCCTCCACCTGCACAACCACTTCAATCAGCCGGCTCTTGCTCTCTACTGCTTGGGAACCCCTCCAGCCTCTACACATTAAAGCTGGAACCAAGTGGACACAGACATCTCAAGGTCCATGACTGCCTGTTGGGCTATATATAATACTGTATATACTGTACTGTACATATGCTATCTTTATGCCTGTCTACTACCAAGAAACAACACTGCTATTTAATGGGATTCTACTTATTTTCATTAATCTCTCACAGATCTGCTTTCAGGGAGTGGCCAGCCCCCACACAATGGTCTCAGACTGTAACCCTAACCCCATGTAATTAGCCCTGTTCAAGCTTGGGACCCTGTTTAGCGCAGATTACCCCTGCTTCCCATGCATTCCCACCCCCCACCTCAGATCCTGCAGATAAAAAAAGGAGTGGAAGAGGAAGAATGGCACCCACTCCCAGAGGGACAGGCCTGTAATCAGCCCTCCCACAGCCCCACAACCTGTCTCCTGCCTGCATGGGGGGACGGCAGGGGGTCATGGATGGGTGGATGAAGTGAGACAAGGTTGAGCCCACACCACCAGCTCTTTTTCCTCCTCACCTGCAATAGTGAATAGGAACAGAGCCCTGCCTCTCAGAAAGCAGCAACACGGTGAATTATCATGGCGGCCGTCAAGTAACGGCTGTTATCTGGTACTCAGAAGAAGCCGATGCAGCCACAGAGCTCCCCTGTGACCCACCAAGTGGCTTTTAAGATGACATAATGGCAGTGCTGAAATCAGCACAAGACAAAGACCTGAGTAGTTAGGGCTTCACTTGACAGTAGAGCTGCACTTTTACCAGCTGACTGAAAGGGCGAGAGGGATAGATCACTGACATGAGAGGAACAAAGACAACATTTCAGCCAAACACCTCAACGCTGAAGGCTTTGGTGCCCCATGTGCATCCATCCTCACTGGAGGAGGGAATAGGAGGTTGCGTTTAGGAAAAATAAATATCTGGAGAAATGCTAATGTGGCATCCATTTGCATGAGTCATTGGCCCATGCGCCGAAGCCATTTTAAGAGCACCGAGATCTCAAAGCACCCCACAACCTCCCTTAGGAAGATCCATCACATTCACAGGCCTGGTGTATCTTTGTGTGTTTTGAGTATATAACCATTAAACATCCAAGTCAGTAAACAAGACTATCAGCATATTCCTTTTAGATCTTTGTTATAATCGCATCCTTTTTACTTTTACCTTTTCCTCCGTCTTCTATTTCTTCGTCTCTGAAATGTAAGGAAGGACTCAAAGCTCAGTTCACCCAGAAAAAAAGATATGTAAGTATAGTTGCATTTTGGCAGGAGAAAAAAGAAGATTGAGCCATGGCTAATCAGTGTTTCAGGTTAAGCACAGCGGTGCAGGTCCATCCCTCAGCTCAGCCCACACAAAAGAAATGTACACCTTTATTCACAGATATAATCAGAGATGAGATGAAGTTAATTATCCAAATGAAGTAAAGAAGTTCTCTATTCTGGATTTAGTGGGTCTCTTTTCTCTCAAAAGTATCAAATATAATCAAGATTATTTTTTCCATCCTTAAAAACCCTCTTACTTTAATAAGGCAAGGCATGGTAATCAATTGTATTAATAAAAACAAATGAACTAATTGTCTGAAGCCTCTCAAATTTGAAAATAAATGTTTATTGATTATTTTAGAAGCATGTCTGACTATATTATCAAGAAAAGATGCAAACAATATTCGAAAAAAAATAAAAATAAAAATCATTTAGAAACCGCGCTATTCAGTGATCCATGCGCATAACCTCCCATAACCCTGTTTCACACTGTCAAATCAATATTGCTTTACAGATAGCCAATGATTCCAACACAATCAATTTTTAGAAAAACTGTTTTTGCTGATCGAGGTAACCGTTCATTTCCATTTATAGATACCCGGTGACGGTGACATGCAGGTCAGATTTCTGTAGGCTTTTATTTATTTTTTCACATTTTTTTTTAACATTCGGGATGTTTCGGACTTTCTGACTTTTCAGAAGAGACATATTTCACATTATCAATATTATTTTACCAAAGCAATAAGCTTTATTTTTCCAATATAAGAATAAACTGCCAGCTACAGAGGAATGAGGAGGAATAAGGAGGCTGAGGTGTCCGTAACTCCGCACCAGTCAGGACGCACATATTTGGATTTCAGTATCTTATTTGAGCTCCATAGAACTTGATCGATACAGTTCAAATTCTGCAGTGACCATGTGACGTGTAAACGACTACATGACCGAGGCTATTGATAAATTCCACACGATATGCAATCACAAAACTCTCTTTAAACGCGTGCGCGCCAGAATGTATACTTCATCCGTATTTTTAATAGGCTATTCCTGCAACGACTTTCAGTCCGCCTGTTCCTCTTAATACTGTGTTTGAATGTCAGATACTTTATGTGTTTTGGATGACAGAATGAAATGCTTAAAGACAATTTATTTCTAATAGTGCCGCTGCAACATTTCTATAACATCCATGGACCTAAGCCCTGGTTTTTCTGATATCCTTCATAAATGCATCATACGGATTACTAAAGTTAGCGCAGCCACATCACCGCCGGTAAATAGTGGAGTATTTGTTTGTATTGTGTTTAACACTTACCGATCAGCATCGTGCGTCCAGGACCGTATCCGCGTCTCTCCAGCTCGGCGTGTCACCGTGCGTAAAAACCGAAACAATTTTACGCACTTTTATCCCCAGAGAGAGAGGACATGCACGACGCACGTAGTTGTAAAGAGCCTCAGAATCTATCGGTTCCGACTGACTTGTTCCCCTCTCTTGTCACTGTAACATCTATTTCTTTGCGATACTGTATCCTTTTTTCCTCCTCTTTTGGTGACCAATCCCCGAGAAATCTCAGATCCTATCGATGCGCGTTATCCTCAGTTAAATCCTACTGCTCGTGCTGCTTTCCGCTTGGCCTGAAGGAGGCGAGGAATGGGGCTGTTGGAGAGAGCTGGCTGTAATTGCCTGTTCCCTTCTCTCTCTCTCTCTCTCTCTCTCTCTCTCTCTGAGTCCTCTTTCCTTGTCATCTCTTCCACTGTGTAGTCCTACCTCTTTCTCTCTCCTCCTCTCAGTGAGCACGTTTTTTTTTAACTTGACATGAATGCACAGAAGGGGAATGCGCAGAAGGGGATATTATCTGCTATTTTTTTCCACAGTCTTCATACCTGTACAACTTGGCACCACATTAGCCCTCTTGTCAAACTTATCATCTTACAGGTCAGCACCATAACTGATGGTTGAGTCATAGGCCTATGTATGCCCTGCCATGCAGCCAAAGAAGATAGCAGAAAAAGAAAAACACCAGGTGCAGCGGGAAGCTGTGAAAGGCTTCAGGTAGCAGAAGCATGATAGGAGCACTGTAAACATGAAATGAAAGAAAAGAATATTTTTCTGAAACAGGTTTCCATTCGTGCTCTCATAAGGATGATTTGTGTGCACTTGTCAAGGCAGCTACCTTGTGTGCACAGCAGTGTGAGTATGAGCGACAGGAGAGTGACTGCGAGTGATGGTTTCTCACAGGCATCTCTCTTGCCAGTCTGCTCCTCATTTGTGTCTCTTGTTGTCGATGCATAATTTGGTGAAGCTGACACATATTCGGGGATTTGGAATTGGCTCGAGAGCACAGAGAGCCTGCTCGAATTAAATATCTGTTTGTCGAATGGTGTGTGTGTGTGTGTGTGTGTGTGTGTGTGTGTGTGTGTGTGTGTGTGTGTGTGTGTAAGCATAGATAGTGGGCTGAAGAGCCTTGGTGCAATGCTAAGCTGTCCTGGAGCTACGCCAAAGCACATCTCCCAGGGTGCTATCAGGAACTTAATTACAGCATTAAATTGTTCCCTCTCTGCCTCTCTTGTTCACTTCCCCTTTTCTCCCCCTTACTCTTCCTCTCTCTCCCCTTCTTTTCCCTTTTCTCCCCCTTACTCCTCCTCTCTTTCCTCTCTTCAAACTGTATCCATCTAATTTTACACTGTCTTTCTCTGCCTTTATCTCTTGTTGCACTTTTCCCCCTCTCTTGCACTTGCTGGTTTGGCAGAAATGCCTGCTGGTGCTCCTGTGTTCATGTCATCATTGTGGGAAAAGGCCTTTATTGTTCCTGACCACTGTGCAACCAGTCATAATAAAGGTTAATCTGCTGTCGCTATTGTGCTATTAAAGTTGTCTAATTTTATACTTGTATATCAATAACCTAGTCATGATGCTGTTTATCAGTTTGTTGTGGAGTGCTTTTCCACAGGGTTACACTGCAAGTGTAAAAGTGGAGCGTGGAGCAGTGAGGGCTGGTAGAGATCAGATTGCTGATGGAGAGTTCCCCTTAAACATGAAATATTGCCTCTGACAGAGTGTTATGTGGGGTGTGAGCTACCTTTCCCCTCCTAATTCAGGTTTCTGTTTAATCGCATTTCACCGAGACAGCAGTGGACCCAGAAACTCTCCTGGGGCAGAGTGGAGGACACGGGGGCAGCTGGGCTGTCCCACTGCCTCATGCCAACCATCAGCCTGCTGGCTGGCACGCCAAAGCCGGGGCTAATTAGAAACACAGGAATGGCTCCAAGCTTTACATCAGTCAGCCTCATCCAAGATGATTTGTTATAACCCATTTGTTCTATATGTTAAAAGACAGCCACTTCAGTAGAGTAGGAATACATTCTCTCAGTGGTCCATGTTACCTTTGCAACATTATTCATTTTACAACCCTGTCTCGAAGAAATAACATTTGTATACTACTAATTTGCAACAGCAAATATGTTTTGCGTAATACATAATGCAGCTGGGTTACCACAATCTTTCTGTAGCCGTAACCAAAGTGCTTTTGCTGCCTAAACTAAAAGCCACAAGTGGATGTCTCTGGTGTCAGAGTCCTGTACTTTGGATGCCCACCCTGATCCCTATGGCTTACATGCGGTACATAAATGTAGCACTTCCTATTAGGGCTGCAGCTATCGATTATTTTAGTAATCGAGTATTCTACCGATTATTCCATCGATTAATCGAGTAATCGGATAAGAAATACTTTTGTTTTATTGAAGAGCAAAAGCAATAGTTTGGTAAAATTTTTGGAAAAAGCAACATTTTTGTTGCCTACATTGCCTACAATATCATCTCTCAAAAACATATGAAGTGCATTTAAGTGCCATATTACATTGTAAAATTTTTAAAGAAAACATTTTCTGAAATGACAACCTCACACTAAGGCATACATTAAACATACATAAACATGTTGTGCAACTTAACTTTCAGAACTACAAGTTTCAACCTGAGACTGATCTGTATATAGGCCTATATGTAAATATATGTATATGTAAATATTAATAATACTCAATCTATTATATAAATTAAAATAGATTGAGCTCTGTTACACTTATGCTAGTAGATCATTGATCAGCTGTTTCTCCGACGGGATAGTCAACAAGTCGGCTCTTTAGATCAGATTGTGGTCACTGCTACGTATTTTCTTGTCTTTGTTTTTGGTAGTTGGTGTGTTTGGTGTAGTTTCAGCGTCCATACAACTCTGTGATTTACTTTTGTTGGGTCCGCTTCGTGGAATGGATGAGAAATGTTTTCTGTTGAGATGCTGAAGCACTGACGTCGTGCTATTATTGTGGTAAGCTAGTTCGTTTTTTCAGTAGACATTAGGCCTGGCAAACTCGATTCCTTTTAATGATTCGGGTTATTCTGAGTCACTCACTAAACTGATCCGGGTTGTGCGAGTCACTTGAGTCAGTATTGTATGCTACATCCAAGGCGAGCTTTTGATTTGGATAAAATGCCATGTTTTCATTTAGAATCTTTTAATTTTATTTTGGAAAACATATCCATAAATGTAAATGGTCTGAAAGAAAACCAAATATTCATTTAAAAATGACATGAAATTATATTTTGAGACTTTAATAGGACTGACAAATAAGAAAGCCATCCAGACTCTGAACATTCACAATGACTTACAACCTCTTTAATGTAAATTCCATGCGCCCCTTTTTCATGTATGTATGTATGCATTTAATGTTTTCAATGTGTATGTGTATCTGTACTTGAATAATAAAGTTTTTTGAAGACAAAAAAAAACCACGAGTTGTCGGCGAGATGAGCTTACGGACTGTCTGCTCGCCCTAATTGCATTTTAACACACTACATTTATACACCAAACCTACAGTAGGCCTAGCTAGGCTACGTGCAGAACATTTCAACAATGTTATTTCAGAAGTGAAAAGAATGGCTTTTGTTGTGGATTTGCTTTACTCTGAGCTCAAGGAGAGACTTCACTCGCTCGTCTGAATCAGATCCACTCATATAGCCAGCTGATTCGCGCGAAAACTCATGAATCACCGACAACTCATGAATCACCCGACAACTCACGAGCCCTCGTTGACTCGTGAATCCCATGGTCTGTGAGCTTCCGGCTCTGAGTCTGCGGGTCGGGACTGTCTCTCTGCTCACTCAGGCGCTTGAGTTGACTTGTGGAGTTGCTGTTGCCTACGAAATTGTAAGTTATAAAGCTTTTTGCAGTTAAGATGGCTAGCATAGTAGAAGCTAATGTTGCAAGAGGTTTGTGTGTGGCGCAGTTATCATTTTAGATTGAATTGTAGTGGGACTCAACTGAACCGGGTTAATGATACTAGAGACTCGCGATTCGTGAGTCAATTTAAAGACTCGGGTTAAAGATCCGAGTGAATCACGACTCGAACAGGTTTAGTAGACACACTGAACAGAGTTCTCGTTTTAACTACGTTTGAACTGATTCCAAACTTTGGACACTTTCTGTCGTTTTCTCCAGCCTGTCCCTTCTCTTAGCCCTTCACTATTTACGCTCTGGCATGTGCCGCCCGCAGACTTAGCAGAGTCTGGTGTGCGACAATAATAATGATCCGTGTGGAAACACCGCCCGTCAGCAATACAACGTTGGTAACATTGATTTAACGAAGCTTCGAGGCAAATCATTTTGCATCGAGGATTTTTTGTAATCGAATTATTCGAGGAATCGTTTCAGCCCGACTTCCTATACTAGAAAAATGTTGCCAGGGAACATAATCCAGGCATTATTGTGGTACTGCGTTTTGAAATGATATACTTCTTAAAACAACTAAGCAAGTTATTGGAAAAACACGTGAATCACAAAATTAGCTCACCTCACTGCAGATAATCTTTTAAGACTTCATACTAAATCGACTGATTTGCCAACATGCAAAAAACATGATGCAACATACTAGACATGGGCCGGTTACCGTTTTCAAGGTATACCACGGTTTGAAAAAGTCAAGGTTTCAAAACCACTAACATTTTCTGTCATACCGTTCCTAAGGTATGAGTCTTCAAGGAGAGAAACTGCAGTTTAGTAGTCCATCTCCCTGCCAGTGTGCAGTGTGTTTAAAAATAAAATACATTGTGTTTTTTAAATTTTAATTTAATGAATTTTAAAGCTGTAATTGCAATACCGTCAGAATTGTATACCGGCCCATGCCTACAACATAAAGTGCATATCCCGAGCTTGCTCCTTAGGATAATAAATAAAACTGCGATAATTTGACCTTTAAACTGTGTCATGGTAATATATATGATTTTATCATACTTGCTTATTTCAAGTTGCCATGGTGAAAGTACTGTAATGCATGTTAGGTCAGCACAAATAATCTCCAAAATGATTGTTTCTCTTCATGAGTTAGGGGGGAGATGGCAAACACATGACTTTGTTAATGCTAATGGTATTTACTGAGTTGCAGAGAGTCGAGTATCTAGTGATGAGTGATGGACCCTGGAGAGAAGAGAAGGTCAACTTTCACACTCAAGTCTTTCCACAACTCAGTACTTTTATGCTCAGCTAAAGCCCTTTGGATGTCTGCAAATACTAGCATGATTCAATGCTGGATTTCAATACGAGAACTGAAGTGAAACATTTGTGATAAATGTGATGTCTGTTTACATCTTATGTATGATTTGGGAATGGGAAGGTAAGGTGGAAACTACAAGATGAGGTGAGCGGCTTGTAATCATCATGCAGTGTGCACGTTCACTGTTGCGTGCCGGCGCTGTCACCACAGTGGGCCGGGTTGGTTTGGGGTGGATGGGCTGTGGGTCGGGTGGGGGTATAGATGGGTGGGAGAGTGGCGGGGGGTGCTGCGGGACAGCGTGACAGTGAGACTTGAGGGGAGGAAGGAAGTGGAAGCGTGAAATATGGAGATAGCTGCTGTCACCTGAGAAAATGACAGTGCTGTGTAAGTTTAATACCATGCAACATCGTTTTAGCAGTGGCATCTGGGCATTTCAACACCCACCTCCCCTCCCTCTTTTGCCTACATTCCCCTCACATACCCCAACTTGCATCAGTCATTAACAGATGGCAACAAACCCCCCAGAAATCCTCTCTCTGGTACTGATGTAAAGTTCATCTGGCAGTCTCTCAAGAGCAGCCTGATCAATACCTGTCAAGGCGCGACAGCCTCCTAATGTCCACCTTTTTCTTTTCTAATATGCGGCGGGAAATCAAGAGCGTGAAAAGAGTGACACAGCTGTTTTTGATGAGCTGGTGCTTACGAGAGTGTGGGAATGTGGGTGTGGGAGTTGTGTGATATACTGAACAAGACATGCTGTGGCCACTCCTCTGTGTTAATGGATATTGATGCACAGCTATAGATTCTCTTTTTTATTCTGATGGCCACATCAGAAGTCATCTTCTGTAAAAAAATAAATAAATAAATAAATAGCAGGACAGTTCACAGTATGCGTTTGTGGTGTTCACCATAAATACAACAAAATATTCAACATGCACACAGCCAGGCTTTATGAGCTTCTGCTTCATAGGAACTTCTGACAAATGCAAATGTGTTTGGAAATGGGGTTTTCTGATCCCAACCACAAGCTGGGATGTAATGAGTGACAGGCAAATTTATGAACAAGCAAAGAGGAAAGCTAGCCCTGCCTCTTTCTCTGCTATTCCAAGCCACCGGCCTCCTCAAATTAGAGCTGGAGCTGCCGCTGCCAACCTGCTGCTGAGGCCTGACTAGGTAATGACTGGCAGCAGCACATAAGGCAAAGAGCCATCTATCTTTCTCCCTGACTCCCCCGCTTCCTCTCTCTCTCTAAACTAACAATTTTCCTTTCTCGCTCTGTCAGTTCCCCCCTCTCTTAAGTAACAGCTTTCAGTCTCCCTCTTTTTTCTCTAAACCATAAGCTCTTGCTTTTTCTCCCTCTGTTACATAACATTTTCATCTAAAGTAAACTCTGGACATTTTTCCTTCTCTTTATCACACTCTCTTCTTTTTGAAAATCTGGCACTAAGCTCTCACTCTCTAAATTGACACCTTTCTATATCCCTCTCTCTCAGTCACTTCAGTAATTTGTTTACTTCATTGGCATATTTTTTTCCACTTCACTATCTTTCACTAGACCAAAATCTCTCCGTCTCCCCACACTATTCACACCCTCTTTCTCTGACAAACAAACAAATGAATTGAAAAGCATTGTGAGGGAACGCCCTCGGAGCATAACGACTTGGCTGTCTACCTGACTGAGTGACAGAGAGACTAACTAAGTAACAGAAAGACTGACAGGAGGTTAGAGGAGGACTGGGAGGGTTGACTGCAGCTAAAGTAATCTGAAGATGGATGGACAAAAAAAGACAGTTGCTGATGGGTTACAGTGTAAGATGCCCAGTCATGTAAAAGCACCTGAAGGCAACAGCGTGTGTTTTAGATGATTAGCTTCTTGGTCAACTTGCACATGAGAATATTATTCTTTTATCCCTGAAAGACTCTGTAGCAACAAGCATTATTTCAAAAGAGATACGAAAAATAAATAAAAGTAAGAGTTTGCTTCACCCTTGTGTATCATTAAGATTGGCTTTACATCCTAATTGATTGATTGTTGTTCCTTTAAATATATTTTTTTTCTGGGCGCCTGACTAGCTCACCTGGTAGAACAGGCGCCCATATATCGAGGTTTACTCCTTGACACAGTGGCCGCGGGTTCGACTCCGACCTGTGGCCCTTTACTGCAGGTCAGTCTCTCTCTCCTTTTGTGTCTTCAGCTGTCCTGTATAAATAAAGGCCTAAAATGCCCACTATATATATATATATATATATATATATATATATTTCCTTCTTTTTTTTTCTTTTCTTCTGATCTTAGGAATTTACCTGATGAAGGTCTAAGACCGGGACTTTCTCTAAGCTTTTGATCTGCTACTTTTGATCATATCCTACGCACCAAAAAACATTTATTAACAAGTTATGACTGAAACATTTACAACTCAGGTGTATCTTCCTCCTTTGTCTTTTTAGATAGCTCACTCTAATAATTCACTCACATCTGGAGTTCTAAATTTTGCAGTAATAAGTAAATACATGTATTTTGGTTTTGCTGCTCTGCAGCTCTTTTACAGAACTCAAGTGGTGATGTGACTGATGAATTAAAGAGCTGGATAAAAACACAAGCAAGATATGCTGGAGGACATTTTTAACAACCTGGTAACTCAAATATTATTCTTACAAATGGCTTATACTTGATCTATAAAGCAGCAATAAATAATTAATGAGGCCATATTATTGTAAGTAATAACTATACATGATTATACATGTTTTGCTTATGAGTAAGATTTTGTATGTACAGATAACATAAGGTTTTGATTCACCAGGTTTCCCCTGTTAACATAAGACGTGATTGTTGTGGGCGATGGCTGGCAGACTGGATGCAGCCAACATTCCCTGTGCAGTAAACTGTTCCAAAAATAACCCTGACTACAGTAGATATGTTGAGCTGATAATATTTGAAATTCTTGAACTAATGCACTTAAAACCACTAACATCTGACTGTTACTAAAAGGTCTTCTTATTGCAGATGATGTCATCACCTGGTGTCACTTGACACATTGTGTTTCTTTAAAAAATGGAGCAGATAGTGTCAAATACCTCGATTATGCAAGTTAACCCCAGAGCTGGGAGATGCTGTCATCTTAGCATGACACTGCAGAGGAGCGGTGTGTGTGTGTGTGTGTGTGTGTGTGTGTGTGTGTGTGTGTGTGTGTGTGTGTGAGTGAGTGAGAGAGAGAGAGAGAGAGAGAGTTGTCCTTGTAAGCTCTGCCACCTGCACATTCCTCATCTCATCAGAACATGGGAGAGGACGCCCCATTTAGCATCACTGTCACATATGGTTTCACAGACAGCCAAACACAAGAAGAGACAGAGTGAAAGTGTGTGTGTGTGTGTGTGTGTGTGTGTGTGTGTGTGTGTGTGTGTGTGTGTGTGTGTGTGTGTGTGAGTGAGAGAGAGAGAGGGAGAGAAAGAGAGTTGTAAGGAGGGGAAGACGGTTTCCCTAACATCAATAAATCATCACTGTGTTTCGTTGCCTTGGTTGGATTCACAGGATGATGGAGGAGATCGGGATGAGGAGGATGTGAGGGAGAGCAAAACAGATCAGCTGGAGAGGGGAAACTGTGGGCTGAGGGGAACGAAAGGCAGGTGGGAATCGTAATGTCTGCTTCGTGCTTCAAGTGGAATAGAAAACACAAGAGCGTCTGCAGTCATACTGACGTAACTGCTGCCAAGAATAACTGGACACTTTGGCTGAATGGAAGATTTGTGTGAAAGCTCATGGACACAATTAAATATTGTAACGTGAAAATGTCTGCACGTATTTGGTTTTATGCTGAACTTGACCCCCTCATGTGCTTTGCCATCTGTGAAAGGCTTGCAGAAATAACAACTCACTGCTGTTGTCTTCCTTGGAAGGTTATGGTACATAACTGTAACACATTATGAGTATTCCAAGGCAGAGGTTCTTTTATAGGCTGTTATTCACAGTGTCCAACACAGTGATGTCTTTTTTTTAAACTAAGACAGTTTGCCATGAAATCTGTTATGGATATTCATTGTCCCATACTTTGACCCTTTCCAATGCCCTGGTGTCTCAATAACCAACACTTTGGCCCATGACAATGTATCTTGAAAAAAAGTAAAAGGATTTCTATGAAATCTGCTGCATGTTCCCCAGATGATGAATCATTATGGGTCAGGTGACCCCTGACCTTTTGGAATCTCTCAGGACTTATGTCAGCTTTCCACACATTTAAACATTAAGGTCAAATTAGTCTCACATTGTGGACCATCTCCACAGCACTGCGGAGTAAGGCCTGGCTACTCAACACATACATTTTGGGATAGGAGAAAAAAAACACTCTGGGTTGTTTGCATTTCTTTAAACCAATCACAATGGTCTTGGGCGGTGCTAATCTCCAGATGCAGCAACGGTACATAGCAATCCCCACCAGTCGGTCCCAAAATGTCCCAGTTAGATAGTAAATGCCATAAAAACATTTTTGTAAATCTTTACAACCATTCACAGAAAGAACTAAGCAGGCCTGCCTTGTTGCACGATCCAAATGTTCTTCAAAATTTGCAATTTTATAGCTTGCTTGTTCGAGGTTTGTTGTTGTTTCCCGAAGCGAACAGAGTTTAAGAACGACAACACACGGAGAGTGTAAAGCGAGGGACATCCGGCATGGAAATGTACTTCCGTTGATCCAGACTAAGATCAAATATACAGATTTCAAATCAGGCAAAATTGTATCACAACATTCAGGTTCCAAAATGATAACCCATTTTGATTTTAATGACCCAATGGCTTTTTCTTTGTCCACTCTTCAATGGCAAATGTTTTGCCCAAGAATAGCATCAAGAGTCCTGCTGTAGATAAGCACGGCACAGTTTTTGAGTTAAAGCTCATTGCCTGCTTCCACTTGTTGATATCACAACTGCAACAAGAGACCGATGCATCGTACGTGATCAGATGGATTATTTAATTATTCCCTAACAGTAACTTTGTTTATATTCTTTCATTTACCTTTTGATATGAGTGATTACTTGAATTTGAGATTATTCTGCAGTCGCTGCATTTATGCTGTTTCATTTCCTTGTGATAGAGAGCGTGGTGAGCAGGAGGTTTGAATTGAAACATAAGAAAGAATCTGAAAGGGAATAGTGTTACATTTTAGCCTTGTAATGCATTTTTGTTACTGTAGGGTTCAGACTATCTTGGCATACATTCATGAGCATTTCTTAAAGGCAGAAATGGACAACTGATTTGCTGTGTATTGTCAGGTCGATGTAGAGCTCCTGTGTGAGTTATTTGGAAAATACGGGAAAGATTAAAGTGACAACAGCAGTGTTGGGAAGGATACTTTCAAAACGTATTCCGTTACAGAATACAGAATACATGCCCAAAAATGTAATTTGTAACGTATTCCGTTACGTTACTCAATCTGAGTAACGTATTCTGAATACTTGGATTACTTCCACATTGAATTGCATTTTATAAGTGTAGGAATGCGGCCATCACATACAGCTTACTAAACAGGCCTATTCTGGTGTGTTCTTCTGTTCCAACTGGCTGAATGTGTACCTGAACAAGCAGATAGATTTTTGTATTTGTAGTTCCGAACTGCATACTACAAAAATCTAACCGCAGTCTAAGCTACCACGAGCTAATTTTAGCTAATGTTAGCCAGCATCAAACGGGGCTAGTCTTTCAACGGCTCTGGGGCTAGAAAATGTAGGAGAATGTAAAGTTGCATGTCAACTATAAAATAGCAAGGTGTTTTAATTTAATTAATTTGGACGCTGAAAGGAGGTTGGTTGCTGGCAAGCAGAGGTTGCACTGCACAGTTATATTTTGTTCTCCCTGTTCTTTCTTTAATGTGAAATGCTGTTTGAATTTCCAAGATAGAAACGCATTTCTGCCCTGGCTCTGTTGTGCCGGTTCCGGCTCCATCTCTACCTCTATCAGTGATCACGCAAATAGCTAATTTTTTAGTTTTCATATTGGGGCTTCTGGGAAATGCATGCAGTTGCGAGAGTGAATAAACCCGTGAAACAGAGAAGTATCAGCATGTAATCCATTGATTTCAATCTAAATACCAACTATTTAAATTGTAACTGTAATGGAATACAGTTACTCATAATTTGTATTCTGAATACGTAACGCTGGTACATGTACGCCATTACTCCCCAACACTGGACAACAGCCAAGTTGACTGACATTGAATAAATGATCATCTTCTGCTTTAGTGCTCTACTATAACAGACAAACATTGCATTGCTCTTATTTATTATCAGTGGAGTGTCTTGGGGCTGTACAACACATATACGACTGTGTTTGCAGGGTTACTCGTGTTCACACATACTGATGAGAGTACCCTGGTCTATGAAGTAATAAAAAGAACAGAAAAAAACTACATAAATGTCTACACATGCTTTCAAATGTTCCAGCTTTTATTGCTTTAAGGCTACAAATGAAAAACATTAACCATTTCTTTCACTTTTAATTTGGATATGATAATGAGTAAAATCAAGGTAGAAACAAAGGCTAATCATTTCTGATAATACACGTTGATTCAGTATACATTATCTAAATATAAAGACTGGATATATTTAAGCACAGCACTCATAAAAATATTTTTACAGTTTGGTGGTATTCACCTTGAAGAGCTTGTCTTTGGGTCCAATAAATAATACAACAAGGCAGTGGATGTGAGCGTGCTTGTTGACTCAGATAAAGGGAAGCAGAGTCATTGCAGTGGCAGAATGCTGCTTTGTACACTAAAGATAAGGCTATTCAGAGTTGAAAGCAAGGTCTTTCACATAATACATGTGGCTAGTGACCGTCCTCACAATCAGCAAGGTCAACTTAGCATTTATCTAAAGTGAAGGTAAGGAAGACAATACATGAGGTATCTTAAACACTAAACTATGACAGCTAAACCACTTGTGGGCGCATTTGTTTACCATTTGTATTTGTTTAATGAAAGGATAAGCGTTACATTGGCATGGTTTGCATGTGCAGTTTTTTTTAACAAGGCTTGTGCTTTAGAGGAGAATCCGTGCAAATATTGTACACTTGAAACCGCCACAGAGACACATTACGGCTGTAGTGTGGTTACTGTGTTCTACACATCAAAAATGACAGAAAAAACAGAGTACTACAAAGAAGCAAAGAAGCTCTCTGGCATTCTCCATCAGATTTACACAATGTGGCAGTATGGAAGCAGACCGTCAGAGAAGGAAAAAGAGGCATAGGGAGGAGAAACAGCTATGATTTGAGATGCAGTTCAATCTTAAGGGACGAGAGGGGATATTGAAGGTGAGAGGGGAAAGAAATCCACTGAGAGGTATGCACTGAGCCACGGATGGCCTAGTGGAAACACTGGGGTTTCGCTCTTCCCTGGAAATATGACAGCGTCTGACGCACCTGATGTTCCAGGCCTGGAAAATCTGTAAAAGAAAGGGGCCATAAATGTGAAGCCCCACCCGGCCCATAACCTCACTCTGCCCCGTTTGTGAAGGCCTGCTGGGAGAAATTACTCTGGAGAAAATAAGGCCCTACTGTAAATCACTTAATCTTCCTTTATCAATCCTTCAGCAATCTAACTATGTTGGACTGTAATTGTCAGAATGTGATGTTCTTTTATTTGACACTAATTTGTGAAAAATTTACAGACAGTGATATTCTTTTACTTGCACTATACAGTATATCTTGTTTAAATGTATGTAAAATTGAATGTTTGGTATTTTATGTATATGTTGTGATTGTTGTATGTGGACCCCAGGAAGAGTAGCTGCTACATTGTTAGTAGCTAATGGGGATCCAAATAAAGGACAAAGGAATAAGGAATAATCACGTACAGGTTAGGCACCTTGATAAAAATAATGATTTTGGTTTGGCATATTACGTTTTGAGATCAAATTTAATTCAATAACACATATATAAAAAAAATATGAATCACTTAATTGAACAGTTAATCAGACCAGCTGCATCAGGTATACCAAGAAAAAACAATTTTCATACAGTATTTTGTGTATGAAAAGCAGTTTGAAAAAGGTCTGGTCTTGTATTAAACTATTTTAATTTTCTTAATATTTCTTTTTTTGCATAAAATATTGCCTGCATTCACCAAACAAAGTATTGGCTAAATATAACTTATTGAGTTAATAATAGACTAAATTACTTTTTAAACTCTCTTCTTGTAGTGGAGGCTGCTCTCTGTGTCTATACCATAATCAGGTTGGACCCACCTGTGTGTATTTGTGTCCATGTTTGTGTCTGTGTTCATGTTTGGTTGTGGCAACTAAAGCATGTGGAGTTACAGAAAATGGCATGATCCTAAAGGTCTAGAACCAGGTATGCTAAGATTCATTTCACTGCCATTCAACTGGAAGAAATATCACAGCAGTCGTGGCCTGCACCCAATGTCACTGTGTGTGTGTGTCTGTCTGTCTGTCTGTCTGTGTGCGTGCCAAGGTGTTGTGCGTCTTGTCTGTGCTGTGCCAGGCGGGGCTGTGGTTTTTGCCTCTGCTATTGTGAGGACGCATCACCATGCTGCCATCCTGTTTTTCCCATCACATCCACCACCCACCCCCAACCCCCACCCTCCTGACTGCCCACTCGCCCCTGCATGCCGGGTCACATGGTTGCTGTGGGGCGGTTTCACGTTCTATCATTTCCCGTGGCTGACTGTCGGGGTGGATCAGGGTGCCACACAAGTCTAATGCTGACAAGCTGAGACAGCTCCGCTCTGACTGGGAGGGGTTTACTGGACCGAGCACAATCTGCAAACACCATCCTCTACTCCACAAACACACACACACTCACAGACACACACACACACACACACACACACACACACACACTGTAAAGAACAATCCACATAGCAACAGTGTGTAAGCATCACTGTGCAAACCCCGTGTGTATGCATGCATAACGGTGTCACTACAGTATGTAAGTATGAGTCCTACCACAGGGCATAATAGCGAATTATAAAGCTGGCTGTATTTTTTGTGGTAAAAGTTATGAATTATGACTGTTATTACAAACATTATTATTTGATAATTGTAGGCAAAACCAGTAAAAGCACAAGTCATTTTTAATGTTTGGATGGTGTAGACTGTCTAGTCGCCTTGCTACAGGTAAAAAAATAGACAAAATATGACCGACTATCACTATGGACAGCACAAGGCCCACTAGCAGATAAACACAAATCAAATATATCAGAGGAAGGACAAATAAATAAATAAACTATAGAGGCACAAAGGCATAGACATTGAGAGGCAGTGAGAGAATGAGCTGTGTCACTGGAATTTAGCCGAGGCTGCTTCAAATTGCGATGTGGATTAGAGGATGCAATGGCCTGTTATCTGGACTATGTCACATCTTTCACCTGCACACCATCTGTGTGTGTGTGTGTGTGTGTGTGTGTGTAACTGTGAGCATGTGTGTGTGCATGCTGACGTGGACCTGCGTGTGTGTGTGTGTGTGTGTGTGTGTGTGTGTGTGTGTGTGTGTGTGTGTGTGCACATGTAAACTCATCATCAAGAAGATCCAGGACTGACGCACGCCTGGGGTGTGTGCACGCGCGGAGACAGACATGGTTATATATGATAAAATGCTTGTTAAAATGAGGTAAAGAGCGGGGGCCGACGAGAAGACACAGAATAAGAAACTGTTTGACAGAAACAGGCTAACAGTGTGGAGAGGAAGAAAGCGCAGGAGAGACTGACAAACAGAAGAGTACGAATAATAGATAGAGGCAGTGGCAGGGAGTCGATGTGATGGCGAGACAATAGACAGATAGACAAGCTCTGTCAGGGGGCGGGGGATGATGAGCAGGCACAGGGAAAAGGCACCTTTTTGTTCAAAGTAGCAAAACGGAGCGTCTGAAGCCCTCTTGCCCTTACAGCTCTCTCCCACTCGCAGCACACTATATATGTAAATACTCAACTCACTTTAATATAATCTATAATGCCATCAAACCCTACCATTATTAATTCACTATTATTGATTAATTGGTTTGAAGAGAGGGCAGTAAGATGTTGGAGTGTTTATATTGATTAGTTTTCACTCTTTCTGTCCTCTTAGAGCCTTTCGCGCCCTCAGGCTGTGGACTGAAGGAGGGATGGTGGCATTTTACACAACTAAATGCTTCCATTTACATGATGGGTATCAAATGAAGTAGGAAAGAAAGGTATCAAATGAAGTATGAATGGTTTTGGTATCACTTTAAGGGTACTGGAATTGGTGCTGATATATACTCATATAGGGACATGTACATAGGATTGTCCAATGCTAACCATAGCATTTAAATAGCCTAAGCCAGAGATCTTCAACAGGAGGTCCGCGACCCCTAGGGGGTCCTCAGAGTCATTGCAGGGGGGGGCGGCACCATATTGTGTTCTTTTTTCCCAAAAAATTAAAATAGGTCTGAAAATATTCATTGATTCCATGAACATGAATCCAACATATTATTAGCAAAGATAAATCGGCCTATTCATAAAAAAACAACAACCTCAACAACATTAATGATAGGCTTACTGGCCTGTAGGTAAGGTAGCCACTATGGTAGCCACAGATACAGAAGAGAGGGCAGTATCCACACGTGTGTTTGAGATAAAACATGATGATATATGAATATGTAAATAATAATTATTTTAATAGCTTAGTATTGTAGGGCACCATGAAAAGGTATGTGTAAAGGCTTTAGGCCAACCTACACATTATTGTAAGACTAGTTTACCATGCAACTTAATTTCATACAATATGTAGTAGAGGGGTCCCAGCTTGTCTCTCTTTATGGTTAGGGGTCCTTGGCCTAAAAAACGTTGAAGACCCCTGGCCTAAGCTATAGAGATGGGCCTCGATACTGTTCAAATACATACAACTCAATAGGAAAACACACACACACACACACACACACACACACACACACACACACACACAGAACAATGCAAATCACAAATAATGAAAGTATAAAAATAGGGTAATTTGGGGAGGAAATTTCTCTTTCCCCTTCCTGCCCATACTTGGTCTCTATGAAAGGATATTCACAACAACGTTTTCAGATGGGGATATATCAGACAAAATCAAATCAATAATACATGGCTTATGTGTACTTATTTGGAGGGCTTTGACCTGGAAGTGTTTGTGAACTCAGAGTGTACACACTGTGCATATTTTATTAAAGTATTGATGTTTTATAAATTAAAAGATAGTCCGTGCTGTATATTGTGAAAAACAGTGCACTGAGAGTGTAGAGAGTGACCGGTTGGCCTGAGGGAGATTGGGAGGCAAGGAGAGATTAAAACTGCATCTCTCCACCAACTTCTCAGGCTCATTGCTCAGCGCCGCTTCAGTTATGAAGCATGAGATGAAGGCACGGTGACCAGTGGCCTCTTCTGATGAGTGTCTGATAAATCTGACTGGTGGGAAATGAACGGTGCAGCATGACACAGCGAGTCGCAGTGACACACTGTACATGCCACAATCACCACACTGCAGCGTGGCATCTGCCAGCCATTTAAATGCGGCTCTTGACAAGCCGGGATGGAAGAGGAAACAGGAAAAGACGCATTTCTGAGAAATGACTCAAAATAATTTTCATGGCAATGTTCGAGAAGGGAGAGAAATAGTGGTAAGGGAGAGCAAAAACTGTGGGTATGATAGTGTGTCATGACATGAAGCTTTCTTCCTCTTTTAATCCAAAAAACTGACCAATTCCTGGGTAAAGCAGAACCAAACAGATCAGCCAGTGCAGGGCTTGGCAGGAATGTCACAGGAACACGACCATTTTGGCAGGTATATTCTCAGTGGGGAATAACATGGGGAGGGGGAAGTGGGATTTGTGTATCCCAGGGGGAAGTCAAGGAGGCTTGGGACGTTGTTGCCATGCTCCTGTGAGATTTCCACTGTGTATTCTGGGATTGTGCCCTTCCTGTGTGCCTCTCACATCCCTACAGGGTGCCAAGGCCATTATCGACCTTTGTGTGTGTGTGTGTGTGTGTGTGTGTGTGTGTGTGTGTGTGTGTGTGTGTGTGTCTCCCAGACGTTCAGAGCTATTGTTGGCCTGTCTTTAGTACCAATTTTCTGATAGATTACTCTGGAAAGCGCCACAACAAACAAGACCATGATTTGAAAGAGATTATTCATGCTGCTTTATTTTTCATGGGATTCTAATCCAGGGATTTATTAGTATGTCTGTTTCTCTGACCAGGGAAATGGTTTATTACCTGGAAAACAAGGACGAGAGAAACATGTTATATTCATGAACAACACACTACCGAACCTTGACACGGCCTTCAATGCATTGGTCGGGATAATAATGCTCAATTTACTTTGCACTTGAGAGCCCAATCTTAATACAAATGTCCATCCTGGCACTGAACCCATAACGTATAGGCTCTCTGTGCCATAAGAGATCTGGGAAGTATATTGATAATAGGAAGAATTTGGTAGGAAAAATGAAATCAGGTTTTATATGCTGGATAAGAGAAAGGATAAGAGGTGGTTTCAGACCTCTTTTGCTGTGGTGTAAGTTCTCTGACAGGATAGAAGGGATTGACTCTGAGTTAATAAAACACACACACACACACACACACACACACACACACACACACACACACATATATGGAAACATAGGCTTTGCTGGCTAATCCAGGCTAGCTCCAGCAGGCCTATAGGGGGCTAGTCTAATCCTGTTATCAGGCCCAACAGATGCTGTTGACAGAACAATAAGCAGGGGGCCAGTATGGCAGCGCGGCCCAGAGGAGGTCATGAGCCAAACTCAGCACAGCAGCAGCAGGATCGCTGGCTGGCTGGAGCGAGCTTGACTTACCACTGGTCACACACACTGGTTCTCACAGGCTGAACGCTTTACTGCGACAGCCGTTCACTGTGATTTGTTTCCTGGTATGCAAATCCCATTTTGCTTTGTCTGCACTGTCAGAGGGTGCAGAGTACGACACATCTAAAGCTGGGAACTGACCTGAAGAATACTAAAAAATATATATTGAGCCCAGGCGTTCCACACATAACCACCAACACAGATGTTTTTTTATTCTGGATGGTGGGAAAGGTAAATACATTGAATAAATCATGGAGACTACAAAGGTCTGCATAGGTAATCCTCCAAAATCTGGCAAAACATTAATTTTTTAGTACCTAACCAAAATAGAAATATACGTTTGCTGATTTACACTGCATATTAAGGGTGACGAAACTAAGGAAAAATGCAAATTAAGGTGTAATGCTGCATGGGAGTGATATGTGCAAGAAGTTTGTAACTGCAAAGGGCTGAAGGTCAGTGAACTGTGAGACCAAGGTAAACCTCACCTCAGCAGTTTTTCTGCACTGGAACCCAGATCAAATGGATTAGAAAGCAATTCTCTCACAATTGGCACACACTGCATTTTCAGTTTTCAGGCTTTTTATGTTATTTCTCCTGCTCCTCAGTGAAAAAAATGGTCACAATTCCAGACTTAACTCTGACAGGCACATTCAAACTGGAACAACTGGCGACAACTGGTCTAGAGGGCAAAATATTTGAATCTTTGGACATTACACTGTTTGATTTATGTTCCAACTGTCAACTGCAACAGGGTCAGACCACATACTTAATTCCCACATGGTGCAATTAGTCATGACATCCAAATCTAGCCATTATTAGGCCAAAAGTCCTAATATTTCCACTTTGGAACAGCAACACTTATGTAGTTTTGTGAAAAAGTTATGTACCTTTTACACTAGTTTGGGTTTCTTGGTGTTTTAATAAAGCTGTGATGTGCTGTGTGTGTGTGTGTGTGTGTGTGTGTGTGTGTGTGTGTGTGTGTGTGTGGCAGTGGTTTCTTCCAGATCATCCAAAAGAAAGGGACTACCTGGGGCTGCTAGGTCAACTTCCAGCTAAGGATAGTTTCTTCTGCACACCGATGGCTTACTACAGACAAGGTAATGCCTCAATAGACAGATACAGTATAGTATGGCAAGCACACACACACACACACACACACACACACACACACACACACCCCTGTGATTGACATGTATTATAGCCAATAGCAAAGAGAGGTGACACACATATTCACTCACAGCATGCAAGCCAGTCATGCATGAGAGCAGAAATAACAATGACGTTGGCTGTGATGATGAGAAAGTGTTTTCCTCCTCTCTCACTGACTTTCTGGTTTGTGTCCCAGTTTAACTAAATCCCATTAAAAAGGCTTTCATCTCACTGCACTTCATTACTGGCATAAATGCTGCGGCTCACCCCAGAGAGGCAGGGATTAGACGAGACAAGCTCATCTAAAATGTTACGCTCTCGAACCCCAGCAGCTTTTAAAAAAAAATAAATAAAGACACTCACTTTAAGCGCAGAAGGTGTCATGAAGGTCAGGCTTGTTGTGTTATGTATAGACTTGCGTGTAGATGCCCTTGCACATTGGCCAACAAGGAACTGTATTTCAACAGCAGCGGTTGTGTACATTTCCTGTAAAAACGAGCATGGGCAGACTAACATCCCAAGAAAATTTTAACAAATTCAGAGAGAGACAGGAGAGAGAGAGAGAGAGAGGGGGGAATAAAGAGGAGCCTTACAGGTATGAGCAGGGAAAGAGAGAAGAGAAAAGACAGCGAGGAGGGAGCTTGGTATTGTGTGTGTATATGATTGGATGCGATGGTTCAGAGGCTTTCACACGCATTTAAGAATGCTTATTTTAAGCAGAGCCCAAGCTGGGCTAATCTTTACTGCTCGCCTGAATGAGGGTGCTGATTAAAAGCTAATTATACGCTACAGATTTGGCCTCTGGTGAAGACTGCACTGATTTGATACAGCTTGGACTCCGGCCTGGGTGCATGCCTGTGGGCTTCAGCTCCAGATAGCCATGCGTGTGTCTACAAATCAGAGGGGAACAAGGCGTCAGCATGCATGATGGATGCTGTGAGCTTTGTGTTTATAGCAGCGGTGGAATGAAGCAAGTCCATTTACAAATACAATTTGAAGGTACTTGATCATTACCATTGTCTGGCACAGTATACTTCTACCCTATTATATTTCAGAGGGAAGTATTTTGTTTATATTTCACAACAATTGTCTGACAGCTTTAGTTAATAGTTACTTTGCAGATTAATACAAAAAACAGCTGCAACATTAAAATGCCTCTTGCATGTTTAAGCATCAGTAATAATTATCCAATAATATAATATGATAATATAACTCAACATTGGTTAGTCTAATGCATTATGAGTACATTTACTTTTGACGCTCCAAATATATTTAGCTGTTAATACATCTATCTTTGTAAATTGTCATTCTGTTTCTCGTTATTTTACTGATCGACAGTTGGCAGTGATACTGCACAAAGGAATCTACTAATGCCCCAACACTGAAGAAAAAGACTGCTAGCTTGCGAACATGGATGTAAACCACGCACATCTTAAAATAAACTTTAAAAAAAATCAGCTTTGCATATGTTTTATGAGGAAGGAAATGCATTCAACATGTTTTTTAGACCTCAAGGACACACAATGGTGAGAAACTGAATGTAAACATGACTTTGTTTGCTTACAAGAAAACACAGTTCACCTTTAAGTAAGATTTTGAGTGCACTTTTGCTTGTAATGGACAATTCATTTTTACTTAAAGTGGCTATATTTAACTTTCAGTTTGTGTTGATTCTAGCGGCCGTTTTGGACAAAAGTGGTAGTGTTTTTACCACACCTGCTGTCGTAAAGGTCTTTTCTTTACGGTGCTTTATTGCTCACTGTAGATTACCGAGTTATCATGTTTGTGTTGATGATTCCTAAAATTGTTCCCTTGACATATATTATTAAATATTTTTGCATCTTGCCTTTTTTCAGCCTCTTTGAAGCTTTGTTTGTGGTCTCATGCAATTTTGAAAACTTATTTGTCAAATTGTTGATTGCCAGTCCTCCCACAGAGGACAATGCTGCTTTTGAGCTTTTAACCTATAATGACACAGTGTTGCTACACAATATTTCTTTTTAATGAAGTTAGTATTTTATTGTCTATCTTTTTGGTAGTATTAATAGTAATACATTAATACTTTTGTATTAGGTCATGATGGTTATATATCTTTTTTTAAGTGTCTTAGTTGACAGTAACAGCATACTGTATGTGCATCCAAAGTTTCTTTTGCAGTCACGTCATGTCCCTCATTAATTCTGAATAGTTCAACATCGGAGTTATTTTACTGTGTGATTGGCTTTGTCTTTCATCCATCTCTATATGAACGCTTCCAGAGCCTCTTTTCCTTCCTCTCCTTAAGTTCATTCCACTACTCAATCACGCAGACAGGAGGGGGTTAACAGAAAATAGAGTGAATCATTCGCTGCCTGTTAGCATCTCGTCTTTGACATCGTTAGTCCCCCGGCATGGCAATGTTCCCCGCCTATGACCCTCCCGCAGGAACTAACCCCGGTGCCACACCACAACAACACACACAGAAAACAACATGTCTCACAGCCAATTGCCTACAGGATGTCTTACAGTCCTTGGCTATTTATGTCTCGAGCAGTGACACAGTCAGTTTGTTCAACTGCTTATTTTCTTACCAAGACTGCACTAGTCACAGCGAGCATTTCAATAAAAGCAGCACATAAAAATGCATTAGCTTTTTAGCAGCTGCACAACAGAGATTTGCGTTTTCTTTATGAGCTGAGGAATAAAGTCTGATGTTGATGAGGGTCAAAAAGTGGTTTTATTTCAACCCACATCTTGAGTTTTAATTGTCCAGTGAGTAGCAGATTAAAAAAAGCAGTTTCCCTTGTATCTAAAGGTGTTGTAATATTAACCGTAGCCAGTTTTAAATCAGCTTCTACTGTTGATCTAAAGACAGAGGAGCAACAGCCTGCAGCTTCTCAGGCGTCTTGTCAACAATAGAGAGGACAACTGTACATGCTCACCTTCATGTCAAGGACAAGCTCCTTCACAGCTAGATCACACCTGGTCACTGCTTGCATGTTTGTGTCTGAGTTTGTGTGTGTGTGTGTGTGTGTGTGTGTGTGTGTGTGTGTGTGTGGGGAGAAAAGGGAGACGGCGAGTTGTTTGAGAGCTAGTGTATGACTGGAGGCATCTTGACAACTCCAACCTTCCCTCTCTAACTCCCATTACTTTCTATCTCTCCTCCCCATTTCCTCCTCCACCTTCCTTGCCTGTCTTTATTATTAGTGGCAGCTAGAGGCAGTGGACCGGAAAATTCCCATCGAGAAACAAACCCACATCTGCATATTACAGCCCTGTTTCACATCTGCCATGACCGAATAAATTAATACATGAATAACAATGAAAATCATGAGTTGCCTCACTCGCTCTCTAAATGTCATTGTGTGTGTGTGTGTGTGTGTGTGTGTGTGTTTGCATGTTTGTGTGTGAGAGTCAGGAGGAGCTGTAGTTTCTCTTTTGGCCATGCTCACCAGAGAGCGTATTTGCATAAAACCTCTAAGAACTGGCATACCTACTACAGTACAGCAGCACAAGATGTCAGGTGGGCAATGAATGTTGGGACACAAACAGGTTCAAATTCAGTCCTGTCCTTAGAAACATCACATCCTGTGCCGTGATTTAGATCATTAGGCATTAAATCCGAAATCTGCCAGGAAAGTTTGTTGAGTGTTTTCCCCTTTTAATCACTCTTGTTGCTTCCTGTGCACTTGATTAAGTGCATTTTATTATTTTCCATATTAGATTTGGAATAACTTAAGCATAAACATTTTTTGTCCATTTTTATTATTTACTTAAATATTTATTAGTATTATATTTATTTTTTTAAGAGGTTTTTGGGGGTTTCCTTCTCCAAATTAGTTGTGGTTAGGATATTAGGTGTTGTATGTTGAAGAGATTGAGAAATTATCTGAGAGAAATTAAATAAATAAAAAGATATTGACTGCTTTAATTCATTTTATTATAATTAAATCTTTCCTCTTAGTTGTGTTCCTAAATCCAACTTTTTATTCTGCTACACATACATATCTGCTCTGTAAATCACATTTCCTGTGTTTTCCTTTGAGAAAAAAGGGATGGCAGCCCCCATCTTTGCATTAATTTGTAGGAATACAATTAGTTCTCCATCTACGTAGATAGTTACTATACAAGAGCCACAGACTATGAACAACAATCCACATTAGCCATCCTGCTAAAGTATCCTTCTTATTTAACTCACAAACATGACACACATCTTGTCAAACAAACATTCACTAGAGAAAGGTGCACTGCTAACGTCAGCTGCAGCACATCAACCAGCATTTAAACGTTGCTTCAGTCCGTTTAGATGCTGGTGTGGTGCTTCAATACCACTAACAAACAAACACAGACATGGACACGCCTCTCCAGCAGGCTGAGAGGAACATTTCTGATTTCCAAAAATACCTGATTTTCCTTTTCTTTAATAACAGAAAAAAATATTTACAGTAAATTAAAAAACAGAATTTAAATGCTGTTCTAATCCATATGTTTTCCTTATGTAAAGCACTTTGAGTTGCCCCTGTGTTTAAACAGTGTATTACAAATAAAACTGCCTATTCTTTTAACTAACATCAGTTTAAATTTACTAATATTTACAGTAATATGACAAATTTTCTTAAAACTATTTGTTAGACATGCATTTGGCTTCCCCACTGCATTGCATGCCTATGTACCCAACAGCATAAACAGTTAACACTTATTTAGGTATGTGATATCATGTGATTCAGTTTGAGTTTTGGTACAAACACAGAAAATATGGTTGTTTGTCACTGTAAAATAAAGGCACGTGAATGTGAGTGTGTTTTCCTTTGCCGGTGTAGGCGAAAAGCTTCTGTCAACGACACCAGTGAGATGTCTATTTCTGTGTTTGTTAGTGCACCATACGTGCCCTCCTCCCACTTTCATTCTCATCCCATTCCACCTTTTTTACATCTGTTTACTAAAGCTTGTCTGCTTCAGTTTTGTGTGACAGAGCGAGGGTCTCTGGAGGTCCACACACTAGCAAATGCTCCGACACTGTCAGACTACTTTGCTGCTGATTCCACTCATTCAATGTGATACAAGGGTTCTCATGAGATTAGATCAAATTACTAAACATGATGCTCCAACATCCCAAAGCTGACAGTCAAAAAACTCAGTGACCCTCTGCAGAGCTGGTTCTGGCATCCCATAGTGCATTCCGTTGGCAAGGCACTGATGTGAAGGATAGGAGGTAGGTCTGAACTTTGGGGAACTGTGAGGCAGAGCAAACTTTCAGGGGCCATATATCATGTGTCCATTAGCGGACAGCTCTGCCTCGCTCGGTAAATGACAGTGTTTGTCTATGTCTGCTTCTAGCTTGCGCTTTCTCACACACCCACCACTCTCTCTATTCAAGCCAGCCTCTCAATCTCCTTTCTAATCTTAAACCCTTCTCGCTATCTCACCGATGTGATCCTTCCACTTTTAGAACTTCCTTCTTCCTCTCTCCCTTATCTGCTTCATCACTTTCTATCTCCTCTTAATTCCTGCCTACCTTCTCCCTCTTTTAAACTCCATCCCTGTCCCTGGATACAGCTGGTAATAAGTCACTCTGCTCATTTTGCCCTTCTAAAGGCCTGTAATGATGGGCATCAGAGGATGGCTAAGGTGGAGGCGAGATGAGGTGGGGTTAAAAGGACTCGCCTGTGCCCAGAAAGAAAGCCTTTCATGGGCCTTTTTACAATGAGCCACTGGGAGAAGAGGGCAAAATTGGCCAAGAGAGAAAGAGAGTAAAAGAGAAAGAGAGGCTCATCAGGTAACATTGAATCTTTGTTGTTTTTATATCAAATGTACACTATATCTACTGATGTTCAGTGTGTGTTGGAGGAAGAGAAAAATGTCATTTTTTCTATGACGTACACACCTACACTGAACACTTTTGTGCCAATAAAAAGTCCAATAAGTAAAACTCTATTTGCTGATTGAGAATAAAAAAGGACACAGTGAGAGAGAATGAACGCAACAGTGAGTGAGATAGACAGGGTCGTGCTAGATGACCAAATTGACAAAATACTGCTGAAACTGAATGATATTTTCTGACATTTAGCAAACTGGCAAACCGTTCAATTCATTTAGCAGATATGTCTGCGGCAGCTGTGGCAATATGGGTTTGTGTATCAGACAGGCGAGATAAGGGTCATAGTGAGATTCGTTTGGCCTTATCCACAGACAGAGCTGGTCGACCTGTCAGAACCCGGGTAAACACAGACATCGGATGATTTCTCAGAGATGCGCCCCTCTCCCCGTGGCCTTATAAGCGCCGCTCCTCATGTTTCTCGCTCCACTGGGCCCTATGTGTCGACCCCGTATGCCTGTCGACCTTTTTCCAGAGTTTGAACTGCCGTCACACAGAGGGGTGCACCCTGGGGCGAAGCACAGAGGAGGGAGATAGAAGGACAGCGAATGGGGGGATCAGAGGTGGAAGGGTAGGAACAAAGTGCAGTACTCCACAGCCAAATTGCATTTCAATGCCAACACCAGGAAAAGACAAGAAAGGGTTTTTTAAAGGTTTTTTTTACAAAAATGATTTAGAATGGTTTGGGAGTATGGTCAACTCAGGCAGATAGAAAATAGGTCACTGCAATCTCCTATACATCTTCATCGTGATTTAAATTTTATGTACATGTTCCCATTCATTTAAAGCATATTTTGTTATTATAATAGTTTTAATCATTTACTATTGTTTGTGTAGTTTTAATATTTTCCAAAATGACAGAGAGGAAGCAAGTATTTTCTGCAATTAGACATAGAAATAATTTCACTCTGCTGGGGAAATAAATAGGAAAACGGCAAGGCAGCACAAAAATACAACGCAATTGTGCAAATGCTTTCAAGCAGAAAATCCTAGCTTTTAATCCAATTCCTCACGCTTTATTAAAACAGAGCCAGAGAGATAGAGTCAGACAGGGACCATGATGAAGAGACTAACCATGAAGAGGAGGCTCACATTACACAACCATACACACACACAAACAACAAAAATCAAACAAACAATCAAAGGAATATGAGATATGGAGAACGATGTAAAAAACAAACAAACGTAAATGCTCTCTCCCTCCTCCTCTCGCTTTCTGGTCTCACAGAAAACACATCCACACATGACACATTTATGCTTCCTCACAAAGCTAAGGAAGATTAACACAACCAAAATATAAACAACCACATACAGGCATACAGTGGCCATAATTAACAATGCTTATTATGAAGGATTAAGGCCTGTCTCCCTCTGAGGACTGGGCTCCTTGCTTCACATTGGTGAGTCAGAGGAAGTACGAGGCATCCCGCTATTCCAACTGAGAACTGCAACACTGGAGGAGAGAGGAAGTAAATGGGGTTTCATGCTCATATAGATCATCACACATGTGCCTACTAGTTAACAACAGTGTCAAAATATAAAATCTGTAGGAATGTGGATGATATAAAAGCCATGCTTGCAATAACACATTCAACAATCAAACTTCACAGACATAGCTTCGTGAAAGAAGGGATGGAAATAAAGAAGCCTGAATACAAACACACCACAAGTCCTTTAAAGTGTATTGTGTTATACATACATGTCTCTGTGCACGTTAGGATGCACTGCAGCTTCACATCACACATAGGACGCACTGACATGGATCGTTCTGGGAGGGTGAAATATAATGATAAAAGGAATAGCATTCCTCTCTGCAATTCGAACTTGAGCTCAGATTGTGAGCAAGACTCAAACAATGAGTCACCCATATCACCTGGGCTCTTCTCCTTGTATTTCTATAACAACTAATGAGAATTACAAAGGTCTTCAATACTGCAAAGTTTCTCAGCGCTTGAGTTGGAAGGATTTTTTTTTTTTATTAGTGAGGAAATTATGCAAGTGATGTAAACGCATTGAACACAAATAAATCTGTAAAATATCTCTCCATCAATAGTTTTTGCTGTGGTTGAAAAGTGTCTATGGCATTGAAATATTGCAAGCACTGTGATTATTTTTCTTTTTGGACAGGATGAAATATAGCCAGCATTAGCAGCCGCACAAGAACCATGACAACGTAAAACATTGCTTATGGATTTGTTTTGTTTTTTCTTAAGTAGCTTTATTCTGTCTTGAGGAAATCTATTTGCTTCAGCCTATAGTTGATGGAAAAACACCCACATTTTGTTAGATTTTTTTCTCCTTTGGCCACACCTTAACCATTCCATTAAAGAAGCAACAATGTTGTTTTAACATTAATATATCATTGCCTTCTTGATTTTAAAATGCTTGTATAAAAAAAAGACTGGCACAGTGAATTTTTAATATCACTCGTTATGAAACATTAGGATTAAAAAAAACGGGCATAAACTGCGTAACACCTAACGTCACATTGTCACCCAAACACCTGGACTTCTTCTTTCCATCGTGATTTGTCAGCAAGCTTCAGTACATATTACTCTTCATGATAACACAGTGAAATCACTTAATCAGTGGCACATTCGTCTTTTAGTGGGACTGGTTCCGCCACATGTCCAGCATCCATGCCAGAAGGAGGGAGAGATGATAAAAAGGGAGAGGGAAGAGGGGAGACAAGAGAGAGAGAAAAAAGAGCCTGAACCCACTGTCAGCTCAGTGAAGCAGAGAGGGAAGGAAACGCACGCCGACATGGAGACGATTCGCTTGGAGTAACGCACACATACACACACACTGATTCAAATAAAAAATATTATATTCTTTATTCATGAAATCTATAAACCTATAAAGATCCATAAGGCACAGATGCCTTACTGTACATATGGTACATATGTGGGCTGACATAAACACAAAGGCACCGAAGCATATATTTATTTATGTTTCCACAGCACAAGTTATAGCCTCTGCAGCATTTAAGAATTCTAAAAATAGCTGATCCAGACATGCAGGATGCACACATACGCACATTCACAAACACACACACACACACACACACACACACACACACACACACACACAAGATAAACTGTGGTGGAGCTGAGGACACAGCAGGGCTGGCTGCCTGAGGGAGTCAGCAGAAGGTGAGCAGAGATAAGGCTGTGTGATTGTGACTGCATGTCAGAAAGAATCTGCACACCACAACAGTCAGCATGCCCTGCGCCACACGCACACACACGCACGCACGCACGCACACATTTATTAACATGTTCCATGCTTGCCACTCTGCTGCACCTACAGTAAGCAACTCAAAGAGCTAGTAACAACAAAGGCAGCATGACAAACAATTAGCATCGCTCATGTCTAATAGTTGCACTTGAACACACAGCAAAGACCAGAGCTGACACCAATCCAACAAGTTTGTTCTGAACTTCAGTGAGATGAAATAACTGATTACAGTTTGTAATCCAAAAAGAAAACCCAAAGACTGAGCCTAGAGGAGGCAAAAACTAAACAAAGTAGCCCACCATTTTACCACCACTGTGAATCTGGAACTGGAAACGTTTTTGCTTTGCTTTGAACTGATATGGTCAGTCTGTAGTCTTTTGTTTGTGGAACAAAACAAAAGGTGGAGTTGAAAATGAAGGAGTTACTGCATGAAATCGCAACAATCACTGATTCGCTAGGCTGAACAGCCAGTCTGACAGCTCCATCTCACCGGCTGCCTCTGCTGTAGACTGAACATGTTGAATCAGGTAAACAGCCACTGATAAGGGCCGATTAAATCCAACAGAGCCAGGGCCTAATGCTGTGGATTGTGTGTGGGTGCATATGTGTGTGTGTGTGTGTGTGTGTGTGTGTGTGTGTGTGTGTGTGTGTGTGTGTGTGTGTGTGTGTGTGTGTGAATGAATGAATACATACATAATTGTGTCTTGTGAAAATGATAACACACCTTTTCAAGGTTTGTATGTTATTATTTTTCATAGACAAAACATGCATGCATCCATGCAGACACACATGCACATATAAAGACAAATACATCCATCCATTTTCCCATAGACCCATAAGCATTCAAACCCTCAGACATACTAGTCTCATGGGTGTTTTCTGGGTGAAGAAGTTCTCACCAAAAAGTAGGACTAAGCACTTTGTGTTTCAATGTTGAAACCCAATTTTCAGCTCAGAATGAGCAGAATTATTTTGTGCTGATCTCAGGCTGTGACCGCACTAATGGAGATTAATCTGAAAACACTGTTACTGTTAAACGTTTTCTGTCAACAATTGCATTTTCTGAACAAATTTAAAAGTGTTAATGCCCACATTGACAAAAATGTTTAAATGTTCTCTTTGTTTTCCTCTTCTTGCTTTACAAACAACTAAATGCTACATTGACACTTTTGACAATCGCTGTTGATGACATGTTCCTCTCCTCTGTGATCTGCATCCATAGAGCCATGTATTGTTATTGACATATTTTTTATGTCTATTGTCAGATGAAGCACGACTAAAATAGTGATTTGATCGACTGTCATAACAGCTGCAAAACAAATTCCTTAGGTGCTGCATATAAATCAACATTTCATACGCAGACAAATATATCAATGACAAAACCTGGATTTAGCAATCATAGGAAGAATCATTGGCAACAGAAGATAGCCTCTTAACATTACTGCAAATTTGATGTTAAATATGTTGGACATGTGTGTGAGAAGTTCGTCATATGTCAATCAAATGTCAGCATGTTCAAAAATCTCTGTTTTTCATGTCTTCACAACAAGATGACAGTGTGATCTTTAGCACATGAATTAAAGTGTTATTACTTACTGTAATTCAGTAATTCCTTCTACTAAGAAAACAGTGAAACAGTGTAAGAACAGTCACATCCCATCCATCTTTTGCAAGGACATAGATACAAAGAGAGACTCAGATCCACTGATTAATCATTATCTTTTAAACTACTCAGTGTCATAAAAATTTAAAAAAGAAAAGAAAAGAGTTTCTCGATTGTAAACAAAGAGGTTGGAAACCCACACTGTCTTTCTCAATGGGTATGACAGTTGTAATATAATAGCTTCCCAACAAGGAAATCCATAAAAAATACTAAGAAAAGTGCTAATTAAAAATAATAAAACAGACTAACACAGCCAATTTTGAACAAAGAACACTAAACTGTATAAAGCAAAGTAACCAAAAGTGACAACAAAATGATGTAAATGTTACTTCCAGATCTGCTTCCCCCTACAAACACTGACAAATTAATGTATGTAAAAAGTATGTAATGAGTTATAATCAATTTAGGAGAAAAATAATGTACGTTTTATTATGCAACTGTTAAAGTAGCACTACAATGGGTTTTACAAATAGAGCTCCCTACTGCATTTGTCAGACATCAGCTACAGGTAATTTCACCATTAAAAAATTGACTTAATGGCTTTATCCATTATTAATTCACAGAACAGTTTTGCTCTTTTAAGACCTGCTTCAGATGCTACAAAAGATAGATATAAATGATGTGAGTATCATAGAAACGGCTCCCTGCTGTTGTCACCTGAGCAGCTATGTTGGAGCAGTTGGTGGTTAAGTGCCATGCTCAAGGGTACATTGACTCTAAATGTAACCGTTGAAATCATTCTGGATTCCACATTCATCCGTAAAAGAAATTATAACAAACAATTGCAATTAGAGGGGTTTGATCTCATCAATATATAACTGGCTTGCATCTGGCTCTAAATAAACATCGATAACCAGACTTGAGACATGGAGGGCTGACTTAAAAGAGGACATTTTGGAAAATGATTAGAAGGAGACCTGTGACGCATCTCAGAAACAAATAGCAAACACTAATTTAAAGCTACTCCAATATAAATGGCTGATGCAGACATACACGACTCCTGTCAAATTAAATACAACAGTAATTTACCTGACCTTTGTTTTAAATGCAATGAGGCAAAAGGAACATTTATGCACTGTGTCTGTGTCAAAATTTAAACATTTTTAAATAAAAACTTCTAATTGACTACTAATAACTTCTAATTAAAAGTTCTAATTGCAATACAAATTCAATAAAAACATTGTTAAAAAAAAAAAGTAACCGTTGAACAAATCTACTTCCTTCAGCATCAGGCCAGTGTTACCTCAGAAATATCTTTTCAATTTAACCATTTAGATCTACTGCTGGGAAGAGATTATTTCACTTGCTTTGAAAGATTTTTACCCGGATGTCCCAGAATGCCTTTTTCAGATAGTACTGGTTCAAATACTGTGAAGCCCTTTCAGAAACATAGACTAAAGACGCACATAAATGCACAGATATAAACACACATGCATCCAACCAAATGATCTACCAAACCCTGTTGGTTGTTAGTCAAGTCAAGTCAATTTATCTATAGAGCACATTTAAAACCAACCTAGGCTGAACAAAGTGCTGTACAAAGTTATATTATGTTATAAAAAAAAAGGAACACAATAAAAATATAGACACAATGAACATCATACAAACAACACACTTCTATACAAATGTCCCTAAAATAAATCATACGCCAAAGAATAAAAATGTGTTTTAAGACAAGACTCAAAGATTTCGGCAGTAGAGGAAGACCTAATATGAATGGGAAGTTTGTTCCAGAGTCTCGGGGCCACAACAGAGAAGGCACGATCACCCTTTGTTTTCATCCGAGACTGTGGAATATCTAAAAGGAACTGATTAGACGATCTGAGGTTCCTGCAGGAGTGATGTAGGGTAAGGAGATCAGCAATATATAAATGGTCCATGTAATGCCTTAAAAACAAGTAACATTATCTTAAAATCGATTCTATATTTGACCAGTAAACATTGAAGAGAAGCCAATATCGAGGAGATATGATCCCTCCTTCTGGTACCAGTCAACAATCTAGCAGCCGCATTCTGGACGAGCTGCAGGCGTGATAAAGATGATTGGCAAATCCCAGAATATCAGTAGTCAATACAAGACAAAATAAGAGCAAAAAAAGCAACAGAACTAATTTGTTTGTTAAACTTTAATGCTGATTCAAAGATGAAACCTAGATTTCTGGCAAAAGGGCGCACACTTGTGGCTAAAGTCCCCACATTTTTCGAAAGGTCGTCAACTGAATTTGGGGGGCCAAACAACATGACTTCCGTCTTACTCTCATTAAGTTGGAGAAAGTTGTTAGCTATCCAGCACTTAATGTCTTTCAGGCAGTGAAAAGGCAGGTACAGCTGTCTGTCATCAGCATAACAGTGATAAGATATGTTATGTTTGAGAATAGAAAGAGAATAAAATTGGCCCTAAAATCGAACCTTGAGGTACACCGCATGTAATCGCTGCCGAAGAGGAGGAGATATATCCAATTTCAACAGAAAAGGTTCTATTTTTTAAATAAGAATTGAACCACTAGTGGCCGGGTTGGTTCAGTGGTAGAGCAGGCGCACATATACTGAGAGGTTTATGCCTCGACGCAGAGGTCCAGGGATCGACTCTGACCTGTGACAATTTCCTGCATGTCTTCCCTCTCTTTCTCCCCTTTCTCACCTAGCTGTCCTGTCAAAAATTAAAAGCGGAAAAGCCCCAAAAAAAAAGAAAAAAGAATTGAACCACTATAGAGCAAGAGCCTGGATCCCTACCCTTTGCTAAAGGCGATCCAACAAGATGTCATGATCAACAGTGTAAATTGCAGCACTAAGGTCCAGCAAGAGTAAGATAGCACAATTTCCTCCGTCACCAAACAGCAATGAATCATTTAGCACTTTAAGAAGTGCTGTTGCTGTGCTATGGTGTACTCTGAAACCAGACTGAAAATTGTCCAATACATAATTTTCACTTAAAAATGAAGAGAGCTGACCAAGAACAACCTCCAAAATCTTTGACATAAACAATAATTTAGAAATAGGCCTAAAGCTCAAAAATCAGTAGGGTCAAGGTTGTTTTTTTTAATTAGAGGCTGAACCACAGCATGTTTAAAGCTAGATGGGACTGTGCCATTCATAAGAGAGCTATTTATTACAGACAAGAGGCTGGGACCAATAGTATCAAATACCTCTTTCAAAAGACGAGAGGGGACAATATCTGAAGATGAATAAGTAGGTTTCATGTGTGATACAATATCCAACAATGCTGACAGGGCCACAGGCACAAAACAATTCAGAGAAGCAGGGCATAGGATTGATTTAGAAGGGTCATGATCAGTAGGTGAAATACAAGATCTGATAGTGTCAACCTTGTTGATAAAAAAGCTCAAAAATTGTTCCGGAATTTCAAACGTAGCATCAGGGAGTGCAATAGCATGATTTAGTGCCGTATTTATTGCACTAAACCAAATTTTAGGGCTATGTGCATTTTTAGCTATGATATCAGAAAAATGCTTTGCTTTAGATGCATTGACAAGGCGTTGGTAGGATACCTGGTGATCTCTCAGTATCTCATAAGACACTTGAAGTTTATCTTTTTTTCCCATTTCCTCTCTGCTTTTCTACACTTTTGTCTAAGGGCACGAGTCTCACTGTTAAGCCAAGGTTGGGCTTTGACTTTGGGTCGCTTCAGTTTAAAAGGGGCAATAATATCAAGAACATCTGTGACAGTGGTATTAAACCGAGTAACTAGCTCATCTGTAGACAGAGAGGCGGAGGTTATATCTGTATGGCTAGCAAAAGGACAAGCTATGAAAGCATCAGAAAATTGCCTAGCAGTGGACGGGTTCAGTGCTCGGATGTAGCGATCTGGCAAGCAAGGTTTAGGTAATGGATTAGAAAGTCTAGATCATGTGATAGAAAGAAGTCATTTAAAATTAATGTTTTGTTCGAAAGTGATTCCACATTCAACAATGCAAATTTGATAGGGATTGTATCCACAGCCCGCGCTGATCCTATTCGATCATTTGAACCGTCAAGGCAACGGAGATTACCATAGTTGACTCCTCGTCTTCTGCGGCCAGGGGAGTGATGATGTCCTCGGATGTTTGTAATTCTTGTGGGAATGACAATGGAGGTGGGGGCATAAAAATGGATTGCCCTGTTGGACTGAGGACCAGTTCCCTGACTTGTGTAGGGTTTGTTCTTAAGTGAGTCATGCTCTAACATTAGACAAGCTCCGTGATGATTGGAGCAGCTCATGAGGTGAGTGTTTATAGAAGGTGACAAGGGAGAGTAGGTAGTAACTGACAAGGGGGGCCTGCAGGGGGAGCTCTCAAGGGTAACGTATGCTTCTACTGCTGTAGAGGAAGAGGGGTGTAACTGGGGCATGTGCTTGTGCACTGTGCGCAAGATGTAAACAGTCAGTCACATGTCTGAGTCTGGAGCCTGAGTCTGTTGACAGTGTGCATCTCTGTAGGCCATGTGATTGGTAATTTTGGACAGATGTCTTTTAGCTCCGAAACCTGCCATGCTGAGACACAATCAACTGTGACCCCTCAGTCTTCAGTCGACCTGGGCAATTTGAGCTTAAACTGGGTTTCCAAATTGTTAATCCTGTGCTCTTTTTTTTTTTTTTACAGGGGTACGTGAACTTATTGCCTGTCTGTCCAACTTCACTCCAGCCGCATCACTCCCAGGAACACAACCATCAAACGCAACCAGCACTTAATTAACTTCTCACTTGCTGACTTCACTCAGCTCTGCTACACTTGTGTGTGTGTGTGTGTGTGTGTGTGTGTGTGTGTGTGTGTGTGTGTGTGTGTGTGTGTGTGTGTGTGTGTGTGTGTGTGTCCTGAGCCCGAGGCTTTGTCTGAACACATTTTAGCAAATAGAATTGAATTTGTTAAACTTCTATTGAATACACATAGGGGGGGCACACAGAGGTTAGTGACAGATGTGTGGGATTCTGTAAATCTGACTGGCCCTATTGTGCTAGACAAGGTTACAAAAGCCAGAGGCAGAGCACTTAATCTCATGTTCTGCATTTACATCTTATTTTGCAAAAATAAACAAACATCGTAATCAGTCGAGCAGCGCTCCAGGCCTACCTGTGTTACTTGGCATCTTGCCATTGCTGATCTGCTTGAGTCTCTTCTGGTGGGATTTGCCATTGTAGTGGATCTGGGCCTGTGCGGCTGAGTTGAGTTGGATGTTGCAGACCTCACACAATGTGTAGCTCCGCTGCTTTCTCTCCCTTTTTGGTCTGCAGAGTACAGAAGGCAGGGCGTCCCCTGGTGACTGCTCATCTGGTACTGCACCCTCATCCTGGGTGTCACAGCAAGGCTCGCCGTCCATCTGCAGTCGGAGCCCAGCGCCAAACCCTCTCCTGTCCAGCTCAGTGTTTGGCAGAGCTGATGGGCTGAATGGACGTTTCATACCTGTGATAGAAGAAGAGGATAGGATGAATACAAAAGGATGGAAAACGTTGTGAACAGGAGGAAAGACAAATATCGTTTAGAGGTTCACTTTACAGCTCAAGTGTCAGACCACTCCATGCTCAAAACTTTTTTCAGTGTACACATGACTCATGATGCTCCCTCCCTTTCTGAAGTGCCCCAGTGTTAGCATGTGCAACACCGCATGGAACAGAGTGAGGACGTGTGGCCTGTCTCCTGTGGATGGAGGTATAATTTTCCCCAGTCTAGCATGGCCTGGCTCACCCAGCATACAAAGCCAGCCTGTTAAAACCTGATAGCCACAGAGGACATGGGCAAAAATACCCCTGGTCCCAAAGCTTCGTCGAGAAGTGTGTGGAATCTGAGCTCGTTCATGTCTGATGTAAGTCGTGCTTGTCAGCACACTCAGAACAAAGTGAAACCCGCACTGTATACAAACACTCATGAAGACATCAGGAAACGAAAGACAGACTGGGCACAAATGTGTACATGATCACACTGTACAGTAGGGTGTCCAAGCGGTGGAGGTCCTGGGGTGCAATGACGCACCACTTGGGGGAGACAGAGTGCTGCAGTGTGGCTCTCTGAGGACCAGTGAGGGCCCTCTGTCAAGCTGCTTCACTTATGATGACTGCATGCCTGGTTGCTGTTTGCCAAAATCCTGCAGCAGTAGCTGCACTGCCTCTCTGAAGGATCTCAGCCAAGCAGTGCCTGAATCAGATCAGCAAACAGGAAAACAACTGTGAGTCTAGGGCTCTGATGATGTCTGCTGACAATGTTCAAACTAGAACGACAGAATTATGGATACAACAGCAACTGCATAAAATATACAAGTATGTGGGAGCTTAACACTTCTACCATCTCCTGTGTTTGTACAACTAGCTGTACATACGTTAATGTACTTGTGAAAACTAGAGGCAGGCCGATATTAGGCATTTTCCAAATTATCGGTATCAACATTTGAAATGGCCGATAAATGAATATTTAAAATATAAAATAAAAACGGACGAAACACCCTTCACCCATGTTATGGTTAGTGAGTGTTGGCGTTGCATAGTTTGTCCACCAGAGGGCACTCTACAATGTCCTTGTTGGCAACACTTGTGTTTAACCCTTTAAGTTATATATCTTAAGTTTGTATTTTTATACATTTTATTTATCAGAACTTTTATATATTTTGAACAAGTTTATTTTTAAACTGCATTATCATATTATTTTAGTGAGGACTCATAAATAACTACAAATAACTAATGTTGGGGAAATCTGTTAATGTTTTGTTATGCGTTTCTGGATTATTATTTTTTAAATATATGTCGGCCGATATATTGGAATATCGGATTTTTAAATCACCAAATATTTGTAACGATATCAGCCTTAAAAATCCTTTATCGGTCAGGCTCTAGTGAAAACCTGTATATACAGTATTGGGGGTTAGCAGGAGAGCAGGAAAGTGATATTGAAAGAGACAAACAAGCAAAGTGACTAAAAAGGCTGCTGCTCGAAAACTGCAGTTTTTCCATGGAGGGCTTTGTGGTCAGAGAAGAAGCCTTCCCAGGATAGACAGAGGGAAGACTTTTTTTTGTTTCATATGCAGCTACTGTCTCTATAAATAAATTAAAAGGTAGGTCTACAGTAGCTCTGTGAAGGATTGAGACATCACCATTGGAAAAAGTCCCTGAAATACACCCAGCTGTGCGTTTCTGCTGCAGGCTTTTTGCCTCCGCCTCAAGTTATTTATGTAAACACTACAAAAAAAGTAAAGTCTATGATGCATACATACCTACATGCATGAAAAATCTCTCTCACACACACAGAGCTCAAAAACACATTAGGGCAAGCAGCCTCCATGAAAGCTGCTATTCATGTTGTCAATCTGGGAGCACTCAAGAGGCTCCATCAGATGTTTTCTCAAAAGCTTTGAGCAATGTTGCTCTCTGGCACTGAATGAAAAAAATCTCTGTGGTCCTTAACCACGCAACCTCCTCACACTCCTGCCAAACTACTCAGCTAGCCACCCAAATTAGCATGGTTGTAAAAACAAAACCTTCAATGAAGAACTGCAGAACTTAACATACAGAGCATATTACATCCCGCTGTCCTCCATCACCATATATATATATATATATATATATATATATATATATATATATATATATATATATATATATATATATATATATATATATATATATCCGACTATTAGATGATCTCAAAGATCACTTGTGCTTTTTATGATAAATAGCAGTCCAATGTCTAGCCTACAAAAGTCGGTCTGAACCTCATGCCTGTTATTTTGTGATACATTTTAGCCTTCTGCAGCAATGGCATAAGCATGACTGTTACCATAGAGACCAGTCTAGCACACATCTGACAAAATACCCTAACAGTAAAAGCAGTACATTTAGCATTGGGTGCTTTGGTGTAAATAAAGCTTACCTTAGAGATTCACTGGATATTTACACTATCTGCATTTTGAATGGGAGTTGCATTGTTATAGAGCAACATGAAAGCCTTTTTTTTTTTTTTTTTATTAACTTTTTCAATCCATTGGTAAAGCAGACAGATTAACAAATCTTCACTTTTGTAAAGGCCCTAAAAAACAGTTTCCCAATCAGCTTTTTATGAGTGAATGGGTCCTTGCGCTATTTTCTGCCAATGTTGGGACCATTTGGTTATTTCACTTAGCAACACTTAATCTGAATCTGATGACACTTCGAGGGCTGTTTGGTCACTGATAATCAAATGTGATCAAACACACCCACAGAAGCCTGATGAAACAGTTCAGGTGAGATTTTGCGTGTTAAATAAAACCTAAAGATGTTTTTGTAACTTAAATTTTTGCTTTAGTGATTTTGAATATTTAATGTTATTAAAAAATACTTAAGATTTTGAGTCATCTTCATGGCTTCAGCTCAAATGCAAATATTAAAAATCAACTCACACTCACCTAACCTCATAATACGTTGTTTTTTTGCATTATGTTATGTATACAATGGATGCCATGTCTGACGCCGTTTCTCTGTGTCCCGCACTTCACTCTAAAGTGTCTGGTACCTGGAGAGTGAACGGGACAAGCTACTTTTGTGTACAGTGGCTGTGAATCCAAAATGACCAAAGGGTTTTTACGGCTTTTACCTGTGTGTATGTGGTTGAACCGATTAGCCTGCAGAGACTTTAAAGACTCTTCCAGCTCTAGGTAAAAGCTGTGTGAGACAAGAGCTCATGCTGTGTCTGCACACAGAGATCTGTAGGCTGACGCAGGGCAGGAGATTGTCAGGGGGTAACCCTGGGGGAGGACAACGAGGGCAGGAGGCTCTGCCAGCCTTGCCATGTCTGCTGTTTCCCCTGTCTGATGTGCCCCTCCTCCGCCTACACCCCACACCATCCTCCCTTGGCACATGGGAACCATCAATCACTGCTGTGATCTTGCTGAAAGACCCAGGCTCACCCAGCATAGCAGCTCAGCAATAAAAACTCTATTTATGATCTTGTGTCTGCTGCTCACTGATCCTGAAATACTATAGCACTTTCCCCAGCTCAAACCAGCTCTAACCACCGACCCACCACGACGAAGACCCCCACCAATCCACTGTGGCCACAGTTGGCATGGGAGGCGTAGGCTCTTCCTGGTGCAGACAGAAACTGGCCTCCAGATGGACCAGAGCAAACACTACAGGCATGTTAGCAGCTCCTAAATCACACTGATGAGAGGGGGACACCGACAACAAGTGCAAGCCAATGGGACACAGCGGTTCTCACACAGGTCACATACAATACAAAATGTCATGCGTGCATACACACATGCTTATGTACAGTTACCGGCACAGTTGCAAACATAACTTGCCCTCAGATTCTGTAAACAATGGGGTGAGCAATTCAGCAAACATGCCCAAATAAACAGAGACATTTAGACTTGACTAAATACAACCTCTGCTGCCTAGAACACATGGACTGACCTCAGCAACATAAACAAACAAAATTAAAAATCCTATCAAGCCGACAAGCAGCCAGAACACACATTCATATCCTGTATACACTGCCTCAGAGGAGATAAACACATACACGTGTGAAGGAAAAGGTAGTCAGAGGAAAAAGACCCCTGACTAAAGAGTTGGATGCAAAAATGTCAATAGTTAGCATTTCTCACTATTAAGCAGACTAACAGTGATGGCTGTAAGAAAAATGACTGCAGATGAGGATATTCCGTTTCCATATCTGACATGTATCAGGTGGATATGGACTTATTTTTCCTGACAATAAACCAGAGCTTGAGGCACTTCACTACATCAGGTCAGTAATGGCCGAGAGATAGAAAGAGACATATGGAAAAGTGAGCACAAAGGTGCTTGTATAACTGGCATCATCAAAGTATCATTACTGTCATCATCAACTCTGTATTGTCATTACTACAACTATAGAACGGGCCCGAGGTCTTTATAGCTCCATGTCTTTGTGACCAGTATATCAGTCTTGATTATGTAAAGCCCAGGCTACAGTTCTCTAATGAGTGTAATTATACAGGAATCAGTTCTGTGCTTATTGAAAAAGAAGTGCAGCTGTTTTGGGAGTCAAAGTGTTTGCAGTCCCCATCACCCCCAGCACCAGCCCGAGAGTAAATAAAAAGCAATGGCACATAAATTGATGTGTTTTCTCTAATCTTTGTTTGCAGCAGTCCTTTGTCAACAAACAGAGATGGCATTTGTACACAGTGTGTGTATGTGTGTGTTTACTTGTATGCATGTGTTTGCTTGTGCGTGAGAGTGTGTCAGTGTGTCCTAGCAAAAAAAAAATTTCACTGGTGGGAAATTTATACAGCATCACACTGATCCTATCACTGAGGCTGTATTTGAGGCATTGTGTGTACGTGAGTGTGGGTGCTCTTGCATATGTGTGTACGCTGGTGCAGGTTAGTACAAACATCAGCCAGAGGGTATTAGAAAAGATAAAAGAAAGGAATTTAGAGCAAAAAAGAGAAAGAGATAGGCAAGATAGAAGGGGGACTTCTGATTAAAGAAAGGGCAGCCTGTGTAAAGAAACCAATTTTACATGTCAGAACAACGGGTACAATGACCATTTCTCGTCCATATCTGTTCCATCAAATCCAAATGCCTTTATGGAAAATATGCAAAAGGTTAAACATTTTAAGGATAATTTTGAATCACTCACACTGGATCACTTACATCACTCATTAGTTTTATAAGTATTTTTTCATGGCAATCCCTCCAAAAGTTTAAATTTTTTTCACTCTGGACATATTTAACTTAAATTTAGTCTACTATAGTGGTCTGCGACATATACTGTAGGTTTCTTTACTACAGTATATTAGACAAAGGATAAAAAGGATTGCATATTATTAGTACAGATGTAAAACATTTTATCCAACATTTCAGTCATAGGTGCATAATTCAACTTCTAAAAAGCCCTTGTCAAAACATTTGATAACTAAAGTATTTTTGCATTGAGATTCAAAGTAATTAGTTCATTTTTTCCTTTGACTATTGTCTTGTTGCTCAGCATCTCACAAGCGCATTGTCTCTCTCTACTATCTTATATTACATACTTCATTGGACTTCCATTCCTAGATGCCAAAAAAAACAGATATTACAATTTGCAAAAGGCTCACAACCACTACACCGAATAGGCTGACTCTATCCAATGTGGCCCTTTTCATTTTTCAACCACAAAAAAACAGTCCAGGCCAGTTTTTGCACTACTATTCAAACATCCGTCTGCCAAGCGTGCTAAAGTTAGCCCAGGAAAACAGGCCCATATTCGCCTTGTTCACATTTCACCACAAACTCAACTGGGGAACTGCCCAATAGGAGTAACCACATACACTGGGAGAGGTTCCATACAACACTAGATATACTTAGACACAGACAAACCCAGGCTCAGCCACAGTCACAACACACACACACACACACACACACGAAGGGACACAGTCTTTAGTCTGCAGGCCAAACATTTTGGTCCAAAGGCCTATTTAAGAGGTGTTAGTTGTGTGTGCTTTTAACCTCTTGTCAGTTTCTGCCTGCTGAACAAGTTACGCGGTATGGTCAGCAATATTTGCAAGATGTGTCCCAGCCAGGAATAATTCCAATTAATTTCTTAATGAGTGGTCGCCTATATCCCAGGAGGCATCTGCTGGCTGAGGTCTTAAACAAAAAGCTGGCAGTTTGAGAGCCATGTCGGTGGTGCTTGGCATATGCCGAGGTATTCTGATGACCAGATTCAGAAGATGCATTAAGGACATTTGCCACCGCTGACTTAAGCATGCTCAGAGAATCATTCTGAATTATTGGTACCGACTCGCACTGGTTTCCCTTCACTACCTTTTACTCTAACTGAAGACACAAAAAATTCAGTCCACCATCCCAGAGGAAAGTCTTTACGCTAGTTTCATTTTAACTATAAATTTACAGCCAGCTGTATCAAGATACAGACAGTGTTGTGAGCTCTGTCAGATGCCTGGGGAATGGGATTAATTCAGAGCTGACAGGACATGGTTTTTGCAGGGAGAGTAGATGGATTTTTGCTTTTAGATAAGAGACTCTAACCCTGCATATATAATTAAAAGTGATAAAACAGGCTCTGTAAGAGTGATGTGCCTCTATCAACTCATCTCCTTCTCTAAACACCAATGCAATTATTGTCTATTACGCGCCAATAGTTTTGTTTAGAGCTCTGACACTAATGGTTAACGATGTAATATTCCCACACAGCTTGTGTGACAAACAGGTATGGGATACATTCTGCAGACAACAGAGAGGCAGCCCTAGCCTTGATAGCATGACTGATGGAGATGGGAGGAAATAGATTGCCTTCAGGACAGAAAAGAGGAGGAAGAGGGATAGAAGTTGGGCACAGATGCAGCACTGTTTTTTATACTCGCATTAAAAAAAACTTCTTAAGGAACTTCATTCTCTGCTTGCACATTCCTGCACGCACAACACACAGGATTATCACACAAAAGACAAACATACACACACACACTCCTCCCTCCATGTAAACATCTTATCCCACTAATATGTTTTAAAGTGGGCATATGATTCTAACTCAATGAATAAAAGTACACCACAGTGAATCAGCTGGCACCTGCGGCTAGGAACAGCCTCTGGGAGCAGCAGACATCCCCTCACACAGCCTCTCATGTACAGTAAAACTGAGGAAACCATGATGTTTTAACCACACACTTGGACAAGAATGACCTAAACATATTCAGACACCTCAGGTGGGAAAGAGAGGGAGGGAACGTCAAGGATCCCTGCTGCCATGACATTTACATAGCCATGTTTGTCTTTTCCAGCAGCACATCGCTTCACGTCAGTGCTCTGCTTTAAATCTGTCACTGCACGTTTAAAACTGCCATTGTGATGCATTATAGTGCAAACTGCGGTACCTTAAAGGCTTATGGTGTTATGTCACATTTTGAAAATGATCTTCAAAGTATCGGTTGAAGTATGCTGGTTAGGACTTAACATGTTTGTGCTTACAGTACATTTCGTTTAACTTTAATAAAATAGCCTTCCAGATTTGAAAAGGAGAACATCTGTTCCTTTAATTGCAAAGGACACTTTGGAAATAACAATTTCTTTTCTTTCTTTGTAATTTGATTTATTGTTATTATAATTTGTTTTCGCTTTAAACATGTTTACATGAATAGGATCAAACCCAGTGAGGCCTCAACAGGTACTGTATTTTATAAAAATTAACTTGAAAAAAATATATTTTTAATTCTAAAATGTGACACATTGATGATGCTGCTTAAACTTATATAATTATAAATGTATACTTTATCTTTCCTTATAAATGTATACTTTATCTTTCCTTATAGTGTTTTGGAATATTCCATACAATGCTGTCTGTCTTAAAAGTTAATCGTCCATAGAAATATATTTTTCACTCCCATTTTAATTCTATTTAAAAGAATCTCTATACTGTAAAGATAACACACAGACACGCACAAAGAGGCACAAAGGCCTGCTTGTTATTTAAATCCAAATGTCCCTGCCACAGGAAATCAGATGTCTACTTTGATATCATCATAACATCACTGTTAACAATGAAGGTGACTGTGAACAGAGGTGCCTGCTATATGCATAGATTGTATATTGTGTTAACTCTGAAATGTCATGTTAATTAACCCTTTGCTTTGATTTTTCTTTTATATTTTCACTAATCATCGAGCATGTGTGATAATGTAGTACACATTGAGTGCTGTGACATTTTGAATGACTGATTTTTGCCCTTATGTTTTGGTCTATTATCCATTATCATGAGAACGCCTTAGTGAACACACACATGAAACAAACATCATCAAACCTGCCAACCCGTTTCCCCTTAACAGGTCAGAGAGCAGCACACAGTGACACAGTTGCTACATCACTCCTCCTCCTCCTCCTCATGCTGCAACATTGAACACACACTTTCAGAATGGGAGAGTAAGATGTGGCACGATGACACTGACATTTTTTCCTCATATGTCCTGCCCAATTAAAAGGCAAAAAACTTCCACTAGATTTTGCGCTGGCAGATCAAACCCATCTCATGTATTTTCTACTCACTGAATCTACCTGATGACACCTTCAAGAGAGGAGGCGCATCCGTTGATGCCGATGCTGTATACAAGCACTTTTAATGAGCTGCTTCTTTTCATCGGTGTGGCGTATCTGGGCCCGACTGGGGAGAGTTGTAATTACTGCGAGGATTTGATTGCATTAGCCTCATTCTTACCTGTCCTTAATGACATTAGTTCTGTAGGAGGAAATTCATTAGACACAGAGAGCTGAGTCGGTCTCCCTCACATGCGGTTAGACACACTGACAAATTGCCTGCTCCATGGTAAGCAAATGTAATTTAGTGAGGGATGGTATTTAAGCAACAAGCACACAAACAGTGGAGCAACTTCGACTCAAAGCATCTGGCAACAGGAAAGAAAGCGAAATGGCTGTCTGAACATAGTGGAGCTGTGATTTCAAATGAGATATACTACATAAAACAAAACATACAGTATGCACATTTCCACAGACAATATGACAGATAAGCGCCATCGGTGCTGCAGAAAGTTGTCTCAGAGGAAAGACCAAAGGCAGGGTTGTCCCAATAAAGGGAGATAAAGAGCACAACTGCTGCTGCTGCTGAAACGCTGTTTCAGCATGTGGGTGAGTGAGTGTGATTCGCATGTCTACCTGTGTGTATGTGTGTTTGTGTGTGTGTGTGTGTGTGTGTGTGTGTGTGTGTGTGTGTGTGTGTGTATGTGTATATATATATAAATATAAGAGTGGGTATCCAACCGTATTATCCAGGGATCAACTATGGTGTTGATGCTGGCATGCAAGCTGTCCTTGCCAATAAGCTGCCCCTGCAGCCATCAGTCCCCGTCGCACTCCCAGTGCCAGCTCTGACAAGAAGAAGGATTACTTGCCCAGAACTGAGAGTACTTATTTATGTTGCCATGCTACTCACAGGGACACACAATGAAGAAAAATAAGTTATTAGTGGGGAGGCGATATGTATATAGATGCTGGGAAGATGAGTACAGTGACTAAAAGTAGCACAAGAAGAATAGTAAAGAGAGTAGGTTTAACATAGTATGCTTTATGTACACTGCAAAAAATCCCTTCTTCATGCAAGCAAAATATTGTGTAATCCAGATCAACTGCTAGTAGACATTTCAACAAAATAAAATAAAGTACTTTTTTGGTCAATTGCTAGCAGCAAGTTGAAAACACAACATCTCCATATTAACTTACAGAGTTGATATGGCAAACAATTATGTATAGACATCTAGTATCCACAGCAAGATAAGCATTCATTTGGAGTCATGTTTCTGGCCAGCTGATGAATGTATGTTCAGTATTAATTGCTGAAAGAATATCTGGCTAATTAGCTGCTAAATGCTCCACTATTTACAGCTAGTTCAACACTGGGTTGAAGAGAGCAGAGTTGCAGACCAGAAAACCAAAACAATGAGCCTTAATGAGTCTCAAAATAGGGCTTGCTCACTTGTATTGTTTAGATCTGTTTCAAGTCAACCATATTTTAAATGTAACAATACGATTATATATAATCTCACTCTAGTTTTTTAAAACAAAGATTGTGCCTTTAACAAGTTCAACAAAATACAATACAATGCTGTGTTATCACTGGCATACTTTAACCTTAAAAAAGGTTTAATAATGCAAATAGTGCTTAAAATGATTATTAACCTACATAGGATTTAATCATGTTAAAATAAGACATTATGAGTTTCTTGAATTGCCTTTTTTTGTAATTAACAGTTTCCAGTTCCCGGTCCACAATTCCTGGACTTTATCACAGGACCATAGGACATGAAGTAATTGGCCGTCCTCTGTCTTACATTTCCAACAATTTGTTGTGACTTTCAGATCAATTCTAAACAATCTGGAGGGAGTCCAATAGAAGCGATGCGTAATCTTGAACTGATTTAATTGACTTTTTGCAGTCTAACTAGGGGAGAGAACATCAGGTGAAAGGAGAACAATGCTGTAAAAAGAATGGTGAATAAAAAGGTAGTGACGCATACAGTCCCTACTGTATATCACCATGCATCCCACCCACCACGAAGACACACACGACTCACAGACCATATGAACACCCCTGCTGACGCATAATAATGTTTGTCTGTAGCTCTTTGGCTTTACCATGTCTGCATCTCTGATTTCATCTAATTTGATCTGATCTAAGTATAATCTTCACAGCTAATCCATTTAGTTGAAGTATTACCATTTTATGCAAGGAGTTAAATGACCAGACATCCTTTCAAAAACACAATTTGTTTCATTTCTGTGCCGTCATGAGTGGGTGTCACACATTTTGGAACTGCATATGCTACCCTGTGTATCCCCTGCATATGTATGACAGAGATTATAATCAGGTCTAAGGTTGTATGTGAGCAAGTGATTGAGCCTGTGCTCATAATGTGCCAATCAGAGCGAGGCTGCACTTGGTTGCCCCTGCAGAGACTACGAAAGTAAAGGCAGTGATGACGAGCAGTGGGAGTGAGGGTGTAGGATGAATGGCATCAGGCACGCTCCTGCAATCTGCGTTCCATCCATGCCAAATGTTTGATGAGGAAGTGTATCTGCTTTTTTACCCCTCTGACAGAACGACTACAGACTGATTCTGTGTTTGGATGCTTTCCAAAAAAGGTCCACAAACACGAGTTGACGAGCTAAAGTGGGCCAGCAAAACAGACAAATGAATAGACACATTCCCGGTCATAAATCAGCTTTCAGTAACATCTGTGTGTTTTCCTGATCACATGCAATCTTTTAGCGCACAGAAACATGACTAGTCTGGTGGACACTGTAGTTGCGCCATGATTGATGAAGTGTAATTTCAACACACAGATTTCCGTGCACACAAAGTAAACACACCAGACACTTTGTTCAAGTCCTTCTGGTGACGTCTTTAAATAAACAAAACTGTCATGTTGTCGTAAAAGACAAACTAGTCTGACCTTTGAACTATGTAGGCCAAATAATGTAAGATGCCCCTCAACATTCCTCCTTGCACTGTGACCAGATCCATCTCTGAACAGCTAAATATCATGTCTGACTCTTCACTTGGTGCAGCACACACTAACCTTATTCAGGCCTGACTTTGAGCATGTTGCCAATTTTCTGTCTAATGTGAGAAGGTCAAGGGACCTGTCAAGATTGGGGTCAGAGTAGGCTCATGAGGAAAAACTTTGCAGCATGTCTGTGTGTAATGAAATGATGTAGTGTGAAAAGCACCAGCTGTATTTCTACACAACAACACGCACATATACACGCATCCTTCCCCCTCCCTCTTCGCAATTGCTGGCACATCTTCCCCTTTTTTTCTATCAGCATGTAAAAGACCCAGAGGAGAAAGTGTGTGTGTGTGTGTGTGCGCGTGTGTGTGTGTGTGTGTGTGTGTGTGTGTGTGTGTGTGTGTTTGTGTGTGTGTATAAAAAGGGCTTGTGTGAGAAAGCACACATTTGCATGATTGTGTACGATGTGTAATAGTGCGTCGTCAATTGCTCTCACAGGAAGTGAAGTGAATCAATCAGGTTGCCACTCACAATTACCGGGCTATTAATAACAAAACAGTCCGCTGTGGCCTCCACAACAGCCATAACCGCCGCAATGACTCCAGTAGGAAAATAGTTTTATCACCATATCAATTATTCAGCACTTGGCACTAAACAGAATGTGCATGCTCTGTTTGAGTGTACAGACAATTCACTGTTGGTTATGTATATGTTTCCTAATGTATTTCTGGGATAACAGCTAGGATCAGGGGGCCTCTCCATCACTGTCTTAGTGGTAGTGACAGAGCCAACTGGTGCTCACGATGAACCACAGCAGAGGAATAAACTTACTAAGAGCTATTTAGAAGCAGAGGATCAACTTGCAGGAGCTGAGAAAAGAGGTGTTTAAAGTGAGGGCACAAATATACCAGACCTACTGTACATGAAATGCTTCAGAGAGAAGTGGGGTGTAGACAATAGGCCCTTGGAGATGGGTAATGGTTAAACACTCAAATATTCAAAATGTTTGCTGAATTTCCGGTCCCCGAAGTGGAACGTCTAATGACTAATGATTTATCAATAAAAACTGAAACAATGAGGTGCCAATACCAAAAATACTGTAACAGAACATATGACCAGACCATCACAACTTTGGCACTACAGACAGTAACAAATTGTAATGGAATACATATTCTAAGTAACCTCTCCAACCTGGTTGGTTACCAGATGTTTAACAAACCAGTAGGTCAGTGTGACACAATGATGAGCTGCTGTTGTTGTTCCACTATGGCCACAGGATACGCTCTTAGAATTGTGTGATGGATCAGTGGATACAGTGATGACAAGTGAGAATGTCACTGGGTGTCACAGCAGCACTATACTTAGGTGCTGTGTGATATATGGCTGTACATTCACTCTGGATGTTGGCCTTGGCTTGGATCAAGCTTGGACGAGTGCAACTTAAAATCAGCAGCAGCCACCAGCTAAACTCTGATTAACTTCTGGCCCCGTACTGGGAGACAGTCACTCCCGCTGTCCAGTTTGTTTTAATAAATTTTTGGGGTTTTGCTGGAAAACAATTCAATTTGTTTGATCTAACTCTGACTGCACAAGCTTGCTGCCCCAATGGTCACACAGAGAAAAAGATAGACAGTAAAAAAAAAAATCATTCTAGCAAACACAGAGATAAGAGAACGATGCCTCACTGCCAGAGCTCAATCTCACTCCCTGGGACAACCGCAAACCCTGGAGCTTAAACCCTGCAGGCCACCTGGCAGGGGATTATCAACTATTGTCGGACTGATACTGTATATGTTTGCCTTTTATATAATATCAAACAATGATGTGCTTGAGCTGCTTTACGGAGGAAGAGAGCAAAGATTGAGAAATTCAAGCCAACACAATCCCTCAGGAAAACCAGAGCTGTTTTAACAGCATCCCGTTTCTTACTTTTTGGGATTAGTTAATCATGAAGTCTATATCATCCATCCCACAATATTTCTGTCTGGAGAGGAATACAACAGCATCTTATTAGTCAGCATGTGTGGGCAGATAGTTTTGAAAGCTGATAAAAAGTCAACGAAATAAAGGTCTGGCGTGAGTCTTTCGGCCCTCCAGATGTTTGCACAGAAAATTCAGCACGAGTTTATGACAGCATCCTCCACACCTCTGCTGGTCCAAATGAAAAGGGATCCAACAATGTATCCACCTGCTGTAAAGGCTCCTTTTTTAATTAGCTTCTCCATCAACGTCATCAGCAAATATGTTTGTGTTAACAGCCTAAGGCCATTCCAGGTGGATTCTTTCAAGCCACGGCCCCTTTTCATATTTGGGGCAGCCACGGTAGACACCGAGACAACATAGAAATGCGATGAAACTGGTTTGCAAAAGAACACTTGCCACTGACTTCTTACTGGCTGATAGGGTCTCCACACATTTTACTTAAAACTGAGAACAGCAGAGGAATGGGAATATTGCCATTAGTAAGATTCTGGCAGACACACACACTGTGTTTACCGGTGTTTTAAGCTCCCAACGCACTAGGATTAGGCAATGGTTATGGTTAGGGTTAGTGTTAAGGTTAAGGTTAGGGTTAGGTGCCTTGAAGTCAACGGTCGCAGCGCTGCCTGGAAGGAGACGTTGGGGGCTTAAAACACCATCGAGCCACACACTGTACTGCTTATGTATGTCTTTTGAACAAATGCAGCTTGAATGATGACAAATTACATTTTGATTGACATCTATAATGATTTATTTAAGATGTAATATATAGTAAGTATTGCTTACGGTTTGTAAACACACAGCGCTCAAAGTTGGTCCCTCCTCCACGGCTCAGAGCCAGAAAGAGAGAGAGAGAGAGAGAGAGAGCAGGGGTGGTCGAGCGAGCTAGAGAGTAAATGAAGACAAGGAGTGCCGACCAAAGCCGTGAATCAGAGGAATAAAACCTTACTTTCTGATTGTTTTCAACAAGACAGTTATGTTCTAAAGCACAAATAAACACACCCACATTGTCAGATAATGAGTGAATGCAGAGCTTCATCCTGTCTGTGTTTGTGTGTCGGTTAAACTTGTGCGTTGGTGTGAGACACTGAGCGGCGAAGCAGCGGTTGGGAATGAGAATGGGCTGCACAACCTGCATGCTGTTATTGGCTGTTATTGGTTACACACCAACATGGGGCTTAAAGGCTCTTTGCTGACGCCCATGGTAAATGGTAAATAGTGAATGGACTGCATTTATATAGCACCTTTCTACCTTACTGGACAAAGCGCTTTAAAATTAGCCGCTCATTCACACACACACATTCATACAACCAAGTCGAGCTACCATGCTAGGCGTTGGCCTGCCCACCGGGAGCAACTTGGGGTTCAGTGTCTTGCTCAAGGACACACTGACAGGACGAGCCGGAGATCGAACCACCAACCTTGTGATTAAACAACGACCCGCTCTACTAATGCCCCACACTCTTTTCACAAAATAAGAAAAGAGAAACTACAGGCAAAGGGCCAGGAGCTCTGCAGATACAGACACAACCACACACGTCTGGTGGGTCATAAGTGATGATTGAGAGAGATTATTTTTGTATTAGTCTATACAATGTTTTTTTAGTAAAATACTGCCTATTATTTCTTTAATTAACTGATGGATTACACACTCTTGTCTTTAGAATCTCCTGTATTATTATGTGCTGCAAGATCTTAGTCAAACAAGAGACCTGAGTGACTACAGAAGCAACAACATCCATACAGCCAAAGAAATGTCTTAAATCACCACTTCAGAATAATCCACTTATCTGCTGTCCATCCATGTGCTCATTATGTTCCAAACACTCACTGACTAAATACACTACTTGCCTGACTCACAGCCTTCACTCTATTTAGTAGTGTCTTTAATTAGAAAAATATCAGTATTCATATTCATCAGTAGTAACCATAAAATAGATCACAGCGAGGACAGGAAAAGGTTATGGTGTGTGACTATTGATACACAACTAGCACAGTAATGATTATGATGGCTGTGGCTGTCAAAATAATCACAATGATGATGATGTATAGGACAGCGGTGAAAAAGGTACACTCAGCACCTCTGTGAGTGAAAAGATGTTCACCATTAACTATCTGGCTCACAAACAATATGTCCATAGACAGGGAGCACACACTAATTCCTTAACCAATTATGCCATCAGGAACTCAATTAGCTATTATCCCAGGTAGGAGAATGGTGGCCATTACAACCTATTTTGCACAACAAATAACAACAGCAGAGGAGAGAAATTAAATCACTTTTCCAACACCAAACAGATTGTCAGCCGAAAATAAGAGTGGCTCTGATTGTGTCTCTTTGTCACTGAGAGACTTAGATGGCGAGGAAAAAAGGAGAGATGGGAGAAGAGAGAAAGACATAAATGAGCGAGAGAAAAATGAAGAAACGAGGGCTTGTCCCGACACGAGATGAGACAGAAATGAGATGCCATTGTACAGTGGTCCAGGACTGATGAGCACCTTTGATTGGCTGTGGCAGATGCTGAACACACACAAACACACACACGCACACACACACAGAGGGCTAATGATGCGTGAAAGAGAATTACCCCTCTTCTCCACAGAGGACAGTCATTCTGCTTGTCGCATGGACAACACTTATTTCAAATGACCCCACTATCTATTCATGAGGCATCTGTATGTGTGTGCGAGTGTGTTCAGTTCTTTGTGCTCATATCTGCCTTGATGCATCTCTAGGGTGATCAACACACACACACACACACACACACACACACACACACACACACACACACACACAGTCTTGGCTTGTGAAAATAAATCATTTAGACATTTATTTATCCAAGGACAGCATTGTTGCTTTTTTTTCCAGCAACTCCCTGCTTCTGTATAGTTACACAGATTCTTATTAAAAGGGTACTTTCAACCAAATCACAAAAACCTGTAGAGCCCACATGCCTCTAACATTTTTCTTTTTCAAGTTTATTGGCATGCAGTTAGCTTTTCAGATATCTGTCACCAGTGTTGGGGAGTAACGGAATACATGTACCGGCGTTACGTATTCAGAATACAAATTATGAGTAACTGTATTCCGTTACAGTTACAATTTAAATAGCTGGTATTTAGAATACAGTTACATTGTTCAATCAAATCAATGGATTACATGACGATACTTCTCTGTTTCACGGGTTTATTCACTCTCGCAACTCCATGCATTTCCCAGAAGCCCCAATATGAAAACGAAAAAATTAGCTATTTGCGTGATCAATGATAGAGGTAGAGATGGAGCCGGAACCGGCACAACAGAGCCAGGGCAGGAATGCGTTTCTATCTTGGAAATTCAAACAGCATTTCAGATTAAAGAAAGAGAAGAGAGAACGAAATATAACTGTGCAGTGCAGTGCAACTTCTGCTTGCCAGCAACCAACTTCCTTTCAGCGTCCAAATTACTCCACCTCCAACCTGAAGAAGCATCTTAAAGTAAGTTATTTTTAGCCAAGGGTAGTTTTACTGGTCACCTTGCTATTTTATAGTTGACATGCGACTTTACATTTTCCTACATGCTGATTTACTAGCCCCAGAGCCGTTGAAAGACTAGCCCCGTTTGACATGTTAGCTAACGTTAGCTAAAATTAGCTCATGGTAGTTTAGACTGCGGTTAGATTTTTGTAGTATGAAATACAAAAATCTATCTGCTTGTTTAGGTACACATTCAGCCAGTTGGAACAGAAGAACACACCAGAATATGTGATGGAACACGTTACAAATTACATTTTTGGACATGTATTCTGTATTCTGTAACGGAATACGTTTTGAAAGTATCCTTCCCAACACTGTCTGTCACTAAGATTGCTGCCTCCACCCTAATGAATTTGTTGAAATCTGGTTTGTGGGGCGAAAAACATTGAAAATGCTACTTACATTTTAAGTTAAATCTCCATATAGTAACAGCATTCCTACTGAAAAAAGGTTTTTTTCTCTATTACTACAAAACTGTTTACATTTCAGTGTGTGGATCTTTTTCAGAGTGACCAAGACAATGGGCCTTACTGAAGAAGAACCACTCGTAGAAATAGATTCGTTCTTAAGTGGTTTGATTTAAGAATCAAACTAGTGATCAGATTATAATGCCTTAATCTGAATGCATTTTGAGTTAAACTATGATGCCAAAATCAAGTAAAATAAAGAATATAATGAAAATAACAGTAATGTAAATGTATTATTTAGTTCACCATATCATCATCATGGCTTTCTAATTAGCAGTTTACATTATTACATTTATAACAGTTTTTTATTGGTCTATTTTGGTATGGCAGCTTATAGATTTCTGTAGATGGGAGTAAAATTGTCTCACTCCTGACAGCTGCCTCAGGGTCTTTATGCAGGACACAGTCTTAGATCATGAGATTTGCACCCTAAAGTGTAACGTCTCTTACAGTTTAATATTCTCTCATCCGTTTGAGTGACTGTCTCAGCCCCTTGACCTACTCCCATCCAAGTTATGTGCTGCTTAGCTTTAGTTTAGAATCTAACTTTAAACCATTGACCTTTATTTCTGTCCCTGTATGCTGCTCTGATAACACAACGCCATTTTCTTTCAGTTTTTATCAGTTTCATGTTCCTAATACGACAACTGACACTGCTAAACTCTGTTGATCTTCTGTTTTCCCACTCCAGGATTTGAAGCTCTGCTTCATGAAGTTTGGGTGAACCGACATTTAAGACAAGTACAATCACAGTCTTCTGCTGTCAGATACAGCAACACTTGAGAAGCTAAGAATTCAGAGCTTTGCTTCATTTACTTTCCTTACTCACACCTTCCAGGCACAAACCCAGTTTTTGAAGGGTTGAAACATTTCACCTTTGCCTCATCCATTGAGGGGATTTCAATACTCTCCCTGCAGATTACTTAACCATCTGTTAATCATGATAATAATGTAACCTTGACCACCTGGCAGAGAGGCAATAAGCAACAAGAGGGGGGATGTGGGCGTCAGAGGGATTTTTTTTAAACTTTGCTTTGTTAGAGAGGGTTAAGAGGTTGTATAAGAAATGAGTGACAGGAAAGGGGTAAAAACAACTCTCCCAAAGTCAGTTTAATGTGTGATGGGTGGGTAAACTGTCCCTGAGATACTGATCTATTGCTTTGCTAGCAAGACTATATTCATCCAGGCCGCATGTGGCTCAGAGGGGACAAACACGTTGATTACATGTCGCTCAAAAAACACCAAGGGGATGCCTCAAGCCCATCAGATCTTTTTTTCTTCTTTTCTTACTCCCTCCATCCCTCCACACATCAGTTATGTTACTGCTCTGGTTATTTAATGTGTCTGTTCAGGAGAGCCTGAGATGAAGTCACTCCCAGGGCAAAGAAACTTGACAGTGATGTGGATGTGTTTGCAATTAGGATTTTGCTCATGTGTGGAGAGAGTGTGTGGTTCACACTAGGGCACATGCTGGCACGTGGACGAAAACGGCACACACTTAAAGCCTGCGGGTGACTCTTCCAAGCAAAGGGCGGTGGATTACAGGCCAGTAGGGGGCTTAGCATGTAATTCAAACCATTTTCCATCACATTTGTACTCAATTGAGGTCTAATCCAACCTGATTAACATACCAGTCAATGGGGAGGGCACCTGCTGTTCTGACTGGGCCATCAGTGTGGAGGGATGATCAGAAACAAAACAGTGACCAACACAAGTGTAAATTATTATTGTTCATTGGGATCCCCATTCGTTGTTTCCCTGGCAACAGCTGCTCCTCCTGGGGTCTACTGTCATCATACTCTAGCCTACATGTGTCATTTGTTACACCAGCAGATATCAAACAATTGTAAGAGATAAAAGACAGAGCCTTTATTTAAGACACTTTTCTATGTCCACTTTTCTACATCTGTGCCTCGTAGATGCTCAACACCTCCACACTGTCAAACTAAAGCCCTGCAGCTAAGCGTTTTCTGGTGGATTATTCTGGTTTTAGTACACACACACACACACACACACACACACACACACACACACACACACACACAGTTATTACAGTCTGAGAATGTGGCAGAATCAGAAATCAAAGACTGTGAGCCTGCTGACATACCTGGATGAGCCTAAATGTATTAGGAAACTGTTTTGATTATATGAATGGAATGACTTTCTGGGAGATTGGTCAAAGCTTCCCAGGCAGACATACTCCAATATGTCTCTAAGGGTTCCGCTTACTTTTCATCTTCAGTATGGAGGCTTAGGGCTTCAGCTGGGGCTGCGTGAACCCAGTCAGCTAATAGTCCTTTCATATAATGGGAGATGGCAACAATAAAAAAGGTCAAAAGGCAATTGCTTGTATTATGGCAGGAATCTGGAGTGGCACTAGCTGTAACAACCTGCCAAGCACAACAGACAATGGCATTTAGACATGAATGTGTCTGGAAAATGTGGTGTACTTGTTAATAAAGAGAACTTTATAGTCTGTAGTAGTTTTCCCTGTTAGTGGTGGAAACCGCCATCCCCATGTTGAATTCAAATTGCATACTTACGCATAAAGAGTTCACAGCAAACTATGCATGCATATAATCCAGTGTTACAACCTTTTATCTCATATCAACTGTTGACTATTTATTCTCCTACAGTCAAATCTGAGGCGGAAATCATGTGTCACTTTCCTGATTCAAATCATTTCATTTAGTTTAGCTCAATGTATTTACAACAAAACATGGGTACATTTGCAAATGTCCCTCATTTAATAGATGTTCAACAGATTATCTGTGATCAGACAGAAACCTGTGTCATTTCAACAACACGAACAAGAACTTGACTAACCAATACCATTTTAAAAGTCATTTGATTCCTTATATATACAGAATATGGCCTGAAGCATTTAAATATACAGCCTGACAAAACAAGCATTTCTAGGCTAGCAAGGTCTCTACCACTGATAACACATCTGAGTCATGCATGGGTCAGACACACAACCTTATGTTGTTTTCTGGTACATTCAGAGCTCTCACATTATATTGTCCTTCCCCAACAGTGATGAGAGCAGCTCGCTGCGTCACACACACTGGCAGGCTTAAGAGCTGATATGACTGAAGATTGGCTTGTGCAGAAGAGGCAGAGAAAAAGACTTGAAGTGTGGTGCTGGGTGGGGTGTTGGATATTTCTTGTCCTTAATTAATAAATAATAGTGATGTCACATGCGAATGAGTCAGTCTGATGGGTCACAGGGTTAAGTTACAGCTCGCAGAATCACGGTAAAATGTGGGAGGCAACGATTTGGGACAGTAGGACGAAAAAAATCTAATTATTCTTTTATCTTAAGACATAAGATGGATCCATCTGACCTGGAGGGGGGCAGAAAGGTGTTTTATACTATTAGGAGTTGTTACATCAAGAACACAAAAAAAGATTCCTTGTGGGCATAGATTTGTTAATTTGCAGACAGGCGTGTAGTTTGAAACTAAGCTTAATTTGTTTGTTTTTTTACGTTTAGGCTTTTTGATTGCAATGACAATGTCTCAATACTGAGTGCTACCAATGAGAATGCTATTAAAACAATATAACCTAGACATATTTTCATTTCACTTTTAGAACAATTTTAACCCTGACTCCTAGACGTACTTTCACCTGGTAATTAACAGCAACTACTGCAATTTAGTGCATAATTCACTTTAGTAGGTGTAAATATAAACTTTATCTTATTTATTGAGCGCAGGAGCCCCAGTCTTTTGTGGTGGGCAGAACATGCAAGTGAATAGAGGTCACTGTGTCAGAGCTGGAAGATGGCCACCCATCCACACTGCTGGTCCCAACCCCCTGGGAGAACTCAGGGCAGCGAGCTTGTTCTCCCACAATAATTCTCCTCTTAAAGCCTCCTGCTCCTTTTTCAAATTAGACAGAAACACTCCACCGAATCAACCCACGCTTGAATGACAAAAGAAAGTGCTCTAAAACCCACCTACAGTACCCCAAGTTGTTATCTACCTCAAGGGAGTCAGAACTTTCATAAATCTTGAATTTTTTCCCAGAGGAGTTTGGAAAAAGCCATACTACTTAGCATAAATACTGCAATTTTGAAATATAACGCATGCGTTTTGGGAGAGCAGCTACAGATTCAAATCGATTAAACCAGAGACATTTTTTGTGTATTCACACTATACCCACTGCTGTATGGTGCCCCAAAGATGTGATGCAATTCTGCTGGAAGGATTTAACAACAACCAAATTAAAAGATATGGAGTGAGAAGTTGTGAAGTAGCTGGGAACTTTTACAACAAACACTACTGAAATACTGTGTACAAAGTTTACACAGATGGTGTGGTTAATAGGGTCACACACCTTTCTGTATAACCCCCCCCACACACACACACACACACACACACACACACACACACACGGCAAGGCAGCTTTTGACATTATACTCATATGTTAAAGCTGTTTTTCATACTTTTATGAACATAATGTTGGGATTGATGCAGTTTGGTTACTCTCCTGAATTTATTTCCATGATATATTCTCGCAAATTATGTATTTGGAGGGTTTAAAGCAAATGTAATAGTGCAGTTTTAAGTAATGCTAAAGGTTTATGTTCATGAAAAATTGAAAATATTCCAAGTCACTAGTGAAGAATACACATTCGTTCTGTTCTCAACCTCAAAAGAAAACTTGTTCCAACTTATTTTTTACTAACAACATATTTAATGGTTCTAATTATGTGATAAAGGTCTTCAAATAATGCTCAAAATTACTTTCAACTGTAGCTTAATTGGTTTTTCTTCAAACACTGAACTGCTTTTTTTGATTATAAAAACACAATCAAGGTGTTTAATTACACTGTGGTTTAATAGTGTGAATTATCCCATTCACACTTTCATACATTCACACAAACAGTGAGGTGTTTAAATATGCAAATGACAGGGAGGATAGGAATATATACAGTAAAGGCTCAATGAGACAAACTATACAGAGCACCAACAACATAGTGACAACATGAAACCATCTAGTACTCAGAACAAACAAAACTGCAGCTACATCCTCTGAGCCTGCTGTTCAAGATAAAACGATTCCAAGACACAGTAAGTACCGAACAACAGCAATCACCAACTTAGGAAAGACAACAACTAGGCTGCAACATTTGTCAAGATTCAAACCCAATCAAGCCCAACAAAAACGACTCTCCCCTGCATGAAGAAAGGCTTTTGAAATAGCATCAACATGCGCCTTCATTATCCTCTGCCTAATGAAAAACACAAAAATACAAGAGGCACGCAGACAATACTCAGTACATCAACATCATATTCACCCTCACAGCACTCTAAAACACATTGGTGTTAAATCAGGGCACTCTCCGAAAATGGACATAAGGGACAGTGAAGTGCAGCCCCTCCCTAATGTGTTTGTTTTTTGCTGGAGGTGGCGGGGAGAGGGCTCTGAAATTCACCCATGCATGCAAGGCCAGTCTGTGTAATTTAAAGGCTCACTTGTTTAATAAGCTAGGTCTTAATTTGTTCATACAGCCCACATTCAAAAAGGGGAAGAGGAAGCAGGGGGAACATTCAATCACCAACGAAAAGATAAAAGTGAGTGTGTGAAACCTTAAGGCAGAACGTATTTTAACAAGATTCCTTCACAAAACTCAGTAGATTGGTGTAAAAATCCTGTATTGCATTTTCACTGTGAGGATTTGAGTGAATAACTATGTCACACATCATCTTATGCATGTCTTATTACTTATGCACCTCTGTGTCATTTACCTGGACACACACTACTGTACACTGTGCAGTTTGAAATGGAGGCAGGGATCACTCAACAATAGAAAAACAATCAATTTCAGAGAGAAGTTTGACATTTACATTACAAATAAAGCTGCCTATTCGACTGCTTTTATGGTATACATTGTGGTGGAACATAATCCTCCACAAATCTCTCTCTGGAACTAGCAAACATTTCCTCTGGGAATTATTAACAAATTGCTGAAGTCAAACACAATCTTGCACCTCCTGAGCCAACATTTCACAAGTGTGGGAGCAAAAATAGAACAACTAATCCAACAGACTGTTGAGAAAGCAAAAGTCTTGTCCTGTGATCTTTTGGAAAGGAATAAAGCGGAGGTCAAATACAACACTGTCAGGGTCTGGGTGGGGACAGTTACTGTCATAAAAACCCTCTGTTCACTTTCCGCCTCCTCTTAACCAAAAATCACTGGCCTAATTTGCTTTTTAGTTAGCACTCAACACAGCAATTAGACCTGACTAATATTAGAAGTGCTTAACAGAGAGAGAGCTACAGAGACTGAAAGAGAAATCACAGGAAATGTATGACTAGGTAGCAACATGACTGGAGTTGACACTTGAGATGAAGTGTATTGCAGTGTGCAGCATGGGTAGCCACACAAATGTGCACAGGCAGACAAACGCACTTAGGTTTGGCTCCCAGGAGGCACTGTAGTGAAAAGATGTTTCAGCTCTCGTCTGAATGAAACATACAGTATTTCCCTTTAAGGACAAAGAACAATGTCCCCCTCTCTGTTCATATAGATCACCCACACCCGTTCCCGTGATCACATCACTCCCGTCCTTCAGAACCTCCACTGGCTCCCTGTTTCCCAACACATCCAGTTTAAAGTCCTCCTCCTCACCCACAAAGCCCTCCATAACCAGGCTCCTTCCTACCTCACAGACCTGCTCCACCGCCACAATCCCCCCTGTAACCTCCGCTCCTCTGACGCAAACCTCCTCTCCCCACCACTCAGGACTGAGCACCGTACCTGGGGTGACAGAGCTTTCACCATTGCAGCCCCCTCCCTCTGGAACGTCCTACCCATACACATCTGTGACTGTACTGACCTGGAAACATTCAAAACACACCTCTTCAGATTAGCTTTCCACATAAAATCTTACATTTCTCATCTGATAGTTACTGGTTTTATTGTTTTTAATTGCTTTTAATATGCTTGTTTTGGTGTGTGTTGGTTTTATTATCTGTTTTTAATGTGCTATATGTGCTGGGTTAACTGTAAAGTGTCTTTGAATACCATGTAAAGCGCTATATAAATAAAATGTATTATTAATTATTATTATTATTATTATTATTATTATTATTATTATTATTATATATAGCTTGTCAAACAGCATGAAGCGTGCATGAGATCAACCAAACCCCGAGTCCAGCCGGGTAAATGCCTCAGCTGGCCACAGAGATAATCATTACACTCATTAGGATTCCACTGTGCCGCTTTCAAATCATTGAGCACCCCATGCCATTAGAGCAAAACTGTCATGCTGGAGGCATGGCCAAGCTTTGTGGGCCAGCCACCCAGCTGGGATAAATTACTTCACAAGCCTCATACCTTTGGTGATCCCCTGATGTCTCATCTAGAACCACTAGCAGGTCAAAGATTACACTTATTCTGTGAAATATATCAACATCCACTTCATCTATACACATTCATGGTTCCCAGAGGAAGAATCCTACTGACTTTGGCAATCCCTTGACTCTTGCACCACCATAGGTTGACATATGTGGCTTTGGGTGAAGAAATGGCTCAAAAACTATTGGATGGATTGCCATTCAATCTGGTACACACATTCATCTCCCCTCAGGAATAATTGTTATAACTATGGTGATCCCTTAACGTTTAACATATCGCCACCACCTGGTCAAAATTTCAGTTTAAAGCAGTTTTAATGAACACATTTTACTCATTAATTTGGGGATTCAACAAGTAACATGATTTAATATATTTATTTTTTGTTATTATTCTTTATTTTAATCGAATGACTTGAAACTTGGTGAACAGACCCAATAGTCCATTGGATTAAAACCCATCTGTGTGTGCGACACTAATGCTGCTTACCCACTGCTAGTACCAGCTCTACTTGGCTCGGCCACGGTGCCCCCATCCTCCATTTTCCATTGCAGATTTAGTACCGCCGCATGCGTAAGGCGAGCGTGGCTGTCGTCATAGCGACGCCACAGGAAACTGCCGTGACGTAACGCGACACATACACACAGAGCGTCGAAGGTGCGTTGTTTTTGTTTCTCGGCATGTGGCTGTTGCCACAGCCAGAAGACAAATTTTGTTTCTAAAGAAACTGGAAGCAGCAAAAAAAAAAAAAACACCGCTGGCTAAACTATTTAAAAATGGCAGGTTTGTTGAGGACACCCCCGTCTGCAATGATGACGCAGTGATTAGTGACAATTCTCGCCGACCAATCAGTAATCTGCAGGTTTTCACGTCACCTTTTGGTATCGCCTGAGCTCGCTTGGAACCTCGACTGAGGTGATACTAAAAAAAGTACCTGTTGGCAGGTACCAGGGACTTTTTTCATAATGGAAAACCAAAAAAGTTGAGGCGAGTCAAGCATGTACAATTTAATGGGAAAATGCCATAAGTGTGAAGGTCAAAGTTAAACCATGAAGTAGCTCTGCAAAACATGTATGTGGTTTTTGATATACACGTTTGTTCAGTGAATCATTTTTAACATTAGCTTTTGGTTTCAGTTAAAAATGCTTTAGATAATGTTTCGGGGGGGATTGAGGATTTGTTTACAACCTGCCTGCCTGTCTAGCTGCTCATGTTGCTTTCCAAGAATTTTAATTAAATTGGTTGAACATGTTTTTTTGTTGTTGTCTGCATTCAGACAAATCCCTGAATTGTAGCTGCCACATGTTTTAGTTCTTTGCAATAAAATGCAGACATATATTTGGGGGCAACTGTAATCTCTTAGTTGTTTTTACATTACTATTCAGGATGTGAATATGACAACACCATCCCTCATTTCCATAATACTGCCGATAAGGGAGGTGGCTGGTAACATCCACAAGAAGAACATGAAAGTTTTTTACATCCTGACTGAATACTGTAGCAAAAGCAGCTTCTGATAATCACAATGAATGCGCTGAATGGTGTTCCACCTACAGCTGGTTGGTGGAGCCGAGGCTGACAGCACTTTACTGAGCATGTGTAGGCTGCCAGCTTTGTAGCAATTGTGACATTAAATACATTTTTATACATCTTTTGTCTAATTCATTAGTTTTTCCTCCCTCACACCCTGTCTGTCTTTAACATAGGAATTGCGGAAAAAAACACAAACATGTCACACACACAAACACACACACAAAACAATCAAGTGCACTAGGCATAGAATAGACACTAGGCAGAGAAAAGGAATGAACCCTCAGAACTGCTGAAATAGCACTGCAGGCTGAATGATAGGACAGCCACACCATGAAAAAAAAAAAGGATGTAGAGTGAAAGCGAGAAATAATGCAGTGTTCAATGGTTTATGCTCTCTTCGTTGTTCTATTTTTCTGGAGAAAGCTTTCTGCATGATAATAAACTCTGCCTTCACATAGCGGCACCCGCTTTTCCCCGTTTTTTCATTGTGTACCAATCAACTGTATGTTTTGTGTAGGTCTGTATTCTGTCTAACCGCTGTGCCCCACCACCTCTTTCTCCCTGCCCTCCGTCCTCTCTTCCTCACGGCGTCCTTGTTTCTGTCTCTGGGTGATGAGTCAGGGAGCAGCGAGGGGTCCAAGATATTTGCATCGGTACCTCGCCTCATTTCCTTTCCTAATGGGAGACATGGGAGCAAGGCAGCAGACAGAAGTGGGGGCTGTGGGACAGGGGGACGAATAGGTGGGTGGGTGGAGGGATTTGACTGAGCAAGAGACAGACAGATGGAGAAAGAGAGATGCTACATACTAAAAGGACTGAATGATGGAATGTGTTCAAGTAGGCTGGTGGGCACTGGAGAACACATTAGCATTAAAACAGCAAACAACCAGAAATGCAAATGATGCACTTTTCCATGAGTGAGCCATTTGTGACCTAAGTGTGTTGATTAAATCCACTGTGATTCATTGTTGCTCGCATGTGACTTGATCGATCTAGACTCCTCCTCCTCCTCCTCCTCAAGATGCTAGAGCTCACTGATTCATCCATTCTGCTAGTACTGCAATATTGGTACTTCTACATGTGTACTTGTGTGTTCAGGCATGTGTGGTCGTGTTTTTTGCGCCTTTTGGTGGTGGGCAGTCAAGCACTGCTCACTGGTTCACTCCAGTAGAGGAGAGGCCTACACATTATCCCCATGACAACACTACACCTGCTTGACAATATGAGCACCTCTACTTATCTAAGTCGTTAGGCAGGCCGCCACCAATGCATTACCCATTATCAGATGGTGCATAACAAGCAGCTAGACCCTCACAGAAAAATATGCACAAAAAACAACAAAGCAATACAAGCACATTCTGAGACAAACAGAAGAGTGTGTTGACAATTCAAAATCTAAAGACCCACATGGCAGCTAATGGTAGTGAGACAATAAAACAGCAAAACGGACGCAATTGCTCCCAATCCCTGCCTGTCTTCTCTAATGCTTTGGGACTATCACCCAGCTGCAGGAGGGGATTTGGACCTGGAGCATCCCTGCTTGCCATCCATCTGGTACTGCAGAGCTGGGAATGGATTCAGTGTATGTGTGCTTCTGTTTGCAGCAGTGGACGATTGCATGCCAGGCCCCTGGGCTGGCACCACTCTCTGCAGAACCTAATGCTAGCATTATTGCTCTCCAAGGGAAATGGGGTTTCTGTCCCAGCACAGATGTGCAGGCTACAGGCTGGGGGGGTTGAAAAAAGCAGTTGCCAACTATGGAAGTTTTCACTGAGGGTAAAGCCTAGGGTAAGAGTTTAGAGGAAGGAAGGGAGGAACTGTACACACAAGGAAACAAACATCCGTCACAGGCTTCTGCTTTGTCACTGCATTACGAGAAATACAAGCACCTTCTTTCCAATAGCTAAGCACTGCAGCAGCCTAGGACTGAAAACTGAAATCCACATTCACCCCATAGATCCCTGTTACTGAGTACTCCAGCAATTTGGTATTGTACTTCCGTAAACACATGGCTTTTCGCCAACACATTGTATAACTAGTTATTTTCGAGCAGAACCCGGCCCTTAGATCCTCTTTACCTGGTAAATGCCCATTTAAACTCCTTACCACCAGTTTGTAAAATACCGGTAGGCTTTCCGTTAGAATGTATTCAATCCCTAGCTGACATGGAGTGATTTTCTTTTCCCCTTTACTAGTCTATATCACAAATGGTACCCTTGAGTTGTGTGTCAGTCATCAGGTGAGAACCAAAAAAACTCATGTTTGAGGTTGCACTCCAACTCCCTTAAAAGCTGATAATGGCAATTGCGATTGCAGCACCACGCTTGTTCCTGTTTAAAACGTCCGTCTCCTCGGCCCTTCTTTAATTGGGATTGACATTTAAATGAAGTAGTTAATGTGTGCCAAGGACAGAGTATGCCGTGTTAACAATTAAAATGGGGCATGCCAGAGCTATTTTGAGTGCATGTTGTGGGAGAAAGAATAGGGCATACTCTATTAGTCAGAAACCAGAGCGTTTCCCTGAAGTGGGCCAAGGTCAGAGCCACTCCTCCGTTTCTAGGCTAGCTGCTCATCATCCAGGCACTTCAAAACCCTGACTAAAGTCATTAACATAAACACCAACCTGGGAGAATGCTTTTAGCATACAAAAAGTGGCCATCAAGGATGTTCTGTCATTTATGTAACACCTCTCTAGGCATGTAGAAAAGCAAGGGCTAGCAGGCTTCCAGGGGAGCTGAGAAGTACCCTCAGGGCCCATTACTCATCTCTTTTGAAGATAGGCTTCCTCTCACTTCTTGCTCAATCTCTCTCTCCGATATAAAGCTCTGTAGGTCCAAGCTGTGAGGAAGACTTGGGCTCACAGGTAGAGAGGAAGCTGGATCAACTTGGCTGGAGCTTTTGGGCTTGGGAGATCACAGAGAAGACAAGAACAACTGGCTAGAAAGCAGGAGGTATACGTGTCTCAAAGGCATATGTGTGGACAGGAGGGAAACAGGATGGTGTATAGAGAGGGCCATGCCAGAGGGAGGTGGAGGAGGAAGTTGAATACAGAAATACAGAGCTCCAATGTGTGTCCTTCCCACCAATCCGTCATCCCTCTGAAGGCTCAGTGTGCCCCTGTGTCCTGGGCCAGAGGGGGAACAGGGCTCCTCTCTGTGTTTTCCGTCCCTTGCGAGGGGTCAGTCTCCCTGCTGTCAGCTTTCACTGTGTGCTTTTGGGGTTAGATGTGAGCCCAGGCCACAGGGCTGTGTGTTCATGTGCCACATAAAAGTTTACAGTAAAGGAGGAGTACCTTGATATAGGCTGTGAAGTGGGCAGGCTAGCGAGATCCAGCAGAGGCAATGACTGAGCGCAGTGTTAAGAATTAAACAAATTCTTTGCACTTGTTTCCATCGTGCTGTCAAGAGGATTTTAAGAAAACATATGAAATGCTGTAACAAAATAGCGTTCCTGTATGCTCAAATGGCTGTTTTGCTAAAATTCAGGAAGAAGAAAAATGAATAGCGTCTGAGGAGAACTGGTAGGCATCAGCAAGCTGATATTGTCCTTTCGTAGTAACGAAAAGTGGCAATATACTGGAATTGATAGTCAAATTATGCCATCAGGCATGGGCTTTCATCAAAATGTATTTCTAAAAAACTTTTAAAAATTTCAAATTAAATGTGAAGCACTGTGTTTATATCAGCTGGAGTAATGTAAATGTACTCAAGGATGTAACAAGACTACATAATTAAGCGAGCACCTGTAACTCTGCGACATGGCATTCAATATTAGATGAGAAGATACCGGTAATATAAAGCTACTTCTGGCAGCCAGCACAAAGACTGGAAACAAGGGAAAACAGCTAGCCTAGCGCCACACTAAGGTAACAAAATACTCCAAATAGTAGCTCTAAAGTTCATGAATTAACACGTTGTATCTTGTTTGTTTAATTTATACAAAAAAAAGGGTAAAAACAAAAAGTCGCCTTTTTTTATGGGGGTTATGTGCCGGACTATTGCAGGAGGGAAGAGCCAGGCTAGCGGTTTTCCTTGTTCCCAGTCATATTGCAACTGGCTTCTATAGCTCTCCACCAGAGAGCAAATAAATGCATCTCCAAAAATGTCAAACTAAATGCACTTAAATGCAGGTATTAGAATATATGAATAAATAAATATAAGGTAGCATTATAATAAGTCACATTTAATACTTTTGGCATACATTTATTTTACATTTGTATATTTTCTTCTATCAAGCTACTTAAAATATTGAATGCACTATATTGGTTCGAGGATTTTATGGATTTGTCAAACCTGTGAGTAATCAGCCCTGATTACTTTTCAGGCCTGTGCTCACTCAAATAACCCAGAGGAGGGCTTAAATAAAACCCTGTGATTTACCAATGTCACATAGCCAGCTATGAATAGGAGATTGACATTTACATTTTTACCACCTCAATGAAGGTGGACAAAGATATTTCATTGGGATCTAATGTATGAAAACCAAGCTACAGTTATGCCATACAAAAGTCCATAAGTCTACAAATATGTTTTCTGTATATATGAGGGTAAAAGAGAAAGTAAGACCACGAGAGATGATCAGCAGCCCTCAGGTTCTCTTGTTCAGATGTTCCCTGTCTTTTCTCTCTGCCATAAAAAAACATTAGCAGAGCCCAGAGCGAGTGTGTTCTCTTTTAGTACAGCGATCTAGCTATTGATTTCCTACAGATTTTTGTGGTTCAATTTGGCTTTAAAGAAGAGTGCCTTGTTTTGATTCTTGCCTTGTTTGTTAGAACAGAGTCACTGAGGCATCACTGGGCTGCAGATCCTGTACTACCCAGTTCATACTATTGGGAGAATTAAGCTCCCCTTAGATTGTTCGGTATTCTGTATGTCCATCCACCAACTGTAACAACTAAAAAAGAAGAAAGAACTTGTATACGAGTACATAAAGTCTTTTAAAATAATGTTTGTGTAAATATATTACACATGTTACATAAAGCATACAAAACATAATCATGCAATTAACATTTGATGGTTCATGTGAAACATCTCCAATACACTGACAACAAAAAGCATTGAGTGAGACATTTCTGTTAAAAGCCAGCCTGGTTCAAGGTTGCCAAATTATGTCCATTATTGTAAAGAAACACATCTTTTTAAAGTCTGTCCAAAGGTGCAGCAGACAGGTATTGGTGCAAAGCAGATGTGGTCTATCTGAAAGCATTTTCTAATACGATATTGTTGTTTCAGGGAGCTTTTAAAGTAAGTATCTGTAATTGACTCTCTGTCCTCTCTCTCTCTCTCCCCAAGCTTTGGCTGAACAAACTGTGTGTGGCTCTTCTAGAGAGCAGGTATATCCATTCCTCCCCTCTTTATCTTTTGCTGTGCCCCCTCTCTGACAGCACTGTCGTTACAATTGTTAACCCAACCCAGGCAGCCCGTTTTGTCAGCAAAAATGCTCCCAGGAGCAGAGCCCTGAAAGACGTCCCTTCTTCTATTTACAGAGAGGAAAAAAATATATGGTTCAATTATAGAGTCTGTCAGGCCAGTATGAGTTTGTGATGGCCTGAACTGAGCTGAGGGGAGATAAAATCAACCTATGTAGTGGAGCTCTTTGGTTCGGCTTTTGCTGCGTCATTCACACAACACCGCTTTGTTTAAAACTCAGATTGGCAAACACAAAGACAAATTGACACAATTCAAATTTGACTGAAAAGTGTGCACTGAATCAGTGGTAGAAGCAGTCTTATTCAACTTTGCCAGTCAACTCAGGATATGCCAGATGTACTGCAGATGCACTGACTCACCAAACAGGTAAGAAAATGGAGAGAGACACAGTGAATCAATGCAGTTAACAGAAGTGATTTAGTGGATCAGTGAGTCGATGTGTGAGTTAGCTGAGTTGAGCTGATGTCTCGGCGGCTGCAGGGCTAAGAGGGAGTTTAAACTGGAGGAAGTGAAGTTAATGTGGGATCTTGAGGAGTAGAGAGCTGCCCTTGCTTACTTCACCCACTCTCAGCCCACCAGTTTGACACTGATAAGAGGCCCCAAGCAGAGTGCAAAGGCACATAACCCACACACACTCATGCAACACAGAAATGAAAACCACATCAGCTATAAATGAGAGGAGGAAGATACCGCAGGAAAAAAAGCACACACACAGATGGCACTAACTGAAAGCTGTGAAAAAATACTGAGACTGTAGAAAGAATAAACAAGGTCAGTTTCCTAAAGCTGCTTAACAGACATATGGTAAGAGGGTGATAATCTGACTTTTAATCAAAGGCCAGGCCACCACTGATAGGTTTGCTAAGCCCCAGTTCAGTGTGAGGAGGTGGCAGAGCTGAATGAAAGAGGGCAGCTGTGATATCAGCAATTCCGAGTCAGCCGCTACGTCAATAGTGGCATTGCATGCCTATCTTCAGCATCACCAACTCTATCAGGCTATCTGGGGTGACCTGAGCCTCACCCAACAATATCCAGCCCCCTCTTCTCACAGCTGGCATAGTTCAATAAGATAAACAGTAAAACAACAGTGTGTGCCTCAGATCCAGCCGTCCAGACGGTGGAGGTTTTTGTGATCAGCATGGATTAGATGTCTTTTCAGCCTGATCAATAAGAGATGGAGGTGGGGGGGTTGGTGGCTGGGTTTGGTGGAGGAAGCTTTGGTACCACCTCCTGCGGGTTGTAATGACACCGATTGCTGATATCTGGAGCTGCAGGAGGCAGAAGAGGAGCCGTTCGCTGCGTAGGAGATAAAACAGATGCTGCTCCGAAAGGACGGCTGCATGAATGTATGCTGAAAACCACAGAAGCGCGTGCACACACACACACACACACACACACACACAGTATGGAGATGTCACGCTTGAGTTAAAAAGATTATTTTTGAATTTATTTTGCCTGGTCAAATTAATTATGTAACAGATTTGTTGAGCATTACCCTCCCCTGACCTCACTGAGTTTTAATATGAAGACAAGGGTCAAGTGCAATGCAAGTGTGAGAAAATCACACATCGGCTTTACTGACAGGTACGAAGCATTTCTGCGAAACAACGAGCTCTTCACAATTGTTTTTTTTAAAGATAATTTTTTGGGCATTCTCAGCCTTTATTTCATTAGGACAGCTGAAGACATGAAAGGGGAGAGAGAGGGGGGGAATGAATGCAGCAAAGGGCCGCAGGTCGGAGCCGAACCCGGGCCCGCTGCATCGAGGAGTAAACCCCTACACATGGACGCCCGCTCCACCAACTGAGCTATCCAGGCGCCCAATTATGTAGTTTTAGAAGAAATACTTGAGATAAGGAGCTGTTAATATTTTGAACTTGGAGGAAAAAAAATAATTAGGGACCCTTTAACAATATGTCATCAATAATACACATTGGAACCACAATTGTGACTGTGATAGAAAGATGAGACTCACAGGTACAGACAGGTACAAGTTAGTAAGTCCGATAGCAGAATGTAAAATAGATGACACAGTTGATCTGTGGGGTGCCTGTCTTATCTGATGGCTGATTGTGTTACATATTCATCATTTGCTATTATTTTACATTTAGGCTGTAGGCTGCAACAGCTGTGACAGCAAAATGTCTTCGGCCTGCAGTTGAAAAATTGTCTTTTCAGATCTTCAAAACCATCTTCACCACTTACACATTTATGCTACAGTAGGCCACAATATTTATTTCTATTCCAAGCTTTATCTTTGTACTTCCAGTGAGATCAAAGTCCTATTTCAGAGGGCAGAAACAGTAATACAATATAGGAGTACATCTAGATTTTGACAAGAATCCTCGGAAACAATAACCTCCGATGTGGAGAAAATTACTGAGCTACTGTAGCACTTCACTACAGGAAAAATACCAGATGTTTAGGCCAAAGATAAAGTAAGGACAAATTGTGCTAAAATGTACAATATCATTCAAAAGCTTTTAGAGTGCAGGGTGATTCTTAAATTTAGCCTCAGAATAATCCCTGGCAGCTAAATATATTTTACTTAAACTAATGCATTTCCTTCATTCAGATTTAGCAAACAAACTAAAAAATATAGCCTGTGATGAGTGATTATTTTTCACTTCAGCTCTGCCTGGCATTTCACACTGAAAAGTGTCCTCAAACCTTCACTTAACACGTACCTCCTTATGAATCGCCTTCATGACTTTTGCTATCATAATCCTAGCAGTGGAAAGCCTGGAAAATGATGAGGACAAGAGCTCAACACACACCGTCTAAGACTGAGAAACTAGTCTTCTCAGCTATAAATAATCTTGACACAGTAAACTCTCCCTTCTTTCAATATTGATGACTATTATGCCCTTGAGCAAGGCAATTAACCCACGACAGCTCCGACAGCAGAGCTCCACTGAAAGATTGTGGTTGTGCTGGGCAGCTACCATGTGTGAATTTGTGTTACTGAATGAATGAGTGTATGTGAAGCTGGGCGTTGTTGAAAAAAGCCATGTGTAAAAAAATACTTCCATAAATAAATGTAAAAGTCGATACCAGATACCACACACACACACAGTACTGCACACAACATCTGCATATTCATGAAAGCAATCTACAACTGCATGTTTCTGATCAAATGATTTTAGCCGCCACCCTTCCTGCTGAGTGCAGTTGGACCCGAACAAGCGGTCTATTTAGCACTTGTTGTTGTTGTGCGGAGTATTTGGGGAGGTTTACCTGGCCGAACACAGTGAGCCAGTGTTTAACCCCAGAGCGCAGTCATTCACAAGCAGCATAAATGCACCACTGTGTGTCTGCATGTGTTTGTGTAAATGAATGCGCGGCTCCAACACTGGGGCCACTGTCAGTGTGAGTCATTACACGTGCGAGTGTGTATATATCTAAGGCTCATGGCAATGAGGCAGACTTCTGGTCCTCTCTGCTTAACAACGAATCAAAATGAGATCAAATGAAGCTTAATACAGTATGTAAATGTGCCACTGAAGACGAGCAGCCCTCTGCTTCTACTGTAGGTGCAAAACCTGATACTCCCCTTCCAACAGCCACTCCCTTTTCTCCTCTGCTCTAACTTCTGACTGTTATGGCGTTTTTCCATTACATGGTACCTACTCGCCTTTTTTGTTTTTCGATTATGAAAAAAAGTACCTGGTTTTAGATAACAGGTACCTTTTTTAGTATCACCTCGTTCAAGGTTCCAAGCAAGCTGAGGCGATACCAAAAGGTGACATGAAAACCTCAGACTACTGATTGGTCGGAGAGAATCGTCACTAATCACTGCGTCATCATTGCTAGCGACAGACAGGGGTGTCCTGAACAAACCCACCATTTTTAAATAGTTTAGCCAGCCACATGCCGAGAGTCAAAAACAACACACCTTCGGCATTCTGTGTCTGTGTCGCGTTAGGTCACGGGAGTTTCCTGCGGCGGCGCTATGACGACCAGCCACGCTCGCCTCACGCATGAGGCGGTACTAAATCTGCAATGGAAAATGGAGGATGGGGCATTATATCACCTCCTGTTTGGGCACAGGGCTCAAAGGGTAGTGCTGGGCGTTATACCGGTATTAATTTCCCGTATGATATGAATTTCATATAACGTAATACCAGTGCATTGCCGCAGAGAGCGCTACGGCCGAAGTAATCTACGAGTTAATTGAAAACGGGAGCCCTGTTAAATGCGTACCCTTCTCACTCATGGTAGTAACTTTATAACACAACAATTAATAACCCACAGCTAACTCTCTTTAACAGGATAAAACACCATAGCACACAACAATTTGTGACTTAAAGAATTTCTAACACTAATAATTTTACATTTACAAATTTACACCGCCGGACGGCATGTTGGGTAACATTATAGCTGCTAGCTAGCCAGGTAGCATAATAGTCTGTTAAGCTGGGAGAGGCTCCAGTCGCTACTGCACATTCAAGAACAGAGAAGAAAGTTAGAGGATGAAGAAAGACCGGAGATACACCAGAACAACGTATGCTCAAGAGAGGAGCTCTGTTGTTCCGAAGATTTTGGTTTCTAAAATATCAGACATAATTTAGCCACTGTTGTTGCCCGTCGCTGTAACATTACTTGGTTGCGCTAACGTTACTTGGGCGTGCTAACGTTAAAGACATATCACTTCAAGCATGCAACGGAGCAACGTTATGAACGCAATAACAATCCACCTACGGTCCCGCTACAGACCGTTGAAAGACGGGTTCAGAGCAATGATTAAAACACTGGATTTAAGATGTCTTGCCTCGCTGAAATCATAGACAGTATATAAGAATGGACCAATAGATCCCGTTGCTCTGGACGGAGACCAGTGAAGGCCATTAGAAGCACTTTTCCGGTGAGCGCTGAGCGTTACTGTGCAGCCTCCAACTGAGAGAGACGACATAAATGTGACGTGAGCAACCTGTCTGAAAGTTGGAAGTCTTCTGGTAGCTGTGCCAAGAGAAATCTCAATCATTCCCAATCTTGCAGAGACGGAGAGCGTAGGTATATGTAAGGAGATAACATGGACACAGGCTAATTATTGCTAACTAAAATGCTAGTTAACATTAGTAATTAAATGTAAACAGCTAATGTAAGTCGAAACTGCCTGCGAGCTTCTCCTGTACTATACAGTAATTCCTCTACTATGCGACAGTAAGTCGCATGGTTATGACACAATCGTTAGCCTATTTTTACAAAAACGTCTACTATGGAGCCATAACGTGAGGTACAAGGTAATGGAGCCTTTTATACATTGTCGTGTTTCTTTAGAAATAAACAATGGACAAATAAAGTCTTTAAACGCTTCAAATGTAAAGTTATTCGCTGTCAAAGTGACGTCAAAATGAATGGCAGTCAATGGAATGCTAACGTCGGGTGATTGCTTTGTAGCATCAAAATGGCGCCATAGGAGTTTCAAGCTCTGAAGCGAAGCTTACCCCCTTGGCTGAAATACGTCCGCCAACCTACTAACATTATTCAAAGACCAAAGGAGGCTGACAGCGAAACTACTTTCAGTCGCCCACTTTTCTACAACAACTTAATTTACCTGTGGCCAAGGTAGTGTTTATACAACTATCTTACAACTATTTTGTTTTGAAAGGGAAACAATGTTAAAGTTGTTTGTATGTGTATTCGATTTAAGTTTATTTTACTACTTTGCAGTAACTCACGAGTCATCGAGGACTCATGAGTTTAGTCCCATGGTCTGCGAGCTTGCAATGTTTCCGGCTCTGAGTCTGCGGGTCGGGAAGTTCCTATAACCTGTCTCGGACTGTCTCTCTGCTCACTCAGTCGCTTGACTTGATTTGTATCGTTGTCATTGCCTACGAAATTGTAAGTTATAAAGCTTTTGGCAGCTAAGATGGCTAGGACTAGTGGTAGCTAATTTTGCAAGAGGTTTGTGTGTGGCGCTGTTATCATTTTAGATTGAATTGTAGTAGGACAGCGTTTCAGCTGAGCGTGCGCATGGGACTGATACAGACAGACAGGCTCATTCTATCATCATGCTTGCATTGTTTTGAATTCGGACACTATAGTGGTCATAAAATATACACGCATGAATCGCAACTTGTTAATCAAGAGTATTTTGTTAGAATCAAAAATGAATAGCCTACAATAATCATATCAATCATGAAACCTTAATAAAATCCTTTAATAAAAAGTGCTTATGCACATGAGGAGACAGGCTTATCATTTCTGACAATCCATCACTATTCTTTATGTTGTAAGGAAATATGAATGACAGAAATGACAGAACAATGTCTATGGTTGCAAAAAACCTAGAAGGCGATACCTGTATTGCCAAACTCGAGGTCTCAAAACGGCAGTCCACAAACCATTGGGTGACCTCACAGATACTACGTCCACTATTTTTACAGTCTATGATATAGTTATTATGAAGAAATAGCTAGCTAATTCTTGGTCATATAAACCGTGAATTCAGCAAATTCAGTGCCTCATATCTTTTTTCCAAGTTACAGTTGTCACAATATTTGGGACCCGCATGAACGAGTTTCCATGGGAATGCAGCTGTCAAGGCTTTTGTCATACGAAAGTGACAGTGGTTTCATCTAGTTTCTAAAAATGATAGACACAACCTGGCATCCCCAGCGTCAGCAGAGTCACTTCACCAGCTCCCCCCTAAGGAGCAGGCAGCCTCTGAGTCTATCCCCGGGCTGTGCACCTCCGGTCGGCCATGCCAGTCTGCCAGGCAGGGGGCTAAAGTATCGCATTGGGAAAAAGGGCAGCCTGCATGCCCAGAGGCAGGCTTTGTGCAGCTGTCAGAATTGGTGCCCCCCACCCAGTCCAACCCCCACTCTATCTCTCCCACCTCAAGCTTCCCACAGGGCACCAACCCAGGCCAGCGGAGCGACTCAGGGGTTGAAGGGTACCACCGCTCTGTTGCTCCTTCAGCGATAAAGAGACAGCATGGCTAGAAGAGCCAGTGCTCATGGCTTTTTTCCTTTTTAATTTTACCTGCACAGCTTGTTACTTCCCCTGTCACTCCTCACCCAACCCCTGGAGAGTGGAAAAGGAATGTATAATTTATCAAGCTTGCTTTTAAAGTCATTTGTGTTACAACATCTTAATTAATAGCAAATGTGGGAATTTTTTGGCACTTTTGATTTATCCTCAGCCTCCCCCAGAGGACATGTTTAACAAAATAAAATGCTGTATAAATAGGTATAGCTTTTGATAAAGTACATTGCACAACATTTTAAGAAATCATTGTGAACCTGTGATTTTAGAGAGCACATCCCACGTACAAATGTTAAATGCATGAGAATCTGAATGTTTTTGTTTCATTTAAAAAATAATTTCTGATGTACAGGGCTGCTCTGCCTGGCCCTGACAGGACAGTGATGTCCTCCAGTGCCAAGCTTCCCCCAGCTAATTGGGAATTAACTGTGTTTGTATTGGCAATTGGAAATGCGACCAGCAAGTGCGTCACAGTTTTAGCACGAAACGTCCAACTGAAGGTCAATGTGCTACTCTGACTGTTTTCAGCATAGGATTGAATCAATGATGTCAGTCACACACAGAGTGAGAGAGAGAACAAGAGAGGTCAACAAAGTGTACCAATTCAGTCTTGGGCCTTGCAGGCTCCAGCTGTGTGTGTTGCACAGTGTGAGCTTGCTGGTCACCTTGGCTCAGTGTGTGATGATACCATAGAAAACAGCAGTAAGGAGGAGGATCAAAAAGAGGTCAAAGCAAAATAGCGAGAGGCCACTTGAACAGCAGACGAGCAAAACCACAGAGAAAATGATACGGTGAGCAGCAACATCAGAGCAAGTGGCTGACAGAAAAAAACTGCAAAATTATGAAAAAATAGACAAAAAGGATTCTGCAAACATACATTGTTAAATGTGTTTACATATGATGCCTTGCACATGCATATATTTACCAATAAAGTCTTGACCAAGAGTGGCAGTAAGCACTGAAGCATGCTTAGAATACAGATACATAGTCATTTGTGTGTATACATGATGTTGTGTGTGTGTGAGCCAAGGGCCAGTCTGGTAGCCAAGCAACCTGACCCTGACCTGTTGGAGATGAGAAAAAGGCTGGAGGCCCTGAGATGAAGAAAAAGAGTTCTTGTCAAGACACCAAGAGGGAGATGTTCTGCTTCACCCCGCATTGTTGTCATCAGGGTGTCACTGTAAACCACCCAGCGTTACGTCTGTGAAGACTCTTACACTCCGCCTGTCAGAAACAGTTTACACTTACCTACATCAACATATGTGGATGTGTGGATGCTTCTCTCTCGAAGTTCCCAAATGATGCCCTCTCACTCTCTTTGTTCTTATCTCACCTTTCTTTCTCAACTCTCTCTTTACGCAAGGATGGGTTTAATGTTTATATTTCCTCCTTCATGTGAGGTGCACTCCAACGCCGGCTTTTCCACAAAGTAACACTAACAATCTCTGATAACCATCTAAAAAAAAAAAAGAACCAATCCTTGGATATCCCCAAGAGGACATAATGTGGCAAGTGGCCTCAGAGTGAACCCTTTAATATCTAATATTAATGCTTTCTGTCCAATGACCCTGTGAGATGAATAAGTGTCTTTAGCATTGAGCACTACAAGGAGCATGAAGCCACTTTAATGCATTTAGCTGGGGCATGTTTCACCACCAGCTTCCTGAGGTGGAAGTAAACACGGTATCCACCTCAAACAACACATAGTGACAGACATGCTGTTTGTCTCTTGCCACTCGATTCAGCGCTGCCAACAACAATAAAAAACTAAGCAATACTCCTAAAACAAACACACATACCACTTACATCTCCTCAGGGTGTAAAGGCATGCAAAACTAAAAGTTCATACTGTGGTTTTTAGTTACATATGTTTAGTTAGTTAACTGAACTTAGTTGAATAACAACAAGGGCACTCGGAGAGCGCAGACCTCCGCCTGGGCATGCCCTATCTCCCAATGTAATATGCAATGTAAACTTTCCCAGTCAGGAACTAGTTTTTCCCAAGACCCCATGAGTGCAGCCCTATCTTGCAATGTTAACAAAAGAAACAAATTATTTGTGTATCCACTCCAAAATGTAATGGGTTCTTCCTTGGCCAATGTTACACCCTTCCACCAAGTTTCATGAAAATCGTCCCAGTAGTTTTTCAATAATTCTGCTGATGGTCAAATAAACAAACAAACGGACAAACGGACAAAACAAACCGAAAATGTAACCTCCTTGGTGGAGGTAATTAGTTCAAAGTTGCTGGCTCATAAGTTATGTATATTTTCCTCAAACTACAATAAGTAAGTTCTGTGGACAGAACCTTCCTTTAACTGTCAAGCAATGCATGTTGGTGTGCTAATATGCTGATCACAAATACACTTTTACCTGGACCAATTCAACTCATCAGTTTTGAAATGGGTCTGAAAATGAAAACATTTTAGGTTGAATGAACTTGAAATGAACTTATGTATTTTCATTAAGTTAATGATAAAAGATTTGTTGATTCCACTACATTCTTGTATGATGTTTTATAGTGTGTGCATGTAGTCATCTCCACAAACTAGCAGGAGGATAAGGGTGTGGGTGGGATTTTGTGGAATATTGGGGTGGTTAAAATGAAGAATTGTAGCTATAATTAGGGTACATATATTTGTTAAATGTTTCAGTTTACATGATAATCCCTTTAACCCACTCTCCATCGGTGCCAACACTTCATTTTCTCTCACACACAAACGGACTTCCTAAAGGAACTGAAATGGTTCCTTCAGTCAAACAGTCAACTCAAACTCATTAATATTATACATACGTCCAATATTATTGAGAAACAGCATTAAAGTGAATGTGTATAGCAGAGTAAATGCATAATTAAACTATTTGACCACACCTTGTCTTGCACTGCCAGACCTATCTTCACAGTGCTGTGGAGATAGGTCTGGCTTCACCACAGATACATTCTGGGATAGGAGAAAAAAAAACTCTGGGTTGTTTGCATTTCTTTAAACCAGTTACTATCATCTTGGGCGGCGCTAAGCTCCGGCTGCAGCGACGGTGCCTCTGCAAAATGGTCTCGAGAAGGAACTTGTTTTGGTGGAACATTTGCACCTCGCAAAAGAAAACGCCACGTAAAATGTTAAATGAAGTTAACTGTTCACACAATACAGTAGTGTGAGATATTTAAATTAGCTGGATACATGGTGAAACGTAATTTGCTCAACCAGTGTATTGCCGTGTGTACTTTGTCCATAGCAATCCCAACCAATCTGTCCCAAAACGTCCCAGTTACATAGTAAAAGCAAGAAGTACCAAGCAGGCCTGCCTTGTTGCATGATCCACATTTTCTTCGAAACTTGCCAATTTCAGCGTGTAGCTTGCTAGCCTATTAACTCAAAGTTTGTAGTTGTTTCCCGAAGCGAACAGAGTTTGAGAACGGCAACACAGAAAGAGCGGAAGGTAAGGGACATCCGGCGCGTAAGCCACGACTGGAATGTCAGGCAATTTTCCTGGAAATGTACTTCTGTTGATCCAGACTAGATCTCACCCAATTTCAAGTTATAGTTTGAACTTAAGTTCTAGGAGGCTTTGAGGTAGTGTGAGACAGGCAATTCTCCAGTCAGGAAGCAGCGAGACACTTGATCACTTTTGTAGTCACAAGTACTTGTTTTCCCCAGTGGTGGCAAAACATGTGCAAGGTTAGCCTTTTTGTTTACAGTACATCCAATTAGTAACTGGCAAACATTACAACTATGTGGCTGTTTTATATTTATGTTTATGCCAATGATAAATCCAAAGAAAAAATACCTGACAGCTACACTAAGAGCTCCCCGTTGTGAAGAATCTGAAGTCTGCTAAACAAACATTTTTGTGAAACGCGTTTGTGAGCTTGTTCCACGTGTTTTGCACCTAAAATAGGGCACTTCATCAGAATATGCTCAGTAACAAAAGGAAATGTGTACAGTGTCAGTATCAGTAACTTCACGCTGTGCACATGTGAGATAACATTAGAGGGAGACTCAAGCACTTCAGGCTCTCTAGGAGAAGGTCAAAATGCTGTTATCATCTACTGCACAGGGAGTGTTATGGTTTCTCAGTAACAACACAAACAGGGGATCTATATGAAAAGAGATTTTTTTTTGCCTTCTCATTTGTGTTCACCATAACGATGCAGCTGGCTTAACCTAACTAGTATGGTTTTAGGTAACAGCCAACAACTGACACATTGCCAAGGTTTTCTAAATGGAATTTTCCCTTTAAAATGTATACTACGCATGTCCACACAGACTGTTATTACTGTACTGTATTCCTGAAACCAAAAGGTCCTCTACCAAATGGCTCATGACAAATACAGTGCCATAAAACACCATATCTTCTTGCTCTACCTCCTTTATTCACTGTAAAAACTCTCAAATGCCAAACTCGCTCTATCTAAAGATAAAAAAAAAAAAACACAGTAAAAAATAACAATGACTGTGAGAAACATATTGCACACTTTATCATACCAGCAAGACAGATTGCAGCATTTATCAACTAGGGCCATTCAGTGGGAGAAGCCAGCTCTAAAAAGGTGCTGTCCATAAATAAAGTCTATACAGAGCATGACGTCAATTTCTCTAAATCTACACACTGATATTCCACTTGATTTATCAGACCTCTTACTTGTTACAACAACTACTGAGCACAAAGATTGCAACAAAAGAGGTGTTCAGTAGAAAATGCAATTTTAATTCAAGTGACAGTTTCACACGCCCCATTTTGACCCGGCTCACTTTAGGATGGACTGATTCCAACATCTGTACACCAACATACCCTTCGCTCTCTCTGTACAGTGGTGATTATAGAATGCACTTTTGTAATCAGAGCACTGCCAGCGCCGATGAAATAGACATGTCAAACTTCAAGAATTCCTCCAAGCAGAAAGCTGTTAAATCATGTTATTATTGGCCCCAGTAGACTCAGATTCCGTGTATGTGTATGTGTGTGTGTGTGTGTGTGTGTGTGTGTGTGTAGAAGTGATGTTCAACGTGAAAAAACATATTCTACGGTTTATGTCTCAGGATCTTGCATGCAGTTAAATTTTGTGCCACTTTAAAAAGGCAATGATCCCTGAATGTCTTCCCCCTCTCTCTCCCATTTCTCACCTAGCTGTCCTGTCAAAAATGAAAGGTGGAAAAGCCCCAAAAAATAATCTTAAAAAAAAAAAAAGGTAACAAAAACACCCAGTAAGAGCGTGCACGCCATGTTGGCTGAGTCCTGCAGCGGCGCGGGTTCGAATCCGACCTGCTGCACTTTGCTGCGTCTCCCATCTCTCTCCCCCTTTCCTGTCTAGCCACTGTTACTGTACAATAAAGGGAAAAGCCCCAAAAAAAATATCTTAAAAAAAAAAAGAATGTTTAAGTTTGTATAAGAAAACGGTAGGCTATTACAGTGATATCCCTTTAAAAGTAAAGTGAATATTGTATTTTCTATAATTACCCAAAATGTAACATCAATAGGCTGCAGTACAGAGCAGAAGGTGCACGAGGAGGTTGAACTCATTGACAATTTTCTGTGGAAAATACTATTAAGTAAGATCATAAATCTGGATGGGGCATAATGTTGGGTACAGAGGAGGATGGAGTACATGAGTGAAGCAAATGTTGCCAATATCGATCCACAGCCGACTATAAATACGAATAGTTGTCTACTTCATTTTTGGTTAGAAGGCTACAAACGAGGGACCAAAATAATTCCTTAAATACATGTTGCACTGACATAGCATCCCCACTTAAAGGCATAATGGTGATCTTTGTATTTTCTCCCACTGTCGCATATTTTATGGTTTGATTTTTAATAGATTTATTTATGAGTTATATTAGTTGAGTAGGCTAACATCTTACTTTAATCACTCACAAAAAAGTATTTTTCCTACGGGACAAGTGTGAAGAAAGGCGTATGACGCCTGGTGCTGCCGATGCGCAATTACGCATAACGTCTAAAATCCATGGTCTTTATCCAGAACATACACGCAGTTATTCCAGCAAAAGCGATGAGCGAAATACAACTTTGCCACACCACATGCTCAATTTACTCCTCTCTTTCAAAACTGTGCACCTGAAACTATCGCATCGAGATCCATTTCAAAAAAACTTTTGCAGAGACAGCACTCTTCCTCACGTGTGACAATACAAGAAGACAGGAGAGCGCATTGTCTTACCGGTCCCGTTCCGTTTCCGACTTTCCCGGTGCTCGTCCGTGCCCAGCAACTGTGGAAACAGATTGGTACAGACTGGCTGCCAACGCAAAAAATCCCAGAGCTGTCCAGGACAGCGGTTTTGTCAAGTCAGACACCGTTGTGCATGCTGAGGCAGGAAGTGCCTTTAACAACAAAAGGCATAAATGTGTTTGCACTGTCAGAGAAGCTGTCATACTACAGCTGTTAATTTGAATGGACTTTTTGAAATGGAAAAAATGCCTTGAAACGGTTTGAGCTTCTCTTGCATGTTTCAGTCGAGATTAAGCTTAAAGTAGGCCTACTGTATATTTAGCATTGGGCAACAAACCCTCTTTAATCGGCTTAAAGAAGAACAAACATGTTAAAAGAAAATTTAAACAATAGCTCAACACTTAAGTGATGTATAGGCCTATTTCATTTTTATTGTCGAGTTTACTTTATAACACAAGAGCCATAAATCAAAATTAGTTTTATTTTGAAATACATGACCGGATGTCTGGTGCGACTCCAGTCCAGCAGCATATCAAATATAAATTGTTCTTTACACTTTACTGACTGGCTGTTACCAATATTTATATCATAACCTTTTCTACAATAAAAGGATATACAACGTGGCAAAACTGGTTCATTTTATTTCACAAGCCCCCGCCCCCTCTTCTCTACCCAAACATGTTTTATGTGGATTTATTGTTTTTTGTGTCATACCACTCACTTTAATATGATGTAATATGACTTCACTAATATTTTCCATCAAAAATAAGAGACTGAACAAACCATGCCATGGGCATTTAGTGAGTGTTAATTCATTTTATTATATAAGAATACAAAATCAATCCACTAATTAAATGTGTTTTATAGTGGACATTCATGTGACTGCACCTCACAGTTAATAATTATTAGCAGCACAACAGTGGACCCCGTACTGTAGTGGCATGTCGATGTGCCTTGTAAGTGAATACTATTGGTAAAATCTAATGTGACAGACGGTGTTTAAGTGATGGGGTTGTGCTGGCAGATTTGAACAGTTTGAGACTCCAAAATAGTTACAGCAGGAACAATAAACATCCCACAGTGCCAGCCTTGTTCTCGTCATCCAAGAAAAACATTTTTTGCTGATGATGTGATTTAAATACTCGTCAGTTTTAGGGCCTTTTTATACTTAATTTGTTCCATTAAATTCTATTTAATCTACATACATGATTAACAGAAAGGCCAATTGCCCTGATTATAGTGTGCTGGGGCCCTTTACAGTGGTGTGTCAAAGAACAGGTTGTCACCAGTGAGGTGATGGATACTCTTGGCTCTCCTCTTTATGAGCTCTAGATATGTCCTTCTTTATGCAAATATGCTGGCACTCAAACAAGCAGTCATCATAAAAATAACCCAAAGTCAAGAACATGGGGACCACAGTGAATGAAACACAACCCAATTGTCTCTTCCAACACCAGCCATGCACCTCTGACTAAGATGCCTTAAAAGTCTTCAATCCATTAATGTAGATTTTTATCATTTGCATGGTGGTATTCAGCCTTTAAAGAATGAAACCAACCAGAAGCATGGCCCCTATCTTGTCTTTTTCCTAATCCATTTAGTTTCCCAAGCACCAGTACTAGTCCTCTCCGCCTGAACACTGAGCCCCTGGTACTGGCTAAAGGGCAGGATGTAAGCCAGATTCAGAGCCTTATGAGGTATCTGATTGCTCACTGTCCAAACCATGCACGCCATCAAACCAGCAAGCACCTGCTTCACACAGTGTTTCAGACCGCACTGTTGGTGCAACTTGCCCTTTCAGTGCTGACAGTGCTGATTATAGACTGCTTATAGTGGTAAATAAAGGAGGAGGGTAAACTGTGACCTTTGTCCAGTGGTCTTCATAAAGGAACAACCTCTAATTTAAATAGAAGTCCTAAAAACAGAAGCATTAAATTATGCCCGTTTTCACTTAAGGAAAAGTTCAACATTTTGGGAAATACATTTATTTCTTTTCTTACTAGGAGTTAGATGAGAAGACTCTTGTGTCTGTATGGTAAATATGAAACTGCAGCACAGCCAGCAAAGTTAGCTTAGCACAAAGACTGGAACTGGGGTAGTCCCGCTTTGCCAGACCCTGCTCCAAAGTGTGCTGAAGGAGAGTCTGGCTACTCCACATAGCATTCGGGAATGGGAGGAAAATGTGCTCTGGTTTAATGGCATTTCTTTAAACCAATCAGCATTGTCATGGGTGGTGCTAAACTCTGCACAGAGCCGCTGCAAAATAGTCTTGCGAGAGAAAACTCAGATTGAACCTGCAGACCTGTCTAAACCTGACAGATAGTCTAGCTAGCTGTCTCAATTTACCGTGCAGAGATCTGAGGAGCAGTCAACAATAGTCCTCATAAATCCACCGAATTTAAAATTCCAATCCAAAGAATGCGGAAGGAATACATGCAGCCGGCGGAATTTCCTGCAGCACCGGAGCAATCGCGGAAGTGGAACGCGAAGAATATAGACTATAAACAGGGAAACCACTAAACAGGGCTTTGCGCTGCAAAGGTAACAAAATGCGCCTACCAGCACCTCCAAAGCTCACTTATCACATATTTTCTCGGGCCTCGGCTGCTCCAGTCATTCCTGCTGTGGTGGCGCTGCGGCAGCTGCCCGGCTGCACATTTGGAAGTCTATCGGTAACTATAACAGACAGTGTGCGAGTCTAATGATGGAAAGCCAAAAAAGAAAGGGGAAAGGTGGAGCTGAGAAGGTCAGACCTGGCCGCTGAGCTGGCGTCTTTCTCCCGTTGCGTCCCTCTGTCTCTCCTACCTACACCAGCCCCCGCACCCTGTACCTTCTCCCTTTTCTACCTGCCTGCACACGGTTAGTGTTGCCAACTTAGCAACTTTGTCGCTAGATTTAGTGACTTTTCAGACACCATAGGTCTTGTTGTTTCCGGCCGCAGCCATTTTATCAGTCAAAAACAATCGATTTCCGAATGCAACATAACAGGGAGGAGAGTAAAGACGGAAAGCTCCTAAAGCTTAGTTCCATATAAATGCACAGATTATTTCTTGTTTTGTCGTTATTGAAAAACAATATTGACCTCGTAGTTGAAAAAGGAGCCTCATATGGAGTCCGGTCATTCACATTCGGATATCGACTCATTTGACTGCCGAGGTGGTAGCGGCCGGAAACAACAAGACCTATGGTGAGTTGTTCAAAACCTTTTTTAGTAAACTCTGGGTACACAAACAATGTTGTCAATGCTTTCGTGAAGGTGTAGAGCCCCTGGTGATACTTGGAGCAAAGTTTCATGTTGTGTCGAGCCTTCTTAGTGTTTTAAAAATAGCTATTTTGAGGCTAGCATAAAAGTGCCCCTAGCACTCCATTCAAAAGGCCATTTGACAGAAAAACGAGAATAGGGTAAATCTTAAAAGTGGCGTTTCCGTCCTAAATATGCTTTTAAATGAAAGTTTGACTCGGGTATAATCACAAAAAGACCCTAGGTTGCATTTTGGCGAGAGTTGCGCTTTAATAAGCATATTTACAAAAATAATAAATTACTGATTTAAAATTACTGATTTAAAATTCCATATTACAATATAACTTAAATTATGTACATCATAAAGTTCTGTAATTCATTTTTATATCAGAACAAAAAATGAACGCTATTCTATAAGCTAAGACAACTGATTTATTCTTATTAAATGGATTTGGCCTGGACTTCTGCTTATGCTTCTGGTTACTGTATCTGCAGGCAAACATTTATTCTCTCCTCTCCTATTGAATAAATCGCCACTAGGTCTGAAGAACTGTACAGTAAATCTATAAATCTTGACAGGCCTCTATAGCCTCTTAAACTCCCACTGTTCAAAAACCTGTCCATGCATCAACCTGGTTTCCACAGCAACCAAAGTGGCAAGCTGTGTCCATCCAAAGTGAACTTTAAAAACCCATCTTTAAATGGAGCCTTTGATGGACTGAGTGAGTGCAGTCTGAAACAAGCAAAACAAAAAGGAGGGCGGGTGAAGGAACAATGGCACTTCAGGCAGTTGATTTAGATTAGGTTTAGGTTTTAGAACATAAAGGAATTTGTTTTGGTGTTGTTGGTGCACGTCACACATTCTTTAGATGGAATATTAAACAATATAAGTATAGGTACAAACAATATAAGTATAGGTATATTTACACAGTATGTATTAAGTAAAAAAAAATAAAAAATAAATAAATAATAAAGCGCAAAGAGCATTACAGCAGAGAGAGAACAGTGGCATGAAGGTGGAGAGTCACAGAGGGTGATGGGGGCAGGTGGGGCTGGGTTCTTCCTGAAGTCCACAACCATCTCCACTGTCTTTAGAGCGTTGAGCGTCAACATAGTGATGCGTTTTCACTGGAAGCATGCGGTATTGACTTAGAGACTATTTTACAGAGGTGTAAAAAGGACTGATAGAGAGCTTCGTCACACCTGAAGCTCAATAGCCAATGAGATGTGCTGGACTACCAGAGGAACAGTAGGCCCCGTCCTGGTTGTCATCCAGGGAGAGGAAGTGAAGAGGGTGGACTCGTACCTTGGGGGTCCAAATAAAAAATTAAAGCTGCAAGCAGCGATGGACGGGCCCTCACGCCTCTGCGCGCGTCGGGGTTACTGGCGGACGCCGCTCCTTGCGAACGTGCATTTGCGCAGCACTCAGACACTGCAAATCATCACCAATGAAAAGGGAACTCCCTGCTGTGTTCAATGATACCTCACACAAGACTCTACCTTAGATGGGTCAGCATTTATGAAAGGAGGCGTGGCTTTAACATAGGGGGTGGGCCAAACCATCACCAATGAAGAAGGAACACTCTGCTGAGTTCAATGACACCTCACACAAGACTCTATCTTAAACGGTTCAAATGTTATGAAAGGGGGCATGACCTGAGTATGTGGGTGTGGTTAAAGTATAGGGGGCGGCTCAGTATCACATGTCGACCACACATTATAAGTTTCATGTAAATCGGATGATGTTTGTCATATAAGGCGCATTTCCTGTTGCCAGCGGGGGGCGCTATGACCAAAAGTAAATTTCGGCCTGTAGACGTCCTCAGACCCAGACCCTTGTCAATCGTGAGAAATTTCGGGCAGATACGACAACGTACACTCAAGTTACAACAACTTCTCTGTTCATCGCTAAACACTCAAAATGGCCACCACGCCACGCCCACACCGTTTGACGAAAAGTTTTTCTTTTAATAACTTTTCATCTTTAAGGTGTTGAGATGGTACAGACCAAATTTGAAGTCCACCGGATGAAATCTCTAGGAGGAGTTCGTTAAAGTATAGCACCTTGACTTTTAGGCCTACTTCCTGTTGCCACTATGACTTTAAGTAAATATCGGCCTTTATTTGTCCTCAGGGTTGGACTCTTATGAATTCTGAAAAGTTTCGAGCCAATTGGACAATGTACACTCAAGTTACACCCACTTCCTGTTTTGATGGCGAAACGCACAAAATGGCCTCCCCGCCACGGCCATGCCCTATGACGAAAAGTTTTTCTTTTAACAACTTTTCATCTTTAATGTCTTAAGATGGCACAGACCAAATTTGAAGTTGATCGGATAAAATCTCTAGGAGGAGTTCGTTAAAGTACGACATGTGGAAATGGCTCCAATGACGTTTTTTGTACATCTTGACATGTTACATATGTGTACCCACTTTCGTGAGTCTACGTTAAACGCACTGCAGGGGCATAATTTTTTTTAACTTTGTAGGGGGCCCTAGTGAGCCATTTTTGTGCGCCTATTCCCGAAACCCTTAAAATACGTACATTTTCACCAGACTTGATGCGACCGCCAATTTTGGTGAGTTTTTTAATATGTTAAGCCCCTCAAAAAGCCAATTCATTTGCAGAAAATAATTCCTTCAGCGCTCGGGCCCTAATAAAAAACTGGTGTGGACTCTCAACACCAAAGCCCTCTACAGGAAGGGACAGACTGTTCTCCCTTAGAAGACTCAGATCCTTCAGTATGTGCAACAGACTGTATTAGCCACTGTTCTCCGGGGCGGTGTGCTGGGGTGGTGGCATCAAGGCTTAGAGGTCAGCAATCTCAACAATGGGTGGGTGGGTGATCAGGTTGGAAATAGACAGTGTGGAGGCAGTGCAGAGAGAAGGACAAGGGACCACATCAAAGCCATCTTGGATAAACCTTCTCACCCTCTCTACAACAAGCTGTGCATGGCCAATCTTGTGATAAAGCACAAAGTTGTAGACATGACAGTAGACAATGCTTCAAATACAGATGTTGCTGCAAAGAAGCTACAAATTCTAAAATGTGGATGCACCGCAAATACACCACACTCAACCTCCCCACACCGTATGGGTTGTAGCTGCTGTGGTAGTGGGCTAATCACACGGGACATTAAAATCGAATTGCAGTGACTGGCTGCGATCATTTGACTGGAGAAGTTTCAATGGGTTATTTCATTTAGATTTAAGATTTCCTCTGGATTTTTATTCATGTTCACCATCCATAACATCTGTCTCTCTCCAACACAGTATGTAGCTCTAAAAAGGCTGTAAATGTATGTGTGATTATGTAAAACACATAATGCATATAAAATGTGTAGATTTACACTGAGTTTTTTTAGGTATTAGAAATATAAACAATCTCCAGTTGCAGAGCTTATTTATACATGCGTCTTAAAGCTTAAGTCCACTCTGGAATCATTTCACGCTGTGTTGTGTGCTTTCTTTAGACAGTGTCAAAAGGTGGATTTTTCCTCTTCATCATGAAGTCCTTGCTTTCACAGACTGGTTTTACACATTCAATCTTGTATCTTCTAAATAAAAAGCATTTCTCAGTAGTAATAGTTTTGTATAAGTGCCACTTTAATGTGATTGTTGCATACCAGGCTTCTGCATTGAAAAGACACTGAGCTCCCTGTGAAATAAGTCATGGATTTAATGTGTCCCTGTATAAAAGAAATGGGAGGCCACTTAAAATCCCATAACCCACTGCAACATCAGTTACGGTTTACTTGTGCTCTTTCTCCAGAGTAAGGGCACGCTGCTGCCCCGTTTATGGTCACTTGCCCTTGGCGTTGGTTTTAATTAGAAGAGTCCAGTGGGATTAGCATAGAGCTAATTATGTTGGCTGATAATTAAGGCACTAATGGCAAAAAGGCTAGTACAAATGAGTTTGCAGCACACTGACTTAGGTAAGAGGATAAAAGGCGTAAAAACAAACAAATTTCAGTGGAGAAGACACTGTGTTATTTTCCTCAGACAGTTATTGGCTTCCTGGAGGTGAAAATGCTTAATAATCTGCACCACAGACACTGTCAGTCAGACTTCGGTTGTCCATCTAGGCTCAATCAATTTTCTAGATGCCTGCAGTGGGACAGATTGATATGTGACTGACAGTTACCAAATGGAGAATCACTGCTAAAGATGCAGAGGGGTAAGCCGTTGCTTTGATGTGAGAGAAGTGCAGCATAACAAAAATGGATCAATCTACATATTGTTAGTTATAATGACATAATATATATTGGGCCGATCTTGCATTTTATTAATCATCAAATATTGGTCTAGTGGTGGTTTCAATACAAAGAGCTTCACCTTTTCTTGATAGTATATGTGAAAATATTAATCTCAAGGGATTGTCATGAAGAAAAAAGATTGACAGACGACAGTAGATTTTTCTGAAATGTCACATGATGAATTTGTGATGTTGCTCAAACTCCATGTTTTGCAATGAGAGCAACTGAATTACCGTGATTAAATATTGGAAGACTTTGGATTAACACACACACACACACACACACACACACACACACACACACACACACACACACACACACACACACACACACACACACACACACACACACACAGGTCCCATTGTGAAATTACTCTTAAGTATTTCTTTCAGTATTTGTTTCTTGATTAGGTTTTATTCACCTGGCATATTGCAAATCACAGGGATATTAATATTAGGGTATTAAATGACAACCTCAAGATACTGCAGTAGAGTAACTGCAGCCATATGCTAACAGCACCCTTAGCCTAACTGTCTTGTGTGATTTATAACTTGGCAGTTAACCTCCCAGTGCTGCTGGTGACTTTCATGGCATTTTTCCTAGTGAGGGAGACACAGCACTCGCAGAGGAACAAAGCCTCCCAACTCTCACACTATCACTACACGTTATCAGATTTCTATTCCACAGGGAGGACAAGGAAGCAAAAGCTATACATATTAATACGCAGAAATGCCTATCCACACTTTTTACACAAGCCTGCTGCTTATTTAAGCCACTGTGAGTATACCAGGAAGCTCACCCTCTGGCATGTAAAGCTTATATGTGAGCATATTTCTATGTGCAACCTCTAAAAATAGTTTATTGTACAAAGCCAATTAAACTGTTTAAATGCAGCTCTTATCTTCTGGGTCTTGGCAATGACCCTGCATGAGAGTCCAGAAAAGCACTTTACTCAGTAGAGGCTGGGGCTTTTTTACTCTTGAACCTACATTATAGAGGATAGCCTACCAGGTCTCAACAGGATTAATCGTCAAAGCGACGTGCGGGAGCCATCTATACAGAGGGGAATTGAAATTCAAAAGTCTTAGCCTTTCCTGAAAAACAATATACAATAAAATGTATATCTTTTTGCTCCATCTTTAAGTCTATGGTTAGATACCCGTCTATTGATTTCAACAAGATGAAATAAATGTATTTCAATAAGACAGTAAATGGTCATTCTTGATATTTCATATTTTGCCCGCCTAAACTCATTGTTATAGGGCTTTAAATAAACCAAAGCTTGGCTTCAAAGGAAGTGAGTGAATCACCAAATGAAATATATCTATCCCTGTATAGCCTTAGTCTACTGAATGAGAAGTATGCAGTGAATGGTAGAATGAAATTAATAAAGACTTGAGTAATAGTGGACATATTGATATCTCATTCTCACCCATATCAGCACATCTTGGCCTATTCAAAAGTAATGAAACAGTCAAAGCTCATGAACCCGCAGTCTCACTTAATTACACGGCAGAGACAGAGGGACCGATTTACAGGAAAGAAAGTGCATAGATAAGTTGAATACATTTGTGTCTCTTTGCCAAGTTTCTCATTATGGTGACATTGCTATGCTATGAAAGAAAGACATACAAGAAAAATAATATTCTAGCACTCCTGGCCCAGGAAAGGAGTCATTTGTAGGAAATGAGGCTAGTCATAATCATGGTCTAAAAGCTGCATCTACTGATATAATCTGTCCTCATTTGGCTACACAGGCACATAGAAATCATTTATTTTCTTCCACAGTTTCTCTTGAATTCTGTCTATCTGATGATCACCTGATAAGTTCTACCGGCAACGTAGTAACATTTCTTATCAGGAAACTGTGATTTGCAAAAATATATCAGGAGAGGAAAGGTGTGGGAGATAGACAGCCTATGGAACAGCAAAGAGCCCCCTACAGGCTTAATTCAAAACATTTTACACGATTATAATATTTTTGTTCTGGTGTCCCATTTTTGTCTTTTGCTTTTTTAATGCCTGCGTGGGTCTGTGCTTGGATTTCCTCCCACAGTCTGAAGACATGCAGGTCCAATAAGGTGGAACCTCTAAACTGGTTGTGAGTATGAAACGGTTTGTCGATGTGGTGATCTTGTGATGGACTTGCAACCTGCCCAAGGTGCCTTGTTTTTTCTATAGATGGCAATGTCGGTCTGTCTGTTGGACGCTCGGTCTACTGCTTCGGTACAGACTGAGATAATTATTATATGGATTGCCTTGAATTTCTTATTACTGACATGTATGCTCCCCAGAGGATGAATCCTATTGATTTTGGTAATCCTCTGACTTCTCATCTAGCACCATCTACATTTCAATTAGTACTTTGGTTTATGAGCAAATACTTGAAAACTAATAACATCCCCATCAGCCTGTATTTTGTGTACTCTGTGCTAATTAGCAAATGTTAGCAAGCTAACACGCTAAACTTAGATGGTGAACATAGTAAACATTATACTTGCTTAACATCAGCATGTTACCATTGTCACTGTGAGCATATTAGCATTTAGCTCAAATCATGACTGTGCATAAGTACAGCCTCACAGAGCTGTTAACGTGTCTGTAGACTGCAGGTATGGCAAGTTTGTGGAACTTAAAATACTTCAACAATAAACAGTATAGCTCTATATAAAGATAATTCAATATAACCTATCCTTCTAAGTTGATTTATTTTGTTGAAAACCAAACTAAAAATCCCATATATGATATGGTTTTATTTTTGTTTTCTTTCTTCATTTTAGTTAGACAAGTAACCGATGGAGATACCCGGTTGTATTCAGTTGTTCACTCACAATAATAGGGAAGAGGACACATTATGATGCACATTATCATGTCAAATCTATTGAAGACTAAAATATTAACTAGCGCTGCTGTGCGTGGCCATTATGGTTTAAGCATGCATAATTTCTGTCATGCCACATCAGCACAGACGCTTTAGGGCTGAGTGATTTGGTTTGATAGCAGTGCTTAAGAGGTACAACAAGGTGTAAAGCTGTTAGGAAAAGGCGGAAATATGTTGTTTATTGAACTTTACTCTTGTAGATTAGATGCAAGTGTTTTGTTAACCCTGCACAACATTACCCTTCCTTATTCCCTTTCTTGATTTTTCTACCTGTCATTCTGTGTAAAGCAGTGTATTTCCTCTAATATCTCTGCATGACCTCCAAAGAATTTCTGTCTATTTCTGTCCATCTTTATTTCCTTCTCCCCATCTCTTTTCTCAAATTCAGTCTCCAATCATTTTCAACTCTCCCATGCAATCACTTCACCTGCTTTCTGCCCCACTGCTCGCTCTGCCTCTCCCCCTCCCATTCCTTTAATCGTTCTGTTTTCTACTGAAGGTTACTCTTGCCTGCAGGGCTATGAAAATGTCAGAAAGGCCCACTCCATTTTCAGCTACGTAAATAGCCATTTCCCGCCAGAGCAAACCCACTTTCCCAGGTCTGACCTGCCATGTTGCACATCACACTTCCCACCTCTTTCTCTACACTACCTGAGCAAAATAGTGAGGGGAAAATGAATTGCCCTCCTTCATTGCTTATCTGTCATTTTTGTATAACGGACTGCCAGTTCCATCGTTCTCTATATTCATCACCCTCTTCTCTGTTTAAAACAACCTAGACTCATGAGGAAGAAGCTCAGCTACATAAATTCAAAATCAACTGATCCCATTCCTGCAGTGATCAGCCATCTCACTAGAAATACCCATATGTGTTGTGATTAAAACCTTGTTTTGAGAAAAATATTAATTAGGACAGAAACTACATCTAATCCATTTGTAAAATAGGCCAATGAAATATACTACCTATAGCTCCCGACAACAAGAGGAGTCTTTAGTATTTACAGCCTCTGATGGACAACTAAACTTCTATTAATCACGTCATGGAACATGGTTGAAAATATTCAAATTTATTCACAAAAATATGCAACAGCCATGTTGAAATAAAATGCTAGCTCCACTTTTCAGGACTCACAAAAGAGCAGAAATGGACTTATTAACCTAGCCTAAAACCACTTTGTACTCCCCATCCTGAAACAGCTTTTCCCGTACTGTCATCATAATTTATCAGCACAGGAAGAAAAGTGGGAAAGCATGTGTTCATTGACAGACACGGAGAAAGCACTTACAGTGTTGAGGAGAATGGCAGAGAAAGGAAGCTTTTCACCCTTCTTCAAGTCACAGACAGATTTAAATCAAATTTTGCTTCCATTAACACTTTATTCTTAACACTGGAGGGACAAATGCTCTTTTACAGCTGAGCGAGTGGGTTTTGTGTAATTTTTTAAAGGTTTTCTCTAAATTAGAATAGAAGAGCTTTAGATGCAGTGGTGAGAGGCAGCATGGGCTTGGAAAGTCTGTTTAGCAACAACAAAAAGGCAAGCTCCCGCAGGTCATGCAAGGCTTGTTCATTTCCGTGTGTCATGTCCAAGAAAACCCCGCCGTGCTGCGCATCACTCCCGTCCTCCACCTCTTCTCCCCTTTAACAACACTCCCCTGATCTTCCCTTTCAATTTCCTGCAGCTCTGCAAGACAATGGAGAGCTACATCAAAGGGCTGCATGATGGGTTTAATAGCTTACATCAGCAAAGAAAGAAAGAAAGAAAGAAGAATCACGATACATTACAATTCATACACAATTATTGTTAAACAGTATTTCGACAACTCATAATCCTTCATTGCACTTGCGACAGAGGTTATATTTACTTTGAGATTTCCTTTTGAAAAAGTAAAAGAAAGGCTTGAGACTGAAGAGTGGAAAGCAGTTTTAAAGGGATTGGTCCATTTCTTCAGGCAACTAAATGTAATGTATACAGGTATGGTATGACACCTTATTGACAAATTGCCCTCTACACATAACACAAGTGTCAAGACGCTATAGTAAATAATGAAAATATCATTTCTCATGGTCTTGTATATTTTCCTCACACTGACAAGACATTGATTCACGCCACAGCCTAACCACAGGTTTTGCGCTGAATGTGACACATACGTGTGCACACAGACGTGTGATAGAGAAGAAATAACAGGGAAATTATGCCCCGAAACATAATTGAATGGTCCAGATATAAAATTACTTCTACATCCATTCAGGCTAATTTACCTTGGTTTACTCAGTGTTGTTCCTCTCTTAACAATGGATATGGCTGTCAGTCTGTCAGTGCACTCCCACTGCGACTGAAAATGACTTTCAACAGCTTGATTGAATTAATTGGATTGACTGTTGGGCAGAGGGAGATAGATAGACCATTAGCTATTGAAACGGAAAAGATTGACAAGTACGTTGTTTCTCAGGAATAATTGAGAGGGAGGACTGCGGCTGGAGGGAGAGTGAGGGGTACACAAAGAAAGCAGGCCTCCGATGAGGACAAAAGAATAGATTTTTTGCAAAAATTAGCCTGCTTTGTTTCCCTTTCTTGGCAGGAGTCAGATGTTTTGCTGTGCTCCATCTTGTGAAGCATGACTTCCTTTCCTCCTTAGACACAAAACCTATCATTTGGACATTTGTGGATAAACGAGAGAAAAGCAGCTTTACCAAAGACAGGAATAGATATTTTGAGGGGGGGGTGGCAGCATGAAAAGTACTCAGCGTGGAAACATGCTTTTTGCGTGATGTTCTGTATATTCAGTGTATGATTAGTTTCATGACAATATCCAAAGCCAAGAAAAACAACATAAACAAAGACGAAGGCTTGAACAATGTTGCTAAATGCTATTGTATCTATTCATGATGCACCAAAGGAAGAGCAAAGAGACTAGTGAGACTGTGGATGAGCAGGAGCAGCGTGGATGCCATGCTACCATATCGTTGCTTGTGTGAGGGTAGCTCGGAGGACAGGGCAGTGGCAGAGGCATGGAGCTCATTCTAATTGGATCTGTCAAAACTCACCACCCGTTAATGTAGTGCCTCTATTAGGCAAAGCTGCAGTCCATGACCTGCAGCTTTCAGAGTTTGATCGATGGCTCCATTTGTTATTTTGCTGCCGTTGTTGTTGATGATGATGATGATGATGATGATGATGATGATGATGATGATGATGATGATGATGATGTCGATAGAAATTTTTGAAACAACTGGTTTAAAATTTCATTTGGCAGTAGACAAAAATATTTTGCTGGCTAAATTGAAAAACTATGGCTAGCATATTTTACAATTTCTAAGTTAGCGTACTAGAATATTAAGCTAATGTTAAAACTGTCCCTGGCTGACTTTTACATTTTTCCAGCTGACTCCTATAAAGGGCCCTTCTCGTTGAGAAAATGTCTTTTAGGATGAGGATTAACTAGTGTATATAAACATAACACTATGGTACATTATGAGTTTGGCTGGGGTTGCCAGAGTGTAAACTTGTCCAAATCCAATAGAGCAATACAGAGAAGCGAACGTTATCCTTATATATAACCCTTATTCTTTCCGCTGCAACCCCAGAGGTGTGAAACAGACAAAAATATATAAAAAGTACAACAAGTATAACAAGTACAACGCTTTAGTGCTTAAATCAGTCTCTGTTGTAGTATATCTGTATACAAAAGCACAATTAAATGGCTTTGACATGCATACAGTCTGCGGGACTCCCTTCAATGAGAATCTATATCTCTCATATTTAGTCGTATTGGTCAGTAGGCGGTGCTTTAATATGCGTTGCTTTATTCTGTTATTTCGAACATAACCTCTGGAGCAGGTCAGGTGTGCAGCTATACCGGCAACATCTACCAGAGCCGCATATTTTATATAAGAAGAGGAAATTATAATTCTACATAAATATGAATAACACAGACACGGTTTTACAGGCAAAACGCAATACAGTCGCTGCTTCCTAAAACAGGAAGGAAAGCTGGCAAAAAAAATAGCCGACGCTGTAGATGCATAAATCACAACGCTTATCAATATCACTTCCTCATCAGTCAGGACCAAGATCTGACCATAATTACACTTGTGCACTTTCCATAAACTGTCGTTGCTTTAGCCTAGTATTTCAGTTGCAGCCCTGGCAGTGGGAAGCCATCGTGAGAGCAAATAAAATATATAAAAACAAAATTCAAACTGATGTGCGGACTGGCAACACACGGCTCAAGAAGCCGAGCCGGTATGTAATTCCCTCCCATTACAATCTATATATTTCATAAATATACCCATCAGGGAATGCTAACGGGGTCGGTCTCTAAATGTTTTAACTTTTATGTGCGCACCCCTTTCTCCCTCTCCCTCTCTCTCTCTCTCTCTCCGCGCACCGAGCTCCGCCTGATCGGTGACGCCATTATCAATCGAGTATTGATTGGTCAGTAGGCGGTGCTTTTACACCGGTTGATCTCTGATCTCCAATTTAGCCTGCTCCCGACCAGGTTAGGCGTTCAGCATAAGTTACCAGGGCGATTGAACCCGATCACAAGTGATCCACCTTCGTGGTACAGAAAACCCTGGGTTGAACCTGAAGTTAGCTCGTTAACGCCAAATCTCGCTTCGTAGTGCAGGCCTCTGGTCCCAGGGTGAAAAAAATTGGAAAACGCCGCATACTTGCGTATCGATGATGTCATCGCCACACCCCTCGACCTCTAGCCTTCGACCTCTTATCCCGCGACGACGTCTCATAACAACAACAACAACGGCGGACTACATGCTTATGTTCCTGCTGGAGAAGATATTGAGCCATTTTCGTCGTCTTCTTCTTGTGTTTGGTTTCTTCTTCTACTGTCTGTATACAGCGTGCAAGCTTTATGCGCATGCTCCACCTCATCTTTTCTGTTTTTGGTGAATTTCTGTAGCAGAAACAGTGCCATCTATAGGCCTGGAATATGAAGTAGCGTGTTGAGTCATTTACAAATGGATCTGTTTGGACGCAAATATTCTTGACACGATGCCAGGGAAGACGGGGGAAAAAAAGATTGTTTTGGTACGTGTGGACGTGGCCTCAGTACAATCCTCACCCCCTACACTGCGGAGGAACACTACACTGTCGAGTGGGGTGTCGAGTAAGCTAATAAAATGCTCCTTGGCCTTGGATGTTATGCATGGTTAGGTTGCTGCAGTAAGATAGTTAACTGGACATGCTAATGTTTGCATCTTAAGTTGGAGCAGATAAACACTGTTCAATCCATTTCTTACACTTTTGATCTTGTGTTTTTGATTTTGGAAATACTTTACAAAAAACACCAGCCTCCAAATCCTTTAAATGCCATGTATGTGAAGAAATCCAAAGCTCCACAGGCCTGCTGTGCCTGGTTACGGTTGCTACGCTATGATTGGACAACCACTATCTGGGGAGGGGTTCAGCCTTCAGCTAACTCTTATCACATGAACCAAAATTTAAAACAACCATTTTACACTCACACCCAGTAATGTCTGTAAATGAGCCACCTGAATGTTGCCACCCATAAAGGTGAAATAAATTTTGTTTGTGTTGCTTAAATGACTGAAAATGACACCTTAAAAACAGCTTTCCAGATGCAATGTCCGGTTATTCAGAATAATCTACAGACATTGCTGCGAACACCTCTAGTATTTTGTATTCATTTTCTGACTTGGCCTAGTGTTGCTGCCCTTTCTAACAGTAATTCTGGTAAGCTCGGGAAATGAACACAAAACCTATATACCCAAAATATAAAATGTAAGTACCATAACAGGTTAGCAGTAGCCTCCATTCTCCTTTGACTGGCTCAGATGGGGAAAGGGGATCGATACCTCACTGTGCCAGAGCCTCATAAATCTGCAGAAATCTTTTTATGCTATATGAGCCCTCTACTTACCTCTGGCTCCAGCTGGAACACAGAAACTAGGCTTTTTCTAGGTTTGACTGTGCTGCTTGGTGATTGAAACAGGGTTTATCAATGGGTTCTTCCAACTCTGGGAGTCGGTCTTGTGTCCTGGCAAGGTTACGGATGATGAACGGCTTCACTTTTGCACAGACGTGTTCCCCCTTCAGGACATATGCTGCTGTTCCTCCTCTCTAATTTAACCTCCCACTTTCTACCCTCTATGAAGGTATTCATAGCGCTCCTTATTCTCCCTTCTATAATCAACATTTTTTTTTCCCTTTTAGTGCCCCCCTCGTATTTTCATCATTTCTCTCTGTCAGCTGCATAATTTTTTGAAAGACCTTTAAAGGCTGCTGTAGTCATGTTTTAAAGTTTACTCATTCTTTTAATTTCAAAATTTGGTACTGGAAATAACAGACTTTGCATGTCTAAACCTTAACTGCTTCATACTAGTGAGGTTTTCATGGCATAATTGATACCCTCAGCACCGACCTCGGGGATAGCCTGTATTAGTCAAATGCTTTTGGGTTCCTCTTGCGTGTGCAATTGTTTCAGCAAATGAAAAGCTCCCCTGGACTTGCCTTGAGAATAAGGACTCTCCCAGATGTCACACACTGCCTTTCTCAGACTAACAACTATATACACATTTACATCGTATGCACTCATCCACAGTTACAGCAAGCGAACATGGTTTGGATACAGTGTCTTGTCTGCAACTAACAATTATTTCTGTTACTGGTTAATCTAACAAGTAATTTTCCAATTAATCATTTAGTCTGTAAAAAGTAAAATAGTGAACAGAAAATAGTAAAACATTGCATGTTTTTAGAAGTAAGGTCTTTAAATTATTATTTTTTGTCCAACAATATAAACTCAAAATACATTATATTCAATTCACAATAGATACAAAACATGATTAACTTGATAAATTACTTAAAGGAATACTTCTACCCAAAAATGACTGTTTGTATATCAATTACTCACAAAGTGTTGCCCTCAATTTGTGAAGAAACTTTGTTTTTGTCACATGCCTCCACGGTGAGATGAGAATCAACAAAGTCTTAATGCATTGAAGTAATAGGGGACCGAATTTAACAGCAAACTGTATCAAAACCTTTGTTTACAAACAACTTGTGCAGTATAATACAAGTCTTGCAACTAGCAATTATTTTTATTATTGTTTAAACTGCCAACTGTTTTCTTGATTAAATCAGTTAGGCTAATCATTGTCAGAAAATAGTCACAATTCCCCAGAGCCCAAGGCAATGACTTGAAATTACTTGTTTTGTGCGACCAGGAGTCCAAAGCCCAAAGATATGTTTCAGCATAGTTGATTAAATAATGATTTATTAATATCTGTCGATCACCTGATTGTTTCTGCTTAATATTACATTTGTTTTGGTCAATTTATTATTACGCTTGTTTTGTTTACCACCACCACCACTTTCTCTTGGTCAAAGTAAAAGACTTCTCAGTTGATTTGAATTCATTCTGTTAACCTCACATCCGTCACACATACATGCAAACAAGGCCGCACTCAATCATCATCCTCCAGTGGTCAGCGTAGAGAAGGGTAAATAAAAAACTGTGAGCTGTCATACAAGTCCACAATAATCCCCACCAGCCTGAATGACTCAACATGGATTAATAACAGGGATTAGAGTGACACAAACTGCAGTCAATGGCAGAGACAGAGAAAGGGGGACAGAAAGACACATTTATTTTAGTCCAAACCAAACCAACCTACACGCACAGACACACACACTTACAATAAATAACTGAAGCACTATGATTACTAAAGAACATAACTCTGTCAACAGTGTCTACTTCTCCCAGGCATTTTGATGTGAGCGCTTATATATTTATACTGCTGATATGTCATAATGTTTTATGGAATAAAACAGTGCGCTGCACTTGTTTTGGGTTTTAACAGTGAATTCGTTTGCCAGTGAAACAGCTGAATAATGTCCAGGGGAGTCAAAGATCCTTATAGAACTTATTGGGAGTTCACCCTTGAGTTTAGACTCTAATAATCTAGCAGGGTGTTCTGTCAAAAGGAAGAAAGGGACAAGATAGTGAGGAGCAGACTAAAGCCTAGCCATAAAGTGGCAGACAGCAAAGACCAGTGCCTCTTTTGTCTGCTCTATAATAAAGCATGAAATAGGCTGGGGTAACTCTCGCCCCGGCACCAACACCAAAGATCCAGTCCACTTCAGAGAGGGACATCCTCAATCAAAGGAAACGTGTGATTACAAAGATATACCCTTTGCGTACTAGAATTGCTTTCATGTTGCCCTAAAAATACACACAAACATGTTTTCAAGCATCTGGGCAATAAAAAGGAACGCACCATGAAATTAAAATATAGAAAGGAATGTTGTGTGTAAAATCTAAAATACTTTGAATTAATGTGGTAGCTTTTTGATGGTAGCCAAGACACAACTGCCCCAAAAGAGGACAAATAACATTACAAAACAGAGACGTCAAAGATACCCACCCTCCCTCCAAACCACACAGGCTGGGCGGCAGTTTGATGACCACTTTGAACTACAAATAAGGCACAGATGACATAACAACATACAGGACAATGCAAATGTCATCACCTATCTTGTCACTAAAAGTAACACGATCCACGGCTGTCGCCAAGAGAATAGAGACTGTGAAGTCCTATCGCCTCGACAAGAGGGCCGACAAGCAACACAGAGCTCTCAGACAACACGGGCAGCTGGCTGACAAGCAGACCGGTCCCAGAGGAAATCTACGGACCGGCTCACTGTACTGCATGATATATTTGTGTCTGTCTGTCATTGTTCTGTGTCCTGGACTCAGACACGCTGTAATAACTTCCAGTTCCACTCTGCAGAATTAGCTCAGATCTTTATAGTTTGAATAAAATATCATATTGCAACATCTCGGTCACCTTGAAAATGAATTGATTCATCATCAGCACCAAAGACAATCCCCGACAAGTGTGTCGACTACACAATCAGGAAGCAAATGTTATGTGTGTTAAAAAGTTGAGTGTGTCGCTGTGTGACACTGGCCTGACAGGTGTGACTTCTGTCTGCAGCCAGGAAATTGACCTCGTGATGGGCTTTGTAGTCCACTCCTATAAATGTTAGCATACTAATTTTATGCACAGAATTTACTTTTTTTTGGTGGATTATTCACTGGTCTGAGAAACGTTATGTTTTAGGCAGAGGCAGATGAGTAGGCTATGAGCGTTTAACAATCTGAAATCAAAACAACACTACAAAGCGCTTCACCATGTTCAATCCAACAGGAAACCTGAGTTTGACAGACTGTCATTAACACACCTGGTAGACCCTGAGTGACCACTGCTAATGCGTCACTGATTCAACACTCGCCAGGAATGGAGAAAACAAAAACACGTCAGTAGGTCTATGTTTCTCTCTTACGTGTGTGTATATTTGAGGATTATAATAACATTAAGGAAGACAAGTAACCCTACAGCTATAAAAGTTAAACGTGTAGCTAAGCTGCCAATTTGCAGTTCATTTGGAAATACTCACCTGGTGCTACCAAACGTCCACAATGGCTCTGCCAAGCGGCGCCGCATCATGAACTAAAAGCTCAGTTTGAAATGTTGAGTTTAAATTCCCACTGGATATATCCTGTTCTGTTATGAAAATCCAGCCAACTGGATATGTCTCTGGTTTATAGGTCTCTGCTGTCTTTCTTGCATAGTTGAGCCATAGATTGATAAAATATCAACCCTACACGCACAGGTCCTCAGGTCAGGCCTAGTCTCCATTAGCCAACATGTAGCTAATTAGCTAATGACCTGTCAGTCACACATTAAAGGCGACACCCGGATTCATATTGGAGCTTTCCTGTTTGTGATGAAATCATTTAAAACCGAACTTGACCTGAAAAAAGAAATAACATTTAAGTAAAAAAGGTATTTTACTTACCATTATTTTCATTATCAACGAATCTGCTGATTATTTTCCCGATTACTAGATAATCACTTAATAGTAAAATGTTAGAAAATAGTGCTAATGAAAATCATATATTCACAATGTGACATTCAGATTGCTTATGTTTAAAACCCAAAGATATTCAATTTACTCATAGTATATGACAAAGTACCAAATACTCATTGAAGAAGCTGGAACAAGCAAGGTTTTGGAAGTTTTGCTTGAAAAATGACAATCCTTTATCAAAATAATTATTTTCTGTTTATCAACTAGTTCATTATTTGACTAATCATTTCAGCTCTGATTAACCGTTTTAGCACCAACACAGTTAACGTCTGAGTTTCCATAGCTCTAATTTTGTTTAAACATGCCCCAAAAGGTAGGGATTAGGGAATCCCTATTGCTTCTGTTAAAACATGAAGAAAAGCTCCATCTTGCTTTCACACTTTCAATGAAATAGGAATTGGACAAAGCCATGTTACGATTTAGCAAATTGTGTAAGTTGCCTCGTATATTGGAATTTTTAGACATTGTGTCCGTAGATGAATAAAATCCTAAATTACGCCAGTCTCAAGCTGTAAAACGTGCTTCCCCTCACCAAACCTAGGAATTTTGAAACAGACTCATATGGCAGGCCTACATATTAAATGGGACATGTACAGACAGACAGATGTGTATGTCCTAGATACCAATGACAAGAACCCTAAATGTGAGTAGCATCACCTAAATTTACACACACGCGCCATCATCCTTTGCTCAACTACTCCAAGCTGCTCGCCAAGCTAATTGCAATTAAGATGCATGGGGTGTTGAGCTGTGAAGTAAAAGGAAGTAATCAGTGTTGATTATAGAGCCTGAGTCTGATCAGAGTAAATCATACACTGTACGACTCCTCTCCGCCTGCCTGAATCTGAATCCGGCATGACACCGGAACAGAGCCTGTTTTAGTGTGATTACGTCCATGACAGCACTACTGACTCCAGCTCTGCCAGATTTGAAAGGATTACGGCTCATGTGACACAGTGAGGGTGACCTAATCATTTCTTGCCGAGAGATACACATAAAGATGGGATGTGGGTCAAAAGTAAATCTACCCAATACAGCTGCCAGCCTGGAATTAATGGTTTCCTGGCCAGTTGCTTTAATTTCATAATCTGGGTTTGTTTTGGAAACTGCTCATTATAGCTAAAGCTGTTTTGCTGTATAGCAAGTTTGATGCATGTATGTAAACACTGGAGCAAAAATGAAGCTCTAAATAGTTTCAGCAGAGACAGTTTACTGCGATTAGCTGGCTAATTCTGTCTTTTGGGGGATTGCTAAAATCAAGCTGTGAAGATTCTGAGAAACTTAAATTATTATGCAATAAAATGTATCTTTGAAGCCAGTGTGTTAAATGATCATTTGCAAGTCTAATACATCTGTACCTCTATGTAGACTGTGTAGATGATGTTAAATGATCCAAGCTGAAATACATAACCCTTTATTGATCCAGTGATGCAGAAGCAGCATAGTGAGCTGCAGCAGTCAAAATATTTCACATCATAACATTTTAAAAGGCTCTTGCAGACATTGTGGTTTCAGGAATCTTTTTCAGCACATACAATGCTTCTACCTAAACATACATAAACTGTTTCATAAAACAAACCACCGTTTGCATCAGAACTAATGCATGAAAATGCTGTGTTCCCTTTACTGTCAACTGAGTAGGCCTACACTTTTTCTTTTTCAGATGTCACGTACAGACATCTGTAGGCTGTAACCAACCATCTTGTAGTGGCGAAGTAGTAAAGTAGTTTGGGGACACCGTGCCTTGCTCAAGGGTAAATCAGCTAAGTTTGGTGAGTGTGAAGAGAGAGTTACACATTTCTCTTCCTCAACCTTATTATTACAGCAAGTCTGAGATAGAGAAATTGTGTCCGACTTGATTGGCTAACCAACACTGACACCTAGTGGTTAACTGCAAATATAATTACAAAAGATCTGTTAGGCATTTTCAAGAGAAGTTTTTATTTAAATTGTATTTCCATTTAGTTTGTTTATTTATATTGGCCATAATTATGTCATAAAATAGTATACAGCAACAAAATAAAATAAACCAAAATAAAAGTGGCTATATCCTTTAAAATGCTTAAATAATTACATTATTTGAGATTAGTACTTACACAATAACGGCATACTGCAGACACAGTAGTATGTACATACTGCGGAAATTTAGTTGCCAATTAAAAACGTTTTAAAATAGCTAAAAGAGAGTTCATGAGAAATCCTCTTCATGATGACATGTCAAATGTTCATGATGGTTAAGGTTCATTTTACAGCAGAGTTCATTGTATGCCTTGTTTCTGTGCTTGACTTGAGAAGAAGCACAGGAAATGCACACAAACACATGCAAAGGGAGTTAGGACCTTAGGCATAAACAAAGCGGTCATGCTAATTTCAAGCATGATCGATGTGTAAAAGGGGTTTTAGCACACTGCTGCCTCACTGGCCCGGCAGCACAAATAAACGCAAGCATGTAAGGAATTAATCGTTTAAAACCTTGTGTTCCTATTTAAACACCTTTAACAATACAATGATGTTCACTTTAAATGAGCACAGATAATCTAACGAATCACCAAAAGAATGAAATGGAAAAACAGATACAAATGTACATGTGAAGTTGGGGGAAACCTCACACAGAGCTCTCAATCGAAGAGGTCGGGGAAGTTGTCTTCGCAGTATTCTGTAAAGCTGAAGTCCTCAACAGTGAAAGGGACATCCTTCCACTTCTTTACAGTCATCCTGCCTTGAGGAGTTTCCAGGGCCAAGTTCTTAATCTTAAGATTGGGTAGCAGGGCAACCTCCTTGTACTTCATCTCATATCCCCAGTCCTGTGAATTGGAAAAAAAGAATAAAACTCACGCCCCAACATGAGCACCAACATCAGCTCTGTTGATGAGCTGCCTTTAGCAGGCCAGTCTTTTTTTAAATTATATTTGGCAGACGGCCCACTGTACCTTGTTGCAGTTGCTGCAACTGATTGTACACCCGGGCTCCCAGTCCTCAAAGCTCCTTTCTAGCACAACCTGCACACCGACTTTGTAGTGTCTCCTGAGAGCAAACATAAGCAACGATTAGGCCGGTAAAGATCTTTTGTAAAGACTTGAGCCTTAATATACTTTTGCATTTACTCTTATGTGACAAAGAGTTCAACTCACTTAAAGTCAGGATTGACGTTGACAAAGTGCTGATTGTCAAGAAGTTTAATGTCACTGCCAGAGGCCACAGACTTGAAACAGTTTCGACACAAGAGCTGGACACTAGCAGCAGTGTTGCGACTCTTTTTCTCTACTTTGCGGCTCTCTGCAATTTTCCTGCAAATAACTGCCTCCGTTTGTAGTTCAGTTATCTGGAGACAAAGAAAGACAAAAGGTCAGAAACGGAGAGCAGTGAGAGTAAAGGATGAAGATGGACAGAGTGCCGCACCCTCCTCACCTTTTTGCGAAACTCTCTGAGGCTCATTTCCTGGACCTTAGCAATGGCTTTTCCTGTCAGCTCTTCCAGATATTCATTGGTGAGCTCCCTCTGCACTTCCCGCCCCCCTTTCTGGGCGACCACTGAATACTTGCTGTCTTTCGCTCGGGCACGTCCGCTGGCCTGCTGCTGGGCAATCTCATTTGTAAGCAGCCCATAGCGTACCACCAGGTTGCATTCAGGGATGTCAAGGCCTTCTTCAGCCACACTGGTGGAGATCAGGAGGTTGAGAGTACCTTGGCGGAAATTGCGGATCGTGTCCGCCTGCTCATTCTGCAAGAAAAAGGTAAGGTCATACACAACAGAAACCTATCTACAAATAAGTTGTTACTGAATTGGGATGATTTAAAGCTCATAGATTGTATATAAACACACCTGCGTCATGTAAGTGCTACCATTGCCAGACCCAGTGAGGAAGTCTGCCTTGATGCCAGCTTCCTGTAAGGCTTTATTGTTGAGGACCCAGTCCTTTAGGCAGTGGATGCTTTTACGGGTTTTGCTGAAGAGGATCCCCTTTGATTTCACATTTGGACTAAACTGTTGTAGCAGAGTGCTCTCAAGTTTGCCCATCTTCGGGTTCTCATAGCGAGAATCTCTTGCCAGTTTCTGCAGCTCCACCTGATTCTCTGTGTAAAAAGATATTAATTATTGCTTGCATGGTGGGGAATTTTAAGCTTAACATAAATAAACAAATCATGTGCATACAACATATGGATTCCTACCTTGGAAAAGTCCCACCAGGAAGAAGTCTGTTCCATAAATTGCTGTGGTGAACTTGTTGATGTAGAACTCCTCTAGGGAGCGATAAGCATCCATCATTCGCAGGGTGTCATTGATGAGCAGGGCATCATTGTACTGTCTGAGGTGGAGTGCACATTGTGCTAGCAGTCTGTTGTCCTGTCTTACTCCTGATCCAAATATACACAAATTATGTACGTACATCAACTAGGGCTGCAACTAACGATTATTTTCATAGTCGATTAATCTGTCGATTATTTTCTCGATTAATCGATTAGTTGTTTGATCTATAAAAATGTCAAAACATGATGAAAAATGTGGATCAGTGTTTCCCAAAGCCTAAGATGACATCTTCAAATGTCTTGTTTTGTCCAAAACTCAAAGATATTCAGTTTACTGTCACAAAGGAGAGAAGAAACTAGAAGATATTCACATTTAACAAGCTGGAATCAGAGAAATCCTTTTTTTATAAAAAATGACTCAAACGATTAATCGATTATCAGAATAGTTGGTGATTAATAGTTGACAACTAATCGATTAATCGATTCATCGTTGCACCTCTAACATCAACGGAAGCATTGCTTTCTCTAGACATTTCATTTACATTTAATTTGCCTCAAATGTGTTCTCCTAGCCATCACAACTGAACACTACATGCCATTACAGGATCAAAAAATAAAATGGGTTCTTACCACGCTGCTCTAGTACCACCACATCGGCCTCATACTCTTGTGTGCCACACTCTCTCAGTCTGACGTCTGGAGGAAGGTCCATGTACTCATGGATCATCTGCATCATGCCCTTTAGATGATCCCCGAATGGATCCTAAAAGAATTATTTTTTTTGTGATTGTATGACTATATGTAGACTTTTAATGTGATTATAACATCTTTCAAATTGTTTTTAAAGTTTTTGTTTGTTAAAATTTAAATCAAAATCAATGCAGGTTATATTGCTTGCTTTCAGCCCATTTATCTCAATGTCGTCAGGTCAGTTGGGGTTTAACAGTAATTACCGGGATGCATTACTGTCTACCACAGCATCTGTTTTTATTTGGAAATTCTTCAAAATTCTACAAATATTAGTTTTCATATTTTTAAAGGTGAGATTTTTTTTTTTGCTAACCTGAAGCCTTTTCTCCACAATGTCAAAACTCTTGAGTGGTCTGGGTACTTTCTCTTTCAGCTCGGAGACATAGTTTTTTGTTGAAACTATGGCGGAGTCCAGATTGGAACAAATCTGAGAGAGAGAAAAGATGATGAGGAAACGACTTGTGGGAGATCCGACAAACTAGCTCATTTTAGTGACAAATTCAGTAAAACCCCAGAGGGAATAAGTAAACTCTGACCTGCAGTACATGCCCCACAGCCTTTTCCAGGGTCCTCCCGCCCCCCGTCCCCGGTGATGCAGTGAGACCGAGGATCTGTGGCAATGGTTGTTCTCCTTTCAACTTTTTCTCCACGTAGCACGCCATCACCTGGTTGTAGACTGAGTCCTTGTGGGTGTGGTGACACTCATCAATTATCAGTAGAGTAATATCTGTAAGCAACCATGGATGCATCATGTGTACAATCTCTATATGTGACTCAATAAGAAAACCTATCACACGTGAATTGACCTTGCCATCACAGCATTATAATCATGGATGTATAAGCTCACTTTCACTGACCTGAGAGCTCAACATGTTTGTTTTCCTCCGTGTTAGTCAGAGCATTGTACAAGATCTGTGCTGTGCAGATGACCACATCTTTTTCCCGTACCACTCGCCCAAAAAAGTCCTTCTCCTCACTCTCTCCACTGACTGCCACCAGGGCGTAGTCATGGCCCAGGTGAGGCATGAACTCTTTCTTGTAATGTTGGTCTACAAGGTGAACCTACAGTATAAAATACATTAAACACATTGTATTATGCAACATTGGTAGTAAACAAATATCCCGTCTTTTTATTAGTATTATGATAATGATTCTGTCCTGTGCATTCTTTGTACCTTGTTTACCAGGACCACCACCTTAGCCCGTGGCGTGGTCTCCAGGTGTTTTTTGGCCACATACACAGCAGCTCGGGTCTTTCCACCTCCCGTCGGCAGCCAAATGATTACGTTCTCTCTCCGAAGAGCCCTTTCAACCACTTCCTCCTGGTATGCACGCAGTTGAAAGTCTGCCATCCAACTCATCATACAATTGCTCCTGTTTGAGAACACATTAGAATTACATGGAATTATAATATTGTAGAAATATGAAGAAATAAAGGGACACTAGATCATAGCAGTACATCAAAACTGTGATCATTAACACCATAAAGGCTGACTAGATCAGAGTAAATATGCTAAGAGAAAACAAGCATTCTGACAGACACGCATGTTGAATCATTGCATGATAAAGCTGTTAAAAAGTCAGCCAACTCACCAGTCGGCTGTGTGGTGTTTTCAGCTTCTCCTTGTCCACTACCACCACACAGTGTGGGTGCTGGGGTTTTAAATTATGTTGATCAGCTGTGTGACTCGGAGAGAGGAAAACGAAAGTAAAAGCCCTTTGAACTTAGACAAAGGGCCCTACTGAGGGGGGCTCCGGAGGAACAGCAGCTAGCTTCCATTATGCAGTGACAGGGGAAGCCTAAACTACACTGACATAAGATAGGTCTATCACAACCCCTTTCATAAAGCCATGTCTAAGCCTATATTTATATCTTATCTATATCTATATCTATGTATATACTCTATTAGTGGCTTACAGCTGAGGGTTTTTTGTAGAGGGTGTTGAAAACGTCCTGAGCTTTGCATGAACCTTAACTGGGCCCTACTTGTTCAAAAACAAAACCTATGTTGCTTGCAGGAAATCCCTGTTGCTGTTTTAACTTGTATAACTGGAACTTTTTTGCAACTTTTTGAATTAAGTTGCAAGTCATTGTTGCTTGGGTAGTAAATCTTAAAGTCCACTCACATTTGGAATTTGAGTGAAGCTGTGTAAACGTACAGATATGCAGCATTGACTTTATCCAATTAGCTGACACTTTGGCAATACCACCTTTTCAGAGTGATAAAGTAATGAAGAATAACATTGTGTAAATAACTCCTGGAGCAACCAGATGCACACAAATCTGAAATATCAATAACCTGAATACAAGTTCAGAAGTTACATATTAATACATAACAATAAATATAATATTCAAATATTCCTATCTCTATAGAAGAAGAAATACATACTAAGTATACATTCTGGGCATGATGGCCCTTACACAAGGAGAATCACAGGATCAATGGAAAAGTATAAATAGAAAATAAGCACAAGGTCATATGGCACAAATCTGCCTGTATATAAACATATGTGTGAAAATAACAGGATAATTAGGAAAAAGTGGGATAAATGTACTACATTCAAAACAATACATATAATACATTCTGGGGTTATCACTACTCATGTCGAATTACAGGACCTATAGAAAAATTCACCATGTGTACGTGTACAGTATTTCTTTAAAAGGACCCCCATTAGCTGATGCCAATGTCACCAGCTAGTCTTACTGTTCACGTGATTCACATGCAGACAGCATGTCTTAACATTTACTATGTGGTTTTATTTCCTGTTACGATCAGCTGTGAGACTGAGATGCAGAGAAACGCAAGTAAAATTTTTCTGCACTCCACAGAATGGCCCTACTGAGAAACAGCTGGTCTCCACTTTGCAGTGACAGGGGAGGGAAGCCTGAACTACACTGGCAAGTCTAGCCATCTATAATCTTATATTTATCTCAAACTATATGTGTGGCTTACAGTTGGTTTTATTGAAACTAAAAAGGGAGAGCCCACCGCAAACAGGTTTTGCATACAATACGTCAGGAAAACGAAACCTAAAGCCTACTGCTACGAACTCAGAGGTACAGGAGAAGTAGCCGACTTTCTGATCAACTCTTTAACCCGTGTGTTGTCTTCCCGTCAACCTTTTCGACGCCTTTTTTTCAGTTTGTTTTTGCTTTTTCCAACGTTTTAAATTGTTACATTTTTCTTCTACACATTTTCAGCGCTTATTTATACGTCCCATATTTTCTGATATAAAACAAAAATTGAAAACAGGTCAATGTGACCCGAAGTCAACACTAGGGTTAAAAAGGTACAAAATATTCCCTGACAGTTTAAGGGACAAAGTTGTACCAATTAAGCCTTAATCCAACGTGGTTACTCAACTACTTACTAAAAGGCAGATAAGGGACACATTTGCAAGGTAGTTACTCAGTGATTTCTTCCCCAAATTAAGTATAGTTTCAAAATGTCCAACATAAATGTAGCATCTAGTTAATGTAAATACTTAGTTTATTTAGTAAATTAGTGTGTGCATTTGCAAGCTTACTCAGTGGTGAACAGCCTGGACAGATACAATTTGGCATACAAAAAATTTAAGAAATAACTAAGATATTAAATTCAATATTTTGTCTTTATTGTTCTACTTATTTTTGTCTACGCTGTGACAGCCATAATCTTATTGGATATTGTGGCAGTATCATGTGAAGTCACAAGTGTAAAGTTGTCTCGCAGGTCTTTCATTTCTGAAATCCCCGACTTAATTCAGTTCTGGCTGCAGTCCAAGTCAAGTGACTCAAGTTCACACCCTTAGTTATATATATATATAAACTTTAATGTCATGAACAATATTACAGTTACAGTAAATGGCATTTATACCATGACTAGAGACAGTAGCCATGCTTAAAACGGTGGAACGTTCACTCAGACTGACGTTTTTAAGGAAATCTGAAATGCAGCATAGGTAGATTGAGGGAGAACGCAATAGACAACCCTGAATAATGCAACACTGACATCACTTCAGTAATTCAAAGCTAGTCATGATTCAAGTACAAAACACACACACACACACACACACACACACACACACACACACAGTGAATGGAACATTCAACAAGCAGGCTCAACCAGCATTGGACAGTTAACGTCCTATAAAAAGAAAAGGATGCGTCTCAGGAAGCACTCCGTTGACCGCTGAACAAACATTACAATGTTTGTAACACTGTAAAAAAAAATATGAACCTGCCATAACAGTGGCTAAGAGTTGGGTGTTTTTTATGAATTGAAATTGTAAACAGTCCACCATGCATTGACACCCACTACAGCTTGTGTACAGTGTGATAAATAGTTATCTTCTCCAGAAAATCACTATGAAGACTGCTGGTTAGCTTCCCCCACCACCATGTTTAGACTGTATCAACAAACTATCCAGTAAACCTGGACCACAACTAAGAAATGTGGCTGTACTCTAAATAGACTACTTAGCATGTGTGTGTGGAAGTGACTGTACTGCAGAGTCTAGCAACAGAACAAACAATGCCAACAACTACAGTATCATCTGCAGACATGGTAAAAGCTATACTAATGTGCGACCTCATCCTGAATGGTTTGGAATAAAACCCTGCCAGTGGAAAATGTACAAACAGTATATCATATTTACTGTACAAATAAGCATCTACTATGTTGTCAACATAAAAATGAGTGTTTTCTTGAAGGCAACGGTTGGGGAAATTTTGTTTAGTGCTAAACAAATATTTGATACCCAGTCCATCACTAGCAGTGTCTTAAACTACTCAAGAGTAGCGTTGCAACAAACATTTATTATCGGTTCATCTGCAATGTTTTTGATCAATTGTTTAGAATAAGGAAGAATGCTGAAAATAATGTTATTACCTATATGATAATTTGCTCTTTTCTGACTAACCAGCAATGTTAGGTATTTGCACTCCATTAACGACTTGTAACAATTTGGTTACATTTTTCACCAATTGACGGATCAAATAATTTCAAGACTACCCAAGAGTAATGCCCATCTTTCAGCGCCAAGTGTTTTAAGGACTTCACCCCTATCTTTATACCCATGAAGACGGATGGGATGTTCAAGTGTCTGTCAGTAATGGAAGGCAACGTGGCTTTAGGTCCCAAGGTCCAGTTTGTTGTAAAAGAACTCTACACTACATAAATGTTTCCTCGAGTGACGAGTTTTAAGCAAATTGGAATGAACAAATGTCATTAAACGTGACAAAACCAGGTCAATTGTACTATAAATAATGGTGGAAAGTGTGGCATTGTTATAACTTGGACCTATAACTTTGGTACACTTAATGAGACATGGATATGCAGAGTATTGAGATTCCCATTTCCCATTGTGAGTACTGGGAAAGAGAAAATGACAACATAAAGGGGAAAAGTAATGCCATTTTGACACTTTGTAATGCTCAACTTGATCAAATATTTCCAAACAACGCTCCGTCCGACAATTCCCTTGTAAAATGTCATGTACATACCATTCATTAACTCGGATATGACAATAGCTAGCAATGTTGTCCCATCTTGGTGTGTGAAAGTCGCCCCTCGTCTGTTCAGAAATCTGTAAATAATTCTGTTGCCAAATTCATTTCTCGATCAGGCCTCCATCTTTTAATTTGAAGTAGAAGAACTTCTCCAAGGTGTTGGCACTCTTGCAGTACTCGCTGTCTGGAGGGTTGTACTCGCGACAGTTGGTGATGATTCGCTGCAGGTCGGCAATGAAAAGCTTCTTGGTCACATAGTATCTATTCTTCAGTCTCTCTGTCATGGTCTTAAGGTCTGTGGGGAGAAAACGAGGAGAGAACAATCAATGTTAAAATGAATATCTGGTGTGACAAACAGGAACTAAATCTAATCAGGAAGAAGAAACACTGCTGTATAATCAAAGATGCTCGCTCGCTCACCGATGGGAAAGCGGATGATCTCGTAGTAATCTGGAGCCTCTGATTTTTTCACTGGTTCCATGAAGGGCCACGCATCAGGGTGAGTCTGTTGAAGAGATAGAAGTCCAGGTTAGTTTACATCCTGTAGGTGTGTGTGTTGTCTTTTGGGTTCCTGGCTTCGTGTCAACAGGTGACCCTTACCTTTATCTGGGCCAGGAGGTTCTTCAACATGTTGTATAACACGTCAGGATCCTTCACCTCTTTCCTGCAAAACGTAGAATGATAAATATGTAAAATATTGACTGTAGAATTAACATCGCTTAGGTGTCTTAACGAGGGGAGTCATTGTAATCAGGGAAAACTGTGGACTTTAAACCTTAACCTGTTAACTGCAAAGTGTCACAGACACAAATAGTAAAGCTATCATGTGAAGAATTTGTAAATGTCTTTTTTGGCGCTCCCCAGTGGTAGTATCAAAATACACACTGTGGCAGACTGCAACAGCCCACAGGTTGCCTTCCACAGCACCGGATTATTACATCAGCAAGAACACGCGCATCTAAACACTACAACATTGATTTAAATACAGTTTACAATCACTTTGGCACTAATTTCAGAACCTTGACATCATTTTTCAAAACTCTAGACACAAAACTCACAACCAATGATCAAAATGCACATTTTTCAATTGCTTGGATACAATACACAAACCAAAGATCATTTGTTCATTAACAAAGATCACCTGTTCAATATGACACAACTTAACATCAAAGTACTATTATTTCAAAAGGGAATTCACACATTACATTTCAGATATATAGATATATCTATCTATATAGATATATCTCTCTATCTATATACATACATACACACACACACACGTACCACATTGGTCTGTAGTATTCTCTCTACTACTGCAGTACTTTTACAGGGATTTATTTATATGTAGTACCATAATCAAACATGTATCACCTATTTTGTACTAAAATATTTAATGATTGTACGAACAATAACAGTGAAACTATGGGTAGCTTGTGTGTGGGTGATCTAAAGTAACATTTCAATGGTATTTCACAATAAATTTGTTTTTTTAACCAATGATTGTGCAAGTGCAATATTTCTTTAGAGATATGAATGCACAATGCAATGTTTTGAACATTGGATAGCCTGTGTTACAAGTGATGACCGTTTTGAGTCTAGAGTTTTGAAAAATGACATCAAGGTTCTGAAATTAGTAGCAAAGTGATTGTAAAAAAACTATTATATGCTAAAAGCTTACCCTTTGTCCTTGCTACTGGGTTTCCAGCCGGTCTCTCCTAGAAGAAGAAAAAAATAAATAAAATAAGGACGTGAATACTGATAAAACTGACTTTTGAAAATATTTTTTCATTGTACACAAATCAGACACTCACTTATGCCTGGAATGCTCTCCACCGGAATCTGTCGTACTCCCTCTTTAAAGCAGGTGAGACCTGGGTAAACCTTCCTGATCTGGCTCTGTTTCCTCTCAATCAGCTTCTTAATAATCTGTTTTGACATTTACGATTATGTGATTATTAAAAATACAAAGATTTACAGCAGAAAACATGTTTTGGCTTAAATTATCACAGCCTCACATACCTCCTTCTGTCTTTTAATGATATGAGAGAGCTCAGTATAGGGGATTCTCGGGTTCAGCTCACACTCCATGAGGGTCGCTCCCTCGTAGTCTTTGATGTATCCAAGGTATCGACTCTTCGGCACTTTGATGTCTTTGGAAAAGCCCTGCGAGGAAATAAGAAATTACTAAAAGCACAAGGTGGAGCGAGAGGACTGGGAGCAGAGCAGATGCACAGGTCATGCCTGCAGTACCTGCTTCTTGAAGTAGCCAATGGCGTACTCATCAGCGTAAGTGAGGAAATAGAGGATGTTGTGTTTGATGTGGTACTCCTTCAGGTGGTTCATTAGATGGGTACCGTAGCCCTTACATTAAAAAAAGAGATGAGAGAAAAGAATGTCAAAAATGTGTTTGTTACAAAAGGCATCTCAACACTTCTACTAAAAAACTATTAGGATATAGTATTTATGAGCCAGGCAATCTAAATGCAGAAGAGGTGAGGTGTCATAGTATTAAGGCATAAATCATGATGAAAAATTAAAGCACTAAAAGGAAAAGTTGGTGATTGTCATTATTGTTACAAAGAGTCAGTATGGTGCACCGTGGCTACTTTTGAGAATGTTTTTTAGGTATCTCTGACTACCACGTGCAGGAAGTCTCTCTTTTATAACAATTTCATACCTGAAGCAAAAGAAGCTACTACAAATTAAACAGTGTTGACAAGCACCTTGTTGGACCGCCACAACTCTCAAGAGAGTAAATAGTTATTATGTACCTTAACTTGCTCATTGGATGTGACGGCACAGAAGACAATCTCCGTGAAGCCCTGAGTGGGAAACATCCTAAAACAGATGCCTCCAATGACGCGGCCATCTTTGATGAGGGCTAGGGTCTTGTGCTTCCTGTGAATGTTTGGAGACATCAGGACAGTGCACAGGCATCTGATGGTGAGGTGTGGTACGAGAACATTTACTTACGGGTCAAACACCAGTCGTGTGATGTACTCTTTGGGCATGCGAGGTAATTGATGAGAGAAGACATTCTGCAGGCCCACCAGCCACATCAGGATCTTCTTGTTAGACTTCTGGGAAAGTGAGTTTCCAATGACGTGGAACTCTATGATTCCCCGCCTCTCCTCTAGCCTGGCAGTCTCATCACGGGCAGCGTTTGGCGTCAGCAGATTAGTCTAGTAATATAAAGATACAAACTGTGAGTACTACAGTCGAAATGTGTAAAAATAAGGGAAGATAAAATAAGACCTTTGCCCGACTTACCTCTGGTCCAAGCATAGCAGCAGGGTCAGTGATTGTCATCATGACTTCATTGACCAGCTCCATAGGAATATCTCCCATCACACGGATCCGCTTGGCATCCTCCAGGGTCAGTGCCTCCGGAAGTTTACGCTTCTCTCCTGAACAGACGACGACATTACTCAGCTCAAAGCAAGGAGAGGAGACCGCTAACAATGACCTTTGAGCCATCAGAGGGTTTTGTTAATCATAACCCCATGTTTGTTGTTTGTTAGGGTTTATTACTATCATCAACCAGTAACGTATGCACGTCATAGAAGTGTGTTGGGTGCTTTACAACGGCTTTCAATGGTACACAATACTCCATTAAGTCTTTTAAATGCATGAGGTGTTTGTGAGGTATCACTGTAGCTTCCGAGAGTCTGCTCGAGAGGTCACGGAAAACCAAAGAAGCAGAGCTGACAGACCTGTGATGGGCTCTGTGCCTCCAGTGTCCACGCTGGCCAGAGAGGAGATGCTGCTCAGACCTTTGGGCAGAGCGGGGGAGCCGGACACTGCAGCAGGACTGATCACTGCAATGGAGAGATGCCCACGTACAGGTAATTCATTACAAACCCTACAACAGGAACAGTGACAGCAGCGACATACATTTACTATCATACCTACAATAGAACAGTCCTTTGACAACGAGTTTATGTTTGCAACCTTTGTCTAATAAATAAGTAAAAAAAAAGCAACAAAGCTAAACCATTATAAACAGTATTCAGCAGTATTAAAAAATATTAAAATAGTGCAAAAAGCTCATATAAGTATATTTATATTATGTACCTATCTATACTTTTGAATGACTAACTTATTATACCACCTCAATTAGGATTTTGGAGTTGCACGACTGGCCTCATTATTTCTGCACATTTTTATTTGCACTATGCACAAATCACGTATATGACCAATGATATTGTCCTGTTTATAGCTTATAAATGCCATTTCTTTGTGTTATCCGTTCTTTATCCGTTTACCCCGTTTCTTCATATGCTGGATTGTGAATTCTCCTCTGGGGGTGAATAAAGTGTTATCCTTTTACTCTAAAACTGAAGAAATTTTATAATGGGATGATTTTGCATTGATATAAACCTCACCGGTCGGATGTCCCAGCTGTGTGCCGTCAGAGGCGGGCATGGTGAAGTCGGACTCCCAGATTGGTGAATTCTCACCATAGATTTCCTCCTCCAGCATGGACAAGAACCTGATGTCATTCAGCATAAAAAAGTTATTTCAAATGCAAATATTAACAGGAGCTGATAGCTGCAGGGGAAGCAAAACAAAGCTGAAGCACCGTGGCCATGAGAGCAGAGCTACAGTAATGAATAAATCGTCTTTTTTTTTTTTTTTTACATGACTGAATTTAAAGTTCACCAAATACGTTTAATCTCTACAGACTGGTTGATAGAAGACTTAATTGTGGGTATTATCAAAAGAGACCTGTTTTTTTTGTGCTACGGAATCCAACTGCAGGTTTTTCTTTCTACATTAGGACTATATTCCCCATCTTTCAAAATGATTAATAAGCATTTTTACAACTTTATGTCACAAAATAAGTCTGTGGCTTTGATATAATTAAATTATAGAGCATGACCTTTTATCTAAGGATTTATGCTGCTTGGTTAATGCTTATTGTGCTCAGGTGCCTGAATGCAAATCCACAATAACCTTGTCTAGCAGTGCAGTGATGAGCTTTTTTTTAAGCTAATATACAAATATCTTGTGAAAAGGGATACTTCATTGAATCAAAAATATTTTCCAGCTTTCATTGAAGCTCTTAGAAAGACTATTTCAAGAGAGTCTGCTTACTTGGGAAAGTGTGTGAGGATGAGTGTGCGTTTTTCTGGTAGCAGTTTGTCCTTCTCCACTCTGAACTTCTCCAGAAGCTGGCGTCGGGTCACAGTGAAGATGGATTTGAGCAAACTGCGGCCGAACACGTGAGTGGTTTCATAGCGCGGCAGGCTGTCGTTACTCTGGGGCACGTGGCAGTAGCACAGCCACCTGGGAGTCGTAAGGAAAACACTGCTATTGTACAGACTGATATCAGCATCAAACACAGAAATCTAACAAGTAAAAGCATTTACCTGCTTTCTTTAACAACAACACACCCACACACCTGGTGTAGTCCACTTTGTATGCTGTCCCATCGTCTTTCTGAGTGCGCTGGCGATACTGTGTTGGTGTCTCCAGCTTCCAGTAATTTAGGCACAAGAGGAACATCTTTGACAGCTCAAACATGGTCTGCCTTTCCTTTGGTGCTAGGTGGCTGAATTTATACTGAACAAAATTCAAAACCCCCTTTGGAGGAAAAGGAAACAAAATATCAAGAAAAAGAGGCAGAGTAAGATGACCAGGTTGTGCACACAGGACACCACCTACTGTCAAAAATCAATACAATACTACAGGATACACAAGGACAGAAAGCACAAGAAACAAGCAGGTCTATCTTCAGAGGCCGGCAGTATAATCCTGTGGCTTTTGCAGCTACTGATAAACATCAGGAACTGACCTGAAGATGGTTTTAGTTTAGTTCACCTGCTCGATGTTGGGCTTTTCAAAGGGTGGACTTCCGAGCGATCCCTCCACGACTGGCTGGCTCATCTGCAGGATGCATTTCCTCAGCAGCTAAGGGAAATAGGGTAGAAAAGAACAACAGTGTGGATTGTTTAATGTTAAAATGGGCAAAATAATATATCATGCACATGGCTCACATTTATTGGTAGGTCTGTTTTAGGGCTGCACAATAGTTTTTTTTTTTTTTTAAATCAGCATTGCAATATCAACTGGCACAATATGCATATCGCAAATGACACTCCAAGATTTTTTGTGTTGGTTGAAAGAAAATATCAGCAGAATACTGCACTTTATAATACAACTGTCACTTTTTCTTAGTGCTGCCCTTTATGTTCAATTCAAAGTTCATTTTGTTCAGTAAAAGAAAGTCGGAAATGATTTCCTTGTATTTGTTTTAAATTCAACGAGCAATTTGTTGTACTTCAGCAGAATACTAAAAAGCAGCAGAACTGACAACACTTTAATATGTGTTTATTTATCGCAAGTTATATCATTATCGCAATAGTCAACAATGTTATCGAATATCGCACATTTTCCTCATATCGTGCCGCCCTAGTCTGTTTTACCTGATGTGAGATCCACTTTGGCTTACCTTGAATAGGTAGAAGTAGACCTGTTTGGTGTCAGTGTCCTCCTCTTTGTGTACAGACATGAACAGGTTCTCCACGTCCACCACCATCCCCAACAACCGATTTATCTCATCCTCAGACACATTCTCCAAGTGGGACACATGATCAGCTGTAAGCAAAGCATTAAGTAAAAACAAAAGTCAAAGTACAAACATACAAGGTGTCAAACAACATTGTGAATCAAAAGTCCCTGGAATATAGCTGTATTTTATATTGGGAGAAACTAAGGCTGGGGTGTATAACGTTTTGTGGAGGTTGGTTAGTTTGTACCCAGAGCATGTCCACAGCTGCGGCACGGCTCGCTCAGGCTGGCTGCTTGCTGTTGCAGGTCCATACGTGTGGCTGAGGGTGGGTTTGGGTTTTTCCATCCATTGCACTTGCATGTGTCACTAGCCTGAGAATAAGCACAATATGCTGAACACACCAAATAAAGCGACTTAAACAGTAACTCAACTGCTGTTTTTGTACGTCAATGAATGACTAAACAGTTAACATTAATGCTTTCATCAAAGATTTAATGTGAATAATGCAAGTGTCCGGGAGGCTAGCTAGCTAGCTACAAAAGTTAACAATTACGTTAGGTCATTTGTTTATGTTTTTGTTTGCGGTGCCTTGGCCGTGCTACCATTTCCCACCCCACATACACTAATGCTAATACTACCCGAGGAGTGCTTTGTTGTGGTGAACTTTGGCTAGCTAAGCTAGCTACCTTGCATGCGGAGAATACGCCAAGTTTCTCAAGCTTTTTCGCCCGTGGGAAAGCTCGGACTTGGGCTTTCTTCTGGCTTGCACGTTGTTGCTGGCTAAGTCCCGGTCTAGCCGGGTCACTATTCGCAGATCCGGAGCCTGTCGCAGCAGTACTGGAACCAGCTGACCCAGAAGACTGGACTTGGAGAAGCCGGGGTTGCAAGGCCTGCGCCGCCGGGTCCGACATGTCCACGCTGCTAAACTGCTCTTCCTCTGCTCCCGTTTACCTCATATGCTGCATTCAAGTGCTGTCGGCAAAAAGATAATTTACAAGGACCGCACGCAGCAATGTTTCGAAATGGAAATACTATTTTGAGATGTCCCCATTAAAACAGAGGTCTTAAGAACATATACATAAAGTATACAAAGACTACAAAGTGATTTTACGCTTGAAACAGACTTTTCACAGTATCACTCAACCTTTCAATGTACAAATAACTCCAAGATGTTTTGGCTTAAACATCCCCAAATGACGTGACCACTACGAAAGAGGCGTCGTTATGTACATCTACATAGAGCGTTATCATCCATATAGCTTCATATTCACGTAATCACTGCAGTCTACACCTATGCCTAATTTCAAAGTTTTATTTTGAATATAATCCCCGGAAGTTTCTCTGTGCTATTATGTCTGCTTTGATTCTCGTATGTACGTGTAGATCATGGTTGTCTTAGATAAACTACTTTATGATTTTATCTGGAGGGAAAAGTCCCATTATCTAAGGAAAGAAGTTAGAGGCAGTAAAAAACAAGGAGATCTGGAGGTTCTGGACTTTAATATATTGAATAATACCTTTAAAATTCAATGGATTATAGAATTTCTGCAGTCAAGAATCCCAACAGTATCTGGAATGCTTTTCCTGCATACTTGTTTAAATCTATTGGTGGCATACATTTATTTTTTAAATGTAATTATTCTGTTGACAAAATCCTGATTACATTAGCTAACTTTCACAAGCTGGCCCTTTAGCCTGGACACTAGTATACAACCAAAACTCCAGTCCTCATAGATACTTTATCTGGAATAATACAGACATTGTGTACACAAATAAATAGCTCATGGTTAGTTGGGCATCTCTTAAATAAGAATGGTAGGCCTATGTTACTGTCATATTCAGAATTCCTTCAAATATTCAAGATTTAAACCACACCTATACAGAATATGCCATCATTTGTTATGCTATTCCTGCAGGTTCTCTTCCATTTTTAAGAAATGTGAATTTCACATAGGAAAACATATGTGTAACATTGTTACAGAAGGAATTGATATTGACAATAAGTCGTGCATTAACACACAATATTAGGAATGTTTTGGTCTGTACCATACTTTCTATTGTGAGTGGGCATGTGAGCATGAACTATTCTTGACAAATCTTTTATTAATAATAAGGTAAAAGAATTAAGACATTGCATCAAATTTACCCCGCCAAAGAAGTGCCAAACCCTGCTTCAATCGATTTACTGTTGAACTGTCAAGTATTGCACCTCACCTTCTGTTTTTTTATTCTTATATGTTAAGTGAGTGTTGTACTTTGAGAGCTTAACCGGAGTCAAATTCCTTGTTTGTTTGCGCAAACCTGGCCAATAAAGCTGATTCTGATTCTGAACAGAAGGCACTCAGTCGCTCGTTGGCTCGAGGCTATTTAAAATCATGAGCGTTCACTGCCCTCCAATGGTCAAAGTTATAAACTGCAACATATTACATTCGTAAAGTTAGCGTCTATGCAGGCATAATGCCATGCTACGGTGCTACCACTTTCGGTTTTACGTTTTCAAAATAAGGTGACCATTCGAAGCAATTGGGAAAACAAACTAAAATGATCATACAATGATCGTGCTATTTCTTTTGCGGTTACCGTCACAGATTACAGCTATATCATTTTATATAAAAATTATATCGATATTCATTCTGATTGATATTATTTAGACGTACAGTCAATAAGCATGTTATGTCATGTAATAATGTCATGTTTATTTTTATTAATATGAAGCGCTAACGTTACTATATGGATTTCAATATACAGCCTTGCAATAAATATGACCTTATTACTTACCAGTAGACAGAATATTAGAAACACACGCAGTCACTCTCGCTCTTTGTTGTGTGTCAGTATGGCTTGAATAGATCTGCGGTTGTAGGCTACCTATGGGTTGTACACATAACTGTTGTATTTGAATATTCAAGTGCACTTGAAGGCAACACGCCTTGCCTGCGGTGATTATCAGTAATGTAGTCTGTTGACAGTGTTTTTTCCCCACTCTGGTTAAGCCAATATAAATAAACATGATCCAAAAAAAGATAATGGAAGCAAATGTTCCACTGGTGGTTGTTACTAGTTGTAATAAAGAAAAAGAAAATATTCAGTCATCAATTTTGGAATATGGTGAAATGATTAAACAGGCATACATAAAAGATACCATCCCCTTGTTTATTGGTAAAATCATTTTTTCTTCATCTTTCTCTACCCATGAACCCACCACCTAACAGCCGTGGCTGCTGTGCAGGTACTGTTGTGCTAGTTGTAGATGCCATAACAGGATGGCATTACAGTTGAAAACAATCCCTCCCTGATATGAAGAACAGAAACAAAGACAGAAACGGAGGCTGACGATAACACCTTCATTCATAAAGATGATGAGACAGAACCAGTGCATTTAATACCATAGATCTTCAGAAACAAAAATTAAGACAACAAAAAATCCATCACAAAATAATTAAGGTTGACAAAACATTATGTAGAGATTGGGAAGATATTGTTTCGACAACTACTGATTGATTATAAACTTGAAAAGTCTGATACAAATACAGCAATTTGTCAATACACAGCTGTGGTTTTGGTCAAGCAAACAAATCTTGCTTTATGTCATTGTACACTGAAAAACAATACATTCATGTTAAAATTACTTATGGGTGACAATTTTTATAAAGTACTGTTTACTGTATATGGTTTGATAACATAGATGGATGATTGTAAAACCTAAAGGCTTTATAAATCACACCGAACAGCCTGTCAAAAGAAGTTGAAGTAATAATAATAATAATAATAGTGATAACATAAAGTAATAATTCAATCTACACAGCTCTATCAAGAAGGAAATATATCTCCTTTCCTGATCTCCTGTTACAAACCTCGTCTCTTCATCTTTTCCACGAACCAGGAAGAAGACAGAAAAGTGAAGGGTGATGGAAATACTTAAGAAATGTATGGTGCATGGGAGAGCAGGGGTCAGAAGATGAAAGGACAAGGCCAATGAGCCTGGTTATATTCCTTCCTGTTGCTTTCATTTTATTTCCTTTACACAAATACAGAAAGAAAAGGTGAGCAAGAAGGCCCTATTAAGTGCCATTGGTAATGACTGATTTTTTTTTTCCTTCTTCCATGAATGGGAGTCCCCCCCGCTCCCTCAAAGGTGACGTCAAGTGTCCATCATCAATAGAGAGGTCATGGATTGGCAAGTCCTGGGTTTAAAACATGATTCTGTAAATAAGCCTGTGGGTAGATTTCTTGGGTCTGTTGGTTGGTTCAACCGTCGGAGGGGTCTAGCATTTTACTGGCCAGTGGACTCGCTTGCCAAACAGTTAATTGGTGCAGTGTTGCTCATAGGGTGGTTGGTCCGACCACGGGTTCGGTTTGACCAATGGGGGCATTGTTTGACAGCTGGCTAATATCTGGTGTGGTTGATCGAAGCTTGAGATTGGTTGGATCAGCTGTCTCGTTGTGTTGGTTAGTTCCCGCCCCCACAGCACTGGCCACTTCTGCCCTGCGGTGCAGCTTCCTGCAGGTCCACGCCGCCTCTGGTTCGTCCACCAGTGGCCGGTCCACCCTGAGGCTCGTTCTTGGGAAGCTTTTTGGCTGTTTGGGGTCAAAAGCATAATTAATTAATTTCTGAACTACGAGCAACATGGCAAAAAAAAAATATACTCCTTTCCTTATCGATTATTCTGCCAATTATATTCTCAATATTTTTGCCTGTAAAATGTAAGAAAATACTGAAAGTAAATTCATTACACGTCTTGTTTTATTTGCCCCCAAGCTAAAAACACAAATATATTTAGTCTACTGTATTGCAGGACAAACAGCAAATTTGCACGTTTGACAATCTGGAACCATTAAACGTTTGTCATTTTTACCTGAGAAATAATTTAAACAGATTTGAATTAGAAACAGAAAATTAATCGGTAACCATTTTGATACTCGATAAGTCATTTCAGTAATTTTTTAAGCAAACACTCTGGTTCTAGTGTCTGAAATGTGAGGATATGTTGTTTTTTTTCTGGTCTTGCATTACAGTTAAGTGAATTTCTTTGGGTTTTGGACTGATGATCAGAAAATATAAAAGGTATTTGAAGATGCCATCTTGAGCTCTGAGAAATGACATTCCTGATATTTATGAACAGTAGGATTAATAAATGAATCAAGAAAATAATCGGCAGATTAATCAATGATGAAAATAATCGTTAGTTGCAGCCCTAGAGTTTTTTTGTGCAAACATTAACTGATTATCAAGATAGCTGCATATCTTTTTTCAATTGATGGCCTAACAGACCAATTGTTGCAGGATTACAGGAGAGTAAAATGTGTCGAACACTTACCTATAGCCATAAAAATCTCATTGACATTCATAGCAGTCTTGGCTGAAGTCTCCATGAAAAGCAAACTGTTGTCATCTGCATATGCTTGTGCTTCCTAAAGAAAGAAATACAACATAGCAACCGACAAATTGACATCTTATATTATTTCTTCAAGTTTGAATTAAAGAATTGTAAACTTCAATATAAATCCCTCTTTACCTGGAAATCTATGGCTCTCTTGTTGGCCAGGTCTGCTTTGTTTCCTGCCAGTGCAATAACAATATTCGGGCTGGCTTGTCGCTGAAGCTCCTTCACCCAGTTCTTTGCACGTGTGAATGTATCCTTTAAAAAAAAACATGAGACACTATGCTTTTAAACTTTAAATCCCTGATGCAAGTATTACATGTTACATATGAATGTAAGAGTTAAAAGAGCAAAGGTCTGGAGCTTTCTCTTGAATTAACAATCATCAACCCAAACTGGAAGACAAGGGTCGGCAAACAAATGACATGAGACTGTCTCGGCTGATCCTGTCCCGTTACCGTCCATGTTACTTACTGTGTTGGTGATATCGTAGACCACGATGGCGGCCTGGGCTCCCCTGTAGTACATTGGTGCCAAGCTGTGATACCGTTCCTGTCCTGCAGTGTCCCAGATCTCAAACTTGACCGTTGTATCATCCAGACATACCGTCTGTGTGAGGAAGGCAGCTGGAAAGAATATATAACATAAGAAAGAATACTAGAGCAGAAAAATCACAATTTACAGGGCTGAAGTGTAATATTTAAAAACTTCAACATGCAGTGATTAAGACCACGATGAAACAAGGAGGAACGTTACTCTGGAATTCGAAAGAGACAAAACTAAACTGAATTCAGGGAGTTATGGTGCTATATCAACCATCGACAAATGGGCAAGATTGTTTAGCAGCATTATTAGTTTGGCTGAAACAGAAACAACTTAACCCCTTCAGAACTGACTGGAACTACAAATCACAGCATGATTAAGAAAACATGCCAGGAAGGGGAAATAATACAGTGTCATGGAAATACACAAACGAGAAAAAAGTATCGTGTGTACAGTAAAAACGTACTGTAGCACATACCGAGCACTGCAGGCCCAACTCGCTTACTCAGCCGACTGTCACATGAGGAAACTTAGCCCCCACTTGCACATACTTTAAAGCTTTGTAATCTTTGACCAGGAATGCAGCTGACCGCAAGACTCCGTAGAACAGAAAACATGCTGACTCGTTGCGAGTCTTAAGTTGGTGTAAGCACTGAGCATCCTGTGCCCACATCCTACGACCACATTACTCATAAGTTGTAGGAAACATGGAGAAATGTTGGTTTGACGTAAAACGAAAAAGAAATGACACAAAAAATAAGACTCTTCAGAGTGTTGAGGCTGTGGGAGGCCAGTGGGAAAGATATGAGTAATGAAATAATGAACAACAAGCCCAGTCTCAGAAGTGGAAGAAGCTCCAGTGGAAACCTGTCAGTTGTTTTTCCAGCTGGATGGAGGATTTGCACTTCACATACCAGTTAAAAGTTTACTTCTGTGTAGCCCTCAAGCTCTAGCCCCTACTATGTAGAAAAAAACAACACATTTAGACTGCCTTCACACACATGCATGCGGTCGTCAGGCGCTCCAGTGATAACGAAACTCTTCCCATTCATTTTGAATGGGGGTACTGCGTTTAGGCTGTGGCGTTTGGGGGATGCGAGGGGGAGCCGAAAAAAACTGCAGCGAAAAGGTGAGACAGATTTAATTTTTGGAGAAACACAACCCGCTAGTGCTGCCGCGATTAGTCGACTTAGTCGACCATTAAAATAAGTCAACGGCAATTTTTTTAGTCGACTGCCTATTTATTTTTGGTCTCCCGACTCAAACGGCTCGCTGTTATTCACCTCCACACCGGTCTGTGTGCGCCCTGCTGGTTAATCTGCTCTCCTTTTTCTTCCCCCTCCACTGCTTTGATTTAAAAAATGGCAGAGGCTGGTAAAAGAGTGGTCTGTAACTTCGCTGTACGAGTTGAGCAGAGGCTGCACAGTTTGACCAGCGGGCAGCAGCGCGGCCGCGGCACACCAGGCCGCCGGATGGTGTTGCTAAGAATTTGCAACGTATAACTATTATCAGACCGGCCCTCGCAGCCTCAAAACACTACCGGCCCACCAGGAAAAGTCCTGACTCTGCCTCTGAACGTAAGTATATGATTATTAATGAAACGGCGAGTAAGTCTGTACTGTTTATTAACTCATGACAAGTACAATGACTGTCTTTGGATGTTAAACAGGCTACTTAGACTTTTGCAGTAATCTTTTAAACCCCGCCATGGACACAAGTGTAAACGCGAGCAGCTACACACTGCCTTTTTGTTTCTGTTGTGTCAGCTGCGTGGAGTTTTGTCTTTACACACCAGAAAGATGTCTGACGCGGCGCTGCTGCTGCTAGCCTTGTCTGTACACATGTATGTTTCTTGATTTACTACACTCAAGCAGTAGTATACTTCATGTTAAACATCAATATATACTGATTTGATTACAGCAAAGACAACGTCGGTAGTATTGACAGCAAAATAGGCTACAGAATATTTTGTTCTGTATTGACAGGTGCAATATTTGAAAATCGATAATTCGGGTCCAAGCACGAAAGTGCGAAGGAACCTATTGTTTGCCATCAGATTATTTTTCCGAGTCCTTCATCGCATTTTTGAGGGGGTTAGATTGCACGAAAACTCACAAAAATTTGCACATGTCACAACTGGTGAAAATAGCAACAATTCAAAATTACTCATATGCACCACTAGGTGGCGCTATTGCAAAAAAAAAAAAAAAAAAAAAACACGTTTGGCTCTTTAACTCCCAAGCCGTACATCACACATTCAAAAACCATATATCTTTGCGTTCCCTGGATCCAACTGAATCTCCTGATATAGGCCACGCCCATTTCCGCCTAGACTTTCATGCGTGAAAAATCTCGATTTATCAAAAACCTACTTTGCCGAACTCCTCCTAGACCGTGCAACGGATCTGCACGAAACTTGGCAGGTAGCATCTCCAGACGGACCTGACAAAAAGTTATCCAAAGAATTTTTATAGGATATAAAGTGCACATATTACGCACAAACAAATTTGTATAGCTAAGTATGAAAACGCCAACTTTGCCATATCTCGACCAAAATTATTGCTATCAACGCAAAACTTAAGATTCTTGTTTGCCATGACTCTCTGGAGATGCCCCACACATTTTACGAAAATTGGCTAATAGGGGGCGCTACAAGTACATAAAGTTTATAGCTCATGAACGGCTCATCTGAGTTTTACAAAATGTTAAGGGTACCATTTAGGGCCACTCATGAGGCCACCCCTACAGTAAGGTACCGATTGGTCAAAGTGGGCATGGCCTATGGGACCCTAACTGGTTTTAGCCATTGGGCACATTTTTGACGGCCTCAATATATACGAAAACTCACAAAAACACCTGGGAGCTTTGCGAGACTGTACAGCGATTTGGCCCAAACCTGTAAGTGGGCTCCATAGCGCCCCCTAATGCCTGGAAGGCCTTAACTTGGACATAGTTGCTCCGATCTTCACCATATTTAATACCCATATTGCTCTAATCATTGCCGACACATTCCCCATTTACCTTCATTACCTGTCTAAACAAGAAGTTGCGTTATCTTGGCAACAATTATTCCGATTGCCCCGAAACTTGAAAAGGTTGTTCATCATAGCCGCTTTAGCATCTGTGCCAAACTTGGCGTCAATCGGCCATTAGATGGCGTTGTTTTAATTTTATTTAATTAATCAGCAAAATATTGATATATGGGAAACCTACTCGCTAACGCCGTTTTCATTTTTTAAATTAATTAGCAAATTGGCTTTGAGTGAAACCTACTTTTTTTTTTTAACTCCTCCTAGAGCGTGAGTCCCATCTGCACAGAAATGTACACGTAGACTCGGTGGACCCTCATGACAAAAAGTTATCAAAAGAATTGTGATAGCTAACACAATGCGCAAGTTACAGAGGACCAACTTCCAGGGGCTGTCGAAACAGGAAGTTGCGTATCTTACCAAGATTTATTCCGATTGACACCAAACATAGGGGCTTGAGCATCCATGCCAAATTTAGAGTGAATCAGCCATTAGATGGCGCTGTTAGAAATTTTTTTTTTATTAATTAGCCACATCGCGATATATGGGAAACATACTTTGTCTAACTCCTCCTGGGCCGTGAGTCCAATCTGCACAAAAACTTGGATATAGACTCGGTGGACCCTCGTGACTAAAAGTTATCAAAATAATTTTGATAGCTAAAACAATGAGCAAGTTATGGAGGAACAACTTCCTGTAGGTGGCTGTTAAAACATGAACGGTTGTATCTTGGCAAAAGTTATTCCGATTTACATGAAACTTAGAATGTGTGGTTTACATGTGATGTTGCGTTTGCCAGTACCCCCGACTGCTTTGTTGTTTATGGCACAAGTGACAGTTTATGTTTTGGCCCTTCAGTTGAGTTAAAAATAAAATGGACGAAATAACAAACACTTGTTTTGTTTTTTTAATTAGTTGTTAAGATTAGTCGACTAATCGAAAAACATTCACACAGCCGCACAAACCTTGAATTGACAAATCGCTGGATCACTTTCTCTGGTCTGAATGGGCACTTAACCCCACCACTTTGCAAAATGTCAAATTTACAGACTTCAATAGTCTTGCTTTAAAATGTAACAATACTGTTTCACCAGCTTCGCTGAGCTGCAGGAGGTCCAGGAAATCCCCATTGTCTCAATTCCTTCCTGTTTCAAATAACTTGACTCCTCTTAGTCAAATTACTTGAAACAGAGGACTCCATTTTCAGCTCATGTCCAAAAACATTAAATGTGTTTCTGCAAAATCAACACAGCTGTCTGCCATGTATGAGGAGCTTGGTGGCTCATGGGAGAGAGGTAATCAGTTGCAAATAACTGGTTCTGCCACTCCTCCTCCTGCACAGGCAACAGAAAAGACCAAGACCAACAAGCAAGCAAGCAGTTCCTCTGCACTGGCAGGAACATGTTTTTTTCTGATTCAGCCTTCATGTTATGCTGACATGTTGAAAATATTTGTGAGTACAAGATAGAGAGATTCTATACAGCCACATGATGCATTTATGACGATGATAGATTAGAAAAAAAATTGAAATTAATATGCACGTTCTGTAATTTAAGTTAAGTTGGAAATCATTTCATCGATTATTTCCATCAATCCCTCTGAGCTGCAGCTACAGCTGAAGAGATGTACAGCTACGATGCCATTAAAGCTTGACGGAGAGCAGGAACAACTCTGGGAATCACAAAACCCTCACCTCCAATGGTGCTCTCCTGGTACTCGTGGAACTGGCCTTTAACAAAGCGCAGCACCAAGCTCGACTTTCCCACCGCCGATTCCCCCAACAGCACTAGCTTAAACTGGCAGATCTTATTGCTTGCTGCAGTGCCGTTGGTCCGTGCTGGTCCGCCTCGCCCCGCCATAGCGCTGTGTTGAAAATCGGGAGAAAGATGAAGAAGCCGGGAGAAGAGGGAGGAAGTCTGGTTGGCTTCAGGCTTGGTGCAGGGGCTGGTGAGGCTGAGCTATACGGGGGGGGGGGGGGGGGGGGGGGGGGGGGAAGGTAAGTTCAGTTCAGGCAGCTAGATGAGCCAGAGGAAGAGAAGTCCTCACCAGTGGGAGCTGGAAGACACAAAATATTCAGTATGTAAGGCTTTACTCTAAACAGAAATGTTATCTGCTAAATATTAAGGCCAGTGTTTTTAATTTAAGTTGCCAATAAGAAAATATATATGCACTAAATCTTTTGTTTTGGTCAAGAATACCATCAGGCAATTTAGAGTTTAGGTTGTTGACATAGAAACATGCATCACCCTGGGGCTGGGCCTCCAGATAAAGAGGTTTTTATTTAACCATGCTTAGTATACACAAGCGCTGGAGGAGAACACTTATTTGAAACGGTCTTCTCATCATGCTCCCACATGTACATGGTGCACTAACGTCATGGAATAAAATTCTTACTTTTGTTTTAATGCAGCATAACTGCTTAAAGGAATACACAGGATGAATAAACACATTTTAAAATAAATAAAATATATAATGTATAATACATACAATACTAATATACAAATAAAAAGTGGATCAGGAGAATTGATGGTGCAAATATACAGAAGTAGGTGTAGATTATGTAAAACCTAAATTGAAGAAATTAAAAACAAACCATAGAAATTAGTACAAGTCTTGCCCAAAGACTCCCAAGGATCAGATCAGCCCTTTTGTTCCTGTGAGTCATCTCTTAACAGATATCTGGCCACAGTTTGAAGCCATGACTATAAAGTGTTAAGATCTTTGTAGCCGTTTCCATGTAGCGATACTAAAACCAGATAATGAAACTAACAATCAGCAGTCAAAAATAAAATATTTTTAACACTGCAACTTCCTGGGACCACATTTTGTTTTGCAAGCAAGTGGCATTAATACAATGTTAACTATATCTTGTTGTGGATTTTAGACAGTTTACAATCGTACTACGAGAAACCTATAACACAGAGGTTGACTTTAAAGTTTTAAAAGTATTTCATCCAGCCTAATATGGCCCAAATAAGCCAGACAACTTCACGTGATAAACAGCATACGAAGAGAGTAAAATTAACCAACGATTTATTCTCTTGACTTTGGCCTGCTTTGCATATTTGAAACCCTGCCTAATCTTTTTTTTCAGTTGGGTGATACACATGAGGTCAGCCAGCTTCTGCTTGGTCAAAGGACAGGAAACATAACTCAGCCAAAAGCAGGAAGTGAAGATTGCAGAAGACATTTTACTGCTGAGCACATTAAAACTTGGGATAGCCTCAGCTTTGTCACTGGGATAACTTAATGCAGAAACACAATGCGAACTGAAGACAAGGAGGTGGTTAGACTACGTCGAGAATAAGGAAAACGTCAAAAGTAATAACGTCACTGCTGATAGTCTTTACAGTTTGGTTGTGCTAGGCTTTTTTTCTCAGCTGGTTGCTGAGCCAGACTTAAGCCTCAGCATGTGACAGGAGATCATGGCTCTGACCATAAAATATTCACAACTGGCATGCTTCATTTGACAGAGTACCAACCATACTACATAGGTTCATTATAGAAACACATTTCTGCTGTGCAGGTCTACTAAACTAATGCTGCAAAACCTACTGGTAGATTACCAGTAGGTTTTGCAGCATTAGTTTAATTTCAGAAATCATTGTCACAGAGCATTATGGGATATAAAAATAAATTTAAAAAAATACACGTTTCCCTTTTCCTCAAATGTAAGAATAAGTCACATGTGAAATATTCTCTAATTTCAGCATGTTATCAAATCGGTTTACTATTGATATAGATTTTAGGAAGGCTGCATGGTAGTACACCTGTATGCAACTACAGCAGACTCATAAGCAGAGCACTTAAGGTCTCACTGAACTCTTTAAACAGCAGACACACACTATCACAAGGCCTGAAAGAGAAGAGGGAATCCTTCACAGCGAAAGCAGAGTTGGAGAAGGAATAAAGGCACTCTGTTCGCTGGGTCAAACAGACGGTCTGTCCTCGTTTGATCACAAGCAGCATGGACCGTGAGCTCGCACCTGTGCAAAATCCTCACAAGAGAAGGAGAGGGTAATGGACTGGGTTTGTGGAAACAGACGTACATAACACACCTAAAATCTAGCCTGATTGCTTTTCTTTTGCTAACAGAGAAGGTGCAGAAGAATAACATTTTGGGAACAATAAGATGGAATTCAAGTCATGCATGCTTTCGTGTTTTCTTTTGTAAAAAAGTAAGCCTCCATCGCACATTGACAATTTTTACAAATTGTAAATTTTGTTGGCTATATGAAACTACTGATTTGGAAGGTTTGGGTGAGACAGGTGGATAGCTCTATATTAACAGGCCTTAGGAATAGGTTTTGTTATAGAGCACAGGTACTACATATGTAGGACTTCTTTTTTCAGTTTTGGTAAAAATACTGTGCTGCAGCCATTCACACGAGGAATACGGTGAAGGAAGGTTTCAAAGACATAAAGAGTAGCCAATGCAAAACAGACCTGTGTGTGTCCTGGGCTGAAGATTTGTTATTGCTACCAACAGAAACTATTTATAGGAAAATAAACAATTACTGTGTCTAATTCTATACCCACAGTCTTCTTCCTACTAATTGATGTTGTAGTAACTGTTAAGTGCCAAAACTGTAGCATCAATGCCAAAGGTAGAAGAGGCTGTCTAGCTTGCAATCAGAGGCTCTTTGTTGCACTGAGACAGTCCTGTACACATCTTAAGCTGCCTGCGACGGATGCTTTGAAGGCATCCCTAATGGGCTCTGAAGACTTCCACGGGGAAGTGGGTCAAAGAGAGAGACAGTGGCACATGGGTCAGCGAAAGGGGGAGGAGAAAATGCAGGAGAAAGGGGCAAACAGGGACAGCCTGTGAAATATTCATAGTGGCCTCGTGTATGCTCTGCTGCCAGAATGATACCCAAGCACTTAGCAGGGATTGCAGTACATTGATCACCTAAATATGAGCATGTTTGCAAAAATGAAATACCTGTATAGATACACAGAACTTATGGCGGTGTTATTCAAATGCAAAACCTGTACTAAAGACTATAAAAACGACAAATTAATTGCTGTTCTCTATGAAAGCATACACTCCCACAATCAAATAATGATTCCCTTTCTGTGTTGTGTTATAGCATGTGGCAGTGGTATTAATCATTGATGATAGCAATAAAGTAATGTCATACTTCTCAGTAACAGATACAATTCATGTTCAAACATGCATACAATTCATGTTCAAACATGCATTGTACTACAAACTTCAGCAAAATGGTTAGGTCTGACTTTTAGTAAACAGTTTCCTAGAGTGTTTTTATGACTTCCAGTTTCGAAGAAAAGAAACATTTTATATGGCATTTGTATATTCAGTCTGAAACTGGTGTGCTTCGAATATTTAGACAAAGTTTGGATTCTTCTTTTCATCCTCAGCATGAACATGGAAGTTCATATGCAGTTTTCAATCAACAGCACTAGATTAGACAAGGCCTCAGTTTTTGCAATAGTTAAAGAGGAAGGAAAATACCTAGTTAAATTTGTTTCCACTGCAGGCCATGCAATTTAAAATCTATTACATGATACGTTTTATGCAAGAAACTTAGCAAGTGATTACAGAAAATAAACAAAATACTTTGCAGTAAACTTAACAGTGTGCCAACATGTAAGGAAATAATCTGAACTCGATGACACATAACATTTAGTAGTCAAACAACCTTGCGGCTGGCGTCACTGTACCAGTTTCAAGAACACAAGCAGGCTCACTTCATTCGAAGGGTGGGGTTCTGGAAGAACTGGTGGTGTCTGATATGAGGAGCTGCATCACCAGCCTCCTTATGTCTACTATGCCAAATGGTCAGACTCTAGCCTGGAAGTAGCACATTTCCATACAGGGAGGCCATGTATTCTACGTAAGCAAGTTCAGGTTTCTAATAAAGAATGGCTTTGGAAACAGTGACAGGGAAACTGGGGACATAACACAGGAAGAGCAAACATGATACTCATCACTAGCAGTTAGCAAGGCCAATAGGAAATCACAGGCATTTCCTTTCCCCGTGACTTATGTGTGAAAAGCTCCATACCCAAGCAGAAAAATATAGCTATCCATAGGTCCAGCTAAAATCTGCACCTCCCTGAAATCACAGTAAAACATTAAAAACTAATACATTTAAAAACATTTACTCACTAACAAAAAAATAAGTACCATGTCACATAATTGCTCACCATATGATTCATTAATCTTACAGTATAGGCTATAGTCTTGCTTTTTCTAAACATGGCATTTAAAAAAGACAAAAGGAAATTCTCCTTTCATGCATTAAAATCTAAGTGCAATCTAGTTTTAATTCAAATAAAAGTCGATCTTAACCCATGCATGCATTTTAAGATATGGCCTTTGTCCCCTTCATGTTTCCCCCCCTCCCCAAGTAGTTTTTGGTGAATCATAAAAAAAAACGGTGCTTCAAAATTTGCTCCTTTCTGCAGATATAAAAAATGTAGGTTGTGGCCTAGTTGATGGCAGCTCATCACCACCGGCTTAAATACACATACTCCTACCATAATACACTTTAGGAAATTACAACACATTAACTCACCAGTACTGACCTACAACTTTAGAAGGTGCTGAAACATAGCCTGGGTAAAAGCCAGGCATTTCCTAAATAAACCCAAATAATATGATGGGGAGTGGGGGGGGGGAGTCACAGTCATTCTTTCATGGCTGGTATGTCAAGATGTGTCACCACTTTAGAAGGACAAGGTCCATATGCCATAAACCTAATAAGAGCTCAAGAAAGTAACTGCAATTCCCTTTTCTGTCTCAAATGTCCAAGCTATGTTCCCCTTATTCAGCCACAAACAGGAGCTACAAAGATACATGCATGCGTGAATATATTTGCTGTTAAATGTAAGGAGACACACCTGCAGACACACAGACAATAGCATGTAACACAAATGCTGTCAGCAGTAACGACATCTTTATGACACTTAATGGGTGAATATACAATCTATGAGAGAAACTGTGAACCCTATTAACTACCTTAATGAGTCATTAAGTTAAAGATTAATTGATGTACACTGAAAATGCATTGAACAGCATTTTAAAAGAGAGTTAAAAACTATCAAACCATCGTTCTTAAAAGTTGTAGATCTACTTGAGGAAAACAAGTGGCTTGACAGTTATCTGCGACTAGCTTTAGCTACGGTAACCCGTAGTAAAGTTAGACTGATTCGCTGTTTGATGTATAAAAAGTATATATATTTATATTATCAACTACTGTAACGTAGCTAGCTAGCTAACCAAAATGTGCACCGTAACTATGATGAATGGTAAGGGTAAGATATAGTCATGGAAATCAAATGGATATAGCTAGTTAACGTTAGCTATGATCTCCGGTCAAAAATAATGCGACCGCCTTCAATAACAGTAGCTAGCATAACACCGACTGCTAACTTACTAAGGTCAACTAGCTAACATCAGAAGTGACATTATTGCATGCTTAGCACTAGCTTGCTAGCCTGAATTGTTGCCAAAAAAACTAATGCTTAACTCTGGAAATTAAAACTTGCATTCCGAAAAGCGTTAGCAAGGTTAGCGGCTATAGCCGGGCTGTCGAAAACGTCATTAGACAACTTTCTAGTTCACGGCCCGGCGTCGTCAGCTGTTTGACATTTGACTTGGTATTGTGTCTGCTGCTGGGATAAACACATGTTATGACATATGTTTGCTTCTTAGCAAATGTTCGTGCCAAGCCTTTTTGGACATGGTATGTGGTCTCCCAGGGCTAGAAACTCGTAGCCTCTCTCTCTCGATCCTGTCTGATGGACATGTCGACTGAACCCGGACTTGGCTGAACGGTTGACCAAAATGTGACAGAGCGTGTCTAAATACGGTGAACAGCTAACTAGTCGACGAAGAAGTCTAACATGCGTTAACTGTTCCTCTTTACCCCCATATTATATCATTTTAAGTTGTTTGACTTACAATACTTTTTCTTCTTTCGCTGGTCTCATCGGCGGTGTCCGTCTTCTGGTTCTGGCCTTTCCTTCCGGTTAGCGATTTTTCCGGGAACGTCCCACTTTTTGTCAGCGGCTGTCTGACCAATGACAAAAGCAGTCTACACAAGACACCACTTCTGCAGTACAGAGGAGGCGTGCAGACTGTCTTCATTTCAGATTTACAAATATTGCAAGTCATCAATTTGCTGTGAATGCTTAATTTTAATATAATCAATAATCACATTTATGTTTAAAATTGAAAATAAAATCTAAACACTGCAAATAGTATAAAGTAAGTATAAATAAGTTTAAAGTTAAAATTTGAATACAGTGGTGGAACGTAGCCTAACTAAGTAGGCTTACACATTTCAAGTACTGCACTACTACATTTTGGAGACAAATATTGTACTTTTTACCTTGCTATGTATTTGCCAACATTAGCTACTGGTTACTTTGCAGATTCAGTGGTGGGTGATGATTTCCAGAAACCAGGTGTTGTGAGAAGCCACAGTCAGCTAATCTCTTTATTTTAACTCAAATCCTGTTTAGATCTCCAAAGCTATAATTTGTTTCTTGTACAAAAAGACTTAACTCAACCAAAAAACACAAAAATTCTATATTCTTTTTTGACCCTTTTTTGACAGAACGGCCCGTTCTGTTTGTTTGTCTGTTTGTTTGATTGTTTGCTTGCTTGTTTGTTTTTACAGATGGCACTATAATGCTACTGTGTACATCAGAATGATAGCTAACATGCCCATTCAGGTCAGAATGTCATGTTAAGTGCTACAGGGTTAGTTATAGCAGGTCTGTATGCAGTGTGTTACCCTGATGCTCTTGTGTCGACCATAAGTGTATGGCACACTGGGGAGGGGTTTCAGTGTGATTGAGTTTCATTATTGTTAATCATTATTAACATGGGCAAAAAGATGTAGAAGTATCAGAAATGTCACTCGCCCAGGAATCATGAGGCCAAGGCTTGAAACTTTGGCAATGAAACACATGGCAAATCTCTGGAGTGCTGTAAAAAATATGCAACATTGGGATTTTCTCCATCAACTGTACAGTTTTACTCATTTCTTTTTATCTCAGTTTCAAGGTGAACAATCAGATGAGTATCATATTCAGGTTTGTTCCTCTGTGCTGTGTGTGATAAAATGTCAGCCTTTTGTAGTTGTAACCACCTGTCACCATTGAGTGGCGCTGCATGCCCATGACTCATAACTTGCATCTCAAGCCACTGATGACAGCGGTGAAAATATGTACAGCATATCTCCCTTGAGCTAATGCTTTTCAGTGTACCTGATAACTTGCTTTTATAAATATCCAGATGTCCCTGTATTGAATGCTGAAAAGAGAGTGTGTGGTGCATGTCTTGCCATTATCATATACAAAACATGAATACACAAATAATTTACAAAATGTTTTATTCAGTTGTGGCAGTAGGGTTTCAGCAGTAGTTTGTGCATTTGGGCAGGGAAGATTTTAATTGGCGGAAACTTAATCTTTATCCTACAGTAACACAACAAAATACCTGGGTCATCAGTGTGGGCTTTGTATTCCCTCCACGTCCAAGAGAGGTGGTTGAACTTCTACATTTGGAGTACTGATGCTCGTATCTTGAGATTCAATACTGTCTGTCCTCTCTTGATAAAGTGAAGCTCTACAGTCTCTGTCTGTTACCTGACCCAGAAGAGAAGATGCAAGGTCCTGTGTTAGGTGGATAGGGCTATATCCTACTGGGTCATTTTGCCTGAGGGCATTGATAGAGCACTGATGGCTCTGGTTGTGCCCTATGCATGTTGAAGTATGGACTGCTGAAGGGGTGAGAGAGCTGAAGGTAGTGTGATACTGCGGCTGGCCTGTGTAAATGATGGAGGAATGGATGGGTGTCTGGGAGTTGGTGTGATTATGTGTGGGATCAGAGTTAGTTTGAATGCTCAGAGATGGATGGGAGTAGCCGGAATTAACTGGGGAACACACAGGGTGAGAGTTGCTCATTGTGGGAATAGAGGTGTTGTATGGCACCTGGGGGGCCTGACAAATCACTGGGAAGCTACTGAAGGCAGAACTGAGGCCCAGGAGGGATGGACCACCATGCGGGTGGGTCATGTAGGGGGAGTTTGGTGTTGTTCTGGATACTTGGAAGGGGCACTGGCTCTGTAACCTATGGGCTGTGGCCCCGTCTCTGTCAGAGCAGCACAGGTGTAAACAGGATGGCACAGGGCTTGAAGAGTGCAGCAAGGTGGGGCTTCTGCCCTGGGAGGGCATGCCACTGCAGCCCCAAACATTTCTGGTAGGGTGGCTAATTGATTCATGATGGGGGTGCAGACCGGTGGCAATATTTAAAGGGGCATGGGGCTGGGTCACACTAGGACTGGGAACCATCTGTATGCCACAAGAGTATGAGGAGTCTGGAAGGGCATGGAGAATGGCCACATGAGACTGCAGGAAATGCATTATGTCATGGAGCTCCTTGGCCAGGTTGGATACTTCTTGGTTCAAGTTGCTCACCTAAGAAGACAAAGAACAGTTGGCTCCTGGGAATATCCGCCTTTTAATAATTATAACTCCTAAATGACAAAAAGCAGTGATCAACTTGGAGGAAAATGATAAAAGCAGTTACAATTACAGTATCTTTAACACTGTCACCCAAATGATGTAACCCAAAAATGAATGCACTGATATAGCCATCTAATTTATATTTCCCATTTTTATCTTACTGAGTTGGGTCTAAAGCTTCTTTCAGACCAAGTAGTTACAGGAACGTAGTGATAGGAACAGTCCACTTCTAAACAGTTCTGCTAACTACTCTCCCCCAAAACCGGTTTTCCCATTTGCATTCGCACTGGCCAAGTGGCCATAGGAACTGGTAGGAGGGGTAAGGGAATGACGCAATCACGGCAACGGTCTTTATAGCGTCGCCACATACAACAACAAACCAGCATGGAGGAGGCCATAGGAATGTTCCTGTTGTGCCTTGCCGGGATCCTCATAACGGAGTTCGAATGGCTGCATTTAAAGACTAGGCTGGAGTACTTAACAGAGAAACACAAAAGACGAAGGCTCCAGCGTAATATGATCCTAATTAATATGATGGAAGAAGATAGAAGAGTAGAGCGCAACAGGCAAACGAAACGATGGGTAAGTTTAACTAGCATTTGCCGCTTTCCGACACTGCAGGGATTTTTGCAGTTCCTAGAACATAAAATTCCTAGAACCTTTTTTTTCTCGTGTTCCGACTGGACCAATTTGGGAATTTTTAAGTCCCTCTGGCCGCAGTTCCTGTAACTCTTTCAGCTCCTACTTCAGGGCAGGGTCTTTTCCCTTTTCAGCATATGAACCTAGGTCAACGAGGGTCGGGTTTCCGGTACAGACAGAACACCAACGGGACAATTTTAACAATTTTCGCCATCTTATTCATCACTAATTTCACTTCTGACAACGTTTTAGGCGAGAAATTAACTGTTTAGATTTCGAATATCGGCAGTCTTGCGAAAATTGATGCCGAATTTACAATTTGCTTCAAAGTTTTTGGAGTTGAGAAGCTCCATGAAGTGAGGCGACAGCCAGCAGGCGACAGCAAGCAGGCGCCTGCCGGAGCCGCTAGCTCGTCGCTCGGCCAGTCATGCTCAATGACCCCGAGGTAAGCTGGAGGTCTCTCAGACCGGTCTCGTAAATAAGAGGCTTTTATTCCGCCGTTGACGGTTCGTTTGTTTAAATATCACAACACATGTCCATCATAAGATTAACCGGAACCTGTGATTAACTGTCTTTTCGGAAATAAACTCCACAAGCGTGTCCTGCGGCTGACCGGCCATCACACACACACACACACACACACACACACACACACACACACACACACACACACACACACACACACACACACACACACACACACACACACACACACACACACACACACATGTCCACAGCGCAGCAGGCAGCGGCGGGGGAGAGAGAGATACTCATTTCTCTTCGGGAGACTTTGTTTAAATTATGACAAATATGCTATATATACATTAGATTTAGTATTTAGTTCATACTTCTTTTGGTGTATTTGTTTTCTGATTTTAACGCTATAAAGACCGTTGCCGTGCTTGCATCACTCCCTTACCCCTCCTACCAGTTCCTATGGCCACTTGGCCAGTGCGAATGCAAACGGAAAAAATGGTTTTGGGGGAGAGTAGTTAGTAGATCTGTTTAGAAGTGGGCTTTTCCTATAACTACGTTCCTGTAACTACTTAGTCGGAAAGCGGCTGTTAACAATTAGCTGGTTGAATGCGTGATGTTTGTCTTATGAGTTAGCATACATAGGCAAATTGCAACAGACAGTGAAGAATATGTACTGTTTGTGTTTCAGACGTTGCTAGGTCACTAAGGGTTCGCGGAAAAGGGAAAAGGGAAAAGGGAAAAGGGAAAAGACCCTGCCCTGAAGTAGGAGCTCAAAGAGTTACAGGAACTGCAGTCAGAGGAACTTAATAATCCCCAAATTAGTCCAGTCGGAACACAAGAAAAAAAGGGTTCTAGGAACGTTATGTTCTAGGAACTGCAAAAATCCCTATGGTTGGAAAGGGACTTAATATTGACCATACCTCTTTGTTCAGTTTGCTGATGTTCTGTCTCACTTCCTCTGTCTCCAGAAGCAGGTTAGCACTCACTTGGAATCGGTCTGAAAAAGGATGAAAAACAATACAGCTGATCTAAGATAACCCTCTACATGCAGTATGTACTATGGCATCTAATGAGTAGGTACTGTTTGAATATAGAGAAACAAAATGAGTTACAAAGTGGCATTCCTGTGTTGATTCAACCATGCATAATTTAGAGTTAAGTATTTTTTTCCTGAAAAGTGTTTTCAATCAAGATCTTTGCTGTCCTAATCCAATATAGTTCATTTTTCATCCATTGTGCAGCTTGCAGAGATTTTACCTGTTACATTAGTCTTTGTCTCGCTCGGCTCTACATTAAATTGAAATGCGTGACCATTGTCCTCAATTCCATCCACGACCCTATCAGAGACACAAATCATTGTTACATAATGTTAAATAGATGCAAAAATGATTACTGAATGTTATTGGGGTTAAGCAGGATGAACAGGTTACCTGGGGCTAAGGTTCAGTGGACTAACACAAGGCAAGGATGGCATGAGTAGATTGGCCGGTCGATTGTTTAAGCCTGGGTCACTGGTAAGACTGGGCAAAGGAGAAGGAGAGAGCTTCTGATTGGCGATTGGCTGAGGAGAGGGACTCTTGCCTCTACCGTCCTGAACAGGTGACCGACCAATGTGGAGTGCATTGATGTGGTGGAACTCCTCTCCTAACAGGCTGCTGAGGCAGGGCTGACGAACTGGGCTGCCTATTCCATGTAACAAAGGCAGTCTCCTCTGCTGAGAGTGTCTCAGGTCTTCTTCACGTTCATCATCATCTGCCTCAACAATATAAGGTAGTTTATGGCCCATAGAAGCATGACGCTGAGGAGACAATGGATGTAAAATTAGTTTTCTTTGATTTGTGAAAATGAATGGAAGCTGCAAGAGTTTGTTTGTTTTGACGATATACTCATGTCAGTGTACAATTAGGGATTAAACATAACGTAGCGGCGCATCCCATTTAATGTAAGAAATTAATACTGTCTGTCCAATTTAATTTCTGGTGTCAAATATGGTAAATAATACATATTTACATGTACAGACAGTGCTGAATCAAAATAGTCCAATTGTATCAGAATGCACGCTAGCGAGCAAGTTAAGTTTCTTTTGGGGCAAATAATATATTGTGTGCACAGAAACCTGAATTAACGAATGTAGCAAAGCCTTCTTTGCCTCTTATTATAAAAGTGTTGTCTTATTGATTTGTACAGTGACATACAGGCTTATTGAAGACTCATTTTGTTAAATTGTTCACTCATTTTTAGCTTAAAGTTAAATCTCTTGAGAACCTAATTGGTCTTGTCTGTATAGTCCACATATAAGCTTCCACTTAGCAGCATCATATCCATCCTCATATCTACGGTGGCCGACAGGGGCAAACGCCCTGCAACTTAAGAAAACACATGCAAATAGACAAAACACAAGCAAATTAAGAAAACAACTTCATAAATTTGACAACACATGCGCAGCATTCAGCAAACGCACTGCAAATACACACAACACAACCAAATACATAAACGCGCTGCAAATATGAAACGATGCAAAAAGAAAAGCACACAAACCCAGAAAACAAATGCAACAAAAAAACGCAGCATCCAGATTACACAACGGAAGTTCTCCAGACCTCTAGAGGGAGCAGCTAGTGGAACAGCTTGATTTTCGACCCCACGGGGAGAGAGCGCTCTGCCTTTTTATTAGAGTCGGGTATGGCTGCAGCATGGAGAACTCCATAGACTGTATATTAAATTCATATTATTATTAATAACATAATATATTAATAATATAAAGTCTATGCTCCCGTCTCATGCCCTCCTGGCTGGTGATGTCCCCGAGCTTCGGCTTTTCAAAATAAAAGCTTGCGTCTGGTCCGCTATGTGTTTGTACTTTGGTGTTTTGGATGTTTGTGAACTAAACAGTATGGCAATCATGCTAATGAATACAATAATATTTTCAGCAGATGTCTTACTTACAACACGTTGGAGTTAGCAAAGCAGTTTTGTGTTTATATGTGCCAGCGGGATTTATTCAGTTTGATAAATCCCATGGTAAATTGGCTGGTTTACTAAACAGGGAGGGACTAGAAATCCTGTCTGTTGTTTGTATTTCAAGAGCGAATTGCTCCACAATATGAATACAGATTGATCACTTATTTTGTTGGTAACTGTTGTTGTATAATCATAATATTACACTTGAGGAGGCCTATACTTCAGTAAGGCGCTTTTCGGACCTCGAAATTAAACCTTCTCATGTAATATGGCTTAAACAAACGTCAACATTAAACGCTGATGCAGTTTTAAATGTTTTATTACCACGAGTTTACAGACGTCTCTGCTGATTGAGTATCACCTGTGACCTGAGCCGAGTCACACCCACCAAACGAGAGAAAACATATCTCAAACATATCTCAAACATAGACTTTATGTATTTGGTTGTGTTGTGTGTATTTGCAGCGCGTTTGCTGAATGCTGCACATGTGTTGTCAAGTTGTTTTCTTAATTTGCTTGTGTTTTGTCTATTTGCGTGTGTTTTCTTAAGTTTCAGGGCGTTTGCCCCTGTCGGCCACCGTACATATCAGCTATGTATAAGAATTCAGGCAGTTAAAATGCCATTTTCCACATTAACCACAACAGTTCTGCGTTTTTAGAAGAGCACTCTAATGCCTTAAGATGTAAACACATAGTGTTGTAATCGACTGCCAGATGTTTCAAGCAGATGAAGGGTGAAGTAATTACCTTAGTGAGGTGCACATACAGTACCTGAGACAGCCCTGAAGACCATGAAAGCTTTGTTGCTCCCTAGAGGTATTGAAGTCAAAATTAACAAGGTATTACACACACATTCTATATTTGGTTGCAAAGTATTAATGAGCAGACAAAATAAACACAGGTACATTGAAATTTCTGTCTGTCTCTGCAGTGTTTCCCCCTCTTTAAATGTGATAGCAAATCTCTTACATCAGCTTCACTGCCCTCTCTCAAGTTGTAGGTAAGGTTGTGGTGGATGTCAGAACTGAACCGGCTGCTGTACTCCGGGTACAGCTCAAGGACCTCCCTCAAAGCCCGAATACTGATGTACTGCAAGTCACAGTAGGTCAGCGCCTTTACGTCTGCATTGGTCTTGATCACCTGGTCATGTTCCGGGAGATCAGCCCCAATAAGGTCACCTTTGCCTGTAGGCATTGTCGATTAATACAGAGGGGTTATAACAAGGTGCAACACATCAGAAAGGTGCAGAATGAATAAGAGAGGAAATGGTGTACACTTGGTGCACACTGACCCAGGATGGCAAGCACCATGCCATCTTTCAGAACCTCCAAGGAGCCAGAGCAGACAAAATAGTTGGCTTGTAGGGCATCTCCATGGCGTATAAGATATTCCCCAGGGGCACAAAAAGAGGTCTTGATGTGCAGGGAAAGGGAGCGCAGACACCCTCTGCTGGCTCGCTCAAATACAGGCAGCTGCAGGATGTCTTTGTTCAGGTGCATGGCAATATCAGCTCGCAGTTCATCTGGGAAGTCATGCAGCAGCTAAGAAAGGACATGAAAAGATAAGTCTTCACTCACCACGGATCTGCTACAGTGCTTCAGGACATACAAAATAGCCCCACATCTCTAAGTGATCTACGTGTCTCTTTATATTGATGTGCTTCCCTACACTACCAACTGACTAAATACTTTTACACAAAACTATAACACACAAACTTCCATGAAAAAGATGAAAAGCATTACTTCAAAAGAGCAACAGAAATTTCGAAAAATTATTTTATTTGGTTGTGTTTTTATACACTGTTAGGCTATGTATTTATTTCTAAGCTCCAATAGGGAATGCCTTTATTTTAACACTAAATCAACAATACTCCATGAAATGTAGCAGTGTCACTAGTTGAATCAAAAACGCTAACTTCTTGTCTACACTGGCCGCATAGTGAAAGCAACACGTCAGCAGGACAACAGTAGTAGATGGGGCTAACTGTCAGTATCACACTGGATCTGTTCAAGTGTTTTGGCTTTATAGCCAATACACCTGTGGTTAACTGTTTAAATTCAAAGAAAATACAGTTGAAGCCTAACTAGATGCTTCAAGATGTAGACAGCTGACAGCTGCATTAGTTAAAGTTGAAGTGCATCTGTTCTGTCAAACGTATGTGACGGACAACTGAAAACATGACTGGAAGACATTGGTTGTAGACAAGGTGCAGGAATGAGCAACCAACTCTGCAGCTTTATGCAGAGTTTAGCCACTTTCAGCTCATAGTTTTAGTTGTTCAGTCCACACATCAACTGTATGATTAAATCTCGTAGCCAGCTGAGGTTGCTCTTTGCATCTAGCAAGCTAAAGACCCAGATATTCTAGTCAAGAGGAGGGAGGGTCCAAACCAGAGCTACCGCCAAACGCATGTGACTACACCAGGTCCCCGGAAACGAAACTATACTCATGTTGCTCTATTTATGTCTCTCTCTCTCCTAAAAAAATCACATGATGTAGCTCCAAAGGGGGCTCTATGTTAAAATACTCATAGACTTCTCCTCGGAATTAGAAAAAAGGCACAGATTGTTGTTTTAAAGGTTTATGCACTCACATGACCTACCAAGCTGCTCATTAAAAACAGACACAAGGTGTTAAAGCCAGCATGTTCTCAATATCAGTGGCTGTCTGTTACCTTCAACAGTGAATTAATTATCCACAGATGGTGGGAGTGAGGGTGTTAATAAGTATTCTTTCTATTTCAACTCATACTCTTAAGTAATTATAGGAAACCTCTCCTAGATTGGTTCTGGCATTTGTTACTGAAGTTCTATTTGCAACAAAGTGCCGTCTACATAAGGAAATGGAATAAGACACCAGAGAATTTGAGGTGACCCACATTTTAAGGGTGACATTTCTGAATGTAGACTCTAGCACCCACACCAAAATGTATTTTCTCTTCATGAAAAAGACATTTGCAGCCCACACATTCAAAAGTTCACATATTGTACAGTTACTTATGAAAAGAGACAAGCAGAAAAACACTTCTTATTAGGGCTAAAATGTTCAATCACAGGCAAGTGGTTGCTAATTCTTGATTCCTTACCCACCTCATTGGCATTGATGCCATTGTTGACAGACCAGGTGGACTGAAAGTACTCCAGCATCCTCTGCTTTAACAGCTGAGGCAGCCGATGCACACGGATGAAGTCCTTGAGATCCTTCATTCGGGTGTGGTAGAGAGAGCGCCGTGAGTACATGCGCTGGATGATGGCTGTCACGTTGCCGAAGACCACTGCGTGCATCAGGGCTAGAAGTGGGAGAGGGAGTAACATGATGATATACTCACAGCATTTCTCATAATTCTGGCAATTTTCTGTGACACCAGTAAACTCACCACCCATGAGCATAATGCAGATGGAGAAGATTTTCTCGGCGTCTGTATTGGCACACACGTTGCCAAAACCGACACTGGTGAGGCTACTGAGGGTGAAGTAGAGAGAGGCGATGTAGGCGCTAGTGATGGAGGGACCACCCATGGTGTGATTGATGTATGGTGTGTCCAGACGCTTTCCCAACTCCTGAAGCCAGCCTGGTGGACAAGGTCAGAAGAAGGTTGTATAAGACTGTAAGGGCCTTAGGTGACTAAACTAACAAGTCTGCTTTAATAGATGACCCTTTCTCCTTTGGTAGGTGATATAATGTAGAATGATATAATGCATGACTGGTGATATAATGGATTTAGTGTGTGACCTGAACTTCCTCCAGGCTGAGAGGAGACAAGCATGACTAGAGATGTACAGTACTGGCCCTTTGGGGTTGCCAAGAGAGACACTAAAAATGTCTCAGCAAAGCTTAATGAGTGAGAAAGAAGAACATTATACTCTTGATTTAGTGGTGTTGGAGCTGTCAAACACTCACAATGTGCTCACCTATGTCCCAGGTAATGGGGTCACTGCTTTCTATCTCCTTGCGTCCAATGACATACCAGACACAAGCCATCCAGTGAGCCAGCAGAGCAAACACAGACATGAGCAGGGTCAGGACCACAGCGCTGTACTGGGAGTAGCGATCCAGTTTCTGTAACAGGCGCAGCAGACGCAGCAGACGAAGCGTCTTCAACAAGTGCACCAGCGAGGTCTAGGCGAGTAGAGACAGAGAGAGAGAGCAGAACATACATACAAGTTGGAAGTTGTATCACTTCTTTAAAACTATTTCTACACATGCAGTTTTAACCCACACATGTTCTATTAGATAGATTTGTTGTTATAACCTGTGACCCATCCTATTTTTTCTTCTTCATTTAGAGTATTTTAATAGTCTCTATTGTGAAGTGCTTGCTCTGAATTTAATGTTGCTATTAGCAGGAAAGTTGTTATCCAGAGTCAATTTCAACAAAACCAAGACATAGAGTAGTTTGAGGTCAGGCAAGTTTATTTGTATAGCACATTTACATAAGACAGAAAGGTATTAAGAAAAGATAAAAAAGAAACACAAGGACAACATAAAACGACACATAAACAGAATTTTAAGGAGAGTCAAACTAAATAAAATAGAAGATCAAAATAAACTAAAACACAATAAGACAAACAATAGAATACAAATTACAGTCCAGTGCAAGATATGAATACATAGAACAGAATAAATACTTTAATTAGCGCAGTGCAATGGCCAACAGAAAGGTTTTAAGCCCTGATAAAGAGATGTCTTTGTGAGAGGTCTGCGCCAAAGTAAAACTTATCTTTGAGAAATACTAGTATTTTTCTTGAGAATAAACTGAAGCGAGTAGACAAATGAGAATGCTTAGTGAAGTGGTTGAAGAGAGATAATCATCTCTAGTCCAATGTTCTAGGGGAACAGCACTACTAAAACTTAGTGGTCTGTCTAAGTTAGTGTTAGTGGACAGAGACAGGAAAGTATAAAACCTGGGGGCACACTGTACTTCGAGAAATGTAAAACAATAATCTTACCACTGTGATGTTGAAAGCATAGAGAAGGTCAAAGGGCAACGCTGCGATCAGATCCACAAAGAACCAAGTGGTGCAGTAATGGAGGTAAATGGAGCGGGCGTCGTACACTACCTGACCTGACTGACTCACATAGGTTGTACGGAAATTCAGAATAATATCTGAAAAGGAGAGAAGTACAGGAAAGGTATCACATAACAGAAAAAAAGAAAATAAATGTTTTTTTATAATTGCATTATAGATTTAGGTCTAAGCTGGGCAGATTGGTAGTTTATTCAGACTATAGCTCAGGTACATACAAAAATAATTCAAGTAAATGAATTAATAATAAATACTTCACAATTATAAAACTGGTTATTCATTTGTTCAGCTTACTAGGGAAAAGACTAAAGTGTAAGTAATTAGTTCGCAATACGCCTATTAGCTAATCTTAAAATAATAGCTGCAGTAACTAGGGCCGCACGATATGAGGAAAATATCTCATTGCGATTATTTTGACTGATATTGCGATTGCGATGTGATTGCTGATATTGGAGGGAATGCTCATTTTTGTATAATTATTCTCATTTTATTTAATAAATATTAAAATTAAAAATTAAAATGATTATAGTGTACATTTTTGTGAGTATCTGTACCAAACAACAGTTTGTTTTCTTTAATCTGTAGGATACGATTTGTAGGCTGGGACGTCTCTGCAGCACCACAATACTTCATTCAGAATGGTTTGACACATATTTTGCCTTTAACAAATATTGCGCCCCCCCCTGCGATTTGGATATTGCACTATTCCATATTGCGATTTCGATAAAATTGCGATTAATTGTGCAGCCCTAGTAGTAACTATTACAGATGCAAACATTACAAAACATTCTAAAAAAATTGCTGCAAGAGGTGAGATGATGTCATTTTTAGTACATATGTTGTGCCAGTTGTTAATTATTTGAAAGTAATTATTCATTTGAAAAAAAGCTCTACATTGATGATTAAAAAACACATTAAATTGCAGGCTAAAATGGACATTAGCAGTATTTCCTAGCAATCATATGACCAAAGTATTGCAATACATCAAATTATATTACGGTTTCACTTGATACACTCAAAAGACAAGTTCTTCTTTCATTTATTGCAATGAGATTGGTTAGATAGTGTTCATGAATTTAAATGAAGCTGGTTCAGGGACAAGCATTTGTAGTAGTTCTCCACTGTAAATGGTTTACTTTTACAAAAAGACAAGAACAGCATGTGACTCCAGGTGAGCAAAATGTTTCCCCAGACAAACTTGTTGAGAAAGAGGGAGTCAGAGAGCCTCATGACTGATGTTCTTTCACATTTCATTTGAAAGGAAAAGTGGGACGAAGTGAGAGAAATCTTATTATGATTTGTAACCTGGGGCAACAGAGACACCCTGAGTGGGCGAGGAAAGGAAGGGGGGGGGAAGTCGGGGGTTAACCATTGCCAGGGAAACCACTGCAGCTGCACCAGGAAATATGGTTGTTCTTACTTTAAACTGAACATTGTTGTCTCTCTTCATAACAATGCTTTGCTTTAACAGGTTGGTTGTGCAGCATGCAGTCAGTGCAGGAGATGTTACTTCAAAATGATAGTGGTACAAGCTACCAATTATGTTACACAAAGATGTTTGAACACAATTGCCTACTATCTGGAGAAAGACGTGACTGCAAGCATACAATGATAACGGAAATGTTTTAATCAAATACATCATACCAAGTATGAAGAGCATCTCCACTGCTATGTCACTGGTGCTGCGACTGACAAGTGAATGATAGTCGCTGCCCTCATCATGACTGACAAAGCAGATGTCATAAGGCACAGCGACAGCAACGTAGAAGGTCGCCAGTAGAATTAGCCAGTCCCACAAGGCCTTGGAGATGCTGTAGTGTAGCAGGATGAAACGTGACTTCTTAACAGCTGCCACCTTGTACTCAGGTAGAGACGGTTTCTGAAATACATTCTGAAAGACAAGGGCACATATAAATCACATAAAAATCATGAAAGCATCATGAAATTAAACTCTGTGAAAAATGGAAGGTATGAGATTTGAATCTGCACTGCTCTCGTTTACATCCCAGCGCCGTAGTTCTGAATCAACAGTTGGAGAGAACTTACTTAACAAAAGTGCTTGGATTATATGCCACGGCCACCTTGAACCCTGATGTATAATGAGTTCTTTGGATAAATGAAACCAAAATGTAAAAAATTTAAAAATTACAAATAATGTGCATTTTCTTCAGCGCCAACTGAGGTAGTGCTAGCATTAATGAGCTCAGCAAAAAACCACTGAGGGTATCCAGTACACCTGCCTATTATCACTCATCATTATCACCATAACATTTTTAAATACATGTTGAATAGGATTTAATTAACAATAGGCTTGCTGATTGGACAGCAGGGGTTTGAAGAGAGCAGATGTGTTTATTCTGAGGAAAGGAATTTTTGAAATATTGAGATTAATGAGCTTATGACCCAGGGGTTTGCACTCACATTGGTCAGATTCTTCTTGCCCCTCTTGGTGAACAGATTGGTAAGGTTGTGCAGAATAGTCCGCCCCCCTTCTTGAGCTTGAGAAAAGTGCAATCGATTGCTTTTCCTGCTCTGGTGAGCAGCCTCTGACACAGCTGTGAGCAAAACCACAATAGTCACTGTAACTGTAACACTGTAAATGCCGTATTCCATTTAGCTTTGAATTTTATAAATGAATGTAACAGCATGTCTTTTGAAGATGAAATTAAAATGGGACATTTTAAAGCTAGGAAATGCATGTAGCCAGGCCTCACCGTCTCCTTGGCTGCAGTGATGGCTTTTCCCATATGATTCACTGACGTCTTTAAAGGACAAGAGGAACAGCACCACCTCACCTTTCTCATTTTTGATTGGCACAATATCCAGGAGGCACGAAAATGGATTTCCTGTGGATATTAAACAAGTTATTACACTGAAATTACCCACAACAATACAGCTAGACATTTCTTCCCCCTAACATGATGATTGGATTTCTATTAACACTGGAATAACAATTTTTTTTTCATTCTTGTAGCTAACCTCTCCTTACTCCCTTCTGTGTGCTTTCTTTAAAAAACTGTGGTCACAGTGAAAGAAAGGACAGGAAGATGGTTTACATTTCATCATCACCAATTCTCTAATACTTTTAGGTTAGGTTTTAATACAATATTAAAACGTGTGTTTCAGAGTGCATGGCCAACTCAACATCTGGGTGATCATGTGCCTATGATCCTCACCATTTTTCCTATAGAAGCAGACTTCTCCCTGGTACGCCTGCTGGCACTCCAGAGCTTTGACTACCTGTTGGATTACACTCTCATAGGTCTCGGCTCCATGCAGGAAGCTGCAGGTACATGTTTTCTGCATCACCTCAGTCCGAACAAAGCCGGTCAGCTCACAAAACCCGTCAGAGCAGTATACAATTGGGTAGCCATGACGACCCTGAGCATTTCCCAGTAGGAAGTTACTGTCTGCAAGGGAAGAAATAAAGGTTGAAGATAAAGCTACTGTGTAGAGGAATAGAAAAGACTGATTGAACAGGCAATATTTTGGGCTTTTCTTACTGCACAGCTGTAGCTCTGAAAAAACAAGACATTCAGAGATGGCGACCAGGTTGTGTTCCCGTTCCCCTCTTCCTATACATACTTCACTCCAGATTTGATTTGTTTGTTGTTGCACCAACAGAAAACAACTTTTTTTTCTTTTACTGAGTCATTCTGTCTGCATTCAGCTCAGAGCCCTTAAATAGTCTAGTGTATCAGAGAGTGCTTTGAAGTAAGCTGGTGTGTATGAAGTCTAAGGATATATGCAAGGCTCCAGCTGGCTCCATGGCTCCAAGGCTTTGACCCTTAATTAGCAGGTGGAGCATGTTTTCATCCTGCCTTTCGGATTTTACACACGTATATTTTAAAAGATCCATCCATTTTCTGTTGCTTATCTGGGGCCTTGTCACGGTGGCAGCTGGCTAATAAGCAAGGTCTACCCCGAGGTCTCCTACCAGTTGAACTTGCTCCAGAAACCTCCAAAGTAAGGCGCCCAGAGGGGCATCCTGATCAGATGCCAGGAACACCTCACCTGGCTCCTTTCGACACAAGAACAAATACATTTGAAGAGAATCCTTGCAAATCACTCCCAAACCGCTTTAGAGAGTTGATTTAACATAATGATGATTTTTGGGGATGCAGTTTGTGGTGCTGTTGAATTGTATTGCGTTATACCGACAGGTGTTTTAATAATTATGTCCTTTTATGTCAATGAGTTTAGGCTAAATAACGGGAACACAGTCAGGACTGGTGAGTAGTAATGGTCAAATGAAGCTTCGCGAACCACTTTCTTTATTTTCTGAGTTCACTAGATGGCGCTCTCTGTTCAACAAAGGGTTGAAAACACACTGAGTTTCCATTCCTTTAACTTTTTCTTTGAACAGAGAGCCATCTAGTGAGCTCAGAAAATAAAGACAGTGGTTCACGAAGCTTCATTTGACCATCACTACTGGTCAGAACTATATTAAGTTTTTGTGATCACCAGCCAACATGGCTAGTAGATTTTTAAAGTTACCAGCCAATCAGATTTTCCACTAGCCACTGTTTTTTCCTAACTAACTTTACTTTAACTTTAGCTCCTCTGGTTTGTTTCTCGCCGTTGCGTTCGTCTTCTCCGTTTCAGCGTAGCTCGCAATCGATACCACACAGGCTAGGCACGTAGCCAAGGGTTGTACAACACATCAGGACATGGTGTTCATGGGAAATGTAGGATTAGTACTACAAGCAGTGTTGCCAGATAAATATTACGTTTCCAAGCCAAACACACACAAAACTACCCAAATTTCTTGCCAGAAAACAGACCAATCTGGCAACAATGAGTCAAACTGCAGATTCAAACAGACGCAGTGATTGACATTCATCACTGGCCAAATTGGCTAGTAACTTTACAATGTTACTAGCCAAAGTTAATTTTTACCCACATTTGGCAGATTGGCGGATGTTAATTTAAAGCCCTGTATACAGTCCAACATCACCACTAACTATCTTCTAAAATGACCATAAAGGCAACACCTATCTAAAACAATAAAAAAAAAAACCTGAACATTAGAACCTTCGGGTATGATTGCAGAACTTTTGTATAAGACATTAGTTTTATCCATATGCATATGCATGCACATTATAAACCTGAGACTCCAAGAAGTGACTGGTCCTCCTGACCCAGAAATAGCATATAACTCCCTGTACTTTTGTACAGATTTAACAAACAATGGGCCTACAAAGTATCAATGAGTAACACTTTAATGAAGTGTTGGTAGGCAGATTTTGATGCCTTTAGACAGAGACAGTGTTGCTGTTTATTCCCAGTTTCATTCTTACACCCTTACAGTTATATTTTCTTAGCACAATAGCAAAAATGTGAATGTCTGAAAAACAATTCCCTTAAGATGTTCTACACACATTTGCAAGTAGGCCTATATTTTTTGTGACACTCTTATTTTGAAATATGTCTTTAACAGTACTTGGGAATTATTTTAAGTTATATTGCTTGTTACTGCTAAGATGACGTTTCTTTGTACTTTGTTGATTTAAAAAGCTGTTTTTACTCCGAAGATTGATTCCTTATTCTGGCAATATAAAAAAAAAAAAACTACATAGACCTGTATTTCTCTTTCTAACTCAGATGAGAAGCATATTTTAACTAAAATTTTAATATTCAGTTATTACATAACACATGCTCACATAAGGCAAGAGAGAGAATACTTCTCTGTCTAAAATATGCTTTCATGTCTGTGGAATAATTGTGGCGCTGTCCAGCTTTGTCAATTCAGACAGATACTTGAAAATGAAAGCATTATTTAAAAAAATATAGTTGCTAACTGCTGGAACATTGAATCTTAGGGCAGGAAGTATAGATAATGAAACTGCAACTAGACAACTGAATTTAATCGGCAAGCTGTTTTATGTCTCTTTTGTAATAAAACACAGAATAGTTATATATCAAAGAGTTTCTTCAGATTCATTTATTAGAAGGGCTGTGACAGACTGCTATGTGAATAGAAAGAATTTACCTAGAAATCACAAGGTCAAGCATGACACCATATGTATGTTGTGTGAGTAATCTACTTCATGACAAGCTACCATCTGCTTAAAAAAACCGTAGAGCTTGGAAATAAAGAAGCCGGCCTGATTTAATACATTCTTTATAAGCTGCAGAATGTTTTAAATATGGGGCTGTGCACTCCAGGGTTTAAGAGAAATTAAAGCAAAATATCATTATGATTTACTGACTAATGCATGTCTGCTTTCACTCATCTCCACATAACCCTAAATATCCCTTCAATATTTAGACAGATGAACCGAGTCCACTTAATGGTGTCTTCTTTCATTGTTTGTTCAGTTCTCTCTGAATGCAAGCTGATTCAATTTCAACATGTTCAACAGCAAAACACTATAATGATGAACACTGAACAACACGCTTCCATTTTGTTGCGACTCTCCTGCTACCATTACACCATGTGCCCTATGCATGGCACAAAAACACCAAAAGGATATGGAAAAACAATAAACAAGATCAAGAAAATACCATCATATCTTGCAACAGTCTGCCCTGCCACAAACATAGAAGTGTTTTAAGGTTTAATGTTGTAGAAGAACAGGTGAGAAACTAAGCAAAGACAACACTGAACACCTGTACTGCAGCCAGTTTTAACAAGAAAGATGCTTTGTTATCTCCCTACAGCTAGGAAAGTAAACACTGACTGATAATATCACATGCAGCTGCTGTAGATTCACCTGATCTAATTTCTATTATTTTTAAACCAGAAAATAATTAGCGAGCAGGCAGCATGGAGGGGGTGTTAACAAGTGTTTGTTCCAAAGAGGAAAAGACATGTAATTAGTAATGTGTGGATATTCTCTACCTGATAAGTGTGCAGTTTATCTCGCATGAAACTAAATTAAGATCTGTGCATGCTCTTGTTGCCATGGCAATTTGTGTCGAAAAAATGAAACATATGCCAATGCTGCAATTTGCATCTACAGGGTTACCAAGACACTGTGCCCCATGAAACACAGATGAACCCAAAAGGAATCAATATTGGCCTTGCTCTGATTCATACTCAACACATGTAACGGATTTGATTGACTCTAATTGCTAAAGTGCTTATGAATGAGTGAGGATTTACTAAAATTACTCTAAAACTGAAGCCCTCAACCCCTTGATCAGATATTCTTAAATCACGTGATCACTTACACTCATCAATTTTATCAATATTGATGCAAATCAGTCAGATTTCTGTCTCGATTGTAATCTTCACGAGCAAATGTATATCTTGGTCAAATCCCTTACTGCCAGTTGTCAAATCCTGTCTCTAAAATCAAACTCTTCCACTTTCCTCTATGTCTTCCCTCTCCTCAGCCTGTTTCTATGGCTTCATGTTACTCAAGAGAATAGTATGGCTCAATCAATGCCCGAATGGCCAAATAATTGTTTAGATGTGAAACTTACAGTCATTTCTTGTCAGTAAATGTTAATATCAAAGCTTAGATAGAAAATCAGTGCATGTTGTGAATCATTTAATCAAAGTTTTTATTCATTGCTATATCAAAAACTCTACTTGGCATTCACCAACAACATTTGCCTTTTTAAGTTAAATTTCAGTCTCTCAAACACAATGACTCATATCGTTAAGAGTCATTGTGTTTTCCTTAATTATCCATTATGGCACTTGTGAGGAGGAGAAACATGTCACTTCAACACCTACCCAGGCAATTAAGAGAAGAGACTGTGGACAAGAAGGGATAAAAAAAAAAAAGCTACAGTACGGCTTTCTATGGCTGGTACAGTACTACTATATCACTGAAACAATTATAAAATCCAGATCTATGATCCTCTTGACCCTGCAGTCCACAAAGTAAAAATATTATATTGTAATTATATATGCATATACATATATTACATGATATCATAAATGTTATAAACCATCAATTCAATTATGTATTTAGCTGACATTAATTACTTATATTTGGAGGTAGCGATTGATTAAATGAGGGAGTATTTTTTTTTGGCTGAGCAAGACCGGTGATATTTAATTAAAGTCCCTTGGCCTCTGCACTATTCATTTTACTGTAACTCATTTCCCTGCAAATATCAGGGCCATGTGAATACCACCTCAGTTTCCCTGAGACTATTCTCAATTGACATTCCCACTGTGGATAGTGGTAGTATTTGTTCTGCATACAGACATGAGTTGAAATAAGTTCCCCCGCCTTGTCTTCAAAGAGATGTCATCATCGCACAAAAAGGCTTTCCATTACACCGAGACGGATTCAAGGCAATTTTTCAGATTGAATCAGGCTCTGATCATCTCTTGTCAGTTGGCCCGTTTACTGTACCTCCCGCTCATTTACTTGGTCAGTCCGCCCACTTGCACATCTGATACAGAGGTACTATGGCAGCTAAGATTGAGAAAATGTCTGCCGTGTGTGTGTGTGTGTGTGTGTGTGTGTGTGTGTGTGTGTGTGTGTGTGTGTGTGTGTGTGTGTGTGTGTGTGTGTGTGTGTGTGTGTGTGTGTGTGTGTGTGTGATAGGGAGATACAGACAGAGATAGTGTAATCACACTGAATTTGTGAATTTGTCAAGTTGTAAAGGACATGGACAGTCTGACCCATACACACTCTGTCACACCTTTACATCGTGTTCTGAAGAGAGCTGACTTTCTACTCTGTTTATTCTGAGGCATGGTGCACACTAACAGAGTTGGACTGGGAGGGCGGGAACAAACATAAAACAACCAGGGTCAACATTAATGGACGGTGGGTGAACATCATTACTGTCGAAGCATGAAAATAAACAACTAATGTCTAATTGTTGGACTTTATTTTCATTATGCAATAGCACAGACACGTGCACTGTTTGTGGGGGTGTAGGTATAGTATATATATTACAAATGCAGCATGCTCTGGACAAAAAGGTTGTGTGTAAAACACTGTACAAAACAAGGAGATTCTCCAAATAGGAAAATACTATTGCTATCTGGGAGGTTCAGAGTGGCAACACAAGAGCAAAAGAACAAAATTGCAGATGTTTTTTTAAGGTTGAATTTACATTTGAGAAATTATTGAAAGTACTGTGATGCATAATGTTGCATATTTTCATTTGAACACAATAACTGTAGGAATAATAATAAATGCATTTTTTTAAGTAAAGCATTGTTTCTTCAACAGTAATGTTTATTTACAAATTGCAATTTATAGCAGTATAATTCTGTAATTGTTGTTAATTTCCTTTAAGTATTCTTTAATGTGCTTGCTGGCAGAATCACATTATTTATTATGAGTGACACTGTGTTGAACCACATCTGTTCCTGATTGAGACATCTATTTTCAGCAGTGTCAAAAAGCCAATTTTCACCAAACACTTCCATTTGCCTCATTTGTGCGGAGCTTCCATTTTGTTGCGACTCTCCTGCTACCATTACACCATGTGCCCTATGCATGGCACAAAAACACCAAAAGGATATGGAAAAACAATAAACAAGATCAAGAACATACCAACATATCTTGCAACAGTCTGCCCTGCCACAAACATAGAACCTAAGTGTTTTAAGGTTTAATGTTGCAGAAGAACAGGTGAGAAACATGTGACTTGCTGAAAACATACAGACATTTCTATAGACAATTATTTGTTTGGTAGATTCAAATTGAAGATGACGAACATAAGTCTTTAATATTGCCGTTGTAAGTGCTGTTAAATATGTGCTGTTTATGACGCATAATTAATGCAAAATTCATATTACATTTATAGTTTATCTCATACAGTAAATAAATAGGAAATGTGTTTAATGTAAAGGTTAAAATGAATGTGATGTAATAGTTAAAGATGTTAGTCCATTGTGTTTTTTGTTCCTTTTGGAACTAAAGTTCTCTGTTGTGGTTTCCACTGTTGCGGAATTTGTTAATGGAGCAAGGGAACTCTAACGTGAGCACATGTCACGGCGCTCTGCTAATTAAGTTAACAGAGTTACACTGTTGTAGAAGGCTAAGGTGAACAGTAAAGGATTTTCAAAGGATTTAAGAACCTCTTTTCAGGACAAGCAGCCAACGAGGTATTTTATCTTACATGTGAAGCTTTATTTATATTCACGCTAAGTGCAATTTGTATTTTTATTTTCTTCGGTAACAAATAATAAATTTGACATGCTTACTATGTTCATTCACATATAGTTCTCATGGCGTGACATGGATGCATTAAGGACCGAAGAGCAAAGCAATACACGCCCATTTCAGAGAACCAACCTGTGTCTGTGTTGTCGTGAAGAGAGCTACAGCCGTTAAAGGATTCACTTAACAATTTGTTGTTGTTTTAAAGAAAGACCTTGACTGAAAAATGCATGAACTTCAACAGTGAAATATCTTAATAAGCAACAAGTGGCTCTTCAGTTCCAATACATCATCCTAAACTGCACTGACCATCTCCATTTCTAGTTCTGGTTTACTGTCACAACTTGCAGTCTTATAATTGGATCTCACCACCGTTGGACACTTTTGTCGACAGCAGTGTTTTTCAGTGTCAATCACAATCCTAAACTAGGTTACAAAAATGCCAAAGGCTAAACTCCTAAAAGCTTAACTGGTAGAGTGGCAGCCTCAAAACTGAGAGGAATCTATTTTCAGATGTCACAATTTTAATTTAATAATATGTGTCTCTAGGGAAAAAGTTTGAAACACATGGACTGCAGTATTGTAATGGTACTGAATGCCCAGAGAATCAGCACAACTAGTCATCAGATGTACACAACCAAAAAAGGATGTACTGAATGTCATGTTTGTCCCACAAATTACATTTAAACTGCAATGTAGTAATTATTTACCTTGACAAGTCATAAAGGTAAAGTCATAAAGGCATAAATATTCAAAGACAACTGTAGAGTATCAGGGAAATCTCTTCTATAAAATATACTTACGAGTGCCATCAAAGTGGGTTGCAATGGTGTCCAAGAAGGTGTTTTGTGGAGCAAGGAGGCCCTTCATCACAGGCATCTTGTACTAGATCAGGAGAAGGTTGCAGACTCTCAGACAGAAGTTTCCAGTAGTTCCTCACCATTCCCCAAAGAGGACATAAAAGAAAAACACGGTGCCTCTCCCTGGGTTCACTTCTAACTTTTCCACAATGCTCTGGAGTGCAAATTGCTCCTTTTCTATATTGTTGAGAGGAAACCACTGACTTGCATTATTTCTTCTTCTGAAGATACCACGGAGGTGTTCTCTAAAGCTTCTCTCTCAGTATTGAGTCAGGAGCTTTCAGGGTTCAGTTGCGCATCCCTCTGCTCTCAACACTGCTCCAGCATCACAGCGAACTCCACTCACCATGGTTTCTGCCATTTCCGAGACCACTACCTCTCTCTCTCTCTCGCTCTCTCTCTCTCTTTCCCTCCCTCTGTCTCTCATACAAAAGCCTGAACCATCCCCTTTCAACACACAGTGAATTTATTAGTTGTCTCTCTCGCCTTCTCTCTCTTTCTCTTACAAAACCTCCTACATGTACATTTCACTCCCCAGAGAAGTTATTAGAAATCACTTTTTTTCTCTATCTGCTCTCTCTTTCTCACTCTCTCTACCTCTGTGTCTTTTCTGAAACGACAAGATTGAAGTTGTTGATAATTATCTGTTGTATAACTGTGAAACAAAAAAAGTGTTGGTTGCTGTGGATATTCTACAACATAGAGGACAAGACAACAACATGGTGGTCAGAGGTTAGGTTGAATAAAGAGCTGCACTGGATGATGCTTCACTGTTTGGTTCAAGGACACTACATTACCTCTGCTGCCAAGCATGATATCTGTCGACAGCTTGAAGGATCTGCATCACCATATCTGAATCACATTTTATTTGATGCCTATGCTGTAGGCTACATAAACAAACACCCACATACATAGTCACTGTAACACATGGAGTATAAGTCAAAGTACGCGCACACTCACACACTCACACACGCACGCACGTGCACACACACACACACACACACACACACACACACACACACACACACACACAAACGGCATTTCTAAATAACAACACATACTGGTTTGTATAGCATCATTGCCAATTACCAGTTTCCTCCAGATTTCATGTGGAGAGTAAAGCTGTTGTGCACATTATGAAGACCTGACATTTCATTAATGCATAGGTTATTAAAATCTACACTTCCATGAAAAGGTCAAAAACACGTAAATCAATTAGTTAGTTAGTTAAAAAAAAAAGAAATTGGTTATATACTGATCCACACTAGTCTTTTTGTCATATAAAAAGTACTAAATTATCAGAAAATGATTTACCTTAGATTGTGTGCAGAAAACCCAAATAGGCCTACGATTCAGCATCATAAAGTACCAAAAAACACAAAGTTTTACCATTATACCTGATGTTTCTGGGTTACACTGATGTGCATGTTGCATTTTACTGCTGTTTAGTACTGATGTTTAAGGTTATGCTAATTGTAACTTCTTTATATTCTGTTGGGTAGTTTAATACACAGCAATGGATCATATTCTATAAGATCATAATGTGTGTAGTGTCACTATCCTGTGAGAACCACATATCTCTCAAAAGACAGAAAAAAGCCCTGTTTTCAGCTTTGTGAGTATGTATATTCCAGCTGATCCCAGAGGGGTTTTACATGGTTTATTTAGCTTGAGAAGTACAATAATTTCCTCAACAAATAAAGGCACACTTCAATTCTCAGTTCATCACAAACAGTAAAAATCAACACATCTGAAGATATATGGTTTTTACTAGACAGGAAGGGGATGCAACACTACCAGCTGAAAAGTAACTAAGCTGTCATGTAGTGGAGTAAAAAGTACAATATTTCCCTCTGAGATGTGATGGAGTAAAAGTATAAAGTAGCATCGAATTAATATAATCAAGTAAAGTACAAGTACCTTGAATTTGCACTTAAGTAGTGCTTGAGTAAATGTACTTAGTTACATTCCACCACTGACAGATGATAATATTAGTATTGCAGCAGTCTTGCAGTGTTGAGCCCCCGAGACTATTCATGTAGGCTTAAACAAAAATCCTCTTTTTGGTCTTGGTTAGGAAGTATAAATAGAGCACACAATTTCTCATTGATTTGCATTTTTATCATATCAGCACCATCTTGTGTCCCACTTTATTCCCACACTGTGATGGGCTCCGATGTGCAAGCTGTACTAAATCAAAATAGAAGCTGAGTGTAAGGGACTGTACACAAATTGTTTGGGTTATTTGGTCAATCTTGTATTTGCTTTGAACCCTCCCCTTTACTTGGAAAGACATGCAGCCTCCTTGCTAGTACCCCAAACTCAACCAATTTCAAGCTTAATGTGTTTATGCAAAAACAATCTGTGGACATGCAAAATCATGAAGAAATGTTGCTGTCTCTTTACTGTTACCGTCCTTTTTCTTGCTGCTCTTTATTTTTTGAACGAAGTGATATAGCACACTCTTTAAAGACATACTGTTTAATCCGTACTAGCTACAGATATCCATGCCTACGGTTTCTCAAAACTTACATTAAGCTTCTACTGAAGTGAAGTGCATCACCCAAAAATGATTAAAGATAAGTTGGAAGCTTTATATTTTTTATTACACCACAAGGCCTTTTCCATATATGTATAATATTACACATCTTCCTAATGTTATCTGATAGGCCAGTGCACTGCACAGCAAATCACATTCAAAAAGGCAAAGTTCAAAGAAAATCACAAAATAGTTTTTACGTGACCATAAAAAAATAATAATAATTATTAATAATAAATCCAACTACATTTTCCCAGAGTCCCAGTGTACTAATGCCTTGAGGTATTTAGCTTAAAACAGGCAGTGGTGTCGTGATGATAGATCCTGACTGAGCCATCCAGTCCATATACTGGTCTCCAGCCCTCTCTTCAGTCCTCTTCCCCATAGTCAGGATCCCTGCTGCTTGGTTCCTGGAGCCTTGGAGGAGCTGGTGGAGTCGGCTCTGCAAGAGATGCTCATCTTCTTTCCGTTTACCCAGAGTAAGGATGCCAGCGGCGGCGTCTCCTGTGAGTATTCCCCCTAAGTTGTTGCTGCCGGAGCGACACAGCAATGCATAGAGGTGACAGGAGCGAGCTGGTTGTCTGCAGCACTCAGCCATGCTGTGAGCATCACAGGCCAGGTGAGACAGCAGCAACATCAAAACCAGCACCAAGACTTTCTGTTGGGCCAAAGAGATTAGTTTACACCCAAATGAACTGATACACGAATATGATCTGCAGGCATAAGTACACAATGTATTTTATTTTGTAAAGTTCACATCATTGTAAATGTGGGCATAGTCATGGCTAAGCAATTTGCCTCAGTCCTAGAGAAATATATATATTTTTTTTATAAAAACTGACACATAAGAACAGAAAGACGCATGTAGCCTGTAGGCTCATTGGCAACCCTTGTGCTATAGACAACAATAAAAAACACAAACAAGACATGGAAAATACAAATTACAATGAACTAGGTAAATTACTATGCAATAACATTGATAACCCATGCCTCACCCCTCAGATAGTGTTTTTAAAATGCCCCAGTTATGATCATTATTGATCCCTTGAACAGAGTAAGTTTTAGAGTAAGATGCCCTGCAGTTCCCTGTAAATGCAACCCAAGTTCTGTGTTTTAACCATGTTAACATGTAAATTAGGATCTCAGGGACATGGTGAAACAATGTCAATGTTAATTGTACTGTAAATATGCACAACAAATGCAAAAAAAAAGAAATCCTTAGATATACTGGAAGTATTTAATAAAATGACCACAAAAAATGTATCAAAACACCTTAAAGCTATAGTGTGTAGTTTCTGTCGCCCCATGAGAAATTATAAGTAGTGACAACAAAACTGTTGGCGAGTCCACGATACAAGCCTTCTGTGATCGCGCACAGCCCCCACCCCTCCTCCACACAGTTGCTAGTAGCCAAGGAAGACACGGAGGATTAAAAAAACATGATGGACTCTTCAGAAGAGGTCATTATCTTCACTCGAGTTTCTGTGCGAAAGTCGACGGACGACACAATCTTCTGAACATACCATACTGAGAAGTACAGAGAGAGTTGTGTGGAGCGGATAGTCTTAATTAGCTTTGTAGCAACTCATTTGGCAATGGCTTGAATGTAACGGACATTCATTAATATCAAAAAGTTACGTACTAAAGCTTTAAAGTAAGCCGCCTGTCTTGGTATATATATAAATAAATCTTAAGTAGAAAGACACACTTACCCATAAATTAGTAACCACCCTTATGCAACTTTAAAAACCACAAATGTGCAATGCCAAACAAATTGCTAGCTTCTAAATAAAAAAGAAATCAAATTTAAGCGGCTTACCTTGTTAGACGTGTCCATCCCAGTAGCTTTCTGGAAATTGATGGGGAACCACGGCATCTTCTGGCTTGTGTGAAGGGGAGTCATCTGATCTTCTTATCTTCCCGGGGGAAGAAGAAATGTCTTTTATATTGTTCTGTGGTGTCCACACCGATGGACGTCATTCAGGCCAACCACAAACATGACACAAAACCACTAATTCTGCTCTTTACTCCTGCTCTTGAAGGGTTGATGTGATGCTCTCTGCCATTAATTAGTCTCCTGCGGCAGGTCATCTCCAAGGAGACTTCTCTGGACCTTTAATGAACAACAGGTATTTCTTTGTGGCCGCATGCGAAAGTTTTATGCAGACATACCATTTTGAAGAGTGAAGGATGGAAGTCAATTAACTAATGTGTCCTATGAGTTCTAAAATATAAATATAAAAAAAAGCCCAGACGCCCCTCCTCAGTGCTAATGACAAGCTCATTCAAAAGTCATGCTAATGAGGTTCGGGCCTTTTTCTCTCGTACAAAAGGTGGCATACGGACATATCAAGAGCAGCTTTGTCTAGCTCCTACACAGAGTTTTCACTTGTGGGGTGAACAGTGTTGATGAATTTGATTTTACTTGAAAAAAACAGAAGCCTTTAGCCTTCTTTTGGGAGGCCACACGCTTTGGAGGAGGGTCTGGCAAAGTGAGACTACTCTTAGCTAGACTGCTGGGACATAATCTGCTTTATAAACCGTAGAATACTGGCACTCTCATAAGTAAACATTTAGACAATTTTTGACTTTCAGTGTGGTTTTTCATCTTTTCCTCCTCATTAGTTAATATCTGTTGCCATCTTATGGACAACAGGAAGCACTGCTTTGAAACAACAAACTCATTAATTATCAAATAATTGGCCTGGTTTATTGATGAAAGTAGAATTTTAGAGCAGAAGAATTAACACATCACAGTGCATCAAAAGCAATCAAAGCTTTTTATTGATTTCTTTAGAATCGCTGTGAAAGCTGGTTTTAAAATGCTCTAAAGCGCTAGCGACAATTGAATGCGATCGAAAAAGTCACTTTACTCAAAGTCATTCTCTGAAATCATTTTCACTAAAATATCAGTCTGGGTACTGATTGCTAAAATTCAAGTGAAATGACTGGGTTAGAATGGGCATATTCACCATTCTTATGAATTACATTTGCATGTATCCTCAGTTAGAAGCCATTAAAGAGAAATGAACGAGAGGAGACAGAATAAACAATGAAGCCAGTTTTAATGGGCCACTTAAAGGAGCTTTTACAGAATCCACACTCACTTTGCAGTGAAACACGTCAGGTTTATTATTTGACACTCGTGTTGTGGCGCTAACCAGTTATCCCTCGTTCCAGTCCCACATGAACTGGTTCTCCTGATCTGCACCACACAACATCATGTGTCAAATCACTGTATATGTGGAAGTAATGTTAAAAAAGAATCAGAATATCAATAGAACTAACAACAATTACTATAATATCAATCATTAATGTCTGTGTATGCAAGAATTATTTTAGCAATATGTGTTCCCTTCGTACATTTTACATACAGTTTACATCTATATTCACTTTGTTTTGTTTCTATTGACAGTACCATGTTTCCTCTAACAGGCAGGGTCAACTATTCCAGTCGTGATTGGCTGGTGATCTCCTCCACTTACAGACATGGGCTAGCTCCAACCTGGGGACCAAAACACCGACTCACGTAACGTCACACACACAGCCCCTGGGGAGGAGAGAAGGAGACCCTGTGGGGAGAGTCCAAGAATGCTAAAGAACTTATATCCTATGGAATGACACTGGGCTAAATGGAGGTCGACACCAGCAAGGGGTGCAAGAAGAGCATCAGTGTGACTGAATACATCAACAGATGTAGTTTGGTTTTTCTATTTAGGCTATACAGCTTCCTGGTTTGTGCTGAAATGGACATCTGTGATGCCTACAGAGCTCAGCCTGGTCGAGCTGCTCTACGTTGTGCACTTAAAATGAAAATGGCGTCCTCTTCATTATAAGGAGTGAGGGTTTGCACTTAGCTTTTACGTCTAAGATGGCAGAGGAAGAGTGCATGAGCATGAAAAAATAAAAGCTCAAAGACATGGAGTGTGGTAAAGCCTGTACCCACAGAGCTAGAGAACATAATGGAGGGGCATGTAATTAGCACTGCCCAGAGAGAGAGACAGGGATATCCAACTGCTGAGCACATTCCTATGCAGAAACACACACCACACGTTTGTTACCAGCTGTTACCGTTTTGGCTTTTCACAAGAGAGAAGACAGAAGAGACCTAAACTTCCTGGCTCAGATGGACGATTATCTTCCAAATCCATGACAGAGAAAGGTAAACATGGTCTTTTCGAAATGTGTGATTGAAGTGTGAGGTCTCTTCTTCTTTTCAACTTCAGCCAACTCAAACCTGCTCTCAGACTTGTGTCTCACTTCTAACACGACGAGTCTTCCTCACCATTATCATCTCTTTAATTCTCTCAGCCACTTCACCCATCTCCCTTTCGTTACTGGCCTCCAGATTTTCTTCGACACCCTTCTGCTTCTCCATCTCGCTCTGTCTGTCTCTCTTTGGGTAGGATTCTCTGTGGGCACAGGCTGCGGGTCAGCATGATCCCACAGGATCGCCACTGACCATCTCTTTCTCATGGATGGCGTCCAGAGGGCCTGCTGCCCTCTGCTGCTGGCTCTGGTACTGATACTGGGGTAGGGGTGGGGGTTGAGTATAGGCCGGTGGTTTTGAAACAGTTTGAACCAGAGGGAGCGCTGGTAGCTGAGAATGGGGATGGAGATAAGCCTGAGGTGCTGTCTGGGATTGGGATTGGGGCTGAGTTTGGGACTGGTGCAGTGGAGGAGGCTGTGGGTGGGTCTTGGCCTGAGGCTGTTGCTGTATGTGGACTTGCTGTGGCTGGTGGTGAGGATGGTGCTGGAGCTGTGGCGAAGCCGCTCCGTTCTTACTGAGACCACAGGACTGAGCTGCACAGTGGATCTGACGCAGAGTGTCAAGTGCCTCGCTCTTAGCATGCTTCAGCAGGTCTGCCTGGCCCTGAGATTGAGACAGACAGGAGACAAAAAGAGAAGCAGCTTTGTTAACAACACGTAATGATATCAGATTTAAAGGTGACGAAAATAGCAGAAAAACATCTTTGATATCCATTTCCTCAGGGCTGCTTTAAAGCTTGGGTAGACTCTTTATATTTGGTGTCATTGTGCAATAATTTCATAATAATCTTTCAGCATATTGTAACTCAAGTGGTCTGAGGGAAAACTAGACTTTTGCACCTCCTCTTGGCTCTGTATTCAGGCTTCAGAAAATCTTGCCGTTGCGGAAGACTTTGGCCAATCATAGGTCATTTCAGAGAGAAAGTGTGTTCCTATTGGCTGTTCTGCGCATGCATTACCCGTGTGACAAAGAGAGGAGAGCTCCAGGAAGAGGTCTCACTCTTCTTCAAATTCTGGAGGTTCTACCCACTGCATCTTTAATTTGTATCAGTATTTGAGTTAGATAGCATAATCTAGTTTATGCTACCTTTTTGGCCTGGTCCTTTTTTTTTTTTTTTTTTTTTTAAAGTTAAAAATCTCAAAAGGACCATAAGCTTGTTAAATAAAAATTGAATAAGAGGGAAACCATCAGGTAAAAGTGGTACAGGTTTTTTTTCTTATTGTGCATTAACTTATAAGATGCAGAGGGGGGCAGTATAAAGCCACTGAATGAAGGCCTTTGGTTGCCTGCCAGCCCTTTATACTGCTCCACTCAGCTACTGAATAGTGCTGTTATATGGTGATAATGTTATACTACATTTCTGCTCCTTATTTAGGAGCACCCCAGAGATGAATCCCTGCCATATGTGGAGGAAGTGGTCAGGGCAGGCATCCTGCTTTACAGCACTGTCAAGTCAATCTGGGCCACTGCCATGGCTGCCTGCCACCTTAAACTAGCTGTATCTGCCATATGGAAATAATAATAATAATAATAATAATAATAATAATAATAATAATAATAATAATAATAATAAATTGAATTTATATAGCGTTTTTCACGAACTCAAAGTCGCTGTGGTAGAGTCTTCTCCTCAGGTGTTTTTTTTCTCTGTGTGAGAGGTACTTATATTATTAGAACTGGCCAAAAAATCTGACCACATGCTTTTACAAAGTCTCTTCAACTCTACAGTCCTTAAATCCTTGACTCTTCCCCTCAGGCAGCATTGCCGTCTCTTTCATTGTGTCCAGGCCAACACTTTCTTTACTCCACCATCCCTCCAACATCTGCAAGTTCTCAAATGTATATCTGTGCATTTTCCCTCCCTCCCTCCCACTGAACGTTCCTCTGGACTCGGTCTGACCTGCTGTGACAGATCGTTAAGTTAACATCCCTATGAAGAGGCACAAGCTGACCCGTTCTGCACCAGACTAAAGTGTCCTGTAAATGGTGAAAGAGATGACGTTCTCAGTGCCACAAGGCAGGCACAGCAGTGTGACATATTGCTGAATGAGAAAAAGGTGCTGCCCTGCACACAACACCCAACGCTCTACTTCCAGGTGATGTTAATACGCTGCAAGTGGCCTTTTACCTGAGCCACTCCAGCACGCAAAACACAAGCATGAATAAGTCATATGTTCGAAAAAACAGACATTATGTAAGGCATGACTCACCAGGCATAAAATAAGACAGCGAGAAGCTGGTTCTGTGCTGCCAGAGCCAAATCACAAAGACACTTGTATTCGGGTACATTCACCCCTACAGCTGGTCTAAAGCTATCTAAGGGGAGCTAAGCCAAGCAAGGGCAGCCACCAAATCCCACCACTATATCCTCATTAAAATCTCTCATAATCTCCTACTTGTTTATCAAAACCAGTCTATTCCCTTGATAGAAATTGGACACTAAATAACCAGCCTTCACTGTATATTATTTTAAGGTTGTAGATAGAGAATGGTTTGTGACAGCGGAGCACTAGCAGGACTGAGACCCATGCGTCTCGACTTGAACGGTCATTTAAATGCCTAAATACTTGAACCATCATATATATATAGAACAAAACAGACACAATCTATGAGCTTGAAATCTATGATTTGGGAGACAACAAGAATCAATATAATTTTGGAGCCTGTAATTCTTCTAAAAAAGGAACTACAATATGCTTGACACTTGCTTCAAAGCCTCTCTTTCTGTCTCCCTGGTTTTGCTTTTCTCTCAGCAGTGAGGTACAACAGGTTGGTATGACTGATAGAAACGGGAGAATACCCTCATTCACCATGACAGCTCTGATCTGACTGTAACTGTCAAAGTAAGGGTGGAGAGGGAGTTTGGGAAACTGAGAGAATACACAACTTTTTATCTCACTCTTACTTCCTCATAGATTCCCCACCATCTACCAGTGAGTGCGTATAGGCCTGCTGAGGATCTGGAGAGGATGACAGGTGAAATAACTGCGCATGGCTAGCCTAGGCAAACATGCACCAAGCTTTCACCAAATGTTCAGTATGAGACACAGCTTACAATTGAAGAATAGGGGGAGGAAGAGGAGGAGTTATGTTGACACCAAGATGCCTTCATGTTGAGAATGTGGCTCATTGAAGAAATTAGAGGACTACGGAAGGACGAAAGAGGGAAGTGTGTGTTCGGAAAGACAAAGCAGGGATGGGAGGAGTTCAGGGCTTATGGGTAAAGACGGAGTATGGGTGAGAAAGGGATTATGTGAGTGTCCACCTGTTAAACTATTTAAGCACATACATTTCTAAAGTGTGCAATTAAGCTTACTTAAGATAAACCTTGCTGTTGCACGTACGGCTGCTGTATTAGTGCAAGGAAAAAAGGCAGGACACAAATACCTTTAACACTGATTTATTATTGTTATAGCCATTACCTTCACTAGTGCTGAAACATTTAGTGAAAATGTAGCGGTAACAGTTTTGATAATAATTTAATCATCGAGGTCATGTATCAACCTAGTTGTTTCCGGTGTCCTAAATTTGAGAATTTGCAGTTTTATATAATTGTAAATTAAATCTATTCAGACACAGGAAAAACAAGCAATCTAAAGATGTCGCATGATTTCTGGGTACAATTTTTTGGACATAAACTATAAATCAGTTAATTGAAAAATACAGAAATGAAAAGACAGACATGAAAAGGCAAAGAAGAATAAAGCAATCAAACATTTACCTAACCTGGCACTCAAGCAAAAAGCTTAGCCAAGGAAGCTTCTTCACTCAATACTAAATGATTTCAGGGTGATGAGATGAGATAAAAATATCCTGGCTGCTCTGTCCTTACTTAGCAATGTAGTGTTTTATCAGTGCTGGCATTACCACCATGGTTCATAGAGGCAATGAGATGAGGGTTACCTTATCTCACCGTGTCATGGGGCAGACCGGGACAAGAATGCATTTTGCTGAGGATCATCTTCAAGGGACCCAATGTACCCATATGAGGAATAAAAGTGCAGCATGTGTATGTCTACAAACAAGTGTGAACAATCCTATCATGTCTTGTCAAGATAGTTAAATGAACAAATAAATAAAAAGTGTGTTTGGTAACAACAGTAATTAATTAGGAGATTAAGGGATTAGAGAGGAGGCCAATGCAATTATCCCAGAGAGCTTTCTTAAGACACCATGTAGTTATCTCAGCAACACAATCTGGGATTGCTTATCCAGCTGATTATAGTCTCCAAAATAATCTCACATGTTGACATCAATCAAAGGTATTAGCCAGTACTTTACACAAACTGGACGTATATAGAGTAGTACAATTATAAGGATCTTTGTTGTGCTGAAGGCCACATGCTAGGTGTGGTGCAGTCCATCTCACCTTGAGGACAGTTATGTTCCAAGCGTAGCTCTCCATGGCCTTCTGAAGTTTGCGGCCTTTCAGACCCTCCTTTGCTCCAATGCGATGCAGGTCCTCATGGAAGTCCAGACCTGGACACAGACACATACATTATATGTCAATACACATTATAAACTTTATATCAGTAAAGCTAAAAACAAAACTGCAATGCAAAAAATGGCATTTCAGCAAGACAAAGTCGGTCTTAGACTAATGTATTTATATAAAAATTAAAACTAAGTGTACAGACACTTAAGGACTTCACTTCACCTAATTACAGAATTTGGCTTTGTATAATGTATGTCTGTATTATCTCTAGTTATTGTAATTTGTTTGCCCCACACCTAACTGTATGTATATACGTGCATGTGTATGTACATATACATTTATATATCTCTATGTATGTATACATATATACATCTACTGTATATGCATGTGTACAAATATGTGCATTTCCTTTTAATTGCATATATATTGTGCATTGTAGGGAGGTAGCCAGAGCACAAAAATATTTAAGTATAGGAGTTATACAGAGAGTGCATACTTCAGACAAGGATGGACAATCTGTTCAATATGTTCTTTTAGAAAGATACCTTTTTAACTTCCAGTACATTAACAGTAAGTCAAGATAAAGTACCAAAATGTTCTTAATAATAAAAAATCATTGAAAAGGTTTCTTAGTTCTGCACATTCAAATTCAAATCCATGAAGTTTAAGTGAAATCTGTTAACATGAATCTTATCTAACAAACAAACCAAAAACATAACGAACCCAATGAAGGTATTACTGATACAATAATTTGCTTGCTTTTAAGGTCACTTTTTTCAATTTTGTAGTGTGCACACAAAGTCTGCAGAACAAAAGACATCTAGCCAGCTCCTCAAATACACATTAATGGCAACAATAGCAGTTTACCATACAATGTGCTGCATTGCTAATGGGGATAAAATTGAAGTCATGCAACGCAGGCTAACCTTTAATTAGTCTATCAGTAGGTCCAGCTTTATTTAGCCCACGCAGACCATTACTAATCTTCTGGGCTTTAGAACAAACTCCTCCTAAAGCTGTATGTCTCAGCCTGCTTGCCATGCGGTTCCTGACAACTGACCTTATGCCACCCCAGCTTTGATTCATTGCAAAGACATTGAAGACACCTATTATGCTAAAATTCACAAAAGGCCCATAATTAGAAGTCATTCCTTCTTTAGTCCTCAGCTCTTTTCAGTGACTAGTAGGCAGATACCTCCACTTCCACTGTTGTCAGGAGAAGTCTTTCTTAAATTGATTTTCATTGGAGAGTAGGATAATTACATCAGCCCAGTGGCAGCTTGTTTTTTGAAAATAACTCTAGACTCCATCCTTGTTCAAAGGGAAGAGATAACATCTATGTAACAGAGCATATATTATTGAATAATAAAATGATTTGGTTTAATATTCAGTTACATTGTCTCCCACTACACAAAACTGTTATGTTGTTGTTCTTAGAGAGCAACATAATACAGCACTGTGTCATCCGCGTACAGATGGGCATGTCAGTTTCCTAAAGATTAAATGATATTATTAATATAGATGGTGAAATGAATTAGACCTAAGATTGAGCCCTGTGGAACACCTTTTGTTACTGTTAAAAATTCTGAATTGTAGCTTTCCAATTTAACACATTGTTAGGTAGTTCTTAAAACAATTACAAGCTTTAATATCAAAGCCAATATTATGTAACCTCTGTAAGAGCAGGACATTATCAACTGTGTCAAAAGCTTTGGAAAGATCAACAAATAGTGCAGCACAGTGCTTTTTTAAAAAGCAAAGGCTGATACAATGTAATTTATAACCAAAGTAATAGCAGTTGTAGTACTGTGCTCTGCTCTAAAGCTGGACTGAAATGGGCTTAAAATTGAGGCTCTAGACAGAAATACTTTTAATTGATCATTTATCAGAGATTCCAAGAACTTTGACTGACATGGCTTTGGATATTGGTATATAAATTTAGTTGTTGAGATTGTTTTTATCACCTCCCTTATGTAGGGGTATAATATAAGCCGTTTTCAAAAAACTGAGAACTATACTGGAGGAATGAAAGATTAAAAATATGAGTTATTTGCTCTGAGATAATATGGGCTGAGAGCCTAAGAAAATAGGGGTCCAAATTGTCCTCTCCAGTACATTTCCTGGGATCAATGGTAAGGAGAGCATTTTTAACTACACTTGAGAAGACAGGATCAAGGGTAAATGTATGCTTGCGATGAACAGTGAATACATTGTCATCAGTTGGAAGGCGATCTAATCCCCCATTCTCAAAAAGGTGACTGGCAGCTACAAAATGTTTATTGAAGGCTAATCTCTTTATGGTCAGATAATAGACAGTCAATGACCTTGATCTAGGTAGAAATCAAGGAGAAGTTGATACTTTTATTATAATTTACAGCTTTCCAAAAATTTGCAGGGTTTGAATATGAGTAAGTCCAGAAAGTACTGATATTTGGCTTTCCTTATCATAGATGTGCATCTGTTTTTGAGTTGTCTGAAAGCGGTCCAATCGGAATGTGCACATACTGTATACACAGGCCTTCTCATATGATTCAAAGCACCAAGGCAAGGTCAGCGTAGAGAAGAACATTTAAACATTTAAAAATGTACATTACAAATGTAATTTCAGAAACTTGACATAATTGTATGTTTGACACTCACCACAAGAACATTTTCCAAAATAATCTAAAGCACACTTAAAACAGATCAAGAAGTCAAGAAGTAAATACAGAAAATATGATCTCTGATCATTCAGTGCACATCAGACTCAACCTTGCACAAAAGAGCCAGGACCCCTGTTGTTCTTTAATGTCCATATAATTGGTAATGTAAGACCAATGCAGAATATCTCTTTCTGAGCCTAAAAGTTGTGTTAACAGGGTTTAGGGCTGATTTGATCTTGTAATCTGGTGTAGTTAATGGGCTGCTGCTGGTGCAGAGCTGAGCCAAGGCAATCACAGGACAAGGGGAGAAATGTAGACAGAGAGCTGAAGAAGAGCTGAAATAAGCTGGAGGCAGCCCGTCGCAATACAGCCTCTTCAAGCGTTTAATTTCCTAATTATTAAGCATTTCAGTCCCCTAACAGTCACACAGAGGCTGCTCCTTACTATCACTTAAACCCATAGTAATAAACAAAATGTGGGCCCAATGGTGAGACGGGATCTTATGCTTTGCTTCTCTACTGGAAAGAGAAAGAGAGAGAGAGCGAGAGAGAGAGAGAGAGAGAGAGAGAGAGAGAGCGAGAGACAGTTCTTAGACAGACAGGAGGACTGAGGGGACAACAACACGTCTTTTTTGAGTAGACACACATGCAAACACAAAAACACTCACACACCCCTCAGTAAAGCCTTACAGTCTCTGCAGAAAGGTTGTTGTTGCCTTTGTAATGAGTACTGCAGGAGAAGCTCTTATCCTCCAAACACACATGCACAGAAAAAGAGACAGCTACAGGCAGAGAGAGAGGAAGGTAAGTAAATAATACAATCAAACAGAATCTCCAAACAGGATCTGATTAACAGTAATGATGAAAACAAATATGGGAAAGGGGGTGAGGATGAGATACATATAGCCAGATCAGTGTTTTATTCATGTATCAAGTCACACACACTGCAGAGCCCAGGCAGAATATCATAATTGCGAATAGAGAATGGGATTTCCAGCCTCTGATGAGCTGGGGGAAACGACAGTACAAAGCCAAAGGAAGATTCGGGTGGGAGATGTCTTTATCCCTTGAATTTCCATGGTAATGGAGTCAAACCATACCAACAAAGTTGGAGTGGTCAGTTAGAAGAGAGTCTTTGCATGGAGGAGGACATCAATAAATACGCACAGTTAGGCTTGCAGGAAGGCAGCAGCCCCCAAACTAATACCGTGAGCTTGCACCTGTTCAAGGTAGGATGCAGGGCTATATTTAAAAAACACACCTGAACATCTCACAACCTAATACACACACAGATGCATGCTATCAATAAATTAATTAATTAATTAAGCCCAGCATCTATAGCTCAGAGGATTTTATCAGTCTAGTTTAAAATGTTCAAAAAAGTGCTGAAATAATTAAGAAAATATTGTTGTGTAGTTTATATAAACACAAACAGATTAGATATGCGTGCAGACACATAAGCTAGTGTACAGAGTATACACACAGACACAAACACACAGTGGTAGCATATGGAGGTGCCACAGTGTGCATCCCAGCTGTGTATCTGCTCCCCCATTAGCGGTGTGTGTGTGTGTGTGTGTGTGTGTGTGTGTGTGTGTGTGTGTGTGTGTGTGTGTGTGTGATGGCGAGCCATCAATAGTGCCCAGGGGGGACCATCCAGCACCTCTCCATTCTCATCAACAGGTCAGCTTCACTGCCCAAATTAAACTGATTAGCTGCAATAATGACCAGGTGTAAACTGAACACAGGAAGGACAGAGGAGAGGGCAGGAGGGAAGTAAGAGCCACAGCAACCCAAAACTGTCCTGCATCGCCTTTTCTCTTCTCCTATTGTGTGAGTGGTGAATCTGCCAATGTACCACTCATTCCACGTTGCTTGAATTTAAAATGAAAGGCAATTCAGGAGGTAAAATGTTAGTGCTAATGTGTCAGGTCCAATCAAACAACACACACACACACACACACACACACACACACACACACACACACACACACACACACACACACACACACACACACACACACACACACACATAAACCTTGTCTTTCTCTAAAGCTGACAGCCTGTCCTCTAATAGCACATATTTCCACTTCCCAGCCATTACACCAAAATTATACCTTTGGCTTCTGGATCAATCATAGGGACAAAACCTTCAATTCTATGCAAATCCACCATTTCCTTCTTCGTATGCCTCCACTCTCTTATTCTAAGTCTGTGTTCAGGCTGCTGCTATTGTCATCCTCAGTTTCTACATAATCATATGGCTTATGAGATGGGTTCTGAAGATTCAGTGCTTGTCATAGAGGTAGATTCATGCTTTGCCAGCCATCACAAACAAAGATGCAGCATTTTGTTGGGGGTCATGAGTTCATCCCAATGTCCTCTGTTGTGTCTCTTTTCTCGACAGGATAAGGAATGTAATAAGTCACAGCCTAAACAAGACAAAGACAACAGAAGGAGGGAGACAAAAGCCCATTTAGGGGAATGGGTTGTTGTTGTGTGTAGCATTTCAACTTGTAAACCTAGATTGAAGTAGTTTAGCTTATCCCTCCAAACCTTTCTACTTATCACATATTCAGCATCATGAAGGTTAAGCACATTTTAGAGCAGTTTCACACACATTCTCCAGCAGCTCTGCCATTTTTATGAATGACAACACAATCAATCTAATTCCCCTCATTAGGCTAACTTTAATGTGGCTATATAGATGCATTACATTTTTCCATTTGCACTAAACCATACAGTTAAAACTAGACCTCAAACTTAATGGGACCATTATGAGAGAATTCTTAATACATGCGAGCAAAAGGAGCAGTAGATATAGAGACAACAGGGACTTGATGAGACAGGAAGCAGATGGGGGGCACAAAGTGCATGCTGAGTAGAGGAACGGGACAGAAGTGTCTACATCAATATTGGAAAGTATTTACTTTATTAACGCAGGGGGGAGATTATTTGAGCAGATCTAAAAATGTTGATTTACGGAGGCAGTATCAAGCATCACAATTTCCCCATCAAGCATTTTTGAAACTTCATCATGTCTTCAAATCCTCTTAATTGATATTCAAGCATTGCAAGCAGTGATACAAATTCATATTTGCTTCTGTAATCATGAATGGACAATATTTTATAATTCAGTCAGACTCACTCAGTTTTGTATTCTGAGCTAATCTTACTTTATATTTCCTTAGGGTAACAGGGTTACATTTCATTAAAAGTCTAGAATTGTTATTTCCCAATTTTGATTTGAGGCAATAGGTTACATTGTGTAGCTTTTTTACACATAGCACGCCACATCCAAGTAATTGGATTTTGGAAACAGTGCTGGGGCATATTTTTCCTTTCTTCTTTTCAGGCTCACTTATCGCAATAAAACTACAACAACTGCAACGCATGTCTGGAAGCATAAATGAACAGACATGGCAGTTATGTACGTTTGAGAATGGTGGCAGTTTGGCTTGAGGCATGCGTGTTAATGCTGGGGGCAGGGGAGTGGGCGATAGGGAAAGTGCTATGTTGGGCATGCAGCTGAGTCCCCTCAGTCCTGTTGCTCCAACCCTCTGCCTCATTGTATCATTCTTACATAATGCTGCACTTACGTAAAAACCTTATAATTCCAAATTTAGGAATTTCCATGTTTTACCTTCAATTGGATTTTAAGGATTACATGCTCCTTAAGAAAATGCTTTAAGGCCCTTTCAAAATTACTTCTTTTTAACAAGCATACTTCCAAGGCACAAAACCAGGTTAATTTTCTTACTGTAGCTCTTGAAAATTTGACATTTTGGAAGCACAACATTTTTAACAGACAGCAGCAGTAAGCTGAGCATCAGCCTCTGGTCTCCAGCTACCAACACTGCTGTGAGTGTAGCACTGGCTGTGTGTGGGGTTTAAGCTCTGCTCAACTCTGCAGTCATCGCTTTTGAAGATGTTTTCAGCTCTGCGCTAGGGAACCTTAGGCTACGTTCAGACTGCAGGCAAAAGTGGCCCAAATCTGATTTTTTTTTTTTTTTGGGGTCAAGTGACCAGGTCAGACTTCTTCAGAAGTAGTGTGAACACTCAAACCTTGCCCAGATCAGATTTTTTCAAATCAGATTTAGACCACTTCCATATATGGTCCTGAATCAGACCCAGGTCTGATACCGTAACCGCTCCGTTTTTGAAAAAATAGCAAACGAAATGGAAGAACGGGGACACAGGAGAACGTGGCTGCAGTGTCAAAGGAAGGTGAAGAGCCTTAAAGCTAAATTTAAAGAAGCGAATGATTCCAATAACCGAAGTGGTCGTGGTCGCATCGCCTGCCCATTTTATAACGAGCTTAGCCATGTTTTGGGCATCTCTGTGAAGCTATTCACAACGCAGTCCCACCACTCCTGGCTTTGTCTCTGCATCCACACAGACCTCTGTAGTGAATTTGCAGCCATAACCCCGCAAAAGGCCAAAATAGCCAATTTGGCTCTCTTTCTCTTCATTATTCTCCTCCTCAGCACCTGCTCATTAATGTTACGGTTGCCATTACACAAACATGTTGAAATAAAAGCGAAAATGCTTACTTCCTCCATAACCTCCCTAACTTTAGTGCAACAGCGTGCTGCGTCTGAGGTCATTGTTAGTGTTCTTTTGCGCATGCGGGTCAGTTCGGAACCGCAAACAGTTCACACTGGAATCTGATATAGGCCACATTTTAAAAGGTAATGTGAACAGCCAAACAAAAAATCAGATCTGAGCAAAAAATCGGAATTAAGCATTAAGACTTGCGGTGTGAACGTAGCCTTAGAGGCAGGGGAAAGCTCTGTGATTCAACCCCAGCGTTCAACCTACATTCCTGGGTAACTGTACAGAATGAATATCAGCTTGGCTTGTTGTGGTGGGGGTGAGTGAAGCATATGCCTGCCTCTGTGTGACACCAGGGAGTAATGCTGGGCATAGGTGGGCTTAAATTGGTTTATTGGCCTCAGGATATTGGGTTGGCATGTGCCAGTGAGTGAGTCGAGTTGGGTCTTTGGTTGCCTACAGCAAGAATGTGAAATGCAAAATGAAGACGTCAGTATTCAAACTATGTGCTCCTATTTGAGGAGCTCTTCAGAAGAGGCACTGCTGCGTAGTAGAGAAGTGAAGCAAATGAGGAACAATTAGTTCTGAATGTCAAAGAGGCTGGAGAAGACAAGCCACAGGATTTCTTGATTTGAAGCCGTTTCTCTCCTAATGATCTTATTATAGTGAATTTTATCTTCATCACTAAAAGGTCGGACCTCTTACATAAAGCACTATTTTTTTTAAAACGCTGCACTAACAAAAGGCTTTTTTGCCATACCTCCCACTCCACACTCTCCTCCTCTCAAAGGATGTTTGTGCTCTCTGTCCTCTTTCTCCTGTAGCCCTTTGTTTGTGTGGCTGGCTGATTGTTTTCACCTGCCCACTGACATGATAACTACTTGGTGCTGACTCACTGATGATGGCCTGTTCTATCGAAAGCAGCCACTGCTGTTGATGTTGATGGAGATGCAGTAGCAGCAGATACACTTTGCTCATTCTATTAGGCAGGAGGACACGACACATAATAGGTTTGAAGGCTGCAGATGTGCGTTCATATAGTGATTCATCTGGACCGTAAAGCAGAGCAGCTGAAAATGTTCATCTCCTCAAATGAATTTATGTTGCTTTGTGTTGTATGATCTTATGTTTTCTTAATAAAATGAAAGAAATAAGCCAGCAAGGTAATTTAATTTGTGCCTGATACAGTCCATAACCTTTCAGTAGCAGAGAGAGCTATCTTATCCTGCTTTGTTCCATGGTGCTGCTGCTATATTTTTGAAATGTCAGAAATTAAGAAAATCTTCATTTAAAAAACTGTATCTCATCAAAAACGTTCACTATTTTTACGGGCAAACCAAAATCATCAGCTTAGATCACACATCCAGTTGTGATCAACACACTCTGCTAAAAGATGTAGAGGATGAATGGGGGATGTTGCAGATGAGGACTCTGCTCATCCCATAATGCAGCGTACCTGCCCGTTGGGCTTGTGTGAGCTTCGAGTAGACGACGTCAGCCGACTCAATCAGTGTTCTGCTGGTTTGAATCATCTAGAAGACAAAGAAGATGTGTAGTTAATTTGCATCGGATCTCAGCGACATACTGGGTTCATACCTGAAAAGCCTTAAGCAGAGGCCCAGCCAAACACAGGGGACCTTTAAGGTATATATACTGTAAATAAAAAGCAAAGAGTAATACCAAGAGGGAAACACACACACAAATTGCTGAAGAGGTGTCTATCTTGCCACATTGTTAGGCACCAACAGCAATTATTTGGGCTGAGCTTTTTGCTGCTATGTTTACAGGCACATTAACAATTCAGCTTAAACACAATTAACGCAACGTAGCTGTCATGTAAATGTCTTTATTTGATTACTTTAATTGAGGTAAGATTCTAATCAGAGGAAGCGGTTTCTTTCCAATTAATTGGCCATGTAAACAACAGTTCACATTTATTTTGCCTTGTGTGCAAGTACAAGAGAAGGCTAGATAAAATCCATGTGAAAAGCTAAATTATAAGCAGTCTGTTTAGTATTACAGCAATATACTGTAACTCCAGTGTTTAACTCTATAGACTTGCAAAAAGCAAAGTAGGCCCGTTTGCTTTCCATGCAAATAAAACAACCTCTGCATGTCGAGGAATGTATTATTCATTAGAACTGCAACAATTAGTCGATTAACTGATAAATCTATTTAATATGCAATTTTTTTTGATAACTGATTAATCGTGTAAATTAAAGTTCTAACAAAAATGCCAAAATAATGGTGGTTTCAGGTTTTTACATAAGAATTCCTTCTGACTTGTGAATTTGACAGTGACAGTGAATTGAGTGTTTCTGGGTTTTGACATTTAATGCGAGAAGCAGTCAAATTCCTTATCTTAACAGACTTGGCATATATAGTTGATTCTGACTTTGATGGATGGAATGGATGCATGGAAATCACACAAGTATTCGTACCACAAGTAAACCAAGAGTGGCAGAGATGCAACGTCCCATTTTCACCTCTACTTTTGCATGTGACCAACACAACACTGTGTAGTTTAAGCCCTAAACATCATCCCACAGGCTTGAGAGGAGCAGCTGGACCAGCCATGCAGCACTGAGGAGAAAGCTAATGAAGTTTCACACTTCTTGTTAGTAGGGAGACAGGGAGTGGACTCCCATACTGTGTGTGCATTTGCATGCTTTTTCTTGTTTTGCTATCCTTATGAGAACTACAGTAAGCTCATTTTGGAGAAAAAAAATGCAGAATATTTGATGCCTAATATATTAAGTATTTGATGAACCTACACCTCCATTAATTTCTTCACCAACCCCTAAATGGATGTGAGGACTGTGAGTTGTATGCATACTGTATAAGTGAGAGTTGTAGCAATAGTGAAAGATGGACAGATAGAAAATCTTTCCAACAGCAGCAAGAAAGAGTCTTGAATGCAACATGTCTTAATGCTGCACTGCATTCTGGTCTTGAAAGTAGCACCTCTGCCTCTACTGTGGTGGATTTCTCCCAGTGTGACTGTTGGTGCACAAAATGGTGTGTCTAAAAAGAAGCTCTGAATATTATCTCACTAACCTGACATTAGCTTTTGATTGAGACTTGAGATTGTCATTTTAGCTGCACTATAAATATATCAACACAATGTTGCATTGTCCACACATTATCCATAAAAAAATAAGAAAAACACACCACCAGTATGAATACAGAATATATGTACTGTACATATACAATAGCTGTTTTGTGTAGAGTGTAGTCAATGATAGAAACGTATCCCTGTGCAAATAAATAAATGTATATGTATGTGTGTATAGGAGCTGGAAACTGAGTTCCAGTGTGTTGCTGACGCTTTGTTCAGCTAAGGGTAACAATGCTGGCTGGCTGCAGCCCACATGGGGGGGACTGAGGACATGCACTGCCCACTAATATCCTACAGTAAATGGCTGGGTGTTGGCAGCCATGAAGTCACATGTACTTATACACATGTGCACACACTGGGTCCTCTGTTCTTGAGAGGGGAGTGTGCCAACAGGCACTCTGGAAAGCGGGCACAAAACCTCAGCTGACCAGGCCCAAAGCCTCAGGACAAGATCATAAGGTTACGTACGTACATGAGTTTATTAACTTTATGCAATAATATCTCCCTTGAAAAGAGCTAACCGCTGATATATTTCAACATACATGAGCATTTGCATGTGCTGGGCAATTAACAGGCCGGGAAAGGTGATGAGACCTGAGAATACATGTTCTAATCTCTAAAACTCTAAAATATGGATTCTGGGCCCACTTTTCTGCCTGTCCCCAGAAAGTTTTTTTTTGTGGAGTGGAGCGTGAGAGTTGCTCTGACAGTGCCAAGCCTCCTGCCTAGTGCGAGGCCTCATAAAAGCCCAGGCAGATTCTATTTGGAGCCGCTCGCTGCATCTGTCCTGCAGGAGCACCGCCGACCTGAGCAGCGTGGACGCAACAACCTTGTTACTCGCTCATGACCCAATTTACCAGCTCCCAACAAGCCTCACAGGAGGGGAGGAAGAGGGGAGAGGAAGCAGTGGGTGATAACTAATTACAGACAGAGTCCTCTAAACCCCTTTTTGGGCCGTGCCAATGTCAAGTGGTGAAAAATGCAGTGTTCTTTGTAATAGAGGAGGCAGGGTGAAGAAGGACATGCACAATTATATAATGAGTATCTGCAGCTTGACAATCGGACTGGTCAAATAGGTGGTTTTAGCCATGTTAAGAAGCCTTGTAAAACACATCCAGCTGTGCGAATACTTAAATCAAATGATAAGCAAACTAGCATTAGGGAGGAAGCACACTAAACCTCTTTGTTTCTTTTTCTGTTTTAGTACCTATGCAGATCTGTTATCGAGTGCTTTGGCATTTTATCTTTACCTGAAGTAGATATTTAGAGATATGTTACACACTTTAATAAGACTGTTATTGTCTCACATGAAAACTGTATAAGATATAAGTGTGTATGTATGCGTGGCGTGCGTACTGAATGTGTACTTCAATATTGATTTTTAAAGGGAATTTCTGACACATTTGTTCAAAAGATTGCTCATCTGTGTATTACCATATTCAGTCTAACACAACAACAGTATCACATACACTCTTTTGTGTATGTGCAGATTATTTACCATGTCGTAGGCGTTGAGCACTTTGCGCAGCAGCTCAGGTACAGGACCCTGAGCTTCCATGGTGGGGTAAGTCTCGCTCAGGTCCACTGTTACCTTCAGTGACCGCTCACTGTTCATCAGCCAGGAAGACATCGTAAGGATACACTGCTTCATGTTGGCCGCTGGGGTCAGGCCACAGAGCTCTTTGAAGGACACCATGGCATTCTGGGAAAGCAAACAACCACAGTGAATGAAAGCATTTTGGGTATGAACTAGGGCTGCAAAATAAATCCTTTTTTATTATCATCGCCATATCAACTTGCACAATAAACACATTGTGAAAAACTGCGACAGATTGCGAAAGACACTCAGGGATTCTTTCTAGTGAAAGAGAGTATTAGCAGAAAACTGCACTTTGTATATGTAACTGTTATTCTTTTTATTAAATGGTGCCTTTTGTGTTGGAAATCTTGTTGGAAATAATTTCCATTCAGTTTTTTTTTTATTCAACAAGCAATTTGTTATATTTCAGCAGTATACTGTAATGAAGCAAAAAGGCAGAACAGAGTGCATTTGAATATCTTAATTTAATAGTAATAACATTATCGCATATTTTACTCATACTGTGCAGCCCTAGAATGAACACATAAAAAGGCATAAATAAAAATAATCAATTCCGCATGCCGCATTTGTGTCAATTAATTAATAGATGTTCACTCATTTGAAGTTGCTCTGGGAAGCAGCATCAATTAAACGTGTTAATGTATACCAGTATAAATAAATAAACAAATATTCTGTATGTCCTTGTGCTCTGAACCTCTTAACTGTCACTACAGTAACCAAAGCAACTAAAGCAAATCCCTGTAGAGTTATTGGGCTTGGATTGGATTGTGGGCTTAAAGGCAAATATTGCTCCCACTTTTTGCATATGACCTTGAGTGAGGAGATTTAATGAGAAGGATTGGGATACTCCCCTCAGACAAGAAAGGAGGAAAGATAGCAGAGTGTGTTTGTCTTGGTGACACATCTCCCATAACGTCAGTCTGCTCATTCAACAGCCCAGAGGCTCTGGAGCCAAACTTCTGACCACAGCCTAAAGGTCCTAAGTACATTCAGTCACTCATCCCTCCTTTTTTCATTTCTCCTTCTCTTTTCTTGGCCTTCTCTACACATATCTTTGTATTTATCTTTCGTCTCTCAAATATCAATCTTAAAACTATAAAAAATGTTTACAGTAATTACCCAAGCATTCCCGTTTCTACATGGACCAATAACCATTTTAACTCTCTGCAGCTAGATAAATAAAGAAATCCATCTCAACAAGTCCTGTTTATTTAATCTAGTACTGATAGCATATCTTATTTTTCATCAGGGGCAGCTGTTGCTCAGTTAGTAGAGCGGGTCTGCCATTGATCACAAAGTTAGTAAGTCAAACCTTAAGCTCATCCTCTCCACACGTGTCCTTGAGCAAGACACTAAACTCCAAAGTGCTCCTAATGTTTTTTAGTCAAACCTGTAAGAAAAAATTGTTTCTTACACCTTCAGTTTCTTCCAATCAGAAACCTAATTTGGAATGTTCAGATGGGTAAGATTTCGGACCAAAACAAATAAGAGAAGGTGGTTTTTAATTTATCGTCCAGTCAGATTTCTGCACAGCCATCATTGAAGCTTTATACCAACCTGAAATTGGTTAATAGTGTCATGTTTTTCCCCTCCAAAATGTAATTTAAATATTTTTTTTCTAACTGAAAAACTCTCACAACAGAGCAGATGCAATGTTTTTGAGCTGCCAGCCTGCTTTCCAGTCCACCGAAGCCAGAGTTTCTGCACGTCTGGGTTCAAAGGCTTTGCAGCCCCAGCAACAAGCCAGCTGCCTTTCACGGTTTTTCATTCTTCTGCCAGCATGGGAATTTCAGCGACCAAACCAGGCCCACTTTTTTCACATGGCACCCCATCAGTTAGCTTGCTTAAAAGATAGCCAAAAAGGACAGTGTGACAGAGCGAGGTGAGAGAAGAGTAAGGGACAGTGTATGAATACTCAGTGGTATCTCCTTATCTATAAGGCTCTTATTGGAAAACTGCCATCTTACCTTACAGAACTTCTCAGTTACTCAGAGGGACATTATCAGACTCACTCTGCTGACTGGCTTTTACTTCATGTTCCACGAGCTCGGTCTGAACTTGGAAAAACTGCTTTTAGTTTAAGTGCACTTGACTCCTGGAACACATTACAGCACTTTCTTTAAATCAACTCAATTGTGCTTCATGGACAATTTAGAAATCTGGTTTTAAACCTGCAAACTTCTACTTGTAACTGCTTTACATAATTGTATTTTCTTTTGCATCCATATCATTCTAATGTATTTATCAAATAACTTTCCAATTCTGAATGTTTTATTGTCTTCTTGTCTTTGTAATCTGACTCTATGACATTGAAAATGAGGGTCGCCCCTCAATGTTCTCTTGAGGATAAATTAAGGTTGAATGGAAAAAAAGAGCAGTTTAGGCTGAGGCACAAAGAACAGAGCCTGAAACTGCTAAGAGTGAGGGTGATGATGAGAAGCATTGGAAACACAATGCAGGTAAGAGAGCGTGAGAGAGAATAAGAGTGCCATTGTTGGTACTTGGTGAGTCCGTCCACACACTCAGCACTCTGCAGTGTGGGAACCAGCTGTCTCGCTGGGCTAGACCTCCAGGCAATCCACCCCACCACCCCCTACCCCAGAGGATGTGCTGTCACTGCCGGGTCCGACCTTCCTGTAGATGGAGAGGGTGGTCAGGGGATGTAGTAAGCATCTGTATGCTGAGCCTCAACCACAGTTAACACCTCTTGGGCCATTGATCACAGCCACAAGAAGAAACACAATGGTGGAAGAGGGACAGCTTTGGGGCTCTGAATTAAAACCTGGTGTGTGCGTGCTTGAGGACTATGAGCATGTCTCTGTGTGGTCTGAGCCAAAGTTATTAGCATTCATTATGCTTTGTATAATTCCAGGCATGTGTGTATGGGACTACGTGTTTTTCGATAATTATTGTGCAATAAAAGCCATACCATTTCCAAGCCATGGTGTTAAAAAACACCAATGAGAGGCTTGTGTTTTTAATTACTCCCTTCCCCCACTTGACTCCCCTTCTAACATTCCCCAAATGAGAGCTCTGTGTCCAGTTACAACACTGCTTTTGTTTCTATTTGCCTCTCTCTCTCTCACACACAATCTGTGTATCTCTCCTCTTCTCTCTGGCCCACAGTATTGAGTAGTGGTGAATGTACCAATGATGGCACACAAACACTGTTCAGCAAATTAAAAGAAACTCCAAGCTGGCAGCTCTCCTCCATCAACACTTAAGGTTCATGAGCAGCAGCACTCTTGAAAGTCTCCCACAAAAAATAAATAATTTGCTGCCTAGATCCACATATAAAAATATGGCAAACAAATCATATGTCAATGGTCAATGTTCATGGATCTCCTTAGTCCTTTTAATAGTCAAACACACGTATTATTCAAAGCAGACCACCTGGAAGCTTTGCTGCTGGAGGATAAAAGCAGTCTTAAAAGAGCTTAGTGAGTTAAAATACCGCTTTTGACGGCAACATCTAAGGTGTGTGTGTGCACTGCTTTCATGTATAAGGTTGTATATTGTGCCATTAAATCTGGGATTTTTTTCTCAAGTTAATGTCTAATCTTGGCTTCAGGAGTGGCGAAGCTACCAGAGTTGGCCTGATTTTTGCCTTGAGGGTTGTTGACAACCGGTCCTGCTTCTGCCCTCCAGCTCCCTCCAGATTAAAGGCACCAGGCTCCACACAGCTGGTCTCTACAAAGCTCTCACAACTGTTCTTTTTTTACATTTAAAAAAGGCAAAGGCCTTGTTCTTCATTTATCATCTTTAAAGCTTTCCTCTCAACTTCACCGCTTTCATTTATTTCATCAACCCTCATCTTTTCATTTTAAAAAGAAAAATTTACATTTCAAATGGTCGTGGTGCCAGTGTTGTTTGATCAGGTTAAAAGGCACTGATTCACACCCAATTATTTTTTATACATAGGCCTATGGTTTTGTTCCCAAAGCCATTTGTTGTGAATGACGATTCAAAGTTACCGAACAGACATGAGTGTCAGCTGTGACACATGACATGCCTGTGATTATTTCATATGTAGCATAAATTAGTTGATTGAGTGATTTTTGAGTTATCTGGGTGATTAGTTGATGAGTTTTACAGAAAATATGACATGTTTGATAAGTCTGTGTCAGATTTACAAGACTGACTTCACAGTGAGCCATATTTCATGTCTTATTCATGAAATGTGCCCATGCTGACTCACACCTGAGTAATTATTAGGACCTAATCATGACAAACTGTTGAGGTATTTATTTGTCACTAATTTAGATTATTCAAACAAGCAACACTTTGATTGGGCCAAATATTATAATCTTTTGCCAAGTGAGGAAACACTTGGTGAGAATTGTTCATTATTTGCTTGTATTTCCACTCTTATTTCCAATGATTTTACTGAAATTACCTTCCTCTTATCCCACTCAGGCTGTAATTTGCTAATGTTACTAACCTCTAATATTCAGGATCAATTCACCTCCCAAGCAGAAACTAATTTCTCTTTGTATTAGGGTCTTGGGAGAGAGAAATTATGTCCTCTTTTCAGAACATTGCCTATTTCCACAACTGAAAAATGCATGACAGCATGCCACAGGATCTCTAATCGCATATCTGCTTATTTAGTTTGGTCTGTCTTTTGTTTGCTGTGCAATTAGACTGAGGTTACTGCCTACAGACGATAGATGGACAAACCATGGTATTTATAACTGTCCTGGGTACATAAAAAAGGAGTGCGCTACATTAGCTTCTGGAGGAACACGTGAGTATGTCTAATTGTATGTCTTCTTATACAACATTAAATATTTTCCAGCATTGGCTACTCATGAACAAGACACCAGGTCTTTTGTCCACTTTTGTTCTTTTTTTTTTCTTTAGAAAATCTAAGAAGCACAAATAATCTTGTTTGGTTACATGAAGCACTTTTACATACATTTTAAGAAGCACAAACAAATGAATTGCATCTTTCATTTATTTTTATCATTTTTTTTTTTTTTTTTTTACTTAACACAATTCTGTTAACACATTTTTTTCCTTAGGTTGACGAAGCATTGTTGATGGAGTCGTGTCAACAGTGTGTACAGCACTATTATTTTAATATTGTTAGCTTTCAGAGAGGACAAGAGTCTGCCACTCTAAACTGACAACCAAACAACACCCAGCTAGGTATTTAAAAGGCTCACTGGCTCTCCCTGTGTTGTAATTTGTCAAATGAACAAATGAGACAAGCTTTATATCACACCCTTCAGTCATCACAAACAAAATCATACATGCACTGTAAGACTTCTGCTACTGGTCTTCAGCCAAATATACACCGTGGTTACTAATCTTCATTTGCTCATCTAGAGGAGTTTACAAGTAATGCACAAGTGCCTAGCAACCCAGTCCTCTTCCATGGGCAATTATCGTTACTCATTAATGATTACAATATTGATAAACCTCATAAATGTACAGCAATGTCACTTTATTACCATTGTAATGGTATATTCTAACATAAATAGAAAGCTGTTAGCAACAATCCTCTATCCAAAACAACAAGTGAAATGAGTCTAACCAGAAACAGTTACATCAGTTTTGACCTATAAGCAATAAAAAAGTCATGCAGTTTTATTCGGTGCAAAAGGTGTGTCTGTCTTTTCATATCTTGACCTAAACCCCAATATGTAGACAACCATTAAAAGTTAGTACTGTAACATAACATTCATTCAGAATACCATGTCGATTGTTAAGCATACCAGGGTCTGCAGAGCATGAACATCAATTATTTTGATGATCCTGCTATCTTTACTATAGCACTGCATTTTCACCAAAACATCTGCTGTATATGCAGAGACTTGGAAATGTTGGATTTGGATCCGAGTGTCTCCAGCAAAGCCTCAAAAGTTTATACCATTAAAAAAAAAAAAGTATTGCCAGATTTTCTTAAGAACAGATCTTCAATATTGCCATAGCCATTTACCGACTGAGCACCCAATCTACCTAAACGTAGATCAAGTGCTAAGTCTAAAAAAAGTGTAGCTCTAAGATGATAGAGTGAAGTAACTGGTGGATAACCAAATCATCAAAACTGAATGCAGTGAGAGCCACCAAATGTTGCACTTCATTGAGTCTGTGTGTTGCCATTGTTTATAAGATAAATGGCATTGCTCTATAGAATTAAAATGATTTCATTGAACTTTGGACCCCAAACACACTAATCAAAGAGTGATCTATGACATTATTTACTTGTTCTGAATGAACAACATCATAAGCACTTCACCAGAATGTAAAAAGACCTTCAACTGCTTTACACAACCCAAAAGCCACTTGGTAAAGGTTTTGTGATTATGTTTCATAAATACTTTAAGTATGTAGTTCCTTACCTGCACATTTTCTCTGAGATCTGTGGCCTCCCTGAGGGGCTGGGTGGAAGCTCTGAAGAGCTCGTCCACTACTTTGATCCCTGTGGTCTTGGTGGTGGTGTACTCCCGGGCCTTTCTACTCTTCCTGACAGACAGACCCCTCTTATGTGCCTTTCCTCCACCCCGCCTGTTGGTGATGGCTACATGGACAAACAGGGTAGTGTTGGGTAGGAACTCGCCCGTCAGTGATTGTAGGGGGACATGTCTATAGCCTGGTTGTAGGCACTCAAATGGGATGGTGTACTGGCCAATGAACTCGTCTCCAATGTAGTCGTCATCCAGCACCACAAAGCGCAGTACTGCAAGTTCTGGTAAATTAATCTGGAATTCAAAACTCTCATCAAAAATAGGGTTGTCACCATTCTGGGACACAGTCTTGGTTCTTTGCTCAGCACAGTCAGCTGGGATGCCGTGGATCTCCACATATATGTAGGGCTCCACCACATCACCCTTAGCTGCAGAGCCGCGAGGCTTGGGCAGATTCTGCCCACTGATGACCTTGATGTGAAGAAGCTGGGCAGACACCCCTGGCAGCGAGTCCCGAGCATTGGCACTAAAGTAGGACACCTCCTCCCTCATGATGGCTGGCCGCAGAACATACCCACAGTTTCCATTCTGCCTGAACCAGCCTAGGTTGAGGTCCATCATCAGGCCTGGTGTCTGGTAGTTCATGGCCACAATCTGGCAGCCACACTTCCAGAAATCCTGGGGGTTCATGTTGCTGGCATCAATTCTCATAGGTGTGGGATATACCCTGGAGAGAAAGCGCTTGTTATAACAGACAAATTCCTCTGGGAACTCATTGGCAAACCTGTTTGCGTCCACCTCATTGAAGGAACATATTTCCCAGTATTTTTGGTCTCTCTTAGAGATCTCAAAGTCCCTGAACTGGACTGACTTGCAGAGAGATACAAGATCAGAGAGCTCCCTGCACAGTCTGAGTCTCCTGTAGCTTAAGCCATTTAGCTGGTCCTTCTCATCAGCTCCCACTCTTCGAGACATTTCCAGACCCTCCTCCTCATCTGTTACGTCACCCTCATCAGTGCAGTTGGGCGGTAGCCTCTTACCCTTAATGAGGATTTTACCTTTGAGTTTCTCAGGGGAGGGTAGGTAGTTTTCCTCCTTGAATGGGGGTTCAACATACAGCTTGTCCCCAAGAATCTTCTTCATATGCTGTGCTATGACCCTCTGCTGGGGGATGGAGCAGTGGGTCACTAGGCAGAGAATCAAGGGATACTCTGAGCTCTCAAAAGCATATTGGTTTATAATGTCCAGGACTTTAGAGAAAGCTAGATGTGAGGCTACAGAACTACCCACATACACCACTGGTTCATTATCAGGGCCATCCCATACAATGACCTCAATGCTGCGACAGCCCATTCTTAGAGCTCGGATGTAGCTGCTGATGTCTGACGAACCCCAGAAATGGTCTTCCAGAAGTGAGGCATTATGTGACGAGTTGATGTAATAGTGGGACAGAGGCTGGGTCATATCCTGGCACACACGTTTGTGCTGAGGGTCAAAGATGTGGCATTCGGAGGAGAGGAGGTAGTGTGTAAAGCCATCAATGGAGAGGTAGGCCCTCTCCCTACCTTCGGCGGATGGCTCAAATTTCTGAACAATATCCCTGCACATGTCCTCCGTTACACCTTCCACACCCTGCTCCACCTCCACGAAAAGCATCAGATCTTTACTGTCCAGATACTCCTTGTTACTGGAGAACTGTACCAGTAGGAAGAAGATCTCTGGTCGTGTGCAGAGCTCACAGTAGGCCTCCACAAAGGTGTCCATGTTAATTCCCTCTCCATATTGGTCTTTAGCTTTCTGGAGTTCCTTGAACTTCAGCTCTATCCTAGACTCTTTCATTCCAGGGTTGAGCCCCTTGATTATCTGGGTGGCCCTGAACAGGTCTATGTGTCCTTCCTTTTCCATATCTGCCAGTTCAAACACTGAGCCAATCCAAGACGTTCGTAGACTCGGTTGGCTGGGTTCCACCATGTCTACAGTGTGCCGGCCATAAGACACCAGATACCTCAGGCCCATCACCCAGGTGCTGACAACATCTGCTGTACTGGCTACCAAATCTAAGGACTCATAGTTATCCCCATAGATGATTGAGAAGGCACATTCATCAGGGAACTGATCTGAGAGACCATTGCTGCGCAAAACTGGGGTTTTCTTTCCCAAACGGACCTCCTTAATGCCCTTGATCTCTAGTTTGGCCTTTTCTGAATCCTTTTTTGATGGCTCCCAACGGAGCCAGTGCATGTCTGGATCCAGCAGGAAGTAGCGGTTGTACATGCGTGAGTTAGAGCGCACCTTCTTCATCTCACAACCCTCCATCATAAAGGCCATGCAAGCAGCTGTGCTGTTGATCTTGCGGTCATTTGGCATTGAGCTGAAGGACACCGTTTTCTTCCTCACCTGCCTCTGTTTGGAACCATCCTGGAAACAGAATGGGATGGGGGAGGGTTGGGGTAAAGAAGGATTTATTGGTTACACTTTGTATCTGAATTCAGGAAAAAAAAGCAGTAAACACCACAGTGAGATTATAATGTATAGAAGAGGATAACAGAGACAAAAGGCTGAGTTAGCACCTTTATCATTGGGTGGATTTACACGTAGCAAGATAAATGCACATTAAACCTAAAAGAAAAATCCTAAATGTAAACACAAGCTGTTGTGCTGGACATGATAAAACCATTCCCAATGCTGAACGCATAAACATGATAAAGAACGGGCTGCCATTAACTTAGTGGAAATCTTTTTTATTTTCTTCCCAGCATGTTTGCTCAACATGCATGGGTCCATCTTATGAAGACGGGACACAGAAGTGGATAGGCACGATGCAGGGGCTTCTTTGACATCTGACTTCAAATGGCAAAAAAGCAATCAGTCATTTTTTATATATTTATGATAGGCCAATAGCCTCAGAGATAATTATGTGCTTATTTAAAATGCACATCTCCCTGTCTAATTTTTCTGCAAATGTTTTACATTGCATAAAGTAACTTAATGTGAAGGCAGAGTAACTTCTGGGGTTTTCCCTTGAGACAAATTGTAATATGCAGTAATGCATGAGGTCTGTTTCTTTTTTAAACAGGACCGCTTGCTGTAATGATAGGGTATAGAACTTGAGATACAATTTTGGCTTGGCTGAAGTCACAATGATTTCATCCCTCAAACAAAGTTGAGGGCTTTAAATTCGGTTTCAAATTACCTTTTAACTGCAAATGAGATGTGGTTAAATAATTATCCTGTGGGCAACCTCTCATAAATACATTTCTTGCCAGCCGATTCCAAAGACATTGCAATGTTTGTTAAAGCTCTGTGGAGACTGTCTCTCTACAACCAAGGCAAAAGCCAAACTTGTGAAAGTAGTGAAACAGATGCGCCACACACCCCTTGCCATGACATGGCTGAACCTTTGCAGCTTTTAGGTCATGAGCCTAGCTGGCAGAAAGCAGACATACAGCACTGCCCTATTTCCCCACAAGGCTGTGGTTAGCTAGAAAGCCTGAATGCAGATGGCCTGGTTAAGGGCTTGGAAAATAGGCTTGTTGAATAATGCAAACCACAGAGAACGGTACAGTAAAGTCAAAACTAAAACAATCCACAAATTACTGTTACATATTAACTATTCTAGACACAAAGCCTTTGAGACTCAGACAAAGGACAAACTATTTTTTTTAATAATTTTGTGAAAACATCTATTACCACACTCACATTTCAGTGGTGATGCTTGATTACTACAACTCTGATATGAAATGCATGTAACCAAAGCCATCTAATCTCAATTTTCCTCCTTGTTCCATGTCTGTTGATCGTTTTTAGTTTGAAGAGAGGAAGCTAGAAAGGGCAGCAGAGAGGACCCCAGGGCTATGGAGGAGTCAGTATGTCTTTCCCCCAAGACAGTGACTGCCTGTACATGTGTGATGGATCTCCCCTGAGCATGAGTTTAACTGTAGTCACAGTGAAAAGCCTCAGGACCATCCATCTTTCACCTGACGGTCAGAGGCAGATGACGCCCGGCACCTCATCGCGATTAATGAGCACCACTTGATGCAAAGCTGAAGATATGACACGGTGATCGCTCTCTGGTTTTGCCCTTGTTTTACGACCTCGATCTCTAACCCCTACACATACTGTCAGTACTCAATATCATAATTAAAAAAAACCTGTAATCTATAATAACGATTACAAATCATTCTTTAACGTCAATGAAATACCTTTTGGAAAATCTAGATGCACTGTTCTTACACGAGATGGTGTGTTGTGGCCCGATGCTGGGACCACCCAGGTCAAAATGGTTGTTCACAATGTGTTAAAATAGAGTTATTCAAGCATTTATTTTCTCCTCCTCGAGAAACACTTGCATGCTAGTGAGAGCTAGTGCCAAGACCAACAGGCACATGGTTATGCATGTGCTCTTGCCAGGACTGTGAGGGTAAGGAGGGTGCTGTTGGTTCAGATGTTGGATAATACAATTCCAACTCTTTCACAGAAGTAATCTTGATATAAAAAGAACGGGTAACACTTCATAATAACGGTACATGAATTATCATGAATTCACTCATGTAGTACTTAATGTATCAGTAATGTACAAGGATTAATAGTATCTCATGCATGACTTAATGCAGGAACAATGTGTTAATTAATGCATCATGTCATGTCTGTGGCCATTCAAATAAAGTGCTGACCTGGTCCATCTTTAAAATTGATTAATAAGATATGATTTATCAATTTTAAAGATGGACCAGGTAAGCTCTTTATTTGAAGGGCCACAAACATGATGAAGTTAATCATGATTACAACGATACAACTCTTTAGAATATATATAATATATACTGCTATGGCTGGTCAGTTTTTTGAAGAAGACATGAACATTATTAATAAATCAGAAATCATGATGATTCAAATACCTTAATTAACGTATTGTTCCTGCATTAAGTCACACATGAGATACTATTAATCCTTGTACATTACTTAGTGTTACCAAAGAAGAAGGCAGACCACAGAAGTGATGCTACCCCTATCTTTTTTCATGCTCTTGATTCATCCAACAAGTCAGATATGATGATGATGAAGAAGAAGAAGAAGAAGAAGAAGAAGAAGAAGAAGAAGAAGAAGAAGAAGAAGAAGAAGAAGAAGACGACATGTCATGCTCCTTTATTTGACTAGCCAGCTACAGTTGGTCTCTCATCTGGTTTGCTCTTCTGCTCTTTGCAAAAGTCAACCAGATGGGCGTCTACGTTGACTGGGGTATTGGGGTATGTGAAGAAAATACCATAAGACAGAAAGCAGACTGAGCAAGTGGCAAGAGTGGGAGATCTGTTCAGGTCTGATTGTTTCCAGGCCTTCTTTATGGAAGTGCTGTAGCCACAGAGAGTCAAAGAGTGCAAGGGTAATCTTGTGTCATTTAACATGCTGTTACAATTAGCCCGACAGCCAGGTAGGACGACATGCTCCAGTCTCTCAATCAAAACCAATAATCACAATGTGTCTATTACACTATTGAAACTGAATTCTGTTTATTGAATTTAAATGCAAAATCAAAAGGCTGGTGACCTAGAGGTAAAGGAATAATCAGTTGTCTGTTCAAATGTGCGTTGTGGATGTATGCATAAATAACCAGTTGGGGCCAAAAAAGAGACACAAAGCACAATACATTTTCAATCATAATTTCGTGAAAATTTAAATTTCCTTCTAACATGTCTTCTTTATTTTTTTTACCTTTATTAAAATTTCTGCCTCTGTATTTTTCTACATGCAGCTGTCTTTTTCCCCTTGATCGGCCATGCTTTTGTTGCACTCCCTCACCATTTATTTGCAGCCCCTGGGGCCTTTCCTGGTAGATATGTCAGTATTTCTGATAATGTGTGTGTGCTTAAGTGCTTCTGGCTTGGTTGCCTGTTGCTGCTGTTGCTGCAGTGATGTGGGGGTATTTCGGTAGTCCTCCACACCTCCCCCATCCCCTTTCCTGTGGTGACACTGACTGCCCCAGGCTGGGTCAAACAGTCCCTGATGGAAGGGTGAAGCTACTGGCGACGGGGCAGGCTTTGAGAAGAGTCCCTTAGCATCCTCTGGGCAGTGGTAAGTCACACTCTCTCTACCTCCCGTCACAGTTGTCACACCCTGATGCTGGGCGCCATGAGCAGTACGACATGGGGAACTTAACTCCAGGGACGCAAATTAATGAACATGAGTATGTTGCTTGTAACACTGCAGTGCCCCACTGAATGGAGTACGCCAAAACAACTCTTTAAAATGGTACTGCAGGGCATAAAGGACAAGCTTTTTTTATAGACTTCCTATTCCTTTGTATAATTTAATAATCATATTTCAGATTTTATGGTTATAATATCATCTTTAAAACCAATATACATCTGGTTGGTTTCCCGTACTCCCCCGGTCTGCTGTGTGTCCTGGAATGCAGCACTATCAGAAACTAATGCATGCTTCATATCCGGAGAGTGTGTATGTTTGTGCAGGTGCAACACAAGCAGCCCAACAAAAAACCCAGGGTTTTCTCTGCTGCCTGATCTTTTGTTATGTCAGAAAGCACAAGCAAAACTAAAAAGTCTACAATACATTGTTCTGCAGCTCAACATTTGAAGGCTACATAAAAATAGGGTATGTGTCTCAGCCACTGGACTGTCATAGGCTAGTATGAGCAGAGTGCTGAGACGCTCAACCTGTTTTTGAACACATGGAGGATTAATCTCTCCCCTAAAGGTCTTCCTGTGGGACTCTGGGCATGCTGCCTCTTTCACTACCCACTGCCCCACTTCCTCCCCATCCCACCAAACCTCAAGCCATCCCACCTCTTTGTCACGGCTGGGCTGGCTAGCTGCCACTCGCTACTCCTCACTCCTATCATATCTCAACTCTAAAAAGGGGTCTGCAGGAAGTAGTCAGGCATGGCTCAGTTCCTCTCGCCCACAGAGCTACTGTGTCATTTGTGTGTGTGTGCAATGTGAATCGGTGAATAAGGCAACAGGGGAGCGTGGGTAACAGGGAATGAAGACAGAACAGAGCACAGCCCTCTTGATGACGTGCTCTCCAAGATGTGAGTCACAGTTTGTGTGTTGCGCTTGCCTGAATGTGTGCTGGGGGATCATGGGATCAATGTCTACACACATATAGAACACCCTGACAGACAGCTAGTCACAGCTAAGCCACATTACACATCAAATGCACATATTGATGTTGATGTCAAACACTGAGCAATCAATCACACACAGACAGAATTTGTGTAACCAATTACCTTTTTATTCTCTGATATTACAGTCAAGGCAAAAATATATTCCCCTCAAATTATCAAATTATTAATTTTCATCATCGTAGCTGTCGTTCTTGGAACTGTTGCCTCTCTGGACGAAAAGTGAAGCAATAATTCACTGTCCAGGTAGAGATACTTTCACTATTTAAATTGGAATACAAATACTAATCGTATGCAAATCTATTATTTAAATCTGTTTTCCTTGAATGCTCTCAAACAAGCTAGGGCAAGGTTATTCCAAATTTTGCATGCAACAAGTGATGAATGAGGAATTAATTACTGCACAGACTAAATTATCAAGTGAAAGTGATTTGATAATTATTGTCTTTTTTGGAGCAAGCCCAACACCGTTTCCTGCAGAAGCAGTAGACGTAAAGAGCCAAAGAGTTCTGGCTTTTGCCTTGAAGGATTTCACAGCTCAGTAAGCCGTGCTGTGCTTGGATGAGGTAGGTGGAAGGTCATCATCAGAACCCCCCACCCTCCCCCCCCCCCACCTCCTCAAGTCTAGGCTGCCCACCACTACCCCAAGGCACCACACTTCCAACATCCAAGATGGTTACACAAACTGACATCTAAATCCTGCCACACAGAGCTTAGGGCAGACATAATTCAGCCTCTAACAGACTCTACTCCCTAAATCTGGGAGCAAAGAGGCATCCATAGAGAGAATGTACAAGAGAGAAGTAAAGTGGATGTATGCTGAGACTGTGTATATGCAAGAGGGAGAGATAGAAGGAGCGGGGGAGAAATTGAGAAAGAGAGCAAGTTTAATGAGCTTAATGTCAACTTAATTTGTTTAGATGTTTTGGCAGTGCTGTGCAACCTCAATGCCAATAAAGCAAATTAAATGAAATTGAAATACTAAATTCTCATAGGGGGAAAGATAGAGAAGAGGGATGGTGAGAAATAAAATGTCAGCAACATTTTTGCCTTAGCAACATCGCATTTTTGATCTGTCATGCTCACAAAGCATTTTCAAATTGAATACAGATTTTGGAAATAGGAGCGACGAGGGAGGGATAGAGAGAATAAAGAGAGATAGATGAGGGAAAAGAAAGTCAGGGAGAGAGAGAAGTTGGGCCTTTCACCATTTGTCAATCTAATCTGTCATGTGGGCGACTTCTTTAATTCTCAAAGCGGTACTTTCAGCGGCACATCATGCAACTCTCGCAGAACACAAAGATAATGTGCGAATAGGCGAGAAAATCAAAAGGTCTGAGAGGGGATGCGAGAGGAATTGAGTGTGTGCTCGTTTTTGTCCCATGTACGAATGGATTTACATTTTCAGCCCGGTGGTCCATTGTGCACACGTTTACCTTGGATGTAAAGCCCCAGTTCTGCTGTTAACACTCTTTCCGTGCTCCGATAATAAGTGGAAATCCCCCACAGAACTGTGAACAAGCTAAAGAGCACCAAACAGTCTCACTAATTACTGACCCACAGAGAGTAGAGGTCAATGCTATCGAGCTGTGGAACCACAGAAAAAAGCACCATGTGCTGCCACCCAGCTTAGATAATTTAGTCACAAAGCATTTGTGTTAAAGAGTGCATTTTTTTCTTTTTTTTTTTTACTATCAGTGAGCCATGAGCCCACTCAATACATTCAGTATGGCACATGTACAGGTTTGGTCATAAATCATATCACACCTTTCTGAGTTTAACGCACATTTGAATGCACCGACGCACATACACATGCACACCAACATCAGGCTCTCTTGTGGTTTCTCCATCACATCGCCCCTCGTTTTCCCCAGCTGCTTTCCATCAACTCCCGTCACCAGTGGGGCCAATTATTTCCTGCAGAACCTATTTCATAAGCTTACTTCAGGTGAGTTTACGCGTGTTCATGTTTGCATGCTTGTTGCTAAGCATGAGGGAGAGAGTCAGACAGGGAGAGAGAGTCTCTTATCTTTTGCAGGGTCAAGTCACATCCAGTTTAAGATTCCCTCACAGTCAGATTCCTGTCTTATCAGTCTGTGGTTGTCCTCTTCCGTATAGGCAAGGTGTCCGCTGTCAATCTCAGCTCCCACTCACTCTAAGGGATTGTGCGTCTGTCAGGTCATGTTGGTAATTCTGTAGAAGCTGTGTTAAATAATAACACAATAATCCTGGTCTGTGGGAGGGGGGAGACACAGGAGGGGTTGTTTGTCCCTGGATTCCCTTACAATCTCCTGCCGAATGTACTCCACTGTTTTCCCTGGTTAAGCGGAGGTTGTTGGAAGGCTGTTTTATCAGCTCATAGTCATGCTTTCTATCTCCTTCATTTACTATGCCAACTATGTACAACCTCTGTGCCCCAATTCAACTAATGTGTCTGAGTGTCCCAGAACAGAATCTGCCAAGACTATAGGGTTCGATTCTCACTGGAGCCACTTACACATCTAAAAATGCATGCACCTATGGTGCTGTCAGGAACTTTGGATAAAACTGTTCATAAAATGGCCTACTGTTGCTGTCAGATGAAAATCTGTATCTCCTAAAGCATCCACAGGTTTTCACTACTTAAAATAATCTGTCAGTGACACTGACAAGAAGTAGTTTAAAGGTTCTGGCTTTAACTTTAATTTTTTTAATACTAAAGGCACCAAAGGGACAATATAGGTCAGGTGACTATTTGCTTAGCTTATATGTAGAATAAATTAGTTTATTATTTGGGTTTTTAGGTGTGGGTAGTCACTTCCTATGCATGAAAAAGATTATAAAATCAACTTAATTTTACAAGCTAAGACTGTTGTCTCAGAATAGGATGCTCGTATCTACTGCATCACTTATTTTGGTGAGTGGATCAAGTTATGTTAGTTTTCTTAGTCAACTAATATATGATTTTGTCACCTAATCGATTAGTTGATTTAATTGACAGATCTGTAAAACTGAGTTTCTCAAGAATCATGCAAAAGACCACTTTAGATCTTATGTTTATCAGAGATTTGCTCATAAGGTTATTGGGAATAATTCATTCAGCATGAAAGAAGCAGCATCAAAAATAGTCGACTAAGATCAAAACAACCGATTAGTCGATTAATCGAGTAAGAGGGGGCAGCCCTAAATATTTCCATGAGCCAAATACTAATTGAATTTCACAGCACATGGACAACTGTGTCTCCTTACAACTCCACTAAAATCATGAGAGTCAATAAAATTGGAGTTGCTGAGTTTTTATCTGACAACAGCCTTATGCTAAGCCAAGTCCCTCACAGCTACTGCTACTGAAGGCACTCATCGACTCCTATCAGACATAACTGTTTAGTACTCCCTCATGGTCTGCATTGCTTTAATTAAACAGTGTTGTCTGATCTCAAAACATTCCCTTTCATTACATTCATTACCACAGTGTTTTCTCATTTCCCCAAAAGGTTTTCAGCCACAGGCACCGGATCTGTTTGCCAAAGATGTGAAGGATGTGACATGAAAGTGTGTTTGCCCAACACCCGATGATGACCAATGAAAGGATAATAGTTGACACTGGCTTTGACGCTTGCGTCCCATCATCAGTCCTCTCCTTTCTCTCTATTGCTTGTCCTTTCACTCTCTCACTATTGTTTGCTCTCCCACTTTGTCTCTCGCTTGTCTTTTCTGTCACTCAATCAATTTCTTTTTTCCTGCCTTACTCTCTCTCTGTCTATTTCTCTACATATATCCCTTCATATAGCACAAATAAAGATAGGAGATTGATACTGGGAAACAATTAAGGTCTGACTAGCAGTGGGATGAATGTTTCTACCCTTTGTGAAATGATATATGACTTCCTCAGTAACATCTGACAGAGGCAGCTGTTTTGAACCGTCTGCCTAAGATTTGGCCGCAACAAAAGGGGAAGCCAGAGGAATCCTTATACACACACACACACACACACACACACACAAAGTGGAAATTAGGCTATCCTCTGTTTTTTCTCTGTGTTTCTATGTAAGACTACAGCTCACTTTGAACAGGAAGTGAAAATGTTGCAGTGGCTCTTTTTGTATAATGCTACCAGATGTGGCCTTTGTCTGAGCCAGTTCCAATGGAACTTTGCACAGGAACTCTCTGAAGCGCTGACCCTATACAGCCTGCGGTCCTTAGTGTTGCAGCGTGGCTAAGACTGACATGTTTATCACAGCCAGACAGCAGAAGCTGAGGATGAGCAGGGGGCTGATTAACAACAAATGTCAACCTGTCAGTCCATGTGCCACACATCTCCTCGGCTATCACCCTACACCTCAGACACAATGCTCGTATGAAATGACAGCCTGCCAAAAGATTACAGGCAACTCTGCAAGAAAGAGGAAAATAAGAGCGATGTTATCTGTGCAGCGTAAAAAGGAAATGCAGTCTTTTAATGCCCCATAAAAGATGGAGTACTATTGAAGGAGTCAATGGGATTTGCAAGTCTGAGCATGAAGGTTCTATGGCTATAAATAAAACCACTACAGGACAACAAGGCCACACGTTTCCTGGAGCTCAATCGTCTCTTGGACTGCATGTCCCAGCATCGTCAATACTTCAGTTTGTCAATGTGGCCGCACAGGCAGGCATAACCTTGACTGCCGTCTGCAATGCAGCGAATCCTGGGTAGAGAGAAGTGCCCCCGTTTGCCACCAGAGAGCTGTGCTGCTGCTGCAGTACAGGACACCTCTGCTACACTCATCTCCCCTACTCCTCCCCCCCCCGAACAGGACCAATGAGATGAGATGTGCCTTGTGGTGTTCACAGACAATCACACAAACATTTACACACACACTCACACACCACAGCCTGTCCTTGATAGTGATTCTGTGTTAGTCTCCATCTTATTTGAGGTGTACATTGGAGAGAAATTCACAAGGGACAAACCACAAGACCCTTAATCAATGCCTACAGTTCTTCTTTTCACGATCCAAAAAGAGGTTCCGTTTTCCCTTCTACACCACCTCGTGTTACACACACACACACACACACACACACATATATGTGTGTATATGACTTCCTCAGCAACATCTGACAGAGGCAGCTGTTTTGAACCGTCTGCCTAAGATTTGGTCGCAACAAAAGGGGAAGCCAGAGGAATCCTTATGGTCACACACACACACACACACACACACACACACACACACACACACACACACACACACACACACACACACACACACACAAGTTTACACCTGCCTCCAGGTGCAGCACACTCACTCTCCAAATGCCCACCATGTATGTATTTTAAACTTCCAGAGCTCAGAAACTATTTAGATGCTGGAGTAGAGAAAGAGGAGAAGGAGGCTAAAATTGGCAACTGTTGTCACCTGTGTAGGTGCAGAGGACTCTGTGTGGGTAGAAGAGCAGGCGTGCTTACTGTAGCTCAACACACATGGAGCCTTTGGTAAAGACAATTGTTTTCTTCCAAACCTCCGTCTCTGCTCAGTGTTTGGTAAAAATAAGACTACATCTCTGAGCAGGCTTTGATCAATGATGCTTTTTCTCTTTGACACATTCTACGCCTGTATCCGTGAAGCCCACTCAACTCTATTAATAATCCCTGTGAGCCTGATCCTTGGCTGGGCTCATTCTGTCTCGTCAGGAGGCTGGCAAACCAACTCATGGACTGTTCCAGTGCCAGTGGAAGAAAAATAAAACTGGTGTGGTATCTGCACCCCTTTTTCTTTGATCTGCAGAATGATGAGGCTTCTCAACACAGCTCATTTTCTATTAGATAATCATTCTCCATTGCACGTAATTGGTTAAGCATACTTGGACCAAACCTTGCATGTTTTACATTGCCTCTAAACTGTAGGGCTGCATGATTTGGAGATGAAGTCATGTTGCGATTGATAATATTGCAATTACAATTGCGATATAATGGTATCATGAGTTTACTTAATTATCAAGGAAAGGAAAGCAACTAGAATTTTGAAATGTGTATTTTTTTTTACTTGAACATACAGTACAAAGTTAGACGAGCATAAGAACAAATACATAAACAAACTGACTGTCGGCGTAGCGCTGTGTGAGGGAAAATTAAGAAATAAAAAAAAAGAGACAGCAAAGACAATGTGAGTTAACAGTAAACACTAATGGCGCTTTTCCATTACATGGTACCTGCTCGACTCGCCTCGACTCTACTCCCCTTTTTTGGTTTTCCATTACGAAAAAAAATACCTGGTACCTGCTAACAGGAACTTTTTTTAGTACCACCTCAGTCGAGGTAGCATGTAATGGAAAAACACCATAAGCTTCTTAAGACAGGGTGGCTTCATCTGTTCTTAATACGGTCGGTAAAGTAAAGGGTGTTACAACACGGAAGCTGCAGTGCAAACAGAGTGTCACGCACACAGCACACCTTTTTGTTTCCTTAAAATCACACTTTTTGCGGTTATGTAATCGCAGAGTGACATCGTGAATCGCGATTGCGATTAGATTAATCGTGCAGCCCTTCTAAAATGCTATCATACCAGTTAATGGAAGGTAACAATCTATTTACTCCAGTTCTGCACTTAAGTACAATTCTGAGATACATGTACTTTACTTGAGTATTGCCACTTTATACTACTTTAAACTTCTACCACACTGCATTTCACATGGAAATGTACTTTATACTCTTATACATTTATTTGATAACAATATTGTAATAATAGTGATGTGTAATTGCTACTTTTGCTTAAGTACAGGATACTTCTTCCCTCACTGGGCAAACCAGCAATAACTGGTAAGAGCTGGGAGAAGATCTCGGCTAAATAGGTGCTGAGATGATTAACAATTTCATTAGCTTTTTCTCCCAGTAGTGGAGACAAATGTAGAACATCTGATGAGGTAGGTGTGTTTGCGTGTGCTTGTGTAAATGCACAGTGAAGGGAGGGTGGAGGACACGGGAGCAGAGTGGTTCAATGTGCCCACTTTGCAGAAGCGCTATGGGTGAAGGTGACCGTTGTGTTTGCCTGGAAAGCCTGACTGACAGGACTGTAGTGAGGAGAATCAGGACCATCTTGCACTGAGTGGGCTCGGGGGATTGATACTAATGGTGGACTGATTCTCGTGATGGATTGGCGTGAGGAAAGACATGGGTGCAAAATGAGGGATTATTCAGGAAGAAAGGAGGCAGTTGATATGCAAGGGAAAAAACAGGGAGAACAACGGTTCCTATTTCTAGGTCTGGCCTCACTCCTCTACTGAGGGAGTTAGGGTTCCCTGGAAGAGAACTGAACAGCAGGAGGGGAGGTGAATCTAAAAAGGACGCGTAACAAAACCACGCTGATATGCAGGTTCTGATACAAGCTGTCCCATTTCACTAAAAAGCCCTGGCCGCCACATTAAAGGGACCTCATCTCTCTTAGCAAGGACAAGTTCTTGTTGCTAAAGTTCATGTGAAGGTGATGGAGAAAAGGAGAACGATGAGCAACTCCGAAATTTGTATTTATTGTAACTGTATTTTTTACCAAATCAACTATTCTCCTATCGTGATCTAAAGCAAGTTATGTATGGTGTCACCTATGACCAGTGTCATTTCTCATGCTGTCCCTTTTTCTTAGGCAAAATTGTTAGTCTCAGTGCAGCACAGATGCAGTAGGCCCAAAACAACCAACACATTGTATGTAATCTTATGCAACATGATCTTCAGGAGTTCTTTGGTATTACAACTGCCATTTGAGGGTATGTGGAACTCAATCTGCTGCATTATTGTAAAAAGGAGCTAGTAGAAAGATGAGTGCCTCAGCCACAATCCTGGGGTGCGCTTCTCAAAACTCTAGGTTTACTTAATCACAAAGTCCCTGTCTCTTGGAAAAGTAACACTGACTTTCAGGCGGTCTTTTTGGCTGGCTCAAATAGAGTCAAATTCCCTTTGAGATTATTTGTAACCCCTTTGTGTTTGTATGAATTCTGACTTGAAAGATCATCTAAGCACTACAACACTAGCCTATGTAGATCTACTTAGATCCCAACTGCACACATTTACGCACTCCCACACAGCTTCAGAGAGAAACTGAAATTCGTAACAAATGAAGCACTCAGATGAGTTTGATAAGTGAGTGAAGCACCGTTAGGCTATTTTGGTCCTCTGTTGTGTTTTCTCTTCATGTGGTTGACTTTACAGCTCCCTGTGGAACACAACAAAAACATGTAACTATTCCACCACCAGCTACAGAAGCAGTAGTTCCGGCAGCAGAACCACATCAGTGTTTATGGAAGACCCTGTCATTACCGCTCTCTGTGGGGAGCTATAAGACCTGGTTCCTGAAGACAACCTGGAAGAGGACTTTTGGCCCAACCAGCATCACTTTGGCAAACACTTTACAGCTTCCCTGCACCCTTCTCCCATTCTCTACCAACATTCGTGTTAACACTCTCCCACAATCCAAAATAGCACATAAACATAGATGAGGCATTATTTCAATGGTAGAAATAATGCCTAAAGTCACAGCATTACTCACATCTCTCCATGGACAACAAATGCTTTTGTTGGGTATTTGCTAATTAAGTATAGAGAAAAAGTGCAGAATGTGATATTCAATGTTCTTCAAAAACGAAAAATTTAAATCCCAGTGCGGAGAGACTGCTTTGACATACCAGGCTGGAGTGTGTGGGTGTTACAAGGGCATGGAGGAAGGAACCGGGGTCAGAACAGCTGTTAAGGGCTTCGGGGGGAATGCAGCAGGAGAGAAAAACACAACACAAAGCACACACACCACACTCCATTAATTCAAATAAACCCCCCCCCCCCAAATTCTTCAACCCTAAAAATATATATATACCTGTGCTGTATTCTAATCGTAGTGAATTAAATTCCTATGCAAGCTTGAAAAATCAATACTCTTACAGTGCAGATGGATTTGGGGTTGACATCTCTCAGTGAAATGAAAAATATTCTCCAGCTTAGTGAACTCAGCAGCATTTGAGGCCGGTCTACTGGACGATCATGTGCAGTTGGGATCCTACAGGGAGCTCCTCTCCTCATCCATCTGCTGTTCCTCTGTTCTCTACCTTCCTTCCTTCCTTCCTTCCTTCCTTCCTTCTTTCCCTTCTATTGGCATCTCTTTTCCAGGACTACACAGACTCATCTGCAGGATGCTCTAGCTAAATATGACCATCATTTGTAGAGTGTCTTTGTTATTGCCCTCCGCTTGTGCCGTTTTACCAAAAGTTGTTCAATCACTGGGCCGTGCAAGTGGAAGCTTCTTTGTCACTTCCTGTACAAAGGACTCATTGTGTTTTAACATGCTGCATCTGTGAGCATCCTGGCTTATTTACTACACTCATTAAGGACAACAGCAACGCGAGCTCTGCACTGTTCCACTGTACAGGCTTAGTGCGCAGCAGGGATTTAACAGTATTGTAACACTGCAGCAAGGTGATAATGATACCACTGAACATTTTACTATTATTGTTGCAGTGGATGTTAGGAAGAAGTATGTACGACCTTCTTCCATTGCTTTTATCTCTGTTATGTTCTATGCATATATGTTAATTTTTAATTTTAGATCTCGGTTTGCATTGTGAGGGCACCTGAAGGACACACACACACACACACACACACACACACACACTACATATACATACATTTCATATAGTTTTTCCACTAGAGAGTAGCAGGGCATACCTACTAGGCAAGGCAAGGCACTAGCAAAACACTTAATCATAGCTGCATTATATTGATTTCACAATGCCTCCTGAGTAGTGCCCACACCCCAACCAGCTCCATCTACATCCCGTTCTTCGCAAGGATTTTCTGTCAGGAGCTACGGACGTGTGCACAGCGTTGTCAATCAAAATGCAGCTGACTACGTTTGAAACAAGATTACAACTGACTGCCAATTTCTGGTGTACAAGTAATTGAAATTCATCAGTGGTGACCTTTATACTGAGAAGCTAGGCATAGCTACATCCAGCATTTGTATTTTATTTAAAAACCCGTCTGTGACATATAACAGTGAAATTATGAGGAGGAAAAGGAAACAAGACTTACTTAAAATAAAAAGTTCTCTTTCTTTTTGCATATTGTCAACACGTTAATTAAATGATAACTCATGGCTAGATTCTGACATGATTTGCCAGGCTAATGGAGTCCAGAAGAGGTACAGCAGATAGCAGAATTCAGGTGATGAATGAACACGCTTTGTTACACATGATAATGCAGGTATGTTGGCAGGCAGTGTGTTGGAATGATGAGTGCTCATTTACATCTAATTGCAATGTGAGACTTCAGACAAGATCATTTAAAACCACATTTTGCAAGAGAGGAAAACGTTATTGAATATGCTGGGTTCCTCTGGCAGTAGCTGCTGCTCCAGTCCTCCTAACCGGCAATTTCCACTGGATGCGGAACATCTGCGGACCGGCTCCGCTGCGGAACGGCTGCATGCTTCGCCGTCCGTCAATACCCACTAGGTCCGGATTTGTTGCGGCACGGCTGCGGCCATGACTGACAGCTGTAGTCACGAGGACCCACAATATCTCACGAATTCACGTAGAATAGAACCACAAAACCAACAACAGTTTGTTTCCATCCAGAGTAGAGGGGAAACAACTCTGTGCTGTGTTTTCAAGGTGTAGTGCAGGGAAATACGATCCGCCGTGAGCACAGTGCATTTTACTTTGAAAATTAACCGGATTTTTATTTTGTTTCTGTGCTCGACTTCCTGTCCCGCACTATCTGCCGTGTGCTGAATTGCTGCGGAGCTCTCCAGCGTCCGTCAAAAATAGAAGCTCTGCGTATCTGCTCCGGAGGGCTGCGGACTGCCAGAGCTGGGACGGAGTAGGGACGCAGACGTTCCGCAGTAGTGGAAATACACACATTGACTTTAATGGAAACCTATGACTCCGTCGACGTTCCGGAGACATTCCGCAGACGTTCCGTAAACAGTGGAAATTGCCGGTAAGATTACAAGGTTATGCAAACAGAAGGGAACCTCGATTTGGAGAATCTATGAATACTGCTACCCATCAAAAACCCATATTCAGGCATCACAAGAAAAACAAATGGTAACTGGTTAGAACCTTTAGGAAATTGATTGATGATGAGTACATTTTCAAGATTAATTAAAAAGGGTGAATAGAGCACTAGCAAGTGTCCTGATCTGCTTTCATCTGTCATGAGAACAGAGAAGTCTTTTGAGATAAAGTGTGTTGTTTCTTTCTTGAAGAAGCTTAGCCTATTGGCATTTATACAACTACTCAATGTAACAGCTTAAGAGTGTAGCAGAGCTTACATGTTTTGTGCACACTAAGAAGCCTGCATACCCACCCCCATATTTCCCGTTTCTCTCAGAGGCCTAACAGCATGCACAACACACAACAATGATGGATTATTAGCCTGAAATTAAGCAGATTTTTCTTTTAAAAAAAAATCATTTTTCATTCTGGTTTTCCATGCTTTAGCCAGTAAGGCAAAAGGAATGGGAAGTGAAAAGCCAATTTGCTATATATTCTACATGGCAACAGTCCTGTATTTGAATGTCACACAAAATTAATGAGACTGCTTATCAAGATAAGTGACAAGAGTTGAGGCATAAGGTTGAGGATGGCTTAATATACTTTGCTGCTTTACAATCTTAAGTTATTTAGAAGCTAATTTGCTGGACTTGAGATCTGTGGTGGTATTATCATGTGAAAGTATTAGTGCTGCAACAGTCGCAACAATCACAATAATTGTACCACATGGCAAATGCAGTACTACAATAGGTGGTCTAATGTAACCTCTGCCAAGAAGAACTATAAACACTATTGTCACAGCAAGGCTGAAGGTTTTAATCGCATCCGCTTGTTGGAAAAAAAGATTGAGCAGCAATGTAGGGGATAATCCACTAACTCTAAGCACATAGGAAGTGGCCTTGACCCATGATACAATTAAAAACAGATCCAATAAAAAGAATCATATCACATTACTTGTGAGAGGAACATATTATTGTCACGTTCCCACTTGCCCAAGGCCCAGGGTGGCCCATGCAAATGTGTGTTCATCCAGCATTCCTATAATAATTAATTAATTTGAGATGTAGAGAGAAATGTACATAGAGGTTAATAGAGTGGCTTGGTTGCTTAGCAACTCAGTGATGCCTTTCATGTGCTAATTTACAATCAAAGGTCAGCGACTCAAGGGCCAACAGAAAAAGAAATGGCTTTGATTTAAAACAAAAGGGCAAAAATAGTGTGGACATGTTATAACATAGTCAGTTTGAAAGAATCATTGGCTACCTCAATCATGAAATATATATCACCTATAATCTATATTCAAATAAATATTTCCTATTCTTATGTAAAAGTTATATAACCAGATTAAAGTCTCATTGAAATAAAAATCTCCTCGGGCACCATTAAAAAAAGAAAAACGTTACAACATAAGAAGACCATGGAACTTATTATTTATTTATTATTGAATGGTTAAGTATCATTTTGGCCCATTCAGCATTTAATATTTGGGGCACATTCTCTTTGAGCATTATATCTACATGCATCACCCGATTCTACAGGGAAATAAAATTGATTCTATAGGGAAATATAGCTGTGGATGATAATAAGCATCAGCCTGAATAAAAGATGTGGGTGAGAAAGAAGCCCAGCTCACTAACAGTGGGTAAGAAAGCTGAAAGCTGTGCAACATTCACTGAGCCTAGTACATTCAGTTCTTTAACTGTGCAGAGGTGGTCTGAAGGACAGCAATCTCAGTGTATACCGCTGGTGCATGAGGAAAACAATATAAGGTACTTTGATGTCACATACACATTCATGTAGTGAAATTCATTCTCTGCACTTTAACCCATCCCTCAAGGGAGCAGTGGGCAGCCATTTACAGTGCCCGGGGACCAACTCCAGATAAGAGCCAGTGCCTTGGTGAGGGAAACCGGAACACCCGGAGGAAACCCACGCAGACATGGGGAGAACATCACATGCAAACTCAACCGGGAGCCCGGAACCTTTTTGCTGTGAGGCCATAGTGCTATCCACTGGGCCACCATGCTAAGCTATCTAATATACACAGTGAAATGAGTCATCCTGTTTTAACTCTGTCCAAACAATGTGAAAATGCAGCATGGAATCAATACACAGGTTACATCAGTGAGAATGCAGGGAGGAAGGGATGATGGAAAGCCTCTCTCTCTCTCTCTCTCTCTCTCTCTCCTGAGTCAGCATGATGACCCCCTTCCCCTTACATCTCTCGTCCCTCCAAAACAAAGCCAGACGCAAAGAGAAAACCTTATGAGGCATTACCTCAAAGATGTCTTGCCTTCTAAGCGTCACACACACACACACACACACACACACACACACACAAATACAGCCGACACGCAACTTTGTCCGGCTGATTGTTCAGCTTTCAGCTTCTGCTTTTTTTAAAGTGAAGAAAAAACAATTTCCAGCAGCACATCCTCTTTCATTTTTTGTCATGCTCTATACCAAACAAACCTGTAGGTTTTTTGGCTGCTCATTTTTAGTTTAGGTTTCTGGCGTCACCTATTCAAGTGATTGGACAATTTATAAATTTAGTCCTTGATAACTGCAGGTGATTTTTACACCGTATCACTATTACAAAACATGATAACCTTAGTCTGCTCTAATTTTAATAGTGCTTTACACTACAGTGCTATTTTTAATCAAATGGTCTGTTCCCTGTCATAAAGAGTGTGTAGGAGTTGTTCTGCTCATATGACTTGATGAGGCTTTTGGGTGTCGTTACGGGCTGGTTTTTCACCACATCAATGATGATACAATATATACCACAGCCTGCTTGATAGAGATGAGCTTTAATCAACAGCAGAATTCATTTTGATGGATGGCTAAAGTTGAAAATCACTGGTTGAGCCAGTCAGGTGGCACTGCCAGGCTCCCATCAGGGAATAAATCAAAAGCTCAGGACATTGATGAGAACATCAACACACAATGGATGTTTGACTAGAGCAGTGGTCCGGGGACCCCTCAGGGGGGCGGCAAAGATCACAGGGGGTGCGCAAGTCTTTATCTGGTTTGAGGTTGAGGTAAAATATATATATTTGTTCTCGCTTAAAATTGTAGGCAGGCTACTTAGTAGGCCAAACCTCCAGGACCTCTTAACCTGTGGCCCTTGCTGTCATCAGGTCAGCTGCTAGCTGCTATCATCCTCGTTTTTCCTGCCGCCACGGCATCACTATTTTATGAATAAAACATAGCGGAGAAACATAAAAGTGCTGATAACTGCTCTGTATAAAAAAAGAAAGTAAGGCTCTATCTCGAGAGTTACCTCAACTTCGGTTTCGGAGGGGGGGCTCAGCTTTTCTTAGACATAAGTAGGGGGGGCGCCGAGAAAAAAAGGTTGGGAACCACTGGACTCATTCAACTTAACTCATAACAGCCAAATAACAATTAAAAGTATCTTATTTGAACATTTAGCTATAACCTAACCTGGCACTGCCTCCGTTTTGGCGTCTGCTGTGGTGCGCAGCGCTGCTCGGACCGTGCGCCGCTGCCCTTTTTTCCTCCATAAACTCCGCTCTCAGCTCCTCTGCCAGTTGCTGCATGAACTTCCTCCGGACAATTTTACTGCTGGTGCACTCCTTATAGAGAATGTGTGCAATTATTCCAGCCAGTTCGAGGATGTATAAAGTTATATGAACATGTAAACAGCCACCGGCCATCTACGTGTTCCGCGCCTTTCACAGAGCGAGCGCCTTGATTCAGAACTGAGTCCATCCACGCCGTAGTAGCCCACGTTACCGACTCTGGCTTTGCCTTCGGCCCATCAGTGATGCCCACACTTGTTACTTGAGACCACTAGTTACGTTTCTCTGACAGAGACTGTGGTAGTTACTAAGCAACCAAGATGCATCTTCAACCGCGCAAAAAATTTAAAACAATACCGTGAAAATCCGATCGGTCAATATGACCGTGTATGGCCGAAATAGGTAAAAGTGATTGTATTTTCTTTGCCTTTTGTGTAATGTATATAAAAACAATTTTAAATTAAAATACAGACTCTTTTAGGAAAAGTCAGGCAGCAGCAGGATTGTATTTTTTTATTCAGCAGGTTTAGCAAGTTATTACACATATACATTTCAAAACGGTCAAAATGACCGTCATGGCCGTTCTAGTGTTAAATGGTTTTAAAAATTCCCCTGTAGTTGTAGCCGCTTTCACCCTATATCTACTATACAAAACCCCTTTTATAACATTCTAATTTTAAGACTAGTCAGCTGGAGACATTAAAAAGTCAGCCGGAGTCTGCAATTTTATTAGCAGCTAGCTAGAGCTAATAAAATCTGCCACCACAACAGTTGTCTTTTCAGCCTCAAAATTAGAACGGTTGTTGGCTAGAAATGAGAACCCTGGTTTTGTCTACCTCTGTCTTAAATCACTGACCGATTGCTTCAAAAATTACTACAAATTTTGTGGCAAATCTGCCACTGTTATTATTGTAAACTGCATTATTTGCCATGTGAGAACAGGAAGTTGACAGATGTAGCATCAGTAACTAAGGAGAGTGAACGGTACAGCTGTTGAAGAGCCGTGTGCGGATCCACTTTTTGCAGCAGGAACTGTGACTGAAACTGTCTGACAGCTTCTGGATCACAACAATACAATACTGCACTTTACTGATACATATATATACTAAACTAATTTTATGTTCAGCTGTCGGTAGGCTATCAAGCTTATAGTTACCTGCTTTATCTGATGGGCTGCAGTTGTCAAAGCTGACAGGATGTGCCGTTTCAAAACGCTGATGTTATTTTGAGAAGTTTGGCAGTAAATTCTACTGTATTTTCATTTTTATCTTGTTGTCTATACTAAAATCGGCAACACTACATTACAAAACAAATTTCACACAAACGTGCCTCTTAGAATACATTAGTGGAATAAAGTGTTTCATCTTAATATAAATTATACACAGTCTGTTGCCCTCTTATGTTGCATTGCTGAAAGTGCTTGGCCCCTCCACCTCACGGGGCTGCAGCGATATGCTTTACTTTACAGCCCAGGCTAGGTCAATAACATAATTCCACTGTGCAGGCCTCTATTTCAATTTATTTCCAGTCAAGAGCTCCATCAATAAGGGATGTAGCAATTGACCTGATGTGACAAGCACGCTAATGGCCCTACATACATGACAGCCATAACATACAGGAAGGGCAGGCAAACACACCGCCACATGTCCTTCACAACTCCCGTCAGTCTTAAATCAATACATGAAGTGGGGGAGGAGATTGTAGAGGGCCAGGCTGGAAGATGCTTATGACTGATAGCTGGCTGCCAGGTTCCTATATCACCTATGCAGCATTGACTCTGGGAAATGTGATCCTTCTTCCTCTCCTTCTCTATCTCTCTCTTGTCTGGCAGTGAGTTGGGGGAGGGGCTGATGGGAGGAGTAGCACATCCCCTCAGAAGGACAAACTTCTGCACGGACAGGAAAGCATTTAACAACATTAGCAAACAGTGCACGTGCATGTGTGTGGTTGAATGTATGCTTGTGCTTGGAGTCTGAAGTCTAAAGTCGCCCTGTGATGTGCAGTGTGGCCTTCACCTGTGTTCCACTCCAGTGCTCCCGGCATCCCTGTTTGATAAACTAGCCTCTAATCGGATTGCCGCGCAGTTATCTGCTAATCTAATGGCACCCTGGCCAGCCTCAAGATTTAACTGAGCATCACGTCAACCTTCCCACTCCACCCCGAAGTTCTCCTCCACCTACTTCCTATTTGTCTTCCTCTGCTATTCAACTGTATAGCTCTCTGTCTTGTAAACACCCCCACTCCCTCCAGCTTTTACCTTGACCTCTCCAGACCTGTGCAAACTTGCTCTCCATCTTAGGCACTGCCTGCATTTTTCTTTGTCATCCTCTTCCTCCAAGTTGTTCGTTTTCCATTCTCGCATTTCTGGAACATGAACATACACCTCATCACCACTGCATCCTTCACCAGACCTCCTTTTCTCATCCTTTCATCTCCCCTCCCTCAGCTCTGTGATTGATAGCAGGCGGCTCCATTGTGGGGGTCGGCTGTGGTGTTTCAAAGCGACACAAACACATGCACTCACACAAACATTATATTGGTATATGGGTCGCTGGAGTCTGCCGTGTAAGTGGCAGGTAGGGGAGAGGCTGCACCACAGGGGCTGGCTGGCCAGCACCATGGATGCTTCTTCAAAAGTATAAACAATAACACACACACACACACACACACACACACACACACACACACACACACACACACACACACACACACACACACACACACACACACACACACACACACACACACACACACACACACACACACACACACACCCGTTCCCACAGCCACAAGCAATGTAAACAAATGAGGAAATGTGCACCTGTTTCCCACACATGCACATATGCAAGACCTGAGGGAGTTTTATCAATCTCAGCATGAGGTGTCTGTGAATACAGTGTGAATACTAATTACCTGAGGTGATGGAGACGACTGCAATGAATTAGATGTGTCTGCTCCGTTTGTCTCATTGACGGCAGTTCCCCATTTTCTATCTGCTCTCTTCCCTTGCCATATACTAATTATCCTGTCATTTCAGATCCTGCCACTCTTTCCTGACCTGCAGTTAGCCCTGTCGCCTTACCTCCATTGTGCCACCTGCTCAATTGTTCACACTTCTCCATAAGGCTTGCAGTATACATACCTGCCCATTCTCATTTATTCTTAGCCAGATCGTCTTATGTACTTTCAACTTAGTGTGCATGAAACCCTACCTGTTTTTTTGGGATTTCTGCCCCTTTCCCTGATCCTACCTAAATAAGTTTGCCTTCCATTCTTTGCCTGTCTGACACTGACTTTTGGCCACGAGTAAAAATTAACTTTTACCTTTACCCGCCTGGTTTCTGGGTCGTGCTTTTGGGTGCAAACCTGGTAATACTAAGCAGTTACAGATTCAGCAGTTTCCTGGAATACTGCCTACGTTTCTCAGAACAGTAGCTGAACTTTCGTTGATAACAACAGTTGTGATCTTAGCTCATCTGCAGTCACACCCTGAAAACACACACTCCGGAACTGAGAAAAATAAATGTTATCAGATAAACATTAAGTGGGGCATCTATTCTCAAAATGGATTGTTAGAAAATGGCTGATTAACAGTGATGAGGGTGCTCTATTTGCCTTTAGTAGGCAGGCATGGCCTACTTTGCTGACTTTGTGCAGTTCTCTGCCCATAATGCAGTCAATGGGGAACAAGTTGCAACGCACAATTAAATTCTTAATTTGATGTCTTCTTTGATTCCTGTGCATTGAAAATAAACATGTTATTTAAGAGAAAATTATGACATAAACCTGTACAATAACTGGTAATTATAAACTGCAGTTATTTTTGCATGTGTATGTCAGCTGAGAGAAGGGGACTTCTGCTGATTTGGTTTCAAAATGATTGTGGATATTCATTTTTCATGTTGGGTAAACAATTAGGGTAAAGCGCGTGATTAGAATAAAAATGTGAAACTAAATGTATAAGAAAAGAGAAGAGAAATTTGGCCCAGAAATAAGATTCCTAAAAGCACAAGCAGACAGTCAACCGCCTCTCGGTGCCTTCATCGAGAAAAACAAACTAAGAAAAACAAAAAAGAAAAGGAAATAAAACTTATATTTCACTGCAGCTTTGATGTCAAATTTTTGGTATTATTATTTTTGCACATTTGTAAACAGATCATTGGTTTGCTGATTCAAACTCCACTAGACCTAAATGACAGAATATTAATCGGCAACTATTCATTGTTTCGAGTTGTTTTTTCAGTCAAAAATGTCAAATATTGTCTGCTTCCAGCTCCTGAAAAGGAAGGATTTCCTGTCTTTACTTGTCTTCATAGTAAATGAAATATTTGGGGTTTTTAACAGTTGGTACAAAGAAGCAATTAGACAATATCATCTTGGAACTTGCGATGGGCAATTTATTGATTAATTGTGAAAATAATCAACACAATAATAATTGTTAGTTGCAAACTCAACACAGATTCATATGACTAAACCCATTGTGTAACTATGTGGTGTTGTTACTCAATCAAGAAAGTAAAATACACAACAATGGGTTATGTTTTTATAATAATTAAGAATAATAATAAATAGATCAATTGTTTCAGCACTAGTTTATCTAATTATAATTAAGGACTCTGTATAAATGCAGTACATTTACCATCGGATGAGTGGTCTTTAAGAACGCTTTGAACGGGCATGCCACCCGACAACGCCGCAAGCAGCATGTTACAAGAGTAGCGTAACGCTGCGGATCCACTTTTGCGACACCACTGAAGCGTGGTGTATCACAGCAGTTAAAAAAAGTGGCTGGTGAAAGGCAACAGGTAGGATTTAAAGTGTGACGTCTGTGCTTGGAGGCTTGCAAATATTCATGTTAACAGACTAGCTAGCGTTTGCCAACACTGGGAATGTAGCAGCCAAATGGGGGTTTACGGCTAGCTTAGAATATGCTAAACCGAGGTCGCTGAGCTGAAACTGGTAAATATAAGGTAGCATGTACAATAAATGACAAGAATCTGGAAAACATAACTAATGCAATAACTCTGGAATCATGCATAGGATTTGCTACCAAACTTGGAGGCTTGCAAATATTTATGTTAACAGACTGGCTAGTGTTTGCTAACTTATTGCAAACCAATGTTGCTGATAGCTACATTTAGATCGGCGTCAAAATTGTTGCTGCATACCCCTCTGACACTGGGTAGTTGCGCACCTGCCTGGAGGGAACATCTCCACTGTGCTTTCCGACCACGATCTGGGAGCCCGAAACAGGAAAGGTGTAACAAGCAATACCGGGAAACTGCTAGAGCCCGACCGATAAAAGATTTTTAAGGCCAATATCGATACAAATATTTGGCGATTTAAAAATCTGATATTCCGATATATCGGCCGATATACAGTATATTTAAAAAAAATAATCCAGAAACGCGTAACAAAACATAAACAGATTTCCCTAACATTAGTTATTTCAACGTTATTTATGAGTCCTCACTAAAATAATATGATTATGCAGTTTAAAAATAAAC